>NC_058374.1:95562500-97962500 GCF_018350175.1 Felis catus
TTATTCAAGTATAATTAGCATGCAGTTGTTACATTAAAATGATTCAATAATTCTATAGATTTCTCAGTGCTCATCACAATAAGTGTATTCTTAATTTCCTTCATCTATTTCACCCATCCCCCCACATAACTCTCCTACTGACTCCTTTTTTTTTTTTTTTTTTTTTTTTTTTTTTTTTACTATATTGTGGTTCCTTTAATCCAGTTCAGTTAAGAGAGCCATGATTTTTACATAAGGATTGTGGTCAAAATCCAAAAGTATTCTCAACAATAACAAAAGTTTAATGGTACAAATCAGCTTTTGCAATTGATTAAAAGATATATCTAGTCAATATATCTAGTAGCAAACTTTATTTAATCTTGGTTAATTCAGCATTTCCAAACCAAAATTGAGCACACAACCTCTGTATGTGGAATGCCCATATACACAGGGTAACAGTAGGATTGTTGACATAACACTGATTTGGAGTAATAGAGTGATTTTTACGTGGAGCTGTTCTCACGTCTCCATAAGGTAGCAGCAGTAATTATAGCTAACACATATAAATTGCTTGCTATATATGCCGGGCACCTTTCACATGCTTTATATGTACTAAGTCATTTAATCATCATACCATCACCACACAGTAGGTCTTGTTCTCTTTCCTATTTAACAAATGAGGAAACTAAGGCACAGAGAGATCCCATAACTTACCCAAGAGCATTCCGTTTGTAAGAAACAGACCCAGGATTTAAACTCAAGTAGACTAACTCCAGAATCCAGGCTCTCAGCACAGCATTCAATCGCCTCCAGCCCAGGTATGAATGTATTTCTATAGCACAGCTAATGGGTTGCCAAAGGGCCAGCAATGTATGTTCTAGCTCCTGGCCGTCTGCTCACCTCTTTTCAGCTTGAAGACACCATTCATATTAGACACTGGAAAAAATGACAAATATAATATAGTTCTAATCCTTAGATGAATAACGATCAGGAAAGAAAAACAGACAAATAAAGCAATAAGTGCCACCCATTGTGATCCATACAGCAATAGAGGTGTATCTTCAGGTGTTTTTAATTATTTCACAACAGGATGGCAAAGCCACCAACCAATCAAAATGGAAGCTAACATGCAGAAGAATGAACCTGGACCACTTTCTTACACCATACACAAAAATAAACTCAAAACAGACGAAAGAACTCAATGTAAGACAGGAAGCCATCAAAATCCTCAAGGAGAAAGCAGGCAAAAACCTCTTTGATCTTGGCCGCAGCAACTTCTTACTCAACATGTCTCCAGAAGCAAGGGAAATAAAAGCAAAAATGAACTACTGGGACCTCATCAAAATAGAAATTTTCTGCACAGCAAAGGAAACAATCAGCAAAACCAAAAGGCAACCTACAGAATTGGAGAAGATATTTGCAAATGACATATCAGATAAAGGGTTAGTACCCAAAATCTATGAAGAACTTATCAAACTCAACACCCAAAAAACAAAGAATCCAGTGAAGAAATGGGCCAAAGACATGAATAGACACTTCTCCAAAGAAGACATCCAGATGGCCAACCAACACATGAAAAAATGCTCAACATCACTCACCATCAGGGAAATACAAATCAAAACCACAATGAGATACCACCTTACACCAGTCAGAACGGCTAACATTAACAACTCAGGCAACAACAGATGTTGGCAAGGATGTGCAGAAAGAGGATTTCTTTTGCCCTGTTGGTGGAAATGCAAACTGGTGCAGCCACTCTGGAAAACAGTATGGAGGTTCCTCAAAAAGCTAAAAATAGAACTACCCTATGACCCAGCAATTGCACTACTAGGTATTTATCCAAGGGATACAGGTAGGCTGTTTCAAAGAGACATATGCACCCCCATGTTCATAGCAGCACTATCAACAATAGCCAATGTATGGAAAGAGACCAACTGTCCACTGATGGATGAATGGATAAAGAAGATACGGTGTGTGTGTGTGTGTGTGTGTGTGTGTGTGTGTGTATAATATGTATATATGTGTGTGTATATATATATATATATATATATATATACACATACATACACAATGGAGTATTACTTGGCAATCAAAAAGAATGAAATCTTGCCATTTGCAACTACGTGGATGGAACTGGAGGGTATTATGCTAAGTGAAATTAGTCAGTCAGAGAAAGACAAAAATCATATGACTTCACTCATATGAGGACTTTAAGAGACAAAACAGATTAACATAAGTGAAGGGAAACAGAAATAATATAAAAACAGGGAGGGGGACGAAACATAAGAGATTTTTAAATATGGAGAACAAACTAAGGGTTACTGGAGGGGTTGTAGGAGGGGGAATGGGCTAAATGGGTAAGGGGCACTAAGGAATCTACTCCTGAAATCATTGTTGCACTATATGCTAACTAATTTGGATGTAAATTAAAAAAAAAAAAAGAAAGAAAGAATGGGAGCTAGCTGTAGGGCCTCTGCAACATCCCAGAGGCTCCCTGCTGTACTGGTGTGCCCCCTTTCCTTCTGAATTATGGGGTGGTCTAGAGAGTCCTAAGGAGAGGCCAAGGTAACCAGGGTTACCAGGGTGTTGGAACACTGTGGGCTCAGAGTAATGGATGTTTTCCAGCTATCACAGAAGCATTTCAATGTTTAAATAATTGATATTGCCATAGCAGCCATATTGTCTATAAGTCATGGGGTTGCCTGCCTATTGAACTCCTTGTAGCCCTCACTAAAGCTGACAACTGAAGCAGCAAAGCTACTCTCACACTAGCTAAATTCAAGATATGGAATGAGAAAGTTGATTTTTCTCTCTCCTCCACCTGCCAATGCTTCCAATCCAAAATCATGGATTTGTGGACATTATTACTTAGTAAGAGGCTACATTTTTTTTAGTTTTTTTTAAATGCTTTAGATGTATAAGAAAAAGACAAAAATGATGAGGTCCCTAAATAAATGATTAGGTCTGGAAAGTGTTGCCATATCTTTCCTGAGATGACTTTCTTCGTTCATCTGACATTTTTCTATCCTATCTCTCCCTGCCATGGATTAAAGATCTATTTTTTTCACTTCATCCTACATTTCTTGTTCTCTTTTCTCCCTTCTTCAGCCCAAGGCTTATTGTAATCCCCTATTTTCAGGAATGAACTAATTGATTTCCACAGTCATAGCAGCTGGCAGCTTTTATTTTTTATTATGTTTATTTTTGAGAGAGAGAGAGAGAGAGAGACGAACACGAGCAGGGGAGGGTCAGAGAGAGAGGGAAACCCAGAATCTGAAGCAGGCTCCAGGCTCTGAGCTGTCAGCACAGAGCCCGATGAGGGGTTCAAACCCACAAACTGTGAGATCATGGCCTGAGCCAAAGTTGGATGCTCAACTGACTGAGCCACCCAGGAGCCCCAAGCAGATGGCAGCTTTTAAAAGCCTATAATAAAGACTCAACTCAAACTATCTGAAACAAAATAAGAAAGTTTATTGACCTAAGTATCCAAGCCACAGAGATGTGAATCCAACTTCATGTGTGACTGGATCCAGGGGCTAGGATATTTTTAGAACTGACACTTTATCTCAGAGTGTGTCTCTTTTTGTCTCACAACAGACTTTCTCCATGAGAGTCAATGTGGCAACATACAGCTTCAGGGTGATAACCTTACAACATTGAGACCAATTAAAAAAATTCCAATAAACCCACTTAGAAAATTTTTAGGGAAAGACTATGACTGGACAGAATGAAAGCACATATTCAGTACAAATATATGTTTCATGTGGGAGAAAAGCATTTCTCCAAAAGAGAAAAAACTTACCAGAAAAAAAAATGTAGGGTAAAATTGAAAGTTTTCAACTCTATGGAACAGAGAGTGTCTTATGTAATTTTATGCCAAAATTTAGGTGTTTGATAAGCTTGTCTCCTATTAAGGAACCCCAGGTCCTCAAAGGGCAAGAAATCCTGAAAGAGTATGTAGAAAGATGGTTCCCATGTTGTACGAAGTGCTCCTAGGAGACTTTATATACGTGGAGATGCTTGAGAGATGAATAGTAGTTGGCTAGGTGAGCAGTAGGTAACAATCTAGGCAGAGGGAGGAGTCTATGAAATTTCAAAGAGGGATGAAATAGCAAAACCCAGGGGGAAACAACGTTTATCAGCTGGGTGGTGTATTCCTTCTTCACCATCCCATATAGCATTTGCGGTGGCTAGGCCAAAAGCAGAAAACTTTTACATTCATCAAGAACAAGAACAGAAGAAGGAGCAAGGAGCAGTATCAGTCAGAATGGGCCAACTGCCGTAGAAAGCAACCTGAAGATCCAGTCTGAATGCAATAAAAAGTTTGTCCTGTGATGTAGTCCAATGAGGTGGGAAGGGGGACAGGAGAGGAGTCTCTGCCCCATACAGCCGTCCAGCGACTCAGGAGTCTTTCAACTTGTAGTCCTGTTACTGCCTAGCACAGTGGTCCCCAAATCTGATGTGCGACAGAATCGCCTGTATTCTGGAGGGTTTGTTAATCCATGGATTGCCAGGCCCCACCTCCAGAGTTTTTGATTTAGTAGGTCTCCGGTGCGTCTCCAGAATGCATCTTGAACAAGTTGCCAGGTGATGTGCATGGTAGTGGGCCACAGTGGACCCCAGTTTGAGAACCGCTGCTGGAGAGCCTCCAGGAAACTCCTTCAGCATTCAGACAGTGGTCGAGGAAAAAGATGATGCTTAGGGAAGGCTCAACTGCTCTGTCTTAACTTCCTCAGCTCAGAGGTGGCAGACATCACTTCTGTTCACACTCTATTGTAAAGAACCAGGTCCCCAGCCCTACCTTGATACAGGAACTTTGAGAAATGTAGTCTAGCAATGTGTCAGAGAAAGGAGGAAAACACAATTTTATGAGCACTAGCAGTTAACGTCACAGAGCATAACTGAACTAAAAGCTTCAAATAAAACATGAAAGGCCGTCCTAAGGACAGACAGTGGTGATTTGACCCCTGGGTTATGACAGATTAAAACAATGTATTCGTTTGATGGAATTAGATTCAGAAAATATTCTGATATTGTTGTTCAGCTCTCTTATTCTTTCATTAAAAAAAATAAAGATTTAGAATTCTTCTGGACACGTGTACTAGTTTGTACATACACACACACACACACACACACACACACACACACACACACAACTTTACTTTGCCTGAATTCTGGTTTGCCTTGTCTTTAGATTGGCGTTAGTTTGCTTCAATTCCTTTCCGGAAGTAGGCAGACTATAAGTTATGAAAAAAATACACATATGTTTTAATAAAAGTTGTTTTCCATTGGGGGAGGGGCCAGCAAGTTTGTGAGCTTCGTTTCAGTTTGGGGTTTACAATTCAGTGAATGTTTTTGCTAAAATCATCTTTGCCTTTCACTAACTTAATGATAATTTGAAAAATGAAAATATCCTCTGCTGCTTATTATAGGAATCTGCTGCTCCGTATTATGTGTACCAATATTCTCTTCATCTGGTGCCTAATTCACAATGCAAAATAAATCATGTGGCAATTACCTCCCAAGTTGCAAGTTGCCTTCACCTTTGGTTTAATTCTTCCAGCTGCCCTTCACTTGCTGAATTTTCTTTCAAACACAAAAGAACAGTAATTACGTCCTATTTTTAATTATGCATCCACTCTCAAGGGAAGAAAGGAATCTGATTGTTTCCATCCAGACTGAAATTCTTCATCCTTGCTCTGGACTTACTATACCTTGGACTAGTGCTGTGGTTGAATATGTGGCTTGGACTTAGCTCATTTGAACTTTGGATTTTTTCTGGGATTGCAATTCCAAAATTACAAAGAACTGTGAGCAATAGACTTTTCACTATTTCTAATTACTTCATTGTCCTTTGCAGAGAGACTTAGTCAGAAGCCATAATTGCAGGGCTTATGAAATTTTATGAACACGCAATAAAATATCTTGGGAGACTCTGGTCAAATTTCAGGCTCCTGAGATATATTTAACTTCCATAGCCAATTTATCACATTAATCACTATGAAATAATTACTAGGGAGCATATTTTTGAAGTGTAGTATTTACTCACAAAACCAAGCCCATACTGGGGTGTTACAGAGGCCATTTCCACGATGGATTTATACACTAGCAAAATCAAGGAATAGTGTAGAATCTACTACTCATGTAAATAGCCAATCCCACATTTCCATTTCCCTTCCATTCCCAGTACCCAGTACTCAGCAATTGCCTTTTGAGAGGCAGCCTCCTGGAATGAAAAGAACCAGGGGCTTGGCCATTAAAAGACTCCAGGTTCAAGCACTGTCTTAGCAACTTACTTGTTGTGGCCTTGTGTTGTTAATTTAATCTTTCTAGATTTCAATGTCATCATCGGGAAAATGGAAATTAGACAGTGAAAGAAGGAATCATCCTCACCATACAAGGAAGCACATTATAAAAATAACTTTTAAAAAATTTTAAATGTTTTTATTTATTATTTTTAAATATAATTTATTGCAAAATTGGCTAACATACAGTGAATACAATGTGCTCTTGGTTTTGGGGGTAGATTCCCATGATTCATCACTTACATACAACACCCAGTGCTCATCTGTTATTTATTTTTGAGAGAGAGAGAGGGAGAGAGAGACAGAGTGTGAGCAGTAGGCTCTGATCTGTCAGCATAGAGCCTGATGCTGGGCTTGAACCCATGAACCATGAGATCATGACCTGAGCGGAAGTGGAATGCTTAACCGACTAAGCCATTGTAAAGATCTCTTTTACAGCTGTAAATCTGAGTTGTTTCCACTGACTCAGCACTGAGCCTAAGACAAACATTACAAAGTAGGTAAATTGTGGTCCCCTTGCTTGAGGCCTTCTTCCTTTGGCCAACCATCTCCTAATGCCAGTGTCTGCCCAGACTTACTCATCTCTTTCCTTTTATGCATGCCACTCAATCAATGTTCTAGTTAAGGGTTCATCCCCCACACTGTTACCTTTTGAAAACAGACTTCCAAGGCAGACACTTACAGCCATGGCCATTGTCCACAGACTCTCTTTTGGACTGGCAGTGGCTTTCAAAACCTGGAAATTATTTCTGTGCATGAAGAATTATCTCAGCCCTACCCACATGTGACCCCATCCTGGGTATTAAATATTGATTCTGTCAGATTTGCAGGTGCCCTCCTAACCACGCTGCAGAGTATAGAACAACCCTGGTATAAAATAAACAAGCTTCCTTACTAGTTTATTTGCTCTTGATCTAAGACAACTTTTCTTTCCAGTTTACTGATCTATAAATAAAAGTTATTGAGAAGCTACTGTGTGTTAGGAATTGTTCTAAGCACTTTACATCTTTGCATGTAGCCACTCAAATCATGTTCACAATAACGGCATGAGATAAGTAAGATTATTATCCTTATTTATAGATACAATCCAAGGGGCTTAAATAATTTGCCCCAAAGTATATAATCAGTAAATTGCTGAAATTGAGACTTAACCCCAAACCTCTTGGCTCCTGAGCCCAAGAGCTTATCATACTTATAAGGTGCTTGGTTAATTGAAGCTATAATCATCCACAACAGAGAATATCACAAATTCACTGATGGACAACATGACTTGGGAAATACTAGGTGCAGTAGGGGGAGCACGACTCAGAACAAAAGAATTTAGATTTGAGTCCTCCTTGTATCTTATCACTATATGATCTTTGGCAAGCCACTTAAGGATCCCTAGGTTGTTTCCTGTCGTGGACAAGAATACTCAGTCCCAAATCACAATGTTGTTTTTGTTTGTTTGTTTGTTGTTGTTTTTAATGTTTATTTATTTTTGAGAGAGAGAGCACAAATGGGAGAGGGAGACACAGAATCAGAAACAGGGTCCAGGCTCTGAGCTGTCAGCACAGAGCCTGACATGGGGCTTGAACTCACGAACCTCAAGATCATGACCTGAGCTAAAGTCAGACATTTAGCCTACTGAGCCACCCAGGTGCCCCCACAATGTTGTCTGAAAACCAATGAGATACTCTCTTAAAGAATGCCAGGCAGGGGCACCTGGGTGGCTCAGATGGCTAAGCATCAGTTTTGGCTCAGGTCATGATCTCACGGTTCGTGGGTTCAAGCCCTGTGTCTGGCTCTGTGCTGACAGCTCAGAGCCTGAAGCCTGCTTCAGATTTTGTGTCTCCTTCTCTCTCTGCCCCTCCCCCACTCATGCTCTGTCTGTCTCAAAAATAAACACTAAAAAAATAAAGAATGCCTGGCAGTCATAACTGAATAAATATGGGAGTTTTCTTTAGAAGAACATTATTTCTATTTCCCAGACTCCTTTTGTACTCCTTTGTAGGAACTATATCTTATCTTCTTCCACATCAGGGCCCTAAAACACTCCTTGAGAAAAAAATTCTTAATATAAGTACACTGTTTTTACAGACACATTCTTTTATTCTTTTTTGAAGTGTATAAAGAGACAGATTCGTTAATCTAAAATAATGACTCTGTGGAATTTCAAGCACTGTTTCATTCACATAAGTGAGCGAGTTAAGGCCAAAGGAACTTTCTCGGTGTCCTAGAAATCATAAATTATACCATGCAGATCACCCCCAAAGCATTGGGTGCAAACTGGTCTAACCACTATTGCTTGCCACCTGATATTTTTTTTTAAAAAGAATATAAATGGCTTAGAGGTAAAATAGGGGCTCAAATGTTCTCCCATTAACTTCAATCCCTTTAGTCTGGACTCTATCGTAGGTGTGTTAGCCACTCCTTCAGATGAACACCTTGCTAGAGCTTTGAGGAAAGTTTTAGTTGCTTGGATGAGCCACAAAGGACTAAACGCCATCTGCTGTTTCCATTCATTCAATTCTATAAATAAAGAGAAAAGACCTTAGAATTACTGTTAAGGGGAAAAATAATAAACCCTTTGGGATCTTAACATTCAGTCAGGTTTAGCCCACCCAAAATCTTTCCAAAGTACTTAGGATGTGTTATATAGCACTGATTTATGGGTAACAATATTTAACTAGGCTATAACTAAAGCATCGATACAACAGACACACCCTCAAAGAAAACTATAACAACAGGTTTATACTTGTGAGATAATCCAGATGATTTTTATCTCCATTAAAACCTCTCTTAGGAGGGGTGCCTGGGTGGCTCAGACGATTAAGCATCTGACTCTTGATCTCAGCTCAGGGGCTCAGGTCATGATCTCATGGTTCTTGAGATCAAGCCCTGTTCCTCCCCACCCCCACCCTCCCACGCCCACCTCCCACTTTTGGGCTATGATCTGACAGCACAGAGCCTGCTTGGAATTTTCTCTCTCTCCCTCTCTCTCTGCCCCTCCTCTGCTCACACATGCACTCTTCTCTCTCTCTCTCTCTCTCTCTCTCTCTCCTCTTCTGCTACACATGCACTCTTCTCTCTCTCTCTCTCTCTCAAAATAAATACATAAACTTAAAAAAAACCTATCTTGGTGCTTAAATAGCTGTGTAAAAAGAATCTCTCAAATGGATCCCCACAGTAATATTGCTTGAACAGCTGCCACTAGTGTAAGATAGAATTGATAGGCAGGAATTTGAGGACTGAAGCTAGGATGTGAACATTTCGCATCCAAGTGAATCTGTGGAACACTAGGCAGAATCACTATTTTGAGAGACAGTGTGTCTAACCACAGTGAAACGGACTCAGTAGGCATCAGCCATCACACATGTGAAAACTGCACCATTAGCAAAGCACCTGACTCTAGGAAGCACAAAACACCACCAATAAGGTCTGTACGTCAATGTAAACGGTCATATGCACACACCTTGTGTTGCTCTGAGTTTGTTCAAGGGAAGTTAAGGGGCCTTAGTGCAGGTAAGAAGGTCAAGGTAAATGCTTGACCAACCAACTTTCTCTTGTGCTGTAATGCCAAGTTAATCACTCAGTTCCATTTATGTTTGTAGAGCCCAGAGCACGAATGCAAAGGAAGGTCCAGATCTCCTGTGTCAAACAGTGAACAGTTAGAAACCAAGCTACCAGTCTCTTAGATAAAACGTGTTCTTTTTGGCTACCCTGACACATGAACCTTCAAAGTGATCTGGAAGATAAGGTTTAAATTTTGAATTCTTGGATTCCTCAAAGTTCCATGGAAGAACCTGGTCTCCAGCCTGGAGTGGATTGCCTTACTCCTCTTACACCATGAAAGGCCAAACCTGCATGTTTGTGGTCACCTCAGCCCTTATGTGCAAACTCCATACACAGCCCTGAAAAGATATCCATTGGCCAAATCTCAGCCTGTGGGAGCACACACTGGCAGCACAGGCCAACCGTGGGCGGACGGAGCAGGCAAGAGGCCCTCACAGGCTCGGACACTGTCTCAGAACCATTTGGACTGGGGGTTCTGGGGTCTGCCCTATATGGAACACAGTCTAGAAAGGCTGAAGACTTAACTCTGGGTGGCACATTTGCTTAACTGCTTTCAGGGGAGGGGAACGGCCAGAGGAGGGCCGAAGTGGGACCCGCTGAAGTTGGGGGGAGGTTCCTTTAAAGCGGGAGAGGCCTGTTATGTCCTTTTGCCTTTCCCGCCTGGGTCTACTTGGGGCCAGATCACAGTACTTGACTCATGCTTTCATCTGCAGCACAGGATAATGCTCTAATTCTCGGTTCATCCAGAGAATTCACAGAAGCCTGTGTGGTTTTAAGTGCAAGGATTTTATCTGGTTTGAAATCTGAACTACTTTACAAAGACTCTAAGGCCCAGGGACAATCCCAGGCTCAGTGACACTCCAAGGACATTCCAGGCAAGTAAGGTTCCAACAGCTAGTTGGACCACCTCAGCCCATCCATCTTTACTCCACCTGGAGTAAACATTTGTCTTGAACGTTTTGAGCTCTGGGTCGGAACCAACCTGGTTTCTCAGGATTTACGTTACACGTCTCGCCAGAGCCTCTCCCCAACCCTTTTATTAATCAACTGGGAGACTAGATAGTTACTGTATCAATTGCTTCAGTTTTCCATTTGTCACATACACTTTCCCGGAGCCAAGGAATGTTTATTATTTTCTCCTTCACACCTTCAAATGCAGTGTCTTTCTTAAAATATGCTATTAGAGTTTGGTGAGTCACTCTTAAAGAGTGGATTAAAATATATTACATTTGTCTAGTCTTCTTTTATAAGCATTGCAATTATTTTCATTTTTGATTTTATTTATAGAGGAATTTGGAGGTTTTCAATCTAACTGTCTCACCTCTCATGGTGGAAACTGAGACCCAGAGAGGTTAGGATACCAGTGTAAAGTCACACAGTACAACCTTGGTAGAACTGAGTCCATTCTAAAGTCCTGTATGTTTTGCTGGCTCCAGTCAGTTATAATTTTTATTGTATCACATGACTTGATTTAGAAGGAGATGGATAGAGGGAGGAGCCAAGATGGTGGAACAGCATGGAAGTTTTTTGTGTGTCTCATGTCCATGAAATACAGCCAGACCAACACTGAACCATTCTTCACACCTAGAAAACCGACTGGAGGATTAACACAACAATCTGCACAACCTGAACCACAGAATTCAGCAGGTACGCGGCGCAGAGAAGTGAACTTGGGGAGCGAGAGGCACAGGAGGGGAGGTGCTTTTGCGAGCGGAGCGAGGACGGAGACTGGGGTGGGGGAGATACGGGAAAAGCACCCCTCCCCAAAAGCAGCTGGAGAGAAAGTGGAAATTTGGAAACAGCCACAGGGACTAAACTAAAAAGGGAGAAAGGAGAAAGGAGAGGGTTTAAATTCCATTAAGACTGTAAACAAGGGGGGCGCAAAGGCTGCAACTCCGCAGCTCCATACCTGGCGGGGCTCTGGTGGGAAGGGCGAATCCCCAGGAACAGACTGGAGTCCGGGAGGGTCTCAGGCCACACGGGGAAAAGCGGTTCCATTGCTGGAAGGACATTTAGTAGAGACTGTTGAAGCCACCTGGTCCCAGCAGACCCCAGAGAACAGCCACATTCGCTGTTGCTAGAACAAGGTCATTAAGGGTGAAGCCTGGTGCCAGATGTGTGTTGTGATTTTCCATAATCCCTGAAACGCTGCTGCAACACTATCTCGCGAACTTTTTCTGAGGCAGGCTGGCACCTGGCCGTAGTCTTGGGGCACCGACAGCATCAGGGTCCAGCGGGCATTCCTGGGTGCAGCCAGCATTTGGCCATTGTTCATTCAGCCATTGCTTGGTGAGACCCTTCTGCAGAGGGGCGGGACAGGTCAAAGCCGCAGTCCTTCGGAAGTAAGGGGCCGGGGAAAACAGCCACATCTGAGACAAAAACTCAGGAGAGAAGTATTGCCTGGGGCCTGGTCACGGAGTGTGAAAAAGCAGGGAGTGGATGAAAGCTGAAGACAGAGGACGGGTGCACGATTACTGATCCAGGAAAACAGAGTGGGTAGCTAAGTGGCGCCATTTTTCACTGCCCCCGCGGATGCGCAAATGCACCTATAAGCACCGCAACAATCCACCCCAGTAGGCTAGCAGCGCCATCTAGTGGAGAGCGGCGCTGTTACACTGAGCCCCGCCCAACCAGGCCAACTTTGATCTTCAAGGACACAAGTCTCACTGCCGGCTTAGTTATCAACTATAAGCACGGACTTTAAACTTTATAACACTATAAAACACTGACTTCTAGGGGAAAACAAAGTAATTTCAGTCCGTTAATAGGTCCATCTATTTAATTTTCTTTTTTTTTCTTTTCTCTTTACATTTCTTTTTCTTGAATACAGAAAGAGAAAAATTTCATTTTTATTTTCAATTTTTACTAAAAATATTTTTTTTATTTTTGTTAGTATATTTATTACTTTTGTGTAAATTTTTTCAAATTCTACTTTACTTCCATCCTTTTATTTTAGTCTACTTCAGTGTATTCACCTTTTCAAATTTTCAAACAACTGCCTTTTTTTACTTTTTTCTTTTCTTTTTTTCTCTTTTTCATTTATTTTCTTTTTCTTGAATGCAGAAAGAGAAAAACTTTATTTTTACCTTCAATTTCTATTAAAAATATTTTTCTCTAACTTGTTACTATATTTTTCCCTTTTATGTAAACTTTTTCAAATTCTATTTTACTTCCATTATTTTATTTTAGGCTACTACAGTATATTCACTTTTTCACATTTTCAAACGATTTCCTTTTTTCCTTTTTTCTTTTTTCTCTTTTTTCTCTATTTTTATTTCTTTTCTTTTTCTTGAATATAGAAAAAAATTCATTTTTATTTTTAATTTTTAATAAAAATATTTTTCTTTAATTTTTTTCTACTGTGTTCTTTACTTCTGTATATATTTTTTCAAATTCTATTTTAGAGGCACCTGGGTGGTGCAGTTGGTTAAGCGTCCGACTTCAGCCAGGTCACGATCTCGCGGTCCGTGAGTTCGAGCCCCGCGTCGGGCTCTGGGCTGATGGCTCAGAGCCTGAAGCCTGTTTCAGATTCTGTGTCTCCCTCTCTCTCTGCCCCTCCCCCGTTCATGCTTTGTCTCTCTCTGTCCCAAAAATAAATAAAACGTTGAAAAAAAAATTTTTTTTAAATCTATTTTATCTACATCATCTCATTTTAGTCTACTTAAATGTATTCATTTTTTCAAATTCTCAAATGATTTCCTTTTTTTTCTTCCCCCCCTTTTTTTTCTCTAATCTGTCAAACCGCTTTCAATACCCACACCAAAACACACCTAGGATCTAGCATCATTTATTTGATTTGTGTGTGTGTGTGTTTAATTTTTTAATTTTAATATTTTTTAAATTTTAATATTTTTTAAATTTTAATTTTTTAATTTTAATTTTTTTAATTTTAATTTTTTTAATTTTAATTTTTCTACCTCATTAATTCTTTTCTCCCTTCAAAATGACAAAATGAGGGAATTCACCCCAAAAGAAAGAGCACAAAGAAATGACAGCCAGGGATTTAACCAACACAGATATAAGCAAGATGTCTGAACCAGAATTTAGAATCACAATAAGAAAACTAGCTGGAGTCGAAAATAGATTAGAATCCCTTTCTGCAGAGATAAAAGAAGTAAAAAATAGCCAGAATGAAATTAAAAATGCTGTCACTGAGCTGCAATCACGGATGGTTGCAGTGGTGGCAAGAATGGATGAGGCAGAACAGAGAATCAGTAATATAGAGAGCAAACTTATAGAGAATAATGAAGCAGAAAAAAAGAGGAAGATTAAGGCAAAAGAGCACAATTTAAGAAATAGAGAAATCACTGACTTATTAAAAAGGAATAACATCAGAATCATAGGGTTCCCAGAAAAGGAAGAGAGAGAAATAGGGGTAGAAGGGTTATGTGAGAAAATCATGGCAGAAAACATTCCTAAACGGAAAAGACACAGACATGAAAATCCAGGAAGAACAGAGGACGACCATTAGATTGAATAAAAACCGACCATCAATAAGGCATATCATAGTCAAATTCACAAAATACTCAGGCAAGGAGAGAATCATGAAAGCAGCAAGGGAAAAAAAAGTCCCTAATCTACAAGGGAAGACAGATCAGGTTTGCAGCAGAACTATCTACAGAAACTTGGCAGGCCAGAAAGGAGTGGCAGGATATATTCAATGTGCTGAATCAGAAAAATATGCAGCCAAGAATTCTTTATCCAGCAAGGCTGTCATTCAAAATAGAAGGAGAAATAAAAAGTTTCCCAGACAAAAATTAAAGGACTTCGTGACCACTAAACCAGCCCTGCAGAAATTTTAGGGGGACCCTTTGAGGGGAGAAAATTTGAAAAAAAAATAAGTAAATACCAAAAGCAACAAAGATTAGAAAGGACAAGAGAATACCACCAGAAATTCCAACTCTACAAGCATCATAATGGCAATAAATTCATATCTTTCAGTACTCACTCTAAACATCAGGACTCAATGCTCCAATCAAAAGACATAGGGTAACAGAATGGATAAGAAAACAAGATCCATCTATATGCTGCTTACAAGACACCCACTTTAGACCTAAAGATACTTTCAGATTGAAAGTAAGGGGATGGAGAACCATCTATCATGCTAATGGTCAACAAAAGAAAGCCGGAGTAGCCATATTTATATCAGACAATCTAGACTTTAAAATAAAGACTGTATCAAGAGATGTAGAAGGGCATTATATCATAATTAAGAGGTCTATCCACCAAGAAGACCTAACAATTGTAAACATTTATGCACCAAATGTGATAGCACCCAAATATATACATCAATTAATCACAAACATAAAGAAACTCATCTATAGTAATACCATAATAGCAGGAGACTTCAACACCCCACTCACAACAATGGACAGATCATCTCATCAAAAAATCAATAAGGAAGCAATGGCTTTGAATGACACACTGGACCAGATTGACTTAACAGATATATTCAGAACATTTCATCCTAAAGCAGTGGAATATACATGCTTCTCCAGTGCACATGGAATGTTCTCCAGAAGAGACCATATACTGGGACACAAATCAGGCCTAAGTAAGTACAAAAAGATAGAGATCATACCATGCATATTTTCAGACCACAACGCTATGAAACTCAAAATCAACCACAAGAAAAAATTTGGAAAGGTAACAAATACTTGGAGACTGAAGAACATCCTACTAAAGAATGAATGGGCTAACCAAGCAGTTAAAGAGTAAGTTAAAAAGTATATGGAAGTCAATGAAAATGATAACACCACAACCATAAACCTCTGGGACTCAGCAAAGGCAGTCATAAGAGGAAAGTACATAGCAATCCAGGCCTTCCTAAAAAAGGAAGATCTCAGATAAAACAACCTAACCTTATGCCTTAAGGAGCTGGAAAAAGAACAGCAAATAAAACCCCAAACCAGCAGAAGACAGGAAATAATAAAGATTAGGTGAGAAATTAATGCTATCAAAACCAAAAAAAACACAGTAGAACAGATCAATGAAACCAGAAGCTGGTTCTTTAAAAGAGTTAACAAAATTGATAAACCACTAGCCAGTCTGATGAAAAAGAAAAAAGGAAAGGACCCAAATAAATAAAATCAAGAATGAAAAAGGATAGTTCACCACCAACACAGCAGAAATAAAAACAATAGTAAGAGAATATTATGAGCAATTATATGCCAATAAAATGGGCAATCTGGA
The DNA here is from genome assembly GCF_018350175.1 of Felis catus. NCBI lineage: Eukaryota > Metazoa > Chordata > Mammalia > Carnivora > Felidae > Felis > Felis catus. The sequence continues at coordinate 95,578,532 of NC_058374.1, forward strand.
ACAAACAGACAAATTCCTAGAAACATATATACCACCAAAACTGAAACAGGAAGAAATAGAAAATTTGAACAGACCCATACCCAGTAAGAAAATTGAATTAGTAATCAAAAATCTGCCAAAAAACAAGAGTCCAGGGCCAAATGGCTTTCCAGGGGAATTCTACCAAACATTTAAGGAAGAGTTAACACCTATTCTCTTGAAGCTGTTCAAAAAAATAGGAACAGAAGGAAAACTTCCAAACTCTTTCTATGAAGCCAGCATTACCTTGATTCCAAAACCAGACAGAGACCCCACTAAAAAGGAAAACTACAGACCAATTACCCTGATGAACATGGATGCAAAAATCCGCAACAAGATATTAGCCAACCAGCTCCAACAATACATTAAAAAAATTATTCACCACGACCACATCGGATTTATACCTGGGATGCAGGGCTGGTTCAATATCCACAAAACAATTAACATGATTCATCACATCAATAAAAGAAAGGACAAGAACCATATGATCTTCTCAATAGATGCAGAGGAAGCATTTGACAAAATACAACATCCTTTCTTGATAAAAACCCTCAAGAAAGTAAGGGTAGAAGGAGCATACCTTGAGATCATAAAAGCCATATATGAATGACCCAAAGCTAATATTATCCTCAATGGGGAAAAACTGAGAGCTTTCCCCCTAAGGTCACGAACAAGACAGAGATGTCCACTTTTGCCACTGCTATTCAACATAGTATTGGAAATCTTAGCCTCTGCAATCAGACAACACAAAGAAATAAATGGTATCCAAATCAGCCAGGAGGAGGTTAAACTTTCACTCTTTGAAGATGACATGATATCTTTTGGGAAAATCCAAAAGATTCCACCAAAAATCTGCTAGAATTGATTCATGAATTCCGCAAAGTTGCAGGATATAAAATGCACAGAAATCTGTTGCATTCCTATACACCAACAATGAAGTGACAGAAAGAGAAATTAAGGAATTGATCCCATTTATAGTTGCACCAAAACCCATAAAATACCTAGGAATAAATCTAACCAAATAGGTGAAAAATCTATACACTGAAAACTATAGAAAGCTTATGAAAGAAATTGAAGAAGACACCAAAAAACGGGAAAAGATTCCATGCTCCTGGATAGGAATAACAAATATTGTTAAAATGTCAATAGTACCCAAAGCAATCTACATATTCAATGCAATCTCTATCAAAATAACACCAGCATTCTTCACAGAGCTAGAACAAATAATCCTAAAATTTGTATGGAACCAGAAAAGACCCCAAATAGCCAAAGCAATTTTGAAAAAGAAAACCAAAGCAGGAGGCATCACATTCCCAGACTTCAAGCTATACTACAAAGCTGTAATCATCAAGACAGTATGGTACTGGCACAAGAACAGACACTCAGATCAATGGAACAGAATAGAGAACCCAGAAATGGACCCACAAATGTATGGCCAACTAATCTTTGACAAAGCAGGAAAGAATATCCAATGGAATAAAGACAGTCTCTTCAGCAAGTGGTGCTGGGAAAACTGGACAGCAACACACAAAAGAATGAACCTGGACCACTTTCTTACACCATACACAAAGATAAACTCAAAATGGATGAAAGACCTCAATGTAGACAGGAAGCCATCAAAATCCTCGAGGAGAAAGCAGGCAAAACCTCTTTGATCTTGGCCGCAGCAACTTCTTACTCAACATGTCTCTGGAGGCAAGGGAAACAAAAGCAAAAAAATGAACTATTGGGACCTCATCAAAATAGAAACCTTCTGCACAGTGAAGGAAACAATCAGCAAAACTAAAATGCAACCGACAGAATGGGAGAAGATATTTGCAAATAATATATCAGATAAAGGGTTAGTATCCAAAATCTATAAAGAACTTATCAAACTCAACACCCAAAAAACAAAGAATCCAGTGAAGAAATGGGCCAAAGACATGAATAGACACTTCTCCAAAGAAGACACCCAGATGGCCATCCAACACATGAAAAAATGCTCAACATCACTCACCATCAGGGAAATACAAATCAAAACCACAATGAGATACCACCTTACACCAGTCAGAAAGGCTAATATGAACAACTCAGGCAACAATAGAGGTTGGCAAGGATGCAGAGAAAGAGGCTCTCTTTTGCATTGTTGGTGGCAATGCAAGCTGGTGCAGCCACTCTGGAAAACAGTATGGAGGTTCCTCAAAAAACTAAAAATAGAACTGCCCTACGACCCAGCAATTGCACTACTAGGCATTTATCCACAGGATACAGGTGTGCTTTTTCGAAGGGACACATGCACCCCCATGTTTATAGCAGCACCATCAACAATAGCCAAAGTAGGGAAAGAGCCCAAATGTCCATCAATGGATGAATGGATAAAGAAGATGTGGTATATATATACAATGGAGTATTACTTGGCAATCAAAAAGAATGAAGTCTTACCATTCTCAACTATGTGGATGGAACTGGAGGGTATTACGCTAAGTGAAATCAGTCAGTCAGAGAAAGACAAAAAATTATATGACTTCACTCATATGAGTACTTTAAGAGACAAAACAGATCAACATAAGGGAAGGGAAACAAAAATGATATAAAAACAGGGAGGGGGACAAAACAGAAGAGAATAATAAATATGGAGAACAAACTGAGGGTTACTGGAGGGGTTGTGAGAGGGGGGATGGGCTAAATGGGTAAGGGGCACTAAGGAATCTACTCCTGAAATCATTGTTCCACTATATGCTAACTAATTTGGATGTAAATCTTAAAAAATGAAAAATAAAATTAAAGAAAAAAAAAGGAGACAGATGAAGAAAACTGGCCAGGGTAACCTGGGCAATCTGGGGGAGTAGGCCACAGATCTTGGACTTTCACCATCTTACCATTTTTCCATTTTTTCTGTGCCTCTTAGGATGGATGTGGGAGATGGGGAAGAGGAAACGATCAATGGTTCTGTTCAGACATTTGAAAAATTGAAGAAAACAAAATCACCAGCTAACGTCTAAGAGACTAGTGCAGGCAATAACTCATTATGACTGAATGAGATTGCTTATTGCTGAAGTAAACAAATTTTCATATTTAAATGGTCTAACACAATGGAAGTTTAGTACCTACTCATACCAGTCCCATTGGAGAGTTCCTTGTTGTGGATGATGTTTAGGAAACCAGGTTCCTTGTATCATGTGGGGTAGTCATCTCTCAGGATCTTTGAGAGCTCTTTAGGACTCAAAACTCACCTGCTTCCTAAACTCTCCAAGCTCCATTCCATTGGTGAGGATGTCCTGAGGCCACACCTGGATGTGTGCAAGGTGTGAGCTGGGAGGAGCTTGGGAGATGTTGCCAATGACAGGGCAGCCCTCTCGTCATGATGACGCCATGCAATGGAAAGGGAGCCTGCATTTTTAGTAGACAACTGGTCACTTCTGCCCAACTAATAAACATCATCCTGAGAAAGCAGAATGTGACAAGATTTCAAACAGAAAAGCTTCTAATTAATGACTATGCTTTAGAGTTTTCAACCTTTCACTTAGGGACTCATACAAAGAATCAGTTAATTATTGTAGAACGCTGCCATGTAGAAAAAGATATCCTTGATCTCTGATCCAATATTTTCCCAGTATAGAAGCTAAAGGAAATGCTACTTTTATTAAAGTTTTTGTTTGTTTTGTTTTGTTTCTTACATGGATTCTGGAAAGCAACTAAGACCAAAGAATAATGAAGTAAAGATGAACATAATTGCAGTGCCCCAAATGTTTTTCAGGTCATTTAGAACAATGAGATTCAAGAATAATTAGCTTCAGTTCTGATAATGACTTACTTTTAATTTTTTATTCCTGAGTTTTATACATATAAAATAACAATACTAATCACTACTTAAACGTTTTCTAATGTCTTAACCTTGTGATTTCAGTATAACAGAAACTGACAGAGAGGAAGGCTTTGATAAATTAGATTTTATAGAGGAAAGAGATTGAGAATGGGAATGCCATAAGAAAATGAATTAACATCTAGTCAGAAGAAACATCAGAGTATACACCTGCAAGTCTCCAGTAATGGTGCTCACCAGAGAGACATGGAGAAGTTTTTCCAAATACACTCTCCTGGCCCCAGCCCCTGGAAAATCTGATCAAGTAGATCTGGGGCAAAAACTAGGAATCTGCCTTTTTGCCTAACATATCGAGTGATTCTGTTGACCTCCTTAAGTAACGGTGGTCTAAGGGTAACAAAGGAGAAGGGAGAATTATTTGCTAAAGATAGGAAAGTCAGTAGAATATTTTCAGTAGAGGAAAAGAAGCAGTGTGTAATGATAAAGAAAATAAACTCTGAAGGAACTAGGTGGGGGATGGTGGTCTAAGGCCAAAACACTAGAAGACATGCAAAAGGAGAATATCTAAAGTACAGGTGAAAGAGGTAGCATTTGGAAGGCATGGTAGATGTCCCCTTAAAGGTACAAATAGGGAATTCCCGGACAAATTTCCATCACAGTTTTGAGGCAAAAAAAATAGTGTCTGGTAAATGGCCTTGATCTTTTGAAGAGAGTCAGTGACAATCTACCAAGAAGAATGATGGCTCAGTTGGAGTCTGGAGCTTAAGGACTGTGGAGAGATCTGGAACAGCCACTGGGAAGACTGCCCTAAGGAGCCACGTAAGCCAATATGAGGTGAGTGAAAAATAGTATTTATAAGCTGTGAGTTTTATGGTAAGAAAATTCTTCTGTATTAGGTGGGCTTTAAATGTTGAGCTTAGATTTAAAAAGAGTAAAACAGAAGAGAATCAAAGGTGACAGGTGACTTCAAGTCTAATGGTAGCCCTAACTTATAGTTGAGGAAATCTTTCTGAGCTACCAACTGTAGGCTGTTTTGCTCTTCTGTGCATTTTCCCACCAACATTTGCACTGAATGTTTCCTCTGCCTGAAATATTCTGCTCCCACTTCAGCCACCTGGGCTGCCTTCTCCCACCCCCAACTTTAGTCAGGTTCTTGCACAAATGTCACCTTATCACAGAAATCTGCGTTAACAAGCCATAAAAATAGGGCCAACCCTCCTACCAATTTCTCTCTCTTAAGCAGTTTTTTGTTTGTAGATGTGAAACCACCTGATGCATTATACTTATATTTATTAATTCTCTGTTCTTCCCCACGCTAACCAAAATATAAGCTGCAAGAGAATAAAAGTTGATCTGTTTGGTTCTTTTCCAACTATTGCCAGAGCTTATCTCAGGCACTTTTACATTAGACACTCAGGGAGATTTGATCAATGTATTAATCAATAAATTAATGGGTGATTGTGGTACTCAGCTTTCAAGATGACTCCCAATTCATACACTTATACAGCCTTCTCTCACAATAAACAGGGCTGACTTGAGCAACCAATAGGATATTGTGGGAACGATGGTATGAGATTCTAAAGGTGGGGGTCATAAAAGACATTATGGCTTCTATCTTGATTTCTTGGATCATTTGCTGTGATCTCTGGGGGAAGTCAGTTGTCATATATTGAGGACTCAGGCAGCCTTAGAGAAAGGTCCGTATAGTGAGGACAAGAATTTTCCTGCCAACACCAGCACCAATATGTCAGCCATGTGAGTGAACCAACCTGAAAGTGGATAATGGATTATACAGCAACAGATAACTAACATAGTGCCTTAGAAACAATTTTCAAAATATTGTCCCTCTTTCCATTTATGTTTAATGTCAGGGACAGTTCTATTTTTTATGAAGTGTACATTTTACCCAAGAACAAAATACCCAGTGAATCAGCAGGTTGATTTTCAGCACAATTATTTGAATAGATCTGGAAGTATATTTCATGCCCTATTACTGACAGTATCATTGGCCTTACGAAAACCTAGCACGTTTATTTATTTATTTATTTATTTTTATGTTTCTTTTTTTTAATATGAAATTTATTGACAAATTGGTTTCCATACAACACCCAGTGCTCATCCCAAAAGGTGCCCTCCTCAATACCCATCACCCACCTTCCCCTCCCTCCCACCCCCCATCAACCCTCAGTTTGTTCTCAGTTTTTAACAGTCTCTTATGCTTTGGCTCTCTCCCACTGTAACCTCTTTTTTTTTTCCTTCCCTTCCCCCATGGGTTCCTGTTAAGTTTCTCAGGATCCACATAAGAGTGAAAACATATGGTATCTGTCTTTCTCTGTATGGCTTATTCCACTTAGCATCACACTCTCCAGTTCCATCCACGTTGCTACAAAAGGCCCTATTTCATTTTTTCTCATTGCCACATAGAATTCTATTGTGTATATAAACCACAATTTCTTTATCCATTCATCAGTTGATGGACATTTAGGCTCTTTCCATAATTTGGTTATTGTTGAGAGTGCTGCTATGAACATTGGGGTACAAGTGCCCCTATGCATCAGTACTCCTGTATCCCTTGGATAAATTCCTAGCAGTGCTATTGCTGGGTCATAGGGTAGGTCTATTTTTAATTTTCTGAGGAACCTCCACACTGCTTTCCAGAGCGGCTGCACCAATTTGCATTCCCACCAACAGTGCAAGAGGGTTCCCGTTTCTCCACATCCTCTCCAGCATCTATAGTCTCCTGATTTGTTCATTTTGGCCACTCTGACTGGCGTGAGGTGATACCTGAGTGTGACTAGCACGTTTATTTAGAGCAAAGATTTCCTTTTAGAGGAGTGCCACGTTGGACATAAATGACTAGTCTCTGTCCCACTGTTTTATTTAGTCACTAGTTAGGTGTTGTCTCCAGAAAATCATGACCTCAACTACCATCTTGCTCACTTTTTGGCTGGAGTGCCCCCAAAATAGCATGACCTCAGCTAGAAAGTGGAGATAGACCCTGATAATCAAGATGACATCTGAAGATGGTCAGCTAACCATACTCCTTGTGGTTGGGTATGAGTCCTTTCTCAAAGGGGGGGGGGGGGGGGGGGCTATGTGATACATCTCTGTATCTGACAACAAATATTTTTTTGTGAAATGGAATGAATGATATGTTTATTTAAAAATCATCATTATAGGGGCGCCTGGGTGGTTCAGTCTGTTAAGCATCTGACTTCAGCTCAGGTCATGATCTCACGGTTTGTGAGTTTGAGCCCCGCATCAGGCTCTATGTTGACAGCTCAGAGCCTGGAGCCAGCTTCAATTGTGGGTCTCCCTCTCTCTTTGACCCTCCCCCACTCATGCTCTGTCTCTGTCTCTCTCTCTCTCTCTCTCAAAAATAAATGAGAAACAAAAATTTTTTAAAAATCATTATTATAACTTTATAGTCATACCTAAAGCAATCAGAGCAAGAAGAGAGGGGTGGGTATGTCTTTAACTATAGAGCTAGCTAACAGCTAGGTTAATATAAATACAGTAAGCAAGGACATACATGGAGATTTCAAACAACTGAAATATAGCGAAATAGAGATGAAAAATAATAAGCCTGGGAGAGTAGAAAGAGACACCAAAGAAGTAGGCATTGTGAAGTTTTAAATAAAGATATCATATGATCTGATTTACATTGTAAGAAAATGGCTCCAGCTGCTTATGGAGAAGAGGTAATAAAGTAACGAGAGTGAAAGTAGGGAAACCAGTTAGTAAGCTAAGGTGACAGTCTAACTAAGAGATAATGGTAGCTGGGATTCTGGCGATATGGTAAAGATGAAGAGATGGACAGATTCAGAATAAATTTTGGAGGTAATGTCACAAGACTTCCAATGTATTAGAGCTGGAAAGTAGGGGAGAAGAAGACTCAAGGATGGTTTCTTGATGTTTGGCAGATGGTTGTGCCATTTCCTAGGAAAGAAGAATAATAGAAGATCAGATTTGGAAAGGAAAAATCTGCTTTGGATTTGTAATGTTTGAAATGCCTTATTATACATTCAAATGAATCCATCAGACAAACAAATGGCTTTAGGACTCTACAACTCAATGGAGATGTCAAGAGCTGGAGAGAAAATCAAGTATAATCAGCAAATAGATGGTAGTTAAAGCCTGGGACTTTTCCAGAATTCATACATCTAAATGAATGGAACCTCCTTCAGGATGCTTTCTTTCCTTGAGAAGCTTCACAGTATAATTCTCTCTAGTGATGTTGCCCATTTGCAAAATATTTTAGGGCCTCAGATTCTTTATTAGTAAGAAAGAAAGAGAGAAAGAAAGAAAGAAAGAAAGAAAGAAAGAAAGAAAGAAAGAAAGGAGAAAAGAAGTCAGCTTTCTGAGTTGAACGAACTTAAAAACAAGCAAACAAAAAAGTAGATTGTGACTGTGTCTCTTACTGCAAACTTTCCAGACTACTGACCTTAATAAAAGCATTGAGTAAATTGAGAGACCATGTTGTATGATATGAAGAACCCAGATTTTGAGATCAGGAAACCTGGGTTCAAATCATGGTTCAGCCACTAATGAGTTTCATAATTTTTTTGCTCTGAGGCTAACTTTCCTCTAGTAGAAAATAGAGATTATAGCACAAATCTTTTGTATTTTTAATGTAGATTCAACATGATATATATGTCTAGTAACATAGTAAGGGCTCAATACATTTTAACTATTCTAAGACTTTTTAATGTGTTGATAAACTGAAATGAAACAAGCCATCATAAAATCATCAGAACGGATGCGTGCTTGCCTAATTACCAGACAGAAAACTGCCCTTTCATTAGAGAGATCAGAGTAAGATTTACTCCTTCCATGGGAAGAAAAAGGAATGAAATATGGAAAAACCATGGGGTACTTCTGCCCACTGTGAGCCTCCCCTTAGCTCCATAAAGTAAGTGCATAATAGAGTAGGCAGTGGATAAATAATTCTCTAGGGCTCCAGGCAGTTAATAAGGAAAGATGCTTTTGTCGAAACTCATTGTGCATGAGTTTTTCTCCACATTTCCAAAGGTCACTGAAACGATTCATTTGTTCTCTATTCTATAATCCCAATGATTCATCTAAAAGTTAAAACAAGTATTACTCCATTGAGGAAATGTTCTGGTTTGACACTGATATGAGTTGAATCTCCCAGCCCTTAAACTAAGAAACACTGTTCAATTTTGCCCTTGCTTTTTAATATAATTGATCAGTAATAGAATCAAGATATTATAGACACTTGGCATTTTATAGATGCAGTTTCAGCTGGTCTTAAGCTGGTCTTAATTTTGCTGAGAAACTAATATGAATCCCATGAGTTGTAAGGCTGGTGTGCTGTAACTGGTGAGTCTAACACAGCCAAGTTCTTGAAACTTCTATGGTTTCTCACACCTATTAATAAAACACTTTGAACTTGGTCCCTCTCCCTCTCTCTCTCTCTCTGTTTCTTCTTTCCTCTCCCTCTTTGGAGAACACTAATCAGGCAAACTGTCTAGCATAGCATCTCAATGGGGCTTGATTATTCTGTACTCAAGAGTTTACAAATTGCCTGCCCCTGGAGTTAATCAGCCTGCTGACATATTTTGTTTGGTCTATGTGGCGTTTAAAAATCCAGCCAAGGTTTAAAAACTGAGAAAAGTTACGTATTTTTTAAAAAGAAAGTAAAAGAAAAATTATTTATAGTTCCTCTTTAAAAATTCCTATGTGGCAAGAATTAGTTGGACGTTCCATCCACTGAACTCCTTCCCACTCCCTATTACTTCCCAGATGAAGCCAAGGTGAGGTGCCTTTTATTATCAAAATTGAATCATTGTGTTTCTTACAGCAAAAGAACAGTCGTCTGAATGTGCCACGTTGTTGAAAACGATTCTCCTTTTTTCATTTACGTCAACTACCTGAGTTTTACAAGCATTCAATCTGTCTCTCCGGTACTACTCAGGATTTATTTAGCAGTTCTTGAGAGGTAATACAGTTTTGTTTCTTGGTGGAACACAGTCTTGAAAAGAAAGCTAATTGCTAGAGCTGGTAATGGTAATTTTAAAAAAGGGAACGGTTCTTAGCCACAAATTACATAGAAGTTTAGAATGGAATTTTAATTAAGCTCTGAAGATACCACATTACAGTTTTAAGTTATACTTTACTGCAGTATATGAAAAATGAAGTAACCTATAATTTTTGCAAATTTGAGCGTTCTGTAGGTTCTTAGAACATGGCCCTAAATTTGTTTATATTCCTTTTGTTACATAGGTCCTATTCCTTATACCCAGATTTTTAAATTCAGTGTTTGGTCACATTCAAAACAAAGTTTATCAGTAGTCACTGAGGTTCTATGATCTATCAGATTATACTGTGTCTGGGAAAACTTTCATCAATATAACAAAATCATAACATTAAAATTTTTCTTCTTATCTCCCCAGGCTCATTGTTACATTGTGCTCTTGCTTCGGTCGCCTGCTCAAAGCATTTTATCAATTCATCAAAGGGAGTGAAATAAGCCATAAAGCATCCCGTGTAGCCATGGAGCTTTCTTAGAACAAAAACATGGGTGAATTCTTCCTGTGGGAAATGACCTGTGAAAATTCTTCACAAAGTAAGGAAGCTGTAATTTTCATCACACCTCGGAATTCACAAAAAGGACATCATCAATCAATAGTTCTCTCTGGTGAACTGTTGTTGAAATATGCTGTGGGAAACTATTTATTCCATGTCACATTATGAGCAGAAAGATTATTGGAAAAGTGGTGCATTTAGCTTCCAGAATTATAGGACCTTCCAAAATCTTAGAATAAAGCCCCAAATTCATAACACAGTCTATCAGATCCTTCAGGCTATATTTGCCCTCGTATCTTCCCAGGCAAGTCATGCCTTCCAATAATGCTGTCACATCATCACCACTGTCACTGCCATGGCCAGATATAGGACACCAAATACACACATACCTCTTTAACAAAAACACATCAAAAATCCCACCCACTTTACCTGTTTTCGGGCTTGAGGTAAAAGTAATCCTTTTAACATTTTGGAAGTAGCCAATCCTAAGGATACCTCTTTCCCTTTAGGGAACTTCTTTTGAAGGATTGGAGACCCTCCGTGGTCAGGAATTGACTTTGACTTTTCTAATTCCTAAAGGAAATCAGCTGCTGATAATCCTATTGACAATGTTGCATGCGTAAACTATTCTTTGTATCCTCTGCATTCTCTTGCTGGTCTACATTGTCCAATAGGTTCTTAGCCTACCATGAAAGTAGGAAGGATTTTATTTTTATTTATTTTTATTTTTTATTTGAGAGAGAGCCAGAGAGAGCCAGAAGGGGGGGGGAGGGGGAGAGAAGGAGGGAGAGAGAGAGAGAGAGAGAGAGAGAGAGAGAGAGAATCCCAAGCAGGCTCCACACTCAGCACAGTGCCTCATGTGGGGCTCAATCCCACGACCCTGGGATAATGACCTGAGCAGAAACCAAGAGTCAGACCCTTAACTGACTGAGCCACCTAGGTGCCCCATAAAGTAGGAAGGCTTTTAAAGCTTGTTTGGTAGAAAGCACACCTTTTGCTACAGAATCCAAACCTAGAACAAATCATGCATTTGCCCACTATTCTAACACTTCCTGGGAAACATTCCAAATAAATACCTCTTGGGGGAACAGTAGTTTGGACAACTCTGACCATTTCATGCCTTGTATCCAGGCCTGGTTACATAATTTGACAGGCCTAGTGCAAAAAGAAAATGAAAGACCCCTCCCCCCCCTTGTTAAAAAAAGTAGGAACAAAGTACAATTAAAAGAACAAAAATATAAAGTTTTTCCTCAAGAAAAGTTAATATTTATAGACATAATAAGGGTAATAGTGATATATGAGTACCAGCACAAACTTATAAATTGCAAAAAAAAATCATTTTGGTGTCATAATTTTATATAATAAAATAAAATAATAATATTTTATATCTTGATCTTAAAAGTTTTCTGGCTTGGACATTGCCAGAAATTTATTAGGTCATTAAATTTTTACTTTGAGTAACTTCATTTTCATTGATATAATGGGAAATGATTGCCGTTACTCTTGGCAAATGGAATGTCACCAATGATTTGATAATTTTTCATTTTGAGAAAGATCTTTCTGCTGATGCCACAGCTACTAGAGCTGTTAAGAATAATTCGCAGACTGGGACAACTTAAGGATAAATTTCTGATACATTATTCCAAATATGGATTTTAGTACATCTAGAGCTAATGATTCTTGTAGAGCAGTTTTCCAACAAGATTTAATTCTTCACACAAGTCGGTTTCGCATAAGCCTGAATTTCATTGTAAATGTAAATTTATACAATGGCATTTTAATGTTTCATGTGACATTTCTTATAACTCGTGGGGTTTGTACAAGAAACCGAAAGTGGCTTCATGATTGTATACAGTTCACAGTACCTCTTTATGCATTCTATCGCTGTTTCCTCAATTGCAAAGATTTTTTTGACATCTTCCTCCTAATAACTGCTTCATCGGAAGTTTTCTTTGAAAAGTGCTGTTTTCCAACAACTGTGATGATCTCTAAACTTAATTTCTATTTCGAGGTCTGTGGCAGGCATTGGCTTCGCAACATGGCAGAAGCGTTCAAAACCATCGAACCTAAAATCTGATAGGCTTTATTGGGCAATCCGTGCGCATGCTTTTCGCGGTATTTAGTGAACAGTTCATTGCTGGAGCACCAGCAGAACCGGTCTCAGCCTTCAGGCCTGAAAGTTAATGTCTATGCAGACGCCACAGGAAGGACACTGGGCGGGAGAATGAGAGGTGAGCCATCCACGAGGGTCCACCTACTGCCCCCAGGCACAGCCCTGCTCTCTCCCTTGGAGCTGCGGTCACCGCTGCTGCTTCCGACGCGGATGCACTGAAGGACGCCATCAGTGTGAACCCAAGTCCCAGCCCTAGCTGCCCCTTTGGGGCCCCACGGTGCCCGGGGCTATCCCAGTGTGTGCGCAAGACGGGGAGCCGGATCCGGTCCCCGGGCGCACACACTGGCCTTCCTGTGCGCTCGCCGCTGGTCAGTTAAGCACACTCGGCACGTGCTGCACATGCTCCAGTGTCCCTTCGTATTTCACCCGCAAAATCCAAGGGTGAAGACAGAAAGCACTTCTGAAAAATTTCAAGATGGTGCCAGCACAGCAATAAACCGGACGCAAGGCTCCTGCTGAGAGCTGGGCCCTGCGGGGATGCACAGGACCCACACCCCTGAAGCCGGTCCTGCTGGTACCACATGAGTTATACGTAGATCGCTTGTGCCTCAGTCCATCAGCAATCCCCAAACCATGTTCCGCAGGAAAGGTGTTCCGTGAAAAAGGGGCAATTGGAAATGCTATATGCTGTGTCTCAGCCCTGGGGACTCAGAGTGCACATAAGCAAATTACAGGCTCTGGAAATCTTGAGTTAAAGACGCATAATTTCATTTATTCCATCCTTTCTGAAACTTAATCTGGTACCAGAATCCCATTTACATAAAACACCTTTGAATATCTTGGGAAACATTAATAGTCCATAGAATAAAAATTTAAAGATACTGTGTAGGGCTGTAGTCCAGACTCCATTCAAAAATCCCTAAAGACTTTGTTTTTATGCTCTAACTCAAAATAGGCATTCTATTTCAGTTACTATCTTTCATAAGGACAAAGAGAAGTCTATTGAGGTTTAACACAACATATAAAAGAAATATATAAAAAATATATTTTGTTTGGCAATAATAAAGTTTTAATTATTTTTAAATAATGCTTTATTCTAAAAGTCATAATATAGCAGATCTTCTCCTCTAATTAAAAGTTATATGATACCAGGTTATTCTTCTTTAGAGAGGGAGTTATTTCTAATCTCATACAAGTGATCTTTGCAAAACACACTTATACAAAACAACTAAAAATGCATTCATAAGTGGCAGGTCCATTGAACCTATTCCTGATGTCAAAAAAAAAAAAAAACAAAAAAAACAAAAAAAACCAAAAACCATTCAAGCTCACAATTTCATTGGAGAATTTTAAAAATGTCAATCAGGTTGTATCCTGTCTTTACTTAAAATCTTCAATGGCTTCATATTTCTTCTGGGAAATAGTCCAAACTTCTCAAGATGGGCTGCAAAGCCCTGCGTATTTTCTTTATTTTAATAAATTTACTTATTTATTTTGAGAGAGAGAACAGATGAGGGGCAGAGAGAGAATCTCAAGCAGACTCCACGCCGTCAGCACAGAGCCCGAAGTGGGGCTCCGTCTCACAATTTGTGAGATTATGACCCGAGCCGAATTCAAGAGTCAGACATTTAACCAGTTGAGCCACACAGGCACCCGAAGGCTCTGCATATTTTAAAAACACCTTCTTCCCTGCTTCATTTTGTACCAGCGCCCTCCTCATTTACCATGTATCATCCATACTTGCTTTCATTCATTCATCTCACAAGTAGAAAAATATGAGGAAGAGATAAGAACCTCGTCTTCAATAGAACAAATGAATGTGGATCTATGATACAATGTCAAGTAGATGTAAGTGCTATAAAGAAAATAAAACAGGCAAGGGGTTACAGTGGTGGGGGTGGGCACTGTTTTAGTTAAGGTGCTCGGGACTGGCCTCTCTGAAGAGGGGTCTTTTGAACAGACACCTAAGTGAAGGAACAAGCTGTGTGCAGACTCAGGAGAAGAGCACGAAGGGAAGAACTTGGGGTGCGAACTGCAACTTGTGAGGAACAAGATGACAGTTGGGGACAGATGAAGGAAGGGGAGCGTGGCACAAGGTAGGTGGGGGGCGGGGTGGAGGCCAGATTGGGTAGGTCAGTGTGAGGTGGTTGGAATTCAGATGTCACAGGAAGCCCTTGCAGGGGCTTGAGCAGCGGAGTCCCAGGATCTGACCAACCGTGGAAAGCTCCACTGGGGCTCTGGCTGGCAGAGTAGACTGAGGCAGTGCAAGAGGAGAGCAGAGAGAGAGTTGGAGAGCTCTTGCACTGGCCTGAGTGAAAGGTGGTAGTGATTCTTCTGTGGGAGAACTATTGAAAAACAGCTATATTCCGGGCTATTTTAAATGCACATCCAACAGGATCTACTAAGGGAATGAATGTGGATGGAAGAGCAAAAGAAGAGCCAATTGTCCAGGGCCTTACAGTCTGAGCAAGAAAGAAAATGGCAACGCTAGGAGAAGTGTAGGTTTTAGGAGAAAGGTAGAAAGCTCTGTTTTGTCCTCGGTGACTTTGAACTCTCTGTCAGATAACCAGGGGAAGATGGCAAACTGACAATTAGATGGATGAAGATGGATTTCATGGGGATCTTAAATCTGAGAGTTATCTGCTCAGACAAGACTGGGCTTCTCTGTTATGTCATCTCCTAACACCTTGAAGTTTTTCATCATAGTATGGGTCACAATTATTGACAAACAAGTGTTTGTAGGACTAAGAATTGTTCTGCCCGAGTCTCAGTTCAATTACAGCAGGGAGATCTATCTTATTCACTTTAAAATTACCAACACCTAGTGCAATGTCTGTTATGAGCAAGCACTCAATAAATGTTTGTGGAATTGATTGATTGATTGATTGGCTGCAGACAGACCTATTTCTTCATTACCACTTCACTGCCCTTCTACCTTCTCTTGTTTCTCCAATACATGAAGACATACGTACTTACTGCCAACCACACCTAAAATTACTCTCAAATATTAAAATAAAATAAAATCCTAAGAAGATGTAACTCATTGGGAGAAAGGAAGCCAGATGTGCAGGATTGCTTTTAGGTCCAGAACTACATTTAGGGCCAAATGTTTTTAAATGACTGATAGGATTGTTTTTGAGAAAACAAAAGTCTCCATCGATGCCAAGAAATAATCAGAGAGACAGATTATCATGGTGTGTCTTTTGTACTATAAAAGTAAATTATGAAATTGGACCAATAACCATACGAAAACCTTCTGACCAATGAAGTGCAGATTTGTGCTTTTCTGCTTCATCACAGTAAATTACAGCTGGAAAGTTCAAAGACCTATCAAGTAATGTATAATTTACTAGCTTGCCTCAGTTCATGTTGGAGGATAAATGTTCAACTGGAAAACTAAAGCATTTTAAAGTCAAATTGGCTTTTTTAAAATCTGTCTTAAAATCTATCTTTTCCTAGCATCAAATTAGGAATGGATCCAGAAACAAAAACGAACCTTTTCCACCTCACTCAAACATAAGCCTATTTTTGCGTGAGAGTGTTTGAATAAATTTTCCCGTCATTCCACTTCACTTGCCCCCCATCCTTTACCTGAATGAGGCTTTTATTTCCTTGGAATTGCATATAAAACTCTAGGGAAATTTCAAAGTAGCCTACAAAATCACAGGCATCTTACGAAGTCAAGGGCCATGATAAAGTTAAGTTTATCTCTCTCCCATGGTGTTTGTTTCATTATAACAAATAGTGAAAACACCACTGGAAAATGAGTACAGACATCTGTCTCCTGGGGAGGACATCTCCAGAAGAACTTAACTGGGGAATCCCAAACTTCCTGTTCCCCTTTTTCTAATTTGGGGCCAATACAGGGTTAGTCACCTAAAGTGATTAAAAGGCAAATGATTGAAGGTGAGGTAATTGTTGCTACAGGAGATGTGGCAACCACCTCAATATAAATAACTTTTACATATCACATTGTGTTGAGAGATTGAAACAATAGCAGCAAAGTTACAATTGCACGGTTTCGGGTTTAACTTCTACGAATCATGTACCTGAAAACAAAGCTTACAAAATGTTTACATTGCCTTCAATAGTTGACATACACTATTGAATGAATTAAAACTAGGCTGAAACCAGGAGCCCACAAATGCCACGTTCGTTGCTATATTTTTGAGGCCTGTCACAATGCCAAGTAGTCAGTACATGCTCAATAAATAGCAATTATTCACACAAAGAAAAGGTGGAGAAAATAAAAGCCATGATTGGGGCAATTATAAGACCATATATATCCAAGGAATTTGGATTCTAATCCCAGTGTTTGTTTGTTTGTTTGTTTGTTTGTTTGTTTGTTTGTTTGTTTTGGATGAGATTTAAGGAAGTTACTTTGCTTCTCACAGCTTTTAGAAATGACCAAATTCTCTTATAGATCTAAAATTCTATTAGATGCTACTGCCTGCAAATGTCTTCCTTGATTTTATGGGACTGAAATATTACAAAAGTGATGCAAGTTCATTGTGTCTAGTTAAATAATATTGTTTCATAGGGGAAAAACTTAATAATCTCCTTTTTTCTCCTTCTTGTCCTAACCTCTGATGTGACACTGTTAATGATTTTGTGTAAATATTTCTACATCTGCCTGTATTTACATACGTACTTCTCTCTGGATCACTGCCTCTCCAACCCAAAGCTGGAAACACACAGACACTTTACAACCCTTCTCTTGATGTAATTCCTACTCTTCGTTCCGACATCGCCTGAACCATCACCTCACCTGTGCGTCCATGTGATACCTCCATGACCAAATTCCCAGTCATGCCAATGTGACTAAGTTTTTTCATATATAAGTGGAAGTATTGTGGAGTACCACACATTATGTCCACTCCACCCCCAGTCTTCATCCCTACCCTGCAAGTCTGGCCAACTTTGGGGGTCACAATTATTCCTTCACAGATTGTCACCAAGGCTCTACAGCGCTGTCGCTTTTACGTACCCAGCATTCGTGCCCTCTTGTTCTGCTAACCGTGATTTTCCTTTTGAAAGTGTCCTTCCCTCACTTGGAGCCCTGTGATTTGGATGGACCTGACTCCTTCTTGTGGGCTCCAGGAAAGCAGTACATGACCTAAGCCTCACCAATAATAAGTCTACTCTGTCTGGCAACAATAATTAGTTCATGGATTGTCAATTTACCAAAGTTTGCTCCAGTTAAGATGAAGCTCCAAGGGTTTTGTCGGAATTCTTGGGAAGAGGTTTTCTTTTGTTGCTACTGTTATTCAGGTGGTTTAGCATTAATATGGAGCTGCCAATGGCTATCTTTGCTACAACGTGGATAGAACCTCTTGAGAGTGCCAAAACAGTGGAGAAAGACAGATTCCTGGTAGGTCATTTGAGCACTTGATCGGCCTAAATCTAATAATACTTTTTACTTTGCAGTTGACTGAGCCAATAAATTCCTACATGTGTTTTAAGCCAGTTTGAGTAGAATGTCTGTCACTGGGTACTGGGAGCCTTGAGTTATATTACCCGCCCCCCCCCTACGAATCAGCCCCATATCTCTTTGATTTTAGCTTGCTGAGGGCAGATATCACAGTCTATCTTGTTTTACCTTCTTCCCCAAAGTTTTAGGTTTCATGAGGGTAAAGATGCCTTATTTTTCTTTGGTGTCTCCCAATGCCTTTGCACAATACCTAGTACCTAATAAATTTTGAAAGACTAGATGGACAAAGCAGATTCTATGGCACCCAGAGGACTGGCTAAGGAAGGTGAAGACATAGTTCCTTTCCTTAAGGAGTTTATAAATTACTATTAATTATTCCCAGATGGAGATGTATTCATCCTAATTCATCAGCTCCGGCTATGAATTTGAGGAGCTATTAATTATGTGTTTCTATTGGATGATTCTACAAATATGTCCTCTATAAATGATACTAACTCCATTTGCCTTTAGAGTTTTCCGTCACTTTATCTTTTAGGGGCTAGCTTGCCAGCTTAGCTGAATTCTCTCCAAATATCCTTCCAGTCACATGATATTAATCCATCAGTATCAGAGAAGGGCTTCAGTGGAGGGGAGAGAAAAGGGGAGGGAGGAGAGAAGACGGGGAAAGTGAAACCACATGAAGTGGGCACAGTACCAAACACATTTTTGAAGTCTCTGGTGAAACTTTTTCTGGCATCACTATATAACAATAGCACATCATTTTCATTAACTTGAACAAACAAAACCAAACGGAGATTAAAAACCAGCACAGATGTGATATAACTTTCCACTCTAGCCTGATCTAGGCAGCCGTATGGAGCCACTTGCCTTAACAAGGCAGGACATGTTCTTTTGGTCTGTCCCAGGACAAACTGCACATGGCACCAGGATACAGCCACAAAGGCCCAACTCTGGACCGGGAATGAGAACTCTGTTCTCATTCTGCTCCTCCCCACTCTGTTCCTTTCTGATGACTGATGTGATCCTGGTTTTCTCTCTACCTCCCACCTTTTTTACACCTTTAGCTGCTGACCTTCATGATGCTTTTTATACCTGGAAACATTCTTGCTGCTTTAGTGCCAAGCACCTCCCCACCCCCCTTCCTTTCTTATCAAACACTTCCTTTAACTGAGCCTTCCAAGGCTGATCTCATTGCAAACCATGTTTGCACACCCTGAGCAGCTTTACTGTTGTCTCATGAATCGTGAGCATCTGAATTCCATTTCCATGTCCCCGGGGGAAAGCCCTGTCTGGTGTGTGTTTCGCACAACCCTGCATCAGAGATGGCACTCAATAAATAATAAATTGTGATGCTAACAATACCACGAACATACACATCAGCAATAATTCACAAAGAATGGATGACTATTGGACCTAGCCCTTTGGTCAGGGGACTAAACTCATCTGGTCACCATGGACTTTGGTCTGACTTCATCCTGTACAACAGTGGCTTCCCAATTGTCAGAAGTAACATGGCTCTCTGGGGTACCAGGAACTAACAGGTAAATACAATAACAAAGCAGCTACAAGGAAACTTAGAGATGCTGTTTTCCTGGTGAGGACTATGAGATCCGAAGAGATTACATTGTTCTTCAATGCCAGAAGATCTCAATATATGCGTTCCAGTCGGGGTTCAGACATTCACTGGGCAGGACCTGTGAACTTGGAGAGAGCTGCTGACTTTTTAAAACCTGTTTCATTCCTATGAAATAACCTATTCTTCCTAGTTGACAGGACTCGGTGAGAATCAAATAAGATAATAGATATGGAAGAGCAACAGAGGCCGTTGGAAGCTCCCATTTGTTGCACGGTCAACATGTGCCATGTGCTATTGGTTTATATAAACTATCTAATTTAATATTTATAAAAACCCCAAGAAAATATCGCTTTATTCCCACTTTAGATATGACAGAAGACTTAAGCACAGGGAAGACAAGTCATTTTGCCAAGGCTTCACAGCTTGTACGTGGTGGACTCATTACTGAAGCTGGGCGTTTTGAATCTAGAAACTGTTCTACGATATATTACCTAATTCAGGAGCATGGTACAGTGAAACAGTGGAGCCACGTAAGCATTATTTTAAAGGAGTCAGGAAATACGAAGTAGTATTATCAGAAATAAGACACGGTTTTATACATATAAGTAATTAATAATAGTAGAAATATAACTCAATCCCTTCTTCATCTTGGAAGAGAACATCCTACCAGGATGCACACGGTAAAGACAAACGTGGTCTGTGGAATGGGATGCTATGCACTTAGGACATACTCTACTTTCACCACTGCGTATAGAAAGACAAAGGAAGGAAAAAAAGTTCTAAACATTGCACGTGATTCATCTGCCTTGCACTCAGTGAGCTCATGCTCTTGTAATGGGAGACAGGGGTTAGTTACTCTCCATCAGACTCCATGCCTACATTCCACCAGCTCCCGATGAGGGCATCTCACCACCCCGCGTGACTTCAAGATTTAGAGATACATCCTTTTCGCATGCATGGCCTCTAAATATATGCCAGTTCTTTCATCTGGTGCCCATCAAAAGAAACCATGACCTGCTCCCCCTCTAATGGAAAAGTTGGTAATTGCTGGAATTACTGAGGGATGTTGTTATTCCGCAATATGGCACCACCCTAGGGGATCCTTAGGGTATTCCAGCTATGCACAATGGTCACATTAATCACCGAAGCTAGAGTATAACCCCATAAAATGACGGTTAAAGCCAAGCACTGGTGTGGCACAGATAGGGCACTCTGTGCCACACCAGGGCACATTTAAAAATATGTTTTTTAATATTTTAATGTTTTTTTATTCATTTTTGAGAGACAGAGACAGAGCATGAGTGTGGGAGAGGCAGAGAGAGGGGGAGACACAAAATCTGAAGCAGATTCCAGGCTCTGAGCTGTCAGCACAGAGCCCGATAGGGGGCTCGAACTCACAAACTGTGAGATCATGACCTGAGTCAAAGTTGGATGCTTAACCGACTGAGCCACCCAGATGCACCTAAAAATATTTTTGAATGGGAGGATTGATTTAGGAAGAATATCTTTCTTGGGTGAGTGACTGAGGGAACCAAATAAATATCAGCTTCTTATTCTCTCTTTTCATCACCTCCTTGTATAAGAATAACTAGTCATCAAACAATGTTCCGTTATGTGCATATACAGTCCCAGATAGAAACAGTCATAAATATGGCAGGCAAAGTGCCTGCCTTCATTCAAGGAATTAAATTCTGAAGGAAAGAGATAGAAATGAGATGCAATAAATAAATAGATCACACTAAAATACTGAATTTCTTAAATTTTAAAATGTAATCTTTCTTTTCTTTTTTCTTTTCTTTCTTTCTTTCTTTCTTTCTTTCTTTCTTTCTTTCTTTTTACATTTCAGTAATTCTGAGATCTTGAAATATCTTAAAATCTGCTCATATATCTAGCTTTAAATTGACAGCATTTCTCTTTCTTTGTGGAACACAGAATAATGATGCATCTTACAACTAACAATGACGAGATTCAATGAAAATGATAGGACATGTGGAAGCCACTAACACATTGCAGATCCATTGTGACACTTACAATCATGTGACAAATTCATAACTTGACTATTTCCAACACTAGATAGCTAAGGTGTATCAAATTACCTTGATGGTGGAAAAGCATATAAAGAGTAGGATGAAAGGAAGCATTTCAAATTTTTACAGAAATTTGTATCTCCATTTAGCCTAACTTCTTTTACTTGCTGAGTGCTTCATTCTGGCTTGTGCTAAATTTCTCTTAATTTAATTTTTCCTTGAAGTGTCTACATTATCTCTTCCACATATGTGAAAAACGTTCTCCAGCCAGAAGATTGTCTTACATTTTTGCTTTTCATCTTAAAAAGTTCCCTTTCATCTTCTGGCTTACTTTAAAAAAAAAAATAATCTCCGCCTCACTTTCCCTCTTTTCCTTCACTTCTTTTAGGTGGAGTTCTTCCTCCAGACCTTCCTGAATACCTGTCTCCCCTCCTTACAGACTCGTGTACAAATCTTCTTACCTGTCTGTCTTTTCAATCTGCTTTTAATTCTTCCCTGCTCTACACTTTCCTTCCCTGCTACCTGTGTTTTCTGATGTCTGACACCGACCTTGCATTGCAGGACTGCCTCCGTGTACTCCCTTACAGTTTCAGGTTTCTCTTTATGACTTATGTTAAGACATGTCAGCACATGCTGGGCCTTCCCATCTTCCCTCAATGTTTAAGTCACATTTTATTTTTGACAACTAAAGTTATGATGAGGGAAAACCTTCTTCCCTTCTCCTAATGTTTCCATGTGGAAACCTCTATTCCCAGGCGTGAATGGTCCTGAAGTGACATGTCTAGCCCTCCTCCCCTCCTCCTCCCCTCCCCCCCACCTCTAAGAGAGGAAATGAGTTATCTGACCTACAAGTCTGGAAGAGAGAACAGAGCATGCTCAGCTCTGCCCTTGTGTCTTTCCTCCAGATTTCCCAGCAGAGGTGATACCTCTGGTCTGTTTCTGGGGCAGCCTCCATCCCCTGTATGGGGAAAGGGCTCCTATTGGAAGTGTGACCAGTTAGGAAGGCCCACATAGGTGCTATCTCAAGCTGCTTCTGCCAATCCAGCTTCACCAGTGTGCTGATATTTTGATGCCCGTCTGACACCTGTGCTTTATTTTTCAGTTGTTTTGGGAATAGGATGGGTAAGAGAAGGTTTGTTTTTTGATCCCCAAACACTCCCCCCCCCATAGAGGGATCTTATATCCAAGAGATATAAAAGCGCAAATGACATACTCAGAAGAAGGGATTAGAAAAAAATCAGATGTGTTCCAACCAGCACCTGAGAGTGGAGTGGGTCCTCATTTCTGGAGATGTCCAACCACAGGAAAGGGAAGGGGTAAGGTTAAATTTGTTATGCTGTTGTTATATTCGAACAACTTTTACATGTTTGTGTGTGTGTGTGTGTGTGTGTGCTTAACCTTTAAACTTTCCTTGGAGTTGGATGTCATTAAACTATTTTCACAGTTGACAAAACTGTGGCTCAGAGAGCTCGAGTTTTTAGACCCCACAACGATGAGAGAAAACAAGATTGTATTAGTTAGCTTGTGTTGCAATAACAAAAATAGCACGGACTGAGTGGCTTAAATAACAGAAATTTATTTTCTCACAGTTTGGAGGCTAGAAGTCCAAGATCAAGGTTCTAGCGGATTGGCTTCTGGTGAGAGCTATCTTCCTGTCTTGCAGATGACTGCCCTCTCACTATGTCCTCACATAGTGTTTTTTCATATAGAATTTCTGGTATTTCCTCTTTTAAGTTCATTAATCTTATTGAATCCGGGACCCATTCTTATGACCTCATTTAACCTCAATTACTTCCTTGAAAGGTCTCATCTCCAAATACGGTCACACTGAGAGGTTAGAAATTTAACATACAAATGGTGGGGGACAGGGATGGAGAGGACACAAGCATTCAATCCGTTACAAAGATTAAAGCCAGATTTATCAGATTCTGAAACTGGAGGAGAGGAGATGATTTGAAGAAAAACCTCAGTAGGAATTCTGGAAATTAAAAAATACAACACACTAGCAGAGAATTTTAAGATGGAAATGGAGGGAAAAGTAGAATGGTTCAGATAAGCTTGAAGGTTCTCTTTTACCACGGGGAAATCCAACATCCACTGTATCTATCTCATTAATTGAATTCACATTTCCTGGTTCCAGGATCCCAAGATGTTTGTGTCAAATGAACTGATGATAGGCAATATGAACATTTGTTGACATAATCCCCCACTCATCTTTAATTCAATCTTGCCCCATTCCCTTGACTATCTCCTTTCTCTCCTCATGCAAACCCTTAGAATTTGAAAACTGGTAATGCTTCTGAGTGTGCAGAGGCCTTTTGTCAGAAAAGCTCTGTTCCCCCTGCAAGCGTGAGTGCAAAATTTTCCCTGGCCAGAATATTTTCCAACATTCAGTTACCATCCAGGGTAACTAGTCTCAGATGCCAAGCGGTTGAGCTCAGGCGTTTTCCATTTGTGACATCTTCAAGGAGTCTTTCCCCATTTTTGAAACTGAGTTTGCTGGTAAGTACGTGTCTGATTCCTTGCTTTCCTATTCCCGGCGAATTAAAAAAATCTAAGGATTTTACTTGTAAATTTCCTCATCCAAATGGTTACGTATTTGCATTTTCAAATTAAAGCAACAATAAAGTGAAGCTATTAAGGAGGCACGCTGGAAGAACCAGTTGAAAGAAATTTAAAAAGCCCTTCAGAAATGTCTTTTTGTCTGAGAAGGGAGTAAGCTAACAGACGATGCAGAGATAACGGTGCGGAACCATACATTCATTAACAAAAAGCTGTGTGGGAGTAAATAGAATGAGTCAGAAACTTGGGACAAGGGAGTTTCCCACAGCCTAAACAAGCCCGTTGCTCACTAAGTCTCAGTGTCCTCACCCCTTCCTGAACATATATATATGTACTTGTTAATTGTTGTCCACTGCTTTCTGGTATAGGACCCTGATTTGTAGACCCTCTCTAGAGCAAGTTTTATTTCAAAGCTTTCCCCCTACTTCCTTGTATTTTAGGTAGTCTAGACAAATCTGGAAGCATTTGAGGAGAGTCTGAATTCCACCTATCTCTGTCTCCCCTGGACCAGATACTGACTTGCCCAGGTCTACATAAATCTACATAAACTCACAACCATCTAGATATACTCAGGTGGAGAGGTAGGGTCACCCAGGTGCCCTCAAGTAAATTTTTTTGAGCAGAATGACATGAATCAGGTATTCAATTTTACACAGGGTGACTCTAGCGTGGCACCTCTGTGCATCAGAGACAATATTGCCTGAAACCTTCTGTGCACAAAGAGAAGATCTGAATTCAGTTAGTATTTTCTCAGACTTTCGGTCAAATCTAGCTTCTCTAATTCTGTGGTTACCTTAAAGCTTACCTTTAAAAACCACCTAATGGGGCGCCTGGGTGGCGCAGTCGGTTAAGCGTCCGACTTCAGCCAGGTCACGATCTCGCGGTCCGTGAGTTCGAGCCCCGCGTCAGGCTCTGGGCTGATGGCTCGGAGCTTGGAGCCTGTTTCCGATTCTGTGTCTCCCTCTCTCTCTGCCCCTCCCCCGTTCATGCTCTGTCTCTCTCTGTCCCAAAAATAAATTAAAAAACGTTGAAAAAAAATTTAAAAAGCACCTAAAACCTGATTAAAAATGGACTAGATCTCCATACTATGAGCATGGTAGATAGGAGACATGATTAGAGCAGTGAGTTTCAGGTAAACTATTCCTTCATAATTTTGCATTTCTTTTTTTTTTTTTTACTTTTTTTTTTAACTTGAAGAATTCTCTTTCAAGTATAGTCAGTAATGATCTTTTGACCCTTCTTGTTCATACAGCCATAGTGTGCAGAGATTGAAATTCATGCCCGAGAAAAGCATGAGGCATAAGAAGTAATGATATTGTTTCCACAAGCCACTTACAAATACCAGTCTCATGACTTAAAGTATTGTCTTATAAATAGTAAAGGAAAAGTATATCTGGAAAATATGTTTGCCAAGCACTCAAAGAAAAATAAGATATAATACCTTAACATTTACTTCTTTGTTTATAAAACTTAAATATGATGGTACTTCCATTCTGACACAATATCCTAAAACAAATTACATCTGATTTACTCATACCACTTAGAAATCATTCTAGCCCCGGGCGCCTGGGTGGCTCAGTCGGTTAAGTGTCCGACTTAGGCTCAGGTCATGATCTCACAGTTCGTGTGTTCGAACCCTGTGTCTGACTCTGTGATGACAGCTCAGAGCCTGGAACCTGCTTCAGATTCTGTGTCTCCCTCTCTCTCTGTCCCTCCCCTGCTTGTGCTTTGTCTCTCTCTTTCTTTCTCAAAAATAAATACACATTAAAAATTAAAAAAAAAAAAGAAATCATACTAGTCCTAGTTAAATCGCATAAAAGCCCCACTGATCTCTTCTATATGATGCTGTGTTAATTTGGACCTCACTCCTCATTTCTTGATTTATTTGTTTTCTATAATAAGTCCCAGAGCGGTGATGCTGGGTCATGAGCCTTGATCTTAAATTGATGATCATCATAGGTCAAAAGTCCACAGAAGAAAGAAAGGCAACATTCGCTGATGAAATCACATGGGTTGATAAAATCCATAAAGAGCAGCTGTTCTTTTCTCTTCCAGTTCACCAAAATTTCTTTAAGAGTAACCCCCACTTTTTTATCTTATTGATGATGGCCCAAGTTTTGTGCTTTGGTGTGTGTTTAAAAAGTTTCCTGTGTGAACTTAGGTAAGATTTCACAGAAATGAACTTAATAAGGTATTGATTACCTGGGTGAAATCTGTGACTTCTTCAGGAAATCCTTGATGGAAAGGAAAACCTTTGTTCCTTCATGGCTTGTTTATATGTCCTCTTATTTGCCTTTTATTATCGAGTTAAAATATCTTTCTCTTTGTGACCTTGCTACAAGCCAGTAAAAACTTCTCTGCTATACAAGAAAGAAAAAGGGATCAAGAGTAAAGCCAGATGCACAAAGATTGAGCACACACTCATTAAGCCCCTTTTGGTCTGATCTCTACACAATATACTTTTCTAAATGTTTCAAAGGCCACATAGTCTTAACAATCGCACACATACATTGTGATTAATATTTGAGGATGATATTCCTTTCCCAGCTAAGAAGGTAATGGACACAGCCTTCAACAGTAGTTTGTTCAGTCCCAAATTGATGAAAGTTATACAATTTGTAGAGATTTTTGGAAGAATGCCCAAGTGGACTAGGGAGATTTCACTCCACTTAACTTTCAACTTCAACTTTTTTTTAACCTGCAAAATTTAATGTAGTGTCGTTAAAAATGGCATAGAATTATTATTTTCTTTGAGAAAGAGGAATATTATGGCCCTGAAACCCACCTAATTTGAGAAATATAAGATCATTCAACCTACAGTTTCTAGAAGGGACCAGTAGATGGATCATATGATGCCCTATTTTTTTTTTCTTAAAAATGATTTAAACGTGTGGATATTTGCACCTGGGAATGCTTTTCCCACTAATCAGCCCGAAAAGACTATGAAGTTGGTGTTACCCATTTACTAGCAGACTCTGAACTGAAGTGACATTTCACACATAATGTAACAGTCTTCCTTGATTCCAAACCTCCAAACAGGGCTTGGACACAGGCCAGCACATCTGCTATATATCCCTGGATATATCATCACCATCTAAATAGAGATACATTTTGAAACTTGAACATTTTTAGAATAATTTTTTTCTTCGTTTCTTCTTTAGAGAATTTAAAACTGTTTCCTTGTCACTTTATTTTCATATTGCCAGACTGGAACATTCACACGATTTGCTTTTTTAAAGATCCTTCTAAATAAGATGTCAGGATAAACACCTATGTTTTGGCACTTTGGTTCAAGCACTCTGAGACACTGGGAATTTTATAGAAAGCATTATCTTTAAAATTTCATATTAGAATTAAAATATGCCCTAATGTCTAACATAAAGCCTTTTGGTTCTCTTCACACAACAGATATTCCTTACAGTTATGTGAATTCCAGGGACTATCTCTTCTCCCTAATGATCAGCCGATTAAGTATTCATGTATGCCCCTAAAGCTTTGCAGAGGATCTTTAAACAAAATGTTTGGTTCCCTTCTACAAATCAGTAGGAGAAAGACAGACAACTGGTTAAAACATGGGCAAAAGACTTGAATAGATAAGTCCACAAAAGAGGATTTCCAAATGGCCAATAACTAAACATATGAAAAGGTGCTTACGTTAGCCAGCAGACAAACATGAGAATTAAAACTACAGCAAAGTATGGCCAAGACCCACAATCCAGGAACTGCAATGATGTGGAGCAACCAGAGCTCTCACATTGCTGGTGGCAAGGTATACAAATAAAACCACTTTAAAGAAAGGTTTGGCAGTTTTCTAAAGCTGAATATTACGTTTCCTCTAACCGAATTACTTCCTACCTAGGCACACACTGAACAGAAGTTCCTGCTTATGCTCACCAAAAGACAGGCACTAAAATATTCTCAGCAATACTGTTTGCAGAGGTCAAGATCCAGAAGCCATCCAAAGGTTCTTCAATAAATAGAATGGATAAATTGTGGTATAGTCCTGTAATGGAATTCTATCAGTGATGGAACGAACAGTCCTTGACTATATGCCACAATATGAATGAGCCTCATAAGTGGTGAACACCACATGATCTCATTTATGCAAAGTACGAAAGTTGACCAAGTTGTTTAAGGTACTAGAAGGCAATGTAGTGGTCACCCTTGGGAGGTCATGACTGAAGAAAAGCCCAAGGGGAAGTTGTTCTTTGTTCTAAGTGCTGCTTCAATAAGCTGTACAGTTATGATTTGCGTGCTTTTTGTGAACATGTTATACTCCAATAAAAAGTTTTTTAAGGTGCTCAGACTGTTTTTCCCATCAAGTCTTATTCTAGGAATTTAACCTAGGAAATGACAAATTACAATAAAATTCAGATATAAATTCAGATATAAATTCAGATATAAGATACAGGATTTATATCTTGTAAGGATAGTCATTATGACATTAATTTAAATTGAAAAACAAAGCAAAACAAAACAAAACTCTAAATGGCAAATAGTGGCAAATAGTAGGAAATGTGCTTAAAATTGTGGATATGTTTAAAAATTAAATTTTGCTAGCTATTTAAAAATATATTTGAGATAAATATTTATTACACATAAATTATTTTGAGATTAAAAAATGAAAAGAGTTAGGCTATGTGAGTTTGCTGGATATGTCCCAATTATGGGCATCAGGGCCACTGCCTCTCATGCCCCTGGAGCACTGTTGACATTTGTATCCTACGTGAAAGGCAATCCCAGCAGCTATGAAAAGCATAACCAGCCTAATTGTGCATGACCACCCTTCCAAGCATCTACCAAAATGTTTTTATTCATCTGTCTGATGAAATCACAGGCATTCTTATTTCCCTCTTTGTAAATTTTCTACACTTTCCGAAATTTCTGTAATGAAAATGTGTTGCTTCTTTTTTAAATAAAAAAAGTTCAAATGGTACAAATTCCAACACACTCACTTCAATTGTTATACAAGAAAGCTAGAAACTATAATTCCATTATTTATTATTTTTCACCAATTCTATTCACTGGTGCTTATCACAAAGAGTGAAGGAAAATTTATTTTTTACCTCTTGAAACCTATGATCAAAGTCAACCAACAATAATGCAATGGATGTGTGGCTATCAAGTAGAAACATACAGGAAAGTGGATGTTAGACATAGAAGCTATGCCTAACAAATACATTTTTACAAACATCACTCCTCTTGGTAGAACCCTCCACATTCTTCAATGCTTAGTTTTAGCTCCAAACTCCTTTATGAAGAACTTCTGGGTCATGCCAGCGCAAATGAGCTGCCCTCCCTTCTCTAACTTTTTCAGTTTTTAGCAAATTCTACATAAGCTGTCTTCCCAATTAGATGGTAAACTTTTTGAGAGCAGGAAGGGCCAAGGTGCATTTTTACTTCTGAGTAACTTTTTCCTTTCCCCACTGCAGCTACCATAATTCTCTGTATTACAAATAAAATATCTATTAGTGCTCAATAAATATACAGTTCATTTGGCAAATCACAGTGAAGTCTTCTGTTAACCCTAACTGGTTAAGGAGGAGATCATGAGCTCCATAGGAAGGAATGGATGTAAAGAGATAATCAGGATCAGTTCTCACCACTTCTAAAATGAATGTTTGAACATAGCAGGACCAAGAATACAGACCATCCACTTAAACCGTTTCAGAGAGAGTCCAGTCCTCCCATGGGCAAAGAGGGCCAAATATTGTGGGAAGCTCTTGAAAGACTGTGTGGGCAGCTCCTGCACCCCCACGCCCTTCGACCCAGCCAGCAGGTGGAAGGGAGTGACTTCCAATGGAGAAGGTCCATCCATGGAGACTGTGTTATCGCTTTTCTCTCAGAGCCACTCCAGCCAGATTTATCATCGAATGATAGTCTGAAAGAAGATCAAAGCTAAATTCTCAAGTAAAATATGTATTCAGGAATTAAAGTCTGTGTGAAGTCACTGTAACTAAAAATTCTGAACATTATGATTAACAGAGGCAGGAAAAAATGCAAACCATGACTAAAGTCTCTTTGACAAGTAAATTTCAGGGAAGAGTTTTAGGAAAACAAACAAGATCAGGTGTTCACTGGTCAGAACAATCGTATACATAATGGAAGAAGTTCCACGGCTGAAACTGGGCTCTAGAAGTGGGGATGGGACAGAGGTAGAAAAGGAGTGGGGAGTTTGAAAAGAGGTACAACATGAGCGCAGGCCATCAGACCAGAAAGTTCCCAGGCCTTAAATACTAGGGTTGTCTAGTACCTTTTCTATCTGATCCAGGCTTCAGTTCACCCGCTCTGTTTCTCTCAAGTTCCCTGGGTTGTTCTACAACTAAGATATCAATTTGCATGTGTCGGATAAACCCAACCAATGTGGGAAATCTAAGAGAATAGAGAGAAAAGATTTTATAATTTCCATAGGTCAAGGTCACCATCTTTGCACTTTTCTATTTTAGAAAAGAGAATTTCAACATGGTTTTGCTTGTATTTCCTCACTGAAACAGCTAGTTAAAAAAGAAACTCATATGCGTTTTTTTTCTTTTATGGTTGTTTCATTGATCAAAGTTTAGTTCCTCTTCCACTCAAAATAAAGCCAGCTGTCCTTAAAATCTTTATCATTTGCAGTTCTGCAAGTGACCCCCAGTGAACCAGTTAGTGAGTACAGATGGAGAACTGGAAGAGAAAGGGTGTGGGTTTATAAAAGTGTCTCCTGGGTTTTAACTAGCCTCAGGCTACAATAAAATGTTAATGAAAATATATTAGAAGAAACAGTCAGAGACAACAATGATTAACCACATGAAACACCCCTGAATTATTTAAAACAATGCCTCCCCACCCTCCATCATTACACCTGCACAGGGAGAACAGGTCAGATGGAAAAGATCTCATAGCATTGCCTGAAGGTCAAGGTTCTAGGGCAAACCACAGAGAGCAAAAAAATTCCAGAGGACAGGATGTAACATCTGCCTGAGGTCTGATTTGGGGAGGTTATAGTAAACATATTCCGCTGGATCCTGTCTGCAAATCCATGTTCCAATGTCTTCTGAATAAGAAGTGTTTCGAGGATGGCTAGGGCAATGCAGTCTCTGCTGAAGATGTGGTGTAGACAGTTTACGTGTTAGTAAGCCTAACCAAAATAATAGGAGCTAGTTTACGGTTATTCTGCTTTTTTTTTCCACAAAAGAAGTATTTCTGTGCTTCATGCTCTATTCGCCACCATACTGAATGCAATCTAACGTGTCACATTTTGAGAAACTGATTTTGGAAAGAGTCTCATTTGAATGAAAGGGAATGAAATGTTTTTGTAGTGCAGATGAGAAAAGTAAGATGCTCTTTCAAATGTTCTCAGGCCCTGGTCTGTCACATCCACAGGCCTTAAATTCCACCAAATTCTTCATGGGACAGAGTGACATTTGCTTTCCTAACCACAGGAGAAGAAACTCTGAAGCCGAAAAACTGTCCCCAGGGACACAAAGTACTGGTAAAGCAACATGGCAACACGCATAATGCAAAAACCAGGTTAAATTTAGTGATGGATGAGCATCAAATGATTTCTAGCTCTGTTTCAACTTACTTATTCCAAGCATGTCGAAATGATATAAACCTTGTGAGCCTACATAACTGAGCTTAAAAATCTTTCTTTTCTGGAGCAGTTTGTCCTCACAACATCCCCCCCGGGCCCCCACCCCCCGGTACTTCTCCCTTCCCTCTCTTTGCCTCTTTGCATAGAAGAATCTGGAATGAAAAGCCAAGGAATACACAAATATGAAAACAAACCTTGCAGAGTTTATAAATATGGTTCTGTCTGTTAGGCTAAAGAAGGACTCTGGTTTTATTCACTTAACTTTGCCTGCATCACCTAAACCTGATTCTCCTCATGCCACACGGGACAGGGAGCCAACATGCCAAAAATTCCCCATGGTCTTCGAAGCATAATTTATGGATAATGAAAAAATATGTCCTCAACTTGGATATAATGGCAATTTGCTTTCACATTTTTAAAAGTTTGATTATTCTATTTTTCTAATACTTCAATAATGTATGTAAGAACACATATGTTTGTCCCTATCAAGTGTCATGCAAAAGACAAAAACTTTGGAACCAGTGGGCCTCCCTGAGATACCAGATTTGCCACTCAGTCTCTTTAGAGTAAAGTGTTGCCTTCAATACTTTGGAAGAATATTAACCGTCTGATGCCCTTGAAGTTAAAATAAGAAAGTGGAAAGGGGCGCCTGGCTGGCCCAGTCGGTGGAGCGTGTGACTCTCGATCTCAAGTCATGGTTCGAGCCCCATGTTGGGTGTAGAGTTTAGTTAAAAATAAATAAATAAATAAATAAATAAATAAATAAATAAATAAGAAAGTAGAAAGAGTCACACCTGAAACTTCTAAAGAAAGTAAGAAAATTGTCAGGCCGAATTTCAATATAAAGAAGGAAAGACGGAGTAGCTCTGGGATTTGTCCCAGAGTCATGGTCACTGGAAGACCTAGACAAAACCTTTGGAATTCTAGCCCTGTGCTCTCATTGAGTTCCTGATGTCAATGTTTTGAAATGTGCCAGGAGAAATGTTTACTCAATAACACTTCACATGCCAAAAATGCTACCTAGCAAGAACAGGATCAGAACCAGAAGAAAGAATGGTGAATAAAAAACACAAAACACTGCCATATACCTGAAATTAATATAATATTGTATGTTAGCTATACTTCAATTAAAAAAGAAAGAAAAGATAATAAAATGGAGATCAAAAGCAGAAAACAAATCTTTGGACAATCTAAAGCAAGGACTCTAACCTTATGCATTTTTCTTAAAAGAGAATCCTTAAGCCTTCCCTAAGACTATTTACCTTTACTTTATATAGCAGTCTAACAACATTAATATGATTTGCAGACCTGTAATCAATCAGAAAAGGAAAAAGGGACCACTAGATAATAATGACAATAAACGACATTTATTGTTGAATGCATTAACATTGATGCCAGGGGCAAATTTGAGGCTCAGATATGCCCTGTATGAATTTAGGTGACATTACCGCTGGTATCTAGCAGAATCCGAAAACTTTCATTGTGCAGAAATATGTCATGGGAAGAACAAGGGCTATACATAATTAAAAATTGGACATATGCAGCCAACCATGTTAGATAGAATGAGAGAGGGATGCCACAGTATTCAAGTTACCTAGAGCCCCTGAATAAAAAAAAAAAAATCACCATTATTTTAAAAGGAAGTCCAGAAACTGGACATGATGTATAGGAAAAAAAAAAAAAAAAAAAAAAAACAGTTGTTCTGGGGTAAAGCATAACACCTGGACTTAAGTCCTTCCATCCCATCACTGAAAGAGTATAATTTCGGGACTCCTAGCAACTCTGCTATAAGGAACAAGAGGGGGATGCTAGCCAAAGAGAGAAAGTTAAGAGCCTGAGACCCAGAGGCCCGTGGGCCTACTACTACTCAAAGTAGTAGTATTGGAAAGAGCATCCTCAAAAGATCTATTTTATTGTTTGCCTCCTTCCAGTAGAATATTCCAGGAGAGAAGGAACTTTTGTCTATTTTGTTTACTGAGATAGCCCAAGATCATAGAAGAGTGCTTGGAAAATAGTAGGTGTTGATGATTTTGATGGGTGAATCAGTCAACAGACTTGTGCACAAAGTGCAGGCACTGAGTAGATCCCCAGCAATCAGCACGAGAGAAAGTGAGAGCAGCTAGAGCAGAGGAATGATAGAAGCTCGGAAAGCTGTGAATTTCCCTCTGAGGGAAAGAGCGGAGATCCTGTCACTTGACAAGTGGGGGCTGTTGATTCAGCAGAACTGAACACAAATGGGTAGGATGTCTTTGTTTAAGCACCACTAACTCATGGGATCCAGGGGATGGTCAGGTTATGAGTGCGAATAGTTCTATCAAACAGCTCTACGTGTATCAAAAGTTCTTGAGGTCATGACTTCATAGAAATGAAATTTAAAAAAAATCGTTTATTTTTTAGAGAGAGAGAGAGAGACAGAGTGTGAGCTGGTGAAGGAGCAGAGAGAGAGGGAGACACTGAACCCGAAGCAGTTTCCAGGCTCTGAGCTATCAGCACAGAGCCCAACACGGGGCTCGAACTCATCCACGAGACCACCACCCAAGCCGAAGTCAGGCACTCAACCAACCAAGCCGCAGAAGCACCCCCATAGAAATGAAATTTTAAAGAAAATGTTCCTGATGCTACCTTGAGATACCAAAAAAAAAAAAAAAAAAATCTGTTATGTTCATTATGCTCTGGGAAAATCCATAATATATTTTAGAACTATTTTCCTCAAAAGTATCTAAAATATGAAGATCGTGAGGCTAGGTTAAGTTCTCTGGGAATCTATGCTCTGTAAGACATCTCAACCATGGGCAATGGAGTAGTAACAATGGAGAATCACAGGATCAGTGCTCTGCCTCAGTCACACCAGGTATGAGCCTCCTGATTCAAGATGAACAGCAGTCTGGCATCACAATAGTGAAGATCAAAGCAGTCAATTCATTTTTTCCAACTTTGAGCACTTCACCGAAAAGGAACTTACAAATCTAGTAGAAATAAATCTGTTCCGTATCAGTCCAGAATAATTATCCAAGCTCAAACCCAATTCAGTTGGCCAATTATTTTATCTCAGTTATATTTACATAAACCTTATCAAAATCATCTCTCAAGATTTGGCTTAAGGGCTGCCAAAAGAATAATAATAATTTTTAAAAAGTAACAAGTTCGTGTCAAATCCCACCTTTACCAGCCCTAGAGTGCTAAAAAGAACCTTCAGTATGTTACTGGATGTTGACTTCTATTGTTTTAATTAACAAGTCAATATGGGAGTCTTCCTGCTCTCTCTCTTCTCACAATCTCAGAGGTGCGTTCCCCTGAAAACAGACATATATACTGCCTCATTTTGGCATGATATAAATAAAAGAACTTGGTATGGCATCA
The DNA here is from genome assembly GCF_018350175.1 of Felis catus. NCBI lineage: Eukaryota > Metazoa > Chordata > Mammalia > Carnivora > Felidae > Felis > Felis catus. The sequence continues at coordinate 95,613,543 of NC_058374.1, forward strand.
CTGATCTACCAACCCTCATGAGGGTTTTAATTTTTGAAGATTAACAAGTCTGAGTAGGTATATTCATAACCTAAGCCAGATGTACTTTGCGATGCAGATTTCTCAGATTTTGAAAAGGCAACATGGCTCATATACTGAGCACCAGGTAGCCTCCCCTGGAAAGTCTGAGGAAACACCCAGACATATGATCTTGTCAGTGAAACATATAAATAAATAAAGATTATCCATAGCCCCACATCAATTTAGGACAAGTTTTGTGCTCAAATGAATTCTGGAAAAAACAATTTTCTCTCAAGAACTCTTTGGATTTGGGAGTTGGGGCTAATGGGTGGTAGACTGGAGTGGGAGTAGTATTGGAGTGTGAGAAGAGAACAAGGAAAGAGAATTCACGTTATTTTAACACTCTGCCATCTAGAGAAGAAACTATTTTTGCATTTCCAATAGTTAATAGATTCTTTTGAGGGTTGGTCCTTTCTAATTGAGACCTCACTGTCACATCTTCAAAAGGATCATTTGAAGTAGACAGCACGTGTATGTGCTTCCAGTGTAGACCCTATAGTAATTTACTGCTTCCAAACTCCATCCAGTTCCTTTTAAAATGTTCACAGTTTCAGAATTCAGTCCTGCTTAAGTCTGAAATAGCAGTCCACCTGGCTCCATTTATCCCCCTTTCATATTAAGGACAATGTAACCCAAAACCCTTATCTTCAACCTTGAAACATTTCACACAGACCATTTGGGAAATTTATTGTCATCTTAAAAAGACTTGTCTTTTTCATTCAGCATACCCCACTACAAAAACCAGCTCAGTACCTGTCGGCCATCTGGTCTCTTTGTACACACCAGGCCAAAATTTCCAGATTTCCTCCTTGGAATTTGCTCTGTAGAAGACAAATCCGATTAGGTGAAAAATAATGCTGGAAGAGTTACAAGCCATTATTCTGAGCACAAATGACATTTTCTTTAATAAGTGTTCCCAGTCTAAATAAGCTTTGAACTTCGTATCTGCCTGGGTGCTGGGGTATGTTTGCAATAGTCATGTCGCCAACATGACGACACCTCTGGCTGAGACCCAGATATTTCTAATCAGCAGAGCTGTAGTGTGTGAAACGGCTTCAAATGGTCCTTCCTTTGCCATGTCAGAAATTTCCAGAAACCCAAGTTAGTGATTCTAGTACAGAGCAGAGAAAATTGAACCAAGCTTTGTTGCGTCATAACAGCCAATATGTACCAGTAATTTGAAATATAACAGGCTTTGTAGCAACAAATAGGAAAAGATTTACTTTTTGAGAATATATAGGATTGTATGGCAGTGACAGCACGTAGGGTGAAAGCTCAGGGGTCTAAGTAAGGCATTTTAGTAGTTTATGAATGATTGCCCTTTCTTCCAGGTCATGGCTTCTCAACCCTACCTGCACATTAGACTCAGCTGAAATACATTTTATTTTATTTTATTTTATTTTATATTTTATTTTATTTTATGTTATTTTAACATACCAATGCTCCACTTCATAGCAGACATTAAACCAGAAACTCTAGGAGTGCATTTGAGACATCTTTATTTTTAATAGTTCTCTAGATGATTCATATGTGCAGTCAAATTTGATATGAGCTGCTCTGAGCCATTCATTCATTCATTTGATCAATCATTCAACAAATATATACTGAGTATCAGCTATGTCCTGGGACTATTCTAAACGCTTGGGACTCAGAAGAAACATCTTCAGAGTGACTGGAAGATAGGCATCAAGGGTCACAGCTGATAGGGGACAGAGTGCAAGAGCTAGGTCATGCATAACCTTGAAGGACTTTGGATTTCATTCTAACCAATTGACAGCCATGGTGGTGGGTGGGGGAGTATTAAGCAGAGAAGTCACATGATCTGATTTATATTTTTAAAATAACATTTGGCTGCTCTTTGGAGAATACCATTAAAATTAAATCAAGTCCAAGGGCAGAGCAAAACAAATTTAGTGAGCAAGACAATGGAAACTATTGGACAATTGCTTTTATTATTGCCCTTGTCTCAGACCCCAACAGAGTGGTATGCCTGCTGTTTTAGAAAGTCATCATTCCTCCAGGACATGTTTGGATGAATTACTCTGGCAGCGACCCACTTAGTGACCTCCCAATGTTTGGAGGAGACTGCATGTGAGTCCTCTGCTACTAGACAGAACTCACTTTCAGAGCACAGCACACATTTCTCAGTGTGATTATGCATGACTGACTGCTTCCCAGCTTAGGCATTCATGTAGTGATAGGAGTATAAAAAGAATAACAAGCAATGACTCTTCCCAGCTGAGACACAGATGCACCATGTAGAAATAGCAAGTTTGCTATGGGCTGTCAAACAGGTGCTAACATCTACAACCAGGGAGAAAGCTATGGTCTCTAACAAGGCTATGGGCTCTCTATCCTGTTTAGAAGATTATTGAAATAAGGTCTTATGTCTTTCTCATACATTATAATGCAAGCATTTTCCCTGTGGCATGGATTTGTGGGTCATACAAACATGATATAAGTCAAGGCCGATGAATTAAGGAACCCAATTTACGTTGTGTTCTCAACCAGATCACAACTGGGAATCAGAGCATCACTTAGAGAATAGGAAAAAAGTAGAGACAACAGAACCTGGAAAACACAACCTGCTCTGGTAACACCTTTTATTTGCCATTGCACTCCTTTCTCTTAAGTTGAGACTGTTCTGAAGTGTGCTCCAAGCTAAATAGTGCAGTCAAGGCCAAGAGCCAGTGAAAGACTCAAAAAGGCTCCTGCATAAATGGGTACAAAGGCAAATGCACCACATTTAGGTTTGGTTCCCACCATTTAGATCCATCAATTCATAAATTTTGGCCAGCATTTGAAAGCAGGCAAAAGGATTTTTATAAGCTGATGTCACTGAAATAACATGCACAAAATAATCTTACTTTGAATCAGAAAATCAGTAACTGCTAAACCCCATTTCTCAAGGAGTCACTGTGTTTACGATGCAAGTTTCAATGACACAAATTTCCTGGGAAAGACAATTTTCTCTTAAAGCAGAATAAAAAGAAAATGAAAAAATCATTTGAGATGAGGCAAACTCTACCACAAAGTTATATTAAATTTAAGCATAGTCTGGAAAATTCATACATTGCCATCTACTGACAGATAATAATAATTTTAGTTGGAAATTTACTTATATTTAAAATGATGATCCGGGGCGCCTGGGTGGCGCAGTCGGTTAAGCGTCCGACTTCAGCCAGGTCACGATCTCGCGGTCCCGGAGTTCGAGCCCCGCGTCAGGCTCTGGGCTGATGGCTCGGAGCCTGGAGCCTGTTTCCGATTCTGTGTTTCCCTCTCTCTCTGCCCCTCCCCCGTTCATGCTCTGTCTCTCTCTGTCCCAAAAATAAATTTAAAAAAAAAAAAACGTTAAAAAAAAATAAAATGATGATCCCAGTTGGTAATGTAAATGAATCAATTAGTCAACAGTGATTCGATGGGCACCTATTCTAGGCACAGGGATAGGAGATGAGTAAGATCGAAGTGTTTCTGCACATGGAGAGTTTGTCGAGCTGAGTGCCCACTTGCTCGGTTGCTTCTGTTTCCTGGCCCTTGTCACTAACCAATGCGATGCATTTAGTTGTTTATTGTCATACTCCTCAGCTATGTTCAAGGAGGAACTGATTTATGCTGTGTCACCAGATACCCAGCTCATAGCTGCCTTTCCATAAATATCTGCTAAATAATGAGTGACTCAATAAGCTGAAAATCACATAACTTGTAAAATACAGAACCCAAACTCAAACCCTGATCCATCGGACTGCAGAACTCATGCCCTTCGGTTATATTCTTCCATAATGTGCACGACTTCTTTAATTACGATGCCCCTACATTGGGAACAACCTACATTTTCTACAATAAGGGTGCCCTTTTAAGTGAATGATAGAACCAATGAAATAAAGTTTTCAAATTACCTTAAATGATGCTGGCAATTGCTGATTACATAATTTTTAGAAGGAAAAAAACCCCAGGATATGATATTGTATATATAGCATGAGCAAAATTACTACAGGATATATGTCAAAGCAAGGATTGGAGGCAAATGCATGAAAATGTTTAGACTAGTTCACTCTGGATAATAAGACATGGTAATTTTGCTTTCTTTTTCTTTTTTTTTTTTTTTTTTACTTTTGTAAAACACTATTTTCCAAGTGTTCCAGTCAGGACACACAACCACTTATAACCATAAAAAGATAATTTTGACACTTAAGAGATATTTTTAGTGGGATATTAGAGCAAAAATGGTGTGGTAGGTAGGGAGAATTTCACTAGCAAAGAAACAGAGGAAGAGATTTCCAGAAAATTAGTTCAGCTGGTCCTGACTCACTGTGTAAGGAGGTGGTAAAGAGACACTCTTTACCAAAGGCATTTTGGAGCTTGATTATAGGAAACCTTTCAGGCTGAGTTTGGGCTTCCTCTCCAAGTAATAGGAAGCCATCTAGGGTATTTGAGTTGACAGGAAAGTGCTACTGAATGCTCAAAGCCTAAGTAATTGTGAGAAAAGTGACACAACCCGAACGTTGATTAACCTCCATGTTCATTATTCCCCCTTGCTGACATGTCTTTAACTTTAGCATTCTGTAATTATATCTTAAAGATTCACACAAGAACACATTTACTTGCCAAAAGGCTCTTTGCTGACAAATGTTGCCGCTGCAAACGTGCAGTGTCCCTTGTGCCAACGCCTTTGAGGAGACTGGTAATCTTAGACGTACAACAAACAAAAGATTTTTTTTTCAAGTTATAGGTTCGATCAGGCATTAGTTTGCTCTATTTCTATTTGCCCCTTATGAAATAAATTTATAACAGGGAACTGGGATACAATATAGGAATATACTTATTGTTGAATATTGAGTATTGCTGGTGAAAATTTGTCAGATTTTTAATGCTGGGCATGTTCCTTTTTCTTTTTTTCTTTCTTTTTTTTTTTTTTTTTTTGCTTTTTATTTTGACATGAATTTTTTTGGTTTTCTTGCACTATACCTAGAAGCCAGTTAGCCAGGAGCGTCATAAGATGGTAATAGACATGCTCCTGTTATTATGGATTCTTAGAAAATCATTGGACTGATTAATCAAACTTTTCTTCTTCTTCTTCTTCTTCTTCTTCTTCTTCTTCTTCTTTCCTCTTTTGCAGAGATAAACATCCATAGGAATTTTAAAATCCAAGCATATAATAATTCTCTTTTCTAAGCAGGGATTCAGAAGCCTCACGAAAATAGTTCTGAGTTTTTTCACTCTGAAAAGGAAATACGTACATGTACTAACTTGTGTAAAACCTGTCTTTCCACTTGTTCTGCCATTAAACCTCATACTCGCTCTTCCCGATCTGGTTTGCATGTCACCTTTTTGGGAGGCCAAAGGTGTTAGAATTCTTTTGGTTTCAAGTGAAAGAAATGCAGCTCAAACTGGCTGAAGGGGGGCAGGGGGAAGCCCAGTTTGTATAATTAAAAAGTCAGAGGGTGTTTGACTTACATTCAACAAAGCTTAACAACTCCCGCAGAAAAATTGCATCTTTTATCCAACAGCTCGGCTCCTTCAGGGAACCCTAGGTTTGTCTTTCACAGGACTGACTTGGGTATTTTGTCCTTCTCTGAACCCATCACTGAGCCTGGGCATGTAATGCTCTAATTGGTCAGAGGGAATCCTCTCTTGGCAGCCAGGTAGAAGATCCATTCTAAGCAGAGAAAATAACAAGAAAGAAGGACAAAGACTTACAATCAAAGGAAGGTGGAGTTTCTGGGGAATTACAAAGCACAGCATTCAGGAAAAATATTTGGAAAGGAGGAAAACATCGAGGTGAGGCAGCAGAGAGAGTTAGGGAGAGACTACTGGGTAATGAAGGACCTGGAATGTCCTACTCAGGGCTTGGAGTTCATCCTGAAACCAAGAGGGTAGCAACTGAAGAATTTAAAGCAAGAAAGTGGGATCATATTTGTGTTATTAGGGTAGCTCATTCTGAAAGCCGGATGAAAGGTGGATTTGAAGGAGGAAAAGTCTACATATTTTTTAACCTATATTAAAATACTTATACTATTAAGTATACTAATACATAAATACTATAAGTAATAGTAAATACTTATACTATTAAGTATACTATTACATACTTAATAGTATAAGTATTTAACCTATGTTAAAATACTTATACTATTAAGTATGTAATAGTATACTTAATAGTATAAGTATTTTAATATACTGGTATATTGAATATATTAATAATATTAACAATATTAATAACAATATATTAATATATTTAATATATCTGGTATTGCCACTATGGAAAGCAGTATGGAGTTTTCTCAAAAAATAAGAAATAGAACTATCATATGACCCAGCAATCCCACTTGTAGGATTACACCCCAAAGAAGTGAAAACATTAAGTCAGAAAAATACCTGCAGTCCCAGGTATTTTTAATACTGGTAAGTTATTTTCATAAATTTTTATTATAGTATATTATATTATTATTTTAAAATAGTAAGGTATGTTTATAAATAATAGTGCATTATTTATAGTAACCAAGGCATAGAAATAACTTAAGTGTCCCTTGATGGATGAATAGATAAAGAAACTGTGATATATATACACAATGGAATATTGGTCAGCCATCAAAAATAAGGAAATTCTATCATTTGTGATATGGATGGGCCTTGCAGGCATTATGCTAAGCAAAATAAGTCAGGCAGAGAAAGACAAATACTATTCGATCTCACTTATATATGGAATCTTAAAAAAAGAAATTCATGCAAAAGAGATCGGACTTGTGGTTACTAGAAATTTACTAGAAACCCGAGATGGCGGTCGGGGAGGAGGGGATTGGAAGAAGGTGGTCAAAAGGTACAAACCTTCAGTTATAAAGTAACAAATACTAGGGCTGTAATGTACAATATGATGACTACAGCTAACACTGCTACATGATACAGAGAAAAGTTTTGAAGAGACTAGTAGATTCTAAGTTTGTATCATAAGGAGAAGTTTTTTTCCCTTTCTTTTTATTGTATCTATGTGAGACAACGGATGTTAACTAAACCTATTGTGGCAGACATTTCCCAATATATGCAAATTACATCATCATGTTGTACACCTTCAAATTACACAGTGATGTATGTCGTTATTTCTCAGGAAAACTGGAAAAAATTGTAAGCCAATGTTCACGAGCTTTCTCTATTTTCTCTACTAACTGTCAGCTCCACTAGGGCAGGGCCAATTTTTTCTTCATCTTTATAGCCCTAATCTGTCACTGTAAATCCTTGATGAAACTCATTAAAATAAAAGAAAGTGAGTTTTCAATGAAACGACCATACGTTTTTCACATAAATCAGATCTGAAGGGTGAAGATATTACTGCAAATTCTAAGCTTCTGGAAAAAAAAGCCATAAAAATATTAATCTTCTTTTTATTTTTAAATTTATTTTGAGGGGCACCTGGGTGGCTCAGTCGTTTAAGCGTCTGACTTTGACTCAGGTCATGACCTTGTGGTTTGGGGGTTCAAGCCCAGCGTCGGACTCTGTGCTTACAGCTCAGAGCCTGGAGCCTGCTTCAGATTCTGTGTCTCCCTCTCTCTGCACCTCCCCCACTCACGCTCTGTCTTTCTCTGTCTCTCAAAAAATAAACATCAAAAAAATAAATAAAGTTTTTTTTTGTTTTTTTGTTTTTTTTGAGAGAGAGAGAGAGGGAAGAACAGAGAGAGAGGGAGAGAAAGAGAATCCCAAGCAGTCTCCACACTGTCAGGCCAGAGCCTGATGCGGGTATCAAATTGATGAACCATGAGATCGTGGCCTGAGCTGAAATCAAGAGTCGGACACTTAACCAACTGAGCTAACCAGGTGCCCCATAAAAATATTGATCTTAGATTGGTTTCCAGACATTAAAATGTACTGAACTTAAGCCTTACACAAAATTTTTTTGCTGGATTGAAAAGTTGTCTTTGCTCTAGAAAGAATATTATACTTATGTGGATCCTGAGAAACTTAAGACCATGGGGGAGGGGAAGGAAAAAAAAAGAGAGGGAGGGAGACAAACCATAAGAGACTCTCTTAAAAACTGAGAATAAACTAAAGGTTGAAGGGGGGTGGGAGGGAGGGGAAAGTGGGTGATGGGCATTGACGAGGGCACCTGTTGGGATGAGCACTGGGTGTTGTATGGAAACCAATTTGACAATAAATTTCATATAAAAAAAAAAAGAAAGAGTATTATATATTCAGTAGCCCATGCTCTATTTTATCTTCTTCATTTCATGCTCTACACCACAAATAGGCAGTTTTTTACTGTAAAAGATCAAAAAGTAATTATTTTAGCCTTTGTGCGCCACATGGTCTCTATTGCACCTACTCAAATCTGCCATTTAGCAAAAAAGCAGCCATAAACCATTCATAAATGAATGCAGTTGTGTTCCAATGAAACTTTATTCATGAACACTGAAATTCAAATATTATACAGTTTCACATATCACAAAATATTACTCTTCTTTATTCTTTTACCAACCATTTAAAGTGTAGAAACCATTCTTAGCTCACAGGCCATACAAAAATGGGTGGCTCGGTTGGTTGAGCGACCAACTTGATTTCAGCTCAGGTCATGATCTCTTGGTTGGTGGGTTCAAGCCCCATGCTATAAGTGTGGAGCCTGCTTGGGATTCTCTCTCTCCTTGTTCTCTGTCCCTCCCCCCACTGGCATGTGCACACGTTCTCTCTCTCTCTCTCTCTCTCTCTCTCTCTCTCTTTCTCTCTCTCTCTCTCTCAAAATAAATAAACTTTTTAAAGTTTTTTCTTTTAAGTTTATTTATTTATTTATTTAGAGATAGACAGAGGGAGTGAGGGAGGGAGGGAAAGGGAGAGAGGGAAAGGGAGAATCCAAGCTGGCTCCACACTATCAGGGCAGAACCTGATGCGGGTCTGGAACTCACAAACCATGAGATCATGACCTGAGCCAAAACCAAGAGTTGGACGCTTAACCGACTAAGCCACCCAGGTCCCCCAACTTTTTAAAGTTTTTTGAAAAGGATGACAGCAGCTGGATTTGACCTGCAGGCTGTAGTTAGTTGCCTATGCTTGCTCTACTATAAATCTGGAGAAATTGATTTTGCTCGCATCAACATCATCAGCAAGTGTATTGAGTGCCCATTGTATGGTCATAGCCTAACATGTTTCCTTTGCCAAATTTAGTTCAGATTATATGTTTATTAAGTGATATCACTGCATTATCATCTGTCTTTGCAAAACTAAGTTAAATATATACTCCACTATATCCTTTTAAAGTGTTTTAAACTATGTTTATTGAAAATAAATAAAAATATTTATTATTATGATCATAAGAAGAGCAAGCCTTGAACCTAGCCTGATTCTATTTTTCCTTTAACTATGCTTTAGAATGATAATCAAGCAAGATGTTCATTAGTTTATAGCTGGCTGTCCGGTGAGTATACCTTTACTTACATTTACTGATTATATTTATTAGTCATCAACGTATGATTTGATTTATGAGTAACTCAGTAGGAGACCAACTTGACATTAAGGAATGTGGGCATGTCCTCTTGCCCCACAAATACCTCCCTATATTCTAGTAGGTGCCAAAAAATACTTGACATTCATTTGTTTGGGTCTCAACCAAGTATTCATTGCATTTTGTAGGACTTTCAGCTTTATGTTCTAGCACCTTAAAAGATAAAAAAAAAATAATAATAAGTAGCAGTCAATTAAAAGCCAAATATACACATAAAGTTGAAACACCAGATGTCGGCTCCAAGTCTGTGGCTACAGGGTAAGAAGAGGGTTGAAGGAGCAGTGGAAAGGAGGGTGCTAGGGAAAGAGTTCAGAAGGACAAGGTAGAAGAGAACGAAAGAAACGTATTTCTGACTTCACAGTTATGTCCAAGATGATGCCCCTAGTCCTGGATTTCTTTTGTGAGTCAGAGCACAATGTTTCCATTCTTAAAAATACTACCTTTCCTTTTCATCTGACACTACCCATTGATAAGATTATTAAGGAAATAAATGGAATTATTCTTATTTCCTGAGCCTTTTATCCCCTTTCAAAGGGTTAAGTTCCTAGAGGATGGTAATAACTGAACCATGGTAGAGCAGTTTGTGGAAATTTTTACTTGACCTGTAACTTTGTTTTATAAGTAATTCTAAGCGGTTCTACAATGACTATGCCTGATAGGTAATTGCTCATTGTGGTAGCAAATAAATTCTATCTGGGCAATTCAACAAGAATATAATCTCCAAAAAAAAAAAAAGACTTTCATTCAAAATTGTGATTTCTAAGTATCATTGTTCATCAACATGGCTAATAATATAACTTTGTATTTAGGAAATATACATTTTATATACTTAAAAGAAGGAGGAAAAAATACTTTGGTGTTCCAGGATTGTTTTTTGTTTTCTTTTTTTACAAGAGAACATAAGGAGAGGACATAGAGGGGAGACAGGGCTGGAGAAGACCCAGTTAATGTAAATCAAGAAAACAAACCATAAGAGAGAAAGACATACGTACTGCAATCCCAGAATAGCTGAACAATGCTTTGATGTATGGTAGCAAAGGGAAGGAATAAAAAACACAATATGCTCCAGTGACAGAAGGCTTTATTTTTCTTTGTTTCCCAATAATATGGTCTTCCTAATGTCTCCCTTCATTCTCATATTCCAAAATACTTATTGAATTTACTGAATACCAATGATTTGTTACGTACTATGCAAGATGTTTTAAATCCTGAGACAAATAAGATACAATTCCTGACCTCTTTTCAGTTTTTTTACTATTATAAATAAGGTTTCTGTGAGCATTCTTGTGTATGGCTTTTGGTGCACATAAACATTTTTATTTGTTAGGTATATGCTCCCAAGTGAAATCTTTGTGTAATAGAGAATTCTTATGTTTAGCTTTTTTCAGAACTGTCAGTTTTTTGAAATGATTATTCCAATTTTTACCCCCCCCATCAATGTAAGAGAGGTTCACATCCTCAGCAATGCTTATTAACGCCAGTCTTTAATTTTCGCAATCCTAGTGGGTAAATTGTGGTATCTTACCATAATTTTCACTTGAATTTCTTTGATAATTAATGATGCATATATTTATAGGACATTTTGATGGTCTTTCTTGTGGATTGCCTCTTCAAGTCTTTGTTATTTTTAAATTATCTATCTTTGTAATAATTTGAGGGTCATCCTATATATCTATAAGTCCTTTGAACTGGAGTCTGATCAAAGACTCTCCCCATTCCCAGAACTGGAGGACTTGACAATAACTGGCTGGTGAAATTTCTGGATTTTTATAAGCCATCTCTCATTCTGTCCTTTTTATAATTACATTGTTTTTGTTCCATCATTTATGTGTATTTTGAATATTTTTGCCCAGTCTCTGATTTACCTTTTCACCTTTTATTGATGTTTTTTTCATAAACAGAAGACTATAACTTATTTAAGTATATTTTATCAATTTTTTAAGGTTGATGGCTCTTGTGGCTGGTTAAGAAATCTTTGCCCATCTCAAGGCTGTCAGACTAGCCTGTTGTCTTCTAAAAGTTTGCTTTCTTTCATTTAGGTCTATGGTCCATCTTGAATGAATTTTATATATGGCTTGAAATAGTGGTTAAAGTTAATTTTTTATCACATGGAAATATAGCTGCTCCAATAACATTTATTCCAAACATTGCATGTGCCAATTTTTTACCAGTTACTGTCTTCCAACTCCAAACCCACCTAGCTGTATGCTGTTTTGTGATGCTGGGGCTGAGACTTTGCAAAGCATGTTTCTGCTTTGCCAGCTGGCTTGCTGTTAAGCTGTACCAATAGAACTTGCTAGAAAGAGGTGTCAAAGCTGGAGGAGAAGGAAAACCTACTGTTCCTGTTTGTTAGTTTGTTGTTTCTTTCCCGAGGGTTTCTGGGGCTGGTGGTCTCTTTGCGTGGCAGCCCATCAACACTTCATCCTTATGGTGGCAAAAGAATGTTTTGCCCTTGTGCAGCAACAACACTCCCTTTTCAGGGGCCTGGGACCCATCACACAGGTTCATCCTCCAGCTGAGGACGTACCAGCTGAGGCCAGCCCTCCTCAGAGCTGAGAACCTGCCCTGCAAGCCCTTTCCCTAACTTCTCAAGCTTTTCCCTTTGATCCCTCAACTACAGGGATGGTGGCTGCAGTTTGCTTTCTGCAGTTGTTACGCTTGGATTCTCTGCCCTTTTAGTAGTTAATAACATCGTACTCTGTGAGCAATGCTTCATATTATCTTCTCTTTGTTCAAACTACTAGTGTGGTTTCTATCTCCTTTCAGAACCTCGACTGATGCACCATCTGTTCACTCACTGAATTGCGGGGGAATGTCACCGCAAATCAGGTAACTTCATATAAATGGGTGTGCTCTTGGCTTCTATTCTGTGTCATGAGTTTATTTGTGTGTCCTTGTGCCAGTACCACACTGTATTAATTACTGTATTATTGTAGTAAGTCTTAATATCTAATAGTCATGCGCTTTTGTTTTTCTACAAGTGTCGTCTTGGCTCTTCTAGATGCTACATTTCCACGAGAATTTAGAATCAACTCATCAATTTCCACTTAAAAATGCTCAGATTATTATTGAGATTGCTTTGTGTCTATAGACAGACTTGGAAAGAGTGGACATTTTACAATGTCGATTTTTTTCATGGTAACCAAAGGGATATATTCATGAACATGACATCTCCTACTTTGTATTTAAGACTTGCTTAATTCCTCACAAAACTGTTTTGTAACTTTCACCATAGTGTTTTTACATGTTTTTCATTAGGTTCAAACCTATGTACTTAATGGGTTTTGATACTATTGTAAAAGGCATAATTTTTCATTTCAATTTCCACTTGCTTGTTGTTAGTGTATAGAAAAACAATTTTTCAGTATCCATCAACCTTGCTAAACTTACTTATTAGCTCTAATAATTCATAAGCTGTGTTTCTTTTTGTGTAGTTTTGATTAGTTGTGATTCCCAAGGAATTTTTCCTTTTAAGCTGAGCTGTCAAGTTTATCAGCATAAACTTGTCCACAGCATCTCTTATTATCCTCTTAATATCTGAAGGATCAATAATAGTATCTTCTTTTTCATTCTTCATAATGACATTTTTTGCCTCTATTTTATCTTGGTCAATACTGCTAAGGGTTTATTGATTTTATCGATTTATTAATCTTTTCAAAGAACCAACTTCTCCCTTTGCTGATTTTATTTATTAAACATTTGGTTTTTATTGCATTGCTTTTTTCTTTCATCTTTAGTGTTTTCTCATTTTTTTTTCTTTTTTCTTTTTTTGCTTTCTACATTTTGAATTTAATTTGCTCTCTTTTTATAGCTTATTGAAAATGCAAGTTCCCTCAAAGCATTGCTTCAGCTGCACCCCTGCAATTTTGATATGTCATATTTTTATTTTCATTTAGTTCAAAACACTTTCCAATTCTATCTTTCTTTTTAAAACAAAATATGGGTCATGCTGCTCAAAATATGAGTATGTGGCTTAATTTCCAAACATTTGGCAATTTTTCTAGGACCTTTGCTGCTGTTACTGACTTCTAGTTGAATTTCACTGTGGTCAGAGAACTTACAGTCTGATTTCAGCCCTTTACAATTTATTAATATTTACTATGTATCATATGGTCTATTTTGGCAAATGTCCCATGTGTTCTGGAAAAGAATGTGTATCCTGTAGTTGTTAGATGAAATGTTCTAGAAGTATCAATTAAGGCAAGATAAGTAATAACATAATTTGAGTTTTCTATAAACTTTTTTATAGTTTCTTCTGTTAAATACTGAAAAATATTTGCTAAAAGTATACAATTCTGAATGTGGGTTTGTCTATTTCTTTTCAAAGTCCTGATGAATTTTTCACTGTTATCTATGTGCAAACACATTTCGAATCATTATGCCTTGTTGGTGAATTTTATTGAAAGATATAAAACAGATGAGAGAGAGAGAGAGAGAGAGAGAGAAATGGGAAGATTTAATATTGTAAAGATATTAAATAGTCTATAAGCTAACTGCAAGACCAATCAATAGCTTAACAATTTTCTCTTGTTGTAGTTGTCAAGTTCATTCTGTAAATCACACAGAAGAATTAAAACCTAAAACCAGACAAAACAATTTTAATGAAAGAATTTTAAAGGGGAGGATTCACATTTTACTAATCTTTCAATTACAAACATACAGAAATTAAATCAGAATGAGATTCTACCAAGTTACATAAGAAAATTAAGTGAATGGAAAAGAATACTTAGGAACATATCTATATCTATGTCTATATCTATATCTATGTCTGTATCTATGTCTATGTCTATATCATCTATATCTATATGTATATATCTATATCTATTTCTACATAAGAGCTTGGCGTGTGATAGAGGTACATTACAAATCAGTGGAGAAAGAACCGTTTAATTATTGAATGGTGCTGGTATAACTGGCTATTCATTTGGGAGGTTAAAAAAAAATGTGTTATCTCTACTTTCTACACACAAAAAATAAATTACAGGTAGATTAAAGACCTAACTATGATTTCTGTTTCTGGCACATTACAGAGTAGACATTTTGAATTAAATTGTTAAACTTCTAAGCGAATATTTAAATATTAAAAATCTTTTTGAATGCTTTGCTAAGCCGGCAACAAACAAAACAAAACAAAACAAAAAGCAAGCACACAGAGGTCAATACTGATGGAATGCTAGAATTCTGTGATGCAATGTGTACCACACCAGGTTTCCACCCTAGGGAATCTGGCCCCAAGTCCTAAAGACTCTGAGCTTTTATTTTGATGGCTGCATGGGGCAAGGACGGAGGATAAGCCTTGGGTTTAGCTAAAATGAATACCTAACAAAGCCTAAAACCGGTTACCCAAAACCCTTTTTATCCTCTGTGTCAAAATGAAGAGGAAATAAACCTACTATACAGTAAGTTTACACTTACGGGAAGCTTTCCATTGAGTGAAAGTACAAACCAAAAATCTCCCCTGAGGATTTCTAACAAAGTCATCACTCACAGTCGTGTATGGTCCGAATTTCAGAACCAAGATGGTCTGAAAAACGTCAGTTCACTCAGATTGGTCGCATCCCCAGACAACTAGTACAAGCAAACACAAACCATCTTGGAGAGATTCAACTGCATTTGAGGCCTCAAAAAACTCAAATGAAATAATAAAATTCCAAGGGAAATAGTCATCCAACAGTCAAAACACACAATCAGTGTTGGTTGGTGTGACAAGTAATGAGACGATTATCTGGGAAAGCAGTTTGTTGGTTTGGAGATGTGTGTCCCCATGTGTCCCCACAGTGGGCATGGTCCCTAGAGTAACTGTAATATAGATGTGCAAGGAGAAATGAATATGCTCATGGACGCTGACTACAGCCCGCTGGTAATTCAAAAGCAGCAGAAATGAATGAGCTGTTTCTCGGTATGTGAATAAACTGGGGTCACGGAATGCTACATCTTCTAGAATGAATTCACTCCCTTTGAACAACTCTCAGTATCACAATGTTCAATTTTTTTTTAAGTCAATTGCCAAAAGATGTGGGCAGGAGACCATTCATCTAATATTTTAAAACTCAAATCACAAGGTTATTTAAAGCATAAAAAAAATACATGAGAATTTTAAACATTAACCTCTGGGAGAACATTTTCTTTGTGGGGAGGAAGGAAGAGAAACTTTGTACGAGGCAGAGGAAAATAAGACTTAAGCTGTGTCCAGAAGATTTACATCTTTTTTGTATGAGACAGACCTGGATCAAATAATGCATTTTAGTCATGGGAAGCTGTTTTGTTCTTTTTTTGTCTGTATGTTTTAAATGTTTCAAATTTTATAATTTGAAACAAAACAAAAAAGATAGAAAATCAAAGCCAAACCCATGTTGATAAAAGATATCCATAATTAGTTACCTTGCTCAATTTTACTCAGAGTCTATAATTAATGTCAAATAATTCTTTAAAAATAAGTCTCAAAGAAGAATCTTACTTAGGTGTGATTTGAAGCAGAAAATCTGCTATCCAATAAATATCTCATTTATAACCATATCGCATTCAACTTTCTATCAGTTTATAAGCTAGTATAATTATACTTTTAAAAAATATCTTCCCCACATTTCCCTATCCCACAGGCTTCTCTTCCCCAGGAAAGGTAGAATGATTCATCTAATGGTAAATTAGGGCCTGCTATAACCTGGGCCTGCTTGGCTTAATTCCTCCTTTTTCCCCTTTGGAAACTGGTATATCTCTTGGGTAGCTCACTCTGTGGCAGGATTTTATAATTTGGGGAGTGTTATCTCAAATCCAACTGTTGGTGTATGTGCTTTGAACACTGAAAAATAAAATTAGGAATAGAACAGTAGACCAAAATAACATGTCAAGAGGATTCTCACAGGGCTTAGATTCGTGGGCCATGGACTTGAATGTGTGGGGAGGGATGTCCCCTTGGTGGTTCCATAAAGTCTCATATAGAGTCTGGTATGCCAAGAGGGTTTTTACTGTGTAACTGCTTCAGCCTGACCTTGGCAGGTGGTTGCTGCTTCTGGCCATTGTGTCCACAGGCAATTAGCTGTTTTGTAGACCAGGATTGTACACATGGGCAGCTTCACACAAATCTTTGGACCACACAGGCCTCAGCAGAGGCATCAGGGTGGTAAGACCTGGGATGGGGTGCAGAGGTCCAGTTCGAATTTCAGGAAAGGTATGTTTGTGCCTTTAGACCATCCTAAGCCAGATGGGGGAAGCTTTAGAATGCAGGTCACCACATCTTACTCCACAGGTACACCTGAAGCAAAGGTTCAAGTCTAAAGAAAAGACAACCATTCCACGCTAGACAATGGAAAAGGAACAATGTTGGCTGCTTTCAACACAAGACTGCTGAGTTTAATATATGCTTCAGAACCCTGGGGAGATAATGGCTATATATTATTAGAGCCAGTCTCTAGAAAGGCAGCACGAATCAACTGCCTCAAATTCCACTCTGAAGTTAGGGCCAAGATGGAACCCATGGAATGCCCAATGTTGAATTTATAAGGTTGGTACACAGGCTCAAGAGTGGAAAATATTTAATTACTTGATAAAAATATTTAATTACAACAAGGTGATCCTGTTGTAGGTGGTGTGCAGGTACTCTGAGGGAACATGCCTGAGAGAATTTGTGGAATTCAATAGCACAAGAGAAAAAGCCACTGGGGAGCAAGAACCAATTCTCGCTGGACTCCTCTAAGGGTGTGGTTCTCAGCTGCAGCTGCACATTATAATAACCAATTAATTCAAAGATCTTTAAAATAAATAAATAAATAAATAAAATTCTCTGTAAATGGGACCCAGGCATTGGTATTGAGATTCTGAATTGGGGTTTCTAATCTTAAGGCTGACAAATAGCTGGGATCTACTGAGTAAATCTTGTACATGATATGGCCAATTTCTTCATGTACACGGTATGGCCTTTCATTTTCCTAGGATAAGTTACGTAAGGAATTTTATTTCTTTAATTATTTTTTAAATGTTTATTTTTTTAATTTTAAGAGATAAGGAGACAGCCATGAATGGGGTAGGAGCAGAGAGAGAGAGGGAGAGAGAGAGAATCTCAAGCAGAATTGGCTGTGTCAGTGCAGAGCCCAACACAGGGCTCGATCTCATGAACTGTGAGATCATGACCTGAGCCAAAATCAAGAGTTGGACACTTAACCAACTGAGCCACCCAGGCACCCTGTTACTTAAAGAATTTTACTTATGTTATCAACATTTTGTTTCACAACAGATAGTACAACGTTGTAATTTAATCCAGCAATCTCAGAAAATCTTATATGAATAGCCATTTTTCTTTGGAGGCTTAAAGGCCTCACAATCCCAATACCATTCCTTTTTTTCCTGCTCCTCTGAAGTGAATAATTGAAATTTCTCAGTTCTTTCACCAGACACACATTACTACCATTTAACCGTAAAGATATAGGATAACTACATATGAGAATAATCTGAGTAGTAGGGAAAATAGAATTTCTGCTCAAATATATGCTGTCCAAGATATTTTTAGGCTTTTTATGGCTGGATGCTTCCCAGGAAAGAAAGGTGGTTCTTCCATCAGAAACTTGCTCTTTCTATCTAAGGATTTTTAGATCTTTAGATCTTTGGAAAGTGCTTTCCAAAGTCCAGCATTTTAAACCACTGAGGGGTAATTAATGAGGATAAAAAAGGTATTGGGAGTTTAGCCAGCATCACACAGAGCCAGGCCCACAGCCTGACTTACAACCCATGGCTCCAACTTTCAGACCCATGAGACTGCTTTTCCCGAGTCAACACATACTCACCACATCCTAGTGCTCATTATACACATTTGATTCTCATTTTGTTTCTGAGCACTTATTGGGCTTAGTTTTCTTGACTTGCCTGTTTCTATATTAAGCATTTTGGGGGTTATTAAAAAAAAAGAAGTCCAATTGCCAGTTATTATGGCTTCCAGTTATGAACGTATTAATGATTTCTTGCTTGTTTATGACATTCCTGACTATTTCCACCTCAAAATTTGCCATGAACCCTAACCTGTTTTCCCAAATCATAATTTCTGCAGAGAACAACATGTTCTATTGGAATCACTTGAAATAGTGTCACAAATTACTCTTGGAGATAGAACAATCCAGGTGCAATGTCGTGTTCGCCTTGGTTAGTTATTGCTCTTGGCTTTGCCACAATTGATGCTCAGATTGTATTAAATAGACATGACTTATTTGGGTCTCACCTTGCCAGCAATGCCAAAAGAGCTGTCTCGTCACTCGGCTTGATGCATGCTGTTGAACATCAAGGTGATTCCCGGATTACATCCCTTTTCATTTGCTGTCTGTCATTCCATGCAGCTCAGTTCCTGGCCCATGAGCCCTTCCCTGTCTTTTTGGTTTCACTGCTCAACATGATTGCTGGATAGCAGTCTTGGAAGGAGATTCTGAGAAGATTTATTATTCTGTGGAATATAGCTGGTGTCAAAATCCGTTTTAAAAATTCAAATCTTTGAAGATGAAGTCTCTGATGGTCTTAAACTTTCTTTGAAGTGCGAAGAAGCTTCATAATCAAAATCAAAACTTGATAAGTAAATTTTTAAATGCCAACGCTGTCTACTTATTCTGATAATAATGATGATATTATAGCTGCTAACACCTACTGAGTCCTAACTGTACCATATGTCCAAAATATTTTGCATGTATTGTCCCATTTAATTTCACAGCAGCCCTGTAAAGAAACCCAGACAAATCTGATTACAGATTCTATAGCTCTTAATCACCACTCATAGATGGAGAAAATCAACAAACCCCTCTCATTAAAAAGGACAGGATATTCTAATCTGCAGATATTTCTGCAGTCAAGTTAATTGGTTGTAAGTCATAGGACTTGTCAACTTTCATTTATGGTATGGCAATTTTAATGTCTTTAAAAATGCAAGCACTGCTTCTTATTCTTTCGTTCAATAAACATTGGTTGAACAAGTATCTGTGAGATACTATGCTATGTGTGGTGAGGACGTAAAGTTAAAAAGGCACATTTTTTTGCCTGAAATTGTTCATAATCAGATTAAAGAGGCAGACATGGAAACAAAGCCTTGAAATATAGTGTAATAAAGGTTGTGATGGAGGTGTGCACAAAATAGAAGGGTGAGACCGATCCATTTGGATTTATGGCAATATGTCAATATACTCTGATATTCAATTATTACCCTCAGTTATTTAGCTACTCTGGAAAAAAAACCCTAAAACTCTGTTTCTTAAACAAATTAGCTTTTTCTCCAAGAGAAACACTATAGTGTTGTGGTTCAAGAATGGAAGCTGTGGAGCCAGGGTGGCTGGGTTTGAAGCCTGGCTCTATTAATTTTTGGCAACTTACCTAATGTCTCTGTGCCTCAGTTTCCTTATTTGTTAAATAAAGATAATAATTCTAATAATAGAATCATTTTGAGAATTGAATGAGTTAACATATATAAATTCCTTAGAGCAACACCTGATATATAATAGTACTATATATAGTAGCTATTGCTATTATATTTTTAATAAAAATATTGATATTCAATGGAAGAGCTGTATAAAATGAGGATGGATAGCTTTCTTCCAATGGACCAGGTGATACTAATGACAATGTATTCTTATGAGCCTCTAATATATTCTAGGTACCATACCAGGGTCTGGGGAACAAATTCAATTCAAGATCTCAGGAATGGGGTTCCTGGGTGGCTCAGTTGGTTGAGCATCTGACACTTGATTTTGGCTCAGGTCATGATCTCAGGGTTGTAGGATCAAGCCCCGTGTCAGGAACTGCACTGAGCATGGAGCCTGCGTAAGACCTCTCTGTCCCTCTGCCCCTCTCCCCTGCTCATGCTCTCTCTCTCTTTCTCTCTCTCTAAATTAAAAAAAAAAATTCTTTTAATTAAAAAAAAATAGAGCTCAGGAATACTCCAGAAGCATGTAATAAAATGGAGACAACAGAAAACTAGCCATAATACATTAGAATAAGTGATATTTAAATATAATGTGCTATGGAAAACTGCATATGAATGGAAAAATTCATTAGGTCCCCATGGACTCATAAAAACTTTATTCAGGAGGTCACATTTGAGCCAGACTTTGAAGGAATCCAACTACATAAGTAACAAGGCCATTCCGGACATAAGGAGCAACATGGCAAAGATATAAAGGGATAACAGAAAAACAGAAAGTTGAAGATTTGTGAGGTGCTTATGGACGAGTGTCTGGAGATGAGCAGGGAAAAGTGGAATTAGTTCTTAAAAAGAGTTTTGTAGTCAATTCTAAACCTGGGAGAGAGTAACGTACATGGTAACATCTGCATTTTAGAAATATCATTCTTGTGGCACCATGGGGAATAGGTTTGAAGAGAAAACAAAGGTAGAAAAAGACATCAAAAGATTATTACTATGATACTGAAGAGAAATGCAGATGTCTCATGCCTGGGCTGGGACTAGGGTTGAGGAAGAGGGAAGATACAGTAGAGGTGTCAAGATGGAGTGACCAATTAGATATAACAAACAGGAGGTGTTGAAGATGACTCTAAGACATCTGGCTTGGATGACCAAGTATTGGTTAATGCTGATAGCCAAAATCAAAAAGGCAGAAGGAGAAGCCGATTTGTCTAAACCATCTGTATTTGGCAGCTAAAAAATTCAACTCAGGGCTCGGGAGAGCAGTCCTCATGAGGGCTATGGATCTAGAAGTCCTGAGAGTCTGCTGGAAATTTGGAAATAGTTACGATCAGCAAGGAAGAGAAAGGGGAAGGACAAGAAGACTAAGACTAGAAGCCTGAGAAACTCCTAAGTGAAAGGGGTGCCGGGAGAAAGACAATAAGTAATAGAATATAGAACAGATACAGAAAAAGCAGCCAATGCACCGAGTATCTGACTGTGGGTTGGAGGGATGATGACAGTGTTGGAAGCAGAAGAATAAACAGGCAGTAGGACTGTGGAAGCTACAAGACAAGATTTCAAGAAAGTTGTGGTGACCTGGAGGCAAAGAGGTCAAGAAGAATAGAAGTCCATACTCTCAATTCGTTGAAATGAATATAAAGAAATGCAACCAAACTTATGTTAGTGTCCACTGTGGGGAGGAGTGGAGAAGGACATATAGTGTATAGAGGTAGAAACTCGATCTAAGCACATTTCTGGAAGTTTCAATGCCAAGATATTATGGGGGTGTTGGAGGAGCCAGCTTGATTATCGCTCACCAGACCCCAGAATTGCACGCAGAGCCCCATGAAAAAGACCTCATTTCAGTTCTCATGGCCACTTCAGGGACAAATCCATACTTGAAGTAGAGGACAAGACTTTATTCCATTAGTTTGGTACCAAAATTGGGCAGGAGACTGGAACATTTACATGCCTACTCTATATATGCTGTGATGTCCTTCCTTCCTTGAGGGCTTGCTGCCTCCCCAGGTGCTTAGCCAAGTCTTACTTGGGTTCACACATACACAAACACATATACACACGGAGTCACACACAGACACGGGCACACTCACACATTTCTCCTCTCATTCTCTCTTGCCCACAGTTTGGGTCTGGGAGATATCTGTTCTAAGATGGTGAGGGGTCAACAATGCCACAATCTCACCCACTTGCTTCTCCCAAATATTTGTCTACACTCCAAATACATAAAATGTCCCCAGGTGGGGACTGCTTACAACAACTGATGGTGATGCCAGACTGGAGCTCAAGCAGCCCATCTCAAGGAGCAGGCATTGTAGTGTTCTATCTAATTCCTCCTTGTGAAATTGCAGATCCAGCTGTGTCAGATCTTCCAGACTTTTATGTTACGTGTCCCAATTATTAACTGCTAGGGGCTATTAAAAATATTTTAAACACTGTGAAGCAATACAAAACACATCTGAAGGCAAATAGGCCCAGAACTCATGAATTTAAGACATCTGCCTTCAAATTTTAAGCTTTTGAATGCAAAAGCTAGAAGCACAGCAGACTATGTCTGCTTTCCATTTTTTCACTTCCTCCCCGAGGGTCTTATGTGCCTGAACAGTGTGGGCATTTAGGGGTGGTGGTGAGGCAGGGAAGAGAGAAAGACAAAGATAAAAGAATATAGTCTAATATGTAGAAAATAATATACAACACTACGGACAAAGAAGAATTCAAGCCAACAAGGGGCAGAAAACTAACATTTACTATACGTTTTTGATATAACCAATAGCATACATATATTATCTCATTTCATTTTCATAATGGTCCTAATAAGTATGAACCATTTTCCCCAATCTACAGGTGAGAAACTGAGCTTCAAAGGGATGGTTTGCCTGTGGTTCTACAGTGATGGAGCTGGGATTTAAATCCAGATTTTTGTATTTTTTTGCAGTATATGCAAAGTTCATGTTCCTACCAAACTGTTTTCCACGTGGCTGAATGCTCACTAATGACAAATGTGGATGTTGCTAATATAAAAATAAATGTGTTTAGCACCGTTTCTCTGTAGTCCAATGCCCGTTACCATCTTCGTTGGGGAAAGATATATGTCTGGGGAGCTGGCCCCTGTCACCACTCCAATGCCGTAGTTACTATTTTCCTGGGTCCAAGTTCTTCCTCCAAATCTCTTTGTTCTTTCAGACTAACGAACCATCTAATCGAGAATGTCACTTAAAATGTTTTTTCTTTACATAAGTCCGTCCCCAGGGCTATGCTGAATTTTAGCATAATTTTGGTTACTTACAAAGCTAGCAGAAGTAAACCCTAATTTCAGAATGTGTAAAAAAAAAAAAGCCTGTGTATCTACATTGCACGCCCATGGAAGATACGACTTCTGTTTAACATTCCACTGGAAGTTTTAGTCAATGAGATAGAGTGGAAAAAAAAAAGAATAAAAATGTGTAAGTATTGGAAGAAATAAAGCTGTGTGATGAGCCAATGACACAGTGATATATATTGAAAATCCTTAAATAAAATAATCTATGGGTAAATTATTAAAATTAATTAGTAAGTTTAGCATGGGTACTGGATTCAAGATCAACACACAAAAATTGTATTTCTATATAATTTATTTGAATAATGTTTTATAAATTTTCTGTTAAAAGTCTTGCAATTATTTATTAGATTCATTCCTAGGTATTTGACATTTCATGACTCTTTCATAAATGATACCTTTAAAAAAATTTTTGTAATATGTAACTTTTGTCATTGGTATGTAGAAATACAATTTCATGTGTGTTCACCTTAAATCCAACAACTTTGCTAAACTTACATATGATTTCAAGAGAAATTCTAAAACATCATTAGGAGAAATTAAGGGGAATCTAAATAAATGGATAGCTATACCAAGGATGAAAGGCTTAATATTGTAAAGCTGTCAATTTTCCCCATTCTAAGCTATAAATTCAAAACAATTTCAATAAAAATTCTAGTAGGACTCTGTGTGCGTGTGTCTGTGTGTGTGTGTGTGTGTGTGTGTGTGTGTGTGTAAACTGGCAAGCTGATTTTTAAATTTCTACAGAAAAGCAAGGGCAAAGAATAACCACAAAACTTATGAAGAACAACAAAGTGAGAGAGCTTATTCTATTTTGTATCAAGCCTTATAACGTTCAACAGTATGGTATCAATCTAAGGACAGAACAAAATGAAGAGTCCAGAAACAGACTCTGAGATGATTTGGAACAATATCCTACTTTGCCAGCTAACTGTGTTTGTCTAGTACTGAGGTAGCTCTAAGGATAAAGTGTTTGAAAAAGGCTTTCATTATCACCCAAGACAGCCATTCTTCCTGGGGTAACAGAAGAAGTTGCACTTTTCAACTGTGCACAGTTCAAATTATGTGACTCTTGCTCAGTTTAGATTATGAACATCAGACAGTGTCTATTATATCGATATGATAAAACTCTACTTTAATGCTCTAAGTTGGATCCAGTAAATCCAGTCGTTTAAAAGATGTCCTTACAATATTGTTAGATTAATTAAAAATTGGATCAGCCTACTACTGTGGAAAATGAGAAACACTCACTAATTATGTGTGTTCTTTGCTTGTGTGTTTGTTAAGTATATTCAAGAGGAGTTTTGGGGCAACCTGGGTGGCTCAGTTGGTTAAGTGTCGACTTCAGCTTAGGTCATGGTCTCATGGTTTGTGAGTTTGAGCCTCACATTGGTCTTTCTGCTGTCAGTGCAGAGCCTGCTTTGGATCCTCTGTCCCCTGTCTCTGCCCCTTACCATTTGTGCATTCTCTCCCTCTCTCTCTCTTTCTCGATCTCTCTCTCTCTCTCTCTCTCAAAAATAAATAAACAATTTAAAAAAGGAGTTTCACTACAGTAGGCGATGGGAAACAAAATATTTTAGTTGGGTTCATTGTACTCCAATAAGATCAGGATATACCAGTAAGGTAGACAAAGAAACAAAGGATGTTGAGTAGACTATTACTTGTGTCTATACCCAGAGGGATTGAAAAAGATCCCACAGGATTGTAGAAACAGGGAAGCAGAGAAATGGACAGATTTGAGAAGCATTTGTCAAAATCTTATATAATTGTGTATATCTAAATTAGTGCAACAGTACAGTCTTAAGCATAATGAATATAATTCCTACATTTCTCTTAATTGGAAGAAGCATTTCCATCTACATTATCAATGATCAATTTGATGACATTTACCTTTTATTTTATTATTTTATAGCTGTTAAGTAATTTAATATGTCTTTGAATATCGTGGTTAGTTCTGGGAGCCATGAAGGTAAAGTATGAGCTTATTCTGTTTTTTAAAAATTGTTTTTTAGTTTTTTGTAATGTTTATTTATTTTTGAGAGAGAGAGAGAGAGAGAGAGCAGAGGGAGAGGGAGACACAGAATCTGAAGCAGGCTCCAGGCTTTGAGCTGTCAGCACAGAGCCCGACATGGGGCTCAAACTCACAAACCACAAGATCATGACCTGAGCCAAAGTTGGATGCTTAACGGACTGAGCCACCCAGGTGCACCAAGTATGACTAATTCTTAAAATGAATCTTAATATACTTGAAGAGAATGAAAGCTTTCCTCATAATCACCTTCAGTACCAAAGGCCAAAATTAAAATCTTGATGAGCTATCACAAGCAGATAACTATCTTCTTGTAGTTAAAATTTCTTAATTGTAATTGAGGAAACTTCAAGTAAAGTTATTTGCAAAAATCATAAAGCCAGCAGCCTATCAGAGCCTGGTCTAGGATGACTCCTGACCCACTCCATTTCACTTTCCATGGTAACATACCTTACTGTCCCCTGGAAAGAAGCTATTTTATTATTCAGATGCAACTCTCTAAAGCAGAGTTTCTCAATCAGTTACAACAGTGACTGATATGGGCAGTTTGGACTGATAATTCTTCGTTGTAGGGGCACATTCCTGTGCATGATAGGATATTTAGCAGCATCCTTGGCCTCTGCCCACTAGGTGCCAGTAACATTCTCCTTCTACCCCAGTTGTGACAACACAGACCGTCTCTAGACATTGCCAATTAGTCCCCGAAGGACAAATGGCCCCCAGTTAACAGCAGCTATTCTAAAGTCCTCTCTATCCTTAAAATCCTTAAATTTTGACCAAAACAGAAAGAATCCAGGAAACTGTACAATTTCTCATGAAAATTTTAAATGTCAATTATACTTTTCACAATCAATAAAAATTCTAGTAGGACTCGTGTGTGTGCGCGCCCGCGCGCGTGCGTAAGTTGGCAAGCTGATTCTAAAATTTCATACTACCTTTAATCATAAAGTTCAGGCCCTTGTGCTTGCTCGCTGAATGTCCAGTTGCTATAACAACAGTCTTCTCGGTCTGCTCAGTCCAGTCCTTGCCATTCTCAGCTTTGCTTTGTATGAGAGGAAACTACATTTCCCAGGCTCCCTTGTTCTCAGGCTTCTAGATGAGTTCAGCCAATGGGAGGTACTGGCAAAAGGTTGGGGTGGGCCAGAGGGAAGAAGGCCGGCCCCTTCTCACTTTCTCTGTTGTGACAACAGTTTTTGAGTCACCTCCATAGCTCCTACTCCTGCTAGCCAGTCCTTCCTCTGTGGCCCCTGCCACGGTTCCATCTTCTACCTGGTGATCCTGGATCCTGGGGACACCATCTCTGTCCCTCCGGTTCTAAGGGTGGTATAACTTCCCACTGTTGCTAATCTCTGGTTTATCTTGCCATCCCATTTCTTCCTTTGCTTGTGTAAACAGTAGGTATGGACCCTCAAATTCATATGTTTGGGCTCTAACCCTCAGTGTGGTTATATTTGGAGTAAAGAAGTAATTAAGATCAAATTACGTCATAAGGGTGGAGGTCTGATTTGATAGCATTAGTGTCCTTGTGAGAGAAGACAACAGAGAGCTAGTGCTCTCTTGCTCCCTTTCTCTGTATCTGTCTCTTTCCCTCTCTCTCCTTCTCTTCCCAGCTCTTGAGGACACAGCAAGAAGAAGGCTGTCTGAAACCTAGGAAGAGAGTTCTCACCAAAAACTTCATCTTACTAGCACTCTGATCTTGGACTTCCAGCCTCCAGAACCGTGAGAAAATTAATGTTTGTTGTTTCAGCCACTGAGACTGTTGTATTTTGTTCTATCAGCCCTAGCTGACTAATACAGCGATTCCCTGCATTGTATTTCCACTGTTTGAAATAACTAAGAGAATGTTTGCTTTCCTGTTTACCGTGACTGACACGGTTCTTTATATCATTGATACCATAAAATATCTTAGTATGTGCCTGACACTACATAAAATGCACTTCCATATTCATTTCCTTATCTAGTCTCCCAACAATACTGTAACGTAGGGCAAAATGACATGACATAAGGAGCACAGGTTTTGAGACACAGAGATGGAATTACAACTCCACCCCTTGCTGGCTGCATGACGTAAGAAAAGTTCATCTCATTCATCTCGTTTTCTTATCTGTAAAATGGACCTAATAATAGTACTAACGGAAGAAGTTTGTTCTCGATTAAATGAGCTACTCTGTGCAAAGTGCTTAGATTATTTTTAGGTGTGTATATATATATGCTCTGAATAATCTAAATATTCTTTTTTAGCTACAATTTATTGAGCACCTATTATGTGTCAAGCACTGTGATATGTACAGGAGACATAAAGACAAATAAAAACAACGAATGCCCTCAAAAAGTTGCACTATACCAACAGAGACAAATACATGAACAATGATTAAAATAAAATGTGGCAAGTATATTAATAGATAAATGGGAAAGCCAAATACAGCATGATCCATTTGGGAGGCAACTGTTTGGAAAGTTTGGAAGACGATTGTCAAGGTTTGGACCCAGTTCTGTCAATTACTAATGCTTTTACTCTAGACAAGTTACCTAACTTCAATAAGCTTCTATTTTCCCACTTGCAAAAATGAGGATAATAGGACCTAGCTCATAAAGGTGTGGTGAGAAGAAACAAGATAATAAAAAATACAGTTTCTCTGGTATAGTTCCCAGATGATGACAAGTGAGCAGAAAAGGATTGTTAATTATCTTTATCAGCAATAGGGGAGCACAGAAACAGGCTGCCTAACCCCCGCTCCACCAAGTTTCCCACTCCTTCCCCACTCTGATCTATTTGATAATTACTGACTTTCTTTCCCTTCCTCCTCCTCAGAAGAGATTAAGTCTCTCCTACTTTTCTAGTATGAGGATAGATTAGCAGAACCACTTTAGAAAATTTCTTGGATAGGGGCACCTGGGTGGCTCAGCCAGTTAAGCGTCCGACTCTGGGTTTTGGCTCAGGTCATGATCTCATGGTTTGTGAGTTTGAGTCCCACGTCAGGCTCTATGTTGAAAGTGTGGAGCCTGCTTGGGATTTTCTCTCTCCCTCTCTCTCTGCCCCTCCCCA
Source organism: Felis catus (assembly GCF_018350175.1). Taxonomy (NCBI): domain Eukaryota; kingdom Metazoa; phylum Chordata; class Mammalia; order Carnivora; family Felidae; genus Felis; species Felis catus. The sequence goes on from NC_058374.1 coordinate 95,641,856, forward strand.
ACTCACTATCTCTATCTCTCTCAAAAATTGGGGCGCCTGGGTGGCGCAGTCGGTTAAGCGTCCGACTTCAGCCAGGTCACGATCTCGCGGTCTGTGAGTTCGAGCCCCGCGTCAGGCTCTGGGCTGATGGCTCGGAGCCTGGAGCCTGTTTCCAATTCTGTGTCTCCCTCTCTTTCTGCCCCTCCCCCGTTCATGCTCTGTCTCTCTCTGTCCCAATAAATAAATAAATAAACGTTGAAAAAAAAATTTAAAAAAAATAATAAATAAATAAACTTAAAAAATTAAAAAGATAATTTCTTGGGCAGAATCCTTTAAATCTAAATATATGAATAGAAAGCAATTCCACTGCCACATATCTATTCAGAAATCGGTACTTGTAAGTGCCAAAAGATCTAAAAGAATGTTTATAGCAGCTTTATTTATACTAGCACCATACTGGAAGCAAACCCAATGCCCATCAGCAGGAAGATGGGTAAATACATTGTGATATATTCATATACGATGGAATATTACACAGCAATGAGTGTGAACTAGAGTTGCGTGCAGCAATTAGGAATCTCACAAACAAAATGTTGAGCAAAAGAAGCCAGAGTACATACTTTACTGTCACATTTATAGAAAGTTCAAGAATGGGCAAAATGAAGCTATAGTCATAGAAATCGGAAGAGTGGTTACCTTTGGGGAAGTACTTGCTGAGAGCACTGGTATACTGGTAAATGTTTAGCAGCCAGCTCTAGAAAGAAAAGCCTGATTTTACAGCATTTGCCAGGTCCCATGGTATAAATACTCCCACCATGGTGGATTTCAAGTTACCAGTGTGATATCACTGAGCACAGGTTACGTCTACAGTCTGCCTGGCAAGCTGGTGTGAGCCAGCTTAGCACACCACTGGGGAGTGCACGAAGGGACAATCTGGTGTGCTGAAAATGTTCTGTATCTTGGTCTGGATAGTGCTTACACAGGTAGAGTCTTAAGAGTTGTTCTTTATTATATGTATACTATACCCCAATAAAAAGTAAAATGTAAAAATGTCTGAGAACTAGAAAGACGAAAGCAGTTATATCTACGTCCCAGAGGAAAGTCCAAAGAGGCACCAGAGATTCAAAGACCAAAAGGCAGCACTCGGAGCTTCTTGCCTCACCTTCCCCACCCCGTCCCAATAGATAGGAGAAAAAAGATACCATTAGTAAACACGAGCACAAATGGAAAAGAGATGTTGACTTTTTTAGCTGGGCCACAATTTTTCAACTTGAGACTCAATTCCGTGTTATCACCAATGGTTGATACGGCACACAAAAGAGAGTGTTGCTTCTGAAAAGCCCACATTCACTGCTTTAACTAACTATGGCCTTGTCTGTCACTTAGCAATGAAGATTATTCCACTGGGTGGCTCCAGAAGAAGGTTTTAAGCACATACCACCTGAACACAATGATCAGACATGAAAATACACCAGCACAAACAGTGTTACTTTTATTTTAAGTAAAAATCACATTCATATCATTTTCCTTGGGTCGCTCAAATCTTAAATATGTTCAGTATGTCTGGAATATATCAGTGATCTAGCTAAATGAGACGTTTTAATAAGACAGCTGCTCCTAACATGTACAGCACTCATATATTTAAAGTTACAAAACCAAAGCAAAATTTTAAAGGGGGTTGATGGGTGATACCTCGACACATCCACAGATTCATTTGTTCCCAATCTGGCAGTACAGGACCATAGAAAATACCAGACCAAGTATCTAGAAAATAGAATAACAAGATTAACATGGAACTTAAAATGATGGCAACATTATAAATAGAAAGAACATTACATGTGAAAAGATCCTGACTACTGACAGTTCTAATCTTATTTTATCTAAGTTATCTCTCTTCTTGGGAAATTGGAGCCTCCAGTGGGACAAAAGAGCATTGAGAAAGCTTTCTGAGTATTGTTGTGTTTCAATCAGGGTTTTTAGATGGCCGATCTGCTTCTAACTGGCCCAATTTGATGGTGCAGAACTGGCTACCACCAGAGCACCCTACCTTTCTGGAAAACACACACTGGATCTACACTGTGGGGCATCTACACTGGAGCTCTGGAGAAGTCAGGCCTCTGGGGGCTAAATACACCTACTGCTTCCATGAAAGGGTTATATGATCATCTGGTTTAGATCATCTGCAGAAAATCAAGGAGTCTAGAATTTCTCTTGCCATATTTTTAGGCATCGCCAAGAGGAATGAAGAAAGTAACTTTTTTTTTTCTTAAAAAGCTCCTAAATCTGTGGGGAATAGCTTAATTCAGGAATTTCCTTTGAAGTGAAAAAGTACAGCTGAAAATCTGGGGCATAATTTCCATCTCATTAAATGGCTCTCCCAAGGAATGAGGGACCCCAAAACTTGCCCTAATTGGCCCTGCAGTTAGTGCTTTGCATGCTGTGGCTTTGATGTAGAAATGATGGAAAGATCGAAAGTTTCCTCCCCACCAGAAGCAGGAGGATCATGAGGTGCCATTTATGCTTAGTCATCTCCAATGTTCCTACTGTACTGAGGCATCCTGCTTACTAAATCTTTCCTGGAAACGAATCTCAGATGAGAACTGATGGCCAATACCTTCTTAAAAACAAAGCAGTAGACACCAATTCTCTGCAAAAAATATATATATATGATTTTCTTCCAGAATGTTCTAAAAGTCATTCTTTTAGAATGACCCGGAAAAGCACTGAAATTCAGTCTTTTTGCCTTTGTCCTAAGCTTGAAGTCTGGGAGACAAGTACCAGGACAGAGTAAAGAAAGTGGTCAAAATACTGGGATAACACAAATCTCTATTGTCATTCACTGTCACATCCTTGAAGTGGAAGCCCACCATTCATCGGCAGACAAGACACTTAATGTCACACTATCTTGCTTTGGAAAAGATAATTTATCGTTGCTCATAAAAATGGAAATAATTAAAAGGGATTCGTCATATGGTAATGCATGCTGAGACTCAGGATAAACCTGCTAAGTAGTGTGCGTGAATTCCCACATTGTGAAGCAGTCTAAAAAAATGTTACACAGTTCTCCTTTCCCTCTTTTAACTGCTCTGTTCCTGGGACCTCCTGCCAAGCTAACTTGCATCCTACAAAGTGGTGACTATCATTATCAACCGCTTCTTCTTTTTTTTTTTTTCTAATTAAGATGAGAGTGAAAGCACTGCTTATGTTTTATGCTTGTAATTTGCTGTAGTCAAATAAGGAGAGACATGATAACCTGGTCATTTAATTCTGAACAAGGAGAATTCCGATGCCTATAGATAAAATTTTCTTACAAAATAAAGCATCCTGCATAGACCCCTAGCATCTTATCTGAGGAAAATTCCTCAGGTATGTGGTCTTAACAGAGCCTTGAAAATAACCATCGGCCGCAGTCTGCTACAGCCTGTGACTAAACAGATTAACACCAAAAGTCTAAATGCCAGTGGGTAGTTTTTTCATGTGAGATTTTTCTATGGAAAGAGTTTGAATGTAATTTCTGCAGGAAGATATTTGTTTCTTTTTCCTTCTTAAAAAGAGGTATTACGTGGGGGCCTGTGCAAGTCCCAACCTGTCTGTGGTTTGGGCTTGCTATCTCCCTCATAAAGCAAAGTAAGAGGGTTTGTCTTCTGGGAAGACAAAGTCGTATTCTCCTCTGAAGAAGCCTGCCATATAGTTGGCTTTGGCATCTTCTGGGAATTGGGAGGCAGGGATTGAGGCCTCATGAGTCTGGGTTTTCAGCTCAGGTAGAGAGAGAATACAGTGCTTGTAACCTCCAGGACTCATTGCTGTTAACCCAGTCTGGACTTCATGCTAGTCACACAAGTGGATTCCTTAACAATAAAATAGTAATAATACAGTTTTTTAAAAAAAGCTATTAGAGTGATTTTTCTATCTATGTATTTTTGTGTTTTCTTGAATTTGAATTTGGGAAACAGAATGGAGATAGGCCTGTTAGGCAAGTAGTATTAACACCTGTAAGACAGACTAATGTACATTTTTTGGATACAGTTCTATAGACTAGATATTTTCAAAGCTCCTTTTTGAATAAAAAGAGAGGGAATATAAAAATGGATTTTTTTTCTCTTGAAATTCTAGAGGGAGGGCAGATTTTAGATTGAGGGGATGAACAACAAGAAATGTCAAGCAGTTCTTTGAACTATTTGCCATATCTACATATAGTCTAAAAATCACACTTAATTTAACTGGCATTAACTCATAAAATGGTTATAATTTATGATATTACTATATAAATTCCATACCTGTAAGTTACTCCATGGAAATTTTTTGTTAAGGTCCTTCCCTATACATGTCTTTAGAACAACCAGTAAAATATTTAAATATGCAACAAATACATGGAATATACCAATTTCATAAAATGTTATTCCTCTTGTAATGCTATCCCTCTTGTAATCTCATTTTCCATTAGATGTATTTAGATTCTTGGCAATGTCTTTGGCTAAGATATGAGAGACATCAATCTTCCCAGTTGATTATGTCCTTATTTTCTCTGGCTTTGCTTTTGAGAAGATTCTTAAAAGCATCAGTGGGTTGTAGCCAGTCATAGTCAATTGTCTGAATTCGAGTCTAACATGGATTTGACACTTAATAATATTGACACTTACATTGAATACCTCATTTAAAGCCTGATCTTTCAAACATTCATTTGAAGTCTAGTTGCCAACATATATTTGTGTGTGTTTTATGCTTATAAATGTATGAGTGCATATGTGTGTGATTCCTAACTCACCTCTACAACCAATAGGGAAAACAGAGAAACAAAGGACATTTTACAAAAGGCAGAATCAAGAAAAATAGACCTAGTATATGGCACCATTTGACTTCCACCATATATCAGACAAAAAGAAAGACAGCCATATCTACCAACAGAGAATGTGTCATATTTAGACCTATTTATTTGGACTACGAGGAAGCAATACTCAACAGCCTTACTGCTTATAGTACCTACCCTTTCCCTAATGGTTGGTGGGAAACTCTACCACTAACCAAAAGACCACTTAGAACACTAAATTGCTTCATTCCCAGCTAAAATTCCTCTCTGTTGGAGGAACGGTTGGGTGGCTCAGTCAGTTAAGCTTCCAACTTTGGCTCAGGTCATGATCTCATGGCTCCTGGGTTCAAGCCCAGCATCAGGCTCTGTGCTGACAGCTCAGGTCATGATCTCGAGGTGCGTGGGTTCAAGCCCCGTGTCGGGCTCTGTCCTGACAGCTCAGAGTCTGGACCGTGTTTCTGATTCTGTGTCTCCCTCTCTCTCTGACCCTCCCCCACTCATTCTCTCTCTTTCTTTCTCTCTTTCTCTCTCAAAAGTAAATAAACATGAAAAAAAAATCAAAATTCCTCTCTGTTGGTAAAGTGGCACAAGTAAGAGGTAGAAAGTTACCAGAAATCCCAAGGAGGACATTGTACTACGTTCCATGACAATGAAGCATAAGTCACTCCTCTGACCTAACCAGCCCTCAGAGGCAGTAACCAGGAAAACACATCACATATTAGAATTCTTGCCAATGTCCTGATAGAGAATCAAGAGTGAATTGACTCATTTGATATCTAAATTAACCAAAATCTGGAATTATTCAAAAAATGCTTCTCTGAAATAGTTTTATTTCATCATTTTAGCAAAGAATTTTAGGCCATATAGAAAGCATCCTTGGATTCTTTAAAAAGTCATGCCAAGAAAGTCCATCAAGATAAAAATCCTACACAGGATTTTTTTTCAACATCAGTAATCACATTGTTGAGAGTAAATATATAAACCTTAAATTTCCTTTAAAACTTCTTCAAGTGAGTCCATAGTCCTTAAGGCAACTGTCTCTAGTTTTTAAAAATTGTTAGATTTCTCTTGTTAGTCCTTATCTAGGACTAAGAACTGGGTGGAAATTAATTCAATTTTTGTTTCCCCGTAGAGAGATCATTCATAAATAACGGTCTCAGCCCTACTCGATTGATAAGATTATAATCCTCTCCCCAGACCAAAGACTGCTAGAAAAAGATGCTAGACCTTGGGCGTTGCTACCCAATGTTTTTCTCAAGAACCTGGTCTACATTTGGCTCACTAAAAATATTTGTTGGAAGAATTAATGAATAAACAAGGGAATGAATGAAGAATCAACATTGCAAGATAATACTATACCTCAATTACTGCCAGTCCAAACGCAATTCCAATTACTATGAGAATATGTTTTGCAACTACGTCTTTTATCAAAGAAATGCATGGCTGTTAAAAAACAAAACATAAGAAGTTACCTTGAATCAAAACTTGGACCTCACTTTAAGATATTTGCCCATTGGGTTGACTTTTTACATTACTACTGAGGAACACACTCAACCAAGAGGAATTGGATCATATCACTCTGCCCCTCCACACTCCTCAAAAGATTGTTAACTGTGGTTTGTTCATACATTAGAAAGCACCAAGAAGTAAACTTTTGCTTCAACTGTCTCGTTGCTAAATCTAGGGATCTTTAGGCATAAATAATAATTTTATCCTAACTTCCAATTTTTCATTTTAGAGTAATTATCACTTTGACTGTGTATTTTTTAGGCTTGTAATCTGTAGCAAAGAGTTCCCTAGTTGGGGTTTCAGCTAACAAATTTTCATTTTTAGAACAAGGTTTTTTAAAAAATCCCTTAATAATATATATCAGGGTTATTTTTACCTTAAAAAGGAAAAAAAAATATTATGTCCACTATTTTGTCCTTACTTTAGATAAAAAAGAGAATTTAGAAAGCTGCTTATCTGCCACATTTATTGAATTTATTCAAGCTAGCATGCAATTTCAAGCTTATAACATTTCAGACCAAACCTAAAAATTCCAACAATTTTAAATTATATGGCTAATTTTCAAAATGGAAAAATACTACATAATGTAATAGTGGTATTATCCATATTGCCAGAAAATATATCACTATCCCTATGATAGTTATATATGCACAAAGGGCTAACAAAACATTGCTCTGGTTAATAAAATAAGAGTTCTCCGTAAAAATGAGTAAAACATTCTTTTCCCTCTCATTCTTGAATGTAATTGGTTTCTCCATTCACATCTGATCCAAAGTGGTAAACATTAGAGTAAATTATTATGTCTTTTAGGGTTAACTATGAGATTAATGATCTTATCTACTGAGTCACATTTATTATATTTGAGGAGCTTTCTCCCTCTTTCCCTTCCAGATAACCAGGTTATCTTGGCAAAAGGGAGAGGACAAAAAAAAAAAAAAAAAAAAAAAAAGAAATGTGAATTATGGTCATTCCAGATTTCTTATTTTTCCAGACTTCTTGCAAACTACAGAAGTTTGCAAGTACAGATGGAAGTATTTTATGAATTTATGACCCTCCTTTTGGGAAACTAGTGCAGCTATCAGCCTATCTTCAGCTGAATTATGTGTGAATTTGAAGGGAATGTCAATTACTTTTTAAGATAATGCTAGAGCTTTGCAAAATCTATCCTGAGGAAAAACATCTTTGAGTTGAATCTTAAACAGATAACAACTGCAACTGAATTTACTAAGTTCCTCATTATCCGAAGTAGAAACTGCACTCATTTACACCATATTTATTTCCCCTCTTCCTTGCAGATACTAAATTAGGAGTATAAAAAGTAAAAATAAAACTGTTTAGTGATACCACTTGGCCAATTAAAAAAAACATGGTAGCTCTGTAGTCTGGTAGATAACTTCTCCACATGAATTATTTTGAATATTGGTAATAGCAATTCTCCTTTAGAAAGGAGTCTCCTTATTTTGATTGGATTAGTAAAAAGGGATGTGATAGCAGGAGAGAAATTTCCCCTGAGATGCTTTCTATTTCCTAATATGTAACTAACCTTAGTAGCCATTACTAAGCCAATGGCAAAATCAAACTAATCTTCAGGTATTACAGAAATTAATTCATTGGATTATAATAGCTTTAACATATCCCTCTGCCAACTAGATTATGATCTCCCAGAGGGTCCAGAAGTATGTGCGATTTTAGCAAGGGTCTGTCTGAGACATAGTGGGCACTGAAGAATAACAGCAAATACATTAAACATTAATATTAATTATCATTTTTGTATGCATTCCTCCCAGGCAGAAGGAACAATTTATGTAAAGCCCTCTGGTAAGAGACAGATATCATATCCTCTAGGATACCTTAAACCCTGAAGACTGAGTTAGACAGAGTTCCATAATACCTCGTGCCTGCCCCTATCTAAGAATTACCAATAATTCATTGATTGAAGTTGCCTAATTATCTCTCTCTTTTCACTATTTGAACATCAGTTCCATGAGTGCAGACATTGTGCCTGTCAAGAATGGATTTCCAGTGGCCAATAAAAGGTCTGGAGAATCGGAGGGAGTCAATATTAATTGATGAATTAAGCAATAATAAGAAATATGACATCCATATATTGATGTTTACAAGTGACACAAATGTGACATTTACAGCACATAAAAGATACACCCAGCTTTTTCAATATACTTTCAATGTCTGAGGCAACTTCTCAACTGGAGCAAAAATTAGGCAGATTTTTTGATAACATTTAGTATCCAGAGCCCAACCCCGAAAGGGCAGGTCTACGCAATTACTTGAGAAAAGGAACATTTCATAAGAAAAAGAGGTCTTTATTTGATAACTAAAGTAAAAATATAGATTTCCAGGATTTATGTTAAAATAGGAAAAAAAAAGAGAAGAATAATGATTAAGGTCACCAAAGAAAGGACATGATAAACTTTCATCAGTTAGCTTGTACTTTCATTCTCCTTGCAGTGGGATGTTTCTTTGATCTATTAAAGTTGACTTCAAATGACATCAGACTCAGAAAAAAATGAACTAATTTCACTTTTTTTATATCTGCTTTTATCTTTAAATAGGATTTATTTTTTATTTGGGAAATTCCTGGGACTTTTATATCATGATTCTTATTGTAATCGCTGCAATTTAATTTTTCTATAGAGACTTTCATTGTGAAAAAAAATTAATGGAACCACTTACTGTATCAAATTTGATTTGTCCTCACCTGTTTGTAAACATATTTGCCATCATACAATGTACAAGAAGAATCTGATGGGCTTGGACATGCACATGACTTGGAATTCTGTTGAAAATTATTTCCCCAGTCAGCAGGTCCATTGACCAAACCACAGCATTTAAACTGTTGGATGAAAAATAGATATAAAAAGCTATCGTTAAAGAAGATAAAAATGTTGTCAATACACTGAATCATATTCCTCTAAAACTATTATTAAGATGTTTCTTATACTAAAATATCATCTAAATCACCTCACCAACTTCTCTGAATGTAGAAGCAAAAATACAGGAATCTTCCATTTTGACTTTAATATTAATGAACGAAAAATAGGGTTGCAGATGCATAAGTCTCAGGAAGTTGGAGAAAAGATGAAAAACCCACCTAGTTTTAAATGACAAAAGAGAGGGGCAGAATCAAATCTATGTATCCTAGATTTTGGGAAAGAAGCTTCCAAAGAGTTCATGAGAGAGTCAAGGTCTCTTTAAAGAACTTTTGCCCAAAAGAGATGAGAGGTTTTAAAAAAATGATATTTCCATCTTTGATCTTTGATCATTTTTGGAGGAGAGGAGGAAAAGAGTGAGAGGCTTCTCAAAGGACAAAGTGGCTTAGCAGGCTTCCCATAAGTCTGAATTTAACATGGACATCTGCAAAATGGGGGAGGGGTGCAAATGAAGGATGAAACTCTTAGGATAATGTCAAGGAAGTTTAAGGCCCAGAATATACTGAAACACTTAGAGAATTTGTGGTCGTGTTTTGGGAAGAAAAACAAGGAAGCCAAAAGCCCAATGACTCAGGGTATATGGCACATCATATTATTAGATGAAAGAGAAAAATAACTGTCCCTCATCTTGTCCTATTTGCTCTTCATGAAGAGCATGTCCTTTTCATGTTCTATTCTTCATGTCCTATTCAACTCTTCATGAAGAAAGGTAGAAAAAAAATTGCTGAAGAAAACAGAACCAAGAGTACATTGTTTTCTAGGCTCAGATGCATTGTAATGCCAGGATATTGAGAAAACCTTCACTTCCTCACTGGGTGACCCACATTACTTAACCTCTCCGTGCTACAGTTTTTTCATCTGTAAAAATGCAGATGATAGTAGTTGTTCCCAATAGTATGTAAGTTGTAGATGCGTTGTAAAGATAAAAATGGGAAAATTGATGTGAAGATTTGAAGTGCTTAACCCAGTGCCTGACTTGTAGGAAGTACTCAGTATATGTTAGGTATTATTGCTGTTGTTTCTATTTTGCAGTGGTTGTTGTTTCCATGATGCTCTCACATGAACATGATCTGTTCAACACTGATATCAATAATTTAGATAAATATTTGGAAAGTACCTTTTCAACTCTGTAGTTGATGTAGAGCTGAGAGTGATGGTTAACACATTGAAGACTGGAATCAAGTTCCAAAGTTAGTTCATACAATGGACTCAAACCAACAAGTTCAACAGAGGCAGATATAAAGCCTTGGACTTTGGCTCAAAGACTTAATTGCACAAATATATGACTCATCAGCCATCCATATGACAAAAAGCTAAAGATTTCAGCTGGTCCCAAGGTCAATCCATGTTAGCAAAGAGGGCAATCTTGAAATAGCCTCCTTTCTTGTCTTCCTATCATGTCCACGATAGACATGATTAATTGCATGTGCTTTCTGATTAAATAATCTAGAATAATATTAATTTATATAGAGACCTAGATCAAAAAAGAGAAAGTCCCATTGTATGCACTCACAAATCAGTCCATATTTTGAATACAATATACCTCAGGATTCCTCAGGGAAGCCTAGAAACAGAAGACAGGGTAGGAGGTAGAAAGGCTAAACTTGGTATGATATCTGGTCACCAGATCAGTTGTGAGCCAAGTTGAAGAAAAAGTTGGTCAAAGCTTGTTGAAAGTGTTATAAAAGCTGAATGAACAAGGCACTGTGCACGGAATAATACAACAACCTCTAGACAAATAGTCATCACCAAGAATCCGAGAGGGGCACATTCCATTAGTATGTTAGCAGAGAGTTCATGTGAGAATTCTCTGAAATTCAAAGAGAAAACCACTTAGTGTCTACAATTTTTGTCCCTGTGTGGTGGGGCCCCAGGTCATCCAGCCAGAGTTTGGTGTAGGACTCTTTATCCTAATCTTATCCATTACTAAAAGGGAAAAACCCTGGTGGAAGAAAGAAAGAAAGAAAGAAAGAAAGAAAGAAAGAAAGAAAGAAAGAAAGAAAGAAAGAAAGAAAGAAAGAAAGAAAGAAAGAAAGAAAGAAACTCAAAATGGACATTAAGAAAGAACCATAGTACTGTGAAACAGGAAGCTTCAGGCATAGGATTAGTGTACAAGAACAGAAGTAATTCAGAAGCGTGCTACAACACACAGAACATTTAGAATCCCATGATTGGCACTGAGATCTTGGATATCAGAAACAATGTGCAGCAAAGATGATTCAGGACCCAATCCAGAGATCCAGTGGATACCTACAGTACATTTTGTCTTAGGCCAACCACCTGGGAGGATCAAGGATGCTCAGTCCCACCCAGGGAAAGAATTGGGTTGCTTAAATCATTCCTGCTTTAAACCTGGATTGGTCTGAGCTCTAGAGTAGGATGCTAGAGGGGAGGGGATCAAGAAATGCAGCTATGGGGAAGCCGGGAAAAGCACAACACAGAGGAAGTGAAGCAGGGACTGACTCCTATCACGTTTCAGCTCTTGGAAATGATGCTTTCAGCAAAATTTTTACAAGCTGGAGTCTATTCAAACGGGAACTGGGGAATGCTCTGGAATAAAAAGTCATCTGATAAATAGTTCAAGAAACCAAGGATGTTTCAACTTGAAAAGCAAAGCTTTTTACAAGTCATACAACAGCCATTGTCAAAGAAGTCGCAATGTGCTAAAGCATCAGTAGATTTTCTTTTCCCTCTAAAACTCCAGAAGGAAGAACTAGATGATGTAAATCCTAGGGAAGCAGATTTTGTTTCAAATTAAGAAAAAACATGCTAATCATCAGACGTGGACATAAATGGGATGGGATGGCAAAAATTGGGGCACTTTCAATTCTTCAATTTTTAAAAAAAAATTTTTTAACATTTATTCATTTTTGAGAGTGAGAGAGACAGAGCATGAGCAGGGGAGGGGCAGAGAGAGGGGGAGACACAGAATCAAAAGCAGGCTCCAGGCTCCGAGCTGTCAGCACAGAGCCTGACGTGGGGCTCGAACTCACAGACTGTGAGATCATGACCGGACGCTCAACTGACTGAGCCACCCAGGCACCCCAACAATTCTTCAATATTTAATGAGAGACTGGATGAACATAAATATAAAATACTCCAGTCAATGGATCATGTTAAATGAATCATGTCAAGTCATGTCAGGTCAAATGCCCTAAATGTCCAGCTCTCCTCTAAGATTCTGAGAATTTCTATATGTGAAATGAATCTTCCATGTAGCTAATATGATTTGAACTCCGAACAAAGAAGGTGTGATTAGGAGTTTCACAAAGCAATTTTTTAGACACACCTTAAAGCATGTGTCATATTTGAAAAGAAAGAGAAAAGGAATAAGTAATTTCTAAGATAAGGTAGGGAATGATACCAAGTCAGGAAGGCAGAATTATGTAAGGGAGCCTGAGTAGACAAACCTGACTGGACTAGGGTGGTTTTGTGTTATTTTGTTTGATGGGGTAGTGCCTACTAACGTTAAAATATTAAGTAAGAGCCAGAAAATGTAACACCTTCAACATCTGCCCAAGTGTTGACTATACCCTAATGACAGAGAAGCAGTTTCAATAACTAAATAAGGGAGGGGTTGATATGCCAGTTTAAAAAATTAACTAGTCAGACAGCTGAGTTCAAATTCCAATCCCATTACTTGTTAGTTGTCAGACCTCTCTAAGCCCTAACCTACTTATCTGTAAAATAGGGATAATAAAGATAATATTATCCATCTCAAAGAGTTGTCTTAAGAATGAAATGAGCTACCAAAGGTAAAGTCTAGTAACACTAAATAGCAATAAATGATAGGTACAATTATTTTTATGACAGAGGGGCAGATATGGAGGCAGAGAGAGAGAGAGAGAGAGAGAGAGAGAGAGAGAGACTCTCAAAATGCTCCAAACACACTACCCTACTAAATGGTAAATATGAAAACATATATTGATTTGGCTCAACTGAGGCTTAATTGATCATAAAGATTTCTTAATCTCTGTCCTTCTAAACTGCTTCAAAACCTCATAAGCTGGAAACAGAGTTAGAAATATTCTTGGATTTTTACTATTGCAGACTGACAGAATAATCAGTCGAAATCTGCAAAGTGGAGACATGTTTTAACGTTAAATAATATCTTTAAAAATTAGGTAAACACGAAACCTATGGCAAACTACCCAGATGACCTACAAATTCAAATTACCTCTTCTTGAAATTCAGCCAGGGCTTTCTGGAATGCTTTGGCATCATTATCTGCTGCTTCCAAAAGCTTTACATTTTCATAGAGAGTCTCATTCAGAATGCGCTCGGACTGAAAATTGAAAAGCATTGTTAAATTATTCATGCCAGAAAGTACTATTTTGATTTTTCAGACTTTTCCAAAATCATCATACGTCATGTGTACGCACCTCAGATTTGAAAGTAGCTCCTAAGATGCCTGCTGCTACTTGCAGAAGCAGGATCAAAAGCAAGCCTATGAAAAACTGGAAAAAGAAAGAAATGGAACACATATTATCTCCAGGGCATTCAGTGACATCTTGGGACATTTGAGCATGGCGTTTCTTTCTCCAGTCGGGATCATATTACTGTTGGAATAATAACTGTGTTCTTCATTTATTCTACCCTTTGCCTCAAAAAGCCAATTTGGGGGCCATTAGTGGTCAGAAACATTTGCTTCAGACACCAATCAAGCAGTGTTTAAAACAAAAATGTATGGATAGGATTGTAGACATCAGTGTGATGTTGAGTGGAGGGAAGTTTGAAAACTGAGATACAGTTACTTGTGTATTATCTTTCTCCTCTTTCTTCATCAAACACAAACTCACACAAACTTTAAAGCAAATTTCAGAAGTGACTTCAAAACAAGTTTTCTACCGCTACCAAAATCACCCGGGGTCTTGTTATAAATGTAGACTCCTGAAACCTGTCTCAGGTCTACTGAATCATAACTTTAAAGAATGCGGTCCACAGATTAGGTTTTCTCTTTTTAAAACCAGCTCCTTGAGTAATTAAATTCCCCAAACTGCAAATGAGACTTATTGATCAAAAAGTAACCACTAGGGATACTATTAAAGTCCTGCTAAAGCTCTGTCTCTACCTTCTCTCTTAATAAACAAACAGTTAACAAATACCTTTTCAGGGACAGACACAATACTTATTTTATTGGAGGAACAAGCTTAAATGAGTTCTGTAAACTCTAATGTTGATTTTATTTAACAAATACGTCTTGGTCTTTATCTAATATTTTTCTACACCCATTTATCATTCTATTGTACATGTGAAAAGTAAATGTCTGTGGGTTATCCCAACCCAATCCATCCTCCTTGAAGCTTTCTAAGTAGCAAATCTGATTACTTCAGTCCCTTATAATTTTGTTACCGTGGGATATGATTTGGTGCCGTCCACATTCAGGCCCATCTCCCATCATTTACTGAAAGCAGCCTCTGCCTGCCACGCTCCAGCCATACCCAAGGCCTTGTAATTCTCTAAATGTGCCAGCATTGTCCTGCCAGGCTCTCTCCCTGGAAAGCCCATCACACCCTCACCCACACAGCCACCTTATTCCCTTCTGCTCCTAGTTTGAAAATTCTCTCCTCTACTCTTGCCCTCCTCTTCTTGGACCATTCACCCTTGTAGCTAATAATTTGCGTGTCAGTCTTCCCTAATGTCTTAACGTCTATGTCTTTTAGCACAGTATCTGGCACACAGCACATACTCAGTAAGAGTGAATGAATGAATGAATGAATGAACGAATGAATGGATGAATAAATGAAATTTCTCAGGGTACCTCTAATCTAAGCTAAAAATAGTGCTCTCTATAATCAAACTCTTTAAACAAAAGTTAAAGTTTCATCAATCTTGGCAAGTTCTTTTGACAGACAACGGGGATGGGAGATAATCCTCCCAAGTCTGAAGACTGAGTATTTTGATTTGTCTGGAGAACTCACCAAAAGAAGCATGCAGCGGCTTTCTTTCACAGCACCACAGCATCCCAGGAAACCCAGAATCATGATGACAGAACCCACAGCAATCAAGATATTCACTGAAACATAGGGGTTAGTGCTAGCATCCCCAGGGCTGAGAATCTGAAAATAAGAAAGGAAATTAATGACAGAAAATCCCTTTCTTTGGTGTTTGTTTTTCAACAAATATCCATTGAGTACTTAGTATGTGCCTGACCCTATTCTAGAACCTTGAGATACTTCAGTGATCTAAACAAGCAAAAATCCTTGCCCTTGAGGAGCTTACAATCTATTGAGGTGTTACTTATCTGAATAACATTTCCAACTTCCATGTGGTGTGGAAGAAATATAATAGGCTTTTAAAATACCAATTATTTTTAAAAGCTTAGGACGAGTACTTTCACCCATGATGTGATCTTTGGTTTGCATGTTTTGTGTTTTATATGTAAGAGTAGCATTGTAAAGCATGCATTTTTATGCCAATTTAATTATCTAAATTAGAAAGGCAAATTTCTCAAACTACTGACAGACGCGACAATATGAATGAATTTCAAAAAACATTGCGGTGAGCTAAATAAGCCATATTCAAAACTGTACAATTCCATTTATATGACATCCAAGAACAGGTAACTCAGAAATCACAGCGGTGCTTGACTTTGAGCGAGGTAGGAAGGAAAGACAGAACTGACAGCAAAGGGATAGGAGGGAACACCTCTAGGTTTATAAAAATGCTTTGCATACTGACTGCAATGGTGATTACAGAGGTCTATATATTTGCCAAGACAAACAAAAACATTTAAACTAAGAAAATAGGGTCGCCTGGGTGGCATCTGACTCTTGATTTCGGCTCAGGTCATCATCTCACGGTTCATGAGTTCGAGTCCCACTTTGGGCTCCACAGCTGACAGCACAGAGCCTGCTTGGGATTCTCTCTATCCCCCTCTCTTTCTCTCTGCTGTTCGCACACTTGTGCTCTCTCTCTCTCTCTCTCTCTCTCTCTCTCAAAATAAATAAATCAACTTTTTAAAAAGGTTTGAAAAAAAAACTAAGAACATAAGTATAGTTCTTGATATTCCATATAATTCTATCTCCTTGTTCCCAGAAAGTATAGTCTGCAGAGTCTTCCAGAAACTCTTTATTTTGCCTGTTAAGTAATGGGATATTGAAGAAAACGTCCTAGAGCTCTTCATGTTGGCTTGGGCTCCCCATCTTCTGTAATTCAGTTCTTCTCTCCAGCAACACACATACTGTCCTTCATCACCTTCATCATCCCCTGCCTCAATCTACCGCTTGTCCTCTAGCTATATCACAATCAAAAAGTGAAGCCTTGTGCCTGTGTTATACGTGAGTACTCCATGTGGCCCATCTGTCTTGTATGATCTCCATCTACTGGGCTATTTCCAAGTGGAACACTACTTGTTAGACTAACTCAGAGACTCTGCCTCCTAGAATCTGCTGCACAGCATGTAAGTTAGCTCCCTTAACAGGAAATACAAAACAACAATAACAACAACAAAAAACAAAAACAAAAAAACTACTGATACTGATGCATACATTTTTAAAGACTTTAAAAATCAGCTCATAGCCTAGAGGAAAGCTTCATTCAATGATCAGTGGAAAGTAATGTGTTGAAATTGTAAAAGCAGTAAAACAAAGATTTATATTCTAGTCAGGGTCCTTATATATAACTAAGTTTATTATTTATCCCTGGAATAGTCAACTAACCCTGCTGGGCCCCAGTTTCCCATTTATAAAGGAAATTGGGTCAGCCTCTGTGGTATCTAAGGCCTCTTTGTCTCTAAAAGTCTATGCTTACAGACAATGTTTCAACTTACAGATTTAGAAAGCTTGGTTATGTCCCAAAGACTTTTTTTTTTCAGGTTTTTTATTTGTTTGATATTTGTTTGCTTGCTCATATTGGAGCTAAGAAATCAGTTTTGTTAATAAAAACATGCATGACATCTGGGTCAAAATAGATAATGACAAGAAAAGGAAAGGAAAGGGAAGGGAAGGGAGGGGAAGAAAAGAAAAAAGAAAAAGAAAAGAAAAGAAAAGAAAAGAAAAGAAAAGAAAAGAAAAGAAAAGAAAAGAAAAGAAAGAAAAGAAAAGAAAAGAAAAGAAAAGAAAAGAAAAGAAAAGAAAAGAAAAGAAAAGAAAAGAAAAGAAAAGAAAAGAAAAGAAAAAAGAAGGCCAGCATTAGGAAATCCACTCTACCCCCTCACCATCAAATACCCCTTCACTAGAATGTCGTGGCTGGTGCAGGCAAAACTTAAGGCTTCTGAGAGGAATAACTCACTGTCTGAGTTATCAGAACTCTGCTTAGATAGGCCAGATATAGAAATAACAGGCCAAATATCTACAAGTGTGATGGATGGTGCAACCAGCATTTATTCAGCAGGTAGTGAAGTACTTCCCTAAGACTGGTCTGGGCAGGGTGACCCCCTGCCAGGTACTACTGGCCAGAAAGCAGTGTGTTGGATGCCTGGAGGTCACTGTTTCAAGTCCAGCTACACAAGTGGCTATTCTTTTTCAGGCAAGAAATGGAATCTGAGTTCAGCTGTTTGTTCCAGGAGAGGCACAGCAGAGTTTTAAAAGCTGTCTTGGATGAACAGTGTCTGTGTGTATTAGGACAAGGGGAGAATTTCTAATGGCTGAACCTTGATCTTTGGATTATAAGGGATCTCCTGGGACAAGAATGACTGTCCATAGACTTTTTTCCCTGAGGAAAAACAAAGCATCCTTATGAGAGAGACATTTTTAGCACAAAGAGATACGCTAGAGGTTGTGCACAAAGACCTCCCTGACATTCTTCCTTTCTGTGTTTATGCTCATGCTTTTCCTTCTAAAACTGTTGCCTTTGTTTTTCCACTGCTAAATTCGGTTTTTTGCAGTCTTGATTCTTTGTCACTGACTGCAGATAAAGACAAATCAAGCCAGTTTCACAGAAGTCAAGCCGGTTAATGATGTCCTGGCAGATAAGGACTTTTATTCAGGGCGTGACGCTGACAGAACGCAAGAGTAAAAATGTAACCGAAGATGCTGCCTAGCTCTAGTAATTCATTCGTGTCCCCGGATGTGGAGTCCCACCCTCTCAAGGACAGCAGTTTTTCTCTTAATACATTCAATGTGTGGAATTTCTTAACAGACTAAACACCAAATTTGTTTACCAGAAGCACTTGGGGGAAAGAAAATGTTCCCACATCAACCAGAAATAAAATAACATAAATAAAATACAGGCTGCACACATATCTTAAAAAGGCCAAAGCACCCTCTCAATAGGTGGCTGTTTAATCTCTGTGCTTAATTATGAGTTCCAAAGTCAGATATCCGCTTCTAGATAGCAGAGATTCAGCGCATCTTCAAATACCCTTCTAGCGTTCAAACCCAGAGCCCAAGCCCACCAGGAAGCCACAGTTAACATTTACCAGTATAAAAAAATACATCAAGTCTGGATGGACTAGGGTATTATCAACTAGTTGCTACACCTGTCTCCCCCAATTTCTTCATCCTGGGTAGGCACAGAATGAGGAAGCAGCTGTCACTGTGATTCCCTAGTTTCTCTAAGGGTAGAAAGCAATTTTTAAAAAGAGAAGACAGAGAATGAAGGAAGGGAGGAGGGGAGGGAGGAAAGGAAGGGGCAGAAAAGCCACCCAGTTTAGGAAAGGAATCAGAACAGATGTTAATTTGTTTTCAATCTTTCTTACAACGAGGCTGTCTCCAAAGGCATTCAGCTTAATCATGATGTAATAAGTTTTTACAGAAAATACATTACTTTAATTGCTGGCTTGATATATCTTAATGATTATCAACTAAGAATCAAAATTCCTCTTACAGAGAGAAATTTGATTTGGGCAAATAAATACCTTGAAAGTAGCAGTAGAAGATGTGATCCTGAATACTGGCAAGAGCCCAGACAACAAAGAACAAGGGGACTACGGTGCATACGGTTAAGAACAGTAATTTAGGAATTTTGTGAGGGTTGGGTGGAGGGAGTGCTCCTGAGAAGAAGGGAGAGAGGAAAATGGGAGCAGGAGAGCCAGGAAACAATGCCAGGTACTATGCCGGGGAAAACCAAGAGAAGGGCCCTACTCGCCCTCCCCTTTTCTCCCACACACTCTCTTTCCACCTTCACAAATGTGTGCGTGGTATGGAACAGAAACAGCACACGTGCAGTCGAAAGACTGGAGCCAAAATTGACTCTATGAACTAAGCTTCCTCCAGACCCGTGGAGATCTTGGTAAGAGCTTTGCCACAGGGCGTGGAATGGTGCATGGTGAAGGAAAGAGGCTCGTGCTAATCTTATCTAGAGAGCAAGAAGCTGGACATCCCCAGCCAGCTGCTGAGTCACACTAGTGTGACCAGCTTCTTACTGCTATAAGGAGTTACCCTCAATGCCAGTTGATGCAGGAATTGCCAACCATCGTGGTACCTGTTGCCTTTAAAACACAGATCCTGGGGCGCCTGGGTGGCGCAGTCGGTTAAGCGTCCGACTTCAGCCAGGTCACGATCTCGCGGTCCGGGAGTTCGAGCCCCGCGTCGGGCTCAGGGCTGATGGCTCAGAGCCTGGAGCCTGTTTCTGATTCTGTGTCTCCCTCTCTCTCTGCCCCTCCCCCGTTCATGCTCTGTCTCTCTCTGTCCCAAAAATAAAATAAACGTTGACAAACAAAATTTTTTTAAAAAAATAATAAAAAAAAAAAAATAAAACACAGATCCAGATTCTTCTTCTCCAAGAGAACTTCTCACCTTCTTTACTTTTGGACCAGCCTCCCACCTTGGGATCAGCCAAATGATTGTCAATACCTCGTATCGCAAAATTTGTTCTTGATGTGGAGGAATGGTAGTCTGTACCCTCCAGCCACACTTCAGCCTGGCCTATGCAAGTAACAAAGGAGGCTGATTTCCATTTTGGCCCCTTCAACCCCTACTTTCACGGCAATCTCCCTATCTTTGGCATAACACCTCTCCCGTCTCCAGAAGGCTTGATCCATGCCTAGCAAAGTGCCAGGCACACAGTGAGTGAGTGATCTTGATTAATTAAACTGAATTTTTAAATGATAAAATCACATACCAGCACAAATGACTACATGAGGCAATCAAGGAATATGCTACAGAAATATTTACATTATTATTGTCATTACTTTCATCATAAGAGAAATAAACTGTTTTGGAAACAGAGAAGCTTCTTTACCTCTTGACCGTCTTTGCTTACTCGTACCCAAATCGCTATTGCCAGGATCACGATGCCACATAGCTGTAGAAAGGGAAAAAAAAAAATGTTAGACAACCAAGGCAAACTGCAACTCTGATTGAACACACTCCCAGCCTTCCGGTTACGATGGTTTATCATTAATTATATATTACCACCTAAAAGAAAATCTGGTATATTCACATGCAGGTAATTACTAAAATGTTCTGCTGTGACTGGTAAATTTGATAAGAATAATTCTTTTTCCTGCCCATGATCCATTCATGGGTCTACAGACAAGAAATCATCACCACTACAGGGGAG
Source organism: Felis catus (assembly GCF_018350175.1). Taxonomy (NCBI): domain Eukaryota; kingdom Metazoa; phylum Chordata; class Mammalia; order Carnivora; family Felidae; genus Felis; species Felis catus. The sequence goes on from NC_058374.1 coordinate 95,662,544, forward strand.
GGGAAAAATGATTTTTTCATGTTTCAACTCGAACTCTGTTTTCACTAGATTGTAATACACAAAAGATAAGTCACAACAGCTTAAAGGCAAAATATCCTTACTAGAGCCCTGGGTTTCTTTCTAAGAAGCTGTCTTGAACCAAAAAGGAAGAAAATAACTAATTATCAAACATTCATTCAAGATTCAAGAAGCAAGAAATCAGGATAGACAGGGAACAGTAGGACATCTGACAAAATCTGCAGGTAAACAACAAGGGTTTACAACACTTTTTGTACCCAAATAAACTCTTTTAACAACCAGCACTTTTAGGTTGTAAAGCTTACCCAGAGAGGAAGAACAATGAGCGACAGTACTTAAACTCTTAAATGCATTTAATGACTTTACCAGATTATTTAATTTGGACCAAAGCCAACACATAAAATGTGAAACACATTTTACTTTTGTGTAAAGAAAACCCTTGTCTTTCAGGGTTTGGTTTGCTTTTGTTTCGTTTCAGATATATATGTTGCAGCCTCGAAAAAAAAAAAATCAAAGATCTATTATCAAATAGAGATGTTGAGAACAAGCTTGGTAACATAACAGACACAGGAGGCTTTGCAAGACTTTCTAGACTATTCCAGCCGTATGGTGCTCTGACGGAGAAGTGCCCGAGTCCTCTGAAGCCCGGTGACCTTGTAGTATCATTGCTTTTGTGCATGGTTGAGCCATATGCTTGGAATGTCAAAACAGCAGTTTCACTTTTTTTGTAATGTTTATTTAATCTTGAAGGACAAAGAGACAGAGCATGAGTGGGGGAGGGGCAGAGAAAGAGGGAGACACGGAATCTGAAGCAGGCTCCAGGCTCCCAGCTATCAGCACAGAGTCCAACATGGGGCTTGAACTCATGAGCTATGAGATCATGACTTGAGCTGAAGTCAGACGCTTAACCGACTGAGCCACCCAGGTGCCCCCAACAATCTCACTTTTTCTTTTAAAAAAAAAAAAATTCAACGTTTATTTATTTTGGGGGCAGAGAGAGACAGAGCATGAACGGGGGAGGGGCAGAGAGAGAGGGAGACACAGAATCAGAAACAGGCTCCAGGCTCCGAGCCATCAGCCCTGAGCCTGACTCGGGGCTCGAACTCACGGACCGCGAGATCGTGACCTGGCTGAAGTCGGACGCTTAACCGACTGCGCCACCTAGGTGCCCCCCAACAATCTCACTTTTAATGGTGTCTCATGAAGCCTGCCGTGGAAATAGAGTCAAAGCCTTTGGGACTAAGACATACCATGAGCAGCTGAATAAGGGCAGAATATCTGTGTTCACTAAAAGATCTCAGAAAACATCATCTGAGTTCAAACCCTTTCTTTCAGGTAAAGAAGCTAGAACCCTGTGAGATAACAGTCACATCCTGAAAATATGGCACCTCTCCTGATCCAATCCCGCCCTTCTATGTGCCCCAACTCTTACAAAAGAACAGACGCAGTAGAAAACCAAAGCTCTTTCTCAAATCGCCAAATAACCTATACAGTTTAATGATCTTGTAGGCACACACTCGCACACACTATAAAATACAAACCGCTGAAAAGACAGCTTTAGAGCCTGAAAACCCTCATTTTTTTCCTCCTGTTTTCCACTAAATCCTAATTTCCCTTGCAGATGGAGATAAATGTTCATTTTAGCAGTTCTGTGTTAATAAGTAAGTCTATAAAAATTTATGTTGAATGACAATGAGACCCTCTGAGGTTTTCAGTAATCTACAGCAGTTGGATTTTTGTTATTCAATTTGTTCACTGATATTTTCTTTCTTTTCTTCTCAAGCAGATTTACACTGATTGCCTTAATAGTTGGCCTGGCTTTTAGCTTAACTGAAAATAGTATTAATTATCCAAATAGGTATTATAGTTATTATCGTTATCTGATATTTATTTATGAGACTATCAATGAGAAAATTGTAGGAGGTCCTAGAGACTAAGACTGTGGTTTTTTTAAAACTCTTAACTTTTTTGCTTGTTTCTGTGTGACTTTTTAGTTTACTTTTTCAATGCTTTTAGATCTCAAATCATTGAGAAATCTTATGAAATCAACTCTATTTGCTCCTCAAATGATAACTTTTAGTCTTCTCAGTCACCAAAAGTCACCTGTAACATTCATTAACTTTAAAAGAAGGTGTATCAAAATGAGACACTATTGCACGCCCACTGAAATGGCCAAAATCTGAAATGCTGACAACCCCAAATTCTGGCAAAAATGTGAAGCGACAACAGGAACCCTCCCATTCGATGCTGGTGGAAATGCAAAATGTCACAGCCACCCTCAAAAACGGCTTGGCAGTTTCTTACCAAACTAAACATGCTTTTACTATATGATCCAGCAATCATGCTTCTGGGTATTTATCCACACAAAAACCTGCACAAGGATATTTACAGCAGCATTGTTCACCCTTGCTGAAACTTAGAAGCAGCCAAGATGTCTTCTAGTAGGTGAACAAATGAATAAATAATCTGTGGTACATCCAGACAAGAAAGCATTATTCAGACTTAAACAATATAAGCTATCACATCATGAAGAGACATGGAAGAAGCTTAAAAGCATAGTACTAGGTAAAAGAAGCCAATCCGAAAAGGCTACATACTGCATGATTTGGACTATATGACTCTCTGAAAAAGGCAAAACTATGGAGACAGTTAAAAGATTGGGGGTTGCTGGTGGGGGGGGGGGGGGGACAGAATGCAGAGCTAGAGCACAGATGATTTTTAAGGCAACAAAAATACTCTATAAAATATTATAATTATTGATACATATCAAGGCCGTTATATATTTGTTCAAACTCATAGAGTGTATAAAACCAAGAGAGAACCCTAATGAAAACTATGATCTTTGGATGGTTATGATGTGTCAATGGTGGCTCGTCAATTATAACGGATGTTTACTGCTCTGGTGAGTGACACTAATAACAAGTTAGGCTATGCATGTGTGAGGGTAGGGTATATGGGAAATTTTTGTACCTTCCTCTCCATTTGGCTGTAAACCTAAAACTGCTCTAAAAAATTAAGTATTTTTTTAATGTTTATTTTTCTTTTTCTTTTTTTTTTCCCAACGTTTTTTTTTTTTTTTAATTTATTTTTTTGGGGACAGAGAGCGACAGAGCATGAACGGGGGAGGGGCAGAGAGAGAGGGAGACACAGAATCAGAAACAGGCTCCAGGCTCTGAGCCACCAGCCCAGAGCCTGACGCGGGGCTCGAACTCACAGACCGCGAGATCATGACCTGGCTGAAGTCGGACGCTTAACCGACTGCGCCACCCAGGCGCCCCTATTTTTATTTTTCTAAGAGAAAGAGCAAAAAGAGAGAAGGAGACAGAGAATCTGAAGCAGGCTCCAGGCTTCGAGCTGTCAGCACAGAGCCCAATACAGGGCTCAAATTCATGAACTGAACGGTCAGATCATGACCTGAGCTGAAGTTGGATGCTTAATCAACTGAACGACCCAGGCACCCCCCCCCAAAATTAAGGTTTTTTTCCTAAAGAAAGAACATCCAATTATTTCAGAAGTCAAGAGTATTTTGCCCAATTTCAATCTTTACAATTAGATCAATTTTCTTAGAAATCTTGAAGGCGGGCAAACTATCATTTCCATTCCTATCTCTCTATTTTTTCTTCAAACTTCCTCTTAAAAACAGAAGAAACAAATGTTGAGAACACGCCATTCTCATCTTTTTGAAGATATTGGCATGTAAAACTTAGTCTTAAAGATATAAAATTATTAAATTTTATGCTGACTGACTTTAAAAGTAAATTGATTTTCTGTAGAGAATAATCATTCCAGGGGCGCCTGGGTAGCTCAGGTCATGATCTCACAGTGTGTGAAGTTGAGTGCCAAGTCCAGCTCTACACTGAAGTGCAGAGGCTGCTTGGGATTCTCTGTCTCCCTCTCTCTCTGCCCCTCCCCCATTCTCTCTCTCTCTCTCCCTCTCAAAAAATAAATACACTTTTTTTTTAAAAAAAGGAATAATCATTCTAGAGTCATGATTGATATTAACCTATGTTATCCCAGTTGTTAAAGACTGGCTATCATAATGGTTCTTTGAGCCTTTTTCCAGTTTGGCTTTGGGCGTTTGTCTCCAGCCTTCTTATGTTGTTTAAATAATTGAGAGTATAAATCAAGAAATAAGTATCCAGCTCTGTCCTACTTTCTGTTGATCAGGTTGTAAAGGAAATGAGTAGATATTTTGGGCCTCTGAGCCCAAAGTGGATGTGGCAGAACAGGCCTCCTTCCCCCCAGTGCCCACCTACTGGCTTCTCTTTGAAGGAAGATCATTGTGGTTGCTACTCAGCTCTCATGAGACCTCTTTCTTTTTATGAAATTAGGCTGCATTTTGTCTGAGCCAGCATTCTAAAAAATTAGGTAATAATTTTGGTGTTTGCTTTTGAGCATGCTATGGACTGAATTATATCCCCCCAAATTTACATATTAAAGCCCTACCCTACAGTTTGACTGTATTTTGAGATAGGACTTTATGAGGTTAATTACTGTGTAATGGGGTTCTAATCTGACATTACTGGTGACCTCATAACAAGAGGAAGAGACTTCTGTGTCTCTGTGTCTTTCACTTTCTCTCTGCATGGACGCATGGAGGAAAAACCATGCGAGGACACAGCAAGAAGGCAGCCATCTGCAAGCCAGGAAAAGAGCTCTCACCAGAAATCAAATTGGTTGGCACCTTGATCTTGGACTTCTAACCTCCAAGATGGCGAGAAAATAAATTTCTGTTGTTTAACCCACCAAGCCTGTGGTATTTTGTTATGGCAATCCAAGCAGACTGAGACAGGAAAGAAGCTGAAAACTACAAAGCGTCAGGAAGAAAAATGGAAGCACCATCTAGATCAAGGATAAATGGCACAGAACAAGCTGATTTGTCCTCTTCTCTGATAGTGTGTCCGCCAATCATCCCTACTCCTTCCTCTCAATTCTATCTTTTTTTAAAGTTTATTTATTTATTTGGGGGTGGGGGGCAGAAGGCAGAGAGAGAGAGAGAAAACAATCCCAAGCAGGCTCTGTGCTGTTAGCACGGAGCCTGACACAAGGCTTGATCTCATCAGCCGTGAGATCATGACCTGAGCTGAAACCAAGAGTCAGACTCTCAACCAACTCAGCCACCTAGATGCCCCTCAATTCTGTCTTTGGATTTTATCACATTGTATTTGAAGAGTGTTGCACATGGAGGGAAGTGCATAGCACTATGCTATGAGGGAGCATGGATTGTGAGCTACATCATTATTGGTCCAGAATGGATACATTTTAGATAAGCTTAGGGGAAAGCTTCCTAAAAGTTTATGAAAGAATAAGAACACACCCAAATGGATAACCTGGAAAACTACAAGATTTGTCTTTATGGTAATCCCAGGACACTAGACACCATGATTACAGGCGGTGAGAATCTCAACAGCCCTAACATTTTAAGACAGTACTAACATTTTAGGAAAGTTGTCAATTTTCAAGTTTCTTCTTCTCTTAAACATTTATTTAAAAGTCTAGTTTCATTGCATGGTGGTAAGATAATGCAGAGTGTGCAACTGTTGCTTATGTGAATTTTTTATATTAAATTATTTGTTTTCCATTTATTGTATCCTCTTCCTCAGGAATACAAATTGCCCTGGTTTTCCATTCTCTGTTCTACCGTCTTCCTCCACCTCATTTATCTCTTTTTGATTTTCCTCTGGGAGAGCTTCTCAATTTGGGATTCCATATCACTGTATCCATTTCATGTAGTTTCTGGAGTGGATTTTAATTCTATCATTGCATATCGGGTTTACATGAACCATTTCTTTATTGTATCCATTTTCCTTTTCTTCCCATTCTATGCTTTTCCGGTTAACTTTTTTCTTCTCTCATGGTCTCTCTCCTCTGTTTCACAGGGAGTTATTATTTTCTGGCATTGCATTGTGGAGACCGATTTCAGGATCCTTCTTCCACGATGCTGGAGTGTTTCAGGGATGTGTGCTTGTCCTCTAAGGTTTCAGAGGGACATTCCCTGTCACTTGTTCCTCAGTCCTTTTACTGGGACTTGGGCTAGATTTTCCTTTATTCATCCTTGAATAAGATGAGACCTTGTCTGCTATGTTATTCATTGAGAGTAGGGTCTGCCCTTCGCCTCACTCTCTAACAACGTGGGTCATGGTAATTCTCAGACTTCCTGTTGGAGGAGAGGTCACTCTACATTCTCTCCACAGCCATGGCCTACTGCAGCTCTGATTTACTGACAGACACGGCCTTCTGCCACTCACACACTGCTTTTCTGCTCTAAACCAGTGGAGTCAATTAAAAACTTCAATTCTTAGCAGGCTCTGCCTTCATGGTTTTTCTATCTTCAGCCCCAAATGACTGGTATTTATTGTAACAATGAGTATTAAGTACACAGCAAAGTGTCTCTATAGTCGCATCCATGGGTATCTTCTAAACCTAGTAAGTAAGCCAAACACCCAGTACAACTGCTGCAAATTCTAATTTCAAATAGCTCTAAATGTAGAGGAAAGAAATCAAACACATTCCTTTCTGACATAAGTGGGGTCTGGGTGAACGTGCTTCGGGTTATCTTTGCTGCATGAAAGCACACAATCACTAAAATTTACATAACTTCAAAATAGGTAAAGAGAGATGTTCAGCATTTGATTAGCACCCGAATGTTTCTGAATCATAAAACAGATGCAAATTCAGGGATGTTTTTATCGCTTTGTGTCAAAAGCACAACTGCCATGGCAGTAACACCTGCAGACCTGAACATACGTTTGCAGGGCCCCCCGGGGGGCAAGGACACAAATCACAGACGGTCCACAGACCACAGGTCTCTATATTGAGAAGTTAGAATTCACAGTAATAAACATATATAAAATGTTTCCTAGCTTCAACCTTGACAAGGGTGCCCACTTAATGACCTGGAAGATGAGGTTTGATTTAGAATGCTCTGACTCCTCAATCTGCTACCAGCAGCTGGTGGCCTGGGGAGAGCCAGCCCCGCCCAGGCCCTCACTTCCGGTTCCATCCTGAACTCTGAGGGACATGATAGGAATGAGTGTGGATACCTCAGTGCAAGCCAGCTCTGTTACAACCTGCTCCCCTTCTGCCAAACAGCCCCCCCCCCCTTGATCGCTTCAGGAGAAGGGCCTGTGCAGACTCTGGAAACAGGTTTGGAGCCATTTGGGAAGGGAAATTCGGGGTCCCAAATCCCCAAAGTGGAGGCCAGGCTCAGAGTGAGCATAGTTCTGTAGCCCCACCGATCCCTTGCCCCATGAGGCAAGAAGAGGACCAGAGTAGGGCTAAAATAATACTTAAGTTTTAAAAGCCAATGAGGTATAAAATGTTACCATACCAGATTCTAATACTTAAAATGAAAAAGCAATATAATGGTTGGAATTGAGGAAACTTGCATTCATTGAACTACTATTGCATGACGGTCCTTGGTTATAGGCTTTCAGAAAGTATCTTATTTAATCTTCACAATTAACTCTGCTGGATAAAATTATCATCCTCATTTTACAAATACAGAGACTGGGGCACAGAAAAGTCAAGGGACATGTTCCAGGCCACAGAGCAATGTAGAGTGAATTCAGGATTTGCATCTCAAGTCGGCTTACAAAAATATGCTTTCTTTCCATTCCCCTAATTTGTAATAGAAGAATTTCTGCCTTCATCATAATTCTTGCCATCTTATTTCCTCCTCTGTTTCAAACTCCAACATTGGAATTGATTTATCACTGCACAGAGTACTTTCATATTTTTGTCTCATAAAAATGTCTATACAACATTGGTCAAAATGTCCGTTTCTCGGACATTTCTTTTGCGTTGTTCTGAGTTCTTTCCTATGCATTAACTCAATCAACGACTTTCCCAGCAACGCCATGAGGTAGATACTACTATGATCCCCAGTTTTAAAGATGAAGAACTTTAAAGCACAGAGAAATTAACTAATTTCCCCTAGGTCACACAGCTAGTGATGAAGGAGCTGAGGTTCAGTCTGAACTCTCAACCACTGGGCTTCCATGTTGTAATTCTACACTGGGCTTCTGTCATTGTTGTAATTCTACACTGATGGCACAGTGTCAGAAAGCCACTGTATATAAAAAGTTCACACATTCTAGCCACAGTCAAGTCTTTATCATGGGAGATTTCAACAACTGACAGGATGTAATATAATTGGGCCTGATTGTTTGTTTGTTTGTTTCTTTCTTTCTTTCTTTCTTTCTTTGTTTTTTGGGAGAGAGAGAGAGCACAGGAGTGAGGGAGAGAGGCATAAGCGGAGAGAGGCATAGACAGGAGAGAGGAGTACTAAGCAGGCTCCACACTCAGCACAGAGTCCAACATGGGGCTCAATCCCACGACCCTGAGATCATGACCTGAGCTGAAATCAAGAGTCAGAAGCTCAAGTAACTGAGCCACCCAGGGGCCCCTGGGCCTGATTTTTTAAGGTTCCCCTATCTCAGTTATGTCTGCCTTAACTCTCTTCATTGCTCTCAGCACAGCCAGCCAAGAGACCCAGGCACCACATAAAATACAATGAGGAATATCAAAATTCTGGTTCCTGGACTCTCTCCAAGTTCTGACTTCCTTCTGCTCTCTTCACACTGCTTCACACACTGGCTTCCTGCAGTTGCTGATACATTTGGTTTTTACAACCTGGCTTCTCCTTCTCCCCTTACCTCATTTGGGATTGGTAATGTGGCTTCACTCTGCTTTCCTGCACACAGGGCTGGCCTCTCTATAGCTCTCTACTTCTGGCAGGAGTTCCACTGCATCCCTGGGCTAACGGCTGTGTCCCGTGTTTATCTGGACAACTACCATATCCGAGCATCTACCATATGCCCCAGCATCTACCATATTCCCTCTCAGATATCTGAGAGGAGCACAAGAAAATTTGGGCGTCTCATCTGTTCACACACAAGACTTGGAGAAATAGACTTTGAACCTGGAATTTATCCATTCTCTACGGCACCTTCCATTCACTGTAACTTACATCAAATGCTAGCATCAGTGATTAAGAATGATTTCTGCTTCCACGTGTTCTTCTTCAAATGCTAATTCTGACAAATGAAAATTGCTGCCTATTTATGTGACATATCTCAAGTTCTCTCACAAAAGAAACTGGTATGTTTAGCTTACACGACCATATGCATATCTCAGAGATGTTTCAACATCTGGCCCTACTTTGCAAAAGCTTAGTTTTGCAAGTTATACCAGAAAGAATGCATTTGAAAACATAAAGCCATGGATATCTATAAGAAAACCACATCAGTGGGACCACTAAAATTTTTACTTAAGTAAACATTAGGAATGTGACAAATCGCTAATTTCCTAGGAAGAGTCATAAAATCCTAACTGAGAACTTTGGGCTGGGGGATAGAGGGGAGAATAGAAATAGCAGTGATTCCCTAACCTCAGAGACCCCTGCTGTCTAGATTTTGAATGAGAATATTGATGTCACCTGTTGGCTGAGAAGTTATCATTGGTCTTTACCACCATTGTTCTCACTCAAAGACTACATTTCAAGATATGTCATATAGAGATTGTAGGTCATACCAATATGTTGATGAAAAGAACAAAGCCTTTTACCCCAGCGAAATTAGAAATGTCTAACTGAAATATAATGCATCAGAAAGACTTTGTATTCATTATCAGAAAACAAAGAGACAATAGCAACCATAAAATAATCAGAGGTCCCCAGGAAAGCAGTGACAATATCTAGGTTCAGCATGGTACAGATCTCTAATCTTACATATATAATCCTAAACGTATAGCATGCCCCTTTCCTAATGTGCCTTTATCATTTCAGTTTAAAATTCAGATCTATTTCAAATTCCCAATTAGCTATTTAATGAAACATTGACCTCTGACGTATTCATAATAGCAACCGGCAATTTATATGCTGTTTTTATGCAACAAATATATTTTGATGATTTCATGATTTGAACATTGCCACCAGTTTAGGCACTTTAGAACATCTTATTAAGGAACATCTTATTAAAATAGGAGCCATGCATTTATTAGCATTTTCACATTTTGGTTGTTTAAATGGCCCATGTACATTGTGTACCATAAAAAGACAATGGTCATAGTTTCTTAAAAACAAATATGAGGACTTCTTGAAGAAAAAACTGATTCCAGGGGTGCCTGGGTGGCTCAGTCGGTTAAGCGGCTGACTTCGGCTCAGGTCATGATCTCACGGTCCATGAGTTCGAGCCCCGCATCGGGCTCTGTGCTGACAGCTCAGAGCCTGGAGCCTGTTTCAGATTCTGTGTCTCCCTCTCTCTCTGCCCCTCCCCCACTCGCACTCTGTCTCTCTTTCAGAAATAAAGAAACCTTAAAAAAATTAAAAAAAAAAAACTGATTCCAGGTATATTGCAGGAACTAGTGAAGTAAGCCTGGAACATCTTTTCATACCAAATGGGGAAGAAGTTATGTTGTTGAGATCATGTCAAAAGGTCTCACTGAAAATACTCCCCAGTGGTCAAAGGTAAAACAAATTGCACATCAACAAAGATAAGAATGGTGATAGAGTTTAAATCTACTATATCATAAGGCTACTTACAGAAATACTTGCTTATTACTGTTGTATGATCCTGCAAATTAACTCATCATTTTGTTAAGTGAAGAGTAAGAAGCCTTTATGCTGCCTTTTTTTTTTAATAAAAACTGGATACTACTGGTAACCAATCAGTAAATGCCAAGTTTCTCTTTATTGAAAATATTCCAGCTAATAAATGAAGAAAAGGTGATAGACATAGAGTATCACCAGTTTGTATATGTGCTGCCGAAGCGAGCACAGAGTATCACCAGTTTGGAACTCTTAATGGACTGATTCTTAGGTTCTCCAGCATCAGTGGCAACTAACATCACAAAATGTGACATGGTCAGAGAGTGTGTGAAGAAAGAACACAACGTCACTTATAAAGTAGTTGTGCTCCTACCCAAATAGCAACCTGAATCTTTTCAAGGTGACAAATGCCATCACTAGATTGGAGATAATACGGAGGGCAGGGGAACATGATAAACTATACCATGGATATGTAAATAGCAAACTCCAGCCCGTGGGTAATGTGATAACACAAACAATGACACCAATTCATAAAATTTCAAGGTGGGGAGAAAGAGATGAAGACAGAAGGGGAACCTAAAGATGAAAATGGACACAAAGGATATATCAACCAATCACAATGTCTGAACCTTATTTAGATTCTGATTCAAAGAAGAATATGTATGAAGCAATTAAAAATTTAAACCCTAGGTGGATATTTGATAATCGATTAAGAAATTCTTATTAAATTTTAACATTGTGGTTATATTTTTTAAAGAATTATTTCTCTTTTAGAGATATATATTAAAATATTTATAGGTGAAATATCTAGGATTTGCTTCAATTTACATAGGGTGGAGAAAGTGGATGAGAGCACCCGGAAGGATTGCCATGATGTCCTGGCTGTTGGGGCTGGGTGATGGGTTGATTATCCTTTTCTGTTCTGTGAATGTTCAAAATTCTCAGTAACAAAGCTACAAACAAGGCCAATCAAAAGTACAGAGACATTCCTTTGTTTATCTTCTCTCAAGCTTTAACCAATTTTAAATATTTCAAGGGAAGAAATTAATCCGGAGTAACTTTAAAAAACTGGTATATATTCATGACCTACATTTAATATTTGCAAAAGCAGCCCATTTTTCCTAGGGAAAAGAGGAAGTAAAAGACAAATTTTCTTATTTTATTTTATTTATTTATATCCTCATTGGCTTACTTCATCAATATTTCATCTGTAGTCATTAGGGCTACTGACATTGAATGAAAGTAATTTTGGACAATAAGACTGTATTCCTGCAATTGAGATTAATTAGGTACATCATTATTTTAATTGGACAGAAATTTACCAACATAGATACCAGCTGCCTGTTTACCAAAGGTAACCAGGTAAAAAACAAAACCAGAATTCTCTCCTGCTTACACCGCATAAGCCATTTTTTAATTCAGTATACAAAATGACTTTTTCATTTAAGAACTTTGGGCTATTTTTAATGATTTACTTCTGAACAATCTTTAACTGTACCATATATACTAAAAGTGATAATGGCAATTTTCCAACATCCCAGCCTGCCTTTTACCTTTTGCCTTCCAGATCTTATTTTTCCATTTTTTAACATTTGATGCTACTTACCAACTTATTTGCTGTCTTATGTCAATAAGCTTTCAAAGAAAAAAACCACCTAAGAACCTGCTAAAATACCAACGCTGTTGATTAAAAGGTGGGGTGATGACACATCAAAATCAAAATACTGACTTTCAGTGGTTGATATAAACCTAGTAAGTTTAATTTTTATTTTTTCCATGATGAAAGTTTAATTTTTCCTTGATTAAACAATTTTATTGTTTCCCTCTCAAGTTATTTTATGACTCACTGTTTCTTCTTTGGGTCTCTGAAAACGATCCCTTCCTCATGTCTATCATCTGACAACCCACCACTCACCTGTTTCAGACCCAGATGTAAAGATTAGAATTCAGGGGCTGGGTTCTGGTGGAATCAGACCAAATTTTTCCCACAAGGTCCTTAAAACTAGGGAGGCCTATATGATATACAACTAAGAATAGTTGTCCTTTAATTAAAGGGTATTTTTTCTTCTGTGATTGTTTTGCAACAATATCAAAACATTTATGAAATGTTTACCCTCGCAGATCCTGAAGTCTACTTTCTTGAGTCACTGGCTCATTTTCAATGACTGAAATAACCAAAGAAAGAACAAACAAATCCAAACAAGTAAATGGAAAATACATTTTCTTCCTCCTCCTATTTCTCTAGTGCAGAGTCTGTTCTTATTTGTGCTATTGATATCAAGATCCCCTTTCTTGCATAAAATTGATAATTAGGAAAAAAAAGAAAACACTTACCCAGAACAAGAAGTTGAAGATAAACATAGAATATTTTAAACAGCCACTCACACCTGCCATGTCGAAGAAAGATCAGGAATCCAGATGCTGCAAATGTATCTGTTGGTTATAGGATTGTCCTGCAATATGCTCAGGAGTAATCTGCCTGCAGAGATTTCTGTGCCCACGGCTTCCGAGCAGAAATAGAAAGCAAAGGAGGGGTGGAGGGGAATAATCCAGTTATTAAAGTGGATAAAAAATTAACCCACACATTTAAATATCACAAGGGCTATCTCTAGGCGAGTATGTTCTTTTGCTTGTCATGGCTCCTGGGGCACTGGGCCAGGATATTTATGATCCTTTCTCCAAAACTGCCTCCTCTAAAGTAAACAGATATCAAGTTAAGGAGTGGCGCTGGGTCGGGGAGAGAGTGGCACAGCGATACTTGGTTGTTGGATTTCAGAACCCACAACTTCCCTGCTCTCTATTTCCACTTTAGAGAAGTAAGACTGGTTTTGCTTACAGATAAAGGGGCATTGTGTCTCAACTCGTTTTTGCATTGTATTTTCTCAACCATGCACAATTTTTTCCGGGTGCAATAAAATACATTGAGAAATCTGCAAAATCTGAAGGCTTACACGTAGCCACCTTTCATTCTTAGCCCCAGAATAGTGGGAACAACCATTACAGGTACCACCTTGCAAAGCCTCTGAACTAAACTCAAAACAAGTCCACGGAGCTGCTATGAATGACTCACAAAGGAAGTGAGGAAGAAGAGATTGCCCTGCCTATGATAAGACCATACGGTTTTTATCTTTATTTCTTACAGTGGAAAAGAAAAAAAATTCAGGAGTCATTCTCTGACTGCCCCATTATGTTCATTTTATAATGTGTAGCTATTTTGATAGTTCAGTTTACTGTTAAGGCAGGCACTGTACTTCCCATTCTCTGATAAGTTATACCTAGCAACAGCTCCTCTCCACCAACCCAGTTTCTGGATTCCGGGTCCTCTCGGACAAAAAAAAAAAAATTCAAAATGTGAAGGTGGTCATAGTTCAGCGACCATAGATGGTACAGTTTGTTTCTAGTGCTAATAGAAGGCAGCTGCTGCAGGTAAAGGCAAAATTCTCTGACCTAATCAGGGAGGTGTGGACTGCTTTTGTATAAACAATTTGGGTCATGCTAATTTTCACATCCTGCATCTAAAAGGGAGTTCTTTTCCCCCTAGAGGAAAGAACCCCATACTTCAAAATGCTGTTGGGGGAAATACCTCTTTAAATCTTTGTTAAGTTCTGTACAATAAGCAAGTGTGGGCTTGTAAAAAAAATGGATTAGTTAGAAGAATATTTTTCTACTTTTCACGAACATACAAAGATGCTTTTGAAACAATTCCCCTCCCTGACTATAAACAAAATGTATTTTTAATGTATGAGCACCAATAATGTTTAGTGCTAAGGCCAAATTTAGGATTAGTTCAAAAAGAATGGCTTAATATTTAAATAATCATTAAAATTGTTGGTGTTCTATGCTATTTCTTCTAGAAAATGGAAATAATTTCACTCCTACTTCTACTGAGATAATAGTGCATATAGTGCATATCCATCGCTGAAAGAAGAAAGAGTTTTTGATTGAACTGAAAAACCAAATGGATTTGAAGTCCTACAAATGATTATCATTTAGAGGTAAAATCAAAAGAAATATATAGATAAAAATGCTGTTTTGTTGACAAGAATGTATTGAGTACTTATCAAATTTCAGTTTGGAATATACTTTTTTAAATCTGCTTGTAAAGAATATAAGCCTTAGTTAAATCACTGTGGAACCCTGAAACATAAAAATCAATGGATGTGTTTTACAGAAAAATTACTCTTTGTAAAAGAATCCCCAGTCCAATTCAAAATCTGTATGAAGGAGTTCATTCTTCTGAATTCCTATCCTGGTAAATGTTATGATCACATAAAACTTGCCCAAGCTAAATATTGTGGAATCCCTTTGTGGTCCTCTTTTTTTCTTGCCTGGTATCCAGTCATTCCCCACAGTTCACGGAGCTCCTCAATTTCCTTCAAATCTGGTTCCCCCATCTCTCCTTTAGCTACTGTCATTATTCAACCTGTTATCATCTCATACGTGGGCCATTCCACTAGAATCTTAATTAGTTTTCCTGCCAGTCTCTTCCCCCTCTTATCTGCCTTAACACTCCAGAATTTTCTCTCTTTCCCTTCCCATAATTCTTTTCATGAATACTTATTGACTATGTAATTTTCCTGGTTAAAAACCATTCTAAAGGGCTCCTGGGTGGCTCAGTCAGTTGAGCGCCCGACTTTGGCTCAGGTCATAATCTCACTGTGTGGGTTCAAGTCCCATGTCAGGTTTGTGCTGACAGCTCAGAGCCTGGAACCTGCTCCAGATTCTGCGTCTCCCTCTATCTCTGCCCCTCCCCCACTCACACTGTGTGTGTGTGTGTGTGTGTGTGTGTGCGCGCGCGCGCATGTGCATACACGAGCGTGTCTCTCTCTCTCTCTCTCTCTCTCTCTCTCTCTGTCTCTCTCAAAAATAAATAAACATTTAAAAAAACATTCTAAGGATGGCTTCCTGTCACAGGAAAAATTTCAGATTTCTTAGAATGGCACTGATAGCACAGGGCAAGCTGTCCTCTACCCACCTCCCAGAGAAAAGATTATATTCTATTTTATGTTATATATTTTCCCATCATCACTGTCACTATATACTATATTGTTTTTTTAATAGCATTGTAAATATTAATTTCCTCAAAGGCTAATAGCACTAGCGAGAGAAATGATGTTGAAGTTTCTCTTCCTTATGACTACTTAGGTGTGGGTGTGTAAGTGCATGAAGACATGAGGTCATGCATTCTAAATAATTAGAGTGAAGAGAAAGTTCTGATGCTCTTTAGCATTTCTCATTTTGAAAAAAAACTTTTTTCCTAGTTTTGGAAAATAAAGGTTGCTCACTTACAGGTTTTATGATCCCTTTCACAGGAGCAGAGGCCTGGCTCTTGTCCTCTAGGCCAATTCCAACATTCCCAAGACCAACATTTTTCTTCTGTTTTCATTTGAACATAATACTCTATGCTTCCTATCCTGTGTGCTTATGGAGCCTAGCTCATAAAAACCTCTTGCATATTCCCACTGGGGATGGGAAGCATCTGGTATGAGAATGATCTGTCTCCTTCCATTGCAGGAAATTTTGAAACAACAATATCTATTTGTGGTGTTAATTCCAGCTCAAAAATAAATGACTTAGAATTGTCTTTGTAAAGTACCAAAATGGTGTTCATGAACAATGGATAGCCAATGAATATTCTTCCTCTTTTACAGATATTTTTGCTCTAAAATTGTCATGATTTGTACCTAGACATAAAGTCACTAACCATATTGGTTACAAAAGGAAAAATATGAAAACGTGCATAAGAAAATAGACCTTAGATCACCAAAATCCATTTTTAAGTGTTTATTAGTGAAGATTGAGGCAAAATAGTACAGTGATTACAAATGCAGTGTTGACCATGATGGATTAGAGATGCCCATGAATTCTTATTAGATCTCACTATAGTGTTTATACTCTCTTCACGCTTTGCAGTAAGATGAGAAAGGGCCCCGTTGCTCGTTGGGGTCCAGGGTCGGGTCCTTGGCTTGACAGCCCCCGAAGCTCAGCTTTGCCAACCTTTCCTGAGGTGATCTGCTTCTTAGGACAGATTCACTTTCAATGATCTCACAGGAGCCAGAATGTCAATTTCTTAGTTTATGGTGAGAAATGTACCCATTAAGCCATCCAGCATAAGACAGTGGCTGACCGGAAAAAACCACTCCCTGTCAGAAAGCAGCACGGAAGCCAGAGCATACACACGTGGTCTCTTGGAGGGGAAATTCAGTGAAGGAGTCGGTGGATGCATTGCTAAGATTTGATAGGCTGATGAGTCTAGCACCATCTCAGGGATCCCACAGCCAAACCCACCAAATGACACCCTCAGCAGAGGCAGCAGCCTCTCCATGAACATTGCTGTGACAAACCACAAACTCCTTCTCCTCCAGATTGCCTTCTCTGTCCTCTGTTCAGTCCACGCCCTCTCTGTGATCACAGTCTATCCCCGGGCAAGAGGACGTGAACACTGGGTATCCATTTACTCGACCATAATTACAATTCAGTCCTGCTTCCAAGATCACATTTTAATTGCGTTTTACATATTTTTAAAATTCTTCACTTAGAAATGATTGCCGTCTTGGTCCAGTCCTATAGATTTTGCTAGTTGGTCTCTCCGAGGTCAATCCTATTTTCTTTCTCTCCAAATCAGGATGTGTGCCCACGTACAGACAAGAATACTTAACAGGAGAATGAAGAATACAAAACAGAGCTCTGTCATCTCCGGCCCAGGATCATTGGATACTCCATTTTCGTGCTGAATTTGCCTGGCTGTTTGCTTTTTAAGTTTAAAGTGTAAATGCCAACCTGCTTTTCTCTGAATTCTCTCTGAATCAGTCCTTTGTTTGGTCAGTTCACAAGGTACACATTAGCTGCCAGGCATGATTAGGCTCTGAGGTAACAGTGATTAAGAGGTAGGGAAATGAGCAGAGGCCACCAACACAGAATTTAAAAAAGAAAAAGAAAAAATACGCGGGTGGGGATGTTTCATGCTTATATCAGACACCAGTTTCTCAAACTGAAAGAGCCAACAAAACGTTACACTGAATTTAACACAGGCGTATCCCATGACTGGTCAGAAATAAACATAGACGTTTTACTCATAATGCTAATTAGGATCTCACAAGTGACTGATTCTAAATTAGAAAGGTTTATTCAACCTCACACAGTGGGAATGTGTTGCATGGCTATTCTAGTTCCCAGGAGAAAATAAAATAACAGAAAGTCGCTGTAAAAGGTCATTTATGAGGAAATCCCAAACTTCCATTTCACACCTTTATAAGAAGCACCAAATATATCCCAAATTAAGCCCAGGTAGAAAACAACTCAGACTCTGTTTTGAATTTTTTTTTAAACTACAGAGAGTCCTATTTATATTTTCCCTGAGCACTTGAAAGACTTGATTTTCCCTTACCGTGAGAAAGCAAAACTGAGAAAACCAAAAAACCTGTGGATAAACACCTAAACCATCGTTCCCACAACGACCGTGCCTGGCTGCATTTGCTTCACTATCATACTGTTTAAATGGATCACCCCAATCTCAATCCATATCAAATAAAACGATACATATTTAGGAATATAATATCTAAATGCACTATTTCCAGAAATGGAATACACCATTTCTCCCAGAATTCTCTTCTAGTTCCATTTTTCATTTATATTCAGGAATTAAAGTATCCTTCCCTAACTCTTCCCAGTAATTATTTTATTATCAGCACATTGATTTATTCAGAAAATGCTTCATCCGTAGACGAATCATGTGAGGAAGTCAAAAAAATTTTAAATAAGATACTCTTGGGGTCATTAAAGTGTCTATGGGTAAAACAAAGCCGAGGAATTGTTTTTGCGTTCTACAGAATCAAGTCGACCTCTCATTTAGCCTACACTAATCATTAAACCTTAAGAAAATATTCCAAAAGAGAACTTACTGATTTTTTTCTAATTGTGGAATAGGTCCAGACTCTTTCTGCATACTAATTTATTTATACCATATTCATACTTGAGGCTTCAGATAGCCAGAAAATTCCCGTAAGTGCTCTGCTCTGTTTCCTATTCACTCTTCATGGTTTCTTGAATCCACGAGTGTAAAGAGGTGCTGTTAAGCCAGGAAGATTGGCCTAGCCAAGGTCCCTCAAAAAGGAATGTGCAAATCTGGGAACACATTCCAGGATTTCTAGCTACCAGTTCAGGGCCTGATGTATAAGAAATAGCCAGAAATTTCAAGTTTCTTGAGAATCACAGATTCTCAGCCAATCCCCTAAGGAGCTCTCTGAAAAGGAAATAGTTCATAAAGCAATTCTCTGTGCAGTAAAGGATTATGTCACTCCCATGCTTTGAACGCTCTAATGGATTCCCATCACAATTAGAATCAAATCCAAAGCCACACAAGATGGGCCCTTGGCTGCCTCACTGACCCCATTTCCTCCCACTTTCTCCCTCACTCATGCTGCTCCAGCCACAGCGGACTCCTTGTTGATCCTTGGACTTGCCAAGTATATTCCCGACTCAGGGCCTTCCCACTTCCTCCTCTTTCTGGAATCCTCTTCATCTATAAGAGCTAGATGGTTCATCCTCTCCACTCACACCATTACATACTTATTTATTCATATTATTGTCTGCTTCCTTTCTGGAATGTAAATTTCAGGGGATCAGGAGCACTTTCTGTGTTGTTCACAGAATAACATATCCCTTGGGTTCAGAACATAGTAGGTGTTCAATAAATATGCATTGACCGAATGTCTAAATAGCAAGTTATCTAACTATATTTTCTAACTTATTTTTTAAGAATGACAAAGAGCACCTGTTTGTGTTCCCCATTATAGTCCTACTGCCTACCACAGTGACTAGCAGATATAATCACCACATGTGCTAGGATGCAACACTGCAAAAGAAAATTAAAGTCCACAATGTCCTTATGAACTTTATATTCCACCAACTTGACCCACGCACACACACACAAATATACAAATAAATATGCAAGAAAACACTAAGAAGAGAAAAATGGCAGGATCTTGTGTTGCAAAGCAACTGAGGCAAATACTTTACATTAGATGGAACCCTGAAAACTTGACATTCAAACTGAGTCCTGACTTGGGTCAAATCATGAGGAAGCACAAAACAAGCCCAAATCAAGGGCATTCTATGAGATAACTGGCCTAAATCATTTAAATGCTCAGACAAGGAAAGTTAGGAAAGACTGAGGACTTATTCCATATTCAAAGAGGCTGGTGAGAGACACGTAACTTGGGGGAAATGTGATCCTGAATTAGAGCCTTTGCTATAAAAAAGTTGTTACTGGTGAAATTAATCAACATGACTGGGATCTTTTGGCAGGGAAACATGGGGATTCTTTGTATCAGTCTTGTAACTTTTCTGTAGGTTCAAATTGTTTGGAATAAAGATAAATGGTCTCCGTGAAGGGAAAATAATTGAGGCAGAGAAAAGTTAAATAACTTTCCCGAATTCCCATAGTTTGTAACAAAGCCTGGATGTGAACCCAGGCAGTCTAGCTCCAAACTATGAAATTTTCAACCACTATGCGTGTTGTTTCTATCAAATAGGACATATAAATGTTTAGCACAATGCCTTATGCAAAGTAAGCTCTCAAGTGATACCCTTATTATTAAAAATGAATACACTGTAAACAAAGAAACAGAGTCTTGCATGAGAAAAAGGCACAAGCCATGTTAAGATGTATGGTAAGAAAATTCCACACAAAGGCAACAGATAGTACAAAGACCCTAGGGTGAGCACAAACATGGCATGCTGGAGGAAAAAGGCTGATGTGTATGTAACATAATGAGTTAACGGGGGGCAAGGTCTGAGATGAAATCAGAAGCAGATTCAGGTCAGATCCTATAGAGAGGTGTAAGATAGGGAAAAGAGAGTGGATATATTTAAGTGTTATTAGAAATGTAGGGTAGGTGTTATGGACAGAATCGTGCTCCCCAAAATTCATACTAAAGTCCTAATCCCCAATAACTCAGAATGTGACTATATTAGCAAGATCAGAAAGATGCTGGGGTAGGAGGCCCTGGACCATCCTTCTGCCCACAAACAGACCAATTAAGCAACAATTCATGAACAAATGCTCTTTATGGGAAATCTAGAAATTAAGTGAAAGGCTCTTGAATGCTGGGCAATCACGAAAGCAGATTTATTGATGTCAGTAAGGAGATTCAGGACACTTACCTCCTAGAGTTGCTTCCCCTGGTGCATGTCACATGGTCAGAAGGAGATCTCCCAGCTCCCGGCTTTACTCCCAGGTAAAGTAGAGGTTGGTTTGCCTATCCAGTACTCTTTTTTGAGGGGCCTCCCCAGTAAACTGACCTACCAGTGTTGGAGCTTAGACCCAATTTTAAAATGTGCTAAGGACTTGAGTAGAAATTTTTCCAAAGAAGACATACAAATGACCAACGGTATATGAAAAAAATGCTTAGTCACTAACCATAAGGGAAATGCAAATCAAAACCACAATGAGATATCACCCAACACCTGTTAGGACAGTTATCATCAAAAAAAAAAAAAATCCAAGAACTTAACAAGTTTTGGTGAGGATGTGCAGAAAATAAAACTCTTGTGAGAGTTCCCACTATTAGTGGGAATGCAAATGGTACAGCCACTATAGAAAACTGTATGGGGTTTCTTCAACTAAATAAAAATAGAACTACTATATCATCCAACCATCCCACTTCTGGGCATATATCCAAATGAATTGAAATCAGGTTTTCACTGATATATTTGTACTACATGTCCAATGCAGCACTATTCATATTAGCTAGGATGAGGAAACAACCTAAATTGTGATCAGCATATGAATAAAGAAAATGAGATACAAACATAAAATGAAATAATATTCAGCTTTAAAAACAGGAAACTGTGCACTATGTGACAACAGGGATGGACTTTGAGGACATTATGCTAAGTGAGCTAAGCCACACACAGAAAGATAAGCAAGTACTACAGGATTCCACTTAAATGAAGTACCTAAAATAATCAAATTCATAAAAATCAGAGACCAAAATGCTGGGGACTGCAGGAGGGCAAAATGGGGAGTTATTTATCAGGAGGCATCAAGTTTCAGTTTTACAATATTGGGACTATATGCAATAATAACTTATTGGACACTTAAAATCTGTTAATAGATCTCATGTTAAGTTTTTATCACAAAATAATAAACAAACAAACAAACAAACAAGATGTGGCTATATTTGGACACAAAGTCTTTAAAGAGACAATTAAAGTAAAATGAAGTCATTAAGATGGGCCTTCAACCAATATGATTAATGTCCTTATAATAATAGGAAATTAGGACACAGACATACACAGAGGAATGATTATGTCAAGACACAAAGAGAAGACAGCCTCCTACAAGCCAAGGAGGGAGACCACAGAAGAAATCCACCCTGCTGACACCTTGATCTCAGACTTCTAACACCCAAAATTGCAAGAAGATTAATTTCTGTTATTTAGGTCACCCTGTCTGTGGTAATTTGTAACAGCAGCCCTAGCAAATTAATACAGCAAGTTTCAAGCAGTTGCAGTGACATGATGCAGTGATCCAGGCAGAAGATGCTGGTGGCTGGTCTAGGGTGACAGCACTGTAGAGGAAGAGAAGTGATTGGATTCAAGACTTTAGAGGTGAGATGAACATTGAGAGGGGAGAGGAAGAGAGGAACATGGATGGCAAGATTTTAATGTGAATAACTTGGTGGATAGTGATGCCACAAAGATGGAGACAGCTGGGGGAGAAGTTCTGTTTTGAACGTCTCAGATTTGAGATGCCTATTAGACATCGACGTGCAGACGTCAGGTAGGCAGCTGACTATATGAATCTGGAATTCTGGGACAAAGTCAGAGCCCGATATAAACCTGGGCATCTTTGCCACATGGGAGATATTTAAAGCCAAAGTACTGGATAAGATGATCTAAGGAGAAGCCATACATAGATAAAACATGAGAACCCTGGCCCAATTCCTGCAGCATACCAATATTTAAAGTTTAACAAAGGAGTAAGTACATCAGACTAAAAAGCAGTTACAAGTGATGCAAGAGGAAAACTAGCAGAGTGGTCTCCAGGAAGCGAGACAAGGAAAGTGTCTTATGGAGAGATAGGGCAGATGTCAAGAGGTCTGGAAATATGAGCACTCCCGATCACCACTGGTTTGGGCAGCATGGAGATTACTGCTGCCTTTGAGAGAAGACTAGTCTTAATCGCATAGTAAAGACAGAGTCCAATTAGAAAGGGTTGAAGAAGGAATGAGAAGTATGAAAGTAAAATCATTTACTTTAGACAATTATTTCAAGTTTCAGTGTAAAGGGGGGCACTCACTGGGAATTTCAGAGGGATGTGGAAATACGTTCCCACGTAAATTAAATTGGAGGGTTTCTTAACATATGTACCATTAAAATTATGATTTTGTACCATGTAGAATTAAACTCTTCATTCATTCTATAAAAGTCTGTAGGAAATCATAAATGCAGATCACAGGTTAGTAAACTGCATATATAACAGGAAAAATAGAAATATAGAGTTTCTTGGATACTAAATTCTTATAAGTTCTTAGGTAAATTTCCTCTCAAATGCTTTGGTAACTAAGAATCGTAACTTACACAATAGATATTAATAAGAAAGAAACATTACTTATCAACAGAATTAATAAATCCGATCAAATATTAACAGTATTAAATGGGAAATTAAGGAAAACTAATGGTCAGAATCTTAATAGCTATATCATACCATGTTCCAGAAAGAACAACCTTCTTAGGCAACTTACAGAAATATACATGTAACAGGGAGAAACTTAGCATGTCTGACTCCATATTGCTTCTATTTCCTTTGTTGCTATGACGTATAGCTTAGAAAGTTCTGTTTAACCCTGCACACTGGCGTGTTACAGCTAACATTTGCAAATACCACTCTTACCCCAAACCTACTTCACCCAAGGAGATAAGAAAGGTACATACAGAACTACCTATTCTATGTTTAAGATTTACAGGAATGACATGACCAGATACCATACGCAAAGATCAACTAAGGATGAAGAAGTTACATGACCTTCCTTAGATGCCTACAGATGTCAGTCACCTTTTGAATCCAACCCCGTCCTGCTTCTCCCTTTCACTGACAAAAGAAGCCCAAATTTCATACTGACGGGAGATACTTCTTTGGGACAATAGTCCACTATCTCCTCAATTTGCTGGCTTTCCAAATAAAGTTGCTTTCCTTACCCCAATATCTTGCCTCTCAACTTATCAGCCTGTCATACGGTGAGCAGAACGAGCTCAGACTTGGTTACACATACATAATTATAAAATACCTAAATAAACAAGGAAACTTAAGGTTAAGGAATGAATAGGGAGTGGAGGCAAGACTTCTCATGGTATATCTTTTATTTTCTTTTGATTTTTGAACTATACAAATATATTAGCTATCCAGAAAATTAAATTTTTTAATTTCAGTTTAAATTTGAGTTTCAATTCAAAGCTGAGGAGACAGATAACTGGACAGATGCCAGCAGACAGGCTTGCAGATGGCATTTAAGATCTGCTTTGGGTCATATCAGAGGGGAGCCAGAAAGGTATAAGCTCTATGCCAGCTGGGTAGAGACAGAGTCTAAATACATAAAGGGGAAGTCAGTGATCAAGGACCAATCAAATACTTAGGAAATTTTTCAGGATAGGGAAAGGGGGCTTAATTATATCAGGAGATGATGCAAGCAGGCAGATATGTATAAAAGAACAATGTTCTATGAGCATCTACTGTGGGACAAGGCCACTTTGGCCCATGCTTTGATTACAATGGTATTCTCACAGAATAAAGACCAATTTGGGACATGTTAGATTACTCTCCGGAAGAAAAAGAAAATGAGTTCTTCCAAAACTAGAAGTTAATGATGACAACAGGGCTAGTTTCTCTCAAACTTGCTGGAGGCTTGAGGCCTAGATATGGCATGTCTTTCAAGAGGTATATCAGTCAGATACAAGCTGTATTCTGAATGTGGTGGTCCCTCTATTCTCACCACCAGGATAAATTATTGTTATCAGTTTTGTTGCTGTTTTACCCAGTATTTTGTTGGCCTTCCTTGGTGGGTCACTTTTGACCCTCTGACTGTTTAATTGCTTTATGTGCCTTACTGATATCTTTATATATCTCAGGACCTCAAACTCAAAACTGTCAAATTAAATGAATTTGCTCTCCCAATCACCGTCTTCCTCTTTACTATTTTTTTAATTAATAGACTTTATTTTTATAGAGCAGTTGTAGGTTTATAGAAAACTCGAGCAGAGTGTAGAGTTCCTCTAATCTCCCTCCCCTGCCCCCCACCAGGGGGCTTCTTCCTCTTTAGCATCTTGCATCAGTAGGGCACATTTGTTATAACTGAGGGGCCAGCATTAATACATCATTAATAATTAAAGCCCATAGTTCACATTAGGGTTCATTCTTGGTGTTGTACCTTCTATGGGTATTGACGAATGTATCATTACAGGCACCCACCATTACAGCATCATACAGTAGAGTTTCATTGCACTAAAAATGCCCTGTGCTTCACTGACTCATCCCTCTCTCCCTCCACTCCCGGCAACCACTGGTTTGGTTATTGTCTCCATAGTTTGTCTTTTTCAGAATGTCATATACTTGGAATCATACAGTACATACCTGTGGCATAATAAGGAATATATTTGGTCTTTGTTCCCCCTGGGTTCCTGGCACACAAGCTCCTAAAACCCCTGGAATCTCAGAAGGAATAATAATGTCATCTGCATGCTAATGAGGCAATTGGTAACATGGGTCCCTAAAGGACTTCTGGATAGTGGCTGGTTGCCAGAAGGCCAAGGCACAAGTGCAACTTTCAGTCCTACCCCCTGGCTTCCAGGGAGGGTAGGTTAATTCAATCATCAAGGGCCACTGATTTAATCAATCTTGCCTAAGTAATGAAAACTCCATAAAAATCCCTAAACAATTGTGTTCAGAGAGCTTCCAAGTCCGTGAACACATTGAGGTGCTGGGAGGGTGGCATGTCTAGCGAGGGCATGAAAGCTGTGCACACAGCAACTGCCCCCATACCTTCTCCTATGGGTTTTCCATTTGGCTGTTCCAAACTTGTATTTTTTTATAATAAACCAATAACAGTAAGTAAAGCACTTTCCTAAGTTCTGTGACTCATTCTAGCAAATTATCAAAACTAAAGAAGGAATGTGGAAATCCCAAATTTATAGCCAGAATTTATATACAGGCATACCTTGGAGATATTGTGGGTTTGGCTCCAGACCACCGCAATAAAGTGAATATTGCAATAAAGCAAGTCAAATGAATTTTTTGGTTTCCCAGTGCATATAAAAGTTATACTTACACTACACTTTAGTCTATTAAGTGCAATAGCATTATGTGTAAAAAACAATGTGCATCCCTTAATTTAAAAATTATTGCTAAAAAATGCTAACAATCATCTGAACTTTCGATGAGTCAAAATCTTTTTGCTGGTGGAAGGTCTTGCCTCGATGTTGATGGTTGTTGACTGATCAGGGTGGTATTGATAAAGGTTGAGTTGGCTATGGCAGCTTCTTTTTTTTATTTTTTAATTGAAGTATAGTTGACATACAGTGTTATATTAATTTCAGGTGTACAACATAGTGATTCAACAACTCTCTACATTATGCTATATTCACGGAAGTCTAGTTACCATCTGCACCACATGATATTATTACAATGTTATTGACTATATTCCATATGCTGTAATTTTTATCCCCCTGATTTATATATTTTATTCTTCAAAAAAAATTTCTTTTAATGTTTATTATTTTTGAGAGAGAGAGAGAGACATAGAGCAAGCAGGGGAGGGGCAGAGAGAGAGAGGGAGACACAGAATCAGAAACAGGCTCCAGGCTATGAGCATCAGCACAGAGCCAGATGTGGGGCTTGAACTTGGGAACAGCAAGATCATGACCTGAGCTGAAGTCACCCACTTAACCGACTGAGCCACCCAGGTGCCCCTATATATTTTATAACTAGAAGTTTATACTTCTTAATCCCTTTCACCTCTTTCACCTACCCCTCCCCCCCACCAAATCCCTTCCCCTCTGGCAATCACCAGTTTCTTCTCTGTATTTATGATTACATTTTTGTTTTTTGGGTTTTTTTGTTTTGTTTTAGATTCCACATATAAATGAAATTATATGGTATTTGTCTTTCTCTGCCTGGTATTTTACTTAGCATAATATCCTCTAGGTTCATCCATGTTGTCTGTCAACAATGGCAAGATCTCATTCTTTTTTATGGCTGAGTAATGTTCCATTGTGTGTGTGTGTGTGTGTGTGTGTGTGTGTGTGTGTGTGTGTATAACCACATCTTCATGATCCATTAATCTCCTGATGAACACTTAAGTTGCTTCCTTATCTTGGCTATTGTAAATAATGCTGTAACAAACATAGGAATGCATATATCTATTTTTTAATTTTTTTTGAAATTTTATTTATTTTTGAGAGAGAGAGAAAGCGTGAGCATGAGTGGGGAAGGGGCAGAGAGAAAGAGGGAGACACAGAATCTGAAGCAGGCTCCAGGCTCTGAGGGGTCAGCACAGAGCCTGATGCAGGGCTCAAACCCACAAACAGCGAGATCATGACCTGGGCTGAAGTCAGATGATTAACCAACTGAGCCACCCAGGCACCCCTGCATATATCTTTTTTAATTTGTGTTTTCATTTTCTTTGGGTAAATACCCAGTAGCGGAATTTCTGGATCATATGGTATCTCTATTTTTTATTTTTTGAGGACCATTCATACTATTTTCCACAGTGATTGCACTGATTTCTATTCCCACCAATAAAGCACAAGTTTTTCCACATTCGCCAACACTTGTTATTTCTTGCCTTGGATATGGTGACATCTTATTGTGGTTTTGATTTGAATTTCCCTGATGATTAGTGATATTGAGCATTTTTTCATGTGTCTGTTGGTTATCTGTATGTCTTCTTTGGGAAAATGTCTATTCAGATACTCTGCCCAGGGGCGCCTGGGTGGCACAGTCGGTTAAGCATCCGACTTCAGCCAGGTCACGATCTCGCGGTCCGTGAGTTCGAGCCCCGCGTCGGGCTCTGGGCTGACGGCTCAGAGCCTGGAGCCTGTTTCCGTTTCTGTGTCTCCCTCTCTCTCTGCCCCTCGCCCGTTCATGCTCTGTCTCTCTCTGTCCCAAAAATAAATAAACGTTGAAAAAAAAATTTTTTTTAAAAAAGATACTCTTCCCATTTCTAATGGTATTGTTTTTTGGTGCTGAGTTATACAAGTTCCTTATATATTTGGATATTAACCCTTTATAGGGCATATCATTTGCAAATATTCTCTCTTCGTCAGTGGGTTGTATTTTTATTTTGTTGATGGTTTTCTTCACTGTGCAAAAACTTTTTATTTTAGTGTAGTCACAGTAGTTTATTTTTGCTTTTGTTTCCCTTGCCTGAGGAGACATGTCCAGGAAAATGTTGCTAAGGTTGATATCCAAGGGATTACTACCTATATTTTCTTTAAGGATTTTTATAGTTTCTTTTTTTTTTAATTTTTTTTTCAACCTTTATTTATTTTTGGGACAGAGAGAGACAGAGCATGAACGGGGGAGGGGCAGAGAGAGAGGGAGACACAGAATCGGAAACAGGCTCCAGGCTCTGAGCCATCAGCCCAGAGCCTGACGCGGGGCTCGAACTCACGGACTGCGAGATCGTGACCTGGCTGAAGTCGGATGCTTAACCGACTGCGCCACCCAGGCTCCCCATAATTTTTTAACATTTATTTATATCTGAGAGACTGAGAGAGACAGAGCACGAGTGAGGGAGGGACAGAGAGAGAGGGAAATACAGAATCCAAAGCAGGCTCCAGGCTCTGAGCTGTCAGCACAGAGCCTGACGGAGGGCTCGAACTCACAAGCAGTGAGGTCATTACCTGAGCCAAAGTCAGACACTCAACCGACTGAGCTACCCAGGCACCCCAAGGATTTTTATAGTTTGGGGTCTCACATTTAAGTCTTTAATCCATTTGAGTTTGTTTTTGTGAATGGCATAAGAAAGTGGTCCAGTCTCATTCTTTTGCATGTAGCCATCCAGTTTTCCCCATACCATTTATTGAAGAGAGTGTCTTTTCCTCATTATATATTCTTGCCTCCTTTGTAGTAGATTAGTGGACCACATAAGTGTGGGTTTATTCTATGTCATTGATTTATGTGTCCATTTTTTGCCAGGACCACGCTGTTTTTGTTTTTGTTTTTTTGATAGACTTTTTAAAAAAAGTTTACTTATATTTATTTTAAGAGAAGGGGGCAGGGGCTGGATGGCTCAGTCGGTTAAGCGTCCGACTCCAGCTCAGGTCATGATCTTGCTGTTCCCATGTTTGAGCCCCACATTGGGCTCTGTGCTGATGCTCAGAGCCTGGAGTCTGTTTCATATTCTGTGTCTCCCTCTCTCTCTCTGCCCCTCTCCCACTTGTGTTCTCTCTCTCTCTCTCTCTCTCGTGCAAAAAATTAATAAACATTAAAAAATTTTTAAGAGAGAGAGAGAGCAAGCAAGGGAGGGGCAGAGAGAGAGGGAGAGAGAAAGAGTCCCAAGCAGGCTCTGCACCACCAGTGCAGAGCTAAAGCAGGGCTCAAACTCACAAACCACGAGATCATGACCTAAGCAGAAATCAAGAGTCAGATGCTTAACTGACTGGGACACCAGGCATCCCAATACTGTTTTGATCACTATAGCTTTGTAGTATATCTTGAAATATGGGATTGTGATACCTCCAGGTTTGTTCTTCTTTCTCAAGATAGCTTTGGCTATTCAGGGATTGTATGGTATATGATTATTTTGTAAGAAACTGCCAAGCTGTCTTCCAAAGTGGCTTCACCATTTTGTATTCCCATTAGTAATGAATGAGAGTTCTTGATTCTTCACATCCTTACCAGCTTTTGGTGGGGTTGGTGCTGGATTTGGGTTATTCTAATAGGTGTGTAGTGATATCTTATTGTTGGCTTAATGTGCAATTCCCTAAAGACAATTGATTTGAGTATTTTTCATATGCTTATTTACCATCTGTGTATCTTCTTTTGTGAGATGTTTTCATATCTTTTGCCCAGTTTTTAATTAGGTTATTTTCCTATCGCTAAGTTTTTGGAGATCAGTCTTTTTATCTGATATGTGTTTTGCAAATATTCTCTCCCATTATGTGGTGTACCTTTCATTCTCTTTTTTTAAAATTTTTCTTTTAATGTTTATTTTTTTTGAGAGAGAGAGACAGAACACAAATGGAGAAGGGGCAGGAAGAGAGGGAGACAGAGAATCTGAAGAAGGCTCCAGGCTCTGGGCTGTTAGCACAGAGCCTGATGCAGGACTTGAACTCATGAACCACGAGATCATGACCTAAGCTGAAGTTGGACGCCTAACTGACTGAGCCACCCAGCTGTCCCCCTTTTAATTCTCTTAATCCTATTTGTTATTAATGAGATAAGCATCATCCCATGGGAAACTGAGGCTCAAATCCCATTATTTTTTTAATGTTTATTTTTTGAGAGACAAAGAGAGACAGAGCATGAGCAGGGGAGGGACAGAGAAAGAGGGAGACACAGAATCCAAAGCAGACTCCAGGCTCTGAGCTGTCAGCACAGAGCCTGACGTGAGGCTTGAAGTTGGGAATGGCAAGATCATGACCTGAGCCAAAGTCAGACTCTCAACAAACTGAGCCACCCAGTCACCCCTCAAAAACCATTATTCTTAATGAATTATTTTCTCAATGTATGGATACATTTTGTCAATTCTATCTCTAGAAAATGTTAGACTTATGTCCACTACCAATACCTTATAGTGCCTTATTGAGTTATAATAACTGTCTCCTGGAACTTCAAGATTTTAGCCTGTCAAGAACTTTGAAGGCTAGGAGATTTTACCCCACTTACAAATTAACAAGTTAATTTGCTACAGTTTAATGGTTGCTGTCAAAAGACATGAGACTCCCAGGTCAGGAACAAAGGACTTCACAACTCACAGCACAGCAAATTCTATGAGTTTCATGTTTATATCAGGTCTCTTGATCCCTATGTCCCATAGTAAAGATGCCCAGCAGTCCAGATGAATGCTGAGTACACAGTAAATTTGTATCACACTGGGGAACTCTGAGTTTAAGAAACTCCAATCTCTTACATCTCAATCTCCCTTAAAAATCTTCCCTCTGCCTCTAACTTCCAAGGACATTCTTGGAAAAAAAACCAAAAACTTTCAATGTCTTTGCTCAGAAGTTGTGCAGAAATGTGGGACCCATGAAGAATTTTCTCCCAAAATAATCTTTCATCACTCATGGTAAGAGTAAGAGTAAGAGTAAGGTAAGAGTAAGAATTCAATTTTTAAAATTTCTTAACAAAAATATCTTTTATAATTCCCTATTTCCTAAACAAAATATAAACTCCTTAGCAGAGCATTCAAGGCCCTTCAACACCAATCTCCCAATCTCCCCTTCCACTCTTATATTCCTAAGACTTCCAGGGGCACCTGGGTGGCTCAGTCAGTTGCTTCTGACTTCTGCGTAGGTCATGATCTCACAGTTTCAGAGTTTGAGCCCTGCATTGGACCCTACGCTGACAGCTGGAGCCTGCTTCAGATTCTGTGTCTCCGTCTCTCTCTGTCCTTCCCCTGCTTGAACTCTGACTCTCTCTTTCTCTCGAAAATAAATGAACATTTAAAAATTTTAAAAAAAAAGACTTCCCAACTGGTACCACCTATGTCAACCAATATGGACTTTTCTTCCTTTTTCCTGTTTTTATCAGCTCTATCCTTTTATTCCTCCCATTCTCCCTGTCCCAAGTGCTCTCCCATGTCAACAACTCAATCATACAATCAGATCTGTTCAATTCTGAATTCAAATGATACCTCTCACATGAGGCTTTTTTTTTTAATTTTGTTTTTCAACGTTTATTTATTTTTGGGACAGAGAGAGACAGAGCATGAACGGGGGAGGGGCAGAGAGAGAGGGAGACACAGAATCGGAAACAGGCTCCAGGCTCTGAGCCATCAGCCCAGAGCCCGACGCGGGGCTCGAACTCACGGACCGCGAGATCGCGACCTGGCTGAAGTCGGACGCTTAACCAACTGCGCCACCCAGGCGCCCCCCATGAGGCTTTTTTTTAATAGATCTCTTCCTTCTCTTGAACTCTTATAGCATCCCCCCCCAATAAGTCAATTTAAACATTCTCCATTAGACTTAGTTGTCTATTTGTATTTTCTCTCTACTAGCATGCAAGTAACCAGGGTCTAGATTTCTTCAACGTTGTGTCTGTCTTACCATGAACTGTGTCAACCACATACTGAATGAATGGAAGAGTAAATAAATGCTTTGCTTTTCGTTTTTTCCCTCAGGGATTTCTAAGGAGATACAAGGGTATGATAAAACAACCATCTTTTATCAATAAAACAACTGTTCCCCAAATCACCAACTTCTTCTCATCATCACCATAATTAGAGATATTTTTTAGACTTTCTAGTTGTTTTGGCACAAAACTCAGTGTTTCCTTTTATTAAATTTGCTGTAATATTTTAACTTAATGTGAAAGTAGCAAAGCAAAACCAAAAACTGCATTCTGACTTGTCAACATCCCTCTATTTAATCCCTTTTATCTCTTAACTGAAATCCTTCACCAACTTTCCTATTTGACATCCTTCGAGTGCTTTCATGTTACCATTGCTTATCCTGAAGTCACCTTGCACGACCCAGCCCTCCCACAAGGAGAGCAGGTTCCAATTAAGCTAACAGACAGCAGGTTGAAAACAGTGTCCACTGACATCAGAATAACACGTTTTCAAGAATGAAAGGCTCACAACTTTTTTTCCCCAGAAACAGTAACACACAAGGCAGCTCAGCTTGCAAAGAAGTCTGCATCAGAGACTGTGAAGAAAACTGGCAAAAAAAAAAAGTGGGGGTGGGGGTGGAGGGGAAGAGCACAGGGAGGGGATGCTGAGCTATCCAAAGAGACAGAGGTACAAGTCAAATGCTCTTGGCAAAAGCATGGGCTTTGCTTCAGAGTCCTGAGTTGAAAAGGAAGAATCTGCTTCGTACCATCTCAGAGAACTTTGTTCTTTTGTCTAGTCAACAAATATTTTTAAGTGCCCATAAAGTGTTAGATTCTGGGTATGATAGTCAGTAGAGCAAATACAGTCTCAGCTCTGGTAAAGTTTACAATCTAGCAGTGCATAAACACAAAGCAAATAAACCAACAAACCAATTTGTACTTACAAATTATAATGAGTGCTATGAAGGAAAAAGACAGGTGTCAAAAGCATCAATGACAGTAAGAGCCCTACTTTGAAGAAACCTGTTGGGAGGTCATGAGTTAGTTAATATGAAAAATAAGGAGCCAACTATACAAAGAGTGTGGGTGACATGATCAGAGAGAGGACATGATCAGAGAGAGGAAAAGGTGTTTTGCTTCATTCTTTTTTTTATATATTTATTCATTTATGAGAGACAGCACAAGCAGGGTAGGGGCAGAGAGAGGGAGACACAGAATCCAAAGCAGGCTCCAGGCTCTGAGCTGTCAGCACAAAGCCCGATGCAGGGCTCGAACTCACGGACTGTGAGATCATGACCTGAGCTGAGTTGGATGCTTAACAGACTGAGCCCTCAGGAGCCCCTGTTTTGCTTCATTTTTAAGATGGGTGCTCTAGTGAGAGTTTATTACAGTATATGTGCAGCCGAAGTGAGCACATGAAAGTTCATACACAAAGTGCTTGGCACAGAACTGGCCCTTCGTAAATTCTCATAAGTTATCATTCTTGTTATTGCTATGGCTGTTGACCATATATACCTGGTAGCCATGTATAAAAGCCTACAGACCACTGAGAGATCTTTTAAACCCTAGCAGACACTCAAAAAAAAAGCATTAGTAGTTACATCTTTAATCTAGAAGAAAATACATATCAAAAATTTTGTAAAACATAGAGACAAATCTCATGAGAAGTTTAGTATCTTTTTTCTCTTCTTTCTTTGATTAGTCCTTCATCTGGATTTCTGTATTATGACTAAAGCTTACTAATTCATATGCTGATAATTAGGGATTTCACATTTGTTCTGTGAAGCAAATAAATAATGCAATCAAAATGTAAGGGGCAAAATGCTAATTTAATTCAGGAAACCTGTTTTCGGGCAGCTTTAACCACATACATTTGCATACAATTAATGTGCTGATTACAAATGACTTGAATTTTCTCATTAAAGCAAAGCTAGTTAAGATCTTACTCTGTAACACTTAGCCTTTGTAAACTTAGATTTCTTGTCAAAGTTTGCCATAAATAAGGCATGCCATTAACTCTCATTTTTTTCTTCAGTTGGTCCAAATTAGTTTTCTGTATGGCCGGTCTTAAACTGACCTGCTTTCCTTGAGTAGCTTTTCGTAATTTATATGTTGCATTTCCCAGAAGTTAGTGGATCTAATTAAGGTGGACTCCTTTATGGTTAAATAATCTTTGTAATAGTTACAATTTGATAAAGATTGAAAGGGTGTTTGAGATGTAATTTTCCTTTCTTTATTATTCTGCCAAATCTTCCTTTCTATAATCCTCAAGACTATCCCCACATCTCTGATTCCATATGCCCAGAGGCCCATAAGGGTCCCATATGATTTTCTACATACTTAAAAAAAAGTTGTCTTTGTTCTCTGCCTCATGGGATAAGAGGAGTTATTAGAAAAGTTGTGCAAGTTTTAGCACACAGATCCTGAAGTCAGGCCTCCCATTAGACAAAAGGCTTCAAACTTGATCCTGTATGACTAGTGTGTTTTATTCATCTTCAATGATAATCTTGATGCCCCATAGGAGGGATGGTTTCAGATCATCTCTAGAATGAGTTTTATTTAGACCATCTCATAAAATATTTTAAAATTTCCAAGATCATCATTAGACAAGTTTGGGTCACAGTTAAAGAATTCAAATAATAATAATAATAAATGTCATAATACTCATATAGATATCAAATGAAGATGCGTTAAAGATTTTATTTAATTCGTCATTAATGAAGCAGTTGATACAAAGTTACAAGTGATTTCAGGGAGCCTAGGTGGCTCAGTCGGTTGAGCGCCCGGCTTCGGCTCAGGTCAACATCTCACGATTTGTCATGATTTCATGGTTCGTAGGTTCGAGCCCTGCTCTGTGCTGACAGCTCAGAGCTTTGAGCCTGCTTCAGATTCTGTGTCTCCCTCTCTCTCTGCCCTTTCCCTGCTCATGCTCTCTCTCTCTCTCTCTCTATCTCCCCAAAATAAATAAACATTAAAAAAAAGTTATAAGTGATTTAATGAAGACTCTAAAGGCAGTCTGTAGGTCAAGAATATTGAAAGGAATGTGCAAATGAAGGCATAGTTAGCTACTTCAGGAGTGAGAGAAGTCAATTGAATCTCTATTGTGCTTAATTTATTTTCATGCCTAAAACAAGAATTATTATTCATTGCTATCAATTGTCTATAATTTACAGGATTGTTAAGTAGCTTAAAGGCAATAAAAGGCCCAGAGCCTCGATAAAATCAAAACTGGTTAACCCAACCCAGTAAGGAAAGACCTAACCTAAGCAGAGTTTTCCATTGGAGCACTGAAGTTTTCCCATTGTAGGGAAAATTTTTCCCTACAGTGCAAATGACACATATACTTTCCACTGTTATTCCCATATCTGTTCATCCACAAATGTATATTGAAATATTCCTGTATGCCAGACAGAATGCTAATCGCTGGAGACTAAAACATGAATCATTCATGGTTCCTACCCTCAAAAAGCTTAAAATATATGTGAAAACAAATGAGGGCAGAAAAAGTCCCAGGGGGCTTATAATAAAGGTTTATACAGAACACAGTGGAGACAGAAATAATAAGTAAACTTCAGACTAAAAGAATCTTCTTCAGAGACCCTAGCCAGCCAAAGAGAAAAGACCTTAAAAATACCGACATCGAGGATTCCCCAAAGAAACAGGCTTACCTGACTCCTGCCACCACGCCCATGGTCCACAGTGCAGAATGTACCCTATTCTCTGAGAATCTGCCATCAGTGTTTAATGCTGCCACCTTAACACGAGCAGACAGGCAAAAATCCCCAAATGATTAAAGAAAGCCTCTCGACAAATAACCAACTCCACAGGGAGGTGAAAACCGTAAAAAGCTACAATTCATATAGTCAGAAAGTGTACTGCCCTTGAAATATGAACAAAATGTTACAAATAAAGGGACAACCAAAGAATAAGAAAGAGCCCTTGACAAAATAAAAATGTTTGCAGAAACAAAATACTTAGGAAGAAGGTAAGAAGATATTCAGGAAATCTCTAACATAGAGCAAACGATAAAGGGTTAGATAAGAGAGAAAAGAACATTGGAAAATTGATCAAAGAAGCCCAATTTCAAATAGTGGACATTTCAGAAAGAATGAATAGAGAAAATGGAGGAAAGGAAATCATCAAATAAATGTAAGAGCATTTCCTATATTGAAAGCATCTGTAGACAGCCCAGAAAAAAACAAAAGAGGTACAAATATATTAGTATCAGGCACACTGTGAGAAAGCGTAGAACACTGTGGACCAATCTACGTTCCTAAAAAGCAACTAGAGAGAAAAAAAAAATTTTTAAGTTCAAATTTACTTTGAAAGAGAGAGAGAGAGAGAGCTGGGAAGGGATAGAGAAAAAAAGAGAGAGAGAGAGAGAGAGAGAGAGAGAATCCCAAACAGGCTCCACACTGCCAGTGCAGAGCCCGATGCAGGGCTCAAACTCATGAACCATAAGAACATGACCTGAGCCAAATCTAGAGTCAGCTGCTTAACTGACTGAGCCACCTAGGCATCCCAGATAGTAGAAAATTTTTTTTTTTAAATTTTTTTTTCAACGTTTTTATTTATTTTTGGGACAGAGAGAGACAGAGCATGAACGGGGGAGGGGCAGAGAGAGAGGGAGACACAGAATCAGAAACAGGCTCCAGGCTCTGAGCCATCAGCCCAGAGCCTGACGCGGGGCTCGAACTCACGGACCGCGAGATCATGACCTGGCTGAAGTCGGATGCTTAACCGACTGCGCCACCCAGGCGCCCCGATAGTAGAAAATTTTAATTAAAATATAAATAAGATTAAGTCACATGCAAAAGATGAGGAATTAGCATAGCTTTGGATTTCTTAGCTTCAAATTCTAAAAGTGATTTCTGACTCAGAATTCTATATACAGCCACACCACCAATTAAGTGTGCTGATAGACTGCACACATTTTTAGACATGCAAATACCCAAAATATTTACACACACACACACACACACACACACACACACACACACACATGCATCGTTTCTCCGGAAATGACTGGGAGTATTCTACCCAAATGAGGGTGTGGAAACAGGGAATCCACCTCAAGGGTGAGGCAGAGGAAATCCTGAGTGATGAAGAGAGATTCCAGAAGGACAGCTGTGTGCCAGGTGTGGGTCAGAGCCAGCCCAAACCAGAGCAGGTCAGAAGGCTCCAGGAGAGAAGTCTGCAAAAGGTGAAATTGATAGAATCCCTGATGTGTTTGAACACAGTGAGAGCAGATTTAGACAACTGAGGACGGGTTAAATAAATACACAGAAGACTGAGCAAATGAGGGAAATAAAAAATGTTAACTCCAGGAAGTAGAAAAAGGTGTGTGGCAAAGGAAATATCATGTCATTCACCTATGCATGACATTTGACAGTTATAGTTGTGTGACACCAAAATTAATATATAACTATATTGGAAAGGAAGGGCTTGGACTACATGTATGAAGGATGGTGTTAGAGAGAAATCTTCATCTTTCATAGAACAGAAATGATCAACAGGTGTTGCTGACAATGGAAAAATCAGAGAATAGTATGTTTTGCAGGGATACGAAGAATACAAAGATAAAGAAAAAGCATATTGCCTTGGGGAACTATTTGGCTATTTAAACTGAGATTTTTACCAAATTTTACATTTTGGTAAAAATATAAACTAAATTAAAAAAATTTTTGGTGTTTCTTTATTTTTGAGAGAGAGACAGAGAGAGACAGAGAGAGACAGAGAATGAGCAGAGGAGGGGCAGAGAGAGAGGGAGACACAGAATCCGAAGCAGGCTCCAGGCTCTGAGCTGTCAGCACAGAGCCTGATGTGGGGCTCGAACCCACAAACTGTGGATCGTGACCTGAGCTGAAGTCGGACACTCAACCGACTGAGCCACCCAGGAGCCCCTAAACTAAATTTTTAGCAAGTGAATAGGAGTTAAGGATGTAGGGATAAACACACAAGATTTTTGGATGAATTTGGTGAGAAGGGAAAGGTAAGAGATAAAGAGGTAGGTAAAGAAGGGCACGAGTTTTATGTTTGTTAAATATCCATGAGAGGCTTGAGCATGTACACCAGGTGCAACATTAGGGTCAGAAAATGAGAGATTGAAAATACAAATGAGAGAGGAAACAATGAGAGAACAGGGTCCTGGACTTGACAGAGGTGAAGAGCTGACCCACAGAGCACAACCTTTGCACAGGAGAGGAGACACCTCTTCTTCTGAAACTCCAGTAAAGGAGGGAAGGTGCATGTGGATGAAGACAAAAATGAAGTGATGTCAGCAGTCAGGAGAAGGGGATACACAGCATTCTAATGCTAAATTCTCAAGACCCAGTGTTACTAGACATTTGAGATACTCTTCCTAGTTTTCA
This sequence comes from Felis catus, assembly GCF_018350175.1. Lineage (NCBI taxonomy): Eukaryota > Metazoa > Chordata > Mammalia > Carnivora > Felidae > Felis > Felis catus. Next base: position 95,700,753 of record NC_058374.1, read on the forward strand.
AGATCAGTCTCCAGTATTTATGTTTTTGAAGTTCATGGGGTGGGGTTGCCTGGGTGGCTCAGTCGGTTAAGCATCTGAGTCTTGATTTTGGCTCAGGTCATGATCTTACGGCTTGTGAGTTGGAGTCCCACACTGGGTTCTGCACTGACAGTATGGGACCTGCTTGGGATCCTCTGTCTCCCTCTCTCTCTGTTCCTCCCCCACGCATGCTGTCTCTCTCTCTCTCTCTCTCTCTCTCTCTCTCTCTGTCCATCTAAAAATAAATAAATAACTAAAAACTCAAACATTAAAAATAAATAAAAGTAAATAAATTTCATGGGGTCAATGCACTCAACAATCCCTGGTTTATTTTCTTGCTTCCTTTCAAGTCACTCCTACAACAGCAAATGTGGGCTTGTACTCATGTACACACACACACACACACACACACACACACATCCTTTACTCACTGATAGGCACCTGCTTACTGAGAATATCTCTTCAGGAAAAACTATGCTGATAGCTTAGCAAAAAGGTTTTTGGTATTTTCTTATAATTAAGAATTTTTTTTCCTATTTGCATCTCTCAAGGAGACTAAGACAATAGCAGTATCGAGTGGTACCTACCAGCTCAGGCCCTGGAAACTCTACACTTAATTTTGGGACTGTAATTCAACAACAGGTTCATCACATTACATTTTCTATGCATTTCTAGTCCTACATGGATCTGGGATGCCATCAACAATGTCCTCACAGGACATTTGGACATCTTCCAAATGATAAATCATAGCCCTGGAGCTCCACGCAGGAACCTCCACCCTCTTCAGTTTCAATTTTTTCACATTAATGTACCTTTTATTATGAGCCATTCCTGTTTGCATTTCAAACATAAAAAAGCTAAACTTGATAGAGACTATGATAGAGAATATACAATATGTCAGATACTGTGCTAAGCTTTTCACATTCATATATACGTTTACATTCATCAACTTCGGTTACTCCCCTAAGCGCCAAGTACAATATTAGCCCCACTTTAAGGAATTTGAAGTGACCATCCAGAATGCAAGCCCATCTTTCTTCCTCCAGAGTCCTGGAACATCAGGTGTACTGCCACTCTGCCTCCCATGGTCCAGGGGCAGAAGAAAGGGCTCAACCCTGCATAATGGTCCACTGGACAATGTGGCATACATGCTTTCTCCTCTTCACTGCACAGCACTTTTGCTTTGAGTCCTTAATACAGCTAACACTCACTGAGAAGTTATGCAAATACCCCTTCCTGTTACAAAGATCTTTCCTGAATTCTTTAGGGTTTGGAGATGACCATGTGTAGGTGTCTGTTGGTGTATACACATTTCTGTTTGTATGCCAGAAACTGTTTACATACTTTGTCATGTACATACATACTTTGTCAAATCTGACAATAACACTTTGAGTTATATGTTGTAATCCTTGTGTATGGAAAAGAAAATTGAGATTCACACTGGCTCAGTGACGTGCTTGAGACTGTGGGGCCAGACAGTTTGGGTGAAAGTGCAATACTGTAGCTGGCAGTAACTCTGGGAATGGCTGCGTTCCTCCTTCCTGTCTCTCTTCTGCACATGGCCCAGGGGAGTTGGTAATATGTAAATATTTTGTTTATTTTTTTTAAAAAAAGGCCATAACCATTCAGGAAATGATAAATGTATACTACTATATAGAGATACACAAAGTGCATGCTATTCCCCATATGATTTAAATGCAGGAATTGATAGGTTAAACCAGCTTACTGTTTTTTATAGTATAAGAAGAGACCAAGGATGTTAAGTACTTATAAATATAAGATCATACAATAGTTATTCCTTCCTGAAGCTTATGTTATGCAACACGAGGTTTAATAATCCCACGTGGATGCTGCAGACAGATGTGTCTGGTCCCTTTTAAAAGACAAAGGCATTTCCCTGAACAACTGCATTTCTTTCCTACGAAAGCAGTCATGCTAACCGTGAACTTCCCTGTCTTGCAGTATTCAAAGGACAATCTTTTCTCACAATGAACCAGGAAACAATACTGTTTTCTATGGAAAATTTGTCTCAGAAAATTATTCTGACCTTGAGATGTTTTTGATGTAGAATCAATGTGAAAACTGTCTTTGGGCACTCCCTCTTCAAAAAAAAATGTTTTGTGAGAAATTTCCATTACCTGAACTGTTTAATTATGGTTTTGACTTTCCTCACAGCATACTCTTTGGCTGTTGAAAGGGCCCTTCTTTATTTATTTCAGTTGGAGCAGACAGAAGGACTGGCATAGCATGGGGCCATTTTAATAATAAACCATGCCCTCAGGAGTTAAAAAAAAGAATAACTCATTTCTCTTAAAATCTTGTAAAACTATATTTTCTTACTAATGCTATCTTGCTATAGATGCCAAATCTACAAATTAAGGACATCAAAACACAGAGAATGTATATCTATGCTATATAATCCATCTTCAGAGAGTTAAGCCCACTTTAATGGACTTTTTTTTCTACAAGGAAGATTCTAGAAAATAAGCATCTCTTGTTAGACAATAAAAAAGAATAAAGTTGCATACAGATACCAGCTAAACCCACAACAGACTTTAAAACAAAACAGTTCCACATTCATAATTATGCAAAGCATTCCAAATATGAGGCCGTCACACCCAAGGGAAGCACACGAATTTAAAAATCTCATCACTTGTGTGACTTTTGGAGACTTGCACTCTTCTCCCATTTCATGCTACATCATGTGTTACAGTTTCATCAAAGCCAACAGTTTGTTTCATTTAAAATGTCTTCAATGAGCTTAGTGAGAACAGCTGCAATGCAGGTCTCTCTCACACAAATACTACTGAGTATTCCTTTTTGGTCCATTTCCAGTCTAGACTTAATTAACCGGATCTGTAAAAAGTCTGCTCAGCCACCTGTCTCCATGTTCAAAGTTAACTGTTGTTTCTCCCAGGTGAGTATAAGAGTAAGTGAACAACATTAGTGTACTCTTTATAGGGAGAACAAACAATTAACAGTTAAAAAGGAATGAGGGGAGGGAGGGAGAGAGGATGAATGGATGGAAGGAACAGAGGAAAGGAGGAAAGAAAAAGAGTTTTCTATAAGGGTTTGCTCTGGTCTTTCTTTTTTTTTTTCTTTTCATGACTAATCAACATAACAGTTGCATTATTTTTAGCATAAGTCAATTACCCTTGGACAGGAGTCAGGATAGAGACAAAAAGTATCCATTTGCCCTGCTGGCCTCAGTTAATGAAACATAGGAATGAATCTTACACATATTACCTATCATGACATCACTTGGCCAATAAGAAGAGGTAAAGAGCACCCCATTCCCCATTATTTGAATAATCTGACTTCACTACACTCTGTTTCAAACTGGTTACAATTCAACAAACTGTTTTCCACAATAAACAAAGACACATGGACAAAAGTCAAAGAACAAATTAAAGAAAACATTTTAGCTGTTAAGACAAACATAAATACACTCTGCTTTAATAAACTCATCAGATGTTCATCCATAAAATGCACATAGAATCACCATCAATAATATAGAACTCCCAAGACAAAGCCCTGGAAATCAATTAAAGGAAATGCTGACACTAAATTTACACACATTTTGGATGTACAGCATTAATCCTTTAATTCTCTTTAATTTCACACATCTGGTGCTCTTTTTTCCTGAGGATTTCCATATATAAAGAAATACTCGCTAAGATCAGAAGTTTTGCATTGTTCTCCAAAGCAATACTGTTCCTTTTGAGTTGCTTAGGATGCAACTTTGCAAACACATGCCTCCTGGTTGGGCAACATATTCAGAAGACTGGAAACTCATCACCTCCAGGAGGTATGGTTACAGTTCTAAAAACCTAGCAGTTCAATAACTCCAGTGTCAAAAGCCATTAATTCTAACTCACACTGCCAAACCACTGCTAGCCAAGTATTTGTACACGGCATCCCTGATCACAGGTGTATCAATCACCGCCTAAGTATATCCTGTATCGTGAGAAGTTCTTGTCTGTAGAAAAAAAAAAAAACAATCTATATTCAAACTAAATGTATGCATCTGTGATCTACTGATTGGGGATGAAATCTAAGGGCCACAGATGCATTTGATATTAATTCCAAGCTTCATCTAGCAACAATCTCATCCTCTCAAGTGAAGAAGTTAGAAAACATTTCCCCCCAAGATCCTGTTAATTTCATTACCTGCTAATGGAAAAAGCGGATAGATTAGGCCTAATTTAAATTAGCTAAATCCCTTCACATTGCTTTTTCAGGGAAATGAGCAAAAAGAAGAACCCCAGTCTGAAATCTATAAAGGTATTCTTCACAGTTTTGTACAGATGGCAGTTTCATCAACAAGAAACAGCGTAGTGCAATGAGGTGTCGGGATACCTGGTTTCCAGTCCTGGTTTTACCATTCAGTAGCTATGGGGTGTTTGGAAGTTTGTTGAGGTTCTCTGGGCCTTCATTTGTTCACATTTTCCAAATAGGGAACTATGTTTGTTGGTCTTGCTTTGCTTTGTTCCCATAATGGCTTTTAAACTCAGTTATAGAAATGTGTACAAGGCAGAAACATTACATTATAAAACTAATAATGTCAATGGTATTGTTAATGTTCACTTGCAGTTCTATCTCCTATTTTTATCTCATCATTTCCATGTAGGGAACTGGTAACACGTCACCATTGCTATGCAACCTAGACAAGTTCAGTGGCACGGGCAAATATGAGCTTGACTGTCCCGTATTAATACCCACTGATGCAATTAATCAAGCTGGAAAAGCTTCCTGGGAAAACAAATGGCTACAAGGGTAAAGTGGCATGGGTCTGCTTCACAATGGTTTCCAGGCAGCCCTCTTAGTTGGTGCCAGATGAGTGACCAAATCAGGATTCAGCAAATTTTCCTATAAAAGTCCAGATAAAAAATATTTCAGGATTTGCAGGTCTTTGTCAAAGCTATTCAACTCTGCCATTACTACCCAAAAGTAGGTATAGGCAACATGTAAGTAAATGAGTATGGCTGTATTCCAACGAAACTTTATTTATGGTCGCTGATATGTGAATTTCATATAATTTTTATACATCACAAAATATTATTATTTTCTGAATTTTTTTATGTTTTTATTTATTTTTGAGACAGAGAGAGACAGAGCATGAGCAGGGGAGGGACAGAGAGAGAGACACAGAATCCAAAGCAGGCTCTAGGCTCTGAGCTGTCAGCACAGAGCCCGACGGGGGCTCAAACTCAGACTGTGAGATCATGACCTGAGCTGAAGTTGGATGCTTAACCAACTGAGCCATCCAGGCACCCCAAAATATTATTATTTTGATTTTTATTTCAATTATTTAAAAATGTGAAGACCATTCTTAGCTCTTGAGTGTACAAAAGCAGGTGTTGGCTGGAATTTGGCCCAACAACTCTAGTTTGCCAATTTCCAAATGAATGTTAGGAAATTAGACAGGTTTTTCATTTGGACTCTGTTGAGATGTCTATTTGGGTTACATTTTGCTGTTATTAATTGTCTTCAGCACCAGTAACCCTCACAATGTATGGTGATTGTGTCCATGGATCAAAGACACTGCACTAAGTAAATACAGTGAGAGAGGAAAAAAAAATCTCATATGTGGCACTGAAATAAAGACAAGCAGCGGAATGCAGCAGGTCCTAAGCCAGGTGGCAAGTACTCTGATCTCTGATCCTGCCCTTGGCACAGAATCACCACGAGACTAGAGGAAAGATAAAGGCAAGAGTCCAGCCACAGTAAAGGCAAAGCCATGCTAATGCCTGCAAATGAAGTGCAGTGTTCTCTCTTAAATAGCTCATCTGATATATCAATAGTCACCTGCTCCCAAACTGGTCTGACAGGTCTTGGAGGCCTCCTGCTCACCGTGGCTAGTAAAATTCTACCAGGTACACTCAGTCTTATCTTTATCCTCCTTTGGAAATTGTAAATACTTATGAAAAGAAAATAACACAAATCACCAATGTTAGCGTCGATCAGGTTATTTTACTCAGGGCTTGGAGCAAACAGCAGGTAGGGTCTAGGGGTGATCAGGCATTTGAGAAGGAGAAAGCAGGTCAACAAGAAGGAAGCACTCAAACTTTGCCAGTTTCATAGTTCAGGCTAAGTACATCCTTGTCATTCATTCCGTAGCATTTATTGAGCTCTCGCTCGGGCCAAAGTGCTTGGCAATCAGAACCTTCACCTTCATGATGCTCGCAAACACAGAAATATGATTGAGACATTCTTCCTGTGTTAATAATAGCTAAAATTAAGATAAAAGGTCAACTGAACTCTAGTAAAAAAGCCAGTTTACTGATAATTTTGGAAATATCCATTTTCATTCAAAATAACCCATAATGAAATGTGCAGTATAATGATATATTAAGCTTACAGCCTTACAGATTCTTTTCTTTTTTTCCCCCCACATTTGTAACCAGAATACATTGGTTATTCAATACTAACATAATGGTTTTAATGGTTAATCAACCATGTGTAAGAAAAATATGTAAGAGGAATAATCCCAATTTAAGTTTGGCAAGAATTTCTACCATTTGCTTCACTAATATTTGGTAGTAAGAACAAAGCTCAAGAAATTCTCTGTGGAACGTTCAGCTCATTAAAATACACATCAGTTATCATATTGCCACTAACTGTGTTGGAAAGGCAGATCAATTGGAAATGCCTAAAAAAATAGGGGATAATACTTGGGGTAAAATAAACATTAGAGTCAGATGGGCCCAGATTTGAGTTCCGCCTCAGGTATCTAACAATAGTGTCACCTCAGACAAGTGATGTCCACTCCTCAAGCCTTAGTGTCCTCACCTGTCAAACATGGGTAGGAATTCTACCCATGGGTTTGTTGTGATCATTCCAGACACACTGTCTGTAAGAAGACTTAGGACAGCATCCAGAACAGAACAAGTTTCCAATCATGGCCAATTTTAAGAGACATATTATGCTGATCTCTACTTGAAAGCCTTGAAAAGTCAGGACAGAGCCCATGTAATTGGCTTTCTGGTAAACTGAGGTTACACAGCAATCCCCCTTCCTCAATCACTGTGAGACCTGGATTCACTTTCTTACTTCACTAAGCAAGCCTAGAGGGATATATTTAGGGATTTTTTTTTTTTTGTAACTGAGGACCCAGCAATGACTGTGTCTAGAGTTGAATCCTGTCATCTACTAGCTATATGACCTTGCAAGTTTTTTAACCCTTTAAATGCCTCATTCCTCTGTCTTTAAAATAAGAATACCTAATTGTTAAGCTCTTAGGGTTGTTGTATGGAAATATATATGTATAGAAACATATATACACACATACGTACATATACACAAAGCTTAGCAACAGTAATAACCTTACTGGAGTTTGTAAGTATTAGCCATTATGATTAGCATTAACATCTGGGACATTGGAAAAAATACTGAAGCTAAAAGATTGAGAAAGTGTAAGGGAGTTGGCAAAATGGATGGAGAAAGCAAGATTTATTTACTTAAGAATTATAATTGAGTACTATACTGTACCAGGCACTGTTCTATTTTTGGTTACCTTTCTTCTAGGTGAGAGGAGACACATCTAAGCTGTACTTTCAAAGTTATTTGTTTGTTTTTTAAAATTTAAATAAATCTCTATTGTAGAGTTATGCTATGGCCATTTGCCTCTTTCTCCTAAAAATCTAAAGAGAGAGAAAAACAATTTAGTCTGCCAGAATTTTCTTCTTAGTTGTGGTCCTATTATAGGTGTGTGCCTTTGGTTAGTTCTGTAGGAGACCTCTCATCTCTCACCTCTCACCTCTCACCTTAGATTCTTCATGAAGGCTGAACCATCGTTGCTATGTCCTTTGTGAAGCCCAGTGAAGGAATCCTTGCACATGGAAGCTGCACTCAAATGTACTTTATATGAAGGATGTACCATCCTACTTAAGGCTAGAGGTAGCTATGGGCCAAGAACAAACTTAGTTTTTAAAAACCCAAACCCTGAGTTGCTATGACAGACTCATAATGCTGGGAGTATGAACACCAGCCTATGTTAACTAACAGCAGGAGAGTAAGTCTTTAAAGAAACCGTCAATTTGGTTATCGTTTTCTTTCTTTCTTTCTTTCTTTCTTTCTTTTTCTTTCTTTCTTTCTTTCTTTCTTTCTTTTTCTTTCTTTCTTCCTTTTTCTTTCTTTCTTTCTTTCTTTCTTTCTTTCTTTCTTTCTTTCTTTCTTTCTTTCTTCCTTTCTTCCTCTTTCAGGAATGAGGAGAGGTAGACGTGAGGAGACTTATAATATGTTTAACTCAAATTAGTATTCAAGACTTAAAATATCTCTTTTTGCTAGAGATGAATAAAAAGTGAAATCTGAAAATGAATGTTCCAGGATCAAGATGGGTACTGATTTCCTAACAATAAAAGCCACTGGACTTGGACTTCTTTGGACGTAGGCTCTGGGGACTGCAAGAGTCACCCTCTAAGGTTCTGCGAATAAAGGACCCCTTCATCCTTATCTGTCCTGTGGTAGCAGCAGGAGCACAGGGTCCCGCCCTCCTAGTTTATAGCTGCTCGCTTTCTGGTGACCTGTACGGCCACTTGCCAGAGCACTGCTCCTTCCTTTCCCACATAAAGGACTCTTCCCAACATCACCTTCTCCCCCAGGCTGGAGGAAATTTCCTAGATTTTGGTTTAAACACATCAAAATATAAAAGAGCTAGTTATACCCTTCCATCAGGAAAAGGATTCTTATTTTCTCACACTTACATAGTGAGGTAAACCAATTAAATGTTTTCCACAGAATAAGGAAGATCTGCCTTATTCTTTCCTGCAAATAACAATCAAACTATCTGAGTTTGGGGTGGGGGGAGAAAAAAGTCATCTCTGGAGATCTCTGGCTAAGCATTTGCTCACAACAACTAAAAGGTACCTCCAGCTGACCTGGAAGAATTCAATTTTGGGAAATTCTAAGCATATACTAGCTACCACGGGCTCAGAATACATTTTACCATACTTGTTTTCAAAAACAGAAAAGACCGGTTTGTGGTTTATCATTTCTCCTCGGAAAGGTTACATTAAATCAAAAGGGTAACTTGACATCCATGACATCCTAACATTGAAAAAATATGCTATAGAACCTTTCCTTAAAGTCCCAACAGAAACCAGATTGTGACTATCCATTTACGTGCAAAGGACTCCATTCTGGAAAGTAAGGGAGGGGTAGTATGGGTATTTTAAACAAGTGAGTAGATGGAGTTGGTTTTACTATGGTAAGTGGTCAAACCCCAGTAGGGGAAGGACTAGAGAGCAAGGTCAGCAAGTTAGAAGCTGTTTCTCTGGGAAAGAAAAAGTTGGAGCAAATCCAAGAGACACTTCAGCAACCACACCTACAGCACACAGTCGTCATTCTAATATAGGTCTTATGGTTGAGGGAAAAGGGCAGGCAGATAAAGAAAATTACACTGATCCTACGATGTAGGGGAAGAAAGCTGTACCCTCCTTTCCTTCTTGGTTCTTCGTCTGGTCTAATAATTAAATTGACACAATACGGATTAACAGGAGAAAAATAACTTCAGTATCGTATGCACTGAAGCCCCAAAGATAGATGACTCAGAGAAGTGGCCAAGCAGGCAGCTTTTACATCTTTTAGACAAAGAAACAATTATTTCTGAAGATCTGACAAAACAAAGGAATATGGGTGTGGGATAGCAAATTAAGGAAGAAGTGACAAAGTTTGTGTATACAGCCTTCTCAGCCTCGAATTCCTTATCTCTGGTGATAAGGATGCCTTCTACCGTCTTTGTATAGGAACGCTACCCTCACATGGGAGCCTTACTTCCTACTTCAGGGGAATATGGAGGTCAGAGTGTCTTTCCTGCACTGGCTGTTTCCTAAATAACTTTAATTCAAAATAATCAATATGCCAAAGTGGTATATTTTGGGGTGGTGTATTTTGCTCCCCTCAATATTCTCCAAAAATAAGAAAAAATAACCGTTGGCTCTAAATATTGCTGCGTGCATCCAAGATACAATAGGATCAGGGAGGTCAGAGCTGCTAACTGCATGGGAAGAGGCCAGGAAAGGCCTTGCCACAGAGTGCCTAAGCCCATCATTGAAGGAATAGGAATTCATTAGGCAGACAAGAAAGACTTTTCTGACAGGAGGCCATAAGAAACTATGTTCTGTTTTAGGAACCTAAGTCAGAAGATGGGATGTGGCAGATCATAAAAGAATTTCATGTTAGTTCTGTTTGGTTAGCAGTTCTCTTCAGTCAGGGGAAACAGAATTTTGCCAACTTACGTCAAAGAAAATAGGGAAAAGGAGAAGACAATTAATTAAAAGAATGTGGATAACATACAGAAGCAAAGGAAACATTAAATAAGCATGTCTTTGAAAGAATCCAAGACAACCGAAGGGATCCAGGTAATGGTTGCAAAGGACAATCTTCCTAGAGTGCCTTAATCTATAATACATGTCAGCAACAGCTTGAAAGAAACCACTTCCAACTACTTTCAATCTTTCCTTCTCTTTATTGAAAATTTCCAGGAGAAAATTGGCCTATCTTGGCCGGGAGAGCAGAGAGCTTCTTGAACAGCAGTCCTACAAAGCCTACAGGCACTGGAATCTGACTGGATCTGCAAACTAATAGTTGTATGGCTCCCAGGAGAACCGAGGGTGGATATTCCACAGGCAAAAAAGAGACCCATGAGAGGCCTGCGTGCTCTGTCAAGGAGTTTGGACTTTATCCTATAGGCAGAGGGAAGCCACTGGGGGATGTAAGGATGGAGGTGACCCATGCTTATGTTCTCTTTGGGAACACAAGACACTGGGGAACTGTAACAAATAAGATCATAAAATGAGTGTCATGTGGTTTTGTGTGTAGGTTACCATATATAAATACAAATCCTCATGACATTTATTGGCAGACACTATCTCAGGATGTTAGAAAGAGGAGTAAATTTAGAAATCATTGAATGAATCCAATTTCATTCTACAGGTAACTATACAGAGACTCAGCAGCTGTGCCTTTCCTTGGGTCACAAGTCTACTTATCAGCATTCAGGATTTGGGACTAATTTTCTTCAATCATCAATGCCATCCCATCAAGCTGTTATGGAAAAAAAACCCATTTAAAAATATCATTCTTCATGAAAGTATTGTGCTCTAATACAGATTCTGTGGTGCGTTTCATTATGTCTTTATAATATATAATATAGGGCATTTCCCTCACCATTATTAGAATACTTAAGACATAATGGTGCCTTCCACTATCTTTCACTGTTTTATTTATTTAGCCAGGAGCTAGTAAATATTAGGCACTGTACTGACTGAAGGCACAGAGACAGTAGTAATGACATTGCTAATAATGACACGAAGGATAATAATGGCCATTATTTACATAACACTTACTTGGTGCCAGACAATATTCTCAGTGCTCTTCATATAGTAATTCATTTAATCATCATAAAAACTGGTAGGCTGGAATGGGGAGTGATTATTTATGGGCTCAGGATTTCTTTTTGGGACGATAAAGATGTTCTAAAACTAAATCGTGGGCATGGTTTCACCAACTGTAAATATGCTAGAAAACACTGACTTGTACATTAAATGGGTGAATTTTATGATATATGAATTATATTTCAATAAGGCTGTTAAAAAACAGTAAAATCCAAGACATAGATCATGCAGATAGTAATTTGAGGCACACAGAAGTTATATCATTTAACGAAGGCCACAAAGCTACTAAGTGACAGGGCTGGGATTTCCCATACAGGTAGTCAAAGAGGCAGAGTCCGTACACTAAATACTATACAGTCCTTGACCTGGAAGAACTCACAATCTGGGGCATCTTTAGAAACATGAGGCATAAACATCTTGCCCTTGTATCTAAATTATGCAGATCCATTAAACACACACTCAGAAAAAAAGGAGAAGTACACAAAGGAAAGCCAATAGCTGACAGAATGCCAAATATCTGTCGATGCATCGTGTCTAAAGCCTGATTCTGCTCCTGATGATGCTGATGGAATCAGGAAAAAGTATCAAAAAATAAGCTACATTGGAAAAGAGGATGAAGAGGAAGGTTGCTCACTGTCCATTAACATAACAAGCTAAAGCTTCCCTGTGTGTGTGTGTGCCTGTGCATGTGTAGGCATTTGACCACTTGGGGGGGTGTGTGTGTGTGTCTGCCGGAAAATTCCCCTCCCAAAAGGCATGCCCATTCTCCACCATATACCCGGAACCTGGTGGGGCACATGGGAGATAAATGGATGATGATGAATGAATGACTCTCAGCTAGTTAAAGAATAGCTTAAACTGATCTCCAACTTCCTGGACTTTAGAGTGGCTCGAATCTAGACCATAAGTAAGGGAAAAGATCTGCACTGGAGGCGGGCAGGCATTAAATGACTATTAGTCACTTGGTGAGTGCGTGGTTTAATGAGGTCACAGCTCCAAGCCTTTATAGGTCTGGTTCTCACAGAAAATCCTTTTGAAGAACACAAACTATCATTGTGTTGAAAATGTATTTAACCGGTTATGAAAAGGACCGGGTAAGAGAAAATGGGTGGTTGAGCTCAAAATCTATTCTACTGCAAAAAAAAAAAAAAAAAAAAAAAAAAAAACAGCAAAACTCAGTACATTCCTAGCAACAGTGATCTAAGAGCAAAGCCTTTTCCTCAGCGTACACTCAACCTATTAATACAACCAAGATGCAGCAAGCAGGAATAGAAGATACCTAAACCAGAGTGCAGTGCCCACATTTCAGTTCCACAAATGGGCAGACGTTGCTCAAAATTTTTCTCAAGAGCATTAATGCTCAAGGACTCTGCTAACTGCTGGATAAATAAGTCATGACCTCTTGTGCTGAAGGAATTCACAGAACAGGTGTTTCTACCTCCTCCAAATTTTTAGAATTTCTGTGTTATCACTTAGTTGAATATTCTTCACATTGGGTAACAAATTATGAATGTGACATTCCCCAGACCCCAAACAGGATTCTTCTCATCTTATGAAAAACCAAAAGAGCTATGTGAAAACTACTAAGGTCGATTTTCTTACTCGAGTTCAAACAAACAAAAAAAATACTAGTTATCATATAAATGACAGAGAAAATAAATTTTAAATAAGGTAATAAATACCAAATAATTCAGATTTAGTAGCTTTTTAACATTTAAAGAAAAACGATATACTTTCTTCTCGGATCTAATTCCTCCATCTGCCACAAACTTTATTTATTTACTTTTTTAAGTTTATTTATTTTGGGAGACAGCGTGCAGAGGAGGGGCAGAGAGAGAGAAGGAGAAAGAGAATCCCAGGCAAGTTCCATGCTGTCAGCGTAAAGCCTGATGCGGGGCTGGAACACAGGAACCGTGAGATCAGGACCTGAGTCGAAACCAAGAGTCGGACGCTCAACCGACTGAGCCACCCAGGCGCCCCCATCTGCCACAAACTTTAGACATTCTTCTGTTGGCTTGCTTATTGTATGTACCACAGGCTGGGGAACCAAGTGGTTAAGAGCTAGAATGTTCATACAGTATATTATCCAAATCACAGCACTTCTGCGAGTGAATAAAATCACAATAATTACATTGGGGCAACAGAAGTAACCTGGGACCGTCCCAGGCAAACTGAGGCATATTGTCACTCTATTAAAAGCTTCTGCTCTGATGTCAGAATTTGATGCTGGGCAGGGAGAAACAATTGAAAGCTTTTGAATAGTGTTGTTAAATGACCATAACTTCAGGAAGTTTAGTACAGAAGTGAGTTTTGGCCGGAACAGACCGGAAAGAGACTGAGGATAGGAAACCCCATGAAAACGTTCTTAGGGCGCTAGGAAAGAAACAATAAGAGGCCCAGCGAGGATGGTGTCAATGAAAAGAGAAAACCTATAGGAGACGTCGGTAGTTAAAGAAGTCAAATCGGTTGTACTACTTGTGCAAGTAGTTAAAAAACATTACACACATTTCGAAGGACTTGACAGGTCAACAACAGGCATAGCAGAGCACCTGATAGTAGGAAAAGCCAAGGGATCTCCGATTCTAGGGAAAAGCTGTTTGCTCCCTATCTGTTCTCATACTTCCTGTTCATGTCAGTGCCAGGCTCACAGGTGTGCGCTTCATGCCAAGGAGAAGGGGAGCCCTCCACAGACCGCTTGCTACCATGTAAAGCGTAGGTAAGCTAAGAGCTTCCTTCACTGGTAGGGTAATAAAATGCCACCAACAATTGCTCCAGACACCACTTGGTGGCACCAGTACCCTGAAATGATTGAAATGTAACCTGCTATTCTAGATCTTAAACGGGGAAACTTTGCACTCATAAAAAAAAGTCTTCGGCCAACCCTCAAGTTCCATTTTTTTCATGATTATCTGACTTCTTCTAGAACTTTCACATCCTCCTTTATCTCAATCAGTGGAAATCCTGAAAACTAGAAGATGAGAATGTTTTATTTTAATGATTTCTTGTTATTTCAAAAATTCCTTTGTAGGCATATACACATATAATTTGCATAAATGTGACCACACCAGATGTTTCTCATGTTAGGCTTTTCCTTTCTTGTTTATTTGCCTCATGCCCCACCCCTATAATTCCTCCTTACCCCCTTCCAGACAACCCATTTAACAACCTAGTATGTATCCATTCATGTTTGTTTCCATTACCATATGACATTATACAAATGCATGTACAGACAAGAGAGATATAGACAGAGACAAATGTATACCTATAAAAGTGTTTTAGATCAAGGATTTAGAAAATGGGCTCTTATAATTTACTCTTTTATGCATCTTGCTTTTCTCCCTCCACAGTATCTGATGGTAATCCTTATAAGCAACTAGTATTGTTCCAATTCACTTTTTTGGGAGGTTGCATAATATTCCATGGTATAGACATACATTAATTTATTCAACAACAGTCCGTTATTAAAGGGTACTCACTTGATTTCAAATTTGTTGTTGTTGTTTTGCCACAATACATAATGCTGCTGTGGAAATCTTGCATTTATATCCTGTATAGTAGTGTTCCTGTTTCTATAAGTTAGATTCGCAAGAGAGGAAGGATGCATTGAAGGGTAAGTATATACTTTCAATGTTAAGAAATGTTGCTAGATTTACATTCAAAAAGGCTCTTTAAAATCCCCATTGCCACCAGCAACATATGAAAGTGCCCTTTTCCTCACATCTCCACTAGTGATGTGCAATGTTGCTTTTTTCTTTTGCCAGCCTGATGAATATAAAGTGAGATAACATCATTATTTAACTTTTTGTTTTCCCAGCTAATTGTGATTTTGAGCATCCTTCCAGGTGTTTTAGACATTCTGATTTGATTCTTCACAGCTCTTGCCCAAAGCAAGGATATTTTACAGGGGGTTTTGCTTAGTAAATAAGCTATAAAAATATTGCTAAAATATTATAGAAAATAGAAAAATAGGTTTTATCATGGTCGCCATTATCTATATTTGATATCTAACCCCCAAAGCACTTGGGTGCTCGCTTCAGCAGAATCTATACACTGAAATTAGAACAATACAGAGAAGATTAGCATGGCCTCTGTGCAAGGATTACATGCATATTCGTAAAGCATTCCCTACTTTAAAAATACATTCATACATACATGCATACATACATAAAAGCACTGGGATGCCAGAAAATAATCTTGTGAGTACTCTTCAATTCTGGAATGTCTACTCTAAGGGCAGATGTTGGCTATTCCTCTCTTCATAAGGAATTGTCTCACTCTGAGTGCTCTGCTTCTGATTGGACATTCTACTGCTGTATATGTTTAAGTAGGAGTTGGTATTAAATAGAACCAGTCCCATTTATTTGAGTGTCATTCAAAATACTTGCTTTAAAAAAAAAGAACAAAAATCAGTAGGAAAAGAAATTGTATTTTTAAGCTTCTAAGAAGATTTTATAAACAATGTAGCCCAGAGAACAAAAAACCTCATAAAATGACTTGACAGTGTCCTTTTAAGTGAACATATGTGAGTTTATGCATCCATATGTGTTCACATATGTCCTACATATGCACAGCCAGTTGCTAACCAACCAGATTGTTCAATGTGTATGTTTACTGTAAAACAAGCCGAAAGTGTTTGGTCTCTTTGTTAGAGAAACAGCTCATAATTTCAAGTATACAAACGTCAGTTGTTTCTCCTTTCTTTTTTTTCCAAGCCAAATGAGCTGTTGATGCCCAATTTGGCAGGATCCTAACTGAGGCTGATTCTTGGCCAGCTGCAGAAACCCAGCCCTGAAGGTTCGGGAAATTTTTACAAGAATAAGGAGCTTTTCCTAATGGCTCCTTAAGCCATAGGAAGTTTCCTTAGAGCCTCAGCCAGTTTCTTCCCACTCAGTATCCCAAAGGATAATCATTAACGTTCTTTGGATACTAATGGATGGACTTAGGGTGTGAAATGAGGGTATCAAGGTCCCCCTTACTTTGGTCAAATACTCTTTCAAAACCCATTGTTAACAGAAAACATCCTGGGGATGTAGAGATTATTTCTGTGACAACAACTTTATCTATGACTCCTCAGTATCTCATATTTTATTTCAGCCTTTATGACAGTGCTCTGCAGCTTACAATGGTGAATGAAATTTGACCCAATTTCCGGTTGAAGATGGAGACTTTGAACCAATTAGACTACTACTTCTACAATCACAGCATTAAACCCAATTATCACTATTACTATCCTCTAATACTCACATGAATATTCTCTGAATAGCAGAAAGAAAAAGCATGTAAGGAAGCAGGCTATAGAGAAAAGAGTTTATGCTCTGGAGTGGGAGAGTTTGTCTAATCCTGGCTATCATTCCCTGGCTCTGTGACCTTAGTAACTTCACGCTTCCAACTTCAGTTTCCCCCTAAGCTACGTGGGAATAGTAATGCCAATTTTCTAAGCTTCTGATGAAGATGAAATGAGATAACCTATATAAAGAATAATGCACAGTAATGGGGACACATTAAATGCTCAATAAATGTGAATTCCCTTCCTCTCCATCTCTACTTTCCTCACTCTAGTCCCAGCAAAAAAGGGAGAGATGTGAGAATCAGGAGTATTTCTTGGTCAAGGAGATAATCCCAAAGTCCCCAATCCTAATGATGGGGGGAGGGGGAAGGGCAGGCAGAAGAGAGGCTCAATCCAACAGAAAAAAAAATTTTTTTAATATTGTCTTTTGATATCATTGAGACTAGGCTGATAAATATGTGTGTGTGTTCATTAATGCATACTCACTTGTTTAACATCTACTGTGTGCCTAGAATAGTGCTTGACATAAGTGTCCATAAATACTTCCTAAATAAATAAATGAAGACCAAGCCCTTAAAGCACCATCATAATTTCTTTATAGATGCTCAGTTTCCTGGAATTATTTTTATAAGTGATGATTCTCTGCTTTCTAAAGTGAATGTCATAGTAAGGAAGAGGTATGAGTATCTTCCGTCATTGTTTTAGTCAGCCCCCAAAACAACTAGAAGTATCCAATCCATCTTCCAGTCGGCCAACACAGGCTCCTTCTACATCTAACCACCTCTCATTCCTTCTTTCCCTTCCTCCATTCAACCTTCCTAAAGCTGTCCAGTATTTCACCACAACTGAAAAATAGAATTCCTATTGCTGCAGGTGTCCGTGTGTTTGGGGCAAAATGAGCCACTGTTGACAATTGTAAAGAAAGAAAGAACAGCTGTTTGCATCTGGATCGCGGGTAAAAAAGAGAGAACAGCTGGTGGCAGCTGTGGCAGACAAGAAAGTGAGCAAGTGAGCAGCTGCTGGTAATTCAGAATCTACTAGACTGCCCAGAATAATTGAAATCCAGAAGAAGCATGCAAGACTCGACTTAACTGCTCCACTGTATCCTGCTCTTCATTAGATCCTACTTGTCTTTCATTAGAGACATTCCCATGATAGCCACATGAGGACTCCCAGTAGGAATATCAGCCCCTCCTCCCCATCAATAACCCTTTAGAGAATCAAGCCAAGAAAGGTAAGATGGTACAGACATTACTTCCAGTAA
Organism: Felis catus; assembly: GCF_018350175.1. Classification (NCBI taxonomy): domain Eukaryota; kingdom Metazoa; phylum Chordata; class Mammalia; order Carnivora; family Felidae; genus Felis; species Felis catus. Next base: position 95,718,718 of record NC_058374.1, read on the forward strand.
GCCCATGCTCATTTTTACAAGAAGGAAGCAGTCTGTGGTTGACAAGGGAAGGAATGTTACCAGTGATGGATCTATCAGAAGAATGGGCAAAAATAATTCTTTCTACATTACAAGATATTGTGGTCATTTTGATGATGATCCTACACTTCAGAATTCAGCAGGTTAACATAAAAATGTGATAAGTGTAATATAAGCCTAGAAAAATACATTTTGAAACCTTGTCAGTGGTTTCAGTGTTCCTATTTTCATGTGCGTGCAATCTTGTGAATGTGTGTACATGGAAATATTCCCCTCTATTTTCTTTTTTCTTTTTAATAAAAAGAGGAGAAAGACATTTTTGTATCATGCATCTGGTGACAAAATGTTTGGTTTGTTTTTGTGCCTCCCACTGGTTCTTCTAGTCATCTGGAATTCTATGCTAAACTGAGTGGCTCAAAAGTATGTCACTATTTTTTGTCTTGCTCAACACAGAAGTAAAGCATCTCATCACTCCAATTTATAGAATTTCAACTCTTTAGTTTCTAAGGTAAAGTTCAAGAGAAGAAAAAAGAAACTACTACAATGTTATATATTGAGTTATATACAACTATCTGCCCGCCAAAAAAAGAATAAGTGGATATGTCATATGTCAAGCTATCTGCATTTGCAGAAATGATGATTTTGCAGATAATGATAGGGAAAATGCTTGTGACGTAACATTCATGGAGAAGAGTCTGCTAAGATTATTCACACATGAAAAGTTAATGCAAAATATATACCATGATTAAAACTAAGGTAAAAAGACAGGCATAGGACAATGATATAAAAGGAACTTGTTAAAATAGAAGAAGCCAAGGGGCACTTGGGTGGCTCAGTTGGTTAAGCATCAGGCTCTTAATTTTGGCTCAAATCATGATCTCATTGTTGGTGGGATTGATCCCCACATCAGGGGTTCTCTCTCTCTCACTCTCTCTCTTTGCCCCTTGCTTGCTCACACATATTTGTGCTCTCTTCCTCTCTCAAAATAAATAAATAAACATGAAAAGAAAAAAGAAAAAAAAAAGAAGCTGAAAGGTGATAGCAGAGGAGGAATTTTAAATCTTATTTCTTTTCTCTTCTCCTTTTGGTTGATAAATTATATTAATATAAAAGATCTAAATAATAAACTATTACAAAAATTACTAATAAAATCACTAAACTATAACTTCTATTAAGGACTGGGTCCTTCCCTATTTTTGATCACCTTTATCTCCAATGCCTACTGCAGTGCCTAATTACCAATAAATATTTGTTGAATGAAGTAAATGAAATAAGTGAATCATCTGCATTTGTAAATGACACTTGTAAAAGAGAATGAAACACTTCCCCCAATGGCATATGTGTGACTGAGAAAAGAAGGCCTGCTCTAGTCTAAAGTTCAATTAGAAACATCCCTTAAGATGTGCACTCACAGCATTTTGAAATCAGCTCTCTCCTGGTGAGATATGTGGCCCAGCCAGACCTCGTGAGCCCCCAAATTCTGAATTCTAACCAATCCAAATATGCTCCCAACTCTAAGATATGATTCTGTGACTTAGATTAGGAGAAAAGGGAGAGGGAGTAGTTGCCAAAGGACTGATGTCACAAGCACCTGTCCCTTAATTTACCAACCAGAATGGCCCAGGACAAAGTTCCTAGATGTGTTGTGCTCCGGGTGAGTAGCTTTCTTCAAAGCAAGTGTGATTAACATTTCTATCCACAGCTCCTCTCTCTAAAGTCCAGGCTTTGTTCCCTGGTTTGGCATTGAAAAGAAGTGCTTGAGTTTTAAATAAGGTAGTGAGAGTATAAGATGCCATTCAGTCTTGATTTTACTGTTCCATATTCCTGCAACATTAAACTCCACAGATTAAGGAATTTTCACCAGGTCAAAGGCTGCCTTTGAATCGGCCTCCTCCCTGGGGGGAGGGACTACTAACCTCCTCCCTGGGGAAATTGTGATATACTCATCATTCCAATACGAACATCTTTATATAAAGTCTGTTTTCCAGATATTTTGAACCTTCCCCAAGCCCTGCTTATATAAAGTGTCAATGTTCCGTGTTGATGTAAAGTACTCCTGCTCTCTGAGCATAGAGTAACTCAAGACCCTGACAAACTTGTATGTCATCCAAAATATGTTTGCAGACTTTTCCCTCTTGCCTATAAAATAGCATGAAAGGAAATGTCTTGCTCCATAAATATAACTGTCAAGTGTTTAAATGACTTGCACTTCATCATCATCATCACCAAAATCATAAACTGCCCTTTTTTGTCCAGGGCTGGGATTGTAGTATACTCGGCATATTCAACAGATATTTGAGTAACACGCTGAGAAGATGTAGCCACTAAGTTTTTTATGAACCTTCCCTAAAGAGACCATAACATCTAGTTATTTCCAGATACAATTTCTGTATTAGAAGTGTGATGGTTAATTTTATGTATCAACTTGACTGGGCCATGATATATCCAGATATTTGGTCAAATATTATCTGCTGTTTCTGTGAGAGTGTTTTTGGATGAGATCAACATTTAAATTGGTAGACTGAGGAAGGCAGATTGCTCTCCATAATGGGAGTGGGCCTCATCCAATCAGTTGAAGGCCTGAACGGAACAAAAGATCTGACTCTCCACCAAGTAAAAAAAGGATTCTTCCTGCCTGAAGGCCTTCATACTGGTACCTTGGTTTTCTCCTGCCTTTGAACTTGAACTGAAATATTGCCTTTCCTGAATCTTGAGTCAATCAGCCTTCAGACTGGAACTACACCATCCATTGGCTCTCCTGGTCTCCAGCTTCACCAGCTCATCCTGCTGATCTTGAAACTTACCAGCCTCCATAATCACATGAGCCAATTCCTTGTAATAAATCTTTTCATATACACATCCTATTGGTTCTGCTTCTCTCAAGAACCCTGAATAAAACAACACATAAGATTTAACATTTTATTCAACACATAGGATTCTATTCACTAATAGAGGACTCTGGGAAGATGGCAGAGTAAGAAGCACCAGGGATCTGTCTCTCCACCTAGATAGCAATTGCACTGGCAGAATCTCTCTGATGTAACTATTTTGGAACTCTGGAGTCTTTCAAAGGCTTGTAATTTCCAGGGGAAGACTTGGATGGTAAACTGAAGTTAATTTCAGTCAATTTCAGTTCTTAGCAGAGTAGTAGCTAACCATCCTCCACCCTCTGTCCTGTGACAGGCTGCTCTGCCAGCGATCCTGGAGCAGCCTGCACTCAGTTTCCTGGAGTCAGGCTAGGCAAAAAGGACACTGTCTTCTCATTATTGGAACTCTGTGTTCTGCTCATTGATTGCTGCTTCTGATCACAGAGGTGCAAAGAGGCGGCCAGCCATTATTGTTGAACCTCCCCGCCCATGGTTGCAAGCCCCTCCCTGCCAGCTGAAGTGAATTCTAAGGGATTTAATGAAGCAGGCTTCACTTTTCACTTCTTCCCCTTTCAGAAGCCAGACATTGAAGACTAGGCCATTCAAAAACAATTCCATACTTGGAGAAAATTAGAAAGTGACTGTGCATGCCCAGGGAAAAGCTCAGAAACAAACTACGAAAGACCTTAGGCTTACACATCAGGCTCTTCTTCGGCATAGAGACATCCTACAACAATCAAAAGCAAACAAACAAAAGACAAAGACAATAACAAAAACCAGTCAACACTCGGGAAGAGTGAAGATCTGATTTCCAGAGTTACCATGTTATTATGTCCAGGGTGCAACAAAAAAGCACAAAGCGTACAACAAAATAGGAAAGTATGGCTCATTTAAAGGAAAAAGTAAATCAATAAATCAATGGAAATTCTCCCTGTAAAGACTTACTAGCAGATCTCATAGACAAAGACTTTAAAGCACCTATCTTAAAAATGTTCAAGGAACTAAAGTAAGATGTGGAGACAGTCAAGAAAATAATATGTGAACAAAAATGGAAACATCAATTGATAGGAAGTCTAAAAAGATCCCCTCCCCCCCCAAAAAAAATTCTAGAACTCAAAAGTACAATAACTGAAGTGAAATAAAAAATCACTATAGGGATTCAAAGGCAATTTGAACAGGCAGAAGTAAGTATCAGAGAACCTGAAGATAGGACAATGGAAATTATCAGGTATGAGGAACAGAAAGAAAAAAAAGATTGAAGGAAAGCAAACAGAGCTTATGGGGCCTGTGGAACACTATAAAGCTAATCCAGTAGAACTAGATGTGCAAAGACAATGTAGCATCGTTTTTTTCTTATCCTTATTAATTCAGTCTCTTCCAGATTAAATAATTGCTGTCTGGTAAATGCTCAATACTTCAAGCTTTCTCTTTCTCTCTTGGTCCTACAGCATATGCCATTGTGGAGTACACAGCCACTGATGTGACTTCATGGTGGCAGGGAGTAGAGGATGGGACATCTTGAATCCCATTCACCATCTGAATTCTTGTGAGTTCCTACTGTGGAATTGCTACCTAGCTCTTGAACTGATATCTGCTAAGGTGAAACCGAAACAGACTGTCTGCAGGGCATTGCACTGGCATTTGCTGCTGAAGTCAAGAACAGTGGCCATTTATCTCTGGTCTTGAACTTTTTCAGGTCCCCCCATTATGCTCTTTGTCTAGTCCCCCCAGGCTTCCACGCAATCTGGTCTCATTCCCTTACTTCTCTGACTTCTTTTCTGTCATTCTTCCCTTTGCCTACCCTTCCCCAACTACATAGACCTCTCTTTTCCTTGAACATACCTGGCATGTTCCTGTCTTAGGGTCTTTATGCTGCTAGCCCTTCTGTCTGGTATCACGGTTTGCTTCTTCACTGTGTTTGAGACTTTGCTCTGATGTCACCTTCCATATAATATATTCCTTGATCATCTTATTTAAAACTGAACATCACTCCTGAGCTCCCACATTCCCTTGTTTATTTATTTCCATGGCAATTGTCACTATTCAATATATCATATAATTTACTTATTTGTTTGGTTTATTGTCTATCTCCCTCCTTAAGAATATAGGCTCACTCTAATAAAATACCTAGGAATAAATCTAACCAAAGATGTAAAGGATCTGTATGCTGAAAATTATAGAAAGCTTATGAAGGAAATTGAAGAAGATTTAAAGAAATGGAAAGACATTCCCTGCTCATGGATTGGAAAAATAAATATTGTCAAAATGTCAATACTACCCAAAGCTATCTACACATTCAATGCAATCCCAATCAAAATTGCACCAGCATTCTTCTCGAAACTAGAACAAGCAATCCTAAAATTCATATGGAACCACAAAAGGCCCCGAATAGCCAAAGGAATTTTGAAGAAGAAGACCAAAGCAGGAGGCATCACAATCCCAGACTTTAGCCTCTACTACAAAGCTGTCATCATCAAGACAGCATGGTATTGGCACAAAAACAGACACATAGACCAATGGAATAGAATAGAAACCCCAGAACTAGACCCACAAACGTATGGCCAACTCATCTTTGACAAAGCAGGAAAGAACATCCAATGGAAAAAAGACAGCCTCTTTAACAAATGGTGCTGGGAGAACTGGACAGCAACATGCAGAAGGTTGAAACTAGACCACTTTCTCACACCATTCACAAAAATAAACTCAAAATGGATAAAGGACCTAAATGTGAGACAGGAAACCATCAAAACCTTAGAGGAGAAAGCAGGAAAAGACCTCTCTGACCTCAGCCGTAGCAATCTCTTACTCGACGCATCCCCAAAGGCAAGGGAATTAAAAGCAAAAGTGAATTACTGGGACCTTATGAAGATAAAAAGCTTCTGCACAGCAAAGGAAACAACCAACAAAACTAAAAGGCAACCAATGGAATGGGAAAAGATATTCGCAAATGACATATCGGACAAAGGGCTAGTATCCAAAATCTATAAAGAGCTCACCAAACTCCACACCCAAAAAACAAATAACCCAGTGAAGAAATGGGCAGAAAACATGAATAGACACTTCTCTAAAGAAGACATCCGGATGGCCAACAGGCACATGAAAAGATGTTCAGCGTCGCTCCTTATCAGGGAAATACAAATCAAAACCACACTCAGGTATCACCTCACGCCAGTCAGAGTGGCCAAAATGAACAAATCAGGAGACTCTAGATGCTGGAGAGGATGTGGAGAAACGGGAACCCTCTTGCACTGTTGGTGGGAATGCAAATTGGTGCAGCCGCTCTGGAAAGCAGTGTGGAGGTTCCTCAGAAAATTAAAAATAGACCTACCCTATGACCCAGCAATAGCACTGCTAGGAATTTATCCAAGGGATACAGGAATACTGATGCATAGGGCCACTTGTACCCTAATGTTCATAGCAGCACTCTCAACAATAGCCAAATTATGGAAAGAGCCTAAATGTCCATCAACTGATGAATGGATAAAGAAATTGTGGTTTATATACACAATGGAATATTACGTGGCAATGAGAAAAAATGAAATATGGCCTTTTGTAGCAACGTGGATGGAACTGGAGAGTGTGATGCTAAGTGAAATAAGCCATACAGAGAAAGACAGATACCATATGGTTTCACTCTTATGTGGATCCTGAGAAACTTAACAGGAACCCATGGGGGAGGGGAAGGAAAAAAAAAACAGGTTAGAGTGGGAGAGAGCCAAAGCATAAGAGACTCTTAAAAACTGAGAACAAACTGAGGGTTGATGGGGGGTGGGAGGGGGGAGAGGGTGGGTGATGGGTATTGAGGAGGGCACCTTTTGGGATGAGCACTGGGTGTTGTATGGAAACCAATTTGTCAATAAATTTCATATATAAAAAAAAAAAACGAATATAGGCTCACTCTAGACGTTAGGGCTGGCAAATAGTGCAGAGAGCTCAGAGTTAATGTGGTACCTCCTCCATGACCATGAGATTCAATGAAGCACATCAAGCCCCCAAGAAAGCATGAACAATGAAAGGTGCAATACACAATAAGATTCTGAGTGAGATGGAGCCAGTAACAGGCTTCCCCCTTGCATTCATGTTCTTCGCTTTTCAGGTTTCCATATTTTCATCATCTCAGTCTTTACTGGCTTTCATTTTAAAACTCCAAAGCTACCAACAAATGACAAAAATTTCTTAATTTTTGTCAAAAAATTATTGAGGGCCTACTTAAATTTTTGCATTAGTGAAGATAAACACTGTAACTAAAACATTTCAACTCTTCGCTGGGACTATCAGCCCAATATGTTGTATACAGCTGGGAATTGAGGGGGTTGAAGGACCCAGGCATTTCCAACTTATGGCTCCATTCTCCCTATCAACAACCAGGAGGGAGAGAAAACAAAGGGTGAAATAGATAGCAGTTGGCTGACCACCTTGACCATACACATTACTTCTGCTCACATACCATTGGTCAGAACTAGATCATGGTATGGGGTCCCTGGGTGGCTCAGTCAATTAGGCATCTGATTTCTGCACGGGTCATGATCTTACAGCTTGTGGGTTCAAGCCCCATATTGGGCTCTGTGCTGACAGCTTGGAATCTGGAGCCTGATTCAGATTCTGTCTCTCTCTCTCTTTCTGCCCCTCCCCTGCTTGCACTGTTTCTCTCTCTCAAATATAAATAAACATTAAAATAAGTCTTTTTTAAAGAAACTAGATCATGGTATAAATGGACGCAAGGAATCATGGAATTAGTCTCTGCTTGAGCAACTCTTTCCCTGTGCTGATTCCATGCCATGAAAGGAAAAGCACAGATCTTATTGGACATTTAGCTCTTTTAATCATGCATGTCTTACGGTGTGTGAGCATTCTCATGTACATTCTTTCATTAATTCTGTCAACATCTTCATCAGATATTAATATCATTCCCATTATACAGAGGAGGAGACACACCTAGAGATAGGTGCCCCAAGATTTGCATTTTTAATACAGGCTTTCTTGAGATATAATTTACATACTACACAATTCACCAACTTAAAAATACACTTCAGTGATTTTTAGTATATTAATTCACAGAGTTGTGCAACCATCACCATGGTCAATTTTAGAACACTTTTATCCTCTCCAAAAGAAATGTGTGCTCAGTAGTATTTCCTTCTCATTTCCTCCTTAGTCCCTTCCAACCCTAAGCAACCACTAACCCACTTCCTGTATTTATAGATTTGCCTTTTCTGGACATTTAATATAAATGGAATCACACTGGGTGGCTCAGTTGCTTAAGCCTCTAACCCTTGGTTTCAGCTCGGGTCATGATCTCACAGTTCATGAATTTGAACCCTGCATCAGGCTCTGCGCTGACAGGGTGGAGCCTGCTTGGGATTCTATCTTCCTCTCTCTCTCTCTCTTCCCCTCCCCAACTCTTTCTCTCTCTCTCTCTCAAATATAAATTAATTAAAAATAAATAAACTATTAAATGGAATCATACAATATGTGGTCTTTGTGACTGGCTTCTTTCACTTAGCATAATGTTTTCAAGGTTTATCCAGGTTGTAGCATGTATCAGTATTTTATTTCTTTTTATTGACCAACAATATTCCATTTTATGGATATGCCACAAATTTGTTTAACCATTGATCAAGTGATAGACACTTGGATTGTTTCCATTTTTGCTTATCATGAATGATGCTGCTATAACCACTCGTGAACAAGTTTTTATGTGAACATGTTTTTATTTTTCTTGAGTATATACCTGGAAATGAAATAGCTGGGTCATATGGTAACCTGTGTGTTACCTTTTTTGAGGAACTGTCAGGCTGTTTTCCAAAGTGGTTGTGCCATTTTACAATCTTCATAGCAGGGCGGAGTGCTCTATTTTCTCCACAGCCTTCCCAACACTTATTATTCATCTTTTTTATTATAGTGGGATTTGCATTTTGAAAGATGACTATTTCTGCCAACTTCAAACTTAGGATTGTGGCTCAGTTCCTCTGGTAAGATGGTAGGTAAGGACAGAGAGCCATAAGAAGAATTTTAAAGGATTTCTCTTCTGTGCTCTTTCTCCCAGGTACTTAATCTGCCATCTGGATGCCCAGAAACCTGAGATTATATTGTGGGATTCCATGAATGCTTGCCCTCCTTGGGTTTACCCCATGTTCCAGACTTTTCCTAATCACTCCTTTCTCGACGCTCACTATAAATAACTGGGTGCAGGAAGTTTTGAGCCCTTTGTTTTAACCCATCTATTCAGATCCAGTTGACTCTCTGATCTGAGAATCTTTTGACTCCCGTATTTAGGAGTAGAAACCTTTATATCAAAATTATGTTTACATGAATGAATACTCATTCATTTAGAAAGTACTTTTTAGAGCTGATTTGTATTAAGCTTCTTTAATTTCTCTTTTTAAGTGTTTATCTCTTTATTTTCAGAGAGCACATGTGTGCTTGCAGGTGAGTGGGGAGGGGCAGAGAGAGAGAGAGAGAAAGAGAGAGAATCCCAAGCAGGCTCCACGCTGTCAGGGCAGAGCCAGACACGGAGCTGGATCCCAGGAACCATGAGATCATGACGTGAGCTGTTATCAAGAGTCAGACACTCAACCGACTGAGCCACTCTGGCGCCCCAAGCTACTTCAATTCCTCGATAAAATTTTTATTCCAAGGCATTAAGGCATTTTTAAATTTTTTCCCTTTTGATTTTTTAATTTACTGAAATTCCTTTCATTGGAATCAATTATTTTCCACATAAGGTTTAAATGAAAATGTTATTCAATGTGGGGTTTTTTTCCTTGCCGTTCATATCAAATTTTTCCTGAATATAGTTTCTGCAATTGCATGTGCTCTTTTATGGTCACTATTTGTACCAAGTCCAGTTGTCTCAGGTCAAATTATTCACACCCAAACTTAGTCAAAAAATTGGATTCCTGCATCAATTTTTATGCAATAATAAGTTTCAACATGTGCCAGTTTAGCTGTTGGCAGTTTTATTTCATGTTGATTACTTTTGCCAAGTCTAATTTTTCCCTGTTCAATATTTGCATGTTTCAATGCGAGCATCAAGACATGATTTGTCATCAGATTTTCATCTCTGACAAATTTTAACATGTGCAGGTTCAACCGTTGACTTCTCTTTTGTGCTGATCATTCCCACCAGTAATATATAGTATAAATTGGATAAAGGACTGATAGTTTGGATTTTTTTTTCTGTTTTAGCTAATACACAAGAAAACTGTAAGTTCCCTCAGCTATGCCAAAGTTTATTCTGCCTTCTGGAATTTCTCTATATTGATGATCTAATTCTTTAACATATTTCCAATCAACATATTTACCATATTTCCACCAGCCACCCATGCTGATGGCCCAGCAAAGAGCAAATGGTGGGATCAGAACATCCTTGGGGCCAAATGTCTCTGCATCACGATATTCTAGGGGCTAAAACAATCCAGTGTCACAAAATTAATCTTTCCAATATGCTCTATACCTGATTCATCATTGGAGTCAGCTGGGAAAGTTTTTTAAAACATATATCTTCCTAACTTATCTCTTCCCATCCCCGTCTGTCCTAGGCCAGCAAATTTTCACTTCACAGGTCTGGGATAGGTTCCCAGCATCTGCAATTTTTAAAAAAGTTCCTTTAATGATTCCACAGGGCATCTGGGTGGCTCAGTCAGTTAAGCATCTGACTCTTGATTTCAGCTCAAGTCATGATCTCACATTCATGAGATGGAGCTCCATGGTTGGGCTTGGTGCTGACACTGTGGAGCCTGCTTGGGATTCTCTCTTTCTTGTTCTTTCTCTGTCCCTACCCTGCTCTCTCGCTCACTCTCTCTCTCTCAAAATAAATAAGTAAACTTATTTAAAAAGATAAAAAATAAAAAGTTCCTCTAGTGATTCTTATGTCTATCCATAAAGGTTTGGGTGTCTTCTGGGCTAACCAGAAAAGAGCTGTCTATATGGGTCATGCATATGTCACAATTCTTTCAGTACTTGAACTTACAAAAAAAAGAGAGAGAGAGAAATAAGGCATTAAGGAGGAAAGGGAGACTGCTGGTGGCCAAGAAAGTGTGCTAACTGGAAGGGCCTGGTAAAGATGTAAGAGGTCAGCAGGCAGTGGCGGTCAATCTGGAGGTCAAGAGAAGGAAGTAGAAATAAAGCAGTACAGTTTAAAATGTGTGTTCTCGGGGCACCTGGGTGGCTCAGATGGTTAAGCATCCGACTTCAGCTCAGGTCATGATCTCACGTTCCATGGGTTCCAGCCCCATGTCGGGCTCTGTGCTGACAACTCAGGGCCTGGAGCCTGCTTCAGATTCTGTGCGTGTGTGTGTGTGTGTGTGTGTGTGTGTCTCTCTCTCTCTCTGCCCCTCCCCCGCTCACACTCTGTCTCCCCCTGTCTCTCAAAAGTGAATACACATTAAAAAAAATTTTAAATGTATGTTCTCAAACCATAGGCACCATCAAGTCTTTCCCTTTTTGCAGCCCTTGTTCTGCTTTGACTGGTTGGGGGCAGACTTTTAAGGCTGGCCAAGATGTTGCCTTGCTTGGTGACTAAATCATCAGGTAACCTGATATAGCAGGTATAAATCTCAGTCTACAACTCAAGATTGGAAAAAAAATAGAACTTTATTTTCTGTGATTCAACTTATTTCCTATTTTTGAGATGCCCTTTCACTGTAGAAAGAAAACTAAGTTCAGTGAGTTCAAAATTTTTCATCTTTGCCCCAAAGTGGGTCTGAAATAGGCTGGTGGAACAGTGGTTTTAATGACAACGTGTTTCAAAGGAAAGCCTGTTATGTCACTTGCAGAGACATGTGGCTCCCCACCCAAAGTTTGGTTTTGGATGTTGATACTGATGCTATCACATACACACACACACACACACACACACACCCCAAAAAGGTATAAAAGGCTCATTACTAACATAACTGAGTGTCTGGGAGAGCAGGGCAGGCCTCTCAAGCAAACCTGAAATGAGAAAGCAAGGGAAGGAGACTGGTGTAGGTTTTTAATTGTAGTGAGGGTTTGGGGCTGAGGATGAGAGTCTCCATAAAGCAGGAGCTTGTGGTTTTACTGGTGCCAAAATTGTGAGCGCCCAGGCTTCTTATCAGCTTGTCCAGATGTAGACATAAGGGGAAGAGGGAGAAGTGAGATATAACAGCTGTCAACAATCAAATACCAAAATACAGAGTCTGAGCCTTCATTACAAAGTCATTAGTCTTTGATTTCATTTGTCCACACAAAAATCTTCTGAAGCAACCAGCATCTTGCCTGATACTTGGTCTTCAATAATAATTATTATTATGGTTATTGTTACTGATTAATATCAAAGTCCCAAGAACTGCCATGTTTTACATGCACAATTCATTTAACCCTGATTGCAATCTTAGCATGCAGGTAATATTATTATCTCACTTTACAGGCGAAGAAAGCGAGGCACAGAGTTAATGGCATCTGACCCTCTGGAAGGAGTCAGAGTCAGGATTCCAACTCACACTGTCTGGTTCTATACCTCTGTTTCCTATCTTCCTGATTCTTCTCATTCTGCCATGGTATGGTATAACCAAGCTGCTTTGGTGCATGGGGACTTCTATGACACTGTCCCTAGACAGTCTAGAGCTTGCTGCTTCCATGTGACTCTAATCCTGGAATCAGGGCTCTGGGCCCCACTCTGTAGAAATGGATCAGCCAGGATCCTGGCAGAAATCAAATGCACTTCGAAACTGGGTAATTTATGATTTCATAAAGGAAATGTTAACAAAAATGTGGGCAGGAGGGGACAGGGAGCCATCACCACCCTATACCCAGCCAGAAAAAATGAGGGGAGGAAGTGGCTACGGGAACCAAAAAGTGAGCAGTGCAGAAAGAGCCATCTGACAGAAGCTGTGGCTTTTATTTAAGGAGCACAGCTGGGAAGGCGAGGGAATAAATATCCTGTTCTTATTTTCCTCCCGTTCTCCAGATCTCTTGCCAATGTCTTCTACTGGCCAAGCCCAATGAAAGAATGGAGGGCAAGGAAATTGTTCATATTGCCCATATGGATAGTCACCCAGGGCACCAGGCAGGATGAAGGGTGTGAAGTGGATCTGTGGGGTAAAGTATACAATGACCATCATAAGCTTTTATCATTGCTTTCATCATTCTTCCTCACTATACTTTTATCATTCCTCTTCCTTTTCCTTCTCTTTTCTCCCAAGGCTAGGAAAAAAGTAATATACATACATATATATATATATATATAGAGAGAGAGAGAGAGAGAGAGAGAGACACAGAGAGACAGAGAGAGACAGAGAGAGACAGAGAGAGACAGAGAGAGAGGGAGGGAGAGAGAGAGAGAGGTGGGAACTGGCAGAGGCAGAAAGGAAATGCTCTCTCTCTCATTCTCCACTCTGCCTCCCCATTTCCTAGGAACCTATTCAACTGCAAATACTACCGTGTCTGCCATATATTGGCTTAAACACAAAAAGGTTTATCTGGCTCACATAGCTAGTTTTATGATCCATTGGGCTACCAAGGACCCAGAGCCTCTCCATCTTTCCGCTCTAGAGTCCTTGACATTTTTGCTTTCATGCTCACTCTGGTTGTCTTATGGCTCATCTAAGATGGTTGTTCCTCCTCCAAGCATCATATTTGTGCATCTATGCACAGACAGAAAGAAATATTAAAGTATAAAAGCATAAAAGAAAAAGAAGAAGGAAAAGACTCTCAGAAATACATCACTTACATCCCATTGGCTAAATTGTGTCATATGACCAACTTATACTACAAGAGAGTATGCCCTGTAAGGGGTTTTAGGTGAAAGAATGGGAGTTCCCTTGAAAAAGATGGAAAGGAAATAGACCCTGAGTGGCAAGCTGTCAAAATACTCATCATTTTATCTATATCACAAATCTGCTCTGCTCTCATAACTTCTTAGGCCTTTGGAAATTAAATCCAGAAAGTGATTTATAAGCTAGAGATGAATAGATAGATAGATAGATAGATAGACAGACAGATAATATAGACATAAAGTACGTGACTGCTCAGTTAGTACAGGTTTCTCAGACCTTCTTGCAGATAGGTGTGAACATTTGACCATCTTCTCAACAACTGAATATGAGCAGAAGAGGTGTGTGCCCCTTGAATTTAGGCATTAAGACACAAGACATTTGTTACTGTGCATCTTCTTCCCTTTTCTATAGACTGAAAGCTAGTGCCTGTCACCAGCTTCTGTTGTGCTTTAAAGGACAATGGACCAACAAGATTGCATACCTCTAAATGTCCACATGGATCAGAAACGTGTCTGAATCTGGACTGTTAAATCAAGGACTATTATGGAAAGAGAGAAGAACTTCTTTGTTCTATAAGCTACTGCATCTTGGGGTCTCAATGTTACAGCTTTTATCCTACCTAATACAGTTTCTATCTCAAATATGATTCTCTAGGATGGTTACAATTTCATGCAAAGCTGTGCCTGGGTTTATGTGATATTTTTCTATGCTTCCCAAAATCAGTGTTTGAATTCTTGCCTCCTTTGTTTATTTGTCATTATTCATTTTCCCAGGATTTTCTCCCTTTTCTAAGCATTGTTCCATCCTTCTCACTCCCCTGTCTGGAGTTCAATTAGAAATAGAAGAAATTAAATTTGTAGATCAGCAGCCATTGCTTGGGCAGTGTGGATTTTGTCAAGGATGAAGATAAACAGTTAGGAACTAAAGCCATATGCAAGACGGGTATGGAGCAACATCTGAAGGAGACCAGGCCACACTGGGAATTCTCATAGTCCCTCCTTTAGGTTAATGGGCATACTGAGTCTCATCATTTAGCCTAGTCTTGGTTTGTTCAGTTTTCTAGATCTGTACCACTTGAGACAGCTATAGTCTCAGACTCTTTAGTATGACTGCCATTAGGGTTTTTTTTTTTTTAATTATACCTGTCCTTCTAGTGAATTATGCCTTTGTAATCCAATTTTAATCATTTGTCAGTGAGTGCCTGAGTCATTTAAAATTCTGAAGAGAATATAGCAAATGACTGTGGAGATACATATGGACATAAGAATTATAAGAAGGTCTTGGACAATGCCTCTTAGCCAATATCCTACCCCATCTGGGATTATCCCAGAAGAAAAATTTTATCTCCACCCTGAATTTACAGAGAAGAGAGGTTTGACATCAATAGGATTGTGTAATACTTTTCATTCCCCTGATTTACCCAGAAAAAAATTATACTTGGATTAAAAAAAAAAAAAAAGACCACGGTGGGGCATCTGGGTGGCTCAGTGGGTTAAGTGTCCAGCTATGGCTCAGGTCATGATCTGACGGTTCTTGAGTTTGAGCCCCACATGGGGCTCTGTGCTAACAGCCTGGAGCCTGCTTCAGATTCTGTGCTTCCTCTCTCTCTGCCCCTCCCCTGCTTGCTCTCTCTCTCTCTCTCTCTCTCTCTCTCAAAAATAAGTAAACATTAAATTTTTAAAAAAGAAAAAAGACCATGGAAAGAAACTTTAAGAATATCAAAGATGACTATGAAAAATAGGAGAAAGATATGAAAGAGTATATCATAGTCAATTACTCCTGGGGTGCAAGGGTTTTGAGCTAGTGACTTTGGATAGAAGCTATCAACATCCAGCAGCCTGCTGCTTGGTTGAAAAATCTTGGAAAACTATCACCTTCATGATGTCACCTTCTGGAAGATTCTAAAAGATTCTCAGTTTTAGATCTCCTGTTGACACAGAAGTCCAGGGAATAGATGTATTATAACTTTTTAACTGGGAGACAAGGATCCAAAGATTGGGATTCCCTAAAGTTTTACTGCAGTCTATGTAGGTAACAACACCTGATATGGTCCTTTACAATGAAGTTTGAGAATAGTCTTATGTTGTTGCCATTTCCTATGATCCAAGACTCAAGTCTGAAGGACATGCAAGAGTTCCTGTGGAGTATCATTGGGAAAAGCTGTTTGGACCTGTTGATTATAAACTTGAGTATGCTGCATTAATCCCTTACAATATTGTGCCATGTTGGACTGAAAAATAATAGTTAAGATAGAGGGTAAGATCTCTAGATTCAATGTGCATCCAGTGACTATTTAATATAGGGATAGTCTATAGGTTTCTGTGAGACTGGCCCTAACATCCATGAGAATTATGAACAAAACCTTTGGCCTCAGTAACGAAAGTTCCTCAGATAGTTTTACAAGTCTCAGTTGGTACCTCTATCACCAAACAAATAGGTGGGTATTGCCAAGTGGAAAACACAAGGTCTTAAAGTTTCTTTGCTACTATCAAAGCATTTGTTTTATGGCAATGAAAGTCGTCTAGAAGACTGAGAAATAAAAACAATAGTAAGGACATACTTATAACCACATGAGATGAGTAACTGAATGAAATTCATCTGTAAATAGATGCTCAAATATCCTAAAGATTTTGGCTTGTGTTTATGCCCCAGCTTTACAATTTTCTCAAGACAGTAGGTTTGACAGATGAGAAATGCACCAGAGGTATCCTCTAAAATCTTATTGAAGTGTCCCCACCAATGCTTATTTATGATGTTGTTTTTTTTTTAATTTGAGAGAGAGAGAGAGAGAGAGAGCATAAGCAGTGGAACGAGGCAGAGAGAAAGAGAGACAGGGAGGGAGGGAGAGAGAGAGAGAGAGAGAGAGAGAGAGAGAGAGAGAGAGAATCTTAAGCAGACTCCATGCTCACTGAAGAGCCCAACATGGGGCTTGATCCCACAACCCTGGGATCATGACCTGAGCTGAAATCAAGAGTCAGACGCTCAACTGACTGAACCCCCAGGTGCCCCTATGATGGTTTTTTAAATTTCCTTTCCATAATGAGTGATAGCATGTAACACTTTTTGAGAAAATCCATTTCAGTATTTTGGGGAAGACCAAGAGACTATCTTGGTGCCATCATAGCTACCTGGGAGGAGAAAAAATTTAATCTTTTCCAATACATTTCTTCATAATCAAATGCTTGATACTAAAATTAACTCAAGACCTAGTGCCAACAGCTAGGAGTTAGTTTTGGCTTTGACTCTTAGCCTTGTTGGAAAGCCTGGAGGTGTTAAAGCAACTCATTTAGTATAGTAATCTGCTAAAGCATTACCCTTTGCTTCTTGAGTCTGCTTTTTACTATGGGACCCAACCTTAATACAGCCAGTTCCTTTGGAAAAACAAAGCACTAATGGGAATTTTATGTGAGTACCATGTTTAATTGAAATACCAGATGCAGTTAAGCCACATTGCCTCCAAAGCATACCAAAATCACGAACTATCCCAAAACCATATTTGCTATCTGCATAGTTAGTTCCTCTCTTATCTTTGCCTAATTAGAAGGCTATAGTAAGTGCTACAATTTCAGCAACTTGTACAGATTTGGCCCCTGGGAAAGGATAATATTTGAGTAAGTCTAAGTAAGTTGCAATCACATACTGAGCTTGACAGCTTCCTTGTTCAGTTCTCTAATAGGCTCCATCTATAAATATTTCTAAATCTGGCTCGTCAAAGAGTTTCAAAGAGATTAGAGTGAAGTAAGGAAAATTCCCGAATAAATGCATTACAGTCATTAGGGTTTTTTCTCCGCTGGAAGAGAAAGAAAGTTGTGGGGGAGGGCAGGCTAGGGGTTACAGCAATGGATAGAAATATGTGTGAGTGAAAAGCGAAGGATTTCATAGAAGGTCAATCTCAAAGCAGAAAAACATTGAGTGTTTTCATTCAAGAGTGAGGTCTGAATGACATGAGGAACCATAATGTTAAGAGGAGATCCTAAAACTAAATCAATAGAAGCCTCAATTAACGGTGCTACTGTTGTCACTGAGGGAAGACAAAGAGGGTAGGCTTTTGCTATAGGGTAAAATGAGAGGCTATTATGTGTGATGAATGTCTGAAGCCCATTGTGCTATTGAATTAGAAACCTTAAAGTTTATCTTTGGGTGCTTCATATACAAATAGAAGGAAAGGCCTATCTACGGTAATTAAGGAGTGCAAGCACAGGCGTTTTGAAGAGCAACTTTTAAGTTACAGAAGGCTCTAGGTGAGTCTGTCTCAGGCAAAGTCTCTGGTACTGGGAAGTTAACCTGTACCAAAATAAAATAATCTTTTCTTCCATGGAGTTGCAGAAATAGGTTGCCCAGTCCACATTTGAGTGGCACCCCATTTGCAAAGTAGACCTCACTCCAACAGATCCACCAGCGTGGAATCATTATGCAGAAAAGCATGTTGATTAGTGAGAGGAGTATCTGAAATTCTTGCCATTTGGTTACTCTAAGGAAGGAATGATGGAAAGGCAAGTTTATGGCAGAATGTGTAGGTCCGGTGTCAACAAAAAAGAAACATGCTTGGAGTTTTTGCAACTGCATGGAAATTTCTCCCTTTTGTTTTAAAGGCGATTTTGGACAAACCAAAGGATCTACTTACTCAAAAGGGAGGCATTTTGTCACAAAAAGTTATTTTAGATTCTTTCAATTGAAGGCCGAGCAAGGTTTTTTCCAGTGTCTCTTTTCCTTATAACTTCCACATATATCTTCCACATATATGTTCCAACTGGCTATAGACAGTTTTTGTTCCTGTGTTTATCTAATTGCTTAATCTGGAGAGTTATTAATTTAATCTGTAATATTTTTTCTGAGCCAAAGTGTCTTCAAAGTGCTCATCCAGCTCTTGTAGTTCAGAAAGAAGACAGTCTACCATTCTGCCTTCTGTTTCCTAACTAAATCTGTCACTTCAGGTTTAAAACCATCAACAAAGAAGGTGGTTAGGGCAGTTGTGATATCTTTGATCTTATTAAGAAAAGAGTATTCTAGAAGGTAGCAGCTATGCCATCTCTGAAATTAGGGATGGGTCTGCTTTCTTCCCTCCTTCCATAACTGGATTTTTGACCAATTGGTTTTGACAGGAAGGGCCTCAGGAATAGCTACTAAGACAGCTTGTCTTATTTGCACACTTTTTATATCCACCTGCAGTTAAATTTTGTCACATTTTTTTCTACCATTTTATTAATCAATCCATCATGCTTTTCTAACCAAGTGCTAACATCTCTGGCTCCCACAAAAAGATGAGCTAATTGAAAGAGATCAGGGAGTCCCTGACTATAGGTGAAAAGGTTTAAATTCTTAAACTAATTTTTGACTTTCCTTAGAAGGGATTAGAAAGTCCTTTGCTACATTATGGAATTCTGACCTTGACTAAGGTTTAAAGCTGTGGGACCATTCTATCTACATTAAAAGATATCATGAAGGGACATTTTCCAGTGAAAGGACTATATTTAGGAAGGGACATTGGAGAATAGGAAAGAGGGGGTAAGAGAATGTGCAGGAGGATAAGCAAGAGGAATAAAGCATGGGAAAGAGGAAGTTGAGAGACCTGAGGCCAGGAGGAAAGCCAATCCAAAGATAAGGCAAAAGAGAAAAAAGAGAACTTAAGTTTGCATTTTTATTTTTTTTTTAAGTTTGCATTTTTAGATCCTCCACATTTGTATTAGCTTTTCCTAAGGAGTCCTTAAGAGAAGTAATTTAATTTTTCTCTTAGAGGATTTTTGTTTTTAAGAGGCCTCTTCATACCAGTTAAAAACTTGTTGACCATTAAATGTTTGGAATCTTTGAATCCTTTGATGCTAAGTTACCATAAAAATGAATTGCCTTATTTGTATTCCAAGTTCCCCAGGGTGGCCACCAAAATCCTAGAATACTCACAGAGCTTCCAAAGTTTAGTGTTATTGGCTTTATAATGTTACGCCTATATGCAAGTGCCCTGAACAAGCTAAGAAAATCTCCTTAGCGTCATGGCCCCACTATGACTGGAAAACCTCATTAGTAGAAAAAATTAAACCAAGAGATGTATACAATTTGTATACAAGACAAAGAGGAAGAATAAAGGCTTAGACAGTGCTTCAAGACCAAGAGAGCCAGGCACTGGTCTAGTCCATAGAAGGAGTTGGTCCTCTAAGTGGCCTGGGCTGAACAGCAAAGGGGCCAATCCGGCCTGAATCGTAGCAGCAAAACTATGGAATAAAATCAACTAGAGAGCCATTAGCATAAGGCTCTGAAGGAAGGCTCCAAAGAACCATTTTAACTTGGAGAAGGACAGCGGAAAATTTTGCATGGCTTTAGCAGGAGGGGGTTGGCCAAAATTCAGCTAGACTTAGCAGGACAGGGTTTGGCTGCAGTCCAGCTAGTTTCGGAAATGGGAATACAAGGATTGTTCTTGTGGAATAAGAGTCACTTTTGGGGCAGTCTGGATTTTATTGAGAGAGGTGAAGAGGAAGAATTAGGGGTTAAAGTCATTTGCAAGAGGGGATGGGAAGGAAAAGCTATGGGGTTCAAGAGATTTGAGGGTGGGGGTACAAGGATTTGTGAAAGCCACAGTGGAAAATTCTCCAGTCTTAATTCACTTGGGGTCTCTTATACACAAAAGCAGTAAAACTTGTTTTCACAGGGGTCTTCAATGCCTTCATTCAAAGTAATTTCTAACAGTGACCATGTCAGTGGGAGCAATGTCTTATAGCAGAACTCCCTTAAGTCTCGTTAAACTGCTGGACTAGGCTGTGGATTGGGGGACTCTGGGAGAAGAGGAGGAGCTTTTCTCTGGATTGCCTCTTCTTTATACAGATGATAATTCAAATTTGTCAGGAATTCTGCAGGGTAAAATTCAAGTGGGAAAAGGTAAATCCAATGGATAAATTCCTCCATATTACTCTATATCCAGATAAATTTGAAAACCTTTTAGAATTGAGCAGTGGTCTTTTATTCTGTCAAGATCCCAGGATAATGAAGCACAATTTTGAGGAAGAGAATTCAAAGTACTTGAATGTTTGCTTATTTTGGTTCAGGGGAATGCTGGCACCCTTAAAAGACCAGCCCTTAAGTATGCGACATTGGAATGGAAGTCAAGTAGGAAAAAGCATTGGTTCTTCTTACATAAACTTTAGTTCAGTATAACTTTCTCACGACATTTCAGCTCCCCCACCCCAATCTTGGATGGAAATGAGTGAAAAGATAGGACCAAAAGAAGAGACAATGTTGAAAGATTTTCCAGATGCTTTAAAACCCTGGAAAGCATTCAGTTCTGGTTTGATCTGGGGTATAAGTTAGTCCACTCATTTTTTTCTCTGAGTCATACAACTGGTTCCTGAACTGAATGTTCATTTGTGCCCTTGTGAACAAGTTCCACAGCAGTCAGAGGTGAAATTATTGGAAAGGCTTCCATAGATCTGAGTCACTGAAGGGAAATCGTGTTACTTTTGTCTTTTCTCCTCTTCATGATTAAACAAAATTTTAATAAAAGCGTTATTTTTGCCATATTTTTTTAAAAAGGTCTTGGCAAAAGTGTCATTTCAGTAACACCTTATTCCAACTTTGAGACAGATGTAGAGTAACAGGCTGTAGGTGTTACTTGTCTGTAGTTAAGAGTCTCATGAAATATAAAACCCATTCATTATTAAATTTTAGTCTTGTTTGAGGTTTATTTGAACTTGTTTTCTCAATGTGCATGCAATATATAAAAATTGGCTTTGTCCAAACCATTCATTTAATTGCTTTTGACTGCTGGTGAGCGCACCATGTACCAGGCATGACAGTGTTTTATGTTAAGAGTGTAGTTCTGAAATAGCAGAAAACCAAGGATAATATTGTCATAGTTTAATACAAAATTCATCCGATCTAGGACAATGATGTTATTTCATTCGTGTTTCCCTGAAAAGGCTTAATGATTAACTATGCACTTCTCTACACTAGTTGGTTCTTTCAGAATATATATTTTCTTCTTGTCCATTTGCCATTCAGCTACTACATTCCACCAAGTCAGTATTTAGAACATTTTTCAATTGCTTCAAGAACATAAACTGTAGAAGTTCTGTAATTTTTAGTACTATGCTCTAAAAATTACACAGAGAAAGATAACGTTTTTTTTCTGTACCTATTAGGTCTACTTAGAGAAGCTCAATTTAACAAGCTTCTGTCAAGTTAAGTGACTGGTATTGTGATATATCTTATAGATATACTATTTTTTCAAAGATAAGATTAGCATATTTGCTTATACTTACAGGGATATTTAGGAGAAAGTTACAAGAAACATTAGAAAACAATATAAGACTTTACAAATGTGTCAAATCGGAGGTTCAGGTAAGCCTTTAATTAAAATTGTTACATAGGTAAGTAAAATAGGTAAATTTTATCTTCCTTTACTCTCCTCATCCTTCTTCATGACGTTTTTTCTCAGCTGTGAACACAATTATTCAGTTAGTTGTATAAACTAATGCACACTAAGGTTGTCTTGAATAAAATCACTAAATATTTGTTGAACATCTCCCCATGGACCAAACTCTGTACTTGCGGGTTAAAAACTATCTTTCTTTGATCTTCAACCCATCCTCCAAAGCATCAGTATTATCTGCAAGCTTGTTGGAAATTCAGACTCTCAGACCAACTAAATTGGAATCTGCATTTTAACATAATCCTCAAGTGATTTGTAGATACATTAAAATTTGAGATACTATGGTCTAGAGCGGTGGTTTAGCTTAATCAGAATCATTGAGGTGCTTTGTTATAGGGTCTACATTTGGAGAAACCTCAGGTCTAGAGGATGTAAAAGAAGCCAAGATTGATCTTTGCCCTTAAGTGTTTTATAACATAGCTGGGGATCAAATTGATCACACATTGAGCACTTAATTATGCCAATCTGGATGAGTTTTACTTTAATGCAGTAGTTTTGAGAAGAGAAGGATTAGTGTGGAGTTGAGTTGTCAGGAAAAGTTCTGTTGGCTGGGAAAATGGTGGTACCACTGATTAAGTTAAGAAAGGTGGAGGGGCACCTGGGTGGCTCAGTTCATTAAGCGTCCTTCTCTTAGTTTCGGCTCAGGTCATGATCTCACGGTTTGTGAGTTTGAGCCCTACATCGGGCTCTTGCTGACAGTGTGAGTCTCCTCGGGATTCTCTCTCTCCCTCTCTTTCTCTGCCCCTCTGCTCACCCTCTCTGTCTCTCTCTCAAAAATAAGTAAATAAAACTTAATTAAAAAAAAAAAGGTGGAAAGTATGGCAAATTTGTAAGAAAAGATGATATGTTACATCACAGATATATTGACCTAGAGAGGCTGATAGACCATCAAGGAAAGTTCAAGCCATTGACACTGGAAATGCATAATCCTAGTGCTGCTAAAGATAAAAGTTAGAAAAAGACTGTATGCACCTTGAGGACAGGAACCCTACCTTACTCACTCTTCTATCCTCAGTGCTAGTGGTACACCTGACACATAGGAGACATTGAATAGCTTTTTGTTGACTTAATGAATAAATGAATTTAGGGCTCCTAAAAGCCATGACCCTTTACACACTTCCCCCACTTAGATGCATTTAGTCCATGAAAGAAGACAATAGGAATAACCAAAAAGCTTAACTCAAACTGCAAATCTTTAATAGTGGATTGTCAGGTCCTGAGGAAGCCAGAAGAGAAATATTTTGATAGGTGACATTTAATTTACTAGATTACCTATGGATAAAGCTAGTATACAGGGGACTCTACACACATTCATTCTATTTTGTGTGTGTGTTTGTCATGTGTTTTGTTAGAAGAAAAAAAATGTTAGCAATCTTAAACACTCCCAGAAAGCTTTTAAAGTGAAGTTGAACTTTCTGATTTTCCCATTATCATTGTTGAAAAAAACTGGGTGCTACTACATGCAAAGTCTCCTTCTCCAAGCCAAGAAAAACCCACATATTGTGGGAAGAGAGAAATGTGGTTGCTAGCCAATTCTTCTATAACCATCCATCATATCTCTTGATTTCCAGTCTTTCTCCTTTGAGCCTAGTTAATATACACCATGTTGAGTTTGCTTTACTGCTACCACGCACAAAGAGAATTCTTCTACAATAAACTAAAGTCAGTGTCAGGGTCCGTATGTTCCATTGCTGAACTCATTCTTTGATCTAAGGTAATATTTACTGAGTTGGGGGATCCTGTGATATGATTGACATTATTTCTGGGTCACTGAAAATAACTAAAAAATTATTAAATATATGGTCTAGCTTTCAACAGAATAGAAAAGGGGTAAAAGAAAGAGAGAATCATAGCACCTTCTGTTCTCCCCTGAAACATGATGGATGAATCACATTTACAGCTCCAGTCAGCTTTTATGTCTGAGTTCCAATCAAATGTATCATGCTTTATTAATTTAAAAGCAGGCTGTAAGTATACAAACAACATGTGTGAAATATCAATTAAACTTAAACCTCTGTGGAGGTTTATAATTTGGTAAACAGCTTTCTTCTTTATTCTGTTATAATCAGACAGTTTCATACTTGCAAACACATACCATACACTTCACACATACACAGAAATGATTATCCTACTGATACTCTATCTTCTGAACCAGAATCACCCATTCCTACTGCTTTAGAATCACCCATTCTATCTTCGGAACCAGAATCACCCATTATAAAAAAAGCCTACCATTTTTTTTTATTTTTAAAAGAACTTTTTTAAATGTTTATTTATTATTGAGAGAGAGACAGAGCATGAGCATGGGAGGGGCAGAGAGAGGGGGAGACACAGAATGCAAAGCAGGCTCCAGGCTCTGAGCTGTCAACACAGAACCCCACAAAGGTCTCAAACCCACAAACTGCGAGATCGTGACCTGAGCTGAAGTCGGACTCAACTCACAGAGCCACCCAGGTGCTCCCAAACCTATCATTTTTTTAATTCCTTATAGGGCAAAGGTGAAGAAAAAAAAAACCCTAGAAGATAAAACCAGTTTAGGGAAGCTGACTAACTGGTTTCCTCATCAGAATGACATTAAACCTAAATTCATTTAGGTTAGAAAAGCATCTTCTCTTTAAAGTGTAAATACCATTTTGAAAGTTATGTGACTATTTTCCAATCAAATTTTAGTATGATTTGCTTGACCCAATTATTTCCCTTGTAGTGATGTGTTAAAGTGAATAGCACTCTGGTTTGGGAGTTTTGACTGGATTGTGGGAGGAAGGTAGTCATGGCATATGGATCCGTGGAGGAGGAAGGTGTCAGATATTAACAACTTGCAATGGAGCACTTAGAGCAATATGGCAGTTCTAAGGATTGAGGCTAAATGGAAGGAGACAAGTGTGGAAAACAAGGTGAGGCAGTGCCAGAATTAAATCTCCTGCATTACAAAATTTTGTTCTGCTAATCCAAAAAGAGAAAAAGAAACTCTTTTTGTTCTTTTTCACATACCCCTTCCTAGATGAATCCTTTCTCTTAGATTCCAGAATTTTAGTTAGTATTCACAAAAAAAAAAAAAAAAAAAAAAAAAAAAGATTTTGTCTTGTTTGCCTTTGGTTGGTAAGCTCTTACATACACAATGACCTCAAGCTTGTATTTCTCAACAATATGCCCATTTCCTATGTAAACTACCTTATGGGCAAAAGCTCCCTTTCCACAGGATTTACAGTTTACACTATTATGAAATCATATCCATGGAGGCTGTGAAGATAATTGTTTAGATGCACATACTTAAATTCAGAAACTTCAAAACTTTGATGATACTATCAGGATTCTAAATGCAAAGTTGGTGCAATTCGCTTCCCAGAAGGTCACCAAATACTGTGCTTTTTCAGTTTAAGCCTTGAAGTAATATAAAGTTGCAAAATTCCAAGAAGATTAAAATCGGTTGCATTGCTAAATTGAAAACTAATTCAACAAAAGCCAATTGCACATGAGACAAAATTCTTCCCCACCACACCCTAATCCCCAAAACATATTGAACAAATTATTTGGCTAAAAAAAGTGGTAATACTATTCACAATTACCTTATCATCAAGGAACAGCTAGGGACAAACTTTGTTCTAAAAATTGGAAGCCAATTTTGAACCATGTTGGAAGTCTTCACTATACCCTGCAGAATGTCTTGCCTATGGCTTATTGCCTATTGTCTATTGAATTGAGTGAAGTTGAAAAAAATAAAATAAAAGGGAAAATCCACTGTTGCTGTGTTTTAGCCTTAAACAGAAAGCAAACAAGAGCTTTAGTTCAAAGGGTCTTAGAGTTCAGAAATGAGTTGAGATACATATTTATTTATATATATATTCCTATGTTTATTTATTCATTATGTTTTTGATATTTTATATATGTGTGTGTGTATAAATATATATGTATAGTATGAAATCAGATTCATAAATACAACTTTAAATTCCCTATCTAAGAGACATGATTTCTGGTTTGATTAAGCAGCTTTCAAACCGAATGTGCAAGTCACAAAACGACTTTAGACAGCTAGCCATTTGGGTTGTGTATGTGATAGAAAATAAATGTGGTGTATGTGAGTTTCCTCTAGTTTGGACAGGATAGACCCAATAATATTTTTGAGAAATGTTTTACTGCAGGCTTTGGTTAGGTAATAAGGACCCTGCAGCTCATTCACATTCACTGGCATGCATCAAGTCCTTTCCAACACCATTTGTTTGCTCTTACAAAAGCAGAGACTGAGTATCAAATCCCAGTAGTATTAGATTATTAATTGGTGTGGAAGTTTGCAGGACACAAAATTAAACTGTGGCAGTATTCTTCAAGACTACATGACTACAAAGAGAGAAAAAGAGAGTGTGCTATTTTACCACTGTTGGGATTTAAAATTATCACAGCCAGTTTCAGAAGCATACATTACGCTCAAGAGTCTAGTATACCTGAGAACACGATACTCTCAATAGGAATTTATTTAGCTTCCAAATGAGCCATTAAGAATGCTGTAAAGTACAAGAAATGTTCTCAACTACTGTTTAGAAAACAAATTTTTTAGTGCTTGTAGGTGAGCCCAAAAGACACTAGTGTATAACTATACTAAAAGTTATGTGTCCCAGGACCTTTTGCCAAAATCATTTCTGTTTTACTTTGTTAGCCATACTTTTGAGGATTACCCAGGTTCTCTGCCTTATGCATTTACTTTCCCTCCTGAAGGAAATGGAGGAAAGCATCCCCTCTGGAAAACAGCCTTCACCCCTCCAAGTAAAAGGCTAATTTCTCATACATCCATATATCACTTCCCACCTAATTCTAAAGATGTATAAGAATAGGTATAAACTCATTTATCTGCTATGAGTTACTATGTATAAAAGATAGTGAAGATGTTCCAACTTGCAAAAGTTTAAATTATCTCTAGATCTTCATTTATGTGCATTCTTTGAAGATGATAAATAATCGTTTATTCCTTTAAAACATCTTTGTCTTACACTAATTCAAAAAGACATATGCACATCATGCTTATTGGAGCATTATTTATAATAGTCAAATTATGGAAACAGCCCAAGTGTCCATCAATAGATGAATGGAAAAATAAGATTTGGCATATATATATATATATATATATATATATATATATATATATATTCCACTGAGTAATATAGTGGAATATTACTCAGCCATAAAAAAGAATGAAATCTTGCCACTTGCAACAACATAGATGGAATTAGAGTGTATTACACTAAGTGAAATAAGTCAATCAGGGAAAGACAAATAACATGATTTCATTCATATGTGAAATTTAAGAAACAAAACAAATGAACAAAGGAAAAAAGAGACAACCCAAAAAACAGACTCTTAAGTGTAGAGAATAAACTGATAGTTGCAGGGGGGAGGGAGATGACGGGATGGGTTCAATAGGTGATGGGGATTAAGAGTACACTTATCATAATAAGCGGTGAGTAATGTGTAGAATTGTTGAATCCCTACATTGCACACCTGAAACAATATAACACTGTATGTTAAATACACTGAAATGTAAAAAAAAAATTTAATGAAAAAAAGTATTTTTCTTTATCATAAGCTAAATCTTGAACTTACCTTCAGGGTTATAGAACTGTGTAAATAGACCCAACAGTTTCTCATCAGTCTGGGGAATCCCAATGAATAATGGATTATTAGGCTATAATAATGTCATTGAGATTGACTGGAAATTCTCTTCTAAAGCAAATTATAAATCTCTATTTAACTAAGGCCAAAATAAATTCAATGTTATTTACTTAAAATAAAGATGACAAGGCATTAATTAATCTTTATATAACAAATTGCCAAGAATGTTATATGCAAACATGGCTTTAAAAATCTATAGCTGGGGCGCCTGGGTGGCTCAGTCAGTTAAGCGGCCGACTTCGGCTCAGGTCATGATCTCGCGGTCCGTGGGTTCGAGCCCCGCGTCGAGCTCTGTGTTGACAGCTCAGAGCCTGGAGCCTGTTTCAGATTCTGTGTCTCCCTCTCTCTGACTCTCCCCCATTCATCCTCTGTCTCCCTCTGTCTCAAAAATAAATAAACGTTAAAAAATAAATAAATAAATAAATAAATAAATAAATAAATAAATATCTATAGCCAACACCTTCCTGCCAATTTGTTCCTGCCGAAAACGGCACCCCCAGTCTTGTTACTCAAGCCTTCTAGAAGCCTGGGAATCTGCCATCTCCCTTTGCTGCCCACATCCCATCCCCACGTCTTTTGGACTCCGTCTCCTAAATATTTCCAGAACTTAACCACTGACACAATGCCTATCCATAATTGACTCCCACCTGGATAACTCCACAAGGTCTATCTCCAGGCTTGCTCTCCTTTTGGACATTGTCCAAATAGCAGCCAAATAATCTTTCTAAAATAACATCATCTTTTTTTTCTCCTGCTAAACAACCATTAAATTATCTTCCTCAACCCTTGAGATAAAAGCCAAACTTCCTAAAGGGGCCTAAGTCCCTCCCACCTTGCCTCCTTCTGCCTCCTCCAGTCTTATCTGTTGACTCCATGTCCTGCTCGTTCTTACTTCTTCATCCACCTGCATCAACTTGATCCCTCTAAACTGAATAAGATGGCCTACGAAGAACACCAATAGCTTCCTGTACCTACTTCCCTAACCTAGCACATATCATATGTTTTTTGATAGCTGCTTGTTTAATTTTATGTTTTTTCTAATACACTCTGGAGGCTACAAGAGAGCTGGGGTTGGTCTGTCTTTGTTCAAAACTGTATCCTCAGCTCCCAGCACTGAGCCTGACAAAACTTAAGTGCTCAATAGATGCCAGTTGAACAGATGGATAAGGCAAAACACAAAGAAACACAAAGGAGGGTACAACCAACTGGGGGAAAATACTTGATTCCAATACAGTAGACCAAGAGTAATTTCTTTTTTAGCTAATGACTGATACCAAAAAAATGAATACAATATATGAATGTGTACCAGACAAGGAAAAATAGTTCACGAAAGTGTAAATAGGACTCTACAGTAAACATTTAGGCAATTTAGCTACACTTCAGTGCAATAACCTCTTATCCATGTAAAATGACTGGGAAATTTTGTTTTCTTTTTTTTTTAATGTTTATTTATTTTTAAGACAGAGAGAGACAGAGCATGAACAGGGGAGGGTCAGAGAGAGAGAGGGAGACAACAGAATCGGAAGCAGGCTCCAGGCTCTGAGCCATCAGCCCAGAGCCCGACGCGGGGCTCGAACTCACGGACCGCGAGATCGTGACCTGGGCTGAAGTCGGATGCTTAACCGACTGAGCCACCCAGGCGCCCCTGTTTTCTAATAGAAGGCACTGCTAGCACTTTAGCAAGGGCATGGTGATAGGAATAATGCCATATAATTTAAGTTTAAATTGGCCCAAATGTTTTTGAAACAAATCGATATGTAATTTTAATGGGCATAACCCTTAGGAACTCATCCTACACAAACACTTCTAAATGTGAGAGATTTATAAAACTACACAAAACAACCTTATTTTTAGCAGTAAAAAAAAATGAGAAGCAATTTAAAACTTCAATGGAATAGACATGATGCATTCTCTTCTTAGATTATTATATAATTTTTATGAGAATGGTAAATAAGCAATCAAAAAATATGCTTATGACATACCTAAAAATAATATAAAATGTTAAGTGTAGCATGATTAAATATATAAAAACTATGAATAATTAGTGACTTAAAGTATTTTTGTTTGCCAGTTACAATTTTTCTGTTAATTCAGTGAAAACAGAACTTGTGCCTGAATTGTCCTTAAATTTCCACTTTACTTTGTTTTTGTGAAATCATGTAATAATTGTATCTTTGTTATGAAGAAATAAAAATACTTTTCATTGGCTCTGATTTTTCTATTTTGATAGGTGTTTGGGGAAAAATGAGAGAATGAATCACAATGACTCAAAACCATGTCATTTACGCATGTTTCCTTTGTTTGCATGTTATCATTATTCTTAAGAGGATAGTTATTCAAGCTCTTTAGAAACAGTATCATAAAAAGTATCAAATGTGTTTCTTACAAACCATTCCTATATTCATAAAGAAAAAAATCTAATAGTTGGGAATGTCTGTGCTGCAATATGGTATAAAACAGGTTATTGCTTATCCCCATGTAAATGGATACCATAGATTGATAGGAAACTTAGCTACCAAATTACAAAATCATAGAAAAGTGTCCCCGTGCAATCTCAAAGGGATCCTTCTTCAAAAAGGTCTGGTGTAAAATCAGGCATCCAGATAGGATTAGACATAAGAGGTTTACTGGAAGAAATACCTGTGAGGGAAGATTAGGAAGAGAGCCAGAGGAGGCTCGGGCAACCTGTCAGACCATGATGCAAGTCTGACCCCCACAAAGGAAAGAAGGAAGAAAGTTTGGGTAAGAAGCATCTTAAACTGCAGTGCAATTCTAAGGAAGCCCAGAGAGATTACCAGGAAGTCCTTGAGAAAAGTGTCGCACCAAAGGAATCCTTTCTCTCCTAAGAATCATCCTGCCTTAGTATTTCTACCATGTCCTATCACAGATTTGAAGCAGCCCATGGTAAGTGTGGCTTCCACATGAAGGTAGTGGTAGATGTAGAGTACAGCGTCTGGGACCATCAGTTATTATGCCCTCTACAGCAGGAGCTTGGAGAGGCTCTTTCTCCTGGCTGCCACAGGCATCAGTATTTAATTACATTCAAAATAGAGCATTTTATAAAAGAGCATCTATCCAATGTTTCCTCAAAATAGCCACCCAGTTATTTGATGGCAGATTTTGATGTAAGATGACCAGGTGTCTCCCATGGCAAAAGCTCCAGGCAATAATTAGGTAAGCATATACCTCCATTGTTTGGGTAGGGAAACTGAGGTATGGAGAAGCTAAAGCACTTAACAAAGTTAAAAATAAGTATCAAACTAGAATCCAAATCACTGTGGTTTTAGTATAGGAAGATTCCTTCCCAGGGTGCCCGGGTAGCTCAGTTGGTTAAGTGTCAGACTCTTGATCTCAGCTCAGGTCATGATCTCCAGGTTTGTGAGTTCAAGCTCGCATCAGGCTCTGCACTGTCAGTGCAGAGCCTGCTTGAGATTCTCTCTCTTCTCCTTCTCTCTTTGCCCCTTCCCCCCATCTCAAAACAAAATAAATACATAAACTCAAAAAAAAAGAAGTTTCCTTCCTTTTTACATTCATATATGTAGAAATACGATAGCAATTTCAGGATGTTAACATAGATAACACATAAACATCCAAGGCCAATTGGCTCTCTCAATCACTGTTGCATATTATAAGAAATGAGAGTTTACAGTTAAATACACTTATTTCAGAATAAAATCAAAGGACCCAGATGTCTATTCATAAACTTTCTTGAGAGACATTGATTTTTCTTCAATTATTTCATTCTCTGACTCAGCAAATTAAGGAGAAATCTTAAGGTTTTCTTCAAGAAGTCTTGAGAGTGCATACTCAATTTTGAAATCTAACTGAAGAAACCTAATGTCCTTCTCGCCATTGGGCAAAGAAGTTATTTAATGCCTTTAAAATAATTCTTAGTTCCAAATATTCTGATCTGACCCACATAGAAAATAGGTTTCTCTTTTAATTCTATACACGTAATGATGTGTTTTTAGATAATTCCCACCCTAAAAAATGACTGTTTTGCTCTGCCCAACTGTTACAAGAATGGCCTCCTGTACTTCATTAAGCCAAATTTTGAAGTGAGCAAATTGGGGACATTTGAAAGCTTAATTAAGTCACTAAAGAAAAATAGCTATAACTTGTTTTATGATGATCTATCCATTTAAAAGAATTTGTTTATGCTCAAGAAATAGTTTATTGTTGTGAAATACTTATATCACTTCCAATCCTGCAAATACCACAAAGAAAGGATTTTATTTTCCAAAGACCAACCACATGTCTGTCCCAACATCAAAACCACCTCTAACTTTATCATCTCTATTGGTGAATTCTCTTAGTTCTAAATTTTAGGACTTCAAAAATTTCTAGGACCTTATGAATATATATAACAGGTTTTTGGGCAGGGAGGGGGATAGACGCTAACCTTACTAAAAACATCATTTCCAATCACCCTCCAAGGTTGGTTTGTCTTGGATTTCTTTTCTGATCTTGAGAAAAATGCATGAAAATGCACTGTAATCCCATTAAGGTACATTATTCTTTTTTTTTTTATTTTTTTTCAACATTTATTTATTTTTGGGACAGAGAGAGACACAGCATGAACGGGGGAGGGGCAGAGAGAGAGGGAGACACAGAATCGGAAACAGGCTCCAGGCTCTGAGCCATCAGCCCAGAGCCCGACGCGGGGCTCGAACTCACGGACCACGAGATCGTGACCTGGCTGAAGTCAGACGCTTAACCGACTGCGCCACCCAGGCGCCCCTAAGGTACATTATTCTTAAAATAAAATAAAATTCATTGCCATAGAAAATTTAGTTCCTCACACTTCAAAGAATGAAGTCCTCTGTTTATAACAAAAGCTATAGCAGTACAAGTTTTAGGGACCATCACTGCCAGATTTGAAATTGAGCCTGAAACAGCCTACCTCAAAGACCTCTCTTGGGTAGTTCAGTAACTTTATCTTTTTCTACTCAAGCCATCTACATAGTTAAACAGAACAAACTCACATCATTTATTTTGCACATTGGATTCCACTCCTTTGGGACAAAATCATTCTCTGAATGAAATGGAACTGCAAAGGGTGTCCATAACACTGGATCATTTAGAAGGAAACAGAACATATACTCCCTATTCGATATGTATTAGGTCACTGGCATTTTTGCATAATGATTTCATAAAAATATAACCATGTGCATGACTGAAAATAAATTTATTTAAGTTCCGCTCAAAAAAAAAAAAGCATTCAAGGAAGTAATTCAAAAAAGTTTAAAAACAATGTTTTGTCTTTTTTCAGTCAAAAGTACTCAAACACATTTAAATTCAAAATCAACCAGGGGTAAAATAATCAAAGCATTTTGGAGCTTGAAAGAATCTAAGAGGCTGTTTTAATTCAGATACAGTTTTAGAAGTATGTAATAGAAACCCAAATCCTTACACAGGATGAAAGTTAATTTTTCTTTCATGTAACACTGAAAACTTAGGTGCACGCTGCTAGTAGGATTACTCTGGTCTATGAAGTCATCTAGGGACTCAGGATTTGTCTATCATGTTGCCCTGCCATTGCTAGTGTAATACTTTGACCACATGGTCAGGATTAATCATCACCAAATTCCTACTTTAGGGACTGAATATTGCACACATCATTTCTGCTCCCACACCAATGGCCAGAAATCAGGCACAGGACCATACCTAGACACAAAGGAGGCTGGGAATCAGCCATACCTAGATGCAAGGGAGGCTGGGAGTAGTGTTTATTCTAAACATTCATGTGCGAAGCTGAAATTCAATTATTTTAAAAGAAGAACAGATTTTAGAGGATTAACCAAAAGTCTGTGTCCCAGAGGTCATTTTAGGTCCTAATATATAACACAAATAAAAGCTGAACTGTGATTGAAGAGAGATTGGACCCTCCACCCATGTCCTCTTGAGTCCTCATAAGGTTCCTCTAAGAAATATGGCTTTGTAAGACACATTTAGAAACCATTGCTTTAGACAAAGGATGAAGAACTAAAATGTCTAAAAAGGTCAGGCACCTAAAGTAAATAAATGTAGCAAGTTGACTGGGTCCTGAGGCTGGCAGTGGAACAACCTCAAGAGAACATTTCCAATTATGGTAAAACCTTGGATTGCCAGTAACTTGTTCTGCGAGTGTTCCGCAAGATGAGCAAACATTTCTAATAAATTTTAACTTGAAAAACGAGTGATGTCTTGCAATACAAGTAGTACATGAGGCCGAACGTCACATGATCACAACTGAGCCAATGGTTCTTGAAATTCGCTTTGATATACGAGTGCTTTGGATTACAAGTATGTTTCCAGAATGAATTATGCTCACAAACCAAGGTTTTACTGTATATCAAAAAGAGTCTTCTGCACTTGATATGAACATATTGTTTTGCAAAGCTGTGGGACCTAAGTTAGCAGACATTCTTATTTTTCAAGAGAAGCCAGAAATCTACATTTTCATGAAATCTCTTGTGTTTTTGATATTGGTTACTAGTTAACACATCTTGTGTTATTGTGAAGGCCAAAAACACATCTGTAAGCCAGATTCACTTAAGGGTCACTCTATATAATCTATACTCATTTAGACCAATCATTTAATTTTCTAGGCAAGGAAACAGGCCTTGAGTGATTAAGTGACTAGCCTTTGGTCACACAGCTAGCACACCTGGTCAGGTTTTTTGTCTTTCAATTCAGTACTCCTTATGCTATACCACCATAAAGTGCCACTGTGAATTCCGGAATAAGCAAGTAAGAAAAAAGTGGAAAATGATTCCTTAAAAGTAATCCAATTCTATGGCATAATTTAGTGTTCAGCTTAGAAATGAAATAGTTAACAACAGATCAAGTATGTGTCCTATGCCCCATTCCCTCTGAACCCCCAATTGAAAGGAAGATGTGTTCTGTTTTCTGCCTTCCTGGCTTGGATTTGCCAGAGCCCTGGCTGCCTGATCAGGAACACATGAGGCCGGGAAGCGTCAAAGGATATCATTGGCACTCACCCAGTAGCCAATCTTGCCTCTCTCCAGCATGGCCCATTTAATTGCACACTCATATCATATCAGTGGCAGATTTATTGCAAAACATATTTTTCACTTTTATGTGTATTTTTTTCCTGTGTGCTGTAAAGTTATATGGTTAAAATATTTTTGGCTGAAAATTTTAAATATATGGAAATGGATAACATTTATCTTCTAAATGCCTGAGTGGAACTAAATTGTTCATGGATTAGTTATATGGTACTTGCATAAGCTGCTTTATGAATATTTCTATTCTTTAGAAGCTTCTTCTAGAAGAATCTTATACTAAAAGTGTGTGTCAAGCATGAAAAAGTACCTCATACTTTATTTCTACCTTATGGTGGGGTATTTTCAGTCCAAAACTTCGACGAAGGGATGTGCTTATTTTCTGCTTTTTTCCTTAGAACTTTTGCTTTGATCAGTCTTTCTAACACTTAAATTAAAATATTTTTGTCCAGTGTTATCCTAAATGTATAGTAAGAAAAGGCTGGAAATATAAGTAGTCTATACCCACGTAGTAATCCAAAAAGATATTTCGTTTTCAAATTTGAATTTTTTTAATTTAAAATCATTAGAGCCCCCCTTTTTTTCAAATCTGAGGTTTTGGTGGTTTCTGTGATACTAGCAGTTGGCAAAAGTAATGTCTGTAGGGGGCCAACCTCAGAAAATAAGAATCAAGGGGTGGATTTGGTTTGGCTGGGAAAATATAATATTTTTCCATTCCTTCTTTCTAATGTCTTAAATCATCAGGTTTTATTAATAGAATAAATTGAACCACATGGAACACTTCCAATATCACTATTAGAAAAACACAGCCACAAATGTACAAACAAAACTGCTCTATTTCCTGCTCACTTTCTATAGTCTTACCTCTATTTATCTTCTGTTTTTCTTTACTAGTCATTCTCTTACTCTCTCCTGCTTATTTCCATCATAGTTCACTTATTTCTTCTAACTTTCCTCGACATTCTGTCCAGGCCTGCTTCATTTTGTCAGTGCATTTCTAAAAAGATTGGTGTAAATTATTTATAAATCTTGTTACCTATTATGTATAAATTCTCTCTTTGTATAGATTTACCTACTAGTTTTATAAATGTGCCCCCAAACAAAAAAAAATGGCATAAGTATTGTTATGGGCTGAATTCAGTTCCCCCCACAGCCAAATTCATATACTGAGGTCCTAACCCCTAGGACCTCAGAATGTGACAGTACTTGGATACAAGGTCTTTAAAGAGGTAATTAAGGTTAAAAGAGGTCATTAGGGTGGATCCTAATCCAATATGACCTATCTTTATAAGAGATCAGGACACAGAAGGAAGACCATGTGAAGACAGAAACGGGATGGCCCTCTACAAGCCAAGGAGAGAGGCCCCAGAAGAAACCACCCTTGCCAATATCTTAATCTTGGACTTCTAGTCTCTAGGACTTTAAGAAAATAAATTACTATAGTTTGAGCTACCTAGTCTGTACTTTCTTCTGACAGCCCTAATAAATGAATTTAAGTCTCATTCAAAAATCTTGTTTAAGATAACAATCCTTTGCAAGTTACATACTTTTCAACTGAAAGTTACCTTTTAATACACCATTCAAAATACCCCCCTATATGAAATGTAATACGATAATATAAAAGTTTCACACTTTCTAGTACATCTGAAAGGGTAATTTTCTCATATCCATAAGTAATTCACTTACATTTTCTTTCCTTCAGCTTTTTATCCTTATAAAGAGATCAGAGTAAAAAAAAAAAGTTCTGTTTCTATAGCTCTAAAAAGCTGATTCTGTATCTTTGTCTCCCTGATGACAGAGTTAAGCATTGTTTTTGAGCACACACTCCACCCCCCACCCCCCACCACACACGCGCGCGTGCACACACACACACACACACACACACACACACAAAGATGCATTAAATATAGTAAACGTTTTCAGTTGCTGAAGTTTTTCCAGGCACCTTTAACTTCAACCTAAATATAAGCATTGTGTTTTCAACATCTATGGTAAACATTTATTTTCCTTATTTAAAAAAAAGGATTATTTTCCTTCCTCTGTGAAAGAAAATAGTCTGGCTAGTATACAGATAGCAGCTTTTGTCACATTAAACAGAGAGCAAAGATAAGAACATACAGAAAGACAAAACCTTAAACAATGAGGGTCAGAGAATAAAACTGAACTAGCAATGGCAAGAAAGCAAGACAGAAGATGACTCAAGAAGCATAGTGAAGGGCAAAAGTGGTTTCAGCCTGGTTAATAGTTAATCACTACATTCACCAAATGTCTTTCCTTTCCTTCCCTCAATTTCACTTACCACCTTTCTCAAAGACAAGTAGGACACCAAACCTCTAGAGTAAAGGAGATAAAAAGAAGCTGTCAACAAGTCCACAACTCAGCGGTGACTTTTCCAGTTTGCTCCTGTCTCACTGCAGCACACTCCCCTCTTTAAAAGTACAGATAAACTGAGGTAATTGTATTTACCATGTGAATCGACAGAAGGAAGCAAAGGGAGAAATATTGAGAGTAGTTGCAGGGACAGACAATTGGGCAAAGAAAACAAAGGATAAGTCAAAAATGGGAAGTGAGCAACTCTTTCCCTCCGTCCCTTCTTCCCTCTTTCTTCCTCCCCAGCCCTCCCTCTCTTTTTCCCTACTTCCCTCTCTCCCCTTCTCTCATCTTCCAAATTCTTGATTTCCTTGTCTCCTATGAAACTTCCAAGCTGTCTCTCCCACTTAATAACCTAGATCCTTAAGGTGCCATTCTTATTCTTCTTTTTTTTTTTTTTTTTTTTTTTTTTTTTTTTTTTTTTTTTTTGCTCTTCACTTATGATTCTTAGTGCTTTGGAAGTAAGGAAAATGGTGGTGGGTCATTTTTCAAGACATTAGTTTCTCATCAAAATTCCTATAATTCGTAAGTGATTCCTCTGCCACCAACTTGGCCCCCACGCCTCTGCCAGAAAGATCTTTCTAAAATATGAATATATCACTCCATTACTATACTAGAAGTCCTTTGAAATAACTCCTGAAGGTGTACAGGATGCTGTCACCTTAATTATCTCAACCCACAATCCATCACCTCACTTCTAGCTATCCCAAAATACTCGTAATTCCCCCAACATGTCATGCAGGGTTTCACACTGGGTGTCTTTGCACACACAGATCCCTCTGTATCTGGTCATTTCCTAACCATCCCTAAAATTTCACCTTGAACCACCCTCTTCCAGGAAGGAAGTTTTCCCTTACCCATGCGATTTAGTTATCTCTATCCATTCCATGTGTCACAGCAAATTTTATATGGAATTATAAGTAGTAGATTTATTTGTCTGTCCTCTACTCTATACGACTCTAAGCAAGACAACAGCGTAAGCAATAAGGTAGGCGCCCAGGATGGGGAGGCTCTGTCACATATCATTAAGGAGTAGAAACTCCAGTCTCATCACACACCAACTGTATGCAATGTGCCCAGTTGTCACATCATTGACCTTTCTGATACTTCAATTTCGTCATTTGTAAAGTTGAAAAAGCCTGGTTCATAGAAAGTACATAAGAAATATTATGGTACTTTTGAGTATCTATATCAGTCTATTTTTATATCTGTAGCTATACCTACATCTATATCTATGTATCTGCCTAGGGTAGAGCAGAATCTAAATCCCATTGTCATTCTTCATGTAGTTGTGTCTATAGGCTCTTTCCTTGGATAGGGCTGTATTCTTTCCGCAACATGATCCACATGCCTGTTGTGGATAAATTTATCAAATACTCTTAAAAGTAAATATGTTCAGTATGTATACAAAATGTTGCATATTTGAAACAAGAGACCCAAGCCAATCTTCTAATTTTATTCAACCAGGACATACCAGTGGAGTCTTACTGTTTGTTTATGACTAGAGTGGCTGTACATTTCAGTTTTCTTGGGATGGTCTCATTCTATGCCTCCCATCCTGGCACAATTATCAATAGTGCCTCATTTCATTCTCAAAAGTGTCCTCATTTGGTGAGGTCTCAAAAGTGTCTCAAAAGTGTCCTCATTAATTATATGGCCACTTTATTGTGGCCTATGATCATTCTGATGGACTGTAGTGTTTTTTCTGATTAGCCAGTGCCCATGCCATACCGGTTTTTAAATATTTTTAATATCAGATATACCTATAAGGTAATAAAAGCATAGAAAGGTGACATGATTTCTCCTTCTACAAACTGAGTTAAATGCATATACACTAACTTACAATAAGAAAAGTGAGAAGGAGACAGGAAAGAGCCTGATTCACCCCCAAAGGACTGACCTGAAAAAGTACGGAAACCTGGTTATTTCTGAGTCCCACTTGTGAGGTTTTCCTCAGTTCTACCCTCTCCAATCCCTCTCTCCCACCTGGCCTTCTCTCTTTCCTGGTTTCTTTCAGGTTTATTCACTGTTGAGAGTATTTGTTCCTTACTTTCTTTCCCTTTCTAATTCCGCAGGACCTTAAGATGCTAACCTAGTCATGCCCAGGAGTCACAGACAGTTTTTGTTCAAAGGTGAAAAAACTCCAGCTATTGTCCCTTTTAATATTAGCATTCTCCACTAATTTGCAGATGATCTAGCAGAAATATCTTCTACTTTACCAGTCATAGAATTCCTTCAAACAGTACATTTCCTTGAAAGTCGGGCTAAGGAAATCAAGGTCTGTAGTTAAAAAGCATTATCCTTGCCGTATCTTGAAGGCTGTCCTCCTTAGACTACAAGGATTATGAGAATTGTACCATTCAATCATTTTCGAGAAGGAAAGATTTCTACCCCCAAATTTCTAATGGAATTAATGCCAATTGAATTTACAAGGTGAGAAAAGCTGTGCATACAGTCAGAATAAAATGCTCCCAAGAATAATGTGAACTTAGATTATTTTTTGACTTCACAAGGAAGTTTAGAACCATGGTATCTAGAGCAGTGAATAGCTATTGGTTGTTCTTCCACAATTTCCTACAGATAAAGATAGAGCTGTAGTGGTTCAGTTGGGGCTTAACTAAGAAATTTTAGCATTAATAAAGACTGCCGTTAAAGGTTTACTCATCTTTGCCTATTTACTGATACCCGTACAAAACATCTTCTGATAAACACAATGGGATCTAGAGTAGGGTACGGAGGCAGTGGGGGGGTTGAACAATAATGAAAGAACCCTTCCTACATGTATTGTTAAACCATATAATTCAATCTCCACTCTGAAACTGAAGCAGAATCTATGTGTAAAACAGTTGCTTTGTGGTACAGCAAAGTTTGATAGACAAATAGCATAAAAAGAAGCACGTAATGAAAGGCTTTTATTCTGCTTTGAAGTAAACAAAATGCCAGGCACTGCTGTGATTACAGAAGTCTGTGAAACCACATCTTGTGTAATAATTTTTCACTCTCCACGACCAGGATAGTGAAGTAAAGAGATTACTTAAAAGAAAACTTAGCAGTAGCCCCAGTCAATAATCACAGGTTTAAATTTCAAAACAGAATCAACAATTAAATGAAGAGATTTTTGTTTATAACCAAGTGCATCTGTCTCAAAGTTACACTTTGGGGGATGTAAGTCTTAGATCGGTGCTACTGAAGGTGTCTGTGTCCAAACTGCTTGCTGCTGGTCCACTACGAGATAAAGAGCTTATGCTGCAATGTAATCAACATACTGCTCCCTTCATTGAAAACATCTCCCAACCACCCCCCACCCCCCACTGCCGGAAGAAAAAGGAGGAGGAGGAGGAGGAGGAGGAGGAGGAGGAGGGAAATGTCAATTGAATTACAGCGTGTTTAGTAAAGAAATTGGTCTATATTCTGGCACTGGTTTCTGATTTTACTGCAACGGATAGCAAAGTTTGTGGACTGACAGTAGCTTATACAACACAGTTTGAGGAGCATGTGGTAAAACATCAGGTTTTTGTCAGTTAGAAATTATGTTCAGCTGCTAATAACAGAGACCCTAATAACAAGTGAATTAGGGGACTCTTCTCCCACAGAAAAGATGTGAGAGAGTTGACTTATTGGTCCATCACAAGCTGAGTCCTACCAGATCTGCCAAATCACAAGGCTGGGTGGGCCCACAGCATCCCATACAATGGAAATGGTACACCTGGGATCAGCTGCTGGTGGAACTGCAAGTAGGCTGTAAAGCAGGTGCCCTCACCTTCCCTCCAGCACCTTTTCCCCCAGCTTGCACCTGCCGCTTCATGGGAAGTCCATTATGATCAACTAATGGAGGAGGAAAAAATGGCCAAGCTTGTTTCCACAGACTGACGGGTTCAATAAGTGATTGTACACCAAAAACAGGTGGCCCTGAATGTAAGTGGGGAAGGAAATCCTCCCAATAAATAGAGCTTCAGATTGTCTACCTGGTCATCCACTTTTTGTGGAAAGAGAAGAAGCTTAAGGCAAGAATAAATAGAGCATAAAGAATAAATAACAAAATTGAAGACAACGAGGTCCGGGAAGGGGAGTGGGGACAAGCACTGCATGTTATCCAACATGCAGGTAACAAAATTTGATCCTGCCTATGTTTTTTAGAGGCAGATGAAGGATCTCTTAAAGGGAAAAATTAAAATATTTGTATTAGTTTAAAGAGAGAACACTTATTCAGAGGGATTGGGGGACATAATGCATGTGAAAAAGTCTTTCACATACATCTTTTTATGAAATTAATTAATAAAGAAGTAGATAGAATGACTTCCAATGAACATCAGCAACCTTGTCCTAGACCACCTATTCTTGGCACAGTGGGCACATGAACAGTATCACCACGGCAGCAGAGCTGGAAGCATGAGCCTGATTGCGTGGGATCCCACCCGCCACAGCTGATTAAATACCACTTCTGCCGAAAGTCCAAACCTTCCAGCAATCGAAACCAATGCTGAGCCTCCAGTATGGCACCAACTCTCCAGACCAGCTTGGTGCCAAGTTGATTACATTCGACTCCTTTCATTCTCAGAAATGTAGCCATTTATCTTGACTGAAATCAACACGTATTCCCAATATGGGTTTGCCTTCCTTGCCTGCGTGACCTTAGCCAGCACCATTGCCCAAGTGCTTACAGAATGTGTGACCTACTGACTTGGCATCCCACATCACATTGCAGGGTACAAAGGTACCCACTTAAAAGCGAAAGCAGTTAGCTTGTGGGTGCTCGATCATGGGATTTTCTGTCTAGATATACAGATTCTTTAACTTTCTACTGCCCACTGGACTAATACACATTGGGATATTAAATAAGACTTGACCCATCATCCCATCTGAATCCTTTGGTTTTCTAAAGGCTTTTCCTGACAATTTGGGCCTCAGCCAGACTGCTTTCCCCAGTGCTCCATTTTAAATTTTATTGTCCCCTTCAGAACATAGTTATGGTATCCATTTTCATTATTTCTCTCTTCTTTCCATATCTTACCTTTTTCTTATGGAATCTTGCCCTTGCAAGACTGGAACTTCTTGGACGCTTTGTCCCAATATAATGCTGCCATCTAAATTGAGTTATAGCAATGTCCTTTTGGTTCTTGTAAAATAAAAAATAAAAAACACATTAAAACAGATAGTACCTTCTAGCAGGCTAGTGGCTACAACATAAGAATCCAGTTGCTATACTATATCATTCTGGGATTTTTTTTTCCCCATACCTTATGTCCTCCAGTCCCTCTGAATGAGTGTTCCCTCTTTAAAGTAATAAAATTATTTTTACTTTTCCCTTTAAGAGTTCCTTCCTCTGCTTCTACAAAATACAGGCAGGCTCAAATTTTGTTACCTCTGATTTTTCCATTTTCTCTTTATCTCATGTTTATCTTTATCTCATGTTTTCTATTCAAATACGTGAAAGGCTTAAAATAAATATGTTCCTCCTCAAGATTAAGATTTTTAAGCCTGCATTCGATGCAACGTTCCCAGTATGCTAACCACATGAGCCCAAGTCAACCAATTCCCCAAAATTTATAAATTCCCTTATAAAGCAGGTTCACAGTAAATTCCTTTATCAACGTCAACTTCTATCTGTTCCCTGAAAAAAAAAACATTCTACGTCTGGATTTTTCTAGTCCCCATTTCTGTGCCTTTGATTCATATTTCTATTGCCATGTTCTATTTTATTCAGCCAGCTTAAAATATCACAGTGCTTCTTTACCCACACAACATTGTCTTCTCATTTCTGTAATATGCACTTTTTTTTCTTTTAATAAAGTCTTGGCCTGCTTAGCTGTATTCCTGGAACATCAAGCCAGAAGTTCTTGTTATTTTTTTCCACTTATTTCTTCCAAAATTCATCACACGTTACTTTACTCTTGAAGCTTACATCATCCTCTTTCATCCCTAGCAAGGAATGACTACAAATATGTCTCTTGGAGTAATTCTTAGTTAGTTGATTGTCCAAACTCCCGTAACATAGTCCCCAGGCAGCCCCTGGCTGATTTATCTTTTCAATCTTTCTGACAATAAAATGTTGCTG
Organism: Felis catus; assembly: GCF_018350175.1. Taxonomy (NCBI): domain Eukaryota; kingdom Metazoa; phylum Chordata; class Mammalia; order Carnivora; family Felidae; genus Felis; species Felis catus. The sequence goes on from NC_058374.1 coordinate 95,761,851, forward strand.
AAACAATTTTGTGATGTCTATGTTTCATGGCTTTGAATAGATTTTCCCGCTCCCATTTTGGTCTTCCTTTGTTTACTTGGACCTTAGGAAGAACAGGAGAGATCTGAAAGAATACGTACTCGCCTCTCCTGTCTCAATAACACATAAACCTTAAATGGTCCTCTTTGCACATCACTGACCCTATTTTCTCCTTTGTTCTCTTTTTTCAATCATTAATTCCTCCTCCCCCAAATTGTTACAGTGAATCTGAAGCCTTCCGTGACTAATGGCCCCATGAGACATCCCTCTGTTTTGCCATCCCCTAGCATTTACATCTAAAATATGGAATCAACCAGGGCATCTGGGTGGCTCAGTCATTTGAGCAACCAACTTAGGCTCAGGTCCTGATCTCGCGTTTGTGAGTTTGAGCCCCACGTCGGGCTCCGAGCTGACAGCTCAGAGCCTGGAGCCTCCTTCAGATTCTGTGTCTCCCTCTCTCTCTGCCCCTCTCCTGCCTGCACTCTCTCTCTCTCTCTCTCTCTCTCTCTCTCTCTCTCTCTCTCAAAAGTGAAGAAATAATAATAAACATTAAACAAAATAAACATTAAATATGCAATCAACCACTGTGTATTTGTTGTAAACATATTGCTAGATGTGTGTGTATGCATGTGTGTACATGTGTGTGTGCTGATAATTGCCTTGGCTTACCAGCCAAACATCTCTGTCTTCTTTTGTATCATGATTTCTGTCTATGCAAATACTGGAAATGCAACTCTGAATAGACGTTTGAGGTACTGTATTAAATTGGTCATTATTCCATTCATCGAGCATTTAGTGATCATCTATTCAGTGTCACTCACTGTGCTAGCTGCTCAATCAAGTGGTCCCAGCTTCCCACAGCTCATAGTCTAGAGAAAAAAAGAAAAACAAGAAAACAGATAGTCACACCAGAGTGCAAAATCTGTAGGAGGATATGGAATTAACAAAGAAACCCTCTAAATCAGTGTAAGAAAAGGGTGGAAGAAGGAGAGAGTGGAAAGAGGAGGACCAGGGGAAGTTAGCTCGACAGAGGAAGGGGGGGGGGGGGCGGCCAGAGTGCCCCTGGCAGAAGGCAAAGCAAAGCAGAGTGGGGTACTGAGGTCCTTACGGTATGGTTGGGGTGATGTGCATGGTGCTATATGGCTATAGAGACAAGTTCAGGAAGATGGTGGGAGATGAAGCTAAGAAAGCAGTTAAGAGCCAGTTTAGAAGGGACTTTATATGGCATATTGAAGAGTTTGCCCTTTGTCCCACCCCATTCCTTGTGTGTGGCTATAGTCACTAGGCTTCTGACTAGCACTGGGAAAGAGGTTCCACGTTCTGTCTGCTGTCTCATTTTTGCCGCTCAGTACTTGAAACTCCTTTGATTCCTAGCCCTACTCTCAATCTCATTATCCACCTCTCCAAATTACCCTAAATGCTACTGCCAGATTAACTATATTGTTGAATTTCATCTCGTACATTTGAAAACCTTGAGTGTTTCATTGCTGCCAAATGCAGCAGAAATCCCTACACATTATGCCCCTCAATGAATCTCCACCACCATTTCCTGTTCCCCCCATGAACACACCTTTTACACATGGGTGCTATGGTTTCCAACTCTGTGCCCTTCCTCGAAATGTCCTTTCTGTTTTTCATCTACTCAAGACTTTCTGGTCTTCTGGCCACATGTCCCGTGTAATTTGTCTTCTTGGAATCAACAATGTGTTTCATTTCTATTATCTTTCAGCCCTTATTGTACTGGGCCCTGTAGTTTTATGTATTTATTTTGTTCATTTGACTAAAAAAAATTATTCCTGGGTCAGATCTGTGTCTTGGCCACTTTTAAAAATTTTTTAATAGTCCATAACACCATTTCTTGAGCAGAGGTGCTAGGTAAATATTACATTGGAATACATCAAATTGGTGACCATTAATTAGTGAAGCTCTATCAATCTACTCTTCTCCAAAGTAGTTACTTTATCACCTCCACTCCCTTTTTACTATGTTATTTACAAGGAAGGTAGAGGCTGATGTTTTATTTCTATTTTATAGAGAAATATTTGAGTGTCAAGGATTTTAAAAGTTTACTTAAGTGTTTGGGGACTGGAATCTAAGCTTCTGATACCTGTTTAGCGCTTGTTTAGATTATATTAGATCCAGGATTCTTTTCCTGGAAGGAATTAAAAGGGAAGCTTTAAAAAATATATTAAGAGTTATTTTTACTACTATTTATCATCAGTACTGGGAGGAAAGATAATGGGAAAGTTGTTACATCACTAAAAAATAAGTTAAGTGATTTCTAACTTTATAATTCAGGGAAATGAAGACTTCACTTTAAGAAATAAGATAGTTAATGGGGCACCTGGTTGGCTCAGTCAGTTAAGTGTCCAACTTTGGCTCAGGCCATGATCTCAGGGTTAGTGACTTCAAGCCCTGCTGTGGGCACTGTGCTGACAGCTCAGAGCCTGGAGCCTGCTTCAGATTCTATGTCTCCCTCTCTCTCTTCCCCTCCCCTGCTCACGCTCTGTCTCTCTCTCACACAAAAATAAATAAACATTAAGAGATAGATAGTTAAGAGGTGGTTTGGAGTGCTCTGGGTTCATTTGAACCTGCTTTGGGTTAATTTGTTGAAAGCCAATTGATTCAAAGCTATTTCAGCACATGGCAAACCCACCAAAAGACCATCTGGAGGGAACTGTCAGCTTCATATCCTGAGGTAATAGGAAACTTGGTTGCAACCATTTGAGGGCAATTTCAGGGGTGGGATGCGAGCCTACCAAAATAGAGAAGGCCATAAACTGGGTTTAAGAAAAGACCACCCATTCACAGATAAAGCATTAAGCATTGAGCAATACCAGGCATCCAAATTATAAAATACGCACGAAATTAGCATCCAGCTAAGTTGAACAGATGAATCCTTAGTAAAATAGCTGAGATGTAAAGCCTAGGGCAAAACTAAAACTTTGAAAAATTCTTCCAGAATTCATCAATTTTGACAAATTGACTTTTTGGAAACTGATTTTCAGTGAATTGTCCTGATTCTAGTTTGAATAAATATCTAGCCTTAGTTGCTTACACATTATTCCATCAAAGAAGAATGCAGGTTTGTGTATGGGCATGATAGCTGGTCTGTGACCCAAAAGTTTAGTTTGTACCTTAACCCTATCCTACATAGTACTGATTTTTTTTATCTTATGTTCTTCTTTCAAGATTTTAAGCAGTTTTTTTAAATGTGTATTTGTTTTTGAGAGAGGGAAAGAAGAGGGGTCAGAAAGAGATGGGTATAGAGGATCAAAAGCGGGCTCCATGCTGACAGTAGAGAGCCTGATGCGGGGCTTGAACTCATGAACCATGAGATCATGACCTGAGCCGATGTCAGATGCTTAACTGACGGAACCACCCACACACCCCTCAGGATTTGAAGTTCTATGAAAGGTGGGACCATTACACCACATCTTATGACTCTTTACGTTCCTAGTACCTTGCACACTTGTATTTGGTAGCCTGCATGTTAGCCATCAGATGAGGACAGAGTATCGACCCAGCTGCCTCACCTTTGAGGGCATGGTTAGGGGAACCCTCAAAAGATGATTCCCTCCTTATTGTGGTTCAGTAGTTTCATCTTCATGTATGAAAGACAATGTTACCATTACAACTAAATTAAGAGTATTCTGGAGCTGAATAAAGTTTTCCTGCCCTATTGTGACCCCATCCAACTTGACTAAAGTCTTTTCCTTTTCTTAAGTGGGAATTGGAAAAAGAACTCATATATCATCCTTCTAAATCCTCACAATTAGTGGGTAACTTTCATTTAATAAACGTTGACTTGCAAGAGCTTTCTGTTATTGATAATGCTTACAATTAGTAAGAACTTGAATTATTTTATCAACTTTTTCTTTCTGTTTCGCAATGACACAAAGCCTGACCAGAAAGCAGAGCTTCTCAACCTATGAAACTGAGCTTCTGAATATTTTTACTATTTTAGGTAAATAATAATGGCTCCACCATTATTGGTAGCGCCACCCTCCTCCTTGATATTAGGACCCTTAGATGACCTGCCTTTATCCCTGACCCTGCAGGAGGAAGGTTCTCCCTCTGGTGAGAATCTGGTGTCTGAAAATGTTCTTCTATGATTCAGATGCCCCAAGCTATCCTATAACTACTCCCTGGATGTCTCCTTGATTTCCAGCCCTGGAAGACTGTAGTCTGGTCCAGTCTTGTGCTGTTTTCTAAAACTCATTTATTAGTTTATTAAAGCCTAAATTTATCCTCTTGTGAAACCTGATTAATGTCCATTGTTCTTAGCTATACTTTGTTCATATGCTATCATAGCACCTTCCATATTATGTATTTGCTATACCCACATCTGACTTCCCAACTAGACTGTGAACATATTTTTGCTCTTTGTCCCCAACTGGACAGTTGTCTCTCATACTATACACTTTCACACTAGGAATAGCCATCTTTTCTAGATGTGAAATGACTAGATTCCCAAATACTCTAGAATGTAGTCTAGTCAAATCCTAAAACTACTAGAACATAAGCTCCATGACAGAAAGGAGTTTCCTTGTGTTCATCATTGTATCTCAGTTTATAGAACAGTGTCCGGCAAGAGTCAGTACTAGTCTCAATAAAGTTTGTGACACAAAAGAATACTGTGTTAGTATGCAACAAGATGAAGGGAACAGTGTTATATCAGTCTTTTTAGATATTTGTAAACTATAAAGGCTCCAATATTCCTTTCATACCTTAGAGACAAAACACAGTCTAAGATTTTTATATAATAGTGATTTCTAAATTTTTCATCACTGATATTTTTCATTCATGTGGTTTCATAAGAACACTCTTATTTGAATATTCAAATAATTGTCATTTTTAAGCTTTACAAGTTCTAGGTTTTTCTGCTTCCAAAATGATGGCCATACCCTCATGGAAACTCAAGCAACTGCTTTTAACTTAGGTATAAAGAGTAGCCCATCGGGATAACTTAAAGAGTCAAGCCACTGCACTCCAGAGGTCTCCTGGGTGCTCTGAGCAGCCCAGATTCTTTCCTGGCATGGCACGTCCAAAGACCCTAATCCAGGTGGGGCTCAGGAGCTTTGTAGGAAAGAACTTAAAGTTTGCCGGCAGTTGTGGCTCCAGTGTGCTTCCATTACACGGGACTGAGTTTCCCCAAAAGAGAGCAGACTGGAGGAAGAAAGGCAGAGCATTGAAAGAAAAACTGCCCAAGTGGAGACAAAGCCAGGCTGAGTGAGCAGAGTGAGCTTCAAGAAAGCCAGATTCCAGGAACTATGTGCCATTGCTGGGTCGGTGCCTAGGGTGAGCCCGGGTGGAGGGGAGCAGGAGACCTGCAGGCTACCAGCAAATGGGCAGCAAGGGTGGCAGCAGATTAGTGCTGCTCACTGGAACAAAGGAGTCATGGAACAGCGGATCCAAGAACATATGTGTGAGACCTCCCTGGACTTGGTGAAAGCTCCATGAGGTGAGAAAGGCTGGCACTCCAACTGAACAATGCTCACAACATTGGTTCCCACCCACCACCTCCAGCTAGAGGAAATACAAGTTATATGAGGAAGAAGCATTAAGCTGGGAGGAAAGAAACAAATCTTTACAAGTTTAGGTCATGTCACCAACTCGGCTGCTAGTAGCTTTTTCAACAAAAATGTATATTCCTATAAAAAGAAACAACAAAGTCTCCATGTCATAACGCTTGTGAAGGAAGGGGGAGGGATGGAGATGGTGTCCCCTAGACTGGAAATAGATGTGTAGTGCCACTCGATCAGTGCCGGGAAGACATGCTCACCCTCAGGACATGATATTTCAGGCTCATTCAGCACAAGTGTGTTAAAGGGAAATACCACGGAACGGAGTGACTCATCAACTCACTACAACCTTGGCAAGAATTGGTGTATCCAAGTTCCAAGACAGCAGAGAATGCAGGGTCCAATGAGCACGAGGTCCAGAGCAAGGGCCCAAGGAACCTGAAATAACAAACACAACCACTTACTATTGGCTGGGTGCGTTCTATGTTCTCTGCATGTTTTCATTTACACATTTAATCCTCCAAAATACCCTGTGAGGTAGGGACTGTTGTTATACCCTCATTTTACAAATGAGGGACCTGAGGCACAGAAAGGCTGAGTAACTTGCCCAAAGCCACACAGGTATCAAGCAGCACGGTGGAGATTCAAAGCCAGACAGTCTGGCTCCTTATCCTAATGCTCCAGCGTCCTTCAGATGATGCTTCTTTAGCACTTACCCTCTGCCGGGTTCCCTTCCAAGTATTTTGCATAGGTTAACACATTCAAGGTTGAAAGTGCAGATAGGGATAGAGGAAAATAAAATTTACTTAGGGCTTCCTCTCTTCTGAGGTAAATTTCTTAAAAAGAAAATAGTTACAATTCATTAATCTCCACTACTGCAGCATGCATTCTGATAAGGAAACTAGTATAAAGAAAACCATGACTACAATGAAGACCCTGATTTTTAAAATCATAGGATTCTAATGAGAACAATAAGTGGACTTGCATCATTAAGTCACAGAAAATTATGGGACAATGAAAGTGAAGTAGAAAGAAAGAGTGTTAAACATACCAACCTGGAGCATATATGCCCCAAAATTAAAATGTTGAGTGAAAAATATCAAGTTGCAGACTAAGTCATGAAATGTGATATCATTTATATGAGGTTTTCTAACAGCTTTATTGAGTTAAAACTTAATGTATACATTTTAATAAGTTAGGACATATGCCTACACCTATGAAACTATCGCCTCAATCCAAAGTTTTCTGGTGTCTCCTTCCCTTCCCTCTCCTCCCCTCCCTTTCCCTTCCCTCCCCTCCCTTTCCCTTCCTTTCTCTCCCCTTCCCTTCCCTTGCCTTTCCTTTCCTTTGTCTCTTTCTTTTCCTATTTTCTTTCTTTCTTCCTTCCTTCTTTCCTTTCTTCTTTCTTTCTTTCTTTCTTTCTTTCTTTCTTTCTTTCTTTCTTTGTAAGACCACAACACGATATTTACCCTCTTAACAAATGTTTGGTTACACAAAACATTATTGTTACCTACAGGCTCTATGTTGTACATTAGATCTCTAGAATGTATGCATCTTGTATAACTGAATTATACTAACTGAACAACAACAATTCTATATATTGTTTGGGTGGGTAAAGGTAAATATTAACAATCAAAGAAATGAATGAGAATATTCACCAGATTCCAGAGGCTGGCTACCTCTGCAGAGGAGGAAAAGAATGTGAATAGAGAGAACATCTAAGGACTTTGATTCATTTTTCATAATGTTTTATATATTAAGCTGTATTTTAGCTATATAACTCTTCTTTCTATACAAACCCTCTTATATATGTCCGAAATATTTTCCAAAATGAATAAATCATTAAATGACTTCGGAATAAATGGCGATACTGTGTAGAGAGAGACTTCCATTTAAATAAATGTACAATGTATATTTATGTCTTTTAGAAATCCTTTCTTTCAATGGAGCTAAAGAAAAATCTCTTGAAAAGAAAGCTATAGTTGTATATAATGCATCTTCCACTCTACTTGCCAAACTTCTTCACTCTGCTCTCTGTCTTGGAAGTCTGACTTATCCTCTGCATCAACAGGATTTCCACATCCTCTGTGTTCTGGCTGGGTTCAGCCAATGATGAGCCCTTAGGAAATCAGACAGAGAGGGGAAACCAAAATCAAAGTGAGCATTCCTTTGTCTTCTTGGAGATCGCCTTGAATTGGCCTGCTTTTCCACCAAAGTTCATTGCTCTCCTCTATACAACTCAAGGTAATCCTCTCTCCCTCGTGGTTCTTTGTAGTTCTTTCTACTGCTCTCTGCTTCATCCCTTTGTACCAATGAGTGATAAAAATTGAGCTATGAACCCTTGGTTCCAACACTGTTCCTACTTCATAGTCAATTATTTAAATAAACTGTACTTGAGTTGTCCCTTATATACGTAAATAGTTTTATTCTTTTACCTTTAAGATAAAGTCTTTCTCTCAAGAAAAAGAATTAATAGGGGCGCCTGGGTGCTCAGTCGGTTAAGCGGCCGACTTCGGCTCAGGTAATGATCTCGCGGTCCGTGAGTTCAAGCCCCACGTGGGGCTCTGTGCTGACAGCTCAGAGCCTGGAGCCTGTTTCAGATTCTGTGTCTCCCTTTCTCTGACCCTCCCCCATTCATGCTCTGTCTCTCTGTCTCAAAAATAAATAAACGTTTTAAAAAAAAAGAAAGAAAAAGAATTAATAATTCTTATTCTCTCGATAAGAATAAATGTATCTTTATATATCCATGTGTTCATTTATATAACAAATATTTACAATATGTTAACCAGGTGCCTAATGGTAAATAAATGATAGGGGAAAAAATTGTTATGGTTATCATTAGGCCACAGGCTATTTTCAAAGATGTCACAATCAAGAAGGAAGACAGAATCCCAATCAATTAAATCGTATTTATGTTATCATATATAATTTATAATATATTCTTTATAATTATAATATGTATAATATAATATAAATATTTGTATTTATATTTATAATTCTTATTTATAATATTCTATGCTATATTATTCTTAAATTCTATATCATGGTATATGTAAAATGATATGAATTTTTTTTTAAAAAGCACTAAATTTAAACGTGCTATTAAAGTCTTCCAAAGCAGTGTTCTTTAAAATAAGTCAATATAAAAAAAATAAAAATAAAAATAAAGAAAATAAAATAAGTCAATATACCGCTTCCTTCATCAGGAAAATCTTGTTACCAAAAAATAGCTATAAAACTGATGAACTAAGTCTGTGTGCTTAATGATGCAATTGATTTACATTCTGACATTCATAACACTTTTTAGACCAGGAATGAACCATTTATTTCATAAAACACAATAAAAATGAAAAGTGTGAGACAAATGTCTGTCTTAGAAGTTTAACAATAATTTCCTATGTACACATAGATTTTAAAAAGTTGTCGACAATCGTTTTACACAACAATATTGATGAGCTCCTGAAATAAGACAGGCGGCCACAAAAGGTAGCAATTAGTATTGCTCTCGGTGGTCTTTCCCCCACCCCTCAACTTTATTGCCCTCCAGATAAGGAGAAAAAGACATCCATATGTGTGCAGTATCAAAGATTTTACTGGGGCACCTGAGTGGGTCAGTCAGTTGGGTGTCTGAATCTTGATTTCGGCTCAGGTCATGATCTCACAGTTCCTGGCATCAAGCCCCTCATGGGTCTGACAGCACGGAGCCTGCTTGAGATTCTGTCTCCTCTCTCTGCCCCTTGAGTTCGCTCTCTCTCTCTTTCTCACACATAAACATTAAAATATATATATTTTAGGGGCGCCTGGGTGGCTCAGTGGGTTGAGTGTCCGACTTCACCCCAGGTCATGATCTCACGGCTTGTGAGTTGGAGCCCCGCGTCAGGCTATGTGCTGACGGCTCAGAGCCTGGAGCCTCTTCAGATTCTGTGTCTTTCTCTGTCTCTGTCCCTCCCCCGCTCACACTCTGTCTCTCAAAAATAAATAAACATTAAAAAATTTTTTTAAATAAAAAAATAAAAATGAAAAAAATATATTTACCAGTTGCTGGACGTTCAATCCAAGAACATGCTGACAGGAGTGGAGCACGGGCAACCATACAGAGCACAAGAAGACTGATTCTTTTCACTTTGGTTTCACAGTCACTTGCTTTGGCTTGTCAAGTTATACCATAAATATCTCTATTGGCATAGAAATGTGACACCACCTTGTTTGGGTACCACTGTCTTAAAGATAATAATGGGGCGCCTGGGTGGCGCAGTCGGTTAGGCGTCCGACTTCAGCCAGGTCACGATCTCGCGGTCCGTAAGTTCGAGCCCCGCGTCAGGCTCTGGGCTGATGGCTCGGAGCCTGGAGCCTGTTTCCGATTCTGTGTCTCCCTCTCTCTCTGCCCCTCCCCCGTTCAAGCTCTGTCTCTCTCTGTCCCAAAAAAATAAATAAACGTTGAAACAAAATTAAAAAAAAAAAAAAGGTAATAAGCTCTCGTTTATGGACAAGGGAAAAATTTCCATGAACTATATCAGTCAGTATGCAGCCAGGATAGCAGAAACCAGTCTGGTCATTTCAAACAGTGACAATTTAACACTGGAAACTGGTTACAAAGATACTGGAAGAGCTACATGAGCCAGAAAAGAGAAGTTCACCCAAAGAGCAGTAACTGCAGAGAATCACTATTATGCTGAGGAGACAAGAAGTGAAGGGGGAAATGGTATGACCCAGAACCCACAGTGTGAGCCTCTGAGGCTGCTGAGAGCTCCCTACTGCCGATGCGGCTATCGCGGCCTGTGGTGCCAGTGCCTGCTCAAACACTCCCCACCACTGCCAGTGGACACACTGAATGAGAACCCAGAGCTCACACTGGCCAATGGCCTCTACTACCGGAAGCTTCTGCCAGAAGCCAAGGGGGGAAAAAAAAAAGTTTCTTCCCTCTTCCCAGTTCCCAATTACCTGCCAATGTCTCCCGCTGGTAGAACCTAACAGGGAAGCAACTGGTGATGGAATCCCAGGAAAATAGCTTGCAGGCTTTCAGCCCCAAATGTGGAGAGGAATATAGAGAAGGAGAGGGGGTAGAACGGAGAGATCAGATGCTCTCAGCAATTCACTAAAGTCTGTTTTATACTTTTGTCCATTCACCTTCTCAGAAACAAAGAAAAAGAAAAATTACTTCAAAACTCTAGTCAATTTTGGGGGCACCTGGGTGGCTCAGTCTGTTAAGCGTCCAACTTCGGCTCAGGGCATGATCCACAGTTCGTAGGTTCGAGCCCTGCGTCGGGCTCTGTGCTGACAGCTCAGAGCCTGGAGCCTCCTTCAGATTCTATGTCTCCCTCTCTGCCCCTCCCCAGCTCACAGTCTGTCTCTTTCTCTCTCTCAAAAATAAACATTAAAAAATTTTTTTTTTACTCTAGTCAATTTTTAGTCCTTTTCTCATGGAAATACATATATAGATTTCCAACTTTATGAGATACAATTGGTGCATCACATTGTATACATTTAGGGCATACAAAGTATTGATTTGATACATTTATAAACCGTGCCATGATTAGCAGCTTAGTATTAGCTAACACTTCCGTCACATCACACAGTTAGTTACCATTTACTTTCTGTGGTAAGAACATTTAAGCATATACTATTATTGGCTACAATCAATATTCAAGCATATGATACAGTATTATTAGCCATGATCACCATGCTGCACATTAGATCCCCAAACTGGTTAATCATATATAGCTGGAAGTTTGTACCCTTTGACCATATCTCCCTATTCCTTCCACCCCCAACCCCTAGTAATTACCACTCTTCTGTTTCTGAGTTTGCATTTTTTTCTTAGATTCTACGTAAAAGTGATTTCATATGATATTTGTCTTTCTCTGATTTATCTCACTTAGCATAATGGCCACAAGTTCCATCCATGTTGTTGCAAATGGCAAGATTTCCTTATTTTCATGGCTGAATAATATTCCATTGCCTATACATACCATATCTTCTTTATCCATTCATCTGCTGATGAACACTTAGACTGTTTCTATATCTTGGCTATTTGTGAGAAATGCTGCAAGGAACATGGGAGTGCAGATATCGCTATGGCTTCCTGCTCTCAGTTTCTTTAGATATATACCCAGAAGTGGGACAGCAGTTCTATTTTTAATTTTTTGAGGAACCTCCATACTGTTTTCCATAGTGGCTGCACCAATTTACATTCCCACCAACAATGCACAAATCCTTTTATCCACATCCTCACCAATACATGTTACCACTTTTGTCTTTTTGATGATAGCTATTCTAACTGGTGTGAAGTTATATATCTCATTATTTTGATTTGCATTTCCCTGATGATGTGTGATGTAATGTGTAATTTTAACTACTAGTTAACATATCATTTTGTTGATAACTATATTTTATACTTTCCTCTACCTTCCACCTAATAATGGAAATAAAAAATATCAATATATGTTATATTGATCCTTTATTTGTTCAAATTAAATCAGAGTCAGAAGTACTATATTTTCCTACTTATTACCTTGAACTCTGAGGGCCAGGCCAAAAAGTTGATGTATAAGTGTCAAAAATTTTAGTCTTACAAATAAATATTGCTTAAGCAATTATGTGACTAATAAAGTATAAATATTTAAGAATGTCATAAAAAGTTTCCTCCAGCTAAATAAATGTTGAAGTAGTATATTTCCAAATTTTAAAATCCTTAGCTTTACTAGAGACTCTTCAAACTTTTAGCATTATTATTAAATGGTAGAACATTTTCAAGAATTCTTCCTGACACTTTCATCTTTTATTCAAGGGCTTTTTTGTCAGGTCTGAACTGATGTATTACATACCATTTCTTTTCCTCAATAATTTTGGAAATGACACATTTTCTTTTCTCTCTTCTGCTTTTATTTAAAAGCCTAAAATACACATAATGGGAGGCAATTTAGGTGTGGCTCTTCAAAGCCTGTAGTCCCTTGCATTGGCTGCAGGAGGCATGAGGTTGAAAAAAAAAAAATAAATAAGAATGAGGGCTGGGAATTGTTAGAAATGGAGACAAGAAGGTCATTGGTGACCTTCCCAGTGTGGGCGGAGCAGCGGCTGACAGAAAGAATGCAGGTTCTGAGGTCAGGCCACCAGGATTTGAAGCCTAACTCTACCACTTACAATATCTTTGACACTGTGCAAGTTATTTATTCCTCTAGGTCTCATTTTCCTTAAGTGTACAAAAGAGATAATTCTACCTGCCTCATATGGCAGAGTAAATGCAGTGATGTTCTTTAAAGCTCTTAGAACAATATATGGCAAATAGTAAGTAATCATTAAATGTTTATTGTCATTCAGTATTAATACAATGGGTTAAAAAATAATCATATCCTACATCGGGAAGTCCAAAAATGGTAGCGCTCAATGGAGCTCACTTTGGCATTCACTTTTAACTCAGTAATCCTGTATTTGGGCATTTGTTCCATAGAGAAACCTACTCATACACGACACAACATGGCATGCACAATATTGACAATGGCAGGGTGGTTTGAAAATATGAGTAGAAACAACACAGGAGACCAATTTTATACACCAGTCTATGTCACCAAAGGAACACTGTGCCACTTATATGAAGAGGACTTCAGTGTTCTGACATAGAAGACCTCCAAGATATATCATGATGTATAACAAGCAAGAGGAAGATAACTGTATATTATGTTGCTAAAGTTTTGTTTAATGGAAGAGAGAGGAAATTTTTAAATGTTTCTCAAATGGTTTGTTATCCCATCATGCATATCATTCAATGATAAAATAAATTCTACACACCAGTATAGCATTGGAATAACCTGTTAGTTATTCCCACCAGGGAGACAGCTTTCTTCTATCGATCTCCTTTTATTCCATCAATCTGACTCCCTTGGTGGTCTCCCTTCCTCTTTCCATCCTCCTCTTTTCTGCTCTATTCTCTCATCCTTTTCTTATTCTCTTGCTTTTTCCTTTGTCCCCATTTGTCCCTGGTACCCATAGGCATTCCGAAGCCACACAGGGGCCACTGAGGACTAGATTCCTGTACTAGAGCATATCATCCTGTAAATATCACAACAACAAAGCCCTGGCTTTAACTTTCTACTTTACTACTTTCACATTATTCTTGAAACAACTATTCAGCCATGAAACATTTTTATCTTAAAAGCCAAAGCCTAGAGGATGTGTTGGCCAACAGCAACACTACCTAGTTCACCATGTGAAGTCCAATAACTGTGTCCTTATTCCAGCTCCATTATTTATCACTTCTCATTAGCTGAAAACTCACTCCTAAGACAAGGGCCACAGAAAAGATCTTATTTTCATGTTATGCTTATTTCTGTGCTGAACAGTATTTTATTTCTCAAGAGCTAGTTTGAAAGAACAAGTTTTTCAGATGAAATGAACCAAAGACTAAAAGAAAAGCATATCAGCCCCATATTTGCTAAAACCTATTAATACACCCACAGAATAATATGAAGCACAGAAAATACCAATACTCAACAAGATTTTTCTTGGCCCAGTAGACAGTTACTAAAAGAAGCATTTGCTCATCTTTATCTTATTCAATACAATTTTTCATACTCTCATTCTAGAGGATTATAAAAAGAATTCTATTCAAATTAGTAGGAAGACAGTCAAATGTATTAGCTGATAATATAGATTTTAGAATCAAACTTGGTCACTGCAAGATTGCACGGAAACTACTTAACTTCCTTGAGAGTAAGTTCATCTCAAAATGGTAAGGAAATGATTTCTGTCTCTACAGTGTTGTGAAGATTATATGAAGAGTAGGTCAAGGACTGGGCATAGAACCTAGCATATTATAGACAAAATTGGCTGGAATATTATCACTATGTTTATAGTCCAAATTGATGATTATGTCCTTACTACTGGTGATCTGCAAAACCTAAAATGCATGGTCCCACACAACTCATCTCTAGGGTAGCACTGTATGCCCCTGGCCACTTGTAATTACCCATTTCACCAAGGCTTCCTTCAAGCCTGGTATCTTATTGTGTGTGCTCATTGATGGCTTTCTACCACTAAAGCCATGCAGGAAACAGAGCAGCCCCCTTCTCAAAGAAGTTTTTTAAAAAATCTAATTTGAAATATACAATTCATTAAAAAAAAAATGATCACCTCTGATGTCATCATTCAATCTTGTTCTCTACTGTCCAGAGGCTGTCAGACTAGTTCTTCTGTAAATGTTCAAATGGTAAATTGTAACAATCAAAAAAAAAAAAAAGGAAAGGGTACAAAACAAAGTTGTAGGAGAAAGGAAAACAATGCCAGGGAAGAGTAAAAGCAGGAGAATGAGAGCAAGAGAGTAATCAATGCAGAATGTCAAAACCAGAAAATAAGAGGAAAAGCAGTTCTGCTGAATATAATCCAGACCTATACGTGTGTTATAGGAAGGAGGAAAAGATAAACCCCTCAATCAAGCTCAAATCGTGCTCTAGCCCTGGCCGGATCCTCTGGTCGGCTGATGTGTTTATAAGAAATGTACAAGTCTGCGTTAGTTCCTAATTAGGTTAGGATGACTGCCAAAGAAAGTAGTAGTATTTTTAAATGAAAGGTTATGGTTACAAATGGATATCAAAAGCCTTGACACTTAAGTGGCCATGACAATAGCTGCTAACCGAAGCTGCATAATTGGTCCCCCAAGGTTGAACCAGCAACTCATGTTTCATTCTCATGAGGGCTGTCCCTGAAAGAATCTAGGAAATGGTACAATGTCGACTCATTAAATTCATTGACACTATTCATTTGGGTTGGGATGAGGGCAAAAAGAAATTGTTTTTAAATAATCGTGGATTTTTATCAGGCTGTCTTCCTCTAGCACTCACCTGGTAAGATGGTCCTTGGTAGTGGTTTCTTTACAAATCCCTGAAGTATATTCAGGAAGAATAAAATTAACTGCCTCAAACAAAATGTGGACCACTCTTTGTTCCACACAAGCCATTCCAAGAAATAGAATAATTGACTGAAGCCTCCAAATCGAATTGTCCTTTCAGTTGAATTTGCTATTATTAAGCAGGTAAATAAATAAGCAGAATAGACCATTTGGAATCATCAGTGGCACTGTCTCCGGTGAATCGTGCAGATGGAATTCTTGCAGATCACAAATCTCAACGCAATATGTCTTATATTCCAACAAGATGTCATCAAGAGGCTCTAAGAATCTATTTCCATTTTCACAGCGCACTGCCAAGGAAAAAAAAATGGGCAAAGTTCAAAGTGTCTGGAGAGCGGAGAAGTCCTTTTGAACCACTCTTGCCAATTAGCACATTTATTTTACATGAATAACATTTTTATGCCATTTATTTTCCCTAGTTCAATGTTTTGTCTTTAATGAGCCCTAAGAATATTTATTGAAAATGGCATTTATTGTTAATGAAAATTCCTTTTTTCCTCCTTCAGAATTGAGTGCTGGATCAAAAGTAGCAAGTGAAATAACATGCAAACACAATGCACAATTGTTCTCCACTCCAGAATTATACAAGAGAACCCACTGGAGTGTTGCATGTATCCCAGATGGGTACACTTCAGCAATAAGAAAGCATTCATCTCATCTCCAAAGACCATACCTACTTAAATGTTATAGGGATCCAGTCCATCAAAGCCAAGGGGATCCTTTTAAACCTAATTTTATAGCTCTCAGTAAAGATAAGGGGAACTGTGTGACCCTAGGGCTGAAGAAAGTGACTTACAATTATGCTTTGCCTGCTAGGGGTTATTGTTCCTCAGGGGACACTTGACAATGTCTGAAAACATTGCTTTGATTGTTAACAACTGGGGGGAGAAGGGGTGCAACTGGCATATAGTGGGTTGAGACCAGGAATGCTACTAATCATTCTACCATGCACAACACAATACCACCACCCACCAAAGGGAAAAAACAAAGCAAAACAAAAATTATTTGTTGCAAATAATATATTGATATATTGATATATTTATCAATAGTTCAGAGAACAATGTCCTTGAGACACTGTTAGAAATATTCTAGAGCTATTGTATTGCAATTGTGGGAATCCACTGGTGTCACTTCTATTTTTGTCAGCTCCATTATCCATATCCTCAAAGCATTATCAACATCAACAACAAAATCACTCACATTTATTGAGCAGTTTCCCTCTACAGTGTGCTATCCTAAGCATTTTCATATGCTGTTTAATCCTCCTAGAAGCCCAATGAGGAATAAACTGTTGTCACCATTCTATAGTAAAGAAAATTGAGGCATAAGGAGTTGTGACCCATCCAGGTCACAAAGCTACAGAGAAATGGGGTACAAACCCAGGTTGTTTCTGACTCCAGAAGCAAATCCTTCATCCCCAGTGTTCTCCACAATAGAAAGAAAATAGAAATGAGAGGAGAAAACTTAAAGGCAATTCCCCAAAAAAAGAATAAGATTTAATAAGTTACTGTATGAGACCCAATTGTACTTAATCAGCTCTTACCCTCCCCGCTCCCCAGCACCAATGCTCAATCCTGAGGGGCCCAGTCTCTTTTCTTAACACATGAGAATGACTAAAAATGGTACAAGTTGCACATACTGAATTAGCCCAATTTTAATCTAGTGGTTCTCCAAATTTCTCTAGCCTAATTTTATGGTGAAAAAAAAGAAAATTATGCTTCTAAACTAATTCAGAACTGATTTGTATATATAAAAATAACTAATATTTTCCATGGGAACTTGAAGCCAAGTTCTTGGCCTAAATGATGTTAAGTGGGTGAAGAACAACAGGCTGACTGTTCCTCCAACTACTTTGCCTTGTGCAGGAGAGCTGATGAGAACTCCTCTGAACTAGTTTTGGCATTGCACCCAACTTAGGCTGAACAAGACTGTAAGGTGGGACCTTACAGCCACTTGCATTTAAAGAATACACACACACACACACACACACACACACACACACACACACACTGTAATTCGAAATGGAAACAGAGCTAATTGTTGCCATCTGTGACTAAGTGAAGTCTCCTTAGTCACGGGTATGGGGCAGAATTGGGGAAGTGGGTGGAGCATAGGTAAGTTACATAAAAGGCAAAGGATAAAAACCATTCTTTACAGGAGGGCAATAAGTAGTTGTTCGCATCTAGCTGGTAAGAGTATCCAGAGAAGATAAAGAATACAGTTGACAGTACCATACCATAGCTGGGCCTTCAACTTAATGTTTAACAAAAACACAGTTGTGGTAGTTTTTGCTTGTTTGTTTTTAGTACAGTTGACACATGTGTTACTTTAGTTTCAGGTGTACAACACAGTGATTCAACAACTCTATAGGTTATGCTATGATCATCACAAATGTAGCTACCATCTGTCACCTCACAATGCTGTTATAATACCATTGACTATTTTCTCTATGCCATACCTTTTATTCCCATGACTTATTCATTCCATAACTGGAAGCCTGTATCTCCCAACTCCCTTCACGCATTTTGCCCTACATCACCTCCCCTCTGGCAACCATCCTTGGTTTGGTCTCTGTATTTATAAGTCTGATTTTGCTTTTTGTTGTTTGTTTATTCATTTGTTTTGCTTTTTAGATTCCACATGTAAGTGAAATCGCATGGTATTTGTCTTTCTCTGTATGACTTACTTCATTTAGCATAATACCCTCTAGGCCCATCCATGTTGTTGCAAATGGCAAGATATCATCCATTTTTATGGCTACATAATATCCCATTGTCTATATATACCATACCTTCTTTATCCATTCATCTATTGATGGACACCTGGGTTGCTTCCATATCTTGGCTATTATAAATAATTCTGCAATAAACATAGAAGTGCATATATCTTTTCAAGTTAGTGTTTTTGTTTTCTTTGGGTAAATACTCAGTAGTGGAACCTACTGAAGAAAAGAGGATACTTGCAAATGATATATTCAATAAAAGGCTAATATTCAAAATATATAAAGAGCTTCTACAACTCAAAACAAATCCAAATAATCCAAATTTGAAAAGGCCAGAGGACCTAAATAGACATTTTTCCAAAGAAGGCATACAAGTGGCCAACAGACATTTGAAAAATGCTCTGCGTCATTCAAAGAAATGCAAATAAAAACCATAATGAGATATCACCTGATCACCTGTCAAAATGGCCAGAATCAAAAAGACAATAAATAACGAGCGTTGGCAAGGATGTGGAGAAAAAGGAACTCTCAAGCACAATTGGTGAGAATGCAAATTGGTGCAGTCGCTATGGAAGACAGTATGGAGGTTCCTCAAAAAGTTAACAGTAGGGCTGCCATATGATCCAATAATTCCACTACTGGGTATTTACCCAAAGAAAAAGTGGTGGTAATTTTTAAAGTGTTTCATAAGAGTGATAGAAAGAGTTCATATGATTGGAACTACATGAGATAACTGTTTCTAAATTATGGTCTACTCGATCCAAATGGATTTTCATCATTCTATGCTTATTCTACCAAAGTCCTGATTTTACCATTATCCCTTATGTACCCCTCTGGTACATCTCTCATCACACAGTATTGCATTTGTCCACTAATTTGTTACTCTTCTTCATTAGATTGTAAATCTCTTGAGAGCAGGGTCTAGGCCATATTCATATATTTATCCCCAGGATATAACATGGCATTTGGCAAATAATAGGTACCAAAGAGAATATTGACAAATGAAATAATGTCATCTTGAAGGGAGATCCTGGAAAAATACAACAAGCCTATTACTGTTAACTGCTTTTTATTAGTGACTTAGACGAAGGTATAGAAGGCTTGGTAATATTTTAAATGGCACAAGGATGGAAGCTAAATATATTGAGTGATAGAAATTGAATTTTTAAATATCTCCACAGGCATGACAATCAGGCCAAAACTAACAAGATGCAATTTAACAGAAATAGATGTAAAAACCCGTTCAAACACTCAGTTGCACAAATACAAACCAAATTTGTCTCAGTTTAGTTGTGTTTTATATGACAAAGAACTTCAGGGATTTCACTGACAGAAGTTTTAATATGAGCCAAGCGCGTGATTTGGCTGCTAGAAAAGCTAATGTGATCTTAGGCTACCTCAGCAGAAGTGAGTTATTCACAATGTACATACAGCCCACTTAATTAAAAAATAGTTTGGTGGGGCGCCTGGGTGGCGCAGTCGGTTAAGCGTCCGACTTCGGCCAGGTCATGATCTCGCGGTCCGTGAGTTCGAGCGCCGCGTCGGGCTCTGGGCTGATGGCTCAGAGCCTGGAGCTTGTTTCTGATTCTGTGTCTCCCTCTCTCTGCCCCTCCCCCGTTCATGCTCTGTCTCTCTCTGTCCCAAAAATAAATAAACGCTGAAAAAAAAAAATTTAAAAAAAAAATTAAAAAAAAATAAAAAAATAAAAAATAAAAAAAAAAATAGTTTGGTGTGGCCATTAGTGGCGATATAGTACATAGAACAAGAGAGATGAAGGACCTGTGGCACTCAGTACGGTCATGCCACATCAGGACCCTATATTCAGCTCTGAGTACCACATTTTAAGAGAGATATTGACAAACCAAGTGCCTGAAGATGACTGCCAATTGGAAAATGCTCCAGAAACCAGATCATATGCTCCAATGATGGATAGCAGGGGGAAAAAACTCAAAAAATTTTAAGCTGGAAAAGGAAAGGTTTTCCTTGAATATTTTGATGACTGGATGGGAAAAATGTGCTCTGATCCCTGCCTTGCAATCTCCATGGCTAGAGCCACCTGGCCACCATTTTTATTCACTCAATAAATGTCTCTAATGTGCAATAGGTGGAAATACGAATCTCATGCCAACTAAGGGAAACTTAAAGAAACCTGATTTAGTAACTGAGTTGTCTCAGGGTCAAGTGAAATTGTTAGTGACTCTACAATAACTTTATGGACTTCTATCCCCATGACCAAACTATAACTCCATTCCCCATTTCAGCACGTGAGTCTTTGTTTGTTCTTCATGCTCTGATCATCTTCCTGATGATGTCATCATCTGTCTGCCTCCCTCCTTAGGATTTCTGTGTTTGATCCATTCACAGTCTCCCTGTCACTCAACTGGGACAGTCATCACCTTGAGGACCTTAGGTAACTGTCGACCCTGAAAACTGTTCTACCTGCCAGGTACATAAACATATCTGCAGTCCAATCACCCCAAAATGGCTTTCCCATTGCCTCCCTATAATGATAATCTGTGTGACTCAGAAGCCTGAATAGGTGAGATGGAGATAAAATAAGGTGGAGAAGATTTTTTTTCATTCAATTACAAGGAAAAATTTTTCTAACAATCCAAGTTTTTTGGAGGCACACCATCACTGGGAACTCCTCAGAAGCCTGGGAATAATTGGAGCAGTGCCATGAAAGGATTTCCTCATTGTTAGTGAACTGGGATGGGTTATTCTAAGGTAGTCTCCCAAGCTTTGTTGCATCAAAAATCAGTCAGGAAGCATGTTTTTAAAATGCAAAATTCCCAGAATCCAGTAGGTCCAGGCTGGAGTCCAAGAATCAGCATTTCTGACAAATACACCTCTCATAACAGGTGATTCCAGTACATGTGCATGTGAGTCACACTTTTAAAAACATTCTTTGAAGGAAAATAACCAATATTTACTGAAAACCCACCCTGCGTTAAGGGCTTTATATGTTTTTTTCTTAATTAAACCTCAACACAGTCTGTAGATGCTGTGACATAATCTTTAAGAACTTGGACTCAAAAACCAGGCTGCTAAATTTCAAATCCTGGCTTCTCCACTTCCTAGACTTTTCCATGTCTCAATTTCCTTTCCCAAAAAAATGGAGCTCATATTAGCAACAACCTCACAGGGTTGTTATGAGGATTAAATTGTTCAGTTCAACCAAAGTGCTTAGAACAGTGCCTGGCACACAATAAGGACTCAAGATTAGGATTACTATGAAGTTGTACTATCATTTCTCCATTTATACATCCAGAAATTGAAACTTAAACAAAAGAAGTCAGTTTCCCTCAGATCCTTCAACTAGTAATGATTTCAGTCTATCTGCCTTCAGAAATTATACATTGTACTGCTCACCCCAACTCTGAGATTCTATGATCCTACCAGCCAAATAGATTACTATTAATAGCATTGAATGGAAACTAATTCCAAAGATGGCCATACGCACATGTGGAACACACAGACATACCTCAAATTCCACCACGAATAATTTTATTAATGAAGAAACTAAGAGAAGAAGTGATACTGACAAAAGCTCACATCAAGACAAGAGTATAAATTTGAATGCGTGTTCCTTCTGTCACCTATCCTGTGGCTCTGACCTAGAATGAGTCATGACAGCCTGGAAAATTCTTCTCATTCAAGTCAACACAACTGTTTCAAAAACAAAGGTAGGAAACAAAAGTGGAATTCAGGGTGAATTCTGCCCCCTACAGGGTGACACTGTCACCAAAAACATGAAAACAGCATATTTACTGAAAAATATTTGTTGTCCATCACATAGGCACAGCCTAAAAGACTTAGATAACTATTGACATCTCAAGAGTAACCAAAAGATAACGTCGTGTGGAGAGAATTTGAGTCTTGAAAACAAAGCAAATTCAGTAAATTGTCATTAAAAGGATTAGCTTTGGAAACAGGCAACCTTATGTTTGAAGCCTTGCCTCAACCACTTACTAGCAGTTTACTTGACATTTCTGAAATTCTGTGTTCTCATTTACAAAAATGAGGATGAACCTGGGTGGCTCAGTCGGTTAAGCGTCCAATTTTGGCTCAGGTCATGATCTCACACCCCATGAGTTCAATCAAGCCCCTTGTTGGGCTCTGTGCTGACAGCTCAGAGCCTGGAGCCTGCTTTGATTTTTTGTCTCCATCTCTCTCTACCCCTCCTTTCCTTGCTCGTTCTCTCTCTCTCTATCTCTCTTTCTTCCCTCTCTCCCTTCCAAAAGTAAATAAACATTAACAATTTTTTTAAAAAAACAAAAATGAGGATGATCACGTTTACCTTGCAGAGTGTGAGGTTTCAGTGACGTCATTTCAAGTCAAGCTCCTCACACAGCGCCTGTCAGATAGAAAATATTCGGTAGTAGTGACTGCTAATCTGGACATCTAAAACTGTCCTGATAGGGAAGCACAGTGCTCATCTCCAGAGAGCAAGGAACTCATGTAACCCTGTGGGCAGGGAAAAGGAAGTTCAGGATGCTGGTGTAGAAGATACTAAGAAAAGCTCAGAATCTGCATGTATTGCACCACATTTTGGGATTGAGCTCTTCTTAGGAAAGAATTTGGAAGACCTAAAATTACTATGGTTCTCTGCCCAATAAGACATTCATTTGTAGAAATTTGGACAACTGTCTTATTGACATGCAATCATTTCATATAATCACTAGGACAAAGAACTTGTCCCACACTTCTATTTCTAAGGCTGGTTCAGTGTCAACATTCAAAAAAAGCTTTTATTGAGTGAAAGAATAAAAGGATGAATGAATGAATTACTTAATGTCATACAGCTTACCACAAAAGAAACATTACATAAAAACTCCTCACAGCAAATACCTTCAGGGATTTTCTAATCCAAAAGTCAGCAAACTTATTCTGTAAAGGGCCATACAGTAAATACTTTAAACTTTGGGGGACACATAGTGTCTGTGATCATGCTCAACTTTGCCATTGCATGTAGCAAGAACATAGCCATAGACAATGCAAAAATGAAGGAATGTTTGTGTGATTTATGAACATTTAAATCTGAAATTCTTATCATTTTCATGCGCCATAAAATATTGTGGTTTTTTTTCAACCATTTAAAAATGCAAAGATCGCTCTTAACTCATGGGCCATAGAAAAACAAGCAAGACTCTAGTCCATGCAACAAGTATCAGTGAATGTTTCCATGCAAAGCTGTTTCCAATTATTTCCAGTAGGAATGAATCTAAAGTGATTTCTTCAAAGCTCCTAAGTATTTTTTTTTAACATGGGACCAAACTCAAAATACATACAAATGGTAAGTTTATTCTAGTTTTCAACCTTCAGTGGTTGACCTGATATACTTACATCATGGGATAGACACGAGAGCCTTTACTGTGAACGTAAGTTGAAAAATGTATTATGTTAAGAGATATATTCCCTCGATATACAATTTTCTTCTTCTAAATGGTCACTTATTGGGAAAATCAATGGTTATTCCAGAAATATAAGAGTAATCAGGTACCCTTCAGGGTCTTCCTGAGGGAGCCTAAACTTCATGATGTACGTTTTGTGTGTGCATTTTAAACTTATGTACAGAATCTAAATGAATTAACTATGTATGTTTACAGAGTTTAGATAAGCATCCACATTGTTATTTATATTGCATTTCTGTTATCTCTGGGTCTGTCTCCTGTAAAATGTCAATGCAGGAAAAAACAGGAACAGGATATCTGTTGAGATTTAAATCTCTGCTAATCTAGTCAGTTTATACATTGGCTGTAGAAAGCAAACTGAAAACCAAAACTATGAATAATGAGACAATCTTTAGGTATTTAAAAAAATCAAACAAGTACAATCTTATCACATGTGTTCATTTTTATTTTAAACAGCATTATTTATGGTTGGCTGGGGGGGAAAGGCATTATCTTATAAGGATCAATCTTAGTACCTAAAATTTAGAAGACAGAGGAGGAGGATTCAATTTAAAATGATTGTCCAGGGCACATCTCAACATCACCACTGACTCACCTCAACTTTGGCAAGTTGGAACCTTCTGGGTCACAAATTTCCTCATTGTTAATTTCTTGTAATAATTATTTTGGTCAAGTTCTGGGGATTCAGAGAATACTTTAATCCCACATCAGTATACAGACAGCAAAGCTGGATGAGAACCAAAAGAACAGTCAGGACTGATAATTCCAGATCCCTACCATTAGATACATCTCAAAAAGTCTGTCTTCAAGGTACTTGTTTGCCTGTTGCTCGCTTGTTTTTTTTTATATTAATTCAAGTTGGCCATGAATATATAGATGTAAGATATAATAACTAACATCTGGTAGCATTAGTTATCTAGTGTTGTAATAACTGTATTGCTATGGTTTACAGGAACTCCAAAAATTCATAGGATTTTTATTATCTCTCTTCCTTCCCTTGGTTCCCTTGGTTTAGTATACGTGTTTGGTTTATGGTATTTATTCTTTTTTTTTTTTTAATTTTTAACGTTTATTTTTGAGAGAGAAATAGACAGAGTGTGAGCAGGGGAGAGGCAGAGAGAAGGGAGACACAGAATCTGAAGCAGGCTCCAGGCTCTGAGCTGTCAGCACAGAGCCCGATATGGGGCTGGAACCCACGAACCACGAGATCATGACCCGAGCCAAAGTTGGACGCTTAACCAACTGAGCCACCCAGGCACCCCTATAGCATTTATTCTTTTACATAGAACTCCTAATTTTCTTAGAGGTTTAATATCTTAAAATGCTTTGCGTGATCTATGGATAAACATCTATTTTGTTTTTTACTATCATAATTGTTTGAAGTAGTATATGCTTATTGTAAAAATTAAACAGTAAGTAGAAAAATAAAAGTTAATAATCTCCTCTAACCCCCAACCAATCCTATCTCAAGAAATTGCCAGTGAGGGGCCCCTGGATGGTTCAGTTGGTTAAGCGTCTGACTTCGGCTCAGGTCATGATCTTGCAGTTTGTGAGTTCAAGCCCCGTGTCAGGCTCTGTGCTGACAGCTCAGAGCCTGGAGCCTGCTTTGCATTCTGTCTCCCTCTCTCTCTCTACCCCGCCCCTGCTCGCACTCTGTCTCTCTCTGTCTCTCAAAAAATGAGTAAAATGTTAAAAAAAAAAAAAAAGAAATTGCCAGTGTAACCTGTGTGGTATTTAATCTCCCACACCTATTTCTATAATCATCAAGGCATATACCAACATGCATATCCATATATTGATTTTTGCTTACTCCATTTTTTTAAAAATTCAGATTATTCATTAGATATTACTCACAACTTGTTTTATTTCACTTAAAAAATGTATCTTGGAAATGCTGAATATATATATTTATATATATATATATTTTTTTTTTAAATATTTCTCTAAACTGGTGGGCATTCAGATTTTTCTTCCAGATGTTTTCCCTACAAACATCTGTAGACATATTTTCTTATGCACTTGTGCAAGTATTCTTCTAAGACCTAGTTCCAAAAGAGATACTTGCTGCCAATAACTTTCCTGAAGGGTTAAATGAGCTCATTCCAGGCATATGTGAGTGTTGATGTTATGAAACTTTTCAATGTTTTCCAAAATGGTGGGTGAAAAATTATGTTTCATTATTGCTTTATTACATATTTTCTTGAGTACTAGTGAAGTTAATCATATTTTCAAATATTCATTGGACATTTAAATTTATTATTCTTTTTCTAATAGTTTTTGTCTTTTTGTTAATCAATATTTAACAATACTTTATTTTTTTCTATGTTTAATTATTTCTTTTTGAAAGAGAGAGAGGGAGAGAGAGTCCCAAACAGGCTTCATGCTGTCAGTGCAGAGCTCAACATGGGGCTTTTTTTTTTTTTCATTTTTTTTTATTTTTTTTATTTTTTTTTTACATTTTTAATTACAGCTTTATTAAGATATAACTCACATATCATGTACTTGATCTATTTAAAGTATACAACTCAATGGCTTTTAATATATTCACAGATGTGTGTGTTCATCACGAGAATCAATTTTAGGACATTTTCATATCCCAAAAAGAATCTCTTTCCCTTTGGCACTTACTCCTCATTTCCTCCTAACTTCCCCCCTTACCAGTTAAAGCAACTTTCTGTCTGTAGATCTAGTTTGAACATTTCTAATGTGCATTTTTATTTTTTTTTCAATATATGAAATTTATTGTCAAATTGGTTTCCATACAACACCAAGTGCTCATCCCAAAAGGTGCCCTCCTCAATACCCATCACCCACCCTCCCCTCCCTCCCACCCCCCATCAGCCCTCAGTTTGTTCTCAGTTTTTACGTGTCTCTTGTGCTTTGGCTCTCTCCCACTCTAACCTCTTTTTTTTTTTTCCTTCCCCTCCCCCATGTGTTTCTGTTAAGTTTCTCAGGATCCACATAAGAGTGAAAACATATGGTATCTCTCTTTCTCTGAATGGCTTATTTCACTTAGCATAACACTCTCCAGTTCCATCCACATTGCTACAAAAGGCCATATTTCATTCTTTCTCATTGCCACATAGTACTCCATTGTGTATATAAACCACAATTTCTTTATCCATTCATCAGTTGATGGACATTTAGGCTCTTTCCATAATTTGGCTATTGTTGAGAGTGCTGCTATAAACATTGGGGTACAAGTGCCCCTATGCATCAGTACCCCTGTATCCCTTGGGTAAATTCCTAGCAGTGCTATTGCTGGGTCATAGGGTAGGTCTATTTTTAATTTTTTGAGGAACCTCCACACTGTTTTCCAGAGTGGCTGCACCAATTTGCATTCCCACCAACAGTGCAAGAGGGTTCCCGTTTCTCCACATCCTCACCAGCATCTATAGTCTCCTGATTTGTTCATTTTGGCCACTCTGACTGGCGTCAACACAAGGCTTTAACTCATGAACCATGAGATCATGACCTGAGCCGAAATCAAGAATTTGATGCTTAACCGGCTGAGCTACACAGGTGCCCCAATGTCTAGCAATACTTTAAATGTTTGTAATAATAACCTTTTGTCATTAGTATTGAAAATATTTTCAAGGCTCCTGACAGTGTGGAGCCTGCTTGGGATTCTCTCTATCCCTCTCTCTTTGCCCTTTCCCCCTCCTCTGTCTCTGTCTCTCAAAATAAATAAACATTTTTTTTAAAAAAAGGAAATATTTTATCTGAATTTGTCATTTGACCTTTTTTGCGATGTAGTTCAACATATAGATAAATTTAATTGTTTTCTGTAGTCCTCCATATATTTATTTCATGAAGGTCTCTGGTGTTCCTTCTTAATTTTCTTTTTTCCTTTTTTTTCACTTATTTATAGCTTAAACCTTTAAGATATCTAAAATTTGTTTGTATGTGACACCACATAAGAATCTAGTTTTCTGTTTCTCAACAAAATTGTCAATTCTGCCAGTAGCACGTATTAAATATGCCATGTTTTGCCACCTCATTGAAATGCCATCTTCATGATATATTAGGCTCTACTATATACAGGGGCTCTCTTTCTGGTTCTCTTCTACTCATCTATCTTTGGGCCAAACAGTACAAGTTAGATTATAGTAACTTTATGGTAAGTTTTGATATCCAGCAATGCAAGGATCCCATCATTAATATTGTTCCTAGAATTATTGGTAATTCTGCAACACACATGCTTCCAGATAAACTTTAAAATTGTGTTGTCTAATCTTAAAAAACACATGTGGAAATTCTGATTGAACAAATATAAATTGATTTTACATATTCATTTTTGAAGGACTAATATTTTCATAATACTCTTTCAGTTCAGGAACAGAGCATGTCCATTTATTTGGAATCTTCAAAAACATTATGTCCACACATAATCTGAAACTTTCTTTTAAATGCATTCCCCCTACTCTGATTACTAAATAAAGAAGAGCAACTGATCTGTTTTTATGCTAATCTTATATCCAGCTACTGTATACAATTCTAACACCTTTAGTAGAATCACTTGGATTACATGCAAATAAAGATATTTGTCTTTTTTTATATTTATGCTATTTATTTTGTTTTCTTGTCTCATTGCTTTATCTAGAAAATTCAAAATAGCATTTAATAATGAGAGAAAACTGTGATTATCCTAGTGTTAGTCTTACTTTTAATGAGAATAACTCTAATATTTTACTAAGAGGCATGCTACTGAACTTTTAGATAAATTGTCTTTATAATGCTGTGATAGTTTTCTCTGTCACTATTTTTCTTAGCATTTTTATTAGGAACACAGTTAACTTTAAATTTTATTTAATTTTCTTTTTTTAGACTGTATTGACAGAATGGTGGTGCTTTTTTCTTCTTTCATTTGATAATGAAATGAATTATGTTGCTGGCCTTTTTTGGTTGAACTATCCTGGCATTCCTGGAACAAAACTTACTTCATATATTATTCTTTGAATACACTGATAAATTTGATTTGCCTATATATGTCTAGGTCTACAATTTTTATACTTTCAGTATGGAGTTTGAAATTAATGTTATGCTAGCTTTGCAAATGGTGTGTGTACTTTCTCCATAATCTTGAATAATTGCATTATGTGTGAATTAACTCTTTTTGAATGTTACCCAGAACACAAGTGTAAAACCATCTGGATCTCATGTATTTAAAAATACTGAGTGTTCTGTAACAACTTTTTATAACATTTGTCATTTCTTCTAGAACAATTGGTCTATTTAGATTTTCTATCTTTTCTGGGGCAAAGTCTGGCATTTATATTTTGCTTGATAAATTATCTAACAAATTATATAATAAAATTTCTAATTTAAGCATAGCATAATGTATAGTGTCATTGAATCATTAAGCTGTATGCTTGAAACTAATGTAATGTTGTGCATCTACTACACTCAGATTTTTAAAAAATTTTCTAATTTATAACCAGACAGTTGTACATAACACTTTAAAACCTTTATTAAATTTAATACCATCTATAATTATATTTATCATACCTGGTATTATATAATTTTTCTTTTTCTTAAATCAGACCACTCTAACCTCTATTATATTTTTAATAAATACATAGCAAATAATAATTGGGGAAATAAATAATAAATCACCTGATAAGGACTCCATCCATAGCTAGACAATTTGATATAGTCACCAAAAATATTTGTTTCCTCACTCCTGTAGTAACAAATAAGCCCAGACAGGAAGGGCACAATAAACCAATTTAATTCCTTAACTCAATACAATAGCCCGGGATTTTATTTACGTGTGTGTGTGTGTGTGTGTGTTTATGTCACCTGGGATTTTACACTATTGTTTCTACTTCCTGTTATACCTGGATTAATGCTATGGATGAGATGGAACAATCTATATGTAAGCTAAAAGAAAAGGTACATCCTGATTCTCTTAATTAGACACAGGAAATTAGTTTTCCTGACCAGCCCTGAGAAATCTATGTCATGGTTCCAAAATGTTATCTAGGCCCTTTTTATAACACTTCTGGTTACACTCATTTGTGTCACAGTTATTCAATATTTGTTGTCCATTTTCTTGAATGATTCTGCATAGCCACTATCCAAACAGATGATTTAACAAATGATTCAGAAATGAAAACAGGATGAAAACGTGCTGATCAAATGAAATCTCATCTTCATGAGAATAAACAACAGTAGTGAATATTTTGGCAATCTTCCTGCAGCTTTATCTGGATAAGGACCAAAATGTGGGAGTGTGAATAAAAATGTTCACACAATCTTAGGGAAAAGAATGATTGTTCCTTAGCCATAGTAGCAAGTAACCATCAGGATCATTTTTAAATCTATTCGATTGACCACTGACAACTCTGCCGCAATTAACATGCTTTTTTTTACAAGCTAACCAGTCAATAACAGTCCCTCACTTCTGAAAGTCAGCCAGTGAGAAACAGATTTGTTTCAAGAAACATGCCTCTGAATGCCAACCAATCAACAACCATCTCACCTGAGTAATCACGCTGAAATGGATAAAGTCAACCCACTTACGCCTCTCAAAGTATGCCAATCCCTGAACCTCCTGGTGTTCAAGAACCCTGCATAAGATCAGAAGTCTACTCTTTTCAGAGACACTGTGTGTGATTGGCATAGTCTTCCCTCATTATGAGAAATAAATTCAGCATTGTGTTTTTATTTCAGATATTAAGTACTGATCTCAACACCCTTTGCCGTTCAATAAAGATTTATTTAATGCTAACTATTGGGATTTTTAAAAAATAGGTAAGGCAAGTTCACTGCTCATTTGTGAATTCACAGAGTAAAATGCACACTATTTTCAAGTATGTTTAATGTCCCCAAATATCCTGAAGAAGAGTAGTGCAGTAAGGCCTAAGAAAAATCTCTGACTTGATGCATAGCCCAATAAATAATTCTAATTTACCATCTGTACCAATTACTTATTCTTCATGCTACCTGTGATTCTAAAAAAGTTTTTAGTACACTTTTAAATCTGTTTGGTATCTGTCTTTCTCTGTATGGCTTATTTCACTTAGCATAACACTCTCCAGGAGGGCACCTGTTGGGATGAGCACTGGGTGTTGTATGGAAACCAATTTGACAGTAAATTTCATATATTTAAAAAAAAAAATCTGTTTTGGGAGTAGACAGATGAGGGAGAAATGGAAAGGAGAAAAAGGATCTGAAAGGAAAAAAATCAGTAAAGGAGGAAGAATAAAAGGAAGAGAAAGTAAGTTCTGGCAAATTATTTATGGGAAAGACAAAGCCTCAATGCATCTATAAACTGAACAAAGTTTTTTGTGTGCTCTCTTTTCATTTTCCTTTCCCTCACTCCGGGCCTCTGAAGTACTCTCTATTTGCTCTCCTTGTCTTAACTGAGGACCTAATTTAACCTCACTTGGCTGTGAACTAATCCCCATAAGAATGTAATAAAGCTTCCATTTAAAAACATCTATTGGACACTCAGTATGTGTCATACTGGGTGTTATCACTCCCAGAGAGATTCTCAATGACCCAAAGACATCTTAAAACCCAAAGTAATAAGTCCATTGTGAATTTTTAAGCACTCAAATATCTGGTAGGGCATGTATTTGGGGCAGGGAACCACACAAATAGTCACAATAGTATTTTGAACTTTGGAAAATCTCATAAGCCTTATTAAATTTCAACTTCCTTCTACTTTCTTCCAGAACAGGTTTTCAGGAGAAGGCAAAATATCCCTTTTACACTTATCTATAACTGTATATGGAGGAGGGGTTAAGGAAGTGGTAGGGAGTGGGAGCTTTCATTTAAAAGCTTACCATAGCCATTACATAAAACAATGGATTTTGTCACTTTCAGAAATAGAAACATATGCTGAATGAATCTCTGTGGTCTCATACTATTTTGTGTTTTACGACTGTCATTATTCTCTGTGTATAAGAAGAGTTATAACAGTTACATTATATCCCTTTTGGCTGCAACTTTCTTTGACTAAGATTAAAAACTTCTGAGGTGCCTGAGTGGCTCAGTCGCTTAAGCGACTAACTCTTGATTTCATCTCAGGTCATGATCCCACAGTTCATGAGATCGAGCCCCGAGTTGGGCTCTGGGCTGACAATGTGGAGCCTGCTTGGGATTCTCTCTCTCTTTGTTTCTGCTCCTCCCCCACGTGCATGTGCATGTTCTCTCTGAAAATAAACATTTAATAAATAAATAAATAAATACTAAATAAATAAATAAATAAATAGTTTTGTGATTATGTTAATAAACATGGTTTTCTAATTCTGTTTGTTAAGCTATTGCTGAATTTAAAACCCATTTGATAGTGAAGCTTTCTTCGCCATGAAAATGTCAGTTGCCATTGTATTTAGTACTACACCAGCCCTAAAGTTTGCTTATATTTTAAACAGGAAAGGGAAGTAATTCAAAATTGTAGGGGCTAGAATTAAATTGGTTTTAATGTATTTTATGTCTCCTACGTGTTAAAATTGATCTCCTTATTAAAAACATTTGCTTTCTTAAAGTCTATGTATTAAGTAAATGAATTCTTAAGGTTCCCTCCCGAATTTTTCAACAAAACAGAATGTGCAAATTAAAATTAAGTCAATATTTGAATCCTAAACCTTCCAGCAGTTCTGACCCTACTTCTGAGGTTATCACAAGCCAGAAGGTTACGTCCAAAAAGAATCTCAGGCATTGCCTGGCATCCTTTTCTCCTTCAATTTTCATTCTTCCTTCATTCTGAAGCATTGGCAAAACTGGTCTAATTCAAAATTGAATCACAGACAATACTGTGTGTGTGTGTGTGTGTGTGTGTGTGTGTGTCTGTGTGTGTTGTGGTGGTGGTGGTGGTGGTTTGTCTACATATTTTTATTACTTTTCTTAATGAAGATATTTCCATTCTCATGTTACTCTAAACTAGAAACTGTCATCCCACCAAGTGAGTAAGTTGTTTGCATAATAATTAGGTTGTTTCAGGAGGAACCAAATCAGTGTATTTTTTGACAATCCATTGTTCTCTGCTCTCACTGGCTATCTAGCTGTAGGCAGTCACTGAAGTTTCACTATCTTAGTTTCTCCAGCTACAAAAAGTATAATTCCTCCATGCAAAGTGTAATTGTTAGGACTAAGTGGGGTCAAACAATAATTTATACGAAAGCACTTTGTTGAGGTGCCTGGGTGGCTTAGTCAGTTAAGCGTCCGACTTCGGCTCAGGTCATGATCTCACGGTCCATGAGTTCGAGCCCCGCGTCGGGCTCTGTGCTGACAGCTCAGAGCCTGGAGCCTGCTTCTGATTCTGTGTCTCCCTCTCTCTCTGACCCTCCCCCGTTCATGCTCTGTCTCTCTCTGTCTCAAAAATAAATAAATATTTAAAAAAATTCAAAAGTACTTTGTAAATTTAAAGAAAAGATTTTTTTTTAACACAAATACTCTTCTCCAGCATATCTATGGCAAACTTTGGCACAGGGAGTGTAGAAAAGAGGAATTAAAATTTAAATTTAAATTTAAGTAAGACTAAATGCACAATAGCTTTATTCCTAGGCAGCCTAGGAAATTAGCTATACAGCTACTATTTTGTTAACACTATTAGTAAGGAAGAATTCAGTCAGGAGGTCTAATTCAAAGACAGTCATTTCAGGAAATACCCTTGAGTTTCTGATTAAGAGACATTTCAATTCACTTTATACATTCTTCCCACCAGTAGTATCGGTATTTCTTATTTTGACTACATCTTATTACTGCTTTAAACTTATTATTATGCCAAATACACCTTTATCGAATTTGTCCTGCAAAAATTCTATGATATATATTTCAGCTTCCACTGCATGTTTTTATAGTTAAATCTGTTTCTACGTCAGCACTTCTATTATACATTTGTTTTTTAGGAGTTTGAAACTCATCCATAAAAATTAACTAAGGCTGAAACTTGGCAGACTGCAAAGAAGCACATTTTGTTTTTACCAACCTTCAAGAAAATCCATATGGCTGTTTCCACATTCCTGTATATCAGGCTTAAATAAAATAAATCCTGGCCAACATGAGACACTTATTTAGGCTAATTCACTTCAAAAACAGAGGTTTTTTTTAATGCAATTATTCCATGACTGGATCCCATGTCTCCTCCAAGTGGCTCAGCCCTCCCTCCCCCGCCCCAGGTGGATGCCTGGTCACCCTGGTAGCTGGCCTGGCTGCCACCTGCAGCCCAACACTTCTGACCCTGAGATGCGTAGCTAATGTTTCATGTTGTCATAGGACTGCGAAGGTTTCTAGGAGCTGCCAACTGAATTGTCACATCAGAGATTTCCTTGGCTTAGCCTTGTTCCTCCTCTATCCCACCCAAAGACATGCCCTTTTCAGTATTGTGGTCACATCCATAAGCCCCAGAAGGCAGCATGTGAAAAAAATTACTTCTCACTCCTGTAGGCAGAGCTGTCTCTAATCTGACAAATCAAGCCATGGCTTTGAACTGATGGAACAGAATTTTCCACGGGTCTCTCCTGTTTCTGCATGTCTTGCAAATGAGGCACTGACTGCTCTTTGTTTCAGACCACCTTCTCCAGGATGTTTGTATAATGAAGAGTCTTGAGAGCCAGAGGTAAGGTCTCTCTCTGGAGGAAAGGGCAGGTATGTTTACTATCCAGCATAAAAATGATAATATCTCTCTCCAAAACAAAGGGCAGTCCAGCTTGCTGCTCGTTATTATGGATTCAGGCTCCTAAACTAAACAGGAGCATTCCTCTCCTGCATAGGCAGGTATCATCTGACTCTCTTCACATTCCCCCTGTGGGAATGGGGGCTTGGAGAACTTGCACATAAATGCTGGCTCTCTGGCAACTACTATGACTGTTGTTACTATGAGTAATAAACTGTCTTTCATCTCAGATCCAGGCATCTCATCGCTTCTAACAGCATTCACTAAAAGGTGGCCTGTAGGGTGAAACTCAGAACACACAGTCTGTCTCTTCCACCAGCATGTAAGCTCCTTGTAAGTTGACACCATATCCACATTGTTTATCACTGTATCTCCAACACTTAGACCATTGCTGGTAAATAGATGGTGTTCAATAAATATTTTTTTTCGTAAGTGTGAAGTAGAGATCTAAATTCAAAAAAGGAGGTGTGGCAATTCCTGGGGGCTCCCTGATGACAAAAGTTTCAAGGAAAGAAGTGAGATTTAAGGTCAACTCTGACTGCTCCCCTGCATCCAGTCTCCCCTGTACTCTGCTATGAGAATTTGAAAATATCATTCAGAGACCAAGCCTCTCCAAAAGCCCTTTAATTTTTTAGATTTCTAGCAGAAACACACCTTATATCTTCACTTCTTTGCTTCTAGTAGATCACAGAATATAACCTCAGAGATTCTGTATCCTTTAAGTTACAGTGGGTGGGGGTTTTTTCCTCTTCGATCTTGGCTTCTTAAATATTTCCACTCTCCTTTTCAAAAGACAGAATTGGAGCAGTACAGTGAATGACAGGTCTTTTACGCCTCACCTTAAAAATCTGTCTGTCAAGGAACAATCAGGTTGTATTACTTTTAAATGCTGAAATTAATTTTTTTTCAAAATTTAAAAAGGTTTCCTCATCAATGTTTCCTTGGTCTGACTTCATGACCACTTCATGATGCACAGCATACTACACTATTCTCAGAAAACGATTTTAAATTCCTCTAAAGCATTTGGAGGTTTGAGGCTAATTTGAAGATCCTTTTAAAACTAAAAGAGCCCAAGAGCAGTAGCCACGGTGGGCAGAGGCAAGAGGAAGAGGATGGTGTGGCTGATGGTGGCCACAAAAGGACAGAAAGTGAGGACCATTTTGGACTTAAGAGGGGCTCTGACATGGAGCAACAGAAAAGCCCATTTGGGAACTTCCTACTCGAATCTAAAACGTTGCTAGATTCATATTGTTATTGGATCCAGAAGTTCCTTAGGATCCATGGTGCAAAAAGGGCAGAATTTGTCACTATCTCTCCATCCTATTGAACTAATAACCCTTTTTTCCCTTAAAGCTATTTCAAAAGACTTGTACTTTTCCTAATATTTTTAAAGTCTCAGATGGAAAACCTTAAACACCCACATCTTACTTCCAGTCCACACACACACACACACACACACACACACACACACACAAATTACAGTAACACACTAGGGAGTCCATGAATACCCTGGTGAGATGAAGATATAATGTTTTCAAAAATAAAACCCCAGGACACCTGGGTGGCTCAGTCAGTTGCGCGTCCAACTCTTGATCTTGGTTCAGGTCATGATCTCACATTTTGTGGCATTGAGCCCCTCATGAGGTTCTGCACTGACAGCATGGAGCCTGCTTGGGATTCTCTCTCTCTCTCTCTCTCTCTCTCTCTCTCTCTCTCTCTCCCCTCCCTCCCTCTCTGCTCCTCCCCTGCTCTCTCTCTTTCTCTCTGAATAAATAAGTAAACTTAAAAAAAAAAAAGAATCCCATCCCAGTCAATAGTTTTACCAGTCAGTTCTTACCAATCAGCCTCATGTTTTAAACTTTTACCAATTCCAATTTAAGAAGAGCAAATGCCTAATGAATTAGTTTTAAGATAAAACAGAAGTTTGACATGGATGTAGTTAGTGTTCATGACAGAGAAGTATTAATAGAGTTTGGTCTGAAGAAAACTCAAGCCCAGGCAGGTGGCGGGCAGAATTCCACTCAGAAGAGCCAGCACACCTCACCGGACCATGTTTACCCAATCCTTGGCCCCTTCTTCAACAGACACTGCCAGTTGGAGCAAACTGAGCCAAATGGTGTGGTGGTTTTCTAATGAGGCTGAGCAGAGAGAGAATGAACCAAGGAAATGTTTTCTTGTGGCCAAAGCAAGGCTAAGTTATGGACTCAGACCTGCAGAAGTGAGAGGCTTATGTACTCACCAGCTGCTGTTCCTCTGCCCTTTGCACGAAGCCTAGTGGTATGGCCAGGCACAAAGTGCTCTTAAAAGTGATGCCAGGAGTTCCCTTGAAAATGGCTTTTCATTCTGGGCAGTGAAGCAATCTCTGGGTGTGAAGTCACGTCTGAGGTTTACAAGTTATTGCTGACATCAATAAAATGCAGCATTTGTTATTCTCCTCTCAGTGTCCTGTAGGCATTCTGGCATTCACTAAATGCTTCCTAAAAATATCGTTTGGCAAACATTTGTATTTTGTTCATAAAGGCTTATGTACATCATGGAGAGGGTCATTTTAGAAGGCTGTTATAAAAATGTAACACATGCATTCACTGAATCAAATTGTTCCTTCCCTGTGCCTCTAGGTGACTCCAGATCTCTCTCTAACTGACTCAGGTTGAACGTCTATCTATGTGTCAAGTTTCCTCAGGTAATGTTTGAAACATAAAAAGCAGGCCATTTAAGAATTCTTCAGCTGGATGCTTCATCAATTAGTTTGTCAGTAGATGTGCCTGTCTACATTGCCATCTGGTTGTCATGAGACATTAAAGCTATCTTCTCCAGGTATTAGTAGAGAATGAGAATTGACTAGGCCTGTCATTTGAACCAAGATAAAAGGTAACCTAATGACCACCTCATTTAACTGACACTAAAAGTATGCTAAAGAATATTGGTCATTACAACCCTGGGATCCACAAGAGAAGACAACAGTGGAGTGGAAAAAATTGTTGAGCTCTGCCAGCCCTCTCACAATCTAGGCAGCAGATAAACAGAAAGCAGAAGTAAGAATAAACAGTGAGAGTAAGAAGAAAGAAGGAGAGAAAACAGGGCGATTGGCTGAAGATCCGTTGACTGAATACCTGCATTGGCTGACATTCCCCCTCCTTCATGTGCAGCAGGGTCATATGCACCCAAGTGAAAACAGAAAATGATGCTGCGAATAAAATGAGCTATCTGCATTGAAGGAATTAAGGCTTCCAAGTAAGGGACTGGAGCCACATAGTAGGGCCCTCATTGTTTTGGCAAGTCTTGTGCGAGGTTGGAGGAGGAAAAATTCTGCCTTCCTGTCCCAAGCCTGTATAACCTAGAGTGAGATCTAGCAGCCAATAAGTTGTCCACATTACACATAACACAGCCAACTGTCATTCAGGACACAGGCTGGTTGTCAGGTGAATAAGAAAGCATGTACCTATATGAATCAACCTCATTCTTCATGCACAAATATGTATAGTAAACCAAGATATCAGACATTTGAGGAAGACCAGTAACACCAAAGAGGAGGATCAAGCTGAACAAACAGAACTGACCCCAGAGGAAACAAAAATAATTCAGATCCAATCAAGAGAAATGCCATCAAAGATATTAAGGAAATTTTAGTAATAAATAAAGAAAATATTAAAAAGGAATGATGAGAAAGAAAGCGTTCTTGGAAAATAACAGTCTAAAAGACAAAATAAATTTTCAATAGAAAGTTGGTGGAAAAAGTTAACATCACATACAAGTAAAGGAAAAAGATAATTTTTAAAATATGAGAGAATAATGACAAAAGATACAGAATCAGACAATTTTCTTTTAAAAGTTCCAGAAACAGAGGAAAAGTAAAATTGAGAGAAGGGAAATAATAATGATTTTTTAAAAATAATATTTATCAGAACTGAAAACAGAAGTCTTCAAATTAAAACATCAAAGCAGGATAAATGAAATCCCTCTCTCTCTCTCTCTCTCTCTCTCTCTCTCACACACACACACACACACACACACACACACCTGAGTACGTACTCACAAAACGTCAGAACGGGAGATAAGGAAAATGACCAGAAAGTATCCACAGGAACAAAAAAGCTATGCACAGATAAGAAAAATGAGATTAGTATCACATTTCTCATCAGGGACACTGAATGCTGGAAACTAATGAAAACAATGCCTTCGCACATAACACAAGAAATTATTTCAACTCAGAATTCTGTACCTAGGCAAATTTGTAATCAAAACGTGAAGACTTTATAAGACATTTTTGTGCATACAGATAATCAGTGTGTTTATCTTCCTTTCTGTAAATGAAAAGAATTACTTGAAGATGTACTACAGTTAAATTAAAAAGGAAACAACAAAAAGAAGGACATAAGATCCAAGAGAACCCAGAATTATGCTTCTTCAGCAGGTCTAGGACACATACTGGTGCATCTGACAAGTAGTATAACTAAGAAACTGAATTATCTTAGGGACACAAGTTTTGTTGTTGTTTTTTAAGGCACACAAGTTCTTTCTGGGAAATAAAAACCACAAGAGGTAATTAGAAACTTTAAGAAGAATAAAAAAAAACTAGAGGAAATATATGGTCCAAATAAGAAGCACATTGAAATGTCACTGTTTTGGGCAATAGGCATCTGAGAAAAGAACTTATTTGACTTTTATGCTGGAACATCTTCTCCTAAACATTACAAATTCAGAGATGCAAGATTCTATTTATTTTTCTACGGATTTTTACACATAGAAATATTTATACAATCATGACATTTATTTTCCACTTTAAATCCAATTTACATCCATGGAAAACCTTAATTTACAGTATGGAAGCCCTATTTATAGCAATGGCAAAGAATTCAAATGCTGCAAAAGTTAACTATATAAAATGCTGGTAGAGTTGGCAGGTTTTGAAAGGAGAAGGGGAAAAAGAGAGATGGGGGTGAGGGACACGGAAACACATCAAAGGGTTCATTCGTGTAGCTGGGAGGAAAGAGAAGTGTCCAACATGTATTAGGAGACAGTTTAAGGAGTAGGGAGTGATTAGATAGAAATTTAAGCAGAAAGTAAGCAAGGGACATAAACATAATGTTTAACATAATGGTTGTAATAATCAGAAGAGACAAACCCAGAAGTGGTTCAAAATTATTTTGTCTGAGGCAGCAATGCTCCAAGTATGTCCCAGGACCCATGTGAGTTCACAAACACTTTTAGGGAATCCACAGGGTCAAAACTATTTTCATAACCATACCACAATGTTATTGGCCCTTATCAGTCTCACTTTGCCATCACTGCACTGTGAAGTTTCCTGGAGGGCTACATGACGTTTAATATTGCAACAGACTGCACACAGAATCAGAGATGAGAATCTTCTTGTCTTGTGTTAATCCAGACATTTAAAGAGATTTACAAAAAAAAAAAAAAAAAAAACTACAAAAAACCACAGAACCATGCCACTCTTCTCACTACCATAGAAAATCTCTTTCAACACTTTTTTCATTAAATGGAATATTTACATATTTATTTTTAATATTTTAGATAGTTATTCATTGGTTTAATTCCACTCGGATAAGAGTAGTGGAATAGTAGTGTCAGTTTTGTCCGTTAGTGTATCTCCAGAGTTTAGCACCATGCCTTGTGTATGAAGCACATGGTGAGATTTGTGGAATGAAAGAATATTAGCTTTTCACAATTAACATTCCCATTTTTGGTTTGAAGGCTGCCATTGGCTTAACTGGGTGCGAGTTAACATGAGGGTCTGGATAGAGGCCAGAAGAGTTATAGCTACGCGCTGAAGGAAAAAATCAAGATGTGAGAAAATATATTCCGGCCTGTCAGTCATTTGAAATATACTCTTCCTGGGCAGATCTGTGTTTGATGATCTTTTGAAAAAAAGTTTTTTTCGGTCATACATTTATTGTCAAGAATTAGTGAATAATTACTCTTCTGCACACACAGTGGTAGGTTCTGTGGACACATCTGTTGGTAAATGGGATTTTTAAATGTGAAGATGTGATGGTTTTATTATCGATTTTTAAATGAATCGACAAGTGGATGTTTTAAAAGTTTCTTGGTTTAAGTTTCTAATATGATAAAAATTGACAGATTAGCAAATACTCTTGGGGCTCTTCAAAAAGTTCTAGGAGTCTGAAAGAATCCTAAGACCAAAAAGTTTTCTCTGAGAGGTAAGATGACAAGGAAACACTTCCCTTTCCCATGGGTGCATCTCTATGCTGTTTTAAATATTCATATGCACATACATTATTTTTTATTGAGATATAATTGGCGTGTTATATTCGTTTGGGGTACAACATAATGATTCAATATTTGCATATATTGTGAAATGATCACCACAATAAGTCTAGTAACTTTTTGATAGCAGTTGTTAAATGCATACACAAATCAGACAGTGGTGTTCAGACAAGAGAGGTACGAAAATAGCAGCTACATACCAACAATGACTAAAAGGGAGCTAGATTTTCAGGAAATGGAAGCAAATTTCCCAGCAAAGACTATTGCATGCTGAAATCAACCAATGGGCTTTACCTATGGAAAGCCTTTAAATGAACCCAAATAAGTAATCCCCTCGTAGACCTCAGGTATACTTCTGGGCAGAGGAGAGAACTTGGCTAGACAACCCTGTGGATTCCTTAGAAACTGCAGGAGGCTGTGTTTTCAGCGTGATACCCCTCATGGTCAAAACATCTATTTAATATCGCTTTCTAATTTTTTTACACTATATTGATGGATGCCACGTAAACACATATGCAGATAATAACACTGTGCTTGTAATGCCAGTTTTCTTTCATGAAGCTTAAATTGCCTCACAAACATCACCTCAATCCAAATTCTTATCCAAAAATTATTCTCGTCCTAAGCCAAAGTATATACTTCTCTCATCATTCCCTCCCTGCCTGTCTGTCTGTCTCTCTCTCCCCCTCTTGCCTCTTCCTGGGTTTAAATTTGGTCGTTAAGAGACTGCTAAAACACAAACCATGATTCTTTCGAAAATGTCAAAATTACCTAAGTAAAATCTATTATATTATTTATTGCCAAAGTCAGGGAAGCCAATTAAACTGTGATTTTACTTTTTGCTTTAAGATGCCAGAAACTGTAGCCAAGATTATATCTCAGCGGTCTAAATTAATTTAGCTTTAAATGCTTGTTCAAAATGAAAATGAAGAGGACAGTATCGGTGACTTTAGTGTGTTATCTTTATAATCCACACCGGGTAACAATTGTTTTGTTTTCATATCATTAGCAAGCATTATTTGTGCCACGATTAATGTTTATACTTAATTGTCTTGTTTTTCAAAAGACTGAAAACAAAAGGCAAGAGTGACAATAGGCATATTGAGGAATTATATAATCAAAGACTTTGTGTCACAAGACGTGTCTAATCTGCTTCCAAAGACATAAAGGAGTTATACGAAAAGCTTGCTCTCCAGTTAATATTTAATATGAAGATATCTTAGGACTGGACATAACTACTTAAAGGCTTAGAACAATAATAAGTAGCTTTTATTTAAAACCTACTATGTGCGAGTCACTCTGTTAAACACTTTGCATTCATATTTCATCAATCTTAATAATCACTCTACATTAAAGAAAGAATATTATGCCCAATAAGTTGAGGATTAGATAAGGTTAGTAACTTGTCTAACACTTCATAACTAGTACACAGCAAAGCCAGAACTCAAGCCCATATCTGCTAAATTCCATAGCCTATATCTTAACCATTTTGCTAAATGTGAAGAGCTTATAAATGGCATCCTACAAACACGAGAACAGTGAATCTTCCATTGTTTATCATCCATACTAAGAATGGGCACTTTACTCTAAACCTAAGACATATAATGCATATCGTTTAAGAAATATTTATTGAATGCTTCCAATGTTAAGACACTACACTAGAAGATGCTAAGGGGGGCTATAAAGAGGGACAAGTAAGGCAGCTGGTATCAATGGGTTTATGGTCTAGAGAGAGAGAAAGAATGAAATAAATATGAAATGAGATAAAATGGAGAAAGAGGCATAGGCTCTCAAAGAGCAGAGAGAGGCTTCATAGTAAATGTTTAAGTGGGGTCTCAAAGAGTGAATGGGATTTCTTCATGTGAAGAATCAAGGAGGGGTGCCTGGATAGTTCAATCAGTTAAGCATCTGACTACAGCTCAGGTCATAATCTCACAGCTTGTGGGTTTGAACCCCACATCAAGCTCTGTGCTGATAGCTCAGAGCGTGGAGCCTGCTTCAGATTCTCTGTCTTTCCCTTTCTTTCTACCCCTCCCCTACTTGTTCATTCTCTCTCTCTCTCTCTCTCTCTCTTTCAAAAATAAATAAATATTAAAAAAAAAAAAAAAGAATCAAGGAAAGGCACATAGACTGAGAGCAGGGCACGATTAAATACACAGAGGAAATAGGCACGGGGAGTGTCCAAGGGACACAAGCCATCTGATGGGACTGGTGTAGAGACAAATGAGGCTAGAAGGATATTTGGGGGCCATATTTGAGGAATGTTTCTATGCTTGTATAAACAAATCGGACCTTACTTCTGGTATAATAAAGGGGATGTTTTACAGAAAAAGGAAAGGACTCAATGGCATCAGAGACATGAGGAGAGAAGCCATGCTATTTACTGTGATAGCCAATGTGGGAAATGATGAACCGCTGAAAGAAAGGTAGGAGGAGAGTAACAAGAAGACAGCGAGATGTGGGATAAGAAGACAGCTCCTTAGAGGACTAGAAAATAAAAGGAGAAGATCGAGAGGAAAAAAAACCAATACAACAGATTTGGTTTGAGATATACTAATTTGGAGATGCCTGAAGGAAAATCCACACAAAGATATCTCGTGACTCTTGGAAACTTGGGCCTGGGAATTGAAAGAAAGGTCAATGTTGCCATTATTATGTTCAGGAATAATCAGCAGCATCCTGAGTAGCCTCCCCTAGGCAGATGTTGAATGAGAACAGGGGAAAAGGTAGAATTCTAGTGAGCATCAATTTTTACAGGAAAAACAGAGGAGGGGGAGCTAGTTTAAAAAAGAGGTCAGTTAACAAACAACAGGAAACTTCAGTATTTTAATAGAAGTCAAGAGGGGGAGGAGTATTTTCAAGAGGTAATAAGCAATCAGTGCCATAAGCTCTCAGGAGGTTACCTCAAATGAGACTGAGAAATAGGGCGCTTGGGTGGCTCAGTGGGTTGGGCGTCCTGATTCTTGATAGCCACTCAGGTTGTGATCTCACAGTCACAGACTGAGCCCTGCATGGGGCTCTGCATTGATTGTGGAGCCGGCTTGGGATTCTCTCTCTCTCCCTCTCTCTCTCTCTCTGCCCCTCCCCCACCCAAATAAATAAACTTTTTTTAAAAAATGA
This sequence comes from Felis catus, assembly GCF_018350175.1. NCBI lineage: Eukaryota > Metazoa > Chordata > Mammalia > Carnivora > Felidae > Felis > Felis catus. The sequence goes on from NC_058374.1 coordinate 95,805,427, forward strand.
GACTGAGGAGAGACTTAGAGCAAAGATGTCCCCAAAATCTTTGTGCAGTTTCTCAGGCTCACTTCCACGTGCTGACGCCACCTGCTTCTTCCTTGTTGCCTGTAAGTATCCTCGGAAAAGAGGTACAGTTTCACTGTTCAATCAACACGTGTTCATGTGGCGATGATGACGACGTTGACTGCCTGCCTAGGAAGCATCAGGTCCAGGGTATGCTTCTGATTTAGATTTTAGAGTTTCAGGAAGCGATTCATTTTTCTCCCCCGTTGGCCCTTTGTTCCAATAACAACTTACCACCGGATGTCTATTATAAGGGACTTGCATTTCTCACCTGGTCTTAGCATATGTTAAAGCCAGAAATAGATTTTTTGTGCTTCTAACTTGAAAAATAAATATCTCCTTCTTCAAGTAAAAGAGCTACACAACATTTCTGGCCTTACTGTAAATTCAATCATTCATTCACCAACAAGCATTTATCAAGCAGCTGATGTGTATAAGGCTGGGTGTGCTGCAGGAAGCTGGACAAAGCCCCTACCCACATGGAACTCACATTCTAGTGACAGAGATAAATAATGAATGAATTGATTAATACAGATGTAACAACCTCAGGCTTTAGTCTCTAAAGTCTCTAGTGCTCTAGTGACAACAGTAAAAGCAGATAGTGTGACCTGTTAGGCCAGGCCTCTCTGAGAAGACATTTGAGCTGAGACCAGAATGAAGAGAGTGACTGACCCAGTCTGGGACTTGGGGAAGGAGCATTCCTGGCAGAAAGAACAGCAAATGCAAAGTCCCGGAAGCTTAGCACAGGATCTTGGCACGTTCAAAGAACAGCAAGTTCATTTCCTTTGGATATATACCCAGAAATGGAATTGCTGGAACATATGGTACTTCTATTTTTAATATTTTGAGGAACCACCATACTGTTTTCCACAATGGCTGCACCAACAGTGCACAAGTGTTCCCTCTTCTCCACATCCCTGTCACCACTTGTTATTTCTTCTCTTTTTTATAATAGCCATCCTAACAGGTGTGAGGTGATATCTCATTGTGGCTTTGATTTGCATTTCCCTGATGATTAGTGATGCTGAGCACCTTTTAATGTATCCGTTGGCCATTTGTATGTCTTCTTTGGAAAAATATCTGTTCATGTTGACTATTTTTTAATTGGGTTATTTAGAGGTTTTGCAGTTTGCTGCTATAGAGTTGTATGAGTTCCTTATATATTGTTGGCATTAACCCCTTGTCAGGTATATGTTTTGCAAACATTCTCTCTCATTCCATAAGTGTCTAGAGTTAATAATACCATCCAATATACTTGAAATTTGCTAAAAGAGTAGATCTTAAGTATTCTTGCCACACATATGTACAAAAAAAAAGAAAAAAGAATGAAAAGGTAGCTATGTGAGGTAATGGATGTATTAACTTGATTGTGGCAACCATTTCACAATGGACACAGATGAAATCATTACATTGTACACCTTCTAAAAACTCATATTGTACAACCTAAATACATACAGTTTTTATTTGTCAATCATATTCCAATAAAGTTGGGGGAGGTAGGGGTTGAAGAACAGCAGATTCTTCTAAAGCCTCAACGGGGAGCTGAGAAGACATGAAGGATTGAGGACATACTCGCTCACAAAGCACACTATGTCTACCACTTTCTACAGCTTTGCTTCCATGTACTTTGCTAACTTGCCTTTCACAAATATCAAATTCCTCACATTTTCTTCCTGATAGATATTATGAACAACTGGAATTCTTATAGGACTCTCATGTCTAATTCATTTATCTGAATAAAATAAGGGGGAAAGATTCAGAATACTCTTCTTTGGGCTATACAAATAAAAGATGGTAATTGCCTTAGGTTTAAAGTCTGTAATCCTAACCTTAATGCTAACCCTTCCTTTGAAATGGTATGCTTGAAAAAACAAAATGACTTTGGAAGGACAGGCAATATTTACTTATTGCCTTTTTAGACCCCAGCCTACTTTTGCACAGCCCTGACACCTAATTTCTTCTGGCACTATGCACTTGGTCATGAGTACTTAGGTCCACACACTATATTCATGACTGTCCAGAAAAGAGCTAACCATTGACCACATCAGTGTTCCTCCATGGATCCATTTGCAAAACTGCTGACAGCTGGGAATGAACAATTTAGCACATATGGTTAAGGCACAATTTGCTATAGAGAGAAAAACCCAGAAGATGTTCTAATTTCAGAATAAAGATAATGTGTGATTTACATTTCTTAGGATGTATATGATTTGCTGTATATTGCTTAGGATGGTAGGGGAAACCATCAACCATTAAAAAAAAAAAAGCCCTATAAGTGAAATCTTGAGGATGGTCCTTAGGGATTAAAATTCACATTCCCTGGTTTTCCCATTGCTATTCAAAGAGAAAAATATACATTCAATCTTTAAAAGTCAAAAACAAATAGCATTTCTTGTGCTGATATCAGGTATGGATCTTGGACAGACAGCTGAATTATTTAAATTAGGAAAGACAGTATGCAATACTGCTAAGAGTTAGTATCCAGCTTTACTCCCTCATAGAAGATTATCTATCTATCTCTATATATCTATATCTATACCTATATCTATATCTATATCTATAGTTCATACTCAAGGAATAGCTCTATAGCCAAAACTGTAAATATAAATTAATGGCATGAAAAGCTATTTGTGATGTAATTAAAATATGTCTTTTCCCATTGGGAAAATATATAAATGTAATATGAATATTAAAAATGCTAAATATGCTAAATACTAAAATATTAAAATATTTAAGTATAATATAATAATATTTAAATAACACTAAAATGCTAAAAATACAATTAAATATTCATAGATAGATCGAGTCTACAAAGGACCTACTAAAGAAATGGTAATAGTCTGGGGCATCTGGGTGGCTCAGACAGTTAAGCATCTGATGTCAGCTCAAGTGAAGATTTCACAGTTCATGAGCTAGAGTCCTGTATCAGGCTCTGTGCTGACAGCTCAGAACCTGGAGCCTGCTTCAGATTCTGTGTCTTCCTCTCTCCCTGCCTCTTCCCTGTTTGTGCTCTGTCTCTCACACTCTCTCTCAAAAAGAAATAAACATTAAAAAAAATAAAAATAAAAAAAAATAAATGGTAATAGTTCTTCCCTGAAGCAGAATTACACCTGATACTAGACATGACATGCAGTTCAACTTTTGGCCCTTTTTTATTTTTTAATTTTATTTATTTATTTTGCTTTTATTTTAATTTTATTTTTTATTTTTTAAAATTTACATCCAAATTAGTTAGCATATAGTGCAACAATGATTTCAGAAGTAGATTCCTTAGTGCCCCTTACCCATTTAGCCCATCCCCCCTCCCACACTCCCTCCAGTAACCCAGTTTGTTCTCCATATTTATGAGTCTCTTCTGTTTTGTCCCCCTCCCTGTTTTTATATTATTTTTGTTTCCCTTCCCTTACGTTCATCTGTCTTGTCTCTTAAAGTCCTCATATGAGTGAAGTCATATGATTTTTGTCTTTCTCTGACTGGCTAATTTCACTTAGCATAATACCCTCCAGTTCCATCCACGTAGTTGAGAATGGCAAGATTTCATTCTTTTTGATTGCCAAGTAATACTCCATTGTGTATATATTCCTCATCTTCTTTATCCATTCATCCATCGATGGACATTTGGGCTCTTTCCATACATTAGCTATTGTTGATAGTGCTGCTATAAACATGGGGGTGCATATGTCCCTTCAAAACAGCACACCTGTATCCTGTGGATAAATGCCTAGTAGTGCAATTGCTGGGTCATAGGGTAGTTCTATATTTAGTTTTTTGAGGAACCTCCATACTTTTTTCCAGAGTGGCTGCCCCAGCTTGCATTGCCACCAACAATGCAAAAGAGAGCCTCTTTCTCTGCATCCTCGCCAACATCTATTGTTGCCTGAGTTGTTCATGTTAGCCATTCTGACTGGTGTAAGGTAGTATCTCATTGTGGCTTTGATTTGTATTTCCCTGATGATGAGTGAAGTTGAGCATTTTTGCCTATGTCAGTTGGCCATCTGGATGTCTTTTTTGGAGAAGTGTCTATTCATGTCTTTGGCCCATTTCTTCACTGGATTCTTTGTTTTTTGGGTGTTGAGTTTGATAAGTTCTTTATAGATTTTGGATACTAACCCTTTATCTGATATGTCGTTGGCAAATATCTTCTCCCATTCTGTTGCCTTTTAGTTTTGCTGATTTTTTCCTTCGCTGTGCAGAAGCTTTCTACTTTGATGAGGTCCCAGTAGTTCATTTTTGTTTTTGTTTCCCTTGCCTCCAGAGACGTGTTGAGTAACAAGTTGCTGCGGCCAAGATCAAAGAGGTTTTTGCTTGCTTTCTCCTCGAGGATTTTGATGGTTTCCTGTCTTACATTGAGGTCTTTCATCCATTTTGAGTTTATTTTTGTGTATGGTGTAAGAAAGTGGTCCAGGTTCATTCTTCTGCATGTCACTGTCCAGTTTTCCCAGCACCACTTGCTGAAGAGACTGTCTTTATTCCACTGGATATTCTTTCCTGCTTTGTCAAAGATTAGTTGGCCATATGTTTGTGGGTCCATTTCTGGGTTCTCTATTCTGTTCCATTGATCTGAGTGTCTGTTCTTGTGCCAGTACCATACTGTCTTGATGATTACAGCTTTGTAGCATAGCTTGAAGTCCAGGATTGTGATGCCTCCTGCTTTGGTTTTCTTTTTCAAGATTGCTTTGGCTATTCAGGGTCTTTTCTGGTACCACACAAATTTTAGGATTACTTGTTCTAGCTCTGTGAAGAATGCTGGTGTTACTTTGATAGGTATTACATTGAATATGTAGATTGCTTTGAGGAGTATTGACATTTTAACAATATTTGTTCTTCCTATCCAGGAGCATGGAATCTTTTTCCATTTTTTTGGTGTCTTCTTCAATTTCTTTCATAAGCTTTCTATAGTTTTCAGTGTATAGATTTTTCACCTCTTTGGTTAGATTTATTCCTAGGTATTTTATGGTTTTTTGTGCAACTGTAAATGGGATCGATTCCTTGATTTCTTTTTCTGTTGCTTCATTGTTGGTGTATAGGAATGCAACCAATTTCTGTGCATTGACTTTATATCCTACAACTTTGCTGAGTTCATGGATCACTTCTAGCAGTTTTTTGGTGGAATCTTTTGGGTTTTCCATGTAGAGTATCATGTCATCTGCGAAGAGTGAAAGTTTGACCTCCTCTTGGCTGATTTGGATGCCTTTTATTTCTTTGTGTTGTCTGATTGCAGAGGCTAAGACTTCCAGTACTATTTTGAATAACAGTGGTGAAAGTGGACATCCCTATCTTGTTCCTGACCATAGGGGGAAAGCTCTCAGTTTTTCCCCATTGTGGATGACATTAGCTTTGGGTCGTTCATATATGCTTTTATGATCTCGAGGTATGCTCTTTCTATCCCTACTTTCTTAAGGGTTTTTATCAAGAAAGGATGCTGTATTTTGTCAAATGCTTTCTCTGCATCTGTTGAGAGGATCGTGTGGTTCTTGTCCTTTCTTTTATTGATGTGATGAATCACGTTAATTGTTTTGTGGATATTAAACCAGTCCTGGATCCCAGGTATAAATCCCACATGGTCGTGGTGAATAATTTTTTTAATGTATTGTTGGAGCCTGTTGGCTCATATCTTGTTGAGGATTTTTGCATCCATGTTCATCAGGGAAATTCGTCTATAGTTCTCCTTTTTAGTGGGGTCTCTGTCTGGTTTTGGAATCAAGATAATGCTGGCTTCATAGAAAGAGTTTGGAAGTTTTCTATCCATTTCTATTTTTTGGAACAGCTTCAAGAGAATAGGTGTTAACTCTTCCTTAAATGTTTGGTAGAATTCCCCTAGAGAGCCATCTGGCCCTGGACTCATTTTTTGAGAGATTTTTTATTATTAATTCGATTTCCTTACTGGTTATGGGTCTGTTCAAATTTTCTATTTCTTCCTGTTTCAGTTTTGGTAGTGTATATGTTTCTAGGAATTTTTCCATTTCTTCCAGATTGGCCATTTTGTTGGCATATAATTGCTCATAATATTCTCTTACTATTGTTTTTATATCTGCTGTGTTGGTTGTGATGTCTCCTCTTTCATTCTTGATTTTATTTATTTGGTGGCCCTTTTTATATAAGGGCCCTTTTTTATATTCATTGTTAAAGAATGAAGAGGAATAGAAGACCACAGACAGCAACTGAGGCCCTGATGATATGCAATATGGTAAGACAGTCCATGAACTACACCAAGAAAGGAAAAATAGGTACAACAAATTCCATCACTTAATATGGCCACCTATTGGCATCTCCTGCCCTGTAATATTAGAATATCCATTTCCAAAAGTTCCCAGACAATGGAATGAAATAGACCTTCTATTCCCTCTCATTTCCTTCAAAAATGAAGTGGGCATTCAACACATTTGTCACTCTACATTCTATCAGCAAGAGTGAACAGACCAGGTAGGTGTATCTACAGTGCAACTATTAGCTACCAACAGAGAGAATTATGTGCTTTTGTAATTTTGTTCAATATTATGACCCACTTTACTCCTCTAGGATAAAATTGATTCTTTGCAACTCTGAAAGAAAGCCCTTCTTATTGAAGTTTAAGGAAGGAGAGTCTTTTTCCAAGATTTTTCCTCCAAGCTCAAATTCTCCAGAAATTTAGTAGGTATTCTTTGTCCTGTATGCTATGCCTCACTAGCACAAATCTTAAAATACCTAATATTTGGGATAACTCAAGCTCTTTGGAGCTTTGGGTTACATTTCATGAGAAAGAGTGAAGTCATCCTATAAGAGAAAGCCAACACACATCAGACCTGTTTTACAAACCAGAGCTCTGAGAAAATAAAAAGGAGTAAGGAGTGTTGACATTTTTCAGATATGTAAAATTTAACTGTCTGATTTTTAGCAAAACCAAAGATTGGGAACTTTGTAATTACTCTGCTCAAATTCACAGAGAAATAGAAATATGTTTAATGACCTCCAAAAGTAAATATCTCAGCATAAAAAATAACCAATTGGAAAATAAACCATTAAAAAATATTTCTTAATGAAGTTCTTGGCCTGTAATTTCTTCTTATTGAAATAAAACTAAGAAAGAATATAGGAAAGTTACAACAAATTCTATATTTTGAGCATAATAAAATCTATCTAAATACATAAATAACTAAATTGTATTATGTCAAAGTCAGAACCATCCAGTGATCTCTTTGTTAAAGTGATCAGTAATTAAGTAAGCAATATTTCAAAGAATGAGTTCCATGCTAATTCAATTCCTAAAAAACCAAAGACCTGTCAGGGATATATATTTCATAATTAATATTGTGCTGTTGGCTTAGGTATTTTTCAGATAATGTTTAATGTATACATTATTAATGCATGGGGATGACTAACTGTTCCAGTTTGCAGAGAGCTGTGCTGTGTCCCAGGCAACCCCTCAGTCCTGGGCAAACAGAGATGGTTGTTTTACCTACAGCTAAAATCTATATCATAGAATCTCAGTATGATTTCAACAACTTTTATAAGACTCCAACAGAAAACTAGGTTAACCAAATATTTAGGGCTTACATCTCCCTTATGGTAAATATAGAGACTATATCTGTGATTGGCTAACAGAACTAATTTGGGTCGACAGAAGTTTAAGGTAAACTTGAAGAGTAAGAAGATAGATAATGCAGACTAAGGGAAACAAACATATTTCCACAGCAACATTCTTTCCATCAGTATTCATAAACTATACTTTAAACTGAGAAAATGTTAGTCTCAGATTCTTTAGCATAGGAATCACTAGACTTAATAATAAGGGAGAAAAAGCAATGAAAGCATGGAAATTTCCATAGGAATATCAAATTTTCTTCAATCATATTGATTTATTGAAATGCTTCACAATGGACTTCTAAAATATATTCTTACCACAGGCGATTCCCTATAGGGAATTACTTAGAGATCAAGGTTATCCATTTTAAGTGAATTTGACAATAATAAACTGTTTAGTAGTTTTATGGTTAACATAGACAATAATTTCCAGAGAATTTTTGGACCCCCAGCTAACAAGCATAGCCAATTTTTTGAGAAGTCTAAATAATGTGCAATTCCTTCAGTACCTGATGCCAGTGAATCTATTATTTCTCAGTTTAAAGCCTTTGTTGTATCTGCTTTTCATTTAAGCTCAGGAGAAAACATTTTGTTTCTGGAATTGTTTCTTGGAAAAGGGAATAAGTCATTCAGTACATTACCAAAACCTAAGGGCTTTATTTCCTTCCCTTGCCGCGGCACCGTATATCTCTGCCTGAAAATATTCCACACATGTGGCCCCGTCATTTGGCAATAAAAACATCTGATCCAACAGTGACGAAAGATCAATGTTTGAAAGAAAGCAATCTAAGATAATTTCACTGCTAACACTTAAAGAGGGTCCAAATAAACTCGACAACACATCCAATATATGAAGCACATTAACAGGGATAATACTCAGTACCACAGGACACATTTCATCCAAGTACTTTTCAAAATGAGAAGCTTATGCCAGTGAAAGTAATGAACCCTTTCTTATATGGAAGCAAAGGGAAGTCAGGGGTTGATGTGAAGGACACTTGTTCAAACACTAACCTGGTTTTGATTATTAATGTGTTGCTCATTCTAAGACAAACAGACATGGCAAAATTCAAAGGAAGAAAAAAGATTTCCAAACTTCAATTATTTTTCCTAGATAAATTATCTAAGAGATTATCCATTACGCGGTTTTTAACTAACTTGTTAACTGGTTCTTCTGGAGTTCTTTATATCCTTCTTTCAAATCCTTGCTGAATGCATTTCCATGTGACTGTCTGGTATACCCAAAAAACAGAATGGCTCTAGTTGGCTGAGCAAGGATGAGCACATAAGATTTACTGTTTCAACTTTCCTCATGTTCCATGAGGAAGACATATGATTCTATTTTATCATCTATATGTAATATAAAGTCTGTGCCAAGGCCTAATAATTGTGGGAAAATATGTTTTAAATAAAGTCTACCACACACTAAGGATTTAATTCTAATAGTAGTACTAATACGTTACACTACAGTTCTACCAAGTGCTCATACTTAACATTATTTCATTTGATCATTACAGAATGCTTTTAGCTAAATGGAGTAATATCATTATCCTTACTTTATAAATGAGGAAATTGAGGCTCACAGATCCCATACTAAGGACACTTTTCAAAACCCAATTCAACATTCATTCCACTCCAACAAACTACCCTTTTAACTGCATTAGCCTCTATTTTCTGAGTGCCTACCGCACACAGGGCACTGGGCCTAGGGAATACCGTGGTGCACGAGGAAACCTCAGACCCTATCCTCAAAACAATTTTAGTAAAAATTATCATTTAAAAACATATAAAATAAGCTGTATGGTAAGTAAGTCCCTTGGATGGATACGAAAATTACTGACTAGACTGGAAAATAGAACACCAGAAAATCATGAAAAATAGTTTCTTTATAAGAAAAATTTGAAATGTATTTACCAGCCTCCAGTAAGAATACGGCCCTATGCAAGGTAACACATGCTTTTACAGAGACATGATTCAATGTTAAGAGAAGTCTGTCAGACAGTCACTGTCAGTATCACAGAGAGCTATCAAAACTGCATATGACACTTTTTAGAGACTCACAAGGCATACCGGCATGGCTCCAAGAAGTCTTCTATCACAAAACTTACTCAACTAAGTGTTTCCCAAACTTCACCATGGAAACCTTTATTCAATATAATACTAGTTAACTTTAAGAATTGCTAGGTAAGGGGTGCCTGGGTGGCTCAGTTAGTTAAGCGGCCGACTCCTGACTTCAGCTCAGGTCATGGTCTCACAGTTCGTGACTTCGAGCCCCACATCTGGCTCTGCACTGTCAGTGCAGAGCCTGCTTGGCATTCTCTCTCGCGTGCTCTCTCTACCCCTCTCCTTCTCATGCTCACTCTCTCTCTCAACAAATAAATTTCAAAAAAAATCTACTAGTTAAGAAGACATGAATTAGAATTGGAATTAGAATGACAAAGTTTGAATCCCAGCTCTACTGATGCATTAGTTAAGGTAACACAATCTATGTGCAACATAGTAATCCCAAGATGTCAGTGGCTTAACACAATAAAAAATTATCTCTCACTCATGAAAAGTCACTCAGCAGACTAGAGAAAGTGGGGAAGGGAAGGCAGTTCTTCTCCACATAGTCATTCATGACTCAAATTGGTAGAAGTTCAACTATCTTCAACAGCTGGCTCCCAGGGCTGTTTTGGAGATGGATATCCATCCAGCTAGCCAAGTGGGAAAGGAAAAAGTGGAGAAAAACAAGTGGTTTTTATGGTTCCAGTGATCCATCTATATTCCATTGTCCAGAACTGTATCTTATGCCAAACTTAACTGCAAGGGAGGTTGGAAAATGTAGACCAACTGTGTACAGGATGAAAGAGAAACTGATTCTCTCAATAATTAACCATCACATGTCATTAACAACTCCCAGTTGGTAACCCAGAAGAAATTATTTAACATCCACAGTTACCTCTATAAACCAGAGATACTGTATTTCATTGCATCCAAAACACCCTCATTTTTTAAAGTTATGCTATTATTTTATGTGCCAGTAAGAAAAGAAATAATACCACCAATTAAACTAGATACACACATACCATCAATTGTAAGAGACATTCTGACTTAGCGATGTTAAAATATAGGAAGGAGGGGGCCAGAATGTGTGATTCCAAATTTCATAACATAGAGTAATAATACTTGCTTCCTTGGATCATTGGAAAATTAAATAAAACAAAGCCCTAAATAATAGGTCATGTTGCAGGGTCACCACAGGGTTCTAAGTTATCAGTCAACTAAACAAAAAAAGTCACATATCACCAAAGTCATGCAAAAGATACACAAAAACAAACTTTGGTTTGGAAATCTGGAGCAGGTACTGAAACATTCTTGCAACTGAATCAGGAAAGGCCAAACCCTGAGTACCACCCACCCCCTTTCCAATCTTTCCTATACCCATCACTCCCCTTTGAACAACCAAGGTTCAGGGAGAGGAAAGGAAACTAGCAAACTGAAGCAGACAGCAGTTTCCCTTCTTGTAATGGTTGCTGCAGGAATGTTCTCTGACATCGATATGGATCTTTCAAAGTCCGAATTAGAATAGTGATGAACACCTTTGCTTGATTATGCAGTGAGATAGCCTTTCCGCTTATAATGTATACTGTAATTGCTGGGAAAGGCTATCTCTCAAATCAAAATACCCAGATTTAAATCGATGATCCTTCACATTACCTAACTTCCCTAAACCTCTGCTGTCCTCGGGCATGGAATGGGGATGGTGATGTTCAATGAGATAATCTGTGCGAAGTCCTTGGCACTTACAAGTCCATGGTTTATAGTAAATACCTAATAAGCCCAGCAGTGATCAGGACCTATGCTTCCTGCCCTACCCTCCTGTGCCTTCAGTCTTGTCAGTTGTGAGTCATTACCCATCAGGCATCACACAGGCCTGCAAGGAGCCATAGAAAAATTAACCCCTCACCATATTCTTCTCCACACCTTCTCCCTGAATCTAGCAACTAGAGCAACAGTATTGCTTTCTCTGTAATACTGAGTCCACCACTACCTTACCCCATAGCCTTTTCCTAGAACTGCTGGGGAAGAGATCTTAGGTTCCTGTATTTGGTCTCATAAGCACCCTAAAAATCATGACAATATTGTCTCATTACTTAGACAAAAGTAAAGTCCTTGAAAATAACCATCAAGTAAAAAAAACCACCACCAACAACAACAAAAAACAACAACCCAGAAATTACTGGACAATCGCTAGAATTTTGGAATTTGGTTTGCTTTCCATTTTAAAACCATTACTGACACCATTTATGAACCAAGAAGATAGATTTAGATATAGATGCTATAGATATAGACATAAACATATAGATAGAATATCACGTAAGGTCACCATAAGATTTTAAGTAGTCATTCAACCTAAAAAGATAAAGTCATAAGATGCTCTTAAATGTAGAGAACAAACTGAGGGCTGCTGGAGAGGAGGTGGGTGGGGGGATGGGTTAAATGGGCGATGGGCATTAAGGAGGGCACTTGGGATGAGTCCTGGGGGTCATATGTAAAAGATGAGTCACTGGGTTCTACTCCTGCAGCCAAGAGTACACTGTGTGCTAACTAACTTGGATATAAATAAATAAATAAATAAATAAATAAATAAATAAATAGTCATCCACCAACTAAAACCATGCATATAATCACTTCTCGGGCTTTTAGCAAAGACCCAGTGTAAAACCACGCATATACACGTACATGCTATATGTAGAGGGTAATAATACATAATCGCGTGATCACTAGATGGAGCGTAGAAGAAACACTTGGGAATGTGGTTCTGCTGACCAGAATCATTTAGGTTGGTCAACAGGCACACAATTTCACAGAATAGAGTTTAGCAAGATTAGGGCAGGGCTTCCAGGGCAAATAAATTACATCCCATAATTGCTGATGACATGAATTATAAGTGGAGTTTACTGGTGTTTTCATTAGTAACAACCTCACAATGAACTAGTCCACCTCCTAATCCATCAAAGATGTGAATGCTGCTTCAGGTTCAGGGAAATACCACCTGAAAGGCAGGTGATCATCGCTAATTCATATTCATTTTGGTGGATTAGTGTTTGCTCTTATCTGGCACAACCAACACAATGCTCCAAATAGGCAGTCATATCCCCTCATGAACTGTCTGGATATTTTTTCTCCATTGGGCAAATTCACAAAATAGCTGCTGCCAATACTTCATTACTAGTGAACCTACCACAGAAGAAGGATTTCTTCAAAACACAGTACTGTTCTATTACAAACATTCTATCTCAATTTTTCTGATGATTAAAGGGGATTTTAATTATACAATCAATGAGAAAATAGATAGAAACCATCTGGACATTCCTGTGTTTTCTGCCAAAGAATTTTCTTTTGTTTTACATGTCAATGACTTAAGCTAACAAAGGAATTTCAGTGCCAGTCATTTGTCCTTGGCAAGGCTGGATCTTTTTTATGTTATGAAAGATCTTTTAAATTTACTGATTGAGAGTCAAATTATCCCACATGGTCAGCGAATTAACCTCAACATTTTCCTACACATAAAACTAAGAACAAAGGGTATTTTTTTAATTACTTAATCTTTAAGGCATACAACTTTAAATCATTTTGTGCTTCAACGTTTTTACTAATCAGGGTGGTCGAAACTCAAAAACACTCTCTTTTTTTTTGAGGTACTGATGGAAAATGCTTAACCAGTAAGGTGCTGAAAAACTAGTATTGGTTTTAAGTTAAATAAAAGAATGGAAAGTAGATGGCATTAAAGAAACAAAGAAAGTCTTGCAGAAGTTATATTGCTATAATGCTGGGTGGCCAGTCTGGGTAAAGTAAACCTTTAGGGAATTCTAGCAGAGAAGAATCTTTGGAACAGACTGACCTGGAGACTAGTTCCCAGCGTGAGGAACAAAAGTGAACTACCTGAGAAAGAAAATCACATATTGGGTCAGAAACCAATCTTCACTTCTGCCAGTGTCCTAGATGTTAGGAAAAGTGGCATATTGGCTGTGGACTTTGCTTAAATATTTTGTCACATTTCTCTGTTGAGCAGGACTTTGACTTTGAAGAGGTAGCCTTTCTTTGTTAAATCCACTCTTTGTAAGGAAATGCACAAAACAATAGCTCCTTCCATAAAGGCAAAGAAGCAATATGACTTTTTCAAATTCTATGGAGGCATCTCTGAAATAAGCAGGATTTGTTGATTTAATACATGGGTGTAGAAAACCAGTAGCTTCTGGAACTTGGAAATTTAGTGGTCAAAGAATACTAAAGAATTATATTACCTTTTATTGTAGGGGGGAAAAAAGCTGCTGATACGAAAATTGGATTCATAGCAATATATTTTGAGATAATTTATAGGCTAACATACAAGAGCTTTTCAAAGATACCTTAAATATTTCAGTGGAAGTAAGGAAAGAACCAGAAATTGGTTTAAAATTCATTGAAACGTCAACAGTTCTGAAGGGAAAAAGTTTGACCCAGGAACATTTTCCCCTTTTGGTACTTCTTTTTAAAAGGAAAAAAGAAACCAACTATGATCTGTTTGGGGTTAAGAACTACTGTGAAAATTCACAGAGAAAAATTATCAACAAGAGAAAATTACCTTTTATCTGTTACTAAGTTGACATCACTTTACTATCTTCATTTAAAAAAATAATAAACTGTAAAAAGTAAAAAAGTAAAAAATATAATAAACTTCCCGATTGACTATAGTCAGATGAACTTCTTTGGTTACATTACTGTTCTCAAGAAGTGCTTTTCCAAGTCCTTGCTGAAAGTGAAGGAGGACAGAACTTTGTGACTCATGTTGAGTCTAAGAAACTAATTCCAATCTAAAGATATATTCTTATCACGTAGTAGGGATTTTTGATGAAGAGATTCAAAATTAAATTAATGAGCTCCTGAGGAATATAATGAAATTATCTTCACCTTGATATTTATAGATCCTTGATGATTACCAGCTTTTATTTTTTTTAATGTGTATCCATTTATTTTGAGAGAGAGAGATGGAAAGAGTGAGTGAGGGAGGGCAGAGAGAGGAAGAGAGAGAATCCCAAGCAAGTTCCGTGCAGTCAGTGCACAAAGCGCAACATGGGACTCAAATTCATGAAACCATGAGATCACGACCTGAGCGGAAATTAAGAGTCGGATGGTTATCCAGCTGAGTCACCCAGGTGCCTCTCCAGCTTTAAAACTGTAAATTAAATATAGTTTAAATTAAATTAAATTAAATACAAATTAAATACAGTGTATTAAAAAGGATGATGCAGGTATTTTTAAATAAAACAAATGCATTTCCAAAAAGCTATGTGGGAAGGCCTATTTTCAAGATATCTGCTGAAGAAATACTAGAAGTAGTAATATTGGAAACCCTAAGTGAAGTGGAGGGGATAGGGCAAGGAAGAATGTAGCAAAGTTACAGGAGGAGCATGCTTTGGCCATAAACTGCTTTGCATTGGAAACCTAGTCCTGGCTCTTGCCAATTTCGCCAAGTTACTCTATAAACCTTAGTTTCCTCCTCCTTCTTAGAACTGTGTTGAGGGTTAAATAGGATGATATATGTGACATACCTACCACGGCGCTAGGCACACAGAAGATACTAAGGAACTGTGAGTGCTCTATCCCCTACACTGAAGGACTGAGGTAGCAAAAGGAAGCAATGAAGGACAGGGATGGTTAAGGCTGCAAGTGGATAATTAGCTAATCCTGGGACAGTAAACACATGATGGATTCGGTGCTGAGCTGCCGGAGCCCCACTTCCACAAATGCCAAGGATGTTGCCAGTTGACAGCTCACAGCTGAGTCCCTTTAAGAGCATGGCTCCCGGCTAAAGAGAGGCGTCTCTCCCAAAGTCATGCCCTGTCCCTGGAGGCAGTTGCACTCAGTGACTGAAGGACAAGGGTGCAAAGGCTCAATTCAGGGTACTTCTGAAGTGTCATCTCAACTTCTGAGTGAGGAGAGGGATCAGTTGAGACATGCTGCAAATATATCACAGATCAATCTGGCTTTCCTCTTTACTTTACAGGTGATATTCCTGAGGTCACTTCCAAATTAATCTCCCACATGCAAATTTCTATTTCAGAGTCTATTTCCCCAGGACAAAAGATAATTCAGAGATGGGGAGGGATTAGTTTAACTGTGAAGAAGCAGGGGTTTTTAGAGATTACAAATGATTAGTGTTATAATTATACTACGTTGTTTGCAGTTTTTCTTTTCAGTTACATGTGAGATCATCCCATTCGACAGATTAAGAGAGGTTAAGTGACTTGCCTAATGTCACAGAGCCAGCAACTGTAAAGCTGAGATTCAGCCCAAGTTTATCCACATCATGTTGTCTCCCAACCACATCACTGTAAGTGAGAGGTGTGTCAGATGCAGTAGGAAGAAGGGGGAAAAGCACAGTGGCTCTGGCTGACTTCCCAATCACAGATCCCAATTTTGGTTAATATGGCTCGGTCACTGCTTTCAGTTTCTTGTGCCCTGAGCGTTAGGATTTTTCCTTGAAGCTCTTCTCAATCCCATAACCCCAGGTGTTTAGCCTATGAATTTCCTCTCTGCGTGTTTGCTTCCTTTTGTCTGCACATCCTATTTTAAAGGAAGACAGTGTTTTATAATTAAAAAACAAAATACAAGTACGTGAAATGCACAATCTGAGGACTAAATTTTAATACCAGTCCTGCCATTTACTTGCTATGAGGTCTCAAGGGAACTACTTAACCCCTCATGGCTTCTATTTAATCATCTGTGAACTGGAGGAATAATAGCCACGTGGCGTGGCTGTTGTCAAGCTCACTGAGAAAGCCTCCATAAAGCACACAGCATAGCGGGCCTGCCAGATACCCTCAACCATCCATCTCATTCTTTTCTAAAGAGCTTCCTGGTGGTGCCACTCACCCAACCACTCCATTGTCATCCAATCAAATTATAGTAAGTGAATAGTTTGCCTTCCCAGACTGCATCATATCCCCTTTACAGAATACCATTCTGATTCACAATATACACTCATTACAATAGCCATCCCTAGCCTTTCTGGGTCTTTATCATGTCTGTTACCTGGGCCCTAGATATAGTGTAAAAACTGTCCGTGAATGGCTAGACCCTCTAAAACACTATCTCCTTTCCTGAGAAGACAAGGCCTCTCTGTTTCCTCTCTGCTCAGCCCTGACAAGACAAAACATATCTGACCATACCCAGAGGATCTGGGACTTCAATTTCTTGAATTATTCCTGTTTAGAAAAATAGGCTGGATTCCCCTGAATTAAACATTTAGAATCCCAGATTGAGATTTAAATCCACAAATTCTGATTTCTGGCAAAGGGCACATGCCCTCAATTCACAGTCACTGCTTGGGGTATGGAAATGTTTGCCATGCTTTATTTTGGACTTTGAATAATAATAATTAATATTTATTTAACACTTACTATATGCTAGATACTGTGGTAAGTGTTTTACATGCACTGTGTTATTAATCCTCACGAGAAACTTAGGTGTTACAATAACCCAGACTTTAGGAAAGAAAGAAAACAGCGTCAGAGAAAATGTCCTTCCTCTGATCCCAGGAGGGATGGAAAGTTGGGACAACAACAGCTGTCACCCAACCGTATTGGACAGAGAATTGAAGGACATAATTAGAAAAAAACCACCAATGAGAAGCTTATAAGCTTATGAGAAGAAGGGGGGGGGAACCCTTTTTGTATTTATATACATCAGCCTATATTTGCACTTCTCAACTATCTATTAATTTTTCCATTAACTTACCATTTTACTATAAAGATTTACTATAAAGAAAATAAAGATTTTCTTCTAGGAAAAAACGTTGAGTTTCCTAAAATCACAGTTCCTTTTTTAAGTAGAAGAAGAAAATGAAGAGAGCTATGGATCTAGTCAATTGGGATGTTTGTCTATGTTTAAAAAAAAAAACAAAACTCTCAAGACAAAGCAAAGGCAGGAAGCTAACAGTGTAACAGCAATGAACTCATGATGCCCAGATTGAAGGCCAAAGTCCTGAAACCAGATAGTTTGCCTAATTCACTAAGCTTCATCATTTTAAGTAAATTTACTCCGTTAGAATGTTATTTTATTTCTCTCTCTCTCTAGACCTTTTACTGAGATTTGACTTGATTTTTCCTGGATCAAGTGAAGTCATTTGCTTGAATTGATCACCCTATTTACTGAAAACCAGACAATTTCTATGTTTCAACAAGGTTGATATCATAAATCAAATTATGAACAAGTAAAGCCAATTTAATTTTTAAAAATGAGATCTTGTATTCTGTGATGATTCAATGAAATTAAGAGTTGTTCATTTTCTCACTTTCTCTCCCAACCCAAAGCATTGCAATGAAGCCATTTATCCAAGCCACATGAAAATAAAATGTTAGACCTTTTTCATATGCAGTAAGCTTGATCTCTACCTATGACATAAGGAGAACAGGAATATATTTAGCCCCAATTTCCCAGAGCAGGGAGAACCTCAGTAGACTTCCACCGATGCTCACTCATGGCAACATGCAAGGAGTGATGGATTCACCATCACATGTGTCCATCACAGTTTTCCTCCCTGGAAACTCCCCTACTTCATAGCCCAAAGTTAGAAGGAGTCTTCTCCATGTGGTTCAAAGTTACAAGGGCAATCCTGGAGATACTTAAATAAGCAGTTTAGTGACACAGAGATGACCCTATACCCCGTCCCCTAATTTTGTCTGACAAGATGAGACTTGAGTTTTCTCAACTAAAACATCTTCCAAGTGGATACTGAGTTGGACTGATTTGACATCAGTCACTCCCACTTAGCAGAAAGACCAGAGGTGCTGCCACTTTGATTGTAGTCTCTTTCCTATCTGCCATCACTCTTCCTCAACACTTCTTTCTGAATTTAACCCACAAACACACTATGAGTCCAGCATCAAAAAGGGATACGTTTTAAGTCATTTGTTCCACCATGTGAAAAAAAAGTTGCATTGATTAAATCACAGGCTTTCAACCTGTCATCCTTCTAACCAACACCATGAATTTGCAACATAGGCTACTGGCATTCATATTTAAGTCTGTTCACATACTAGACTGTAATAACTAGAGAGAAGATAATCTCTCATGTCAGGATCAAGTACATGGTCTTGGGTTTGTTAACATGGTGTTGTAGCCACTTGAGCTACCCAACAAAAGGTATTTTCTATCCAATTAAAAGACTTTTCAGTATCTACTGTATTTACGGTATTGGTATTTTTGTGTCTTTACTTTCTCTATCCTAGATTTACTACTTCAGAAAGAACCTAGACCAGGGTGAGCAATCTTTATCTGTAAAGGGTCAGGAAGTATTTCGGGCAAAAGCCATACGGTCTGTCACCACTGCTCACTCTATCATTGTAACTGTGAAAGCCCTAATCAATACACAAACAAATGAGCATGGCTGTCTCCCAATAAAACTTTATTTACAAAACAGGTGACAGGCCAGATTTAGCCATTAATTTGATGATCCTTATCTAAACCAAAAGGTTGATGAAGCCAAGAAACTCTCTTTGTAGCACCTAACACACACTGGGTATTCAAGTCTGCTAACTAAATGAAAAGAATAAATGTCAAAGGACCAAGAAACTATTCTGGAACAGTCATAATAGCAAATATACAGTGTTTCACACCTATTGGTGTGATACAAAGTAACTTGCCAATAGAGAAGCATTTACTAACTAACTGAAACTCAACTTTACTTCATACTCAGCATCAATCTCTATCTTTTATTTTGGACTTACCCACTGCATTACTTTTTGAGAATTTATTCTTGGTTCAAAACATCATTAAAAGAAGCATTAAAACTAGGCTATGGCTCAGTATATATTTGCTCCTTTAAAAAGTGCTCCAAATAGAGGGGTGCCTAGGTGGCTCAGTCAGTTGAGCATCTGACTTTGGCTCAGGTCATGATCTCACGGTTCTTGAGTTTAAGACCCGCATAGGGCTCTGGGCTAATAGCTCGGAGCCTGGAGCCTGCTTCAGATTCTGTGTCTCCCTCTCTCTCTGCCCCTCCCCTGCTCATGCTCTGTCTCCGTCTCTCTCTTTCTCTCTCTCTCTCTCTCTCTCTCTCTCTCTCTCTCAAAAATAAATAAACATTAAAAATAATTTTAAGTGCTCCAAGTAGAAACAGGCATATTGAAGAACTGTCACTTTTTTGTATACTTTTACTCACATGTAGTTTTAATATTTCAGCTTTATCAGGACAGGTAGGCTGCCATCTGGTGATTCTTGGCAGTTACCGGTGGTTTTAGCTAAAATTTTGGCAGTTGATTTTTTTCTAATGAAGGCAGCCAATGTTTTCACAAAATTCAACCCATCATCCCTAGAGAAATTAGTGAGTTTTTAGAACTTGTTTTCAGACCAACTTTTCCCAGAAAGGATTCCTATCTTCCTCTCTTTTTCAGGAATTCTCCCTTTTTGCAGTCAACTGTCACAGCTAATAGCTTCCTGGCTATAAAGGGAGCTTTTAACTTTCAGTACAAAATAAGCGACATGGCATTGCAAATAAGCCTTATGAAATGATAAGCATAATGTTTTTTAAACGCAGTTGCACAATATCCCCTATCATAAGATGCCCAGATGGCAAAATAAAGGAAGTAAGAATTATAATCGTAAAATAAATGATTTTTTCCTCTGGTTAAGTAGACAAACTCAATTTTAAAGGTTTATGACAAAATGTGTCATAAGCAGAGACCTACATAATTTCTTTTTTTTTCTTAGCTTTGTTTTTTAAAATGTTTTTTCCACATTTACTGAGGTATTATTGACATACAAAAATTGTATATATTTCAGGTATACAACACGATAATTTCATATACATATACATTGTCAATTAATTAACATATCCCTCACAAGCAGAGGCCTATATAGTTTCTTAACTACCCCCCCCCCCAAAAAAAAGTCAATATCCTACACTCAAGCCCAAATATGCCTGGCTATTGAAATCACCTGGTCAGCTTTTAGAGCATGCAGATGACTGGGCCACACTACAGGGTCAAGCCGAGGAATCTGTTGGTTTTATTGAGCTCTCCAGGCGGTCCTAATGGCATTTCAAATTTGGGAGCCCCTGCTTTAGAAGAGTCTTTCCCAGTAAGGCTGCTGCATCTGGTCAACATTTTAATGATGATTCAAAAGGCCCCAGATTCCTTTTCTCAGCAGCAAGTAGATTTTCTTTTCATCCTTTTGATCTTCACCAAAAATCAGGTGCCAGCCACAAAATCCTATTTACTTTTACTGTAAGCCCAGCATCTGTCTTAACAACCACAGACCCTCTTTTCATTTTGTAGTTGTTCCAGTCTTTGAAAACAGAGGCTGATGTTCACACACAGAAGTGTACTTTTCAAAAAGCCACAGAATAAAGTGACTGTTTCTCGTTCTGACTGAAGAAAAACCATGTGTCAGTTTAAATATCTCCTGCCTTGATTACACTCATTGGTATGTGAAAATATTTACGGAACCTAAGTATGGCATTCAATGCAACAATGTGAAATCCACCACCCTTGTGAAATTCAGACAGATAAGCACTAATCATTAAAATGAAGCAGAGCAACAACAAATATTTGTTGGGTTTGTCTGTATATGCCAGGCAGTACAAAGACAAACAAAAACCTTTATTTAAAAAAATAAATAACATTTTAGTAATTTCAGTGCCATGATTAATGAATTTGTTCATTAAATTTCCCAGCAAGTATTTAAGTTCCCCCAAAGAAATAATAGTCCAGCAAAGCAAATTATTTGTATATGGTCATGGTTGGTTTCTCTGCTGTATTGCTGGGGTTTTAATTTTTTTTTTTTTATTTTATTTCAGCAGATTCAGCAAAACTGTTGACCTGGATTCAATTTTGTATGTAGCTGATTTTGTGTACTTTTGAGAGTTCAGTTGGGTATCCAACAATGATAGAATACTCTATGGAAAGTTTAGCCTGCACCCTTGTTTTCCCCAGGCTCTTAAGCTTAGCTCAGGGGAGAGTTTATATACTGAGATCAGTTAGAAAGTTGATGCAACTTTTCTGAATCAAGAGACTAAGGCTAAAACTAAGCAGCAATGAAGAAGGGACAGGGAGGCAGTGGAGAAGCAGAAGTATTAAGTATGTCTCCAAGATTGTTTCTGGTTGGGAGAAACCTGAGAGAGTTCTGATACTATGTTTACCAAGATACGAAATACATAAAGAGCCACTCTGATGTAACAGAAAGGGGAGAAACTACGACTTCAATCATAAACATATTGCATGCATAATGCCAATAGGACCGAGTGCCTTTGAGTGAGGTGTTGGAGTGGTAGGAGAAAATGATATCCCTGCCTGAAATCTCAAGAGTAAGGGCAAATGCAAGATATGTAAGAAAAGCTCTAGAGGATTATGTACCCGCTATCTCTTTGACACAATGATGCCACATAACAAACAACTACATCACTCAATGGATTTAAATGATAAGTAATTATTTAGTTCAAGATACTGCTGGTGACTGGGTGGTTCTTCCGGTGTCAGCTAGACTCATTCAAGTTTTTGTAGTCAGGTGCTGGCTATCTAGGCTGGATTTAAAGCTTTGGCTCTGATAACGGGGCTGACTCAAGCACAGCTCCACACGATCTCTCAGCCTTCAACAGGCTCATTCTCAAGGCAGTAGCAAGGTTTAGTGAAGGAGAGTGAAAGCTCAGAAGGCCTCATGAGGCCTACCTCAGAACTATGTAGTTTCACTTCTGCAAATTCTACCAGCCAAAGCAAGTTATAAGGCCAACACTGGTTCTAAGAGTAGGGAAGACTCTACCCTTTAAAGAGAAGAAATTCAAAGTTGCGTTGTAATGGGTATGGATACTAGAGAATTAGGAGCATTTCTGCAATCAATGTATCATGAATTATAATCTGTTTTCCTCTGATACTGTTTCTGTCTCCTCATCTTAGAAAAAGAGAATCAGAGATCCATAAAATTTTAGAGCTGGAAGTGAATCGAGTGGCTATACTTACAAATCCTTTCATTTACCAAAATGAAACCTGAAACACAAGGGGGTTTGCAGACTCATAATCAAATAGCTCAACAGTTACAAAGCTAAGATAAAAAGATTTTCCGAGGCACCTAGGTGGCTTAGTTGGTTGAGTGTCCAACTTTGGCTCAGGTCATGATCTCACAGCTCTTGGGTTTGAGCCCTGCATCGGGTTCTGTGCTAACAGCTCAGAGACTGGAGCCTGCTTCAGATTCTGTGTTTCTCTCTCTCTCTCTCTCTGCCTCCCCCCTACCATAAATAAATAAATAAATAAATAAATAAATAAATAAATAAACATTTTTAAAAATTAAAAAAAAAAAAAAAGATTTTCCAAGTTCTGGAACTGTGCCCTTCCAGCATACTATGCCACTGGCACCCCAGAATGTTCAGCCTCTTTAAATAATGTATAGTAAGAACTTTGCACTCAGGATGAATTGTTTTCAGAACAATATTTGGAAATGTGTAGTTTTTTAATCCAAATAATGAAATCTGAATTTGCAGGAAATACTGTGAACACAAAGCAATGTTTTACAAATAGCTCTTTCTATCCATCATTATACATCATTATTTAGTGAGCAATGAAAAGATAATAGCGACTAACTACAATGATATGCTTTTGAAAGAAAACTATATAAATGTTTGTTACTTTATTTTACTCAATGCCAATCCAATTAATAACTTCTTAAAAGAATAAAACATAAATGCTTCTAATCACTTATTTAAGAAGGTTTCTAGAAACACTTTCTGATGCATAAAAGGTGTTCTCGTGTTATTTGATTTTTCCAGTTTATTTTGCTTTACTAGCAATTAAGGCACTTCTAATTACAAGTAAAATGTAAGTTATAAATGATGGTAAAAGTCAACCTGACTTTTCATGTATAGAAAACTAACTTAAGAATAGTAATTTTAGGGGGTGCCTGGGTGGCTCAATTGGTTAAGCATCCAGTTCTTGATTTCTGCCCAGGTCATGATCCCAGGATGGAGCTTCATAGGGCAAGATTCTGTCTCGCTCCCTCCCTCTGCCTCTCTCCCCCGCTTGTGCTCATCCTCTCTCTCTCTCTCACTAAAAATAAAAAGCAAATTAAAAAAAAAAGAAGAACATTTTCTACTATAAGTGCATTTTACAAAATTTCATGATCAGATTTATAAACAAAGCCTGAGGAGAATGATATCTATTTAGAGTAGTTTTTTTTCTAACTAAAAATGTGAAAAATAACTAAACTGTAATCTCAGGGTAATAGTTAAATAAACCCTGGATCTTCCAGGCAAAGGAATATCAAGTCAATGACAAGGAAATATGCTCTAAAAATAATGCTAAAATCAAAAAGAAAGAAAGAAGGACAGAAAAGAAGAGAATATGTTTATATGCAACACAATTATAATTTTTTAAATTTATATAATTAAAATACTAAAAGAATCCATAACAAAATGTGAACAGTGGTTTCTTTTGAAGGACTCTAGTGATTTATACTTTCTTCTTTATACTTTTACATATATTTAAATCAAATCAAAATAAGTAAAAAATTACATTATTTAAAAGGTAATTGAAAAATAAGACAGGAAAGTAACCCACAAAACTAATGTGATTGCAAATACTTAAAATACCAAAAATCTTTTTAAAATAATATATTTGAGTAAAAGAATTACTAAACAAAACATTTTAAATAAACATCATATTCTTCAATCATCCTGCATTCAAACAGGGCCATTAAACCATGAAATTAGAATGGATTGTCCAATAATCCCATTTCACTGATAAGACAGTTTCATGCTCAGAAAACTTAGATGACCAGTAATTTACCCAATAATATATAGTCAGTCCACTTTAAAATCAATACTCACCATCTAGCCATGCTCTATTTTATCATTCTGCCTCTCTAAAAATAATAAAAAAGAAAATAAAGAACTGAGAGTTAACATACAGTGTAACACCAGGTTTTTCAAATACGTGATTGTCCTGCTCACCTTCTCTCACTTATGAGTCCATCTCTAGAAATGGTAGTAGCAGTTCTGTTTCAAAACATTATTTTTTCAGATTTGCATATGGGCAAGATTTTTATATATTTTAACTTTTTATTATTTTATTATCCTGATCTCATTTCAGACATTTTCCCTCTTGATAACAAATCAGAACTCGTCAGCAATCTTAGTTGAGGAAGAGAAAGTAACACATATGGCTGAAAATTGAAATACCTATCCCTCACTTAGTGGTAGCACCCTGAGAGCAGAAGGTAAGTCTTATCACTACTGAATTTCTAGGCTGTTGAGATAAAAAGACACACTTGACATGGCACCTGTTTCAAAGAGTTTGTGGTAGAGACAGATATACAAGAAACTAAGAGTAATACAGCACTATAGTTACTAGAGAAAATATCTTAATAATCTTAAAAGAGGGGCTAGTGACTTCTGCCTTAGGGAATATAAAGTAAGTCTGTCAGGAAAATTTGTAAAGTCAAAACTTGAGCTGAAAATTCCTCAATAAAGATTGTTACTTAAAAAAAAAAATTAGCAATCAAATCAGATGATTTACCATCCAAACTACTGTTCTATGTTTTAAGAAGACAGCAAAAGATGTTTCACAGAAGATAGTTTCAATCATGTTATCTGATATCCACAATTCTATAAACATGGATGCTTATGAATTGAAAAAAATATGTTCAGCCCTATATTAAGTATTGTGGTAGGTACAAAAATTTATGGGACAAATTACCATCCTGTGTAGGATACGCAATATTATTATAGAGTCAGTATATGTACACATAAGAATAGGATGGTGAATTAGAGAAATACCAGCAGCTATAACAAATACACCCCAAAATTCTGGTAATCGAACACAATGGAAGTCTATTTCATGTTGAAGTAAGTGTCCATTGTGTACATTCCTGGTGTAAAGGTGGCTTTCCTCCATTTGATGATCACTGAACGTTTAGCTAAACTACTCTGTAACATAGCTGCCTCAGTCTCCATTTTGTGTGGCTAAGCAACCTCTCCCTCTAGCACATGCCCTAGACAACAGCCCACAGAGTTACAAGTAAATGTAACTTCCTGATGTGATTCCCCTGTCCACCTTAGGATAAGCACTCTGCCTGATTCTTTTCATTTGAAATGATCAATCTGGCCTCACCCTGGGAGTCCCAAAGCACTCCACCCTAAAAGACATGGGTCCCAAGTGCTGCTGCTCTGCCTGCCAGCACCCTGCCTTGACCTCCCCTCAAGGTCCTTGAAGCATTCTGTGTGACTCCTCAGGACCTGTGAATAAAGACTTCTCCATTTCACTTCTTTTGTGGTCTTCTGGGCTCACTATTGAATACCCTAGCCTCTACTGAACAAATGTTAACTTAACAAAGGCTCTTTCCACCTTGTTTCTCTGTCACTTGCTAGAAGTCTTGTAGTCCTCTGAGGTCAGCTGGTGGATGGAGAAAGACAGAATAGAGAAGGCATACCACTCCTTAACCTCCTTAGTCCAGGAGTAAAGTAATTCAGGTCCTCTATTATCTGCTGGTGGGAATTAATGATGTAGCACCACCAACACCTGGAAGGGCTGTCTGCACAGTTAGCTCCTAGAAACAGCTCGGTGCTATGGAGGGTGAGCAAAAATCTCTGATGGACAGCTGGCCATTCCTGCCTTAGATTTATGGGGTGGGGGTGGGGGGTAGCTTGGAGGGGAATTGGCTCTTTTTCTTATCACATTAAAAAAAAAAAAAAAAAAACCCTGATTGCAGACCTGATTGATTCTCTGAGTGCTAGAAAAACTTAATCTTCACTAATACTTCTCTTCAAATCTTAGATTTACTAAGCTATGTGTGCTCTCGAAACTAGAATCCCTCCTAGCCATTAATTCAAATAAATTATGTTTACATTTTGTTTCTCAGAACTACTTCATAATTGAAACCATCTTGTGTGAACCCATTTCGGCACACGAGTAAATTGGCATCCTTTGGGGGGACTCCTTCATTCATTCAGCAAACATTCATGAGCATCTCCCACATTCCAGGACACATACAACTCAGGAAACAAAGAGAAGATCTCCTGGGTTGCTAGAAAGAAATGCTGAATTCTGTAATTAATCTAGAATCTCTAAACTGAGATTCTAGAGGTACCTAAAAGAACACATTAAAAGCAATCTTTTTGCAGAATTTTAGCTTTACAGCCAAAACCATAAAAATGCCTACAGTATCCAACATAGCCAAACATAAGCTGTAGGGCAAAGAGTGGCAGAGGGTAAGGCTGGCCCTGGGAATGAAAGAGACTTCACAGTTTTTCCAGATGTAGATTTAATAAGCGTCTATGATCAAAACAGTGACTCACTGTACCTAAGATGGAAAACTGAGTAAGTGAAGGTGCTCTTGGTGGAACAAGAGGAGGCCCACAACTGGGAGCTTTGAGAGAGAATGTTTCATTAATGTGCTGAGTTTGAGTTAACTATAGATATCTATAAGAAAATTCATCTAGATGTAAGGGAAACTACCTACCCACAAACAATCAAAGGCAGTCTAAATGCAAGTCTTACTCTACTTTTCAAGCTTGTTTTCTTAAATTAGTGTGCAGTGGGAAAAAAGGAAAGACCAAAAAGGAGAAAAGAAAAGACAAAGATACATCATATGATTGTGTCTCTATGACATTAGATTTGGCAAGATTTAGTGCTCTTTGTTTCAGAGGTTCCTACCGCAAATAAGATATACAAATATACAAATCAAGCCCCACTTTTTAGAACAAAATCACTTGGGCTGGTCTTAGAATGTTGAAGCTTCATCAGACATTTTGAAACACTTAGCAAAGACCATACTGTCTTTTAGGGACCACCTACTCTTTAAAACAAAATCACACAAAGCAGGTGCTGGCATAAGGCAAACTTGGATTCATTTTAGGTTTGGTGTGAACACCATAAATATGGTGGTTCAGCTCTATTTTATCTCCTGGAATTTACACTCCGGTTTCAACTGTGCATTGTTTTCAGTTACTCACATCCACAAGCCAGGATCAAAATTTAAGGTGCAGAGGGAAACAACCTACATTAATAATATTTTTTAATGAGGCTAATTGACACTTTCTTAACTTAGGCAGCCTAGTTGGTGTTATTTTTATTTTGTAATCATTAGTAACAACAGTAAACACCTTACAGTGCTTAAAACATTTTAGGCTGTGCTCTAACGCTTCATACATATTAACCCAGGGAAACTTTCACAACAGTCCATGAGGTAAGGACTCTAATAATCATCATGTTGGAAAGATGAAGAAACTGAGGCACAGAAAGTGTAAGTAATGTGCAAAGGATTCCAGATCTAGCAAGTGACAGAGGTGGAATTTAAAGCCAGGTGGCCTGGCTTGGAACCTGTTCCCACAACCCTTTTGCTATATTGCCTGTCCGCTTTACAAATAGTATTTCTCTTTTGCTGTCCTTTGTATTTGAAGAATTGCTCTGAGACCCCTACGGCATAACATACAAAACCCTTGATTCACAGGGTATGTTATTCCAAACTGCTCTTGCCAACTATCCCAGATGCCAGCCAGCAGTCACCATAATCCCCTTCCTTTTCCAATCATCTAATTAAAAAATAGTGACTGCTGAGCATTAATAGAAGCCATCTGCTGGAGAGGAAGTGGTAAAGATAATGGAGAGTAGGGAATACTCTACCTCACAGCTGTTTCCTTCCTTCTTTCCTATAGCGCTAAGGAGTTAATGACTGCCTGTCAGAGAAAGGTAAAGAGGACGAAGGATGGCCGTGCAGTCACCACGCTGGTAGTTTCATTCTCAGAATATATAATTATCCCATTTCACAGAGAGAAATCTGGCTCAGAGAGGATAAATAACTTGCCCAAAATAATGGAGTCAGAATTTAAACCCAGCCTTCTTTAACTTCAAAGCCCAGGCATGCTCTTTCCACAGGGCAGAACCCAGCTCAGAAGGGAGAGGGCGCTTACCCTGATGCTATCTGTACATCTCATTAAGTCTTAACTTTTCCTCTGTAAAAATGACATAATGAGTAATTTTCAATATTGTTTCCTGGCTGGTGCTACTACTAAGTACTAACTGTGCAGTATTGCAATTCATAGCAGGCAATAGATGGAGAAGTGGCTTTATGAGGTCATCTCGAAGGAACAGAAACAAAACTTAGGTAGTGATACAGCAATAACAGCCATATATTTTATTGACTGCCTATATTCACCTGGAATTATTTTGGTTTTTTGTCTCTCAGTGTGAACCTGTGTACTGAATTGACAAATATTTTTATTTTATATAGCCACCGGAAATTTTAAATAGCTGTGCTTATTTTCTCCAAATTAATATATAGTGGGAAAGAGTTTGAAGCATTTCCTAGGAAAAAGCAGGCAAATAAAAGGCATCAATTTCTAAATTTAACAAAAGGTTTGCATAAGGTTGTTGTGAAAAGAAATGGGATAATATGTTTAAAGAATATTTAGCATGGGGGGGTGGGCGCCTGGGTGGCTCAGTCGGTTAAGCATCCGACTTCGGCTCAGGTCACGATCTTCTGGTCCGTGAGTTCGAGTCCCGTGTCAGGCTCTGGGCTGACCACTCAGAGCCTGGAGCCTGCTTCAGATCCCTGTCTCCCTTTCTCTCTGTCTCTCGTGCTCTGTCTCTGTCTCTCAAAAATGAATAAACGTTAAGAAAAAAAATTTTTAAAGAATATTTAGCATAATGTCCAGCAGGTTATAAATGACCATTAAGTGGCAGAGATTTTTATTAGGAAAACCCCGTAAAATTCAAATATTAAAAAATTCAAGGCTCGGGGCGCCTGGGTGGCGCAGTCGGTTAAGCGTCCGACTTCAGCCAGGTCACGATCTCGCGGTCCGTGAGTTCGAGCCCCGCGTCGGGCTCTGGGCTGATGGCTCGGAGCCTGGAGCCTGTTTCGGATTCTGTGTCTCCCTCTCTCTCTGCCCCTCCCCCGTTCATGCTCTGTCTCTCTCTGTCCCAAAAATAAATAAATGTTGAAAAAAAAAATTTAAAAAAAAAAAAAATTCAAGGCTCTACTGACCACCAACTTTATTGCTTCTTAAAATGTTGTCATACTATCTAAGCCAATTTAAGTTTTAAGTTTTAACTATTTCACGTAAATAGCAAACTAACAGTACTTTCCCATTTATTTTTATATGCAAATGAATTCTTTTTCAAATATTTTCATTGCCTCTATCTATAAAATAAGTGTTTTTATTTGTCATTGGTACATTGATTTACCCAGATTCCAAAAGTGGTATCAAATAATTCCAATGGGTCTTCTTAGAATAATATGATCTCACTTTCTGCATTACAAAAAAATAGTTTGCAGAGATTCCAAAAATAAAAAAAATCTTTCTATTGTTTTTTTTTTTTTTTTTTTTTTTTTTTTTTTGCCTGTTCTCCAAAGCTATGAATACTCAGAAAATGCTGGTATAAAAAGTAAAGTTCTGGACATATTTGTAAGCAAACTTGTTCTTGTAATGCAATCATTAAAATCATAAGAATTACGGTGACCACACACATGCATCAAAACCATAGTGGTTTGTGGGCTGTCAAAAACACTCTTGGAGAGAAGAGAAGGGAGCAAGATTCTGTTGCATTTGTGACCTCTAGAGGCCAGCATGAATGTGATATATTTTATTCATTCAACAGCACCTCCAAGTACAATCTTCAAGAGTTTAAGATTTATAGGTTTTAGAAAATAAAGCAAATTCAACAGAAGAGAGATTCCATTTTAGGTGGATATGTTGCCTTGAACTAACAACCACAAACCACAAACTGAAGTTTTAAATAATAATTTGAAAAAGCCTCAGACTCTTGGAGAGCTTCTATGGAAAATGAAAACCTTGCTGTTTCACAGTGGAGCTGTCCAGACTAATTACTTATTGTGAGTAATCATCATATTGAAGATGAACACAGTGAATGCACCCTTTGGGACCCTGGAGTCAAAATTTGATTCTAATGTCTGCTAGTTACATGTCCTGGAAAAATCATTAACCTCTCTGAGCCTCAATGTCCTCATTTGTAAGTTAAATAATCACAATAAATCCTACCTTACAGTGTTGTTTATAGAGTAAATGAGATCACATATAATCAAAATGTATCTTGAAAACTGTCAAGTTCTAAAACCAATAACAAATTGCATCATGATTATATCATGATTTGTTGAGACACTGCCTTTTATCTCTAAATGATATATTTTTTCACTGCAGTGATAAACTCAAGACCAAATATTGGTCTAATGAAGGCTTCTTTAAGTTAAGAAGCAGGGCTTGCTGCCCTCTTTCCCTGTGTTGTGCTATTGTACAAGGATGCTCATCACTCTGAGTAGAATCAGCAGGATCAGTAGAGCTTGGAGCAGTAGTGAATCAGCTGCCCAGTTAGACTGATTTCCCTTTGTCTTAAAGATGGTGGTTACAGGAGCACCTGGGTGGTTCAGTTGGTTAAGTGTCCAACTTCAGCTCAGGTCATGATCTCACAGGTCATGGGTTCCAGCCCCGCATCAGGCTCTGTGCTGACAGCCCAGAGCCTAGAGACTGGAGCATGCTTCGGATTCTGTGTCTCCCTCTCTCTGCCCCTCCCCCCATTCACGCCCTGTCTCTCTCTGTCTCTCAAAAATGAATGTTAAAAAAAAATTTTTTTAATGGTGATTACAGGGGGTGCCTGGGTGGCTCAGCTGGTTAAGCATCTGACTTGGGCTCAGGTCATGATCTCACTGCTCGTGGGTTCAAGCCCCGTGTCAGGCTCTGTGCTGACAGCTCAGAGCCTGGAGCCTGCTTCAGATTCTGTGTCTCCCTCTCTCTCTGCCCCTCCCCAACTCGCGCTCTGTCTCTGTCTCTCAAAAATAAACATTAAAGATGGTGATTACAGGTCAGAGTGGCTAAAATTAACAACTCAGGAAACAACAGATGCTGGTGAGGATGTGGAGAAAGGGACACCCTCTTGCACTGTTGGTGGGAATGCAAACTGGTGCAGCCGCTCTGGGAAACAGTGTGGAAGTTCCTCAAAAAATTAAAAATAGGGGGCGCCTGGATGGCGCAGTCGGTTAAGCATCCGACTTCAGCCAGGTCACGATCTCGCGGTCTGTGAGTTCGAGCCCCGCGTCAGGCTCTGGGCTGATGGCTCAGAGCCTGGAGCCCGTTTCCGATTCTGTGTCTCCCTCTCTCTCTGCCCCTCCCCCGTTCATGCTCTGTCTCTCTCTGTCCCAAAAATAAATAAACGTTGAAAAAAAAAAATTAAAAATAGACCTACCTTATGACCCAGCAATCACACTACTGCTGATTCATAGGGGTGAATGTACTCCAATGTTTATAGTAGCACTATCAACAATAGCCAAATTATGGAAAGAGCCTAAATGTCCATCAACTGATGAATGGATAAAGAAGATGTGGTTTACATATACAATGGAATACTACTTGGCAATGAGAAAGAATGAAATCCTGTCAGTTGCAGCAATGTGGATGGAGCTGGAGGGTATTATGCTAAGTGAAATAAGTCAGTCAGAGAAGGACAGATATCATATGTTTTTACTCATATGTGGAACTTGAGAACTTAACAGAAGACCATGGGGGAAGAGGAGGGGGAAAAATAGTTACAAACAGAGAGGGAGGAAGGCAAACCATAAAAGACTCTTAAATACAAAGAACAAACTGAAGGTTGATGGGGGGGAGGGGAAAATGGGTGATGGGCATTGACGAGGGTGCTTGTTGGGATGAGCACTGGGTGTTGTATGTAAGTGATGAACCACAGGAATCTACACCCAAAACCAAGAGCACCCTGTACACACTGTGTGTTAGCCAATTTGACAATAAATTGTAGTTTAAAAAATAAATAAATAAAATGAATCCTGTCAAAAAAAAAAAAAGAAGAAGATCGTGGTTACAGTAGGACCCATGAAATATTAAGGTATTTCTTCACTTCACATGGTCAGAAATGGCATCCACTCACCTCCCCACATACTGTACCCCTGTGTTCAGGAGCTCTCCCCAAGGGCCGAGCTTTCCAAACTGGCTCCTTTTACAGTTGGAGTGAAGTCTGTATTGTTCATTTTGGCATGTTTGTGCAGTCCATCTACCATGTGGGAAGTGTCGAATAGAAGCTGTTCTGCAAAGCCCCCTGTCCCTTCTTTACTCCCAAAAAGCAAAAGTCTAATCATGGATGCCTCTATTATAAACCTTCTCCCACCCCACTGACCATGACAAGAGGAATTCACTTGAGTCTTATAATGATGTAGTCTCTAACCTCAATGTCACCCCTAAACCCTCACTTGTCAGCTTTCTCATGCCTCGCAATAACTTCTTGTTAAATCTTCAACATCCAACTCAAACCTGCTCTACAAATCTCTTTTGGTATTCTCAACAAACTAAGTCTACTTTCATTTTACAGAGAAAACCAATGCCTTAAGACACCATCTCTCTAAACTTCCCACCATCTACTTACCAGTGCATCTATATCCATAACCATTATACCATCCTCCCCTCCTGCCCCCAATGAATTAGGTTAACTTCTGCCTGAACAGAGCCTAATCTACTGCATCCTAGGTCTATGTTCAGTCACAATTAAGTTCAGCAGAAAGTGAAGAACACAAAACAACAGCGGCCTAAGCAAAACCGAGATTTATTTCTCTTTTACAAAAATTAAGACCCTACATAAGCAAATCAGGGCTATTATAATACTTCCACAAACATCAGAGATATGGCTCCTTTTTTGACACGTGTCTTCATTATTCTCAACATACGGCTTCCACCTCATGGTTCAAGATAATGACCGAAGCTCCAGCCAATGTGTACGCATTCCAGTCAATACATACACAAGACACCAACCTTCCTCCCACTGACCAGAATCTAACTTACAAGGCCCACCCAGCTGCAAAGGAAGTTAGGAAATAGATTCTTCATATGGACAATTATGAACCCAGCTAAAATTTAAGGAAGAATGGCTATCGAGGGAGAAGTAACAGTCTCTACCACGATCGTCTCCTGCCTTCTCATCCTCATAATGTTCACATTTTCTCTCCCCTGTATCTTTTAGTTTCCCCTTTCTAGTGAATTTTTCCCTTGGCCATTTGAACATCTTCCTAAACCTCATGTCTTTAACTACTGCTCTACTTCTCTCCTTCTCTTCACCACCAAGACTTTTGAAGATCTTACTCATTGTCTTTACTTCCTTGCAGTATTCACTTCTCAACACATGGCAGTCTGACTTCTGCTCCTGTTGTTGGTTGAATTGTGCCCCCCAAACATGCTGAAATCCTCACCCCAGTACCTCATTTCCCAATAAGGTCTTTAAGGATGAAATTGAGTTAACATAAGGTCATACTGGATACAAGGTCATCCCTAAATCCAATAACTGGTGATCTTATGAGAAGGTCATGTAAAGACACAATGACACTGGGACACACCTAAGGAACACCACCTTGTGAGGAGGGAAGCAAGGACTGGAGTCATGCAACAGCAAACCAAGGAACACCAAGGATTGTCGGCAGGCCCCAAAAGCTAGAAAGAGACAAGGCAGGACCCTCCCCTAGAGTCTGCATGGCCCTGTCGACACCTTGATTTCAGACTTCTAGCCTCTAGACTTTTTCTTTTCTGTTTTTTTTAGATTTGTATTTTTTTTAATGTTTATTTTGAGAGAGAGCGAGAAAGAGAGTTAGAGAGGGAGAGAGAGGGAGGGCACGAGAGCTGGGGAGGGGCAGAAAGAAAGGAGAAACAGAATCCTAGCAGGTTCCATGCTGTCAGCACAGAGTCCGTCGTGGGGCTCAAAGTCACAAACTGTGAGATCATGATCTCAACAGAAACCAAGAGTTGGAGGCTTAACTGACTGAGCCACCCAGGCACCCTTAACCTCTAGACTTCTAATTTATTCTTTCCAGTGAGAGGATAAATTTCTATCATTTTAAGCCACCAAGTTTGTGGTTCTTTGTTACAGCAACCCTCACAGACTAATACAGCCCCCAACCACTCCACCGAAACAGCCCTTGTCAATGTCATAAAGGTCTCTGTTGTTAAACCCAGAAGACAATTTTCAAATCTTGTTTATATGATGTCTCTCTGTTGCACTTGATGAAATTGTTTCCTCCCTGTCCTTGAAATCCTTCTGCCTTTGACTTTTGGGTGCTGGTCTCTACTGGTTTCCTCACATCTTTCAGTCTACTCCATCTCAACCTTCCTTTCTAAATCTGTGTCTCGGACCCTTTATATTCTTGTTACCTACTTCCAATTTAATATGCTAACTGAGCCAAAATGCACCTAATTCTCCCATCCTGCTCCCAAATTCCCAGTGAAATAAGCAGAATAATATAGCATTTTAATATCTAATTTATTTGGGGCACTTGGGTGGCTCAGTGGGGTAAGTGACCGACTTCAGCTCAGGTCATGATCTTTTAGTCCATGAGTTCAAGCCCCACGTCGGGCTCTGTGCTGACAGTTCAGAGCCTGGCATCTGCTTGGGATTCTGTGTCTCCCTCTCTCTCTGCCCCTCCCCCACTTACACTCTGTCTTTCTCTCAAAAATAAATAAACATTTAAAAAAATATATCTAATTTATTTATGTATTAAGCAACCATTATGTGTCAGTTACATTCCAAACAGGGTGCCAGTTTCCTGGAGACACAGAGATGAGCCAGGCAGACTAAGTACCTGACCTCATGGAGCTTTCGTCTTTGAAGGGATATGATAACAAATAACCAAAGAAATACATAAAACAATTGTAAGTATGATACATGGCATAAAGGAAACAAATAGGATGATGGGATAGAACAGAGGTCAGCAAATTTTTTCTCTGAAGGGCCATATTAGTAAATGGTTTCACAGGCCATATGGCCTCTGTTAGAACTCCTCCTCCACTCTGACACTACAGCACAAAAACAAACATAGACAATACATAAGTGAGTGGGTGTGGCTGTGTTTCAGTAAAATTTCATTTATGAAAGTAGGCAGTGGGCCAGAGTTAGCCTGTGGGCCATAGTTCTGTTGCCAAACTTTGAAAGAGGGAAAGCTGGGTAGGTCACTTTAGATTTAAGGGTCAACCCAGAGGAGCATTTCTGAGGAGACAGCACATGCACCTGAAAGACAGAAGGAGCCACATCTACTTTCCTCAGCCCATGACAACAAACAAATGTCTCACTCTTACGTGTTAGGATCTGAAAGCTTTGAATTACAATCTATAGAATCTATAAAATGTGTAACTCCAAATGCTGGGGAAGCAACAACTCATGTATCCCCAGTGTGGGAATTTGCAGAAAGAGAAAGATTATTTCTACTACTACTACTACATTATTTAGTAGTTTTAAAGAGATCTAGGGATCTGAAACACTAGATAAAAATTTCCCTTTAAACAGACTTACTGAAAGAAATGGGAGGAAAACATTAACAACATCTTTTATCTGTATCCTAAGCAAGAATTGAAAATATACTATACCTATGAAAGAAACCTAAAGGGTGCAAATATTGATTTATTCAAAATTATTATTATCATAAAGGCACCACATTTTATAAGAGATTACTAGAAAAAGTTGAATCAGTGAATTTGTTTAAAAAATGTAAAAACCAAGAGATATGGAGAACAAATCCAAGAGATATAATTTACTTACAATAGAGACTGTATATAAATAGAACATATAAAGGTAAACAAAAATCACTAAGAATTGTAGAATAAGTTTTCCTTTAGCTGAGAAGGCTTGTTTCTGTAGCCCCAATGGATTAATGAGCACCAGCTCAAATTATGTGGGAAGAAACAAACCTGGATGTTCACTGATGAAATTCCTGAATTTGAAGGCTTTAGGAAAGGAAAACTACCAGAAGAGGGGATGGAACGTGGGAAACTAGAGAAAATGCAAAAAGACAAAAGCATTTAGAAACAGACATCTGTACAACACTAAATGCTCCAAATGCTTTAAAGACAAAGATTGTGATCCAGGGTTTCTGTATGCATTCAGACTATCATTCACCTCTAAGGGCGAAAAGATCTGATACAGATTCAGGAAGTACATCATTCCTGTGAAATAATTACTTTAAGAAGTGCTCTAGCCAAGAGACCTGAATAAAAGCATTTTTTTTTTAATGGAAAAGGCATGATTAAAAAAAATGAATGAGCAACCATGACAGGTTTTCAGATATGCAACATTATCTCCCTTCTCCCAAACTCTTCAGTAATGTGGACTTGATGCTTTGCAATGAAGAAGTACAATTTCTCCACCCTCTTGCATCTGGGTTAGACCTGTGACTGCTTCAACCGGTAGAATATTGCAAACACAACACTCTGCTAATTAGGACATAGCCCTTATCTGACCCTGGGGCTTCTGCACCCTTCCTCTCCCAGCTCTGAGCTGCAGGGTGGAAAGACCAGCGGTTCTGCTGGAGAGAAGCCAAGGGGAGGAGCCTGAAGCACCTCAGGCATCTTGGTAGTTCTACAGATTACCTAACTTTTTAATTGTTGCCATTATCATGTGTAAAGTTTCAATTTTCAATTATACAAGTTGAGCTCTTTTCAAGTGCTTTTTAGTTATTTTAGTTAACCCCTTCTGTGAATTGTCTCTGTATATATATATAGTCTTTGCTCTTTCTTCTACTGGATTATCTGGCTTTTTATTGATGGTTCATAGGATTTTCTTACAGTTTGATTCTTTGTTGGTTGTTCAAATCCCAAATATTTTCTCCCATTCTATTTTATCCTACACAAAGCAGAAATCTTTTATTTTGATGTTATAATTACAGCATTTTTTTTTCTTTATTGTCTGTGCTTTTTTCACCTAATTTAAGAAATACTTTTCCATTCTATTGTTACAATGATATTCTCCAACATCCTTAATAATAGTCATTTTTATATTTTACACATTTGTCTTTTTACTTCTAGGTCTCTATTTCAATGGGAGATTATTTTTGTATTATTTTGTGGTATAAGCTTTGGGCCTGTTTTTCTCCAAATATTTTGCCAATTTTCACAATACTGTTTACTGAATAATTTACCATTTCCTCAAATATCTACCAGCAATTCACCAAATCCCCCTATAAACATATATTTATTTTAGACTCTATTATATTCTATATCTACTTGGAATCTTTAGTATCAATATCATTTTACTATAGCTTGCTAACATATCTTAGTATTTGGTAAGATATTTCCCCATATCTCTTTTGAAGAACTGTTTTAGCTATGTATGGATTTATAAATGCTGGTTTCACTTCTGTTGCATTCTTCATTTTAGCTTCATTAAGTTTATGTTTTAATTGGAGAAGAATTTACATCTTTACAATATTAAATCTTCTCTCCACAAGTATTGTATTTCTTTCTCCTAGTTAGGTCTACTTTTATGTCCTTTTACAATGTTTCAAAATGTTCTCCATAATAAATTTTGCATCCTAGATACTTACAGATTTCCTTCTGGCTATCATAAATATCACATTGTGGTCTATTCCATTTTCTAATGTGTATTGGTGTAAAAGAATTCTGTTGATTGTGACTTATTGATTTGTGCTCAAGCAACCACACTGAACTGTTTTTTTTTTTTAAGCCTTAAAAGCCTGTCTGTTGATTCTCTTAGTTTTGTATGTGTGTGAATAATTAAATCATCTACACATACTGACAGTTTTGTCTCTTCCCTTACGGTCTTATCCCTTATTTCTTTTATTTCTCATATTTCATTGGCCAGGACGTCCAGTTCTTTGTTGAACAGAAAGGGTCATAGCATACATCCCTGTTTGTTACTGACTTTAAAGGGAAGGCTTCTAGGGTTTCTCCATTAAGTATGATGTCTGAACATTTTTTACCATATCTGACACTCAGGCAATACAATGTCTAATGGTGTGTTTATTAATAAAGAAATTGAAAACCCCATTTTGAGAGACAGAATTTCTTGCCAGTATAACACTGAGCTCCAAACTAAACTCAATGTTTGAACACATTACCCCAACTTAACATGGTTTTAATTGTGCTTTTACCTCCCAGGTTTTCTCATTTCCCTTGGCCGAATTTTGACCAGGGTTATAGAGTGTAAGTATTAATTAGCCATCTGAAAAAGGACGAAAATAATTTATAATTATAATATTATAATATGGATACACAAGTTATGTACTACTGTATATGAAGTGTGTAATCAATGGAACTGGTTCTTACTATTATGTGTTAAGTTTTTGCTTTTATATTTTTAATGAAGATCAGTGTTTGAATCCTATCTCTACCCAGGAACTAACTAGCTATGTGATTTTAGACAAATTACCTAATC
Source organism: Felis catus (assembly GCF_018350175.1). NCBI lineage: Eukaryota > Metazoa > Chordata > Mammalia > Carnivora > Felidae > Felis > Felis catus. The sequence continues at coordinate 95,844,216 of NC_058374.1, forward strand.
TCCGAACTCACTTTCTCCTGTAAAATGTGGATTATAAACATATTGGCTTATAGGGTTGTTGTTGTTGTTTTAATTTTTTTTTTTAACATTTATTTATTTTTGAGACAGAGAGACAGCATGAATGGGGGAGGGTCAGAGAGAGGGAGACACAGAATCTGAAACAAGCTCCGGGCTCTGAGCTGTCAGCACAGGGGCCCGATGCGGGGCTCGAACTCACGGACCGCGAGACCGTGACCTGAGCCGAAGTCGGCACTCAACCGACTGAGCCACCCAGGCGCCCCTAGGGTTGTTCTAATGGGAATAATCGTGCTTACTTACCTCATAAGATTCTTGTGAGAACTGTATGCTCTAGTGATTGCAGCTCTTTCAACGATGCTTGACAGAAAACTATTGTTACTATTTTACAAATATTTTATTTGAATCTCGCAAAAACTCTATGAGGCAGGCAAAGCGTCTATGAGTATGTTAATTTTTTTACTTATTTACAAATGAGGAAAGTAAAATTAAGTTCATAGACAGACTAATATTCAGCGAACACACAATGGTATGTTCCTGTCAGGAGTTAAAATATTGAAGTACTTCCACAAATTCACTGTTAACCACCCTCCTCCCCTATTCTCCAGCTATTCTCCCCTATTCTCCACCATAGTTTCAATGCATAAGCTTCTTATAAGTACAAAATGTAAGAGAATCCTGAAAACTAAAAGGATGTCGGTATTGCCTTCCTATTGACAGAATTAAATCACCAAATAATGTTTTAAAGTATAAATATAGCAAAGGCTTCACATTAATAGAAATACATATATGCTATATTTATAATATTGTTTATGTTTTTAACAGAATTAAATGTTTTACAAACAAAATGTGAAGCTATTATTACTTTTTTAGTTGCTGTTATATCAAAGCCTTGGCAACATCCTACAAAAGGAGTCAGCATCATGGTAACAACCACCAGTTTAGTTGTACATCTTAATTTTAAAAAGTGCTGTATTTTCAGCACGGAATTTAAGAGAAATTCTGGAATAAAAAAAAAAAATAGGGGCACCTGGATGGCTCAGTCAGTTAAGCATCCGACTTCAGCTCAGGTCATGATCTTATGGTTCATGGGTTTGAGCCCCACGACGGGCTCTGTGCTGACAGTCAGAGCCTGGAGCCTGCTTCAGATTGTCTCCCTCTCTCTCTCTGCCCTCCCCTGCTTGCACTCTGTCTCTCTCTGTCTTTCAAAAATGAATAAACATTAAACAATTTTTTTAATAAAAGGAAAAGAAAAAACAACATATTGCTATGTTTAAAATTTCTAATATTAAAAAGTTTTGGGGGGGCACCTGGGTGACTCAGTCGGTTGAGCATCCTACTCTTGATTTCAGTTTAGTTTATGATCCCAGGGGGGTGGGATGGAGCCCTGGGTCCCGGGACCCCATGCTGAGCATGGAGCCTACTTAAGACTTTCTCTCCCTCTGCCCCTCTCCCCCTCTCTCCCTTTCGTGATCTAAATTTTTTTTAAAGTTTTAAAATATAAATTACCTGTAAGAGAGAGTAGGCAGAGCTAATTCAGAGACCCTCAGTTATTACAAGACAATAAGCAGCATAGGACAACCTCTTGTGAATGTCATGCCAATTTCAATGGGCACTCTAGCCTTTTTATTGTGGAAGTGAAATTTAAAACTAAGTTGTCTCATTAAAGAGAAATTCTTATTACATCATTTTAAAGAGTTTATAACAGGTAAATAAACAAAGGTAAATAACAAGTAAATAAACAAAGGTAAATAAATAAATATTCACAGATGTCCCTGAGCTTACCACAGTTTTAGGTTCCAAAATTCCATGAGCTTATAAACTTGGAACTCAGAATATCTTTTCCCACTGTAATAATTTTCTACTTTATCTTCTAATCCCTTGCATATATATCATCTCCCACTTGAAACTGTAAATCCTTTGAAATCAAGGTCCACATCATATTTCTCATATTTTTTTACAAGACCTATCACAACTTATAATAAATGGCAGGTATTAGCTATAAAACAAATTAATAGATGCACTGATAAACAAACTAGCAAAAGAAACTGATTAATGATGTGATTTCTACGCCAGCCCAACTTCATTTCCCAGTTAAATTAAAAAAATATTTATTGATCATGTACTCTGAGTCACACACTTTGTTATAAAAGTACAAGAACTACAATACCAAATATATTACCAATGTAGTATCAGATCATCTAATCGGCATTCACTATGAGTTGGTATTTTTAAAATGCATTTTGAGTTCCCACATCTTTGAAGTGGAAAAACATAGCTTTGTTAGTTCCTTGTTTGATATTCAATATTTCCATAGGAGAAAGCAACTTTCCACATTTCCAGAGCTACTCTTCAGAAAACACACATACGTACACCACACACACACACACACACACACACACACACACACACTGAAAACTAAGGGGAAAAGGTACAAAACAAAAAGGCACCTATTGGTTAAGCATACCTAAATTTGATGCTGATTAGTTTACTGCTCAGATCTTTGTAAATTTGGCCGTACTTCAATAAATAAATATAAATTATCCTCAATAAATAAAAGATAGCTTCCAATCATGTTTAAAAACAGAAGGGAAAGCTCTTTCAGAGACTTTAATGTCCTCTTTCACCTACCTCCAAAACCAGTTTAAAATAGCAAGCATTTGCCAACCCACCCAAGTAAGAATTGTAAGTGGGACCACAACAGCATGTGATCAGCCATCCACAATGCAGCTAACAAATCTTCCATTAACACAGGTTACATTGCCATCATTAACAAGTCATCAGTCAATCTGCTGAGAGTAATTTTCCATATAATTTCCTCTCTGAAGACATAAGAGTCACACAGCACCATTGTATTACACAGCGCTGAGAAATCTGAAAAACGTTCAACATGGAGACTGTGACACGGTGTATAATTTTCCACTTGCAGTCTCATACTATCAGACTAGCCCACATGGTGTTCTCATCATCAGCATCACAAGTTCAATGAACATTATCATAAATAATATAAGGGTCTAAGGTTGCAATATGCTTACAGTCACAACAAAAAGAATTTCATGGTAGCTGCCTAGTTCCAAGAGTTACTAATTCTCATTAGAAAACCAAAGTCAGCAATGATATAAGCAGTTGACAATCACTGCTTGGAAGAAACTGAATAACTGGGATATCAGTTGACTGACTGTTAGTGGATAGCCAGGTGGAAATTAGCCTACACCTGGCTGATCCAAGTGCCTCTTTTGAGTCTATTCCAGCTAAAGCCCAATTTTTAGGATGATATTTAAAGAGAAACTCCCCACTCTCTCTAAAAGTTGGAATTCATGTAGAATTACAAGGCTTTTTAACAACCTCTATTTGATGTTGCATGGGTTTGAGATATTTTTCTTGTTCTCTATTTCTATAATCTATTTCCTGTGAAGTTTACCAAGGCCAATTTTCTTATGAGAGTTTCAGGGACCAACAAAGCCCAAGTATCAAATTGAAGTCCAAAGTAAGCAGTCATCATAAAAGAATATCAATTAATTGATCGTTAGTCATTTCAAAATTACTAGTGATACAATTTTTTGTTCACTTTTGTAATAGTTCATTACTTGTATTTCTGGAAAATATTACTAACGCAGTTGTTCATATGCTTTTTAAGGACCACAAAAGTGATTTTTATGTTAAAAATTTAACATTGTCATCATGCCACATCGAACTTTGAGATGGCTTTCAGGGTAGCAATGCTACTGGTTTTCCTCTTCTCAGATTGCTCCTATTCAGTCTCCTTTGTTGGTTCCTCCTCAACTTCCTGATCTTTTTTAACATTTAATTGGAGTATTGCAGCACTCCATCCTCAGACTTCTCTATATATTGATCACTCCAACTTTCAGGGCTTTAAAGACTATCAAAATGCTGAGGATGCTTGGGGCGCCTGGGTGGCGCAGTCGGTTAAGCGTCTGACTTCAGCCAGGTCACGATCTCACGGTCCGGGAGTTTGAGCCCCGCGTCAGGCTCTGGGCTGATGGCTCGGAGCCTGGAGCCTGTTTCCGATTCTGTGTCTCCCTCTCTCTCTGCCCCTCCCCCGTTCATGCTCTGTCTCTCTCTGTCCCAAAAATAAATAAAAAATGTTGAAAAAAAATTAAAAAAAAAAATGCTGAGGATGCCCAAATTTATGTCACTAGTTCTAAACTTCAAATTCACATAAAAAATTGCTTACTTGGTACCTCCACTTGGACATCTAGTATATATCTCAAGATTTACGTATCCAAAATTGAGTGCCTGATATTTTATCCTCCCTACCTCACAACCTATTCCCCCCACAGCCTCCCCCACCTCCATTAATAGCAACATCTAGTAGTTCAGGCCAAAAACCTTGGGGTAACCTTTGATTCTCCTCTATTCCTCACATCCCACATCCACTTCATCAGAAAATGTTAGCTCCACAAACTGACCGGCCTGATCTACAGTGATAAAGATCAGAATAGTCATCACTTCTGGGAAGTTGCTGAGGGTATTGACTGAAAAGTCACCAAAAAAGATGTTAGGAGAATTGAAATGTTCTATAGTTTGATCTGGGTGGTGGTTACAAGGATGTGTAAACATGTTAAAATCCATGTAACTGTTTACTTGAAATTTATGAATTTTACTGTAAACAGATAATACCTCAAATAAATATTCATATATGTATAATATATATTGTTAGTGCCTTGGAAGGGTCCAAAAGACTGGAGTATTCGATCACAAAAAGAACTCTTTGAAAAGATTAAGCATGTGATTCATAGATTCCCCCTGAGCCACTTCAAAAGAAGCTAAAAATTGGGATGGGATTACCTAGGAAAGACCTATGGAAGAGCCTCTTGTCTAATGGAATAAATCCCAAGACATACACAAGGGATGCATAAGACTCAAAAATTTTATAAAAGCAGAACCAGTTTGGACTGGAAAAGACAGAGAACAAATAAAAAAAGCTGTCAGACTCCCAAAATTCTATAAGCAGAAAACAGACTGATAAAAATACTCAGCTGCAAGCCCACACTACTTATTCTTCATGAAAAAGTAATGATGGCTTCCATAAACCCAAAGATTTTGAAACATAATGCTGTTTGCCCACCTAGATTCAAAATTGTTTGGGACTGGTGACTCCTTTTTCCTTCCATTTTTTCTCTTTTTGAAAGGGAATGTCTGTAACTATTATCCTATACCCCTCTCACCACTGTGTTTTTAGAGCAGCTAACTTGTTTCTGGAATTTCGTAGGTTCACAGATGGAGAGGAATTGTGCCTTAGGATAGATTATACCCAGAGCCTATACTATATCTGGTTAGATTATGAGATCTGTGACTTTTCAGTTAGTGAGATTTAGATGAGGTTGTCTGGACTTTGAGAGTCGCTGCTGTGATGAGTTGAGATGTTGGGGGATGTGGGGATTGGAAGAATACATTTTGTATGTAAGACAGAGGCCAGAGGATGGACTGTGGTAGGCAAAATAATGGCTCTCCCAAAACGTCCATGTCGTAATACCCCAAATCTGTGAATATGTTACATTACATGGCAAAAGGGACCTTGTAGGTGTGATTAAGTTAAGGATCTTCAGATAGAAAGATTATCTTGGCTTATCCATGTGGGCGCAATGTAACTATGAGGGTCCTTATAAGTGGAAGAAGGAGATAAGAGAGAGTGAGAAAGAGAAGGATTTGAAGATAGAGAAAAGAACCAAGCAATACAAGTGGCCTCTGTAAGCTGGAAAAAATAAGGAAATAGATTAGCCCCCTGGAGCCTCCAAAAGGAATGCAATCTCACTGACCCCTTGATTGTAGCCCAGTAGAACTTTTGACCTATAGAACCATAAGATAATAAATTTGTATTGGTTTAAACTAGTAAATTTGTAGAAATTCATTATAGCACAAATAGGAAACTAATATACCCACCTACAGTCTGACAGAGTAATCCTATTAAAACATAAGTCAGATCACTTCTCTATTTAAACCTTCCAGTCCAGTAGCTGCCTTTCTTCTGACACAGAAGAAAGACCCTAGATCCATCTTCAAGACTATTCAATCTACTCCTCACCCTACCTGCCATACCCTCCTGATTTCTCATCTCCTATGCTCCACTTTCTCCCTTCTCACTGCCCCCCATCATGTCCTATATGTTCCTTTTCACTTCTAGGCCCGTCAGAGCCCATGTGTTTAAAATACTTTCCCCCCAGGTATTACCATGGCTCTCTTTCTCAACTTCTTCAGGTCTTTGCTCAAATGTCACCTCTAAGTAGGCTTTGCCTTGCCATCTTATTTAGAAATGGACATTCCCTACCCCCGAACTCCTAACACTATCTACTCTCCTTTTCAGCTTTACTTTACTTCTTTTTTTTTTTTTTTGATAGTACTAATCACCCACTCCCACCTGCGTACTGTATTTTACTTATTTTGTTCTCTTCTCCCACAGGAATTAAAGCTTCCTCAGAACCAAACACCACCTTGCACCTAGCAAGCTCTCAATAAATGATTGTGACCTAAAAGAAGTCAATATATTATCTTCAGCAACTCTGACAGAACTTCCACAGGAACTTTCTAAGCTCTTTGTGGGAGAAAGCCAGGTCTTATATTGCTTATGGACATGTCTCTTCTCCAAGTTCAGGACTAAACATGGAGCAGACATAAAACACATACTTATAGCATTTATTATTTTTTGTGATAAAATACACAGAGCATAAAATTTACCACCTTAACTATTTTTCAGTGTATAGTTCTATGGAATTAGTACATTCACATTGTTGTACAACTATCACCACTATCCATATCCAGAAATTTTTCATCTTCCCAAACTGAAACTATATACCCATTAAACAATAACTCCTAATCCCCTCTTCCCCCAGCCTCTGGTGGCAGTCATTTTATTTTCTGTCACTCTGAATTTGACTGTTCTAGGTACTTCATATAAGTGGAATCATATAACGTGTGTCCTCTGTGACTGGCTTATTTCACTTAGCATAATGTTCTCAAGGTTCATCTATGTTGTAGCATGTGTGAGAATTTCCTTCCTTTTTTGAAAAAAATATTTTTATGTTTTTATTTTAGAGAGAGAGAGTGCACACGAGCAGGGGAAAGGGGCAGAGGGAGAGAAAGAGTGAGAGAGAGAGAGAATCTTAAGCAGGCTCCATACTCAGTGCAGAGCCTGACTTGGGGCTCGATCCCACAAATCTGGGATCATGACCTAAGCCAAAATCGAGTTGGATGCTCAACCAACTGAGCCACCTAGATGCCCCAAGAATTTCCTTCCTTTTTAAGGCTGAATAATATTCCATCGTATGTATACACCATATTTTGTTTCTTCACTCATCCATTGACGAACACTTGGTTTTCTCCTACCTTTTGGCTATTATGAATAACGTTACTACTAACATGGGTGTACAAATATCTAGACCAGTCCCTGCTTCCATTTATTTTGCGTATATACACAGAAGTGGAATTGCTGGATCACATGATAATTCTATATTCAATTATTTGAGGAAGTACCATACTGTTTTCTACAGTGATTGTACCATTTTTCACTCCTACCTACAATGCACAAGCGTTCCAATATCTCTGCACCTTTGTCAACACTTACTATTTCTGTTTCTCTGGATTTTTTAATAGTGGCCAACTTAATGTGTGTGAAGGTCTATCTCATTCTGGTTTTAATTTGCATTTCCCTAATGATTAGTGATGATGAACATCTTTTCCATGTACTTACTAGTTATTTATATACTTATTTTTAGAGAAATGTCTACCCAAGTCGTTGGACCACTTTTTAATTAGATAGCTTTCTTGTTGAGTTGTAGGAGTTCTTCACATATTCTGGATACTAATCTCTTGTCAGATATATGGTTTACAAAAATTACCTCCCATTCCATGGATTGCCTTTTCATTCTGTTGATAGTATCCTTTGATGCGCAAAAGTTTTTAATTTTGATGAAATTTGACTTATTTTGTGTGTATGTCTCCTGTGGCTTTGGTGTCATATTGAAGAAATCTCTGCCAAATCCAATGTCATGAAAACTTGTCCCTATGTTTTCTTCCAAGAGTTTTAAAGTTTCAGCTCTCATGTTTGGTCTTTGATCCATTTCAAATTAATTTTAATATATGGTGTAAGGTAAATGTCCAAACTTCATTATTTTGCATGTGGATATCCAGTTTTCCCAGCACCATTTGTTGCATATACTGCTCTTTACCCATTGAATTGTCTTGGCACTCTGCTTAGGGCATTTTTGTTAAGTCACTTTATAATGAATTCTGCTATAAGCATTATCTAGAGAAATTACAGTTTATTACATAAATAATAAATTCATTTCTTCTTTTGAATGAATATAAGCAGTACACCTCTGTGAAGAAAGCAGAAAATCACTACACTTGCTGCTTCATACACCTACTTCTAAAATTATTTCACTCTGAAAGGTGTAGTACATTTCATTATATTTTACCTGTACCTAATAGATATAGAAAACCTTTGAAGAATATAATAAAGTCGAATACAGAAGAAATAAAATCTACCTAAAATGGAGAGAATGAATAGTATTAAGTCAGTGGTTCTGAATTCCTAGGTTAATTATACTCTTAGTTCTTCAAGGTCAAGGCAAGAGTTATATTGATTTTGTGTTTTCCTTCTTAAATTTCCTATGCTCCACCATTCACCCCCGTACTTTCCTCTTATTATCCCCAGAGATATCATTAACCTTATCAATTATAACTCAATACATTTTAGTCACTAGGTTATCTAAAAGGAAGTAAAGGGTCATATAAAGCTCATAAAAATAAAACTATGGTAATGAAAGTAGATATGTATTATTCATAATTTTTAGTTTCTACTCAACATTTATATGCCATTAACCAAAATTACAGACAAAAGTAATCATGGTGATAGAAATAGTGGAAGCAGAGGAAGCTAACATTCATTGAATACCTATAATGTGCTAAGGACTTAATATTAAATTTCATATAATCCTCAAAATAACCATATGAGATAGGTACTGTTATTATCACATTTTACAGTTGAAGAGACTGAAGCTTAGAAAGGATTTTATACTCACCCAAGTCATGGACTAAATGGAAGAGACAGTCTTGATGTCCAAAGCCTGTGCCCTTACCAATACCTCACACGCTTTAATCAGTCAAGTACTATATTCACTTGTTTGAAATATTTGTATACAAAATGTATTTCTGTAATTATTTACTTATATTTTTCTTTAAAATCAACTTCTTGTTTAAAAAGCATCTTTTTGGATTGGAAGAATAAATATTGTCAAAATGTCAATACTACCCAAAGCTATCTACACATTCAATGCAATCCCAATCAAAATTGCACCAGCATTCTTCTCGAAACTAGAACAAGCAATCCTAAAATTCATATGGAACCACAAAAGGCCCCAAATAGCCAAAGGAACTTTGAAGAAGAAGACCAAAGCAGGAGGCATCACAATCCCAGACTTTAGCCTCTACTACAAAGCTGTCATCATCAAGACAGCATGGTATTGGCACAAAAACAGACACATAGACGAATGGAATAGGATAGAAACCCCAGAACTAGACCCACAAACGTATGGCCAACTCATCTTTGACAAAGCAGGAAAGAACATCCAATGGAAAAAAGACAGTCTCTTTAACAAATGGTGCTGGAAGAACTGGACAGCAACATGCAGAAGGTTGAAACTAGACCACTTTCTCACACCATTCACAAAAATAAGCTCAAAATGGATAAAGGACCTGAATGTGAGGCAGGAAACCATCAAAACCTTAGAGGAGAAAGCAGGAAAAGACCTCTCTGACCTCAGCCGTAGCAATCTCGTACTCGACACATCCCCAAAGGCAAGGGAATTAAAAGCAAAAGTGAATTACTGGGACCTTATGAAGATAAAAAGCTTCTGCACAGCAAAGGAAACAACCAACAAAACTAAAAGGCAACCAACGGAATGGGAAAAGATATTTGCAAATGATATATCGGACAAAGGGCTAGTATCCAAAATCTATAAAGAGCTCACCAAACTCCACACCCGAAAAACAAATAACCCAGTGAAGAAATGGGCAGAAAACATGAATAGACACTTCTCTAAAGAAGACATCCAGATGGCCAACAGGCACATGAAAAGATGTTCAACGTCGCTCCTTATCAGGGAAATATAAATCAAAACCACACTCAGATATCACCTCACGCCAGTCAGAGTGGCTAAAATGAACAAATCAGGAGACTATAGATGCTGGAGAGGATGTGGAGAAACGGGAACCCTCTTGCACTGTTGGTGGGAATGCAAATTGGTACAGCCGCTCTGGAAAGCAGTGTGGAGGTTCCTCAGAAAATTAAAAATAGACCTACCCTATGACCCAGCAATAGCACTTCTAGGAATTTATCCAAGGGATACAGGAGTACTGATGCATAGGGCCACTTGTACCCCAATGTTCATAGCAGCACTCTCAACAATAGCCAAATTATGGAAAGAGCCTAAATGTCCATCAACTGATGAATGGATAAAGAAATTGTGGTTTATATACACAATGGAATACTACGTGGCAATGAGAAAAAATGAAATATGGCCTTTTGTAGCAACGTGGATGGAACTGGAGAGTGTGATGCTAAGTGAAATAAGCCATACAGAGAAAGACAGATACCATATGGTTTCACTCTTATGTGGATCCTGAGAAACTTAACAGAAACCCATGGGGGAGGGGAAGGAAAAAAAAAAGAGGTTAGAGTGGGAGAGAGCCAAAGCATGGGAGACTGTTAAAAACTGAGAACAAACTGAGGGTTGATGGGAGGTGGGAGGGAGGGGAGGGTGGGTGATGGGTATTGAGGAGGGCACCTTTTGGGATGAGCACTGGGTGTTGTATGGAAACCAATTTGACAATAAATTTCATATATTAAAAAAAAATAATAATAAAATAAAATTTCTTAGAAAAAAAAAGCATCTTTTTAAAGACACAAAAAAATAAGAAAGAAAAACTCTAATTATACATAAATACCTACCAAGACTCTGAGTATGAATCCTGCTCCTCTTCTTCAAAATGAAAGGTGCATTTTTGTTTTTGTTTCCCTTGCCTCTGGAAACACGTCTACTAAGAAGTTTTTGTGGCCGAGATCAATCAAAGAGGTTGCTGCTTGTTTTCTCCTCTAGGATTTTGATGGTTTCCTTTCTTACATTTAGGACTTTCATCCATTTTGAATTTATTTTTGTGTATGGTGTAAGAAAGTGGCCCAGGTTCATTCTTCTACATGTCGCTGTCCAGTTTTCCCAACACCACTTTTTGAAGAGACTGTCTTTTTTCCATTGGATATTCTTTCCTGCTTTGTCAAAGATTAGCTGGCCATATATTGTGGGTCCATATCTGGGTTCTCTATTCTGTGAATTATTGGGACCTCATCAAGATAAAAAGCTTCTGCACATCAAAGGAAACAATCAACAAAACTAAAAGGCAACCAACGGAAATGGAGAAGATATTTGCAAATGATATATCAAATAAAGAGTTAGTATCCAAAATCTATAAAGAACTTACCAAACTCAACACCCAAAAACCAAATAATTCAGTGAATAAATGGGCAAAGGACATGAATAGACACTTTTCCAAAGAAGACATCCAGATGATTAACAGACATATTAAAAAATGCTCAACATCACTCATCACTCAACATCAGGAAAATACAAATCAAAACCACGAGATATCACCTCACACCTGTCAGAATGGCCAAATTAACAACTCAGGCAACAACAGATGTTGGCAAGGATACAGAGCAATGGGAACCCTTTTGCACTGCTGGTGGGAATGCAAGCTGGTGCAGCCACTCTGGAGAACAGTATGGAGGTTCCTCAACAAATTAAAAATAGAACTACCCTAGGACCCAGCAACCGCACTACTAGGTATTTATCCAAAGGATAAATGCTGATTCAAAGGGGCACATATACCCCAATGTTTATAGCAGTACTATCAACATTAGCCAAATTATAGAAAAAGCCCAAATATTCATCAACTGATGAATAAATAAAGAAGATGTGGTGTGTGTGTGTGTGTGTGTGTGTGTGTGTGTATATATATATATATATATACATATATAAATGTATATTACTCAGCCATCAAAATGAATGAAATCTTGCCATTTGCAACAACATGGATGGAACTAGAGTGTATTATGCTAAGCAAAATAAGTCAGAGAAAGACAAATATCATATTATTTCATTCACATATGGAATTTAAGAAACAAACAGATGATCATAGAGGAAAGGAAGAAAAAATAAAATAAGATAAAAACAGAGAGGGAGGGGGGCGCCTGGGTGGCGCAGTCGGTTAAGCGTCCGACTTCAGCCAGGTCACGATCTCGCGGTCTGTGAGTTCGAGCCCCGCGTCAGGCTCTGGGCTGATGGCTCAGAGCCTGGAGCCTGTTTCCGATTCTGTGTCTCCCTCTCTCTCTGCCCCTCCCCCGTTCATGCTTTGTCTCTCTCTGTCCCAAAAATAAAATAAAAACGTTGAAAAAAAAATTAAAAAAAAAAAAAAAACAGAGAGGGAGGGAAACCATAAGAGGCTCTTAAATATAGAGAACAAACTGAGAGTTGCTGAAGGGGAGATAAGTGGGGAGATGGGATAAATGGGTGATGGGCATTAAGGAGGGCACTTATTGGAATGAGCACTGGATGATATATGTAAGTGATGAATCACTAAATTCTACTTCCTAAAACCAATACTACAGTATGTGTTAACTAACTTGAATTAAAATAAAAATAAATAACAAAAGTGTTTTCCCCAAAATAAAATAAAAGATTCAAAGTGTTCGAAAGATATCATAAATGTAATTAACACAAAACTAAGACTATCTTGTAAAGTAATTAGAAGAATTGAAAGAAAATTCAAGAACAATGATTTACCCACTATCGAATTGAATGCACTTTAAAGCCTATGATCATGTCAAACAGACTGAGGAATCATTTACTATTCCTTCATGGTAACTGCCCCTCACCTTGGGGAAATAATACATTACTCTTTATTGTGCCTGGCTGTGTGATTTACACCAATAACAAGTCAACTCTCCTACCAAACATTTACATAAGTGAGGTTTCTGAGGTCCTCTTGTCTACTATAAACAACAGTTGAGGGAAGAGTCTGGTGGAGGGAAGAGACAAGTCAATTTGCAAAGTCACTGATAAGAGGTGGTAAAAAGGTGTAATAGAAGGTTCAGACCTCTTTAAAAACAAATGGAATTATGAATTAAGGAATAGTAATATCCTATTTAAGACCTAAATTTAAGAAGAAAAATATGTAACATATGTTGTAATAAGATTTCATAAATAATAAATAATTTTTAAATCTATACTTTTATCTTCACAAAGTATCCCTGTTTTATTAATTTCTTAGACATCATATCTTCAATCTAAATATAAAACTATGCTAAAAAATTAACAAAAGAAAGGTGATTTAAGAACTTAGATTAGTATTGACATAAATACCTGTGAATTTCTGTCTTCAAGGCTGACCCAGGTGCCAGGCTGAGAAATGCAAGATTGCTCTGCGCTCTGCCCTCAAGGCACCTCACATCTCCACCCACTGAAGTAAGCCCACCAGAAAGTCTATTATCACTCTGCCTTTCTCTACCCTATGAATATGGCAAGTGTATTTGTGAACCTATAACTGGAATTAAGTCTGTTATTCCCTCCAAGTTTTGTATTTCTTGTTTATAACCATGTTGAATTTCAGTCATGAAGATAATCAGCTTCACCGTTAAAAGGCATTTTAAGGGGTGCCTGGGTGGCTCAGTCGGTTAAGCGTCCGACTTCGGCTCAGGTCATGATCTCACAGTCCGTGAGTTCGAGCCCCATGTCGGGCTCTGTGCTGACAGCTCAGAGCCTGGAGCCTGCTTCGGATTCTGTGTCTCCCTCTCTCTCTGACCCTCCCCCATTCGTGCTCTGTCTCTCTCTGTCTCAAAAATAAAAGGTTAAAAAAAAAAAGGGCATTTTAAGCACTTGCATGTGTTGGAGACTGTAAAAAAAAAATACAGAAAAAAACACAAAAAACAAACACTAACCAATCATAAAATTGTTTTCAATTGTTAAATGATTATGATTACTCAAGAGCAGGATTTGAGGAATGAATGCGAATAATTTAACTATCTAAACAAAGGCAGTTATCTGACACTAATGGGCCAGTGGAGAGTTGGGGTGCATTTAGCCTAAAGAGAGTATACTCCCTGGGGCATTACCCACAGGACAGGTATCTTGGGTGAAAGACGGAAGGCCCTAAAGGGCTGAGGAAGCCCATACTGAGTTTTGGAAGACAACTCCAACATGGGAGGTACCCTAAGACAAAGGTAGAACCCCAACATGGTCAATAGGAGTCTGTGATGTAACAGAGTTTTAGCAATAGCCAGACAAGCCCTCTTTTCTGAGGCCATAAAAAGGTACTGCCCGAAGACTTAAGCCTAGAGAAAGCTGTAGCTGTGCCCTGAGAATGCAGCCTGCAAAGTGTCCTCTAGTGTCCAAAAGCTTTCATTGCATGTCAAAAATCAAAACCTTTCTCAGTTCTAAGATCAAGGGTCAGCTCTCTCTTACCATAGCCTAATACTTGGTAATCATCTGGTGATTTTTCAGGTTTCCACTTGATCTTTTTTTTTTTTTAAGTTTCTTTATTATTTATTTTGAGAGAGAGAGAGAGAGGTTGGGGAGGGATCAGGGGCTGAGAGAGAAGGAAAGAAAGAATCCCAAGCAGGCCAAGTATACTCCATGCTGCCAGTGCAGAGCCCTGCACAGGGCTCAAACCCACTAATAATGAGATCCTGACCTGAGCCAAAATCAGGAATCGGACGCTTAACCAACTGAGCCACCCAGGCACCCCTTCCACTTAGTCCTGTTATCAGTAGACAAAGCAAACAATGTAATCGGAAGCATACTGATTTAGCAGCCAAAAGGAGGCAATAGATAAATGATTCTAATGTAAGTCCAAGCCTCTGAGCCATCCAATAGAGTGACATGAGTGTCCCACTGTCATTTAAGGTTAAATTAAGGTCTGTGGGCATCATACCACAATCCAATTCAACCATCACTAGCATATCTTCAGATGGGAATATCCTTACAGGTGCACAGAAAACAACTCATATTCCACACTGCCAGTCTCCATAATGTAGAATCTCCCACTTCTAGCTCTTTCCAGGAGTCATTGCTTCAATAGAATTCAATAATAGAATTTCCTGGCTGCAAGCACATCCAACGCAAGATAATCAAATAATCAGTTTAGTATAAAACACATGTTCCTACGACAACAACAACAATCTGGGAAGATTGGTATTATCGCTGACATTTTGGAACTGGGAAGGTGAGCTTAGGGATATCAAGAGTCATGCCCTCCAAACCTCCATATCCCCCAGTGTTCCCTATCTCAGTGAATGTCGCCACCACCCTTCCAGTTACCCAAAGAAAGAACCTATGTATCATCCTTGAAGTTTATGCATGTTTTCATGTCCACTGCTCCCACCAGTCAACATAACCATCATGACTTGAACTACAGCAACAGCCTCCTAACTCATGTCCCTATTTCCACACTTGTCCACTCCATACTCTAACCCACCAGCCAGAGTGATCTTTGTAAAACATAACCCATAAAACAAACTGGCTTAGACACTTGAGTAATTCCCCACCATACTTAAAATAGGGGCCAAGTTATTTTATCCTGTACACAAAACCCTGGAGAATCTGCCAAGAACTCTAACTTCATGGCTTCTCTCCCCTTTCTCCAGCCAGTAGACCCATTTCTATTCCTACAACACTCAAGCGTGTTCCTACTTTATAGATCCTACTCTGTAACAATCTTACACAACGCTTCATGTGAAAAGTTCATTGTCATTCAGACTGCAGCTAGAATATCACCTCTTCAGATGGGTCTTTTCTCATGACAACCTAAAGCAGCCCATTCTCATCTTCTTATCACACTACCAGCTTTATTTTATCACAGTACTAATTATTCCTTGCTTTTTTCTTTTTTTATTAATTTTTGCATTTATTTCTTCCCATCTCCTCCCACTAAAATGCACGCTATTAGATACCCTACCTGTCACATTTAGCATTGTAACTCCAACACCTAAAACAGTGCCCAAGATAGCATAAGGACTCAATAAGTGTTAGCTGAGCACTGCCTAAGCTTACACTGTTAGTCCCAGAGCCAAGATTAAAATTGAGGTGTCCATCTATAAATTCTTTTTACTATATTCTGACTTCTACATAAGTTTACCTTGGAATATAATATATTGTAAATGTTACTACTTATTTTACATATACAACCTTTACCACCTCCTTTAAATTAAAATTATGCTTATTCTTCAAGGCCTGTTTTATTTTCACTATGATGCCTTTTTTCATCCCCCAATCAAATTTCATTGCTCCTTTCTCAGTATCAGTAAAACATCTTTATTATACTTCATTTTTGAAATAGCTTACTTTGTTTTTTTATGTCTCTCCACCTAAACTATAAGTTGTTTGAAATAGGAATCATGTCTGATTGTTTTTCATTTCTCCCAATGCCTATAAGACTGCCTCAAACACAGAAATTATTCAATAAATCCTTGCTGAATTATTTTCTCTTCATACAAAAGTTTTGTTGATTTCCAGAAATATAGGGGATCATACTACGATAAAAATCACTCAAGGAGGCAGAACAACCTGTTTATTGACAATAATGATACTTCCAGGGAATTGGTGGGAATGACTAAGATTCAAGGCAATATTCCACACATTCTCGAATGAATTCCATGGAGGAATAAATTGCATCTCACTGACTCAGAACCTATAAATATTTTTCAAGTAATATCTACACAGAATGTTGAATTCCAAACAACTTTTGAAAACCACTAATCATTTACATTCTTCCCCAAATGTCACACAGTGTAAAACTGATGGATATTTTGTGACCTGATGACATTTGTCTCCATTCCTGAAGGCATCATAATGGAAATGTGGTCTTCTATCATCCTGCTACAGTTGGTAAAAATCCACTAGATACTTTTTAAAAATATTTTCGGAACACACAGTCATGCAAACCAATGTCTGCCTGTCCCAGCAGGGGATAGTAAAAGACTTTACAAACACCAGATGGGATTTAACAACGTTAGTAAAACATAAAATGCTCCAAGAGTGCTAAGTCACTTCACGAACAACTCAAAGCAAATATATTTGATTTCCATTATACATATTTTTCTTTCTTAAGAAATTCTAAAATTTTCCAATAAATGTTCTATCACAGTCCTCTAACATGTAATTTCTCTTGAAATTAAATTATAACTATTTACCTTTAGGTACTATGCATAGATTGTTATTTGTGGATATATTAAAACTTTCTAATTTTACCACAAGTCTAGAACATATGGAGTTGTAAATAAGCATTCACTTGATTTCAATGTGTTAAGTGCTTGCTTCCACAGAAATCCAAACAATCCAAAGTGACTTCTTATTTTTGTCCTATCTAAGTTCAACCTTTAACTATGCAGGTATTGGTATTTTAATAAATATTTTATAGAATAGTAATTGCTAATCATTTAATAAGATATGTCCTAGAAAGCCACTGTTATCTAATTTTATTTTAAAGACGATTTTCTCAGACTTTTCGGGGAATGTAAGATTGCGATAATAAAATGGAATCAATTTTCTATTCAGAGTGAGCAGAAGCACAGATAGGCCTCCCATCCCCCCAAAAGAATCCCTTATGTAATTGGATTTCATTGTGTGTTTCATTCAAATAACAAGGAGCCGGGTTGGAGGTAAGAAGAGACAGAGTGTCTACTTACTATTGTTTTACTTAGATTAACGTTAGACAATGGTTTGCTTTGCCTAACCATCTCTCAGTAAATGGCTGCAATTGAGAAGAAAGCAGTTAAAAGTCAACCTGAATACTAAATCTTAGCTGCATTTAATATATTAAGTATAGGCAATACGGCAACTCAAGAAAAAAATGTATTCATGTGGCCCACACAGTGGCTCAGTTCATTGAGCATCCTACTTCGGCTTAGGTCATGATCTCGTGAGTTCGAGCCCCACGTAAGGCTCTGTGCTGACAGCTCGGAGCCTGGAGCCTGCTTTGGATTCTGTGTCTTCCTCTCTCTCTCTGCCCATCCCCACCTCCGCCCCCCACCCCACCCCCGCACTCTGTTTCTCTCTCTCTCTCTCTCTCAAAAGTAAATAAACGTTAAAAAGAAAAAAAAAAAGAACCACCCCACTTAGATAAGGAAATAATTCAGGCCCATAAGAGGTTATAACAGAAATCACAGCAGTGAGAGTCAAATACCTGTTTGATGATACTTGATGTCACTTGCTGACAGTCCTAAAACCAAAAAGGTCAAGGTCATAGATTTGCTCTAATGTGGGGTCAGGAAAGGGTCTCTGTTCACACAGTAGCTTTAATCTCAAAGAGAGTGAAAGCAAATCTAATTATGTCACTCTCCCACTTCAAACTCTTCACTGGCTCCCCGCCTCTGACCTCAGGAGAAAGTTCAAGCTCCCTAGAATGCCTCCAAACTCCTTTAGGAACAGGGCCTGCTTACTTTTCCTGCTTGTTTTTTTCTCCACCTCCCGGCTTCCCGACCTTGCAGCTGCGCAGCAACAGGCAATTCCCCAAGAACACACTAACCCTACAACCAGCACACCCTTCCCTTATTTTCTCCTGAATTGCTCCCATCCATAACCCAAGCCTCCACTTAGAGGGCCGCTCCTTGAGGAAGTCTGGCATCCCCAAAGACCTGGGAGATCAGGAAATCCTCCTGCAAAATCTTCCCACTGTTCCACACCTATATCCCACGGATCTCACTGCATTCAAACTGCAGGGTGGTTGGTTGTCTGTCTCTGCTACCGGCCTGTATTATTTAATCCTCACAAAAATCAATGAGGTAAGCCTTCCTGTGCTATTTTACAGATTAAGTAACTAAGACTCAGAGAGTAAATTACTTTAGGTCACTAAATTTCTGGTGGAGGAGGAACAAAACCCTATACCTTCCCTTAATCATCATACTATGCAGCCATTCAGGGTTGAGGTATTAATCCAAGCATTATGAACTGTTATATTAAATAAGATCATATATATATTTATATGTGTGTGTGTATATATAATGCTTAGCATGGGACTTGTGACACATACTATGTGCTTAACATTGGCCATCATCATCATCATTATTATCAGCTTTAGTATTATTGCTATTCGGTCAGAATTCATCTCTGTCAAGGCAAAATTCCAAGACTCCTGCCAAACCCAGGATCCTTCCAAACAGTGAGAACAATCATAGGTGATGATTTTCTCCAACTATTGCCCCTCCTTTCTCTCCTCAGAAATCTTTAAGACTGACCTGTGTTGTGCTTCTAAAACAGACAAAAAGGGATTGCTTTCAAATGAAAATCCTTTTCACTTCCACTGACCGGCAGTCGCTCCTGGGCTATTGAGGGCTACATTAAAAAGTCTAAAAAAGTATGTGTTTCACATCTTTAGTGTTGTTATTCTATCACTGTTTTAGCATGATATCCATCTTGATCCGTCTGGCTTGACTTAGGCTCATTATATGTGAGGCCAAGGTAGAGTGGATTTTTACAAAACTCTTTATTTCTTTAGGGATGTGAAACTGAACCTTGTCCCAATGGCAGCAGCATCTATTTAAAGACAATCTGATTTTGTAGGAACTTAGATGGAAAACAATGAAAACAGGAACTGTCTGCTATTAAATATGTTTCCTGTAACCCAAGCTTAGTAAATTGAGTCTCTTGGTTTTGCTGTTGTTCCACCTCTGGGAGTCTTGTTTAAATCAACAGGGTTTTGTGAGTACAGATCAATGGCAGGAGTTTTGGTTTCACAGAGAAACAAAGCTTTCCCGGAGAAAGAATCAGCCAGTGCACAGCAAGTACAGTGTCTTAATTGCAAATATACTTAGAGCTCTGAAGAATTTTGTTAATTCATTGAACCTGGGATTCGTTCCTCCACATTAAAAACTAAGTGCACAATTTAACATACTTGGCATTTTCTTTTAAAGGGCAATCCAAAATTTGAAATGCCTCTTGCATTACAGGTCCAAAGAGCCCTCATGAAAAATTACAATAAAATCTTTGATTATCATCTTATTCACAGTAGCAGATTGGAGTTGCAGTTTATTACTTGAAGGTTGCTAAGAGTAAATTTAACATGTTTAGCATTTCAAAAAGTCCAATTTATAAATGACCATACAGTTTTATCAGTCAGCTTCCATTCTGAAGCTTCAGCTTCTTGATTTAGAAATAAGCTTCTTTTTTTTATGTTTATTTATTTCTGAGAGAGAGACAGAGCGTAAGCCAGGGAGGGGCAGAGGGAGAGGGAGACACAGAATCCAAAGAAGGCTCCAGGCTCAGCACAGAGCTCAGAGCGGGGGATCAAACCCATGAACCGTGAGATCATGACCTGAGCCGAAGTCAGATGCTTAACCAAATGAGTCACCCAGGCGCCCCTAGAGTTTCTTTTTAAATTTATGGGTAAGAGTGAAGAGCTAAAATTTGACCACATCTCTGTAGTACGACACCAGATAATGAATCCAACTAGAGCTCATAGGTGTAGGAAGAGCATATCTCACATCATACACACAGGGCTAGGTATTTGGAGAGGTGGGAAGCAAGCAGAGAGGAACTGAACAGGTAATAAAATGTAGCCCATGAAGAAGGCAGAACAGAGGGGAAATCTTGAGGCGTGATCCTCATTTAAGAGCATCTACCTATAGATGAAAAAAGTGCCTTCATTTCACATCTGATCTCACATCTATTGCAAACTCTGGAGATCAAGCGGGAACTCCTCCACCAATAGGGAATGAACTGCAAAGCACAGGCCAGCTTCCACCTCTCTGTCTTCACAGTCTCAGAGAACCTGACAGAGCTGCAAGATCTAGGAGATTTGGACGGTTCACAGATCTTAAGGCTCCTGGAAACATCAGAAGGGGCCACGGTCCTCCCTCAGTGCCGCCTCCCCCGTCCAGTCCAGCGTGAAGAAAAGGCCATCCCATTCTTCATTTTACTCTCCTACCTTTGTGTACAAAACATTCAAGGTTCTCATAAACACAGGTCTCGTCTCCTCACAGTTGAGCTCAAGAATCTTTACATACTTGGGAGCCATGACATTGTTCTCTGAGTATCTTTTTTTTTTTTGTGTGTGTGTGTCTGTTGTGCTAAGAGCTTAAGCTCATACTATCTTTCCCTAAATTCCATAAATATAAACTTTTTTTAAACTGTAAGAGAAAAAATGGACATTTCAAAGGTTCAAGTACAATGATTTTACATGTTTTTTCCAAGTTTTCTGAGGAAAATGAAAGTAGAATTTTTTTTAAGGTAAAAACAAATAATTTCATAATGCCTAAAGGGGAGCTACATAAATAATCTTCACATTTAATGCAGCACTTATTAGCATGGACTTCTGTGGTCTCCGGTGCCTCAGTACATGACTACCCTGAAAGTTTATGAAAATTTTGGGTACATACACATATGAGCATTTTTTATAGACAGGGCTCACTGCTTTTATAAGATTTTAAATAGGGTAAATGGCCCCAAAAATGTTTTAGAGAAGCTAAGTTAATAAGAAGTTCAAAATCTCCATCTCATCCAATCTTTCAGCCCTTTAATGCCACAGAATTTTTGCCAAGGTTGAGTATTTTGCTTCTGAAGATGCAGATACAGATTGAAGATTCCACATAAGTACATGTTCATACAACAGCATCCATCCTGATTGTTTATTCTTTTCTTCTCCCTGCTTTCTAAAGGAGCCCTTATTGGGGCACCTGGGGGGGGCTCAGTTGGTTACACATCTGACTTCAGCTCAGGTGGTGATTTCACAGTTCCTGGGTTTGAGCCCCACATCAGGCTTTGTGCTGATAGTTCAGAGGCTGCAGCCTGCTTTGGATTCTGTGTCTCCCTCTCTCTCTCTGCTCCTTCCCCACTCGCACTCTGTCTCTCTCTCTCTGCTCTCTCTGCTCTCTCTCTCTCTCTCTCTCTCTCAAAAATAAATAAACATTAAAAAAAGGAGCCCCTGTTTAACATAGTAGCCATCATTTTCCAGGAGCAATCTCTACATCTACCTACCTACTTACAGTTCCAAATTCAGGTCCAAAGAGCTCAGAGGGAATAACATAGACTCATAATAATAGCCAGTATTATTGAGAGCTCCCTGCATTTGAACCTGGCACTGTGTGAAGCACTTTGTCTCATTTCTCATGTCCGCATAACAATCCCATTCGATTATGACTATTGTTATTCTCATTTTATACATAAGACAGGAAATTAAGTCTTTGTGCAAGGTTATACAATAAGAAAGTGGTGAACCAAGGATCTAAACACTCAGGTAATCTGACTCTAGAGTCAACACTCTAAGCCACTTACTTACCCAGAAGGATATTACAGCAGTGTCATTGAGGAAGCTAGTGATCAAGACAATATTTGGGTTTTTCATTCTCACCTAATATATTTGAGTTGAGTGGAAACTTAGATATCATTTGTTCACCCAAATTTACAGGACAGAAAACTAAAGAGATTATACAATAGTAACGGAGAAAAAGAGAATGGGCCACAATAAAAAAGCAAATGAAGATAATAAATATAAAAGTACTTAAGTAAAATAGAAGAATAAGTGATAAGTCATATTTATTAAATTTAAGTTCTCTTTCTCTTAAATACTACCTTTTAAATTGTTTTTTTAACTTTATTTACTTATTTTTAGAGAGAGAGAGTATGCACACGTGCAAGCAGGGGAGGGCCAAGGAAAAGAGAGAGAATCTCAAGCAGGCTCCATGCTGTCAGCCCAGAGCCTGGTGCAGGGCTCCAACTCAGAAACTGTGAGATCATGACCTGAGCTGAAATCAAGAGTTGGATGCTTAACCAACTGAGCCACCCAGATGCCCCTTAAGTACTACTTTGTAAATCTATTGAAAAGAGAACGTGTGTGAGAATGTAAAATGGTGCACCCACTTTGGAAAGTAATCTGGCAGTTCCTCAAATGTTAAATATAGATATGACCTTGCCAATTCTACTCTGAAGTATACACACAATAGAAGCGAAAACATGCCCACATAAAAACTTATACACTAATGTTCATAGTAGCATCACATATAACAACAAAAAAAGTGGAGACAACAACCCAACTGTCCATCAATTGAAGAAAAGATCAATGAAATGTGGTATGTTTATGACATGGAATATTGTTTATCGATAAAAATCCATGAAGTATTGGTACATGCTGTAATATGGGTTAACCTCAAAGACAGTATGCTAAATGAAATAAGGGAGTCAAAGAAGACCTCATAATATGACCCTATCTAAACAAAATGTACAAAATAGGGAAATTTAAAGAGACAGAAAGGTTCGTGTTTGCCAGGATGCTAGGGGCAAGAGGGAGTGGAGGGAGAAATGAGGAGTGATGGATAAACGGAGCGAAGGTTTATTTTAGGGGGTGGTGAGAATGTGCTAAAATTAGATTATAATGATAGCTAGGCAACTCTACAAACATGCTTAAAAAACTCTTGAATTACACACTTCAACCGGGTGAACTTTGTGGCATGTAAACTATATCTCAACATGGCTGTTAAAAATTGTTTCAGACAGAGCACGTGTGCTTCCTCCCTTTCCCAGAGGGAGTGCAGCCGCAATGGAAGAGTTCCATCCCGGTCTTCTTAGCAGTATTTGCAAGGTCAACTCGCCTCCTGCTAAAAGCATCACTCACCGCCAGCAGAGGGAGCTAAAACAATAGCTTTATCCAGTCTCTGCTCCCAATCTTGTTTCCTGGGAGGACAGAAAAAGTATTTCCAAATTTGGAGAAAATAAAGGGTAGCTGAGTTTTATCTTCACTTACCCCCAACAAAATGACATAAAAGTTGATATGAATATTCATTTCTTTAAAAGAAACCCACGCTGATACACTTACATATCCCAGATTCTCAATTGTATGTTCTCTATAACATAAGGGTATGTAGATACAACAGAATAGAATATGATGCTTGACCCAATCCTTCTGTGCTCTTTCCCTATCATTTGCTTGTAAGGCAGTCAATGAAATCCAGTAGAAAAATCAAGTTAGCATAACTACCCATAAAATGCCTTTATCGTTACCAGCTACTTACATGCACCTTCTATCTTTGCTCGAGGTCTAATATCATAGTGCTTACGATATTGGTGCAAAATTATCCTTTTTGCTGCATTCCAGGCTGAGAAAACAGTTTGTGAAAGGGCATTCATTTGTTCAAGACACTCTATTGAATATCTACTATAAGCCAGGCAATAGTGAAAAAAAAAGCAGGTATAGAAACTGTCCTCATGTGGCTTATGTGCATGTGGGGGGGAAGTGATATTAAACAAACATGCAAATAAAATGTAGCCCTAAATTGTGTTAAGTACTTCAAAGGAAAAGCACAAGGTAGTTAGAGAAATGATAACAGGGGGTCTAATTTAGATTGGGTGGTCAAGGAGGATCTCTAAGAAGGTAGCACCTACACGGACAATAAAGGAGAGAATATTCTGGCAGATGAAATAGTATTATGTGAGTCCTGAGCCTAGAAACAACTTGAAGGAGTCCACTGGGCTGGAACACAATGGGCTGAGGGGAAATTGTGCTGTCTGAGGCTGGAGAATAGGACAAGGGCCAGGTCACGTAAGGCCCTATAGGCTGCAGTAAGGGGTTTGTATTTTATCTTGAATATAATGGGGAGCCATTGACGAATTATAAGCACATAAGTGGTTTATCAGAGTTGCCTTTTGTAATGTTTATTTATTTTTGAGAGAGAGAGAGCATGTGCACATGCAAGTGCCCAAGTGGGGGAGGGGCAGGGAGAGAGGGAGAGAGAATCTCAAGCAGGCTGTCAGCACAGAGCCCAACGCAGGACTCGATCTAATGAACCTTGAGATCATGACCTGAGCCAAAATGAAGAGCTGGACGCTTAACTGGCTGAGGCACCCAGGCACCTCAGAGTTGAATTTTTAATAGACCATTCTGGCCATAAAGTGGAAGCCTGATTAAAGAGGCTCAAAAGTAGAAGTGGGAAGAGCATGCTCATTTAAAGAGACCAACGATTTTGTTGTGAATGGAATGTGAGGTGGGGGTAGGGGTCAATGGGAAGTTGTAGGAGTCGTTCTAGAAAAACAATATATAATCTCTGGCCCATTTCATGGCAGTCTCCAGAATCCATGGCATAATTCTGCGTTCACTCCAGTTCTCTACCACCACCAATCCCAGCTACATTGAGGACAGTTTTGTCCTCCATAGGGTTAGGTAGAACCAATCCCAATAGAGAAAAAAAGAAAAAAAATCAACCCACTGACATATTTCCCAGAGAAAACTTGTCTAATTAAAAAATGTATACGTGCTTCCTAAAATTTCAGGCCCCTGTTGCACCAGCTGTTAGAGTTCCAATGGTGCATCAAATGAGGGTAATCAATTTTACACAGATAAGGAAAGATAATATTTCAAGCCGTTCTTTGGAATTAACTAAATTTGTATGCATGTTGTAGTGGAAAGAGCATGGAATGTAATTTCAGAGGACGTGGGGTCAGGCCTTATTCTACCACTTACAAGCTCTGTGACTGGGTAATTTACTCAGCTTCTCCAAATCTCTGGTTCCCCATCTGTAAAATGTAGATGATAACAATAGCCACCTCACAGAGTGGTTGTAAACAGGAAATGAGCATGTTAAATCCTCAATGGCTTTCCATACCATTGTCTTAAGTATGTACTTCCAAAAATGTAATCAAGTTCCTCAAAATAAACTTCTATACAAAAAAATAGAACTCATTCTAGAACACTGCTTTCTCTTTAATATTTTAACATGAATGACCTTGTAAATCTAATTCAATACATTGAAACATTTTGGGTAATTTTCTGCATCAACAAAAAAAGCAGACAACAATTAAAGCAACTGGCTATAAATTTTCAATATTGTAGAAGTGCTGCATATTTGAAAAATAATGACATGAAATAAACGGAATGAATGAAATGAAGGAACGATACTTAGTGTCTAAAGAATGAGACTATTAGTTTCTAAAAACAATAATTATATCTTGGAAACAAATACCTGTGTACCTTAGCAGAAATATGAAAATACTTCAACACCCCAGCTCTATCACTTACTCATTACATGACTTGAGAAACACATAACCCTTAACCTTCGCAAATTTCAATTTCCTCATGTCAAATGGAGAAATGGGACCTCATTCATAGATCTGTTGTGAAAGTCTGATAAAATCAGGCCTCTAAAGCACTTCTGTACAATGCCTGGCACAAGTAGGTGCTAAGTAAATGTCAGTTGTTGTTTTTTGCCTCCGTATCTAAAAGTATGTTTTTGGTCTTTTGCAAAGAGAATACTTTTGAGTGCTTCTATTTATCTCAGATATTTTCACATAGATTAAATTACTTCTATTTCAAAAAGGTTAGATGAATTTACTCCAAGTAGATTTTGTTCCCATCACTCCATCAAAACTGCTCTTGTGAAAATTATGAATGACCTTCACCGTGCTAAACCCAACAGACGATTCTCCCTCTTCTTAAATCTATTAGAAGCATATTTTACTGTTAGTCACTCACTCCCATCTGAAATGTTTTCTTCCCTTGGCTCCCAGCACACATCATTCTACTGATTTCCTTCTTCCCTCACTGGACTGATAATGCTTTCCTGCCCCAACCTCCCTAGTAGACTTCAGAGTATCTGAGGCTCAGGCCTTGGATCTCTTCTCTTTCCTCTCTACACTCATTTCATTAATGATCTCAAAAAGTCTTGTGGCTGTTAATTCCTCCTATATTCTGACTATTATCAATTTTAAGTTTCCAGCCTAGAGTCTCTGAAGGCCAGACATATATGTTCAACTACATAGTCAGTGTTTCCATTTAGACATATAATATGCTCTCAAAATTAACATGCTCAATTCCAACCTTCTCCATCCCCCCAAACCTTTTCTTCCCACAGCCTCCCCATCTCAATCAATGGCAACTTCAATCCATCCAGTTGCTCAGGTCAAAAACCTTAAATTCTTCCTTGATTTTTCCCTCCTTCTCACAAACCCCACATCCAATCCATCAGGAAATTCTGTCAGCCCTATTCTCAGAACATATCCAGAATCCAACCCCTAATCCAGCCACTTGTCATCACCTCCCTGCTACCACGCTGGCCCAAGCCATCACTTGGATTACAACAGCCTTGCCTTTTCACTTAGCCCTCTTCATAAATCATCTATTCCTCACCTAGCACACAGAATCGTTCTTTCAAATGTAAATTATGCCAAATTGCTTCTCTGCTCAAACCCTCCAGTTGCTCCCACTTCACTGAGTAAAAGCCAGAGTCCTTGCAATGACCCTTCCCTCCCCAGTGCGGCCCTGGCCTCCTTGCTGCCCCTCAAACATGGCAGGCCTGCTCTTGCCAACCCAGGGGCCTTGCCTTTGCCTTCACTATTTAGCCTGAAGAGGCCCTCTGTGCAGATGTCTGCAAGGCTACTCTTCTACTTTCTTCAGGTCTTTGCTCAGGTGTCACCTCTCCATGGGCCTTGCCCTGGCCATTCTACTAAAAACTGCATTCACCCTCTTGGCTCACACACTTCCTGCCTCCCCATCCCTGCTTTATTTTAGCTAATTACCTCCTGCTATCCTATATATTTAGTTATCTATTTGTTAATTGTCTATCTCTCTAGAATGTAAACTCTCTGGAATGTAAAGGGTAAGAATTATCATCAGTTTTATTTGCTTGCTGTGTCTCCAGAACCAAGAACAATATCTTGCCTTAGCAGACACTCAGTAACTGTTTGTTGAAAGGTGAAAATGATGAAGGAGTAGTTTTCCTATGCCAAAAAAAAAAAAAAGGATGTTAATTAACCATAAATATAATTAAAGCCTTAAGGCTTTTAGCACTTACATAGATCAATTTTAAATTTTAAAAACTTGCTTCTGAAACAAAATCTATGATAGCACACTTAACAGTTGGTCCCTTAGCATCCAATTGTCTATGTGTGTATACGTGTGTGTCTGTGTCTGTGTCTGTGTGGGTCTGTGTGTGTGTCTGTGTATACATATACATACAAAATATATATAACCCACTAGGCAAACACATTCTTTTTATAGCACCTCGCTAAGTTTAGTTTATACATCAAAGTAGAATTTCAGCCTTAGCAATATGGCGCTGCTTTATTTCTTCCAAGGATTACCATTCTTGCTTCTCTTTGGGGGTAACAGTGATTCTTCACAAAGCAGCCCCTTTTGGGAATGATAATTAATAAAGATAAGAATTTAACTGGAAGTCAGGGAGCAGTTTCCCTCCTGTCGGCAGAGTTTTCAATGGAATGAAAGCCATCTATTTCTTCTTCCTAGAACCCAGAACTGAGGTGAAATAGACAGGAGGACAAGTCACAGGCCATGGAACATTCCCTCACAAGTTTTTATTAACTACATTTTTTTGGATTTTCATGTTTGCTTTTGGTTTTTACTATCCCCTAGTACTTCACAAAATTCAGACCCTTCCGAAAAGCCATCCAAGAGCTCTGGCCAGTACATTGGTCTAAGATCTTACGTTAGTCAGAGATATTAACTACATATTACTATTAGAATAAATGTTTTCCTTTACTATTCTAAAGTTACTATAAGGAAGTGCCCTTTTTAATACTTTTAAATGATTTCTACTGTCTTACCCACATTACGTAAAATAAACAAAAATTTTATATTGTAAATGGCTCTTAGTGAAAATTTTTGCCTATCTCAATGGTTTCTAAGGAATGACAAGTTGATTTTAGAAATCATATTATATAAATTTTCCATTTATACTTCATAATAAACTAAGTTGTTTATTTTTTTTCTTTTCAAAGTGGTCTCTTCTTTTGGATTTGTCTCCATTTCAAGGTCTGTGATATTCACTTTTTTTTCTTTATAACTAATACACCTATTCCTCTGAAATAAGACTTGCCAGATTTTTGCAACATGTTCTGTTTTGGGCTATGAGCACAGGCTCTCAGTGTGAAGGTTGAAAAGCATTTGGAAATGGAATAAAAACACGTTGTCAAATGTTTTGAATTTCGTGGAAAAATACAACCTTTTCTGACATTTTATATATAGACAAATCCACAGTATAAAACAACATTAGACATCAACATTTGTGTCAATTAACAACTGATTGTCTGTGGTGACTGGGCAGTAGAGTGGTCACTCGAGATTTTTTTGACAGTCTGTAGAAAACACTGATCTTGCCTTCAAAAGATTTAACTTAATAAGTATCTAGGGGAGTTCAGCTACTTAATATAGTTACATATCTCCATGCTGAAGACCACACACACACACACACACACACACACACACACACACACCTTTTACAACACTTAAAGCAGCCTTAAAATCGAGGTGTTAAAACCTCATTTATCAATATGATTCCTTGCTCCATTTTCTTTTTCTGCTTGCCACTAGAATGAACTTGCAAT
Organism: Felis catus; assembly: GCF_018350175.1. NCBI lineage: Eukaryota > Metazoa > Chordata > Mammalia > Carnivora > Felidae > Felis > Felis catus. Next base: position 95,873,621 of record NC_058374.1, read on the forward strand.
CAACCAGCCACCCCCCACAGTTATACAGCTTCAGAAGCCGTGGAAAAATAAAAAGAAAGAGAAAAAATGCCTAAACAAAAAAGGTAGGTACAAAGTAAAACTGTACCCCCACTAATTGAGAAGAATAATAGTTTTATTAGTGTTTAGATTACTGTTCCCTTCTGTCTATGAGAAGATTGCTAAACAAATTAATGGTATAAAAACCATTCTAAGAAATGTAGTTCATTTTTGCACGGGATTTTATTTTATTCTTTCACTGGCAAATCTTGTTTCCCAAAAAGATCATTCATGGCACTCGGGTCAGTTTGTTAACAAATATTTATTTGTGTGTGTCTGCTTTTAATCATTGTCTGTCACTCCCACTAGACCACTAGCTTCAGGAGGCCACATTTCTGTTCTACTTCTCCATTGTGTTTCTAGTGCCAAACACAGCACCAAGCCCAGAGTAAGTTCTCAATAAATATTTATTCAACAAATAAATAATTGTCCCTTTTATAGCACTCTGTGCCTAGCACACTTGAGGCTGTAATAGTGGTTAATAAATTCTTACTGAATTGCATTAAGAGAGTAGTCTTGAGGGAGGTGGTTTTGGAATTACACATTTATTCATTAAAACACTGAAGTAATACTTGCGAGTCATTTGTAACTTTCCTTCAGGCGTGTGCTTAATTTGCCATAATTTTGTTAAACCCAATTCCAGTTGTAGTTTTCTTTTCTGTTCGGGCCCTAAATTATTAACTGCATTTCTTTTCAGCAGAAAGCACAGGGGTCAGATTTTCCTCTCCCTCAAATAAATTATTCCTCCAGGTATTCAAATTTATTAGAGGGTGTGCTTATATCAAATTTCCATTGATCAGTAATTAGTCTTGGCATTGAAAAACTAAGAGTATTTAAATGTAAGTACAGACTATTATCAACCAACCAGGCACTAAATGCTTAACAACCATACTTCTCTGAATATTCTTCTTGGTTAAGTAACTGAACCAAACCTTGTTTCAAACCAGGTAGATTCAGCCTTAGTGTTCCGCTGAGCCTGCTTCATACCGATAACAACGTACCTTTCAACAGACACAAAATGCCTGTAGTATCTGACGTTGTGCCTACCCATCATCCTGGCCACAGCCTCTCTGAACTTCTTTCCAATGCCTTCTTTTAACTGCTCCTTTTTGGTGTCTGCTAACTCCCCTTCCTGACATCTGCTCTAAGCACTGACCATCCTCAGATGTGTTTTCTCTTTCAATTCAGTCTGGCCAGCAGCATAAAGTAGGACCTAACAACACAGGTATAGAGTCAGCCTGCTTGGCGTCACATCCCACATCTAACACTTTGGAGCTGTGTGATGTTGGGCTGCAGTTTCCTCGTCTATAAAATGGGCATTTCTATAAAGTGGGGATGCTAATAGTACCTCTCTCGTTGGGTTGTTGTAAGGATTCAGTGAGATAGTATCTATAAAATGCTTAGAACAGTTCCTGACAGTAGTCAGTGCTGAACAAATGTTAAATATTTGTTTATAATCTCTTCCTCCACAATTTCATCAGTCCCCACACTTACATCCATCATCTTTCAATATCAGAATCAACCATGACCACCTCATTAACAGAAGTCCCAAACGTAAGGACATCTATCCCTGCCCTCTCTCTGAGGCACCAGCCTAAATAGCCAAAGGAGTCTGAGGCCACTCAAACTCAAACCTGGACTCTTCTTCCCCAAATCTGCTCATTTTTAAATAGCACCATCTTTCTCCCAAATAGTCAGCTTGGAAACTTCTCTATCTGTTGCATTCTAGCTGATATACTGGTACATAATAGTGCTCAGTGAGTTTACACTGAGTCAGTGGTCTTTCTGTCACCTTCCCCCTTCAGTCAGGCCCCTACCTGGCTGCCCAAGTAAGCCTCCTAAGGAATAGTCCCTTCACTACACATCTGGTATTGCTCTTGTAACTGACTCATCAAACAAACATTTATAGAATGCCTTCGGAAACTATACTACGGCCCAATGATATAAAAAAGAATTAAGAAAAAAAGACATTTTATAAGAAAAAAATGTTAAAATAAATTACTAGCATAATATATAAAGCTCAGTCCCATCCAAAAACGGGGGGTGGCATTTATACCTTCAACATGTATCAAATTTCAGTCACAATGTGACTGGAAAAGCTCAAATATGATAAAGAACTTCAGGAAAAAATTTTGCCAAAAATATTTGCCACCATCATTGGTTAGGACACCGACACGGTTCCTGTGTCTAAAAATCTTTTGGGTTTTTAGAGCCCTGCATCTACTCTACCATTGGGAGAAAGCAATGCAAATAGAGAGGCTGTTGCATCAGGCCCATAATCAAGAATTTATGTCTGGCTCAAATCAAAGAGTCCACATCAAGAAAGATTTGAAGCTGCAAAGGTGCATGTTATAGTCGGCACTTTTCATGATTTTAGAAACTTTTCTCAACTGCAAACTCAACATATCCAAAGTTAAATTTACGATCTTCTTTTCAAAGCCCACTCCTTTTCCAGGGCTTAAAAGCATGGCTTCAGAGTCCAGTAGACCACAGATTCAATGTCAACTCTGCCACTTATTGGCAGAGTGACTTTGGAAAGTTATTTGGTTTCTCTGAGCCTCATTTTCCTTATTTGTTTAAGAGGGTAATTATATTTACCCTACAGGTTGAGAGGTATAAATGAGAAAAAGAATGTGTTTAAGTCACTTAGCACAGCACCTGGCACAAATAAGGACTCGAGAATAGTAACAATATTTTGCAGTGAATAATCACCATCTACCCAATCTCCCAGGCTAGTGACAAAAGAGATGTTACAGCTGTTCTGTTCCCTGGAGTCACCACAGTCACCAAGTTCTGCCAATTCGGCCCCAGAAATAGCCCAGAAATCTAACACCTGTCTCCTCCCCATGTCTACTCCTATATGCTGACGGCTGCTTCCTGCTCAACTCTGCATACTCAAATCAGCAACAAGTCCTGAGTCCTGCCCCTGCCTACAACTCATCTCTGACCTCTCCAACAGTTCCCTGTGCAGACCCTGATGCTCTCTTCCCAAAGATGAAACATGGCAATGTCATTTCCCTCCAATAAGATGCCTGGGCCCTTAGTTGTACCAGGATCAAGCCCAAGCTTACTAAAACGGCATTTAGCACCCCCTCTCATAATCATCCTCCCTGGTGTATCTCTCCAGATTTACCTTATGCTTGTCTCCCAAGCCTCCCACAAGTTCACCCTAAGCTAGAGTCACCCTACGCATCACCTAAAGATTACATTTTGTCACCATTGAACTCCCAAGGATATCCTTCCAAGCCCCTTCATTTAATGAATTCCTGGTGCCCTTTTCCATGAAGACCTTCTCTAAGGTAGATTACCCGAAGAGCATTTTTTTCATTCTTGTATTCTGCATACTGCATCTTAACAATCTGTTTTCCACATCTGTCTTCTCAACCTAATGATAAATTACTTGAAGGCAGGCACCATATGTATTTATTCCCCATTCCCAGTGCCGGGCATCTATCCCATATGCAAGAGTTACCTTTGATTAACTACACTCCAATTAAAACTAGGAACTGAGGCTTTACTAAAACTGAAAACTGAGGCATGCTAAATGTAACTCAGACTCTTTCACTAGCAAATGTTGCCAATCAAGGTGAACTCAAAATTTCATGATATATTCTACTCTGATGAGAATCCACAGTAAATGTTCCAAGTACCCATGTCATTAGCAAAAGAAAAATAAAAGTGAAAGTTCTACTTGCCAGTTTTGATCCTACACTGTCTACAAAGTTGAACAGCCTTTCTTAAGGAAAAAGCTCTTAAGACTTTAGAAACTCTTACTTTCCAATCATGGAAAGGCCCTTAGTGTTACCATATATTAAGTGCTTACTGCATGCAAAACCCGGTAATGCATTAGCCCCTGTTCTGCTAACAGTCCTACAAACTTGGTAGATCCTATTTATTTGTCCTCATCTTGCAGATGAAGAAACTGGGCCTCAGGGATAAAGTTGGTCCAAGCTCCACAGCTTGGAGATGACAGAGCAGAGATTTGAATCCTGGTCTGTAAGAACCCAAACTCCAGACGGTGCTGCGCTGCCCTTCCCCTAGGTGACCCAGCCAATGACCCTCTTGCTCTTCTGTCCATTCCCAGCAATCCTGATGGGAAGTTAGGTAGAAAACGGGAATGGGAAAAACAGAGAGAATGTAAACAAAGGACAGTGAAGGTTGATAAGGAAAGAAAGGGATCGTCTCTTAGAAAATATGTATCTCTTGAAACTGCAATGAGATTTCTTTCTGCCGAGGACCAATCTAAAATCTCTGCAAAAGAAGAAAAATCTATGAAACTTAAAATGTTAGTCGTAGTGAAAGAAAAATTAAAACAAACAGGCTCATTTTATTAATCCACAAACCTAACAACATTCAACAAAAGGTTTCTGTAAATTTTAATTGCAGCAATCTGGACAATGTTTTATTATGACTCATTTACTTGAACCACAATGTTTGTGCAATATATTTTGCCCTGCTTTATGAGATTGTAATTGCAGTGAAATGCTACTATGCATACTCAATTAAAACACACCAGACTTATCAAAATAAAGCGTTTTGGGAAACAGCGTGCTCTGTATTTGTTTATTTTACTTTACAAATCCTGAAAATCCAGAAATTTGTTCTTCCAGGTATGCTCTACAATTTCTTCTCCTTTTACTCTAACATCTCGCTTTTCTTTTCTCAAATATGCGTACCAATCATTATTTATTCTCTAGTCTTTGAGAGAGCTAACTTCTGGCATCTAAAATGTTTTCTACTAGCCATTTCACAAATATGTGTCCAGAGCAAGAGACAGAAAGTTTCTGCCCTGTACTTTGCAAAGGGCACCATGTTCAGTGATGGCCACTCTCTCACCTGAGATGACTACTTCCTTTCTCCTCTGAGTCTTGCTCTTAAAGGTACGAGTTCTAATCCTCCTTTTTTGTCTTTCTTTTTCCTCTGAAAATTGTTTATGAAATAAATATTCCAAATATAACTATCTATAGGTCCATAATCCCTTTACCAAAAACATCAGGGTCACAGATGTTGCCACACGCAGAATTTTAGAAGATTTAAAAAATGAACTATATTGAGAATGATATCCCATATATTATATGGAACCCAGGGTAGCACCATGCAATTAAGCACATCGATATTTCTGCAGCAACCTGGGGGAATATTCACATGAAATGTAAGAAAGACAGACTCATATCCGTTCAGTTCAGATTGTGCCACCAAATTTGTTTCAGAAAATCTTTCTCTTTTCAGAGCTCTTAGGATTTCAGAACTGCAGAGGAGGGGTTGTGGATTTGAATATACTGTAGCAACAGGCCATGGGGGAAGCAGTTCTGTGAATAGGAACCTGTTAGCACCTCATCATTTTGGAGTAAGGCCTATCCTCTGTCTGAGCTCTGCCATTTAAATATGAGCATGTGGACATGGCAGATGGTTAAAAATCCAAAAAGTGTACCTCTAAAAAGACCAGGAAAAGATCCATCATATTGGGCATATGGAAGAGTTTGTCTGGACACTCAGGCAGTATATAGCCGAATTTAATAAAGTGTGTGAATAAGCAGTAAGGTCATTTAATTTTGAAGTATTTTATTATCTCTTTCTCATTTCTTTAATTCTTAGTTTGAAAAGAAAATCCACCCCTGGTTTACATGTGAGTTTGATTGGACATATGTTCTCAGGAAGCGGGCCGCGTACCAGAAGAACCATGTTCATTATCATACATGAACTAAGACAAGGAGATCAAAATGAGCTAAAGAATTGATAATATCATATACCACTGTCCTTTCTTTTAGCATGTTGTGAACATGTGGATATATTTAAAGGTTTCCTCTACGTTGGATAAAATCAAAGACAGATCCAATTGATTTTGTATAATAGGCTATTTCAAAGTAATGAACTAGCTGAACTAATGCTTTCTTGCAAAATAAATAATTCAGAAAGAAAATAGATCTTTATTCTTAAATCCTCCTCCCTTCTCAATTAATTAGACTGTGTTGGTGAAAGGAAGTTAAGAAATTCAGCATAAGCCTGATTATATCATGAATGTAAAATGAGCAGGGCAAATAATGGGCTCTACACTCTTTCAAACAAGTTAAATAAGTCCATAATAGCCCACCAGTTGTGTAAACACTATTTCACTATACTTGTAAAAGAAATATTGACTTACCTGTTAACTAAAATTATCCTGGCATGCTTCAACTAAGCTTATTAGTAATTCTTGTGGTGCACATGAATGTTTTTAGTTGTGGACTTTTATCAAAGATTAAAGAATTAGGAAATCATCCATTTAGCAAGCCCAGAAAGTAGACACGTACCAGATTGCACTTTACCAGAATTGATTTTAGGAACTTGCAATCAAAGAGTCTGAGAAGTAATAAGTGATTTGAATTCTGGCGTGAGCTATTCTATTACATACCAACTCATTAACACTGAGATACCTTCCAAAATCATAAATAAGGACAATTTCACCCAGACAAAATGCTAAATAAGTCTACCTTAGCCTACTAATTTTACTATCACAAGTAAGGGTATTGTTGCTTTTCTCTGCCATCTCACCAGCATGTATTCCTGAATTGTCAGGAGAAAATAGAAATGCAGATATTTAAGAGGAAAAAGCTTGAATATATACTTGCCCCTACTCTTTACATAAAAAGCCACTAATCTCTACTCCAATTTGCTCCATTGCAGTACTAAAGATTATGCTTTCCTTTAAAAAAAAAAAAAAATATATATATATATATATATATATATATATATATATATATATGTGATGGGGTGCCTGGCTGGTTCAGTTGGTACAGCATGCAACTCTTGGTCTCAGAATTGTAAGTTCGAGCCCCACATTGACTGTAGAGATTGATTAAAAATAAAATCTTTAAAAAACAAAAATTAAAAAGTACATAAATTTCTTTCTCAGTGAAATGACAGTAAACCCAAGATCTTATCCAGTTTAAGTCTTGCTCTCTACATATGTGGCGGGGGTGGGGAGGGGGTGGTGGTTAGAATTCCCAAGGGATTTGGGAAACAAAGTCATAAGACTCAGGTTAGAATTTTAGTTCTAACACTGACTTACTGGTCACCGTTAGGAAAACCACTTGCACTGCCTTTCCTTAAACTTGGAGTAAGAACAATATCTTTTTTATAAGGTTTTATGAGGACCCAGTGAAACCATATGAATGTGTAAAGGGCTAAATCAGTGCTGATGGTCATTAGAATGCAATTTGAGAACCTGATCTTACAAATTAAATGGTATTTGCCACAAAACAGGGAGACTACTGCTCAGTGTCCTTGCTAGAACTTTTTCCCCCAGTGTTCAAGGAATCTGATTTGCTGTATTTTCATCTTTAATAGTTAAGATAAAGTGACTAACATACATGCATTCGGGCAATAAAATTACTATTAGCCATATCATTCTTATTTTCAATCTATGTGATTTTCTATCTCTTAAGCTTTATAAGGCCTTGGGACTTCATCAGGTCACTCTTCAATGTTCACACTTCCTGTGCTTCCAGGTTTTTACTGAGCATTCTTGCTCGCAAGTGATTACAACTAAATCCTCATTCACTACCTCAAGCAAAACAAAACAAAATTGATTGATTCACCAATTTGGAGATGATGGGTAGAAACAGCCTTAGATTCAGGTGTTTAAAAGATGACCCTAGGATTTCGCTTCTCTCTTTGCTAATGTTGATAATATCCAGTGAGTTTTCTCTATAGCAGAATGGCCACCCCCCTGACTCCAAATTTCCTTGTCCTTCCAGCTCAAGAAGCCAGAGAAGATCTTCTCACCCCAGGGTCTATAACAATCCCCCAGACAGATTCAGATTGCTTTGCTTGGGTTGTATACTTGCCCGGGGGGGGGGGGGGTGGCAGGGGGAGGCAGAACCGCATAATAGATAGTTCAAGATACTTCAGATACTACCAGAACTACTTCAGGTTTGGGAGGTAGTTTTCCAAGGAGAAGCGTGGAGTGTTCCTACCAAAAGGAGAGAGAAGAAATATTGGGCAAGTACATAGATGATAGATAGATAGAGAGATAGATAGATAGATAGATAGATAGATAGATAGACACATACATACATACATACATACTCAGCACAGTTGTCTGCCCCCACGTAATTGAATCAGAAATTCTGCTCTACATGAATTTATTAACGAGCTTCAATTCCTGAAAGAAGAGGAAAGGCACTAACACAGATTGAAAGTCTACTCTGCTCTAGACCAAGTTCCAGACATTTTCACCTTTAGAACAACACTGGTGAATAATTATCCCCCTTTTACAGAGAAAGTAACCGACTCAGGTGGGCTCTTTCTGTACCTCTGATCAAATAGCCTGAAACTGGCATAACTTACATTCAGGTCGGTTCTGCCTGATTCATTCTACAACTAAAGTGCTGTGCCCTTTTCAGCAACCCTGAAGTCAAGAAGGTATTGCCAAAAGTTTTTAGGCAGACGGTGGACACAACCATATTTGGATGCCTGTGTTGATACATCGATCAGCCAGTAAATATTTGTGAGGTTTGCGGTCACTACTGTGAGCTTCAGTCTTACAGGTAAAGATAAGACAAATGGCCCAGTCCCTGCCTCCAAAGTTGTTACAATAAAGTTGGCAAAACAAAACAAATATGCTTTCAAGAAAACTTCAGAACTAAGTTTTATGGTATTTATAACATACTGTTCAGTGAGATTCATCTTCCGCAGGATTCATGCTCAGAGTCTGTGGTCCCCTTCAGACTGCAAGCTCCATGACGTTGCCACTTCATCGTGATCATAGTCATTCGACAAATACTGGTTTCCTGATGATTAATGCAGACTAAGGTCATACATGGGAGGGTTCACAGAAAGAATATGTCTTGAGTTGTGCTTACAAAATAGGTAAGCTGGGGAAAGAAAAAAAAGGGAAGGAAAAATAGGTAATTAGTAGGCATTCTATGCACGTGGAAGGAATGGCTGGAGAAACAAAAATAATGTGAGAATAAGCAAAGTGATGGTAGGGGATGTGGTGTGAACAGGGACAAGTGAAGAAACAGTCCAGGACTGATAGCCCAAAACCAGGGTTAACTCACAGTTTTCAGCAGCCACTGTCAAACTTCCCCAAATCTTGGGGGGCCGCAGTTTCTTTATTTGCAAAATGAGGAGGATGGAGTTTATAATTGTTAGCCTCTCTGTCCCTCCATCTAATCCAGAGAATTACAAACTTGCTAATGATGGGATTCACCCAAGAAAAGGACATGTTCAGAATACTGAATATAGGTCTAGGTACCTATATTATCATAAAAGTTCCACAAGTGATCAGCCCGTTTTGAGGGTCGTTCCTTCAGTGAAAGAGGGTGGATATACCTAACAAAAAGGAAAAATAGCTTCCCAATTGGAAAATTCAGAAGTTTCTATGAGAAATTTGGTGGGAAAGGCTAAGTAGAAGAATATTGAGAGGGCTTGAGAGCCAAAAGGGTTTTCCACCTTCCTGAAGCAAGGAGGCATTGTGCCCCAGAGTGAAAATTGTGCAATTTTGTGAGTTGATGTGACAGGCTTGGGCTGTCACCTCGTTGAGCCACTCTCTCAGGTCTGGAGACGGTTGACTGGTTCCCACTGAGGCCCTCTCTTCAAGAAAGCCCTAAGTCCTTTTTCTTTCTTCTGCAGGTTCACTGTAGGACACGTGCTGAAGTGTGTGAGACCACGCATTTTGCACTGGGTACTGGGCAGGGGTTCTTGGAGCCCAGTCAGTGCCTCTCACCTGCGGGGCCTGCACTTTGAGAACCCTGGGGCACTTGGGAAGAAAGGCCCCCTAAGCAAAAGCAAACAGCCATCTGTGTGTCTGGTCGAGGCATTGCCTTACCAAAGGTGACTTCCGGGGGATCTTAAGTCAGTTTGAAAAAATAGCCACTTGGACTTCTCGCCCCAAGAGTTAGGAAGGCAGCATTGCAGCACTTGTTCATAAGCCGTATTTATTTAGCCATTAACCTGGCACTTTGATTTTAGGGCAAAAGCGAGCTACACTGTGTGCCCTGAGGTAAAGATCAAAAAGGCCACCCATCGTTCGCCCGGGAATGCCTGCCTCCTTACCCTGATAACTTTAACTATTTTTCTGGATTGAATTTTAGTCTTTTTTTTTTTTTTAATCACTCCATGTATTCCATCCATTATTAGAAGTGGTCTTTGAGAAAGTGTGCAGCATCCTTCGGTCCCTGAGCATCTGTGTCCCTCAGGCAGGTCCCTTTCTGTTCTGGGATCCGGGTCACCGAGACGCATAAGGGAATGAAGGTGGGGGTCCCCTGGCCCTCACACGGTGCAGAGAGCCAGAATGCGCCCCTCGGCGGCCAAGCCCCAGCGCCGAGAACTCGCCTGCACCTCGCGCCGCCAGCCGCCTCCCGGCCCGGGATCTGCAAAGGAGGGAGGGGGCCGGAGGAGGGAAAGGGAGGCCGGGCGGGGGGTGCCTGGGAAGCCGGGCTGCGCTGACGTCACTGGGCGCGCAATTCGGCCCGGAGCGCTTTAAAAAACAAGCGTGCGAGCGGAGATGCTGCTCCACACAGAGCAGGCCGCCTGCAGCAGCAACGCTCTCTGCCCCTGCAGCGGCTGCAGCCGGAGGCCCGCGTGGCGGCAGCGGGCACCGCCCGGCCCCGCCGCGCTTCTCCTCGGCGCCCCCGCCGTGGGGCAGGAGCGCGGCGCTCCGCGCTGCGGGCGCCCTCCGAGCCGCAGAGGCCGGCGGCAACCCGGACGCTGCCCTCCCCCCGCGCCCCGCTCGCGGCCCCCTGCCCGGGCACCATGGACACCTCCCGGGTCGGCGTGCTCCTGTCCTTGCCGGTCCTGCTGCAGCTGGCGGCCGGGGGCGGCTCGCCGAGGCCGGGCGCGCTGCTGCGGGGGTGCCCCGCGCACTGTCAGTGCGAGCCCGACGGCAGGATGCTGCTCAGGGTGGACTGCTCCGACCTGGGGCTCTCGGAGCTGCCTTCCAACCTCAGCGTCTTCACCTCCTACCTGTAAGTGCGCCCCCCTCGGCTCCGGGAAGGGGGCAATTAGGGGAAGGGAAGCTAGCCGCAGACCGGCCCGGGGGTCTGGAGGGGGTGGACTGGTTTGCAGAGGGCATCTTGGACAGACGTGTTTGGGCCCCTGGGAAATGCACGTGTCTCGGGGGAGCACGCGCGCACTTTCTAAGGGCCCGCGGAGAAACTGCTTCGGGTGCAAGCCCCGAAAAGCGCCAGTGCTCGCAGCTTCCCGGTCCAGCTCCAGGCAGGTCGCAGGTCGAAGTCTTCCCGGTGCAGGCATTTGCCTGCTCCGTGGGCATTTGCGCCCCTGAGCCTGGAACCTAAGGACGGGCTGCCCAGTTGATCGCTGCCCCAACCTCCCCTCCGCGCCCAGCCGCGTTCCACCAAGACCTGTAAAAAGTTTCCCCAAAGGAGAACTCCAGCTTGCCCAGCCCCAAAAGAACTTGCTGTGCATCCCTTGCATGGGCGTGTGATGGAAACTTTTTTTCTTCCTTTCTTCTTCCTTTCTTTCTCTTTTTTCTTTCTCTCTCTCTCTCTCTCTCTCTTTTTTTTTTAATGAAGTGATTAAAATGTGGCAACCACAAACCCTGATTAGAGCTGCCAGAACGTTATCTTCACCTTTGGCTGCCCGAGCCGCCCTTTGAAGTGCCCGCGGCCACGGTGTAATCTTTAACCATCTCCTCCTCCCCAGGAGGAAAAGGGAAGTGGGCTGAAGGCGGCGGGGAGGGTAAACAGCGACGCCGACACCCCGGAGGAGACCCGAAGCTCTTGGTCATCCTTCGGGGCTCCTCCCACCCCTCCGCCCCCCACCACAGCCTCCGAAGCCCCAACCGCGAAGTCCAGGCGGCGGCTCAGTCCGTAACTTTGTCTCTGGAAAACCTAGGCCCGAAGGGTAACAGGTGGTTGGGTTAGATGAAGTGACCCAGGAGGAACCCGATTCTCGGAAACCAAGGCGACAACTCCCCTCAAATCCGTGGAGCATATGAGGCTCGGTTCCTTCGGGCAGAGAGACTAGGGTCGGGGCCACCCTGGAAAAAAGGGTACTCGTGGTCTCAAGGTGACACGTTTAGGTTTTAATTCGAATCACTGGGGTGAGCCCACCCCAAGCCCACGCAATCCTGGTTTCGGCTTCTCTGATGTACCTTGGCAGGGGCGAGTTGGGATGTTTGTGAACTCGTTCTTTCCTGTGTTTAGTTGTTTTCTGGAGAAAAGAAACATGAAGAGGCTTGCACAACGCCATCCACTAGATAGTGATTCTTTTTCTAGAGACAGAATGAGAAAGAAAGAAAAAAAATTTTTCGGTTTGCTTTAATATTTCATTGAAAAGAAATACTGGTATTAGCAAATGGCAGTCTCCTTCTTATCTGACCATAAAACTATTTGGGGTGCTTTTCTTTACTTGAGAGGTTATAAAATTATTTGTTCTGACCGTTCTCTAAGAATTCACATTTACAGCTGCCTGTACTACGAAGTGAAATGCTCATCCCCAGTCTCTGGTTTAAATGCTAAACTCATTGTTTCAAGAATCCCGTGGTCTTCTGTATAGTGAATTTTTGAGAGCAGTTTGGCAACTACCCTTAAGAGCCTGGAACTCTTCTTCCCCATCACCCTGAGGAAATTGATTATATGCAAGAGAGGTGTGCAATCCCCCCCCCCAAACACTTAACTATTTAAATCATGCACTTGTTATAAAGCATGTTTAAGAATACAGAAAATAAATTTGTGAGTAGCGTCAGGATGCTTTTTTCTCCCACTTGAAAGAATGAACATTTGTTCTGTTACTAAAAGTTGGTACCAAATGCTGTTTCAAATTATTTCCCACATACCTCAAATGCATTTAACTGTGTCCTCCATGTGTCAGATCATCCTGCCACTGTTCCTTATCTATCTATCATTATAGATAGCCCCTTGGAGTTAAGATCCCATTAGGAAGTTAATGGTCATCTTTTTGTCCTGCCGTTTGATGATAGCCTGCACTCTGGCCTAAGGGGAAACTTTCTCAGTGCCCTATGAAATATTCATCTCAAAGTGTCTGAAAAGTGTCACAGAGAATGTTAAATACTTGCTTCTCGTGGCTAACATCTCAGGCAAAAGGAGTGCTAAATGTAGAAATGAGTCCTGACATAAGTATCCAAAGTGATGTTCTTCATAACGTGCGATTTCAGAATTTGGTCTCCTTTAGCGGACAAAATGTCAGGAGCTACGGGATGCCTTTTCTTTGTGAGTTGAGGGGTTTAGGGGTTTTTTGGCTTTTGTTTTTACAACTACAGGAACTCTGTGCAGACGTTAAGGGCAGATGGTGCCCTCTTTTGGTTACACCTAGAATTATCTGACCCATTTCTGCCTTCACTTACACACTCATAGCCTAAAAGAGAAATTTCTATTTACTCATATTCAAATAAATAAGCGTGTATTGTAGTGGTTTGCTTATTTTAAGAAATAATTTCCCTCTGCTCTTGAAAGAGACCACTGAGTTATAGTCCCTTAACCACTGGGGCCCCGTGGTAATTAAGCTTTGGCGAGAACATGGAAGTATGCCAGGACTGATGTGGGTAAAAAGCCAGACTACTGTCTTCTGTTGTTTGTAGCAGGTTATCACCATTTATTTGAGTCGAAATATTATCTCTTAATCTTCCTCCCCTCCCCACAAAAGAACAAGCATTTAATTTTCTTCAAACAGATTGATGATGGCAAGTTGCAGCTGTAAACATTTGGCAAATGGACTTGCCATAATCTGATAACTGGCCAGTTAGACTCATAGGTAAAGAAAGTTTCCTAAATCTCTTCACATAAGGCAAGAGCTATTTATGTCCAGTTTTATAATCTTTTTCCCCCAGAAAATCTCAGTCTTAAGCCACTCTAAACATTAATATTAATTCTATTTTCTTACTGCACTGCATTCCCCAGTAGATCTTTAATTGGACCACCGAACATGGTGGAAACACTGGAAAATCTCAATCTTAATCTCTCTCTCCTTCCTTGTCTCTCTCTCTCTCTCTCTCTCTCTCTCTTTCTCATTATCTCTTTCTCTCTCTCTCTTCCAATTGTGTTGGGCTCTGATGACACAAAATAATAAATAGGCTAATAAAGCTCACTCTAAATAAAATAAGGAAAACACTAGGGTTGAGACATAAAAGCAGGCAATAATTGTTTACAATGTTTAATACAACTCAATCTACCAGTAGTGATCTGTCAGAAATAAAGTAGCTCTAGCATATAATCTTATTATAGGGAAACTATTTTAATGCGTGAAATGTGGACATTTTTTGCTAATTGGGTCTTAAAAGCAAGTTCGCCTATGCTACTTAGATGTGTCTTTCATCCAGTTAGCGTGGCATCCAGAGAGATAACTAAATCCGTATGAACATCCTAATATAGTTTAGTATAGAAAATATACTTTTCTTTATTGATCTAGAACAGCCATTTTATTTTTAAATGAAAACTGAGTTTTTCCCTGCTGTTGCTTAAAGACATGAACATTTCATCCACAAGCAAATTCATGTCACATGAACTAAAGGAACGGGGAGAATGAATTGTGTTTTTTTTTTTTTAAATTGTCGTATAATTTGCTTACTTTTCCATATGTAACTTTATAACAAAATTTAATTTTACACATAGTTAGCAAAACTGGAATTAATAAAAACTGATCAAAAACCTCAATTATAACTAATTAAGTATGGCCCTGGTGTCATACATATGTTTTAAGCATTTAAGATGCAGTTTAAAAATTAAAGAATATTTTTAGAATCTTCTTTGAAATGGCTTAATATATTTCTGCTTCTCTTCAAGCAAAGAAAAGTATTTTAAATCAAGGAAAATGTTTGTAGTTTAGAAATGGTTACAAAAGCCTTTAACTCTTTTAACAGTCTTAATATTTAGATCAATTGCAAAATTTATACAGTTTGCTCTACAGACTGCTTTCAGAATTCGTTGAAAATATAATGATGTCAATAACTTTTTTCATTTTAGAGAAATTCTTTATTTTTCCCCAGGATTCCTAGCATTGTTTTAGTAGTGTTTTTGTTACAGGGGCAATTACTGAAACTAATTGACTAAATTATTCTGAGTGATTTTTTTTAAAATACTGGTTCTGATTCAAACAATTTTGTGGTGTAGACTTAAAATAAATATTTTATTGAATATGATCTACATGTGCATGGCAGAATTTGTGTGACAAAAATGAATTTTTACATATAAGAAATACGATCTTCAATCAGATCCTTAATCTTTTTTCTCTTCATGCGTTTTCTTCAAAGTAAAGGAGTTCTGATAGCAATCACAAACGAATTAGAAGATGGAATTAAAAAGGAAAACCTTTGTAGTTCAATAAAATTGTGTTTTGATAATGGAACCATTCCCACTTGGATGTGTTTAAAGAAGTTAAGAAAGTCTAAGCTGGTCTATGGTTTCTCATAGTTAACTTCTTATCTGAACTATCTGATTTTTTTTTCATTTTCAAGACATGTAAGTGTCAAAGGCATAGAAATAGTATCCATGTAAGCAATTAACCCAATAAAGCTGTCACATAATTAAAGACATTGCAGTATATTTGTAATTCTATAACTGATGCCTCATATCTACCTACCTTAGTAAAGCATTTTTTATATTTTTTCTATTAAACTCATAGATTTAAGTCATTTTAGCTATAAATTGAAATATGTTTCTAATTAACCCAAATCATATGCCATAAGATAGAAATGAAAAACAGTAGTGAACTCTGCGTTGAGCAATTTTGTGAAGTCATTTTTTGTTTTTGTTCAGTTATTTATATAAATTCAGAATACTGTCAAATGGCACATTTCCTTGTAAACACCCCAGAAGCGGACATTTCTGGTAAATTGAATTCTTCATGAGGAGGCAAATTCCTTCCTTTGAGATTCAGCGTCTTCACTCCTGTTGCAATGTTTTCCTTTATAGAATCTCATTTTATAGTAGAAAGATGAATCAGACTGGCATCAGAGCCACAACTGACACACCACGTACCAAAGAAAACAAGCTGATTATCTAGTCCTGTTGCTCTTTGTGATGCATCTTAGCAGAATTTCAGTTGTTAACTGTACCCGTGAGTTCTAACCTACTGCAACTCTTTTATTCCCATTATCTGTCAGCTTCAACCCACGTTTTTATTCCCTCGTTACATATAAGACACCAACTACACTCTCGGTTGCACCCAAGGAACTCATTTTCTATGGGAAAGGGAGAGATTTCATAGGCTACAGGCAGAATTTTTCATAATTCAAAATGAATTTTGTTCTCCAGGGACAGGAAGCAAGGCCCATTCTTGAAATCCCTGGCATTTTCCCCTACCTTCCCCAGGTAATTTTTTGTATTACCTTGAGGCCAATGGAAATGCCTTATTTGAAACTGGTAGGTAGAAGAACAGTAGTCATTTGATTTCAAGAGATAGTATTATATTATCTAGTGGCAATGCTAAAAGACTGTTAACAGGGTATTGGCATTGGTAGGAGAGCTGTATAAAAGATGCTTCATAAGCTGGACTCCTTCCTCATACCTTCCTATCGTTAGTACCTCCATTCTTAATGTTGAAGTCTGGGATTGGAGAAGCAGAAGTTTACTGTGAAAGGATGCAGAGGAACCAGCCATGTCCTTGAAACCATCTTCCTTACGGTCAGGTGGAAGAACACTCTAGGATGTGATGATGCGTTCTATTTCCTTCAGGATTTACTGTCCTCACTAGACTGTGAGCCCCTATAGGGTAGGAAAGTTCCCACCTTATAACCCGAGTGCTCACACCAGTGCCTGACATTTAAGGGATGTTCTGGAAATATTTACAGTGGTGAACTGAACAGAATTGGCTGAACCAGCTGCTGAAATCCCAGCGGCTAAAATCAGTCGGAGAACAACTACTTGTCCGCAAGTAACACTACAGAAGGCTCTCCGCAATTATGGCCCAGCCCCACTTGAAAGACAAATTGTATTCAGCTTCAATGATGCAATGAGCTGTTTAACAAACACACCATAATTTACATATCAAAATTACTTTATTATAATAACAGCTGACATTTATATTGTTCCTCCTGAGTACTAGGCATTATGCTAAGTACTTCACTCCTTCAAATGCCCCACAAACACACTGTGACGCAGGTACTCTCATCATCCCTAACTCGTGGGCCTATCTGCTTATTGCAAAAATGTTTACATGGTTCAACATGTTTTGGGCCCTCTCTGAACTTATCTTCAGGACCAGTTTTGCCAGAAACACAAGAAAACCAGCCTTCTAATTTATAGTTATGCCTCACAGTAATTGTAATTGGTGCTGAAATATTTCAGCATGTTTTTTTTTTCAGGAACACAATTTATGAAGCTCTAATAACAGAAACATTCCTTCAAGGAAAGGGGCTATGCAGCTTTTAATTTTCAATAAAATGAGAATAACATTATATAGCTTAGGGCCAATATTTTAAGCTTAGTAGGTATCTTTTCATATGTCCATTTTATTACTACCACGGAAACCATTTTTCTTATCTCCAAGTCAAAGATAAATTGTGGTAGCTGCCCAAGTATCATAAAGAGTGATCAATTGACTAATAAACTTCCAAGTCAAAAATAAAACTTCTTTTTTTTTTTCTATGACCAGATCTATGTGTCAAATAAAATAGCTGAATTCTTTGGAACTATTTCTCAATTCTGAGAGACATGAACTTTCTTAATAGGCAAATTTTATGTGAGTTCATTTTCACCTTTAAAACTGATGAGATGAATTGCTATCATAAAAGGTTTCCATACATCATTTGATTCAGAATGGAAATTATGTCAAAGTTTTACCTACTTTATCTACTATCTGTAAACTATGCATGGCTTAAGAGTTTGGCCAATGATGCAGAAGTCTTTCTGTGTAAATTAGAAATCTGGGTAAATCAGAGAAAACTTCCCTCCTTCCAACAAAGAGAAACTCTTCCTAAACTATCCATTCTGTTTCTTCAGTCTTCCATTTCATTTACTGCTATAAACCTGATGTGTGTTAATCATTTATTGTATTACAAAGTCAACATGAAAAACCAATAGCTGGCCAATTAAATGAATTACAGATTATATTCAGTATAGAGAGAACCTCATCAAGTAAGAATTGATGTTTAGAAAGTGTACGATACATTGGGGTATAATCTCTAAAATCTCCTAAAACCTCTCAACTCTAGTTTCCTGTTAACATTAATAATTGAAAATTATGCAGCGGTAATTTTCAAGTATCTCATTTTTAATGTATACACATTTTTTTTTCTGTGTTCATTTTACCCTCCTTGCCTTCAGAAGGAGTTTGGTTTCATCTTCTGAAGAGGACTGTGGTTGTCAAGGGGGAAGAAAGCAATCTCTGTCACACACACACACACACACACACACACACACACAACACCAACATGCCAATAAGAAGCGGTTCGCTTTGTGCCACTTGCCGGGTGGAAGGGATACGTAACATGGACGTGGCATGACAGTGGAGAGCCGACTCGTTCAAGGGGAGAGATGAGGAGCTGGCTGTGTGGAGGCACCTTCAGTTTAGTTCAGAAGCTGAAATGCAGAAGACAATGGTCCTGGCAAAGGGAGCCCAACTCCAGCTGAGAACGCGTGCACTGAGCTGACCTTCCTCGTCAGCCTGCCAGCTGAGATTAAGCTTTCCTCAAGTGGTCCCTTGTTAGCCCAGCCTTTTCCCCAGCGTTGCTCATCTTTCACAACTGGAAGCCAAGTGTTTCAAACTGTTACTCAATTTTGCAGCCAAATTCCTTTATTTCCTCCTTCCTCCTCCTCTTCTCCCTCACACACTCACACACACACACACACACACACACACACACTGTGATGGCTAACCTTACGTTCGTGCCTTCCTTTCCAAAGTCTACACTCAGAAAAGAACATAAGAATTTTTATGTTTCACTAAAAAACTGGTAAATATTTTTGTGCTTCTTTTTTTCTTGAAACCTTGATTAAGTAGAACAGGGACCTCTACAAAAGATGTCTATTTGCAAAAATAACCTGACTTTGATCAAAAAACCCGCAAAAGTGTACTTCTCAGGAAAGTAGAAAACCACACATGATCTCAAGTGGAAAAAATATAAAGAATTTGCTGAATTTTTAACCTTAGTACATAACAAAGATATTATTTTAAAGTTGGTTGGTTAATGTGGGCTGTGTTAGAAATTTCATTGTGTTGTGTTTGGGTTTACCCAATGTTATTTTAATGAGTTTATTGGTTCAACACACAAAACACCACATGGAGCTTGAAGTTTTCAGGTTATAAATTTTCTTGTGAGGCACTTATTTGAAGGAACTCTGTTACATAATCAATTGGTCTTTAAATCTATCAGCACAAAATAACCTCTCACTTTTTGAATACATATACAGTGAAGATGATTTGGTTATAAAAACCAAATAAAAATTTCCATGGAAGGAGTTACATTCCTCGGTCATCTATTTTGTGTATATATATATATATAGAGAGAGAGAGAGAGAGAGAGAGAGAGAGACTTCTGTAATAAACATTTATTTCACAATGTTTGATGAATGAATCTACAGAATGAGTTTGGAGTCTTCTAATTAAGACTGAAATAAGAAATCTTCTTCCTTATTTCCTCTTCAAATTTCCTGTCCCGAAAGGCCCCTTAGCAGACATGTCTGCATTTGGCCGTAGACCTACCCTATAATTGTTACAGTGTCAATTGCCCAACAGAGTAAAGCCTAGGAAAAAATGCCAAGAGAGGTGGAAAGACTACATGAGGAAACCTGCTACCCAAGAAACAGTGCAGGCAGAAAGGAGAGACTGTGAGGCCACCAGGAGGCACAGGACACAGGTGGTCCACTTCTGTGTCTCTCTTTATCCTTCTCCATCCCCTGCTTGCAGATAGTATCAGAGGACTGGAAGCGTGCATTTTCCTTATCTCAAACCCTCCCCCCACCCTCACCACTTCCCCCACCCAGGGCTCCAAACAACAAGATGAAGGGAAGTTTAGAAAGAAGAGTCTTCGGGATTAAAGTATCAACTCTAAGTGCACCGAAATTGGGGTGTTTGATTTTAACTTGGGGGAAGCCGCATCCCATCCCCGGGTGGGAGGCCTTCACTCACAGCAGCCCCCTCTCCTCGGCAGCTGTTGTTCTCGGGGGGGGGGGCTCAGTGCAACGGAGGAAGTTCAAGATCTTTTTTCATTAAGTCTTCAAGCTCGGGTAGCAAAAGGAAATCCTAGTTAAACCAGATTCTCCCAGGGTGTAAGTATATCTCATTTGAAGATCTCAAAAGTTTTAGCAACATGATTAACCAACAGCAAGTTTCGACCTTCCACCTTACAGCTGCTGGCCATCCAGTGTAAAGTCCACTTCCCCAGGGTCTTATAATTGTGAGAAGTGTTAGGTGGATATGGACTGGTTCCGAATGACTATTAGATAGTAATTTGAAGCCCTCTTTGCCTTAGCCGTAGAAACTTCTCAGAACATAGTTGATTGTATATTGGGAAAGAAAGGCTAATTTTGATAGATTTATGTTAATTACAGTAAAACCAATTCAGAGCTTGAGCTAATAGCCAACTGCATGTAGAGTAAGTTCTACTATAAAGAACTAAGGATAATCTTTTATGCACAAATTACCAGAAGGACTAAGCTGTATACCTAAGTTCACATTACACAGTACAAAACTGAAATTTAATCATGACTGCTAGAGCATTACCCTAATTGCCCAAATAAACAGAATTAAAATCGGTGTCAGAGGTTTCTGATGAGGCAAAAACTGTCTCTACTCATGGGATTTAGGATGTAAAGGACCTTGGAGGTCACCTAATCCAACACCTTCATTTCACAGATGATGAAATGCATGCTCATAAGAAGTAAATGACATTCCCAAAAGCCACATGGCTGGCAAACATGGAATTGGAACCCAGGGCTCCTGAAAACCCCAGTTGAGTGTTCCTTCTTGTCACTTTTTTGTTCCAACGCCAGATACTCAAGTGAATTCTAAAATTCCCGGTTACTTTTCTAGATGTGGCCACATACCCCGTTGCTTATGTATGCGGTATACATAAATTTTTCTGTCTGAATTTTAACCTTTTCATCTTTTGGGGACCCATTGCAGATACAGATTAAGTGTTTATCAGCTAAAAATCTGCAAAACCGAAGGAAATAATCAGATTTAGTTTGAGGAATAAATAAATAATTTCCCACATTTCTGATCATAGTAGTTAAACATGTGTTTATTATCATTTGAATTTCATCTGTGACTTTAATTTGACCAAGTTTAGGTTGTCTTCATGTCTCTTGTATGCGCTCCCTTTCTCGTCTAGCACTGAAATTGCTTTAGTTCAAGCTCTTCTCGCTGTTTGCCTGGATCACTGCAGCAGTCTCCCGCCTTGGTTTACATAGACCCTCAAGACACACACATTCTCTGCCACCACACTAGTTTGTCCAAGATGCAATTCTGGTCATGTCTCTCTTGTATTCAGTCTTTCAGTGGTTCCCATGATTTCATGAGGAAGTTTAATATCTCAGTTAACCCACAGAGTAAGCTTCTCTTGTCTCATTCCTCACCCACAAACCCTGCTGCCAGTTCCACTCCCTAGCCCCTTCTGTTCTCTTCTCTCCAGCCACATCAAGCTACACCTACAACTTCCATGTTTCATTCCTCTAGAGGACCAGTCACGTGTGTGGGCATCTGTTTGGAATGCTCTTCTTTTTTTTCATTTTGCTGACTTCTATGAGTCTTTCCACACTCAGTTCAACCATCACCTCCTCTGGAAAGCCTCCAGTGACCCACCACTCCAGAAACCTATACCTGATGCTTCCACATTTTGATGAGCTCACCTCAGTCATAGAACTCACCACACTTGATTACCATACTTGATCTGCTTGTCTGTTTTTGTTACTGGACTATGTATATCCCTTGAATTGTAGATTTTCTTGGACCAAAGAAGAAAGAGTCTTCCTGGGACTTAGATCAGAACACAGAATCCCTGTGTATTCATTGTGTTTTCCAATTTCTGAATTTTGTGATGCTTTGCTCTCTTGGGGACTTGCTGACCCAGGAGATACTGCCTCTCTCAGGGCTATCTAAATTCCCAGAGATATCCATGACTCCCCTGCAAGTGTGCCTTTCACATGCAAGCCAACCAATCCAAAGCCACACCCCCACCACCTTCATTATTGGGCTCCTACAGGGCTCTTCCACTCTAGGTCAATATTGCCAATCCTAATCACACAGGGCCAGGTACCAGACAGCTGCGGATGGCCCCAGCACTCCAGAACCTGCTGAAATTATTTAAACTAGTCAATTCTTAGCCTGCTTACACCATCCATTCCTTCACATGGAAACCACAATAAAAGTTCTTGCCCATGCTTTCTTCCTTCTTCTTCCTCCTAAATGACCCTGGTGCTCACGCATGTGGTCCTGCATGGCCGGATGTGGCCCTACTCTTGGGGACTGTGAGTAACAAACTATCTTTTCATGTAACAATTGTCTCCTAATCTATTGGCCATACCATACCTAAATAACATTAAAACCTATATTTTATTTTTTTAAGTTTTTTGTTATTTATTTATTTATTTGTTTATTTATTTATTTATTATTTACTTTGAGGGAAAAATAGAGAGCAAGCAGGGGAGGAGCAAAGAGAGAGGGAGAGACAGAATCCCAAGCAGGCTGGGCATGATCAGCGCAGGGCCCAGTGCAGGGCTCAAAACTCAGGAACTGTGAGATCATGACCTGAGCAGAAGTCAAGAGTCAGACACTTAACCGATCAAGCCACCCAGGTGCCCCTAAAACCTAGATTTTAAAACACCTTCTCGGGGCGCCTGGGTGGCGCAGTCGGTTGAGCGTCTGACTTTAGCCAGGTCACGATCTCACGGTCCGTGAGTTCGAGCCCCGCGTCAGGCTCTGGGCTGATGGCTCAGAGCCTGGAGCCTGTTTCCGATTCTGTGTCTCCCTCTCTCTCTGCCCCTCCCCCGTTCATGCTCTGTCTCTCTCTGTCCCAAAAATAAATAAACGTTGAAAAAAAAAATTTTAAAAAAATAAATAAATAAATAAACACCTTCTCTCCATGCACGCCTGTGCCGGGGCTCACTCAAGGGAGAGTCAGTACCATTTCCTCTCTCTGGGGGCACTGTCCCTCCTGTTCCCCTAAACTCTACAGAAAACCTGCACTTTTCCACATCTAAGATGTAGGGCACCATTTTTCTGTCCATCAAATGTGTAACAGAAACTGAAACAAACTTATATAATCTCTGGTATAATCTTGTAACGTGACAGTGGAGAGGTCCTTCCGTCTAAACTTGGCAGACTACATATTTGTAAATTCCCAAGAAAGAGAGAGAGAGAAAAAAACCATTCAGAGAGTGCTCTTAACACTTTTACCCCCAATTTCTCATTTGAATCTCATAACAGTAACGGTAACAGTAAGAGTAAAATATTTCTAAAGTAAGGAAAATAGTAACTGAGAACAGCTTTGACAAAGATCACAGACCTATCTTAAGTAACCTTGGCAGGCTACTCTGTCTCTGTTTTCTCATCTGTAAAATGGCAGTAATTAATGATATCCACCTCACTGGATTGTTGTGGAGATTGCTAAAATAATTCATGTAAAGCGCTGTGCACAGTATCTCCTGTGTGGAGCATGCATTAAGTGTTAAATGCTATTGTCTTCGTTGGTGATGAAATTATACTTGTTAAAACACTACACCCATGCTTTTCAAATACAGTATTGACTCTTATTGTTATTCCCCAAAATCGCTAAGTTCGTTGCCCTAAAACTTTGTAATTTTCATTAAACAAGAATTTTCAGTGTTAAAAACAAGGGGAGAATAGCAGAGAGGTACCTACTGGGCAGAAAAACAGGAGAAGCAAAAAGAGGCAGCTTCAAATGAGTAGTGTATCACCCAGTACTTGTTAAGTAAAAAGATTCTTTCATCTCTGATCCTTGGTATCAAATAGATAGAAGATTCTGTGTGTTGACTGAAGTTTCATATTTTCACATGGGTGCATACAGCATTTCGTAGACACTGCATAGAGCTCCAGGAGGGCTGATGACTAAGTACTTTGTTACAGATTGAAGTCCACTCTTCAGACACGATTCAATGAATGGCCCACAGTTTGTGGTCCTGGGCTTAAATTGTTTTCCTGCTATCATTTTCATCTCACCCATTCCCATGATTTTTCTTGAGTATGTAGGAAAAATTCAGTTTGGTAACTTCCTGGGCTATCAGAAGGTCAGTCCCAGCAGTTGACCTGCTGTTAGCAGCAGGCAAGAGATAATGGATTCAGGAGGACAGAAAGGACATAGGGAACCCACCCTTTCTCAGAACCAGAGATGCACCCAGGAACACTAAAAATGGGTTTGATTTTTGAAATATATTAAACAGCTGAAAAAATAATTCTACTCTAAGGGGGGAAAACGTATATAAGGAATAGGTTTATGTCCATCTGAAAGTACCTTCCAAGGAGTTGAATTTTCATGAGGGATTTGGGTAGCTGTCTTTGATAAAGAAGCAGTTAGTTCAATGCTATTGCAGGAAGGGTCTTTGCAGGCAGTGATGACATGAGGCTAAAATAATTTCCTGGAGGATAATAGATGCTGACGACTTGAATCTGTGAGGAGGAGGGGATTCAAAGTTACATAGAAGGTCAAAGTACCACTCGGGCTTGTCTTTGAGCAGGGGGCCTTGGAATTAGGCCCAGTGATCCCCAGCAGAGAGGAGAGATGGGTGGGCGGTTATTGGACCAGACAGCCTTTTAATTCTGCTGGATGAGCCCTGTGTCCCATCTCTTCAGATTCTCTACACTCCCCCTACAGAAGAGGCAAGCTGCTTCACCCATGACCAATGAAATCAAGAGAGCAGGTCTGAAAAGAACAGGGAAAATCTCCCCTGTAGGAACACTTTTATATCTTACTACATGTGAAAAGATGATTCTGGAATTCTCAAGTGCCTACTGAATTACTTAAGTAGGAAGCTGATTTCTTTTACAGCCCCAAAGCCAAAACTGAAGGAACGTTCAGGCAGACACCTATTACGTGTCACCCAGCAGCACAGATTGGACGAGTGGGATCTCTCAGCCGAGCTTTATTAAGCAGTTTAAACAATCACCAAAGAAGGCTGAATCAGAAGGCAGCAAAAGTCAAGCAGCTTCCAATGAAGAGTCAGAAAAGTATCTGCCTCAGGCAAAGCAAAATTCTCTAGGTGGAGAGGGGATAAGAGAAAAGTGGCAACCCAGAAGAGACTGTGGCAAATAGGAAAAAGGATTTTAAAAAGCGCTAAGAAAGACTCAAAGGTGAGGTGGACTGAGGTGGACAGAGAGAAGAGTGAGGCATGAGGACAGCCTGACAACATGGCGTAGACCCTGGCTTCTGTCTCTGGGGTAGGGTTGGCTCACCCAACCGTTAGACATCAGTCTTTCAAGGGATCTACAGGCACATTCACACATCCTGCGCCTGCGTGCCCGTGATGGAGGCCCACCTCTGCATTTACATGTGGAAGAAACGGAAGCTCATTTTGGAAACAACCTCAAAATCTCTAAACACCTATCTACTCTATCCACAGGATGATAAAGCAACTGGCATACTCCTAAGAGATGAGAAATAATTAACACCGTAGTGCGGCAAAACAAAACAAAGCAGACGTGCACAGGAGCAGTGTGCTAGATAAGCATCTAGTCCATGGTTCTCAGGTTGTCTGCACATTAGCTCCATCTGGATTATTAACCACCTTGAGGCCTAAATCCCACACCATACCAACTCAATCAAAATCTCTGGGGGAAGAAGCTAGGCATCAGAATGATTTTTTACTCCCCAAGGCAAATGCAATATGCAGTCAAGTTTTGAGAACCACTGAACTAGATCTAGCTACCCCACTTATCAGCAATAGAACCTCTGGCAAGATGCATAAACTCCTTGCCTCGGTTTTCACATCTATAAAATAAGAGAGGCAAGCATATGCTCTGAGGTCTCTCCAATTCTCTATGAATCTATCAGCTTGACATTTGCGGGTGTTGTGCTGGGACAGGTGTAGCAAGATCGCAGAAAATGGAAGGTTTCTACACATCCACACCCACACCCGTTTTGTGCAGCAAATCTGTGAGCATTGTTTACTCTCCTGCAGTGAGCATTACTTAAAATGACTTTATTTGTTTTGCAGTTTAGAGGGCCTCTGTAGGTAGCCTCAGGAGCCCATTCATTTCATTAACATTAAATCAACAAGCAGACCTTCTTTCTGCCTCTCTCAAGCAGGATTAATGGATTTTGGCGTGATTTGTGCATCAAGCAGCAAAACCTCTTGCTGAGAAAGCTGGCAGGCTTGACTAATTCCCAGCAGTGCTAACTTCATAAACTTACTATAAGCTTTTAACTTTGACTGAAGATTAAAGGTAATGACTTCACACTGTTACATTTGAATGCATGACACTCAAGATGTATAAAAACTATACAAAAATGACAAACTGTTTGATAAATTAACATTATATATATGTTTGCATGCGTGTGTGTATACAGATACGGTTTTTATGCTTATGAAAATACTCAATTCTGTGTATGTTAAAAAGGATTCTCTTAAACACCAAAAAAGATTTATGCAATTAGTAATCTACGCTAAATAGAGCACTGACAGTTGCATATGTAAAGTGGAAGCATGAAAACCTATGGTTAGGATACGGTAAATATGCTAATAGAAGACCCAGTTTTGTGTGAAGCTGTAACACCATGGACTGTTGAATAGGAACAATTTTCTAAGAAACAAAATGATTCGGCTCTATGAGACCAGTGTTCACCTATAAATAATCCCACATATGACTATGCTTATATATTTTTTTTCTTCCAGGCAGTCTTTAAATTCAAAATTCAGAGAAGTCTGCATGAAGAAGGGAGAGAAAAGAGGGAAAATACAATATTTCCAGCCCATCTGACAAGACTACATAAAAAGCTTTTGATCAAAGGGTCTTAAGTACACTTTACTGGTGTGACAAACAACATTTTTATCCCTTTATTAGATTTATTTTCTTCTGAAAACTGCAGTGACCAGGGTATGGTTTGTGAAAGAAAGCTGGCAGGGTTGTGTTCTTTGATTCCTAATTAACACCTTCGGTCTCAAAAGAGAACCAACAGAAATACCATAAAATGTTGCAGCTGCATTGTGATTCCGCTTGGTTGGTTTGTTAAAAGTCGGCTGGGCATTGGCGGCTGCAATAAAGGGAAAGCTCAATGGATGTTTTGTATTGTGCCCACTGAAGTGAAAGAAGGCAACCATTTTATTTTTCAAATGGGCAGCTGCAGAGGGAGGTTTAAATGGAGCTAAATGCAAGATTTACTGTTAATTTATAGTAAATAAATAAGGAGAAGAGAGCCTAATGTTCCAGTTTTTACAGTCACATAGAAATTTTAGCGAGAAATTATTAAGGACAACAATTTTGGCGCTTTTTAGCAACCGATTTGGGGAATTTGGCGGCAAGGAAGAGCATTCATTATTAAAAATCAAAATAGCCTTTTTGAAAGAGCTGAGTAAGCCAAATCTTTGGAAATTGTCACTTCCTCTTTGAAAGGTAAAGGTATATCTTCCCTGTCTTTGGTAATGTAACTCCCTCAACCCACTTTATTGAAACCCTAAAATTTATTCAGATCGGAATTAAGTAAGATTCCCTACACCCGCCCCCCCACCTCACTTTTTTTTTAAAGAGCATGGAGTTGAATTTTGCCTTGGGTAGGGGAATAAAGGAGGCATTTAACTCTGGTCAGATAAATCTCACTCACATTCAAAAATGCAATTAAGGAAATATGTAAATCTAGATGTTTCATCAAATGCTAGCTAAGGGGTTACTAGTTCTTTTCGAACACAATGACTGAACTAAAGAACTTTAGTGTCTGTGTAAGAACCATTGTCCAAGCTGCAGTCCCTGTTGGAAACAGAGTCCGGCCCGGCCGTGGGAAATACCTACATATTTGACACAGGCCCTATTTCTGAGAGAAAGGGGATGGAAAGGAAAGTATGGCGATTTTACTGTTGCATTCTAATCAGCCATGATCTGCCTAATTTGCTTTGATCAGGAAGATAAACTAATTTTTCTATGGGCTGGATAAAAGTAATTAGCAAGCCAAAGCTTTCATGTTATTTCAAAAGAGCTAAAGTAAAGAGGATCAGAAATTGTAATGGTGGGAGCTAAATACATCTTTTCGGCTCATCTGAGAGCATTGTTAGTTCAAAATAGGATACGGACACAGAAGAGGAACTCTGGCTAAAGATAGTTTCATGGGCTGCACGACTATTGTAAATCCTGGGATCTACAATGCTATGTAACTAAACAGAATTGCCAAGGGGTGATTTATATTTGGTGCCTGTGTCATGTGGCCCCGTTCTTTTGGGGGGACACCTTTACCTTTACTACCTAGTCCTAAAACATTGTTGGTTTTTCCAGCATCTCTGCATTTGAGTTGTTGTATTTCAGTTGGGGGTAGTTGGATGTGTTTATTTGAGCCCTAAGCCACTGCTCCTCTAAAGCACAGAGACACGGCCAGCTTGGGAGTCTATGATCCTGGATACACTAGAGTGGGGATCTGAGATCAAACTGAAAAAGCTAATCAGGAACCTGACTCTCCAGATGCTTAAATTTCACAGCCTGGTTCACCGGCTTTTGTGCCAGTCACCAGCTTCAGTAATGCCGCGTCCTCTCCTCTTGCTCTTTCTAAACACCCAAACACATGTAGTTATTAGATGAGAAGGAAAGATTCTGGAATATGGGATTTTGTTTCTTAAAAAAAAAAAAAAAATCTTCTATTTAATGTTACTTTTTTTTGTTGTTGATATGACCTTTGCTTTACTTCCTTTTCCAGGCTGTTGTACCAGATATGGTATCTGTAACCCTACTGTAAACTTAATTGCTTTTTTGGCTACTAATCTCCTTTGCTAGGGTTCTTAGATACCAAAGTGTACATTTCGTGTCAGACTCGATGTGTCTCATAAAATAAGTGGATCTTTTAAAAGAATCTCTCTGTGAGGTTGGAGCTCACCAAGCATCAAGGTTATATACAAACTGTTGTTACAGAATGATTCCAAAGAAAACAAGGCGATAAAACCACCATTCTACCCTGTTTTTAAAATTATTCAAAATTATTTGACTTACTTTTTCTCATGTTTTTCTCCTCTTTTTGGAAAGCTGCAGTCAACAAACATATTTTTAAGCTTATTTATTTATTTTGAGAGAGAAAGAGAGAGCACAGGTGAAGGGAGGAGCAAAGAGAGAGAGGGAGAGAGAGAATCCCAAGCAGGCTCTGTGTTGTCAGCACAGAGCCCCACACGGGGCTCATAGTGGGGCTTGAACTCACGACCATGAGGTCATGACCTGAGCCGGAATCCAGAGTTGGACACTCAACCAACTGAGCCACCCAGGTGCCCCCAAACATTTTAACCTTAACAAATAAAATAAGTTGGGGCACCTGGGTGTCTCATTCTGTTAAGCATCTGACTTTGGCTCAGGTCATGATCTCACAGTTCGTGGGTTCGAGCCCCACATCGGGGTCTGACAGCTCAGAGCCTGGAACCTGCTTCAGATCTGTGTCTCCCTCTGTTTCTGCCCTTCCCTTGCTCATACTCTGTCTCTCTCTCAAAAACAAATAAACATTAAAAAATTTTTAATTAAAAAATACAAGTAAGTCTTTTCATTTTGTTGCTGACTGTCATAGGTCTAGAAAAGATGGCAACTATTAGGAATAAATTCAATTTATGGCTGTGGAGGAAATCCTTAGTTGTGTTAACGTCATGTTCCTGCATATTCATTAATTCATTCACAAAATTAATGTCTATCTATTGCCAACTCTGTTCTAGATCCTGAGAGCGTAGCAGTATAGTCTTTGCAGGGGAGACAGACATGAAGTAAATGCTTATTTAAATGTATGTTACTAAGATTATGAAAAGACTCTGGTGGAGAACGAAATTGCCCTACAAGAGAACCTGCCTGGTCTTGGTGGTCAGGGAACACTTCCATTAGGAAGTGACATTTAATCTGAATCTTAGAGGGCCAGTTGGCATTGGCCAGAAGGAAAGGGAAAGTCCATTCTAGACCCAGTTTCCCATTTCAGTCTAAGCAATGGCTGGATTGTCTCCTATGCGTTCTGCTCCTGTAATATACAGCATGATGCCAAGGACCTGTAAATACCTCCTGTTGTAGGAGGTCTTAACATGGTTACCCCTAGGGGGCAGGATCCTCCTCTGAGATTTGACCTATCATTTCTTGGAAGCCTCATAGGAATATACTAAAAAGAGCTGTGTGGCAAGGGGCTCTGCAGCTGTGTTCTGGTGTCCCAAGTGTACCTTCTGCTTTAGTAGCTTATAGTGTTACTGGGCATACTGAATTCGTTTTCAGGTCTCTGAAACATAATTATGATCTTATTTATTTGCACCCCTAATAATCAGCTGAAAAGAAGAAGTGGTAATTGTGCTGTGTAGACCTGTATGTTTCTCCTGCATTAGATGGGGAGCCAAGAAGCAGAAGCAAGATCTTCCCTCTGCCCTTCTCTCATTCACAGTAAACTCTTCCAAATTCTGTTCACAAGGGGGAGCTGATCAGACCTAAGTGTGCACATTTATTAATTTTTTTCATTATTCACCTCCCATTGGCTTGGCACTTGCTATTAGGCAGGTTCTAGACTAAGCCCAAGAAATAAAGATGAATCAATTAACAGCCTCTGCTTTCTGGAGTTCACAGTTTAGTGGAGGAAGGCAGACAAGTAAACCAAAGCAGTATGGTGGTGAAGAGCCCCATTCTGGCTCTTTGTTGGAATCCTGGCACTGCACTTATTACCTTGGGCAGATTAAACTCCTCTGTGGCTCCAGTTTCCCCATCTGTAAAACAGAATATTTCTCATAGGGTTGTTCATGAGTGTTATTCTTGGCAGAACACTTATAACAGTGCTTGACAGGTAGCAGATACAAGGCAGGGTTAGGTCTGATTATTACTAGAGGTCAGTATGAAGTCCTGTGGAGACACAGAAGGAAACCATTCATTCTACCTGGAGAATTCTACCATTCATTCTACCCTACCAGAGAGGGTTGTGTTTACCCTTCTTTTAAAGGATGGGGAGGATTTCGCCACCTGGGTGGGGAGTGTCCTTCAGAAGCACATCAACAGAGGCACCAGAGTAGGAAAGCACATGGAAGTGTTCAGATTTGCTAAACACGAGGCCACAGTGCCTGGAAATGAGAGAGCTTTGAGGAAAGATAACACAGAAAACATCTGAATGACTGCAAGACCTCCTGAGAGGAGATGGAGTGTTCAGTATGGAGAAACTTGCTAAAGCATAGGTCAGGTATGACTGACACCTGCCAAATGAAGTCATAGGTCTTTATTCAGGTTTTCCTTCAAATGATTGAGCCCCCCATGACAGACCAAACCTCTGAGGGCCAGGGTTTTAATCTTGCCCTGCCATTGAGTAATTCATGGCCGAAGGATACCATTTACCTTTTCTCATCTGTTTTGGCCTCTGCTAAATAAGAGAAGTCATCCAGGGTCCATTTTTAGTGCAAAGGTCACCCTCGATTTTCTTTACATATGGCAAGGAATGCTTGACTTGCAAATGAATGTCCCAGCCATGTTTAATGCACAGGCATTGCATGTGGAAAAAGTGGATATGGAAGCAGACTCGGGGCTTCCTCCACAAGCAGCTTCTGCTCTCAGGAGTCCTCCAGCTCTGGCTCTTCCTCCTCCTTTACCATAGTGGCTTCCATTCCAACCTGCCTTAGACCCCACATCTGTTTCCAACTCTAAGACAGGATTAGGTTTCTTCCTTCTCCATGTCCTTTTCCAAAACCTCAAAACAAAAATACATGAATGAACGGTTTCTGAATGACACTCTCAACTCTACTGTATCTTGAGAGTCAATCCTACTCACTTCTGAGGGCCCTTGGTCATCACTGCCTTTGCTGAAAACAAAATTATAACAGATCTTCCCCCCAGAAATTGCCCCCTATCCATTCTCATTGCCAGAGTATCTCCCATCTGAGGGTCAGTAATCTCAACTCTTGCACCTTTTCTGGTCATAAGCATTGCATCTGGAATTGCAGGCTTCTGATGACCTATGAGTCCTCCCTACCCCACCTCTCCATCCCTTATGTCTCAAAAGGCACGTGTCCCACTTCTTTGCCAAAGCCACCCCCCCACCATCTTGGATTTCCCCTTCATCTCCGGACCCATGGTTTACTCCTTCAGCAAACTTTTATTCAGAGTGTGCTATGCAAGGTGCTATGGGAGGACACAAAGATGAAGACAATATCCATTCATTGTCTTCTAGAAGTTTGAAGTCTAAAAGGTTCATATCACTTTATATATTAAAGTTGGTAGCCTGGCATGTTATCTAATAAAAGGGTTTCCATTAAAAGGTAGTTATTACCAGGGCCTCCTCTATTTCTCCCTCCTTAACTGATTTATCATGGTGTTCCCCACTACCTAACATAGTATCAGACACATATGCATGTTCTAGAAATGTTTCCTGTGGGTGGAATGAGGCATTCTTCCCTCTGTTCTGCTATTTCTCCAAACTGTTGTCCCTCTTTCTCCTTCCTCTCATTGCCAAAATTCTTCAAAGAAGAGGCTACAGTCACTGCTGCCATTTCATTACTAATCCACTCATTCTTTCATTCCTTTTGAAATCAGCCTGCCACTCCCATCATTCCATTGAAATCATTTTTTTTTAAAGTTTCTCTAAGTTTATTTATTTTGAGAGAGAGTGAGAGAGAGCAAGTGTGCAAGCAGCGGAGGGGCAGAGAGAGAGCGAGATGGAGAGAGAATCCCAAGCAGGTTCCATGCTGTCAGCACTGAGCCAGATGCGGGGCTCAAACCCACTGACCGAACGGTGAGATCATGACTTGAGCTGAAATCAGGAGTTGGACGCTTAACCGACTGAGCCACGCAGGTGCCTCGAAATCACTCTCAAACACACCGCCACTGACCTCCTACTGCCAAGTCCAGATGATCTCTTCTCAGCCCTCAGTCTTCCCAGACCACTTGGTAGAATTAGTCTCTGCTGAGTATCCCCTCCTCCCACCCTAAACGAAGGGAGGGTGCCGGACTTCCAGCCTCAGAATGCACACATTCTGGAATCTGACAGGCCTGGGTTTGGCCACAGTCCAATGATCAGTTTCCTTATCTGTGAAATGGGGCTGATAAAGCCCATTATCTATGTCTGGCACACACACCCTCAGCCTCCTAATTGCTCTCCTTACCTCACTCTCATCTCACACGTGCAGAGCTGCCAAATTGACCTTCCTAAACTTCATAATGATCATGTCACTTCCCTGTTCAGAAAGCTTCAGCAACACTGGAAAGCTCCACATCACACACAAGGTCCCCACAGTCCCTCACATCGTGCCCAGCTGTGCTCCAACAGCAGGAATCCTGGAGACAGTTCCACCTGGTCTCTACTTGCCATTTAATATCTCGTTATCTCAGTGTCTCCATTAGCAAATTGAAATGCTAGATTCATTTAGAGCTAAAGCTCCACTCGGCTGTGAAATTCTGTGATTCTACATCGTGGCCTTATTTTTCCATACTGTGCCTTCAAATTTCTATTCTTCAGGCAAATTGGATGGGACCCCACTTCCTTAACACACCCTTTGCTTTCCTACCTCTGGACTTCTGCTCTTAGCAGTCTTTCTGGCTGGACTGGTTGCTTTCCCATCTCCATGTGTAAAAATTCTTACTTCAGGCTCTTCTCAAGTGTCATTTCCTCTTCTGTCCCCAGGAGTAATTGTCCCACCTGATGGATGTCAATACTCCTCTTCTGTGATGGATTCACATTGGAGAAGTCTCATCTAGACCACTGCAATCTTCTCCTTACTTTCCCCCCACCCCTGCCCCACTGGCTTACCTTTGCGCTTTGGTCAATTCTGTCTTCTTCTTGCTGGCTTTGGTTGTGCCACCCCTTATTTAAAGATCCACCATGCCTTAACCTCACCCAGTGCCTCAAATCCAACGCCTTTGCCCAAGGTTTCAGAAAACATCACTGAAATGTCCCAAATAACCTTTGTTTCTCATCTGTCAACCACTCTTCAGAGCAAACTTAAGCCAATGTAGCTGAAGTCATACAAGGAGACCAATGGGCTGTAAGGAGTCAGAATTTTTAATATTTAATTGTGTCATGACTAGTGTAATGCATTTACAAGTTAGTATAAAATCAACAAAGAAGAAAAATGTGCTTAAAAAAACTTCAACTATGATTATATTTTATTAAAAATCTGGTTGCAGTATTATGGTTATAGCACATTTAGCCACTTAACAATAGATTTTAGGTAAAATTCCATAAATATTTGAATGTGTTTATACTCTAGTTCAAGAGTTCATAACTGGGGCAAAAGTCAGAATCACTCATGGAGATTTTTTTAAAGTTCACATTCCTAATTCTGATTCGGTAAATCTGGAAATGAACCTGGGCATCTGTGTTTGAACAGTGCCATGGTGATCAAGCTCGCTGGACCACACAACTCTAGGAATTGTTCAGTGCATAGTTCTGTACGGCAGCTCGGTATAGAGTCGGACTGCACAGTCTCTTAGCCTCAGTTAAGAACTTTACCCAGACTTTAGCACCAGAAACATTTGGGTTAGAATCTTAGCTCCGTGACTTATTCATTATGTGACTTTGAGGAAATGACTTTATATCTCTAAACCTCGGTTTCCCCATCTATAAAATGGGACAACGATAGTACTTACTGTACAGAAAGATAAAGGTAATCGAATCTGCACACTACTCAATCAAGACAGCACCTAACATGTGGCAAGTAATCGATAAATGTCAACTATGATGATGACAGTTATGATTATTGAAGTCCCTCTCTTCAAGTGTCTAATTGGCCAGGTAGCTTCAAGACCAATTTATAGAGTACTGAAGGAAATATTAACACAAGTTAATTGATCGCTCTACTTGTGAAGATTATATCTCTCTTACACTTCTTATTTATTTTTCTGAAGGTTATTAGAGTAAGTGCTAGTATATATGAATTGTATTTTCTGTATGTAATAAAATCCATGTGTGTGTATGTGTATTTGTCTGTGAATGTGTATGAAATCTCTAAAATTTCAAGTAGCCAGATAAAAGCCCTTGATCTTATCTGGCTTTTAAGCCAAAAGTGTTTGGAGGCCTTTTTTGGCATAGGTAAAAACAAAGCATTGTCTCAGAAGTTACTTGATAGCTCTTTCATGCATCCATCTTTGGTCAAAGTGATATAGCCTCTGCCAGAATATATTATGATATAGGAGACTTACATGTTAGTTTAATAAAGATTATTTAAGTCACCTTTCTATCAAAATATGTTATATTTCTTCATAACACTTAAAATCATAATTAAATAATCATTTGCCTTACAATTAGTTTAATGTCTGTTTCCATTACAAGTATCTCAATGCCAGACTCTAGAAAGACAGGCACTACGTCTATGTTGTTTACTGTAGAACCCCCTGAACCTAGCACAGTGCCGGCCACATAGTAAGTACCAAGAAAATACTTGTTGAGTGAGAAGAAAAAAAGAGATGAGAGATAGGGGTTGCGGGGGTGGGAGGGGCAGACATATGTACTCCCACGTATTTTCCCCAGAACCAGGAACAGTGTAAAGAATAAACTATATGGACCTACATGTGAAATACAAAGAGGACTATGACAACCTCAACTCACCAAAATTTCCAATCTAGCTAGTGCTATCTGACATATTAAGAAATCTATACCATCCAGTACACTTACTGTTTTTAGGAAGATGATGACGGCCCAGAGGAGTTAACATAAATAGAGGAGAGGTAAGGCTCCAGACGGATCTTGAAGATGGGGTGAAAGAGACAGAAAAAAGAACAACCAAGTTAAGAAAAATCATAATTGTATCATGGAAGCTACAATGATAGCCCTTAAGTAGATACAAGGGAAATAGTGCTAACTCCATACTAAAGTGAGTTCCAACAAGCTAGACTCTATGAGGATATGTATGTTGTTTGAATAAGGTACATTCAATATCATCATTGCTTTGATTTATTCTAGTAGTGATATTTAATTTGAAATTCTTTGAACATTAAAAATTGGCATGAGAGTTCTATGTTCAGAAAATGGGATTGGAGGTTAGAAAAGTGTTCCTGGGAAGCAGGCTCAGAGTTGGAGATTTGAGTTCAGAAAGTTTCCTGGGGCATGCCCTCAAGACGAAACCTGTAGCCAGGGAGGGGAGTGAAGGAGGCAGGATTGCCCAGCAGAAGTGGAACCTAGATGAGGCTGCAACAAAGCCCTCAGCCAATCCTATGGAGCTTTAACATTGGCGTGGTTCTCCAGAAGCATCCCTTCAGACCTCAAACTGACCAGTTGCTGGAGGTAAGTCTTCCCCTCCCAACCTCCCTCCAGAGTGTGACCTTGAGCAAGGAGGCTCCCTTTAATTGCTCAGCAGGGTGACTCCGCTGGAGCTCTAGCTGCGGAGATGAGTGATTCAGTCCTGAAGGGAGGTCATTGGATCAGCATACCATAGCATTCCCTACAACTGGTTAAGAAAGATTTAGTCTAGAAGAGGGAGGGAACAGACAAGGCAGTATACCATGTTTCTTAGGAGAGTAATCGGACTTACCACACTGAGGCCCTGCTGCTCTCTGAGAATGGCCAGCCTTCTGTGGGATCCTGAAAATTATTTCAGACTTTAATTCTCCTCCTCCTCCATTTTCTTTCTCTTTCCGTTCCATAGGCTCCTTTAACATTGTAGCCAGTTTCTGTCCCATCTTAATCATATGTGTATATGTTTGGTATTTCTACTGTCCCAAAGAATGTTTATGCCCTTTGGCTTTCCTCCACCTGTCTTTTAAACAAAACTCTGTCTCCCAGGATTCCTCAGGGAGTTATAGAAGAGCCTCAAAATACTACCATACTAGCGCAACTCCATCTCCCAAACAGCTGCGTAAACTTCCTCCCTTCCTATATTTATATTCTCCTGGCCCATCGGGTAAGCCTCCTGCCTTTTAACACCTGGCAAAAGTAGGTTTCTCAGTTCCTCCAGTAGAAACTTACCTGAAAACTCCCTTTTTAGGTAACATAAACTGATTAACTGGAAATCAGAAAACAAGCAGTCCCTGGTAATTCACACAGCACAGAGGTTATCAAATGCCACTTCCTAGCCACCCAGAAAAATCTAAGTAAAAATAATTTAGTGAAACAGCAGCAGCAAAGATGTTTTGTGGTCTTCAACCATGAACTCCTGAAAGGCAGTAATTGTTGCACCTGTTCTGTGCTTCTTTCCATTGCACAATGTCTAGCACACTGTTAGAACTCAATAGAATGAGATAATTTTTTATCCAACACTGCACCTGGGAAGACTGGCAGGCTGCCACCAACTAGATGGCTGGTGTACTTGAGTGATTCCTGGGCCTTTATGTAGAAGTAGAAAGTCATGAATTAAAGACAGACTGCTATGAGGATTATCTATTGAATAGAACAGTTTTCTGTTTGTATTTTTTTAATGAGGACAAAATATACTGGTATAATCTTTCTATATGAATGAAGAAGAGAATTAAAGGAGCAAGGAAGATTATGAAATTATATGTTACTTCTGTAATATCAATCCTGAAAGGGCTTAACATTCCTTCATTTCATTTTAGCAAGGATTTCCTTTCATTAAATAGAGGTCAAAAAATTTGAGGTGTTCTTACTAAGCTTGCAATACTCAGGACTTCTTGCTTGGTAAAATATTAGGTAATGTGGAATTGAGAGTATCATACAGAGAAAAATCATTTGCATCAATACCTTTAAACTGGGAAGATGATGAAGAAATGGAAAGTAAAGGTAGCTGATTAAATAAAAATCATCCATTTGTTTGGGAGATAAAAAGAAAGTAATAGAAAAAGATGTGCTACAGCTACAGTTCTTAATGATGACACTATTTTGCGCTTGGCTACCTGACCACAGAACCAAAACAGAATCTACATGTGATTAATGACTTCCTCTAGCTGCCATGGTCTTTTATGAGTAGTAGCTAAGGAAATCTGGCAAATTATAAGGAATTAAAAGGGTTTTTTGGGTATCTAAGATCTGGATGTCATTTTCAGATTTTCCAAATTTAAGGAAACTGAGGAGAAAGAACATATTATGGCTCTTTCGGGAGCTATTCCTAAGTGAAATTGGCAAAATGTCCTCATTGGAAAGAAGGAGAATGCCACTGATTTTAACATTGCAGTGAATCTTGAGTGATAATGAGAGTTATCAAAATAGTTATGTGAGGCAGGTCTGAATACTTGGAGAATGAGGAAGGCAATAAAGAAAATAATGTAGACCAGATTTTTTTTTTTTTGGCAAAAATAGCCACCATTTACGATGTGCCAGACTTTCCATATGTTATCTTATTTACTGCTGATACCAAACCAGTGAGATTTGTTATTTCTGTTCTATAAATAAAGAAATCAGAGTAGTTAAAGAATTTTCCAAGGTCACAAACCTAATAAATAATGGAGAGAGGGGATTTGAAAAGAGGTCTGTCTGATTCCTACGCTTCCCCAGGACTACACAAAGAATTTCCAAATATGAGCTTTGCCTTAACATTAACTGTGATGACTATTTTTACTTGCTTTTGGAATGTTGATAAGTTTTCATTAATAAAAAGTTATTTTAAAAGGTGGTAAAGATAATCGTACAGTTGTAAGAGAATTGTTCAACATTTCACTGGTGTGGAAGTACCTTTGGAGTGAATTTGGCCTTGAAGAAATAGGAACACAATAAATGCCAGGGGTCTTAGTACTAAAGATACTATAGATTCTCCATTGTTGTCATTTTTAACATCTGCATCAGGGATGGCTGGCTGTCATTCCAAGGGAGCCTCTAATTATCTTGATCTTTCTTGGGGTAATCAAAGTGGTTTTGTTTGTTTGTTTGCTAGTTTTTAGTGTTTTCCCCAAAGATGGTGTTATCTGCATGTAACTTCAGTGATAATTAGTACCCTCAAAAAACATCTTGGAATGATGGTAGAGATCAAAGTTGATATTTTCCATTGGACCTGCAAGACTAGAATAATTGAGGCCAGTTGGCAGATTGCATGAAAATGACATGGACAGAAATTTTAGTTGCCATAATTCTGAATACCATGCCTAGAAACTACTTGTTCTGTTCATGTCATTTCCACGAATATGCTGTAAGTTCTGGAGATAAACCTCAGGTGAAGTCCCTACATAGGTGTGCTTTAACGTCATGGAAATTCTGAGAACTATTGTATTGTTTAAACTTGTATAGCAACACTACATCCAAAAATGTCCCAGAGTCTTATGTGAATTCTCATTAATTCTCACAATATTTCTATAAAGTTGACATAAATGCTTTTTAAAATATTATAGAGAGCAAGGAACATTATATAATATTAATGTGTGATGAGCAGATTAATTTTCACTAGGCATTGTGGAGCTTAAAGGTTATAATTGAATATTGTTCATGTTTTAGACTTCATCTATTTTGTTTCTATGTTTGATCACCAGAAACTATGCTATAAATAATGAACTGGTAAGCAAGACAGCTCCCAAGACAAGTATATGTAGTTTGAGCAGGACTACTGGTACCCTTGGAGAAATAAAATAAAGTGTTGTCTCTTTTAGATAATAACAATTGTAAAGTTGTCAAACCAAGGCACTTATTTGAACTGATTACACTTGATAAAAAAAATAACAAGCTGTGACAAATAGAAAGGGCAAGATTTCAGTAATTCACTGAAGAATGTCTCTACTCAAAGCTTTGCAGAAAAAAATGTCTTGTTTGGGGCACAATTGCAGAGTTGAAATAACAGCCCATGAATACCCTAGAGAAATGACAATGTACCCAAGGTGAATGCTAAAGCCTTCCCTCTTGAATGAGCCTTTTAATCAAGGCATTCTGGAGGCTCTGAAAAAGTCTTCAGTGGTCCTACCTAAAGATTAATGGGAAAAGCCGAAACCGAGTTAGCCTATTTGCAGAAACAATTTTAAAGATTTACTGATGGTTGACAAATGCCATTTAAGCTTTCAAAGCCAGCCATATGCTTTTGAAAAGGATTTAAAGGAAATCCTCCCACTATAGAAGACGACTTTGAAGAATCTCTGTGGTAGCCTCTGGTTTTTAGGTGTGTAGATATGTGGTTGAGTTTTCTCTTTCCTGCCTTTTTTCCCCCCACATCTCTGCTGAATTCCTAAAATATGTGGCTCAGAAAAAGACGATGGTGAGCTTTCCTGTAATATCTTTCCATGTTCAAAATGGACCCATATGCTTTTGTCAGGGAGAATTAGATAAACTCTTACCAGACAATTGTGCATACAGAGTGTCTCTTTCTCAATTACCTTTCTACTAATATAGGTGCTGTAAATAGCCCCCCAATTTTGAAAGTGTAGAACACATTGTTCAAGATATTCAATCAAAGCTTTTTAATGGTGAATTTTTTTTAGTTTTTATTTTGTCAATATGTATATTACTTTAGATTTCCAGAATGTCACAGTCACACATACATTATAAATCAGATTTTAATGACTATTGGCATTGTCTTCTTTGCCAGTCAGTCTTTTGTGCATTTTGCCATTGGTTTTTGGCACAGGGAAAACTTATTCAGCTTGAAGAGTAATACATTTCCAGAGAGATCATATTTAAAATGTTTCTTCATAAGATAAAAGTCTGAATGCGATTTTTGAATATCATGTAATTATAAAATACCCAGTCACAGTGTGGGCTAGAATTGGCCCCATTTTATACTTTGTCATCACCTTCTTCTACTCACTACAATGAAATTGCAAAGAGATTTCGTAAACAGGATGACACCGCCTATCTTCTTGACTGATCCCCGGAAAGCTGGATGAATCACTTTGTGCTGCGTGCTGCCTGTTAGACTCCAGCCACCCTGTGGCTGCCCTGGGGATCCTGCGGGTTCAGGAGCAGCATGCTCTGGCCTTGTTTGCCCATTTCCCTGGGTCGCTGACAGTGATCTGACAGAAAGCGACACTGACACAAAGAAGCTGATGAGGGCAGGAGATGAGGGTGAGGTCAAAGCAGAGAAACTGAGAAAATCCAGTGAAGTGGAAGCAGAAGGGATAAGCACATGAAGGCTTAGAGCCAGTTTCTGGGCTCACTTCAGTTGGCCACACCCACCCCCAAATCAAGGAAGAAATACTACCACTTAACTGCCTTGGTAACAATTAAAGGCCCAGTCCCATGAAGGAAGGATTTGTATACACGAGCCTCGAACCCCTCCCCACAACAGCTAGAAAGCCTAGTAGTCAGTTTCCTGCTCTTTTAATTTTTTTTTGAATGTTTATTTTTGAGACAGAGAGAGAAAGAGAGAGACCATGAGGGGCAGAGAGAGAGGGAGACACAGAATCTGAAGCAGGCTCCAGGCTCCGAGCTGTCAGCACAGAGCCCGACGTAGGGCTTGAACTCATGAGCCATGAGATCATGGCCTGAGCCGAAGTCGAACGCTCAACCAACTGAGCCACCCAAGCTCCTGCTCTTTTAAAAGCTAGCACCCAATAAAGGCTCACCCATTACCAGAGTAGTATCACATACACACGTACAGTAAAGATAACCCACTTCTGTTCCTCTTTTCTCACCTCGATTATTGGAATGACCCCCTCTCCAGGGGAGGTCATTCCAGGAATGAGCCTCCAGCTCATTCTCCAGGCCAGCCCAGGATGATCTTTCTAGGAGTGCCATCCTGATATCATACGTGTTTCTGCAAAAAAATCCTTTAGTAACTCCTTGGGTATTCATACCCATCAGTATCTGAGTATCGGTACTTGGTCGCAGAATCTAAAACAGTGCATCACATAGTGGGAAAGTTACTCCCTTCCTTTTTTTTTTTAATTTTTTTTTTTAATTTACATCCAAATTAGTTAGCATATAGTGCAACAATGATTTCAGGAGTAGATTCCTTAGTGCCCCTTACCCATTTAGCCCATGCCCCCCTTCCACACCCCCTCCAGTAACCCTCTGTTTGTTCTCCATATTTATGAGTCTCTTCTGTTTTGTTCCCCTCCCTGTTTTTATATTATTTTGTTTCCCTTCCCTTATGTTCATCTGCTTTGTCTCTTAAAGTCCTCATGTGAGCGAAGTCATATGATTTTTGTCTTGCTCTGACTGACTAATTTCACTTAGCATAATACCCTCCAGTTCCATCCACGTAGTTGCAAATGGCAAGATTTCATTCTTTTTGATTGCTAAGTAATACTCCATTGTGTGTGTGTGTGTGTGTGTGTGTGTGTGTGTGTATGTATATATACCACATCTTCTTTATCCATTCATCCATCAATGGACATTTGGGCTCTTTCCATACATTGGCTATTGTTGATAGTGCTGCTATAAACATTGGGGTGCATGTGTCCCTTCGAAAAAGCACAACTGTATCCCTTGGATAAATACCTAGTAGTGCAATTGCTGGGTCATAGGGTAGTTCTATTTTTAGGAACCTCCATACTGTTTTCCAGAGTGGCTGCACCAGCTTGCATTCCCACCAACAATGCAAAAGATATCCTCTTTCTCCACATCCTCACCAACATCTGTTGTTGCCACTCCCTTCCTTTTTGAATTTCTTTCAACCTTCTGGCTTTATCAATGAGAAAGTCTTATCAAGGGCTAATTTGTCTTCAACATCTCCCTTAAACCCACTGCACTCACTCTATTCTTATCAAATGGGAAAACAGGTTTCAGGCTGAGTTTGACTTGCAAATACAACTAGGAATCTAACTAGAATTTAATAACATCATTTGGTTCTCACTGTATATACTGGAACAGTTTCCTTCTATTTATGACAGGTGATACTGGTTTTCTGCTTATAGGTGGTAATAGAAATTTTCCATTTTTATTAAACTTAGGCAATTTGAGTCAATATATCTATATATCTATAGGTACATCTACATCTGTGTATATATATACATGTACATACACATATGTTTGTGTAGATATACAAAACAATATAGAAATAGTAGCTCAGGGGCACCTGGGTGGCTCAGTCAGTTAAGCAACTTCAGCTCAAGTCATGATCTCATGGTTCATGGGTTCGAGCCCTGCATTGGGCTCTCTGCTGACAGTGCAGAGTCTGCTTGGGATTCTCTCTGTCTTCCTCTCTGCCCCTCCCCTGCTCACACATGTGGTTTCTCTCTCTCAAAATAAATAAATAAACTTAAAAAAAGACAGTTCAGCCACTCTCTTTATATGGCAAAATAATGCCTGAGCAGTTTGGGAAACACAGAGCTATGAAATAAAGTCCAAACTCCTTACATGGCCTAGAAATCCCACTGCAGTCTTTCGCTCGCTCCTATCTCCAGGCAGGCTAACCTGCCTCCACTACCTCACATCCATCATAACACATCACGCATGATGGAACTAGGCATGAGCCATGCATAGCCTGTGCTGGGCTCCCTTGTGGTGCATGCGCTGTCCCTGTGCCCAGATTGTCTTCCTCATTCTTCACTTAGATAATCTCTGCTCATCCTTCCAGTTCTGGCACTACGGCACCTCAGGAAAGCCTTTCTGCCCCATTATTTTATGTACCCTTTCCATGCCCCCCTTGGCTAAATTAGGGTGCTCCTCCATTGAGGTCCCACATCTTGGTTCCATTTATATTTACATTTACGTTCACATCTTGGTTAGAGCGTTTATCACTTTTGTAACTCTTAAATTGTTTATCTCTCCTCTTCAATAAACCCCATGAGGACAGGAGTTTTCTTTAAGTCTCTGACATAACTGTCTGGAATATAGTATCTATTCAATAAATATTTTCACTTTAAATGGGTGAGTTATATGGTGTGTGAGTTATATCTCAATAAAGCTGTTTTTTAAAAACAGAGTCAGGTTGTCAGATCCCCCACAATTTACTAGGTAGTGATCATGGGTAAGGTACTTGGCTTTTCTGTGACTCAGTTTCTCTTCCATAAAACAGAAGTAATAACAGTACCCATCACAACGGATCATTATGAACACTGAATATGCCTAGCACAGTGCCTGTGAAATAACAGCACTCAAGAAATACTAGCTATCATTATTGCCAAAAGATTATATAGTATATTCTGAATCATGAGGGGAAATATGACATATTTTAACATACTTGTAATATAGACTTTTGTTCTTTCAGAAATGGGATATGCCCATAGCACATATAATATTCGTGGTTAATAAGCCATCCTGT
Source organism: Felis catus (assembly GCF_018350175.1). NCBI lineage: Eukaryota > Metazoa > Chordata > Mammalia > Carnivora > Felidae > Felis > Felis catus. Next base: position 95,917,717 of record NC_058374.1, read on the forward strand.
ATATACCATGGACAACTCATAATAAAATTCCTACATATACACACATAATCTGTGATACCTATGAGATAACTATTACTATCCCCAATTTATATACAAGTGAATGAGTACACAGAGAGGGTAACTTCCTCAACTTCCTGTGCCTTGTAAGTGGAGAATGGAGGGCATTCGACCCCTCAGGTCACTGACCTTTTCTGGTGCACCAGGGCCTCCCACGTGCAAGTGTACCCACATACACATACCCAGCAAATAAGGCAATTGCCCATCGAAAGAACTGTCTCAAAGGATGTGATGGGCTCCACAATGCTTTCCTCATTTAAACACATCTCCCAAGTTAAACTGCCACAACAGCCCCTCCTGTCTTGTCTGAGATTTTACAATAAGAAATATTCTTTTGAAATGGAAAATAGGCAGAGGCTTTGTCTCGAGAATGCTGTTAAACAAATATAACCTCAGAAAGGATAGGCTTGGGGGTCTATACCAGAAGAGTATGAGTGAGCCTTTTCTCTCAACACCAGCATTATGACACTATTAGGAATAGTGCTTATAACATCTGACTTCAATCATTGTAGTCAGTAGCAAAAAATGTGTTACACATGGCATATGCATACCGCAGCACAAGTTGATTGCATGAAGCACATCCTATGATCAAAAAGGACAATGCAAAACTAATCCTAAGTGGATAGCAGAATTCACTTGGAACATCTGGGAACAAAATTTATGGGGCTTCAGATTAAATTCTCTCTCTTTCCATGAGTATTCAATGAATCCATAGGTCAAAGCTTTAGCCAACGTACACGAAGTTATAAACAATTCATTTATGAGCATAACCATATTTTAGTATTTAATTCTCACTAAATCTCTGCTGTCAAAGAGATTGCAGTCTAGTCTGAAAGATTCTAACAGTGTCCATGTCTTACTGGTTTTTGCATTCCCAGCACTTTCCAAGGGTCTGACACATAGAAACTTCTCAATAAATATTGGTTGGGTCAATAAATGAGTGAATGAGTGAGTGAATTATAACTTGTGGGAAAACTGCATAGTGTATTCATAAACTAACACCTACTAGGCACTTTTTAAAATGTTCATTATTAATTTGTTGAATGATGAGTGAAAGGACTTTAAATGCATTTTGTAATGTATATAAATGTTGACTTACTATGTTCTACACCTGAAACTAATATAATATTGTATGTAACTATACTTCAGTTTTTAAATTTTTTTTAATTTTTTTAATGTTTATACTTCAGTATTTAAAAATTAAGTAACTAATTTGTTGAATAATGAATGAATGGATTTTAAATTAATTAATATGAAAAGCTGAGTTTTTGGAAAGAGAGACTGAAAGGTGAATAAGGTTTTCATTAATTTCCACTGTCCTGTCTGTTCAATTCATTTAAAAATGTTTTTTTAAGATTGGATTTAAAAAAGAAGGGTAAATTTGGGGTGTTAACCTAAGTCATCCTTAATTTTCAGAATATTGTTATTCAATGAAATTGAAATACGGTTTCAGAGTATGACATTCAGTGAAATTAGGAAACAATTATATATTTCTTCAGACCCCAACGTGATACACTTTGTGTTTGTCAGCAACCATTAAATAGTTGGCATGGGGGCACCTGGGTGGCTCAGTCGGTTGAGTGTCCGACCTCAGCTCTGGTCATGATCTTACCATCCGTGAATTCGAGCCCCATGTCGGGCTCTGTGCTGACAGCTCAGAGCCTGGAGCCTCTTTGGATTCTGTTTCTTTCTTCTCTGCCCCTCCTCTGCTTGCACTCTTTCTCTATCTCAAAAATAAATAAACATTAAAAAAAAAAAAAAGAGTTGGCGTCCTACAGAGCAGATGAGTAACACCTTATTTTCCCAGAGGTCAGTCTTGTAGCAAATTTCATCTCTAAAAACAGCCAGGAAATGTAATAGGACTCCGAGCATCGAATATTACTGTACAAATCCCATACACTTAAGCCTTTTTGAAAAGGAGGCTTTGACTCTGTTTCACATTCTATTTGGTTTTTTTTTTTTATGTATAAGCTTGATAAGGCTGATTATTTAGCTTTTGAGTGCATGTTGAGTATAAATAGCAGTTACATAAAAGCTGAACACTAAGAAGTCTTTCACTTTTCATTGATGACTGCAGGATCTATCAACTGATAATCCAATCAATAGCAAAGGAGAAGGAATTCCTGAATTAGATACCCAAAGTAAAACAATACCTATCTGCCATCATTTCATGCAGACAAGATCCTATGGCCCTCATTAGATAGTTTCAAAAGATGTTTCAGCCTAGGTACTGGTGCTTTTATAATGGCAACCATGAATAATCACGAAAAATTTTAATTTGTTTAATATGGCATTAAAATATAGAATCAAAATTTTTAAAGTTCTCTATATGTAAGTTTAACACTGGAATAAAATTAGACACTTTAATGTATAAGGTTCAATTTAAGTGGGAAACCCACATGTATGGAATATCTACTCAAAGATAGATAGATTCAGTAAACATTTAAGTCCTCTTAAACATTTAAGGTTTATAAATGAGTGTTCTTTACTTCCAAAATCTTTGAAAATACTGGATTAGTAAAAATATTGCAAAGCGACATGTGTTAATAAATTCTAGACCACATCCTTGCCTATGTTCAGTTTCACATGACAATATGTGGAAAATTCGATTTGCTTAGCTTTAAGCTTGCAAGGTTTCTTTTAGGTGATGTTAAAAACTATAAACAATGTGGCAACCCACCATCAACAAGAATGAGGCTGATAAAAAAGGAATTATATAATGCTTAAACTTGGGAAAGGAGGAAAAATACATCATAGCATAGAGTTACTTTAAAGCTGTAATGTTGGCCAAGGGAGATTAAATTGCCTTTGGGGTGTACAGATGCAGAAGAATCCATTGGTGTGCTTTTCAAAGCAAAGACAGATGATATTAGGAAATAAAGCATGAGGACTTCTGCTTTAATCTGTCCACATTAATGTTTTGATCTATGACTAATTGGAATTGCAAGTGGGGTTTGGAATATTCTTACAGCCAGTCTGAGGCTAGCAGACATGTAAAGTCTCCTAAAAATGCATCGAGAAAAGATTGCTCGACCACAAAAGAAAGAACATGTGAAGAGCTATTCTAATTTAAACCTCTTAGTGTGTCTAATTCAAAATTAATATGTAATAAGCACAAAAGTGAGAAAAAATTCAATGCTTGTTCTCAAGAGAGAGCATAAAGTAAAATATACTCCAAAAACAAAACATCACTCCCTTTTTAAGTCTTGAAATAAAAGGAAAAAAGCTACCACCCAACAGATTCACTAAATCCAAAGATGATTTCTCTGCCTGAACTCCTGCTGCGATTCTCAGAGCCCCCAGGATGGTCTGAGCTCCTGTGCAAGGCATGTGAGGCCAGCTGGGTTTGGTTCTTGCCTTAATGCTCCTCACTCTTCGAGCCTTGTGTTCAGTCGTATTACAACATAAGCACTTCCATTCAACGGTGCCGACCCATTTGTAGCTTCTGGAGAACAGCCGACTCTCTTATGCCCTGATGCTTCTACACATGCCCTTCTCCTCCAGAAATGCTTTTCCCCCTTTTACCACTCCCTCTATCTTAGCCAGGACGTCTTTCAAAGCCTTAGTTTACATGTTGATGTCAAGAACCGTGACATTAGAAACACTGTGATTCACTGTTGACATGAGTAAAAAGAAAGTTCTTTGAGAGTTTGGTGGCAGAAGAGATTAATTCCTAACCAGCTAAGATCTGGAAGAGATTCTATGGGGAGATTGGTCTTATATTAGATCGCATAAGACTGAGAAACTTTTACCATTTTTAATCTTACTTAGAAAAAGAAGATGTTTATTCTGTCCATTTCATTTCTTCTTTGGTCATTTTACTCCCACCTTGGGACTTTGAGAGTTAGCTTGGAGATACTAATAGGATAGAAAAATCACCAATATGTCAATGATTGAAACACAGGTTTCCTCTGTTTAAAGGGGTTGTTCTCTTTGAGCAGGTCAGATAGGACTCACATATTAATGAGGGAAGAATAGAATACTGTCCACCAGTCAGATCAGTAGGTAGACAGCAGTTACCCAAACCCACCAGTTGGAACTCCAACCACTCCCTTTGAATATCCACTTTACTCTTCTTCTTTTGACACTAAGAACACTGCTGAAATCTCAAGCCCTCCCTAACTAATGAAGAATGTACTGACAGCTTTCTGGACCTGTAGTAATTAAAGTCATGTTCTTGGAGGCCTATAGACTTTGGGTAAATTACTTAACTTGCACCTGAGCTATCTCTACTTTGGGATTCAAGGTTATTTACATAGGGGAACCTTCTAGGAAGTATGTAAAAGACATTGTGCTGAGGGGCCCCTGAGCAGCTCGCTTGGTTAAGCATCCAACTCTCGATTTCAGCTCAGGTCATGATCTCACAGTCGTGAGTCTGAGCCTCTTGTTGGGTTCCTTGCTGACAGCATGGAGCCTACTTGGGATTCTCTCTCTCTCTTTCTCTCTCTGCCTTTCTCTCTCAAAATAAATAATAAACTTAAAAAAAGAGAGAGAAAGAAAGAAAAGAAACTGTGCCTAACTGGAGAAGTTTGGGTCAAGAGCAGGACATTGACTGTGGTGGTGGCATTGGTGATGGTGGTACCAATAGGGCTGGATATTTTTCAGTCTCAGGTAAAAAATGCCTGGGATGAGTGTCTAGGGCACAACTGACTGATCATTGTCATTGGAGCATCTTGACACATCCCTGTGGCAACTCAGGGCAGAAGAAGGGGTAAACAGCAGATACCATATTGTGGTCAAAAACACTAGTTCTTAAAATGGAGATGAGTCATCCCAGGACTCATCCCATGGAACTGGATGAGTTCCATCCCTGGCTGGAACTTCCAGAATGATTTGGGAAGGAAATCTGTTGGAGATGAAAGTTCCTAAGTGTGACTGGGAGCAACACCCTGTAAATGATATATTGTGACTATTTTTAATCAGGCTGGCTTACAGTGGAAAAATGAAATATTGTACCCAAAACAGGTAGATACTTGAATAATTGTCGTGAATAATTGAAATAATTGAATAATTGAGAAAAAAAATCAGAAACACATACTAGATTAAACATATGTTTATCTCAAGTGGCAGAAAAGTAATTTAAAAAGCATAAACCTACAATTAGACAAAGAGAACTGAAGAGAAAATGGTAATAGATAGGATGCGTTAACAAATTTGTGACATGACTTAGCAGAGAAATGGCATAGGGTTAGTCAAGAAGCAACTCAGTTCCTACATAAAGCCCTAAAAAAGAGCACTTTTGAAGGTCCAGCTATTGTTAAAAATAGGGAGATTCACTGAAAGTCTTAATAAGCTAAACATGTCCCTTAGCTCACAAAATCAGACAACTGTTTCCTCACCACCCAAACTTCCAGTACAAACAATGACTCTGGTGGAAGACTGGAAAGTTACAGTCTGAAAAGAGTGAGCACTGAGAGACTCTGGACTAAGAGGTACAAATGGTTGCCTCTAGAAAGTGGGAATCAGGGATGGAAGGGGCCTGGAGACTTTGGAGTTTTTTTGTATTTTTTTTATTATAAGGCTTGTAGTTGCTTAAATTATATATATATGTATATATATATATCATAGGTAATATAATATATTATAATGCATATGTATATAGTGCAAATATACAATCACTTTGACCTAATATGAAATTTACATTTAATTTTCAATTTTTTTATTTTTTTTGAATTATAAATTGCAACAAATTTAATTTTAATTCAAAGTAAAATAAAAAAAATTAAAAGTTTCATAGTCGTAAAACACAATTAAAACCACACAGTATTGTATCAATGAATAAAATTGTTATCTTGTCACCAATACATTATTCCACTGGCTGCCCTGGGAATTTTTCTCTTTAATAATGACCCCTCCTTGACACTGAACTACCAGGGCCGTAGTATGTAAGACCATCATGTAAAGCCACACAGCTTGTGCACGCCCCAACTCCAAGCCAGCTGGAATTGACAATGTGACAACTAATGGTAAGTCTCCATGATAGAGCTCTCTTTCTTACTGTTGAATTTGTGGGAAGATTTGTAAACTCCCTTCCATATAGTTGGTACATCTCCCTTGTCTTTGTTGCTTGTTTAGCTTAGTCATCAATTGCACTTGTTGAACTCCCACATGTGGCTCAGTTCCTTTAACAAGATTTATTGTAAAAATACAACCATGGCTTTTCCCTTTTGAGGTTTCCCCATTTTCTTCTCTTCTTTCTTCTCTCAGTTAATAATTATATCTTTGAGGTAGCTTATACGGACATTTTGAATCTCTAATTATATATGTAGTCATACTTGGTCTAAAAGACTGCAAATGTTATACTTACCTTTACATTTTCTTAAGCTTTGTAACTCATTCACCAATAACAACAAATGGTTATGCTTTTGGTTGTTTTTAAAAGTTCATCGGTGACTTACTGGCTCTTGAGGCACTGGAAGCATATAAATGAATGTTCCATAGCAAATGTTTAGGGAAAGTAGGCAATTGACTTTATGACAGATAAACCATGTTATTGGTAGCAAAAATGAAGTCTTCCCTACTTCTCAAGTTGATTTAGCATTTGATCATTGCACTGTTGAGTGTCTGAGTTTTTAAATTCTCTCTCTTCTAACCATTGACACTGCATCCAGTCCGGGGATCTCAGTTAAACTGAGTGGGAAAACAGTTTATCTGAAATGGAATAGTGTCTCTGTAGAGTTGGTCTCTCAGTCCCAGAGAGAAATGAAGACAAACATGAAGCTAGAAATTTATTGCCAGTGCATAATTGGAAAGTGCCACTTTGACATGAAGACAATTTTTGTCTTTCATCTCTCTCATGCAAGCAGTAGTCTAATGCAGTGTCTGTAGAGTTGTTTTAGTTTAAAGAAAAGGAATGCTTAAATCAAACTCTTGGGTAGTTGGATTCAATTCAGAGTCTATCTTGTAGCATTTGTTCTTTTGGAGAATTGTATTTCTGTTTTTACTACTCTGTTTTGAGTTTAAAATGCTTAAAAGCATTGCAAAAATAACAAGAGCTCATCAAGTATTTTGTAGGCACTTCAAAGAATCTCAGAATATGCTTTATAAATATTTCATTCACATTCCCCATATCACTGTGGTAAGAATAGTAAAGATTCTTCCATTTAGTGGGAGAAAAAAATTCAATTTAGGGACAAACTTTTCTACGCAGGTTCGGAAATTATTCAATAGCAAAATGAAAATACAATCTATGTATTTGTTTAAACTGCATTCATGTTTCTATATTGTCCATACTTGGCTAGGAACTGATTCAAAAATTAGTGAGATTTATTGAGTTCTTTTTTATTTTTTCCTATCCATTGTTCATTAATATCTTTTTGATAAATAGATTAGCATTTATAGTAGTGTTATTTTTAAAAGTTATTTTTAAAACATTGTGCCAACTGTTTAAAGGAAACACAAAGTAGACATGGTATTCTTTAATCTGCTTGCTGTACTCTCCTCGGAGACCCACAAAACATACTTAGTAAAAATAATCCTCCCAGAAATAAGAAAGGAAGGGACTAATGCCAGAGAATGCAGCATTCATTCAGCTGGTCAGTCACTCAACAAGAGTATTTATTGATTGTCAAGCATGTGCCAGACGCTGTGCTAAAAGCTGGTGATTTAACACACCCTGCCTTCATGGCATTCAAGAAAGGAAGACAGGAAAGTAAATAAAGATGTGACCACAAACTATTCTCAACGAAAAGAATAGTGGTGGGAGGTAGGGACAGGGGGAGGAGGGCAGAGGTAAGCAGGAAGAAGAGCAGGGAAAGGTGGAAAAAGACCTATTCTGGATTGAGAGACCAAGAGGAACATCTGAAAAAGTGATAGTGATAGGGTGAGGCGCAGATGAGCATTGTGGGTGCAGGTGAATGGACAGGACAAGCCTGAGGGAGAAAGCTCTTGGGAGGTAGAGGGAACCGCACAGTGGCAGCTGTGCCCTAAGTGCAGTGAGCAAGGGGACAGTGAGGCAGGATGAACATGGAAGGGTAGGCGTTCAGGGCCTGTCGGCCATGCTGAGGCATTTGGGTTTAATCTAAGAGCAAACAGGAGTCCATTGGAGGATTTCAGGCAGTGCCGGGGAATTATCTAGTTCTGTTTGGAAAAGCTAAGTTTGGCCTCCATGTGGAGCATCTGTGGAGGGTGCCAGGAGTCGAAGCAGGAAGTGGAAGAGCACTTAGGAATGAGGACTGAGGGGCGCCTGGCTGGCTCAGTTGTTGAGCGTCCGACTCTTGGTTTTGGCTTAGGTCGTGATCTCACAGTTTGTGGGTTCAAACCCCACATCGGGCTCAGCGCTGTTGGTGAGGAGTCAGCTTGGGATTCTCTCTCTGCCCCTCCCCCAATCATGTGCTCTCTCGCTCGCTCTTTCTCTCAAAATAAATAAATAAACTTAAAGGAAAAAAAGGTAATGAAGACTTAGTGGGACCTAGGCACTAGGTGACTAGGAGTTAATGTCTGCTTCCCCTGGACCAACTTTGTGCCAGGCCCTTGACATGCACACTCTCTAGTCTGTACGACTCCAGCAAAGCCTGGGTGCAGGAAACCATGGGATGAGATTCCTCCAGATCCCGTACCTTGAATAGTTTTCTGGAAATAGACTGTTTGTTGAGGCGCCTGGGTGGCTCAGTCGGTTAAGCATCTGACTTCAGCTCAGGTCATGATCTCACGGCTTGTGAGTTCAAGCCTAGCGTCGGGCTCTGTGCTGACAGCTCAGAGCCTGGAGCCTCTTCAGATTCTGTGTCTTTCTCTCTCTCTCTCTCTCTCTCTGCCCCTCCCTGCTCACACTCTGTCTCTCAAAAATAAATAAACATTAAAAAAAATTAAAAAAAAAAAAAAAAGAAATAGACTGTGTCAATCTAAAAAGCAAAACCTCAGGACACAGTGGGAGAATAAGAAGCAGTCTGGTGTGACGGGAATAGAGTTGACAGATGGCCCCCAATTTACGATGATTAGACTTAGCGATTTTTCAACTTTACTACGGTGGGAAAGCAATATACATTTAGTAGAAACCACACTTGGGATTTTAAATAGTGCTCCTTTCTGTGCTGGCAATATGCGCTATGATCCTCCTTCGTGATGCTGGGCAGTGGTGGCAACCCAGTCCGCCCTATGATCACAAGGGTCAACAACCCCATACTCTTACAGCCATTCTTTTTCTCACTTTCAGTACAGTATTCAGTAACTTACCTGAGACAGTCAACATTTTGTTATAAAACAAGGTTTGTGTGAGATGATTTCACTCAACCATAGGCTGATGGAAGTGTCCTGGCGCATTTAAGTCAGGCTAGGCTAAGCGATGACATTCGGTAGGTTAGAGGTATTAAATGCATTTTGACTTATAGTATTTTCAGCTTATGATGAGTTTATCAGGATGTAACTCTATCATAGCTCAAGAAAGATCTGTATTTGGAAAGGTTTAGAGAGGTGGAGACTTCAACCCACAACCAAGTAAAGCCCTTTCAGCACCAGACACCGAGCCAAGGGCTCACACCTACATTGTCTCATTTAACCCTCACCATGGCAGCACGACCGAGGTGTTACAATACAACATTAAGAAGTTAAGGCCACAAAATCAAAAAAAAAAAAAAAAACAGGGACGGGGTCTAACAGCAAGGTGGTGACCAAACCATCATTTCAGACCCTGGCCTATTTTCCTTTCCACATACCACAGGCAGATAACAGCACTTAGGCTCCATTTTGCAGATGATGGACAACCTACAAAGGCTTTTTGAACCCGTATGATAGGGGAGGATGATGGATCAGATGCACCTTTTGAAATAATGAGCCAGATTCTTTGTGTGTGCCCCAGGATATCAGACAGAATGTGGGTAGGAGAGAAAGATTTCATCCTGTTGGCATGGAAGGATCCCATAGCCATGCCATGCTGACTGCAAGATATTTCAGCATCTTACTGCACAGGACAGGAAAAACAATGTGACTTTCTGCTTGGGTGAAATAAAATAGATCTAGTGCCTTTAATGAAAGCTTTTGAAAGATTTTCTTTGAAACATTGCCTTGGAACTATCTATCTATCTATCATCTATCTATCTATCTATCTATCTATCTATCTATTATAGCCTTTTACTCTACTTTTTCTTGTATATTTTTGTTGTCCAATAATTAAGTAATGAAATTATCTGCTAAAAGGGATTTATGGTGTGAAAGAGGTGTAGGGTGGGAAGGTTTTTTTAAATTTCCTCTTTTGAAGAAAAAAGTCATTAGAAACTTACTTTTTCTGTCATCACAAAAGGTAAATATAATAGTTTCCTATGTGTAATTCATGTGTGCTAGTTCAGTGATTCTCAACCATGGACGATTTGACCCTATGTCTGCTGTACATTAGTTTTTTAGGTCTGCCATAACAAAGTACCACTGACTGGGTGGCTTAAACAACAGAAATGCATTTTTCTCACAGTTCTGGAGGCTGGGAAATCCAAGATCAGGGTGTTGGAAGCGCTGTTTTCTTCTGAGGCCTCTCTCCTTGGCTCGTAGTTGGCTGTCTTCTCCCTCTGTCTTCACATGGTCTTCTTCCCTCTGTCCCTATGTCCAGATTTCCTCCTCTCATAAGGACACTAGTCATATCAGAATAAGATCCACCCTAATGACCTAATTTTAATGCTTCTGTAAAGACTGTGTCTTCGGGGCACCTGGGTGGCTCAGTTGGTTAAGCCTCTGACTTCAGCTCAGGTCATGATCTCATGGTTTGTGGGTTCAAGTCCCACATCAGGTTCTATGCTGACAGCTCAGAGTCTGAGCCTGCTTCAGATTCTGTCTCCCTCTCTCTCTTCTCCTCCTCTGCTTGAGCTCTTTCTGTCTCTCAAAAAGTCATAAATATTTTTAAAAAAATTTTTAACTGTATCTTCAAGTCAATCACATTCTGAGTTACCTAACATTAGAGCAGTATACAAATGCAGGTGTGGAAGGGCAGAGCATAATTCAAGTCATAACAGTCTATACAAGTTCTTGGTTGTTACAACTCGGGTTTGATAGGAGTGGAGGTGCTCCTGGCATCTCAGGAGTATGGCAGGGATGCTGCTCAACACCTTACAATGCATGGGAAAGCCCCCCCACAGCAAAAAGAATCATCAAGCCCCAAATGTCAATAGTGTCAAGATAGAGAAACCCTGTTCTAGTTCCCAAGTCAGTTGTTTGATTTTTTTCTAAGTGTGAAGAAAAATAGAATATATTTATTACTCATGTGAACATGACTATTGTGAATTACAGCACAATCTTAACTAGGATTTATCCATGTTCAAATATCTTACACAGAAACCAATTTGTGGCATGAATAAGCTTTGTAAACTGTTTAGACAAATAAATGGAGTTATCGTTAAAAGAAAAAAAAAGGAAGCACAGGGGCACCTGGGTGGCCCAGTCGGTTAGACGTCCGACTTCGGCTCAGGTCATGGTCTCACGGCTTGTGAGTTCAAACCCCACATCGGGCTCTGTGCTGACAGAATCTGCATGGATTCTGTGTCTCCCTTTCTCTCTGCTCCTGCCCCGCTCAACTCTCTCTCTTTCTCTCAAAAATAAATAAACATTTTAAAACTACATTTAAATAAGAAAAAAGGAAGCACAATATAAAATATTAGCTCCTTTATCCTTCAGGGGAAAAAAAATTAAGATAACTCCTGATGGACTGGGAAGGGAGAAAGAATGAAGGCAGAGAGGACCGTTAATATCCCATTGCAATTGCTTGACCTCTCTTCCCAGATAAGTGAAAGGCCTGGGGTTTTGACTGGTATTCGGAAATCTGGGGCTGGGAGAGAAATGGACCAGGTGTTGCATACCATGGAGCCAAGAAGGACCCGAAAGATGATATCCAAAGGCTAAGTCGAAGCAGAGTCGATGGTCCAGAGAGGTGTTCTGAATAGTCACTCCAAGGAGCTGGCCAAGAGGTAAAAGCAACCAGAGATGCCACATAAAGGTGTGAACAGTGGAGAGGAAACTTCCCCTGAGGCACTTTCTTACATATGCGGTACTTCTGAAGAGTCAAAAAGGTCAAGCAAGTATTAGCACCTGAACCTAAGCTATGGCAAGAATTAGATCACAGATTCCAGTATACAGTGTAGCAGCAAAAGGCTGATCCCACAAGCTTTAGAGTCACATGGTCCAGGTTCAGACCCTGGCTCTGCCACTTACAAGCTATTCTGTGTGACTGTTTCTTCATATATAAAATGAGTTGTTATCTGAAGATTCACTAAAGTGTGTGTGTGTGTGTGTGTGTGTGTGTGTGTGAGAGAGAGAGAGAGAGAGAGAGAGAGACAGAGACAGAGACAGAGAGAGAGAGAGAGAGATGTTACTTATCACTTTTTGGCACTGATAAGTTTTATAACAAATAGGGCTAATGACCATTTAGAAAGTGGGGGATGAATGATAGTAGGGTGATGTAAAATCAACCAATCAATAAACAAACAAACCTGAGGTTTCTAGAATGGTTGCTTGAAAGAACCACGATGCACTATTCAATATGAGAAAACGCAAAAGGGAAAGCTGGTTTGGGGAAAAGAGAGAAAACTATGAATTCAGTTTGAAATGTGTTGCGTTTTAGGTGACTGGTTGATTAACCACATGGAGAAGTTCAGAAATAAAGCTTTTAGAAACAAAGATCTGTAATACAGCTGCAAACTCAAGGCTAGAAATTGTTCCCAGAGAATAGAAAAAAGCAGAAGAGATAGAATCTTAGGGTATTTCTAGATGTGAAAGTAACTTTTCTGGTGATTTTTGGTGATTGTACAGTCCTTTAGAATATATGAGACGCTACACTATTTTGGAGGGGAAAAAAATTGGTTCCAAGTTGGTTGAAAGCTTTTGAAATGCTGTATCTAGAGCTACTACATTCAATGATCAAAGACCTGTGTGATAACAATGATGATGATGATGACGACATTTGACTTCTTAAAACTGGTTTCCCACATCATTGCCCACCTCGTTGCATTTGCTTCAGTAATTTGCTGCAGTAGATTTCAAAACAAAACAAAACCCACCAAGCGTGCCCAAATAAGGAACACTTCCCTTCTGACTGAGACCTTTGCCTCTGAGACAAGTACATAAACATTCATGACTGATGTTGTGGGCTTCTAATTCTGACAGTTGTAAAAGGGTTTTTGGCTTGCTGTCATAATTTTTTTTTCTTCGTCTATTTGTTTTGGTTTTGTTTTGTTGTCTGCGTGCTTATTTCTCTGTTTGGTGTGTGTTCAGAGTACATGCGGTTTTTAGATAAGTGACCCGCCCACAGATAACTACATCGATCTCTTCTCTTGTTATGCACATAATATAAATAATGTGCTTGACTACCCAGTCACATTAGCTATTTCTATTAGATTAGGACGACAATGTAAAATTTTTCAAATGAGCTTTATTTTGTGCCTCTGTCTTTTCAAAGCATCCAGTAAAAAATTAATAAAGCAAAAGGACTCATCGTACATAAACCAGGTATCTCTAAACATTTTTAAAATTATACTGTGATTTTTAAAAGATTTTTCACGGTAACCAAATATCAACAAGCTAACATTTCTCTACTCTTGATACATCTGTACAGGTAAGAGTTTTAATTTGTAAATACACTAAGAGATTCTATGTTGTAATAATGATAGCAAACTCTGCAGGGCAAGTAGTACTTGCCAGGTACTACTTAAGTACTTTATATATATTAGTTCAATTATTTCTCACAACAATTCTATAAAGCAGATACTATTATTATCTCCATTTCACAGATTAGGTAACTGACACACAGAGATGTTAAATAACTTGTTCAAGGTTATTGAGCTTAGAAATAACAAAGCCAGGATTTGAACTAAAGCACGATAGCTCCAGAATACAGGCTCCTAATTATTACATTACCAACTATTTCAAAGAATATCTTTGAAACCTCAGGAAAAATAATAATATTAGAAGAGAAATGAAGAGATTATTAGCTCTTTCTTTACATATAAATGAATTGCTTCACTTACAACCTGTAAGCTTTACTTTTAACTTAAAGGTCATCAAGTAAAATAAAATATTTTTCCAGCACGTTGCAAAAAAGTATATCCTGATGGCAAAAATTCTATGAAAAGATATTCAGTTCTTCTAGACATGAGGGAAATGCAAATTAAGGCCACAATGAAATACCATTGTACATTTAGTGAAACTAAAATTTAATAGAGAAATAATACCAGTTTTGGTGAAGACAAACAGAGGAAAAACAGGTGTAAAACAATTAGAATTCTCACACCTTGCTGGTGGAAGTGTGACTCAACATAATCACTTTTGAAAACTGCTTGGCAGGATTTGTTAAAGCTGAACGAATATATGCATACACCAGGACCCGGCAATTCCACTCCTAGACGTATACTCGGCAGAAATGCCCACATATATATGCTCAACAAAAGACATATTTAAGAATGTTTATAGCAACGTTACTCATCATAGACACAAACTGACCCAAATGTCCATCAGCAGGTCACTGGATAAATACATTGTGGTGTAATAATAAAACGAGATACTATATTGGATTGAGGGGAATAAACTATTGCTACGTGCAACACATGGATAAATCTCATAAACATAACGAGTGAAAGAAGCTAGAAAAACACACACACACAAAACTCTGCTCTGTATTAATAAGTGAAAGAAGCCAGTCTGAAAAGGTTACATACTGTATGGTTTCAACTGCAAAACATTCTGGAAGATGCAAAATACTCTGGATGATGCTATAATTAACAGTGGATACATTAGTCCAAACTCATGGAATGAACAACACCAAGAGTAAACTCTAATGTAAACTGCGGGGTTTGGGTGATCATGAAGCATCAGTAGGTTCATCAGTTGTACCAAATCGTACCACTCTGGTGGAGGACGTTGATAATGGGAGAGAACATGCATGTGTGGGGGCAAGAGGTGTATGGGAAATCTCTACGGCTTCCTTTTACTTGTGCTGTGAACCTAAAATTGCTCTAAAAAAAAAAAAGAAACTATGCACTCTAGGATTCCATTTATAGAAAGATCAAAACCGAGCAAAACTAATATAAAGTGTTGGAAGTCAGCAGACTGGTTCCCTTTGTGGAGAAGTGGGGGGAAGGGAACATGAGGGAGCTTCTGAGGCAATGGCAGCATTCTATTTTGGGACTAGTGTTGATTTGTGAAGGTATGTTCACACCGGAAATTCACTGGGCTGGACAGTTAAGATTTGTTCATTCTCCCATATATGTTACACTTCAATCAAAAATGTTTTTCAGGGGCGCCTGGGTGGCGCAGTCGGTTAAGCGTCCGACTTCAGCCAGGTCACGATCTCGCGGTCCCTGAGTTCGAGCCCCGCGTCGGGCTCTGGGCTGATGGCTCAGAGCCTGGAGCCTGTTTCTGATTCTGTGTCTCCCTCTCTCTCTGTCCCTCCCCCATTCATGCTCTGTCTCTCTCTGTCCCAAAAATAAATAAACGTTGAAAAAAAAATTTTTAAAAAAAAAATGTTTTTCAAAGATACGTTGTTTTGGAGTTAATAACATGAGAAAGTACCTGGAAATAACATTATTCATACTATCATAAAATGCTACTCAAGCCTGCACCTTTCCTTTTGAAGTTCACAGGAGGTCTTATCTCTAGAAGCATATTTGAAAAGTGATCAATTAAAAAGTGCTGGAATGGCTCCAGCCTGGATCCATTGTTAACAAAGGTATCTGGCAGAGGGCTAAATGCTACTGGATCTCCCAAGACAAATTGAAAATGCTTGTACTTAGAAGAAATAGGAATTGCACTGTGCTGCTAAAGAAGAAAATATTTGTCTTCAACAGCGGCAGAGATTAAAGAACCATTCTGGGGAGTTGTTTTCTTAATTTTTTTAATAGTCACACTATAAGGAATGGCCTCTTTGTTCACCGATTCATGTACCAAGGCTCAAATACAAACAGCATAGCTGGATTTTGAGATGGCGGACTAAGTACCCAATGTAACCATTCCTCCCATAACAAAGCCGTGGAAATGACAGGAAAGATATTTTAGCAGGAGAAAGAGAAGGAAAGGAAAAGTAGGAAGGAGAGGAGGAAGAAAAAGGAGTAGGAGGGGAAGGGGAAGCAACAGCAGCAGTGGAAAGGTACTTGAGTGCGGTGGTAGAAAGGGAACTTTGAATGGACGAGAGTTTTTGAGGAATCTCTAGGACAGAAGGCAAGTAAGACTGACTGAAGAGAGAAAACCTCACACTAGTTCTGAGCAAAACCTATTGTGGCAGGTGGGCACACACAAAGTGGGTTTTGTTCCCGAAAGGGTTTCAAACTGCTGTACACCTCACACTTAAAAGCAACGTAGCCATTTGATAAGAAACATGATTAAAAAAAAAAAAACAAAACGGATCTGGTAAGATCATCTGCTCACTTACAGGAAGGCTGCAGTAGAAGAGATTTCAATTCAGCGTTCACTGTGCATCTTCTATATGGCAAGGCTCTGCTAGACGCTGGAAGTACCATAATGAAAAGAAGAAGAAAAAAAAAAAGAAAACAGCTACTGACCGTGAAAAGTCACAGCCTCCTGTGGGAGATAGACATGTAAACATATAAAACATGTGAACATATCACTTCAATACAATGCAATACAATATGCCAGAGTGGTAAAGAGTTGGTGTGCTGCCCAACGGAGCTTGTATGCAATGCTAACACATGTGGCTTTCATTTGGAAAATGATAGTAATTGAAAGGTTTTAGGTAGGGTGGTGATTTGGCCAGTTCTGCATTTTTCGATGGATCTCTCTAACCATGAGAGGGTGGGCCTGAAGGGATAAGACTGATAGCAGGCAGCCACGGAGTTCGGAGGTGATTTCAGATGACTGGGGCAGAGATGGTGAGCACCTACAGCAGGAAAGAGTAAAGACTGAGGAGAAGAGATAGGTAGAGAAGATGATAAAATGGAAGAAGGCTTGAATAGTATCTAAGAGTTGGGCTCTTTTGACAGGAAGATGGTGATGACACTAGCTAGAAACCGGCACTACAGAAAAAGAAACGAGTTTGGAATAAAAATAATTATTTCTATTGGGGACATGATGCATTCCTGCAAGATGGCTAAGTGGACATATGCAGAAGGAAATTAGATATACGATTCTGAAATCTAGGAGACAGATTAAGACTAGGAATATGTATGTGGGGAGTTATGGGCATCTAAGAGAATCTTAAATCCATGAAAGTAACAGTCTCCAAGAAGAAAGGGCAGAGACTGAAGAGCACTAGGCCAGGGAAGAACTCCAGAGAACACTGACATTTAAGGGATAAATAGAATAAAATCCCACAAAGGAGCTTATAAAATAGAAAGTATGGAAAGAATCCTGAGAGAATGATGACTTGGAAACCAATGGAGTATAGAGTTTCCAGAAAGAGCAAATCTAATGCAGGAGAGAGGCCCAGTAAGTCATGTGTTCATTAAAGTTGACAATATGGAGGTCACTATTTCTTTGGCAAGAGCAATTTCATCGGAGTGTAGAGATGGAAGTCTCTGTGTTGTGGGTTGGAAAGGGAATGGGAAGTGGAGACTGTAATTCTAAGCTGTAAACAACCCTAAAGGGAATGAGAAAGATTGGGCAGCAGGTAAAGGAAGACATGATATTGAAAGATCCTGTTTCCCATCTGCTTTCGTAGTGGAAACGACTTGACTATGTTTATATGTTGAAAGTAAGAAGAATCAGTGAAAAATAGAGGAAGAAGAAGGAATTATTCATGGAGTAAAGTGCTATAGCATCCTAGAGGGGATGAGACCCATAAGCAAGGCAAAGCAAGGAGAAAAGTATGGGCATAGTAAGCAGGGGACAAAAAAAGAACAAGAATTTGGTTTATTTCATGTTTGGTGGTCTAAAGAATCGCAGTTGTTTCCATGAAGTAAGAGGGAAGGTGTCCCATGATAGGAGTCACTGTTGATGAAGAGGTTTGAGGCAAGTGGTAAGGATTGGCCACAGTCCCCGTGGGAGTAAATTGAGCAATCACAAATAACAGGATTGTGCAGCAGTGTTGAGAACCCACAAAGACCATGAATTTATAGTCACTAATCTGCACATTTGTGAGTTACTCTTTTCTAGTAGCACTCAGTACCCTGAGATAGTAACAGAAAAAATGAATTATGGTGTTTTCCCTGAGCTGGGATTTTTCCAGGAGAAAGAAACAAAAGACAACGGACCAGGGAGTTGAGGGTGTTGGTGAGGTGGTGATCCAAGTGACCAATGTGTGATCTAAGCTGGAAAGATAAAACACTGTGTCAGAAACACAAGGGTATGTTAAACTAGATCTTAAATGGGGGCAAGGGGGGTGGGGAATTACAGGAGCAGGAATTTGGAAATCGAGAGGCTAATGTGTTCTAGGGAAAGGAAATCACATGTGTAAAGACAGATGCAAAGGGGAACAGCAAGACTTTCAGTGTAGGTGGGCCACACATTGCATAGAGGAAAGTGACATAGAATCAGGATGGAAACATACATTAAGCCAGATTGTGAAGAGCCAAAATAGTTTAGGCATTCATTCCTTTAAGAAACCTGGAGCCAGCAGAAGTTCTCAGATTGAGGAGCCCCCGATGACCACAGCTATGCAGGTTGTGCCCCACACAGGGACTCCTCCCGTGGGGCTGAACTTCAGGCCCAGCTCTGCTTGCAAGCCATTCACCTTGTTCTGTTGCTTCAGTGCCAAGAAGAGGCTCTTTCCTGTAACCCTGCTCTAGATTTCCAGACACGGGCATTAACACAGCATCGACAAGAGCAGGGTCAGAGACAGGGCAAAATGGTTGAACATATTTGACCATCTTGTCACAATGACTCCTCCACGTCTTATGAAATCTTTGTCCATAGTGACCACTTTTTCAAAATTAATTCCAACATCTTGGCAAAAGATGAAAAAATTAAAGAAATCCATTACATTGTTTCACAAATGTTAGGAAACTGAATCATAGACAAAACGTGGTGCAAAATGCAGCCTCTTTTTAAAATAATCGTTTAAAAAGTAAATAACATACAGGTTTAGAAATTGTTTTAAGACCACCTCATTTGCTGCTAAGGTTATATGTGTTCCAGGTGTCAGAAAGACCAAATACGAAAAAAAAAAAAAGTTTAAAAATAATTTAAGTAAGAAAGGGAGTATTTTTGTACAGAGGTTTAATGTTGTTCTCATTCTGTCATTTTTAACTAAAAATTGACATGAAGGCAAGAAGGGCATTGTTTTTTTTATTTTTTTTATTTAATTTTTTTTTTCAACGTTTATTTATTTTTGAGACAGAGAGAGACAGAGCATGAACGGGGAAGGGGCAGAGAGAGAGGGAGACACAGAATCGGAAACAGGCTCCAGGCTCTGAGCCATCAGCCCAGAGCCCGACGCGGGGCTCGAACTCACGGACCGCGAGATCGTGACCTGGCTGAAGTCGGACGCTTAACCGACTGCGCCACCCAGGCGCCCCAAGAAGGGCATTGTTGATTAAAGAGTGGTCCTAACCTTCCCAGGACTTGACTGTCTTTTTACTGATCCACAGCAGATAAGAATTTGAGAGTAAAGGTTTACAAACTTTTATAGTAATTGAATAATCTATGTTGAATCCCATAGCAAAATACTGAGTCTCCTATTTTGTGCATTTTAGGGTTTTTTTGTTTCCCTTTTCTAGTAATTAATTTTATTATGTCTTTTTAAAAATTATAGATCCACAGCAAATTCAAAATTTTCTAGATGGGTGATGGGTATTAAAGAGGGCACTTGTGATGAGCACTGGGGTATTGTATGTACGTGATGAATCACTGAATTCTACTCCAGAAACCAATATTGCACTGTATGTTAACTAAAATTTAAATCTAAAAAAAAAAAAAAATTGGTCTTTCACCATGGATAGTTTGGGAAGCACTGAGCTAGAGGACCACTATTCCATTTGACCATCACTGCAAAGATGATTACAGAATGAAAAAAGTAAATGCAGACAAGTTCCTTTTTACCTTACCCACTTTGAATTTATATTTTAAAGGCCTATTTCATTTTACCTTAGATTGTTGATATTAAAGGCTGTTTTCTGCTATAGGCTTATATGCATTGCTTAGAAACTCTTTAAAAGAAAATAGCCTTATTAGAAAACAGGTGGTAAAGGACTGGTTTAGCAGTATTTGCTCATTTTCTAAGTGGAACTCCAACATTGGGTACCACCAAGAAGTTATTCTTCATTCCTTTTGGGAAAAGGAGATACTCTTCTTTTTAAGAGGTAAATTAAGTCACCCTCTTTTGATTGGAAGCAGCTAGCATAGGGTCTCACACTATTAATGTAGTTTAGTTTCCTAGTTTATCAACGGGTTTTTTTTTGTTTTTTTTTTTAATTTATTTTGGGGACAGAGAGAGACAGAGCATGAACGGGGGAGGGGCAGAGAGAGAGGGAGACACAGAATCGGAAACAGGCTCCAGGCTCTGAGCCATCAGCCCAGAGCCTGACGCGGGGCTCGAACTCACGGACCGTGAGATCGTGACCTGGCTGAAGTCGGACGCTTAACCGACTGCGCCACCCAGGCGCCCCTAGTTTCCTAGTTTAAATACAAGGAAGTCTGCCACAGGGAGATCAGTTCTCCCAAGATCATGCAGCTAGTGAATGGGGAGGTACAGATTCAAACCCAAGACCCTATACCCTGACAGTGCTTGCACTCTTTCTGCTGTTCTGCCATAAAAAGAGTTCTGGTGGGGGACCCTGAGAGTGAAAGCTTATACAAGCTTCACTTCCAGGAGCCTGAAATAGGATAATAAATATTAAAATAATGTGGAGTGTTTTTGAATCTCCTAAATATGTAAATTTCCTTGTTCTATTTAGAGCTTTCTGCATATGGACAAGATAGATGTTTATCCCAAACTGATTTGCACATCACACAGAAAAACATAAGCGCAGAGGGAAGTTACCCATACCAGTTGTCTTGATGAAACTGGTTTAATCCGGGCTGCTAATAAACATGCTCCTAAAACAAACCACCTTGATTCTTTTAGGAAATAAGTGAGATATCAATTAGAAATGAGTGAATACCTGAGAAATATCAAGTCATCGCAGAAATTACATGGTCCCTGTGAGGAATTCAGAAACCTCATTGATTAGTTTAACACATGTCTGTTCAGTGAACTAAACAACTTTGCTGCTTCAGAGAAGTATCTGCACCACAAATTTAAACTGCTAATCAATCATTTGGCACTATTATCTAGATGATGCCAGAAAAAAATCCAGATGCTTAATATATGGAAATACAAATTTTTTAGTGAATATTTTTGGCATTGTTTAGGTTTTTTAAATTTTTTTAAACAACTTTTTTTAATGTTTATTTATTTTTGAGAGAGAGAGAGACAGAGCACGAGCAGGGGAGGAGCAGAGAGGGAGACACAGAATCCGAAATAGTCTCCAGGCTCTGAGCTGTCAGCACAGAACCCAAAGTGGAGCTCGAACTCACAAACCGTTA
This sequence comes from Felis catus, assembly GCF_018350175.1. Classification (NCBI taxonomy): domain Eukaryota; kingdom Metazoa; phylum Chordata; class Mammalia; order Carnivora; family Felidae; genus Felis; species Felis catus. The sequence continues at coordinate 95,939,155 of NC_058374.1, forward strand.
GACCGTTGACCTGAGCCAAAGCCAGACGCTCAACAGACTGAGCCACCCTGGCACCCCTTACATTTCTTTTTAATGTTTATTTATTTTTGAGACAGAGCATGAGTGGGGGGAGGGGCAGAAAGAGGGAAGCACAGAATCCAAAGCAGGCTCCAGGCTCTGAGCTGTCAGCACAGAGCCCAACAGGGGGCTCCAACTCAGGAACCGTGAGATCATGACCTGAGCCAATGTCGGACGCTTAACCAACTGAGCCATTCAGGCACCCCGGAATTGTTTACTTTTAGCTCGAGAAAATAGCATTTTACTCAGCTATATAATTGTTCAGTAGCAGACACTAAAAGTTATCATTGTTTTTTTACCATACTCTAAAACATGTAACTGAATATTTTGTCTACCTGTACATACTAGTGACTTTGTAAAGAGTAAATGATCAGTCCCTCAATTCTTACCATCAATGATTAAAAGTTAATATTTGATAAAGGAACCAAGCAATCCATACTGACATCAACTGGTTAGGCGCTATGGGTGTGGCCACTTAAATAAGAAGGATATTTTTAAAAGCTCGTGGGTGAAATGGGTAAAGGTGGTCAAAAGATACAAATTCCAGGGGTGCCTGGGTGGCTCAGTCGGTTAAGCGCCCGACTTCCGCTCAGGTCAGGATCTCACGGTCCCTGAGTTCGAGCCCCGCGTGGGGCTCTGTGCTGACAGCTCAGAGCGTGGAGCCTGTTTTCTATTCTATGTGTGTGTGTCTCTCTCTGCCCCTGCCTTGCTCATGCTCTGTCTCTCTCCCAAAAATAAATAAACGTAAAAAAAAAAAAAAAAAAGATACAAACTCCCAATTCTAAAATAAGTAAGTCCTGGGGATGTAATAACATACAGCAGGGCACATATAGTTAACAAAACCATATTTTTTATTTGAAAGTTGCTAAAAGAGTAAATCTTACAAGTTCTCATCATAAGAAAAAAAAAGTTCTCGCTATGTGCGGTGATGGATGTTAACTAAATTTATTGTGGTTACCATTTTGCAACATATACGTATATCAAATCGTTATGTTGCACACCTAAAATTAATACAATGTCATATGCCAGTTAAATCAATTTTTAAAATAACAAATAAAAAGAAGCTCATTGTCTCCTCTAGAGGTAAATTTTCAGTACATACACCTGATCTGAGATTATGATGAATTCTGAATATAATCTGAATCTTCAGGTTTGACCAATGGGTCATTTTTAAAGTCAACCTGTAGCTGACTGGTATATAAAGTCTTAGTTGGTCTCGATGACAATCTGTCCAGCACTCGGTCTTTTGTCCTCTCAGATACAGACGGCGTATATCAGTGGTGCTGTAGGGTTATGTGGGAGACAGTAAAGAAATAGAAACGTAAAAACAGAATGAAATCTAATTACACGGAGTTTCCCTTAAAACAAAAATCGATTGAGTTCTGCCCAAAGTGGCTTGTTGTTTCCTGTGCCAGGAACTACCGTGCAAGCCCAGCAGGAAGTGTGCTCCAGAGCAGGATCACATTACACCCTTGTTTTATGGTTCATTTCACTTATTTAATGCAATCTGAGAACCTGCAAAGGGAACATGTTAGAAGGAGGGAATAGGCTTTTTGTCTTGTTTTGTTTTTTTAAGTTTCTTTGAATCAAAACATTTGTTTTTACAAGGTGCTTATAGCCCCACAGAAGCAGGACTTCCAGAGTTGCATGGTGAAGACATTTCTCTTTGTCACCAAATTCAAAGCAAGTCATGAGGTTGGGTTATGTCTAGGGTTGAGTTATGTCTGTTTCCTTTGCCGTCCTACTCACATAATTTTAAACATGAAGTATTGCAACCAGGCCCACAAATGGCCTAAATCATTTTGAATTCACATAAGCTCCTCCTAGGATCTCTAATTTGATAGAGAGACCAAGGTGGTCTGGGGCGGGGGCGGTGGTGGGGCAGGAATATATTTCAGATGCAAAATAGCGATTCATTTGTCGAGCAAAAGAATGAGTTTGGCCGTATTGCTTGAAAACGTGTGAACTGAGCAGCTGGATTTCCTTCTGGTGGCATTCCTTGTGTGGACACCGCTCCTCACATGCTGTCTGTTTTCCTCTCCAGAGACCTCAGTATGAACAACATCAGTCAACTGCCCCCGAGTCCCCTGCACAGTCTCCGCTTCCTAGAGGAGTTGTAAGTATCGCCGTAGTAGTGATGCGTCCAGTCAACACTGCGCACATTCTTGTGTTTGCCTCTCATACTTAACTGTGGGAACCAGATAAAACAAGGCAAAAAAGCTGTCAGCACCAACAATTTTGGCACATGAGGAAACACTTACTTGGGAGGGGAGAAAAAAAAATTGCCTGTGATTCTGGAAATCAACTTATAAAAGAGTTTACCATGACGCTACAACTTTCTAAGGTGAGACTGAGCCAAACAAATTAAAATTTTAAAACAAAGGCTGTTTAAAAGAGCTGGATGTCTCTTTGGAAATAGTTAAGCAGCAGGATATTAAAAGTTTGAATGCTCGTTCATGTTTATTAAAATAGCAAGTAAAGCTATAATCAAAACCAAAAACTGCTGCTTGGTTTGGGTTGTGACCGGGAGAATTGGGTCCACATCCCATAGCACCAAAACTTCTTGTCCTAATCACTTTTAATTACTATTTTCCTACTTCTTCATTTAGCTTCCCTCAAGGCTTGGACAGAAAAACATGAAATCCACAGAGGACGTCAAACTGGGCTCTCCCAAAGTCACTGTAAAAAAAATAAAAAATAAAAAAGGAGGAAGCTAAAATTAGCTAATGATACACAGAGGAATCTTGATTAGGTCTAGTAATCATTTTCCAGAAGACGAAAAAGAACTGTATAATCCAAAAATCTGCATTTAAAAATTCATTTGATCTTCTTACCCTATTGAGTGATGGAGACTGAGGGAGTGAGGTGCCATCTCAGTCTTCATGAAGAAAGTTTGGCACCATCATTAGAGTAAGTCCTCTGACTGTTGATTAAAGGAATTGTTTAGGCAATGACCTCTTTTGAAAAACTTCCTTTATAAATCCTAAAGTCAGGGTCCAATCTGGAGAGTAATTTAAATGGTTGATGCACTGCATGATCCGCCGCGGGAAGTGGAAAGAATATTCCACCGTAACCAAATTACACTATGTCGATTTTTTCCTTTTTCAGGAGGATAATATTCTCACACTTCCCTAAGGCTTTTCTCTTTATTTTTGATGGCCTTACATTTTTGCAAATGCTATTGTTTTACTACCGAAAGTCGAATATATGTCCAGATTGTTTTCCAGAGTTACAGTGGGGAAGCTCAGAAGATGGGATTGTACAGCAAGTTTTTATCATTCAAAGAATGGGTTTTCAATCGGGGTTTTCCAGCTCCGCTTTTCCCGTCTTCTTTTTTCTCTCTGACCATTTCCATTGCTGAAAATTAACCTTGATCAGGGCTGAGACCTTGTCTAGCTTAGTCATGGCTTGTATGTAATAAATAATCAACACATTTTTGGGGTGCTCGGTTGGCTGAGCGTCCGACTCTTGATTTGGGCTCAGCTTGCGATCTCACAGTGGGATTGAGCCCCGAGTTGGGCTTTGTGCTGAGCTCAGACCCCGCTTGAGATTCTCTCTCCCTTGCTCTCTGCCCCTCCCCCACTCATGCTCACACACACTCTCTCTCTCTCTCAAAACAAATATTTAAAAAAATAATCAATACATTTTTGATGGATGAGTAAATGAATTAATGAACAATGAGAAAGCAAAACATGTAAAAGGAGCTTCTCATACAAGTTAGCTGCCTTAGAAAAAAATAACAGATGTGGTAGACATTAGCTAATATTTCTAAAGATAACCTTTAGCAAATTTTGATTAGTGGTTTTTCCTCATTTCCATCCTTCTCATCTTCCCTTTCTCACCATAATTAACATACTATGCTTAGTTCTATTTTCCCCTGTATTTCGAAGGTGTGCATTTCCTATGCTTTTCTCTTTAATTTCCTTACACTATGAGATGGCACAAGGCTTCCATTCTGTGTCAACATGCACCTCAACTTTAGACCACAAACTGAATCAATAAATAATTCACTTCCCTAAGGTCTTTGTTCAGTAGAATTCCTCCCTCAGTGACCAACTCATTCAAAATAACTCCTCATTCTTCATGAGGTGAATGTTAGTTCTGTTCCAAGGCCGGTTTCTCAAAAGGTAATTGAGGAAAGTCAGGGGGAAAAAAATAGGGAAGGAACTACCATTTGAAAAAGATATTTTTTCTATATTGTCTTATTTTGATATCTGGAAACTCCATTAAGTGTCTTGACTGTGGAATCATGGGATTTCAGAAATAGAAGGGACCCTTAAAGGACTATTCATTCTAGTTTTTCATTCTGTCCTGGAATGCCCTCTATTGAGTTGGCCGACTTGCAGAATGTAAAAGCTAGACCACTTTCTCATATATAATTCTATGTTGTATCTGACTGATGTTTTGAAGACATCATTATTCATTTCATGGCAAAAGGGGATAGTATTTATAGAACCTGGAGAAATGATCAGCTCTGTTTGGTTTATTCTTTTGTTCCCAAGGCTAATTTTAGGGTGTTGTGTTTAAAACAAAACAAAACATAGCAAAAAAACAAACAAACAAAAAAAAAAGCACCCATTTTGCAGAGTATTGTGATTATGCCTCTGGTATGTTGCTCATAATTTCATTAGACTTAGCTATGTTTAAGTCTGTATTCTCTTCTAGAGTAGAAGATCTTCAGAATAATAATGTAATTATAATGACAACAATAGTAGCTTACTCTGCTCAAAATTTTTCCACTGAATCCTCCTAACAACCCCATAAAAGTAGATATTATTGTTATCCACACTTCGTAGATTAAAAAAAAAAAAAGAAAAGATGAAGTGCAGAGAAAATAAGAAACTTGTCCAAGACCATGAAGTGTTAAGTGTCAGGGCTAAAATTCAAACCCACCTTTAAAGCCACACTCAGAAGGTAGAGGAAGAGGTAGGAATTGTACGTGATTTGTGCATTTCTTTTCCCCAGTAGTACCTAGCACAGTGTTTTGCACAAAACTGTTATTTAAATTGAGTTTTGTAATCATAGGTCTGTCATATGTCTGTGTCTGTCTGTGTATATGTGGAGGAATGAAATAGAGAGAGTAGGAGAGAGATCTGTCTGCCCAGCTGGGAGAGATTGGATATTCTGGTTATCAATTCACTACCATCACCGATTATTGGCTGTGGAGAAATGTCATCAGAATTTTCAGATGTAGAATTGTCAGAGTATCACCAATTTAGCACTGCTTCATAGGTACAAAACCTTAGTGACTATTTTTATATGTGCCTGCATATGCTTAAACAGCATGTTTATATGGTATTCTACCTGAATCAACAAATGACAACCATGCAGCTGGATACAGACATTTAGATATCTGGGGTGTGTGTGTGTGTGTGTGTGTGTGTGTGTGTGTGTGTGTATCTTTTGTTATGACAGTAGAGCACTGTTCTAAAAGTATTCCTTCATTCAGTTTATTCAGCTTCTCTCTGGCTTTTTCTCTTTATCTATTAAATAAGAAGGTGTTACGGATACTATTAATGATTTTAATAAAACTCTCACCACAAAACTCAATTTTTAAAAATCACTATTGATAAAGGCAAGTAACCACTCTTCCTGTTCACTAATTACCCAACTTATCATTTCCCTAGTTTAATTCATATAATTATGTTTTGAACTATGTAGACAGCCATGATTCATTCCTCATCTGGAGCTTAGCAAAGGTGTCGCAGTTTAAAACCCTCTAAGAATCAATAAAGCCTTAATGGTACTCCCTGACTCACTGTTTAGAAATATATGTATATTCTAACCCCAGAAAAAGTGACTACCTGAGGCAATGATTTAAGAAGAATAAAGGTCCTCACCATTGATGAGTTCCTTTTCCTCCTGACGTTCTAGAATGTTTGCTACTTGTGCCACATATTCAAGTCTTATTTATGAATGTTATTTATTTTTTTAACTCTATGCAGTGACTGGACATGCAGAGGCCAAACGTCCTATTGTTACAAAGAGAAAGAGAGCGGGCGTCTAGCTGGCTCAGTGGTTAGAGCATGTGACTCTTGATCTTGGGGCTGTGAGTTCGAGCCCCATGTTGGGTATAGAGATTACTTAAAAAATAAAATATATAAAAAAAAAAAAAAAAAGAGAAGGAGAGCCTTCTTCTTTTGGAAAAAAACAAAAACATGGTATCTGAGTGTGGCGAGGCTGTGCTGTGTAGGGAGAAAAGGGCAGGATTTAGAGGCAAAACCCAGATCTTGTCTCTGCACTACCTGATAATCCACTTGATTTCACTGGGTCTCCGGGGATAATGGCAAGAGCTGCCCCGCCTGTGCTTTGAGATGTTTCTGAGAATTGAATGAAATGATAATGAGAGAACTTTGGTAAGCTCTCATTCACCTGTTGAGCTGTGTTAGTATAATGAAAACACCTTCAAGAAGAGTCCAACCTCTTTCTTTCCTCTTTCAAAAGCCTGACTTTGCAGTAACCCAGGGATCCAGGACTTGGGAAGGAAAAGCTCTTTCAGGGGCGCTTGAGTGGCTCTGTCGGTTAAGCCTCCAACTTCAGCCCAGGTCATGATCTCACAGTTCGTGGGTTTGAGCCCCACGTCAGGCCCTGCACTGACAGCTCAGAGCCTGAAGCCTGCTTCGGATTCCGTGTCTCCCTCTCTCTCTGCCCCTCCCCTGCTCACGCTCTGTCTCTCTCTCTCTCTCTCTCTCGCTCTCTCAGAAATGAATAAACACCCAAAAAAAATTTTAAAAAAGAAAGAAAACTTTCAAACTCTCAAACACAATCAGCGCAGAATAGTTCTTTCCCAAATTTAAACATCCTGAACGCTAATTGCATTTCTCTCCAACAGTGTCTCTCTCAGTTCTGTTGATTCAGTTCTATTAGGGACTTATGTTAATGTTTGCTATTTGGACAAATTAAAGATTTGGTACTCAGAGTGTGGTTCAGATGTTAGGAGCTAATGGCAGAGTGTTCCTCATGCTGACATCCACAAGTCCCATTAAACTTAGATTAGTAGTTTGATGAAACCAGAGGGGAAAATGAACTGTTACCATTTTAAACAGTGTGAGCTGAAGGCCTTTGTTTCCGAGTAGTATTTTAAAATCTTTCCAGATACTAATGCTATTGGAATCAAATACTCGATTTAGCCGTCAAGGAAACATGAGAAGCTCTAGGGAGGTCTGTTTTTAAGTTACTATTGTTCCCTGGAACTGCTTGCTCATATTATGGTTGGCCTTGAAGAATCTCTATATAAATAGTAGATACCGATTATTGTAGATGAAATTTGTAATGAGAAATACCACCAGACTTCCTGAAAGCACAATCTACACTTGATACTTCTACTTCCTCATCATGGGGCTGAAAATAGTGAGAGCTGTCCTGCCTGTCTTTTGAGATTTTTTCCCAAAGATCAAATGAAATAATGATGAGAGAACTTTGGTAAACTCCAATTCACATATTGGATGTGTTAGTAAAATGAAAACACCTTCATGCCCATGAATAATCTTCGTGCCCCTTGGCTTTGTCACAGTGTTCCGTCTCTTGTCTTCATGGATCTGGCAAATGATTAAAAATGCTGCCTCTTTGAAACTCGCTTTCTCTAATGTTACTTCATGGCAATTATTTTGGTTCTCCTCTAAATGTCTATCCATATAGCTAGAGGTTGTGTAGCTATATATGTCTATATATATGTATATATGTATATGTATGTATATATATGTCTATATATATATTCTTATATATGTCTATATAAGCTAGACATTTAGATATCTGTCCGTGCGTGTGCACGTGTGTGTGCTCACGGGTGTGCGTGTGCTCACGGGTGTGTGTATCTTATGTTATGACAATTTGGGCAGTGTTCTGAAAGTGTCCTACCTCTCTGGCTCCTCCCCTTTTTCTCTTTAGCATCCTTCCTCCTCCACCCCCCAGCTCCTATAAAAGGTAGACATTCCCCAGATCTCTGCACTTCTTTTTATTGTCTCCTTTCTCAGGTACTTTTTAGTTTGTTCATTCAATACATGTTTATTGAGTTACTGGGAACATAAGAGAGAATAGGACTTGCTATGGTTCACTCAATTGTTCAACAAGTCCCCGACATAGGGGAGCTTAACAATCTAGCGGGGGTGACAGATTGTACATGAGGACACTAGCACCTGAGATATTTGATGATTGTAACAAAAGTGATGAAGAGCACAAACACAGGGAGAGAATAAATGACAAGAGAAGACAAAGAGGGAAAGTCTAAAAAGAGGATATCTACACTGAGATCAGGAGGATGAAGGGATGGTGGTGGTCCTAAGAGCTGGAATAGTGTTTCTGCCAAAAGAACAGTGTGAGTGGAGGTCCTGCGGTAGGAAGGAATGTAATGTGTTTGCAGACATGGAAGATCACTGTGGCTGCTACAGAGAGAAAGGGAGGGGGACTGGCATGGGATGAGGTTGGAAAGGAAGGCAAAGATCAGATCACGCAGGACCGATGAGGCTGTGTATAAGAATTAAAATAAGAGGGGCGCCTGGGTGGCGCAGTCGGTTAAGCGTCCGACTTCAGCCAGGTCACGATCTCACGGTCCATGAGTTCGAGCCCCGAGTCAGGCTCTGGGCTGATGGCTCGGAGCCTGGAGCCTGCTTCCGATTCTGTGTCTCCCTCTCTCTCTGCCCCTCCCCCGTTCATGCTCTGTCTCTCTCTGTCCCAAAAATAAATAAACGTTGAAAAAAAAAATTTTTTTTAAATAAAAAAAAAGAATTAAAATAAGAGCAATGGAAAGCCACTGGAGGGTTGTGTACAGCTAGTAAAATAATAGGATTCATGATTTTAGAAGATTTCTCTGACTTCTGTATGCAAAAGAGATTGGAGAATTATAGAAGCAGAGAGACCTGATAGGAGGCTACAGACCCATTAGGAGACACCTGTGGTTGTCCGAGAAGGAAACCCAAAAGCTGAACCATTTTTGTTAGGTAGACAACCACCAAATCAATATTTCTGGTTCAGATTTCTTTTGTCTTTCACTGCTGACCAGCGGTTCTCAAAGTGTGGTCCCTGGACCTATGGCATTGACACCCCCTATGAACTTGTCAGAAATGCAAATGTTTTGCCCCATTCCAACCTATTGAATCAGAAATTCTGGGGATTAGGCCCAGGAAACCGCCGCTAACAAGCTCTTCAGGGAATTTTGATACATGATAAATTTGAGGACCACTACTCCGGGCCAGTCGTTCTCGAATTCTGGTGAGATCAGAATCATCTGGAGTGCTTGTCAAAACACACATTGCTGAATCCCACCACAGCGTTTCTTCAGCAGGTTGGAAATAGGAGGGGAAGATATCAGGAATCTGCATAAGTAATCAAATTCTGCTAGTCTAGGGACTAGCTAGTCTAGGGACCATACTTTGAGAATCCTCGACTAAGTGGCACTTCCATCTACCCCACCAATACATTAAAACCTGGCAAGCACAGAACCAGATTTATGCATCCTGCCCCCAACAAGCTTTTTCTCTTGCCTTTCCTGCTTGCCATCAGCATTCTTATTATCCAAACTTGTGATCATTGTGTCTGTCACTCCTTCTGTGTCCGTCACTCTTTCTCTCTCACCCCCTAGTATCAGCCATTTTCCAGATCCAGAGTTTATATAATTCCACACTCTTTTCCCATTTGTTTACTCTATTTCATCACCACATAGTTCAGGTTCTTATTGTCTCTTCTGGATAATTATTAAAACCCATTAACTAACCTCTCCTAATTCTCCAACAAGTAATGGATGAATCATCATCTCTGGGGATGGAGATATAAAGGCCTCTAGTTGACCTTATCAATATTAAACTGAGAATTATTTCAGACTTTTCCGCCTTTGCATATGCATTAGAATCACCAGAAGCATTTTGAATTTTTTTTAAGTTTATTTATTTATTTATTTTGAGAGAGAGTGTGCAAGGAAGGGGCAGGGGGAGAGAGAGAGAGAGAGAGAGAGAGAGAGAGAATCCCAAGCAGGCTCATGCTCATCGAGGAGGAGCCCAACATAAGACTCCATCTCACAACAGTGAGACGCTCCTAGACCTGAGCCAAAATCAAGAGTCAGATGCTTAACCAACTGAGCCCCCCAAATGTCCCTCACCTTGAATGTTTTTAAAACTATTAATTACTGGGGCTTATTCCCAGAGATTCTGATTTAATGGGATTCAGTGGGGACTCAGACATTATTTTTTAAAGCTCTAGAGGTGAGCTGAGACCCACTGGGATATATGAAGCATCACAGTGCAGCAAGATAGTCAGGGACTCATCAGTTGATTGTGGGGACCTAAAGCAATGTCCAAAGGTGAGAGATGACTCTGAGTAAGGCTATGAGATTAGGTGCCAGAAGACGGGGGAGGCACAGTCAGTGAAACGGGAAATTCAAGGGGAACAACTGATATTTTGGAGGCAGGGGATGCCTGGTTCTGGAGAAACTAGGTGTAAGGTGCCAGTGGGACATCCAAATGGGGATGTCATTAACACAGTTGGAATATGAGTCTGGAGCATGATGAGTCTGCTCTAGAAAGAATGACTAAAGAGTTGTTTACAAAGAGGTGATTTTTGAAGGTGCTGGAGCAGACAAGGATCTTGAGAGAATGTGTAGGCTCTGTGTTTCCCGGTGTGGCTCTCTACCCATATTAAAATCATCTGGGCTGCCTCTTTTAAAATGCAGTTTCTTGAATCCTTCCCCTTAGAAATTCTAATTCACTAAATCTGAGTGGGAGCCTGGGGATCTGAATTTTTTGTAGCTTCTCTGGAGATGGCAATGTATACCAAAGTTTGAGCACCACCAGACAGAGAAAAAAGAAAACGTGTGAGGACAGAAACTTGATGAGAATTAAAAGAGGGGCTAACAATAAGAAAGTGAGACCACTAGTCATAGTGGTGAGGAACGGTAAGGTTGCACAGGATCTGGAGGGCAATGGAGGAATCTGAATAAGAAGCAGTGAGCACAGTTTCCTTATGGCCTTAACCCCAGTGATGCAGCCATTTGTGTCCTTGTGTTTTTCCTGTTTTAGATTGATTTTTCCTGGCCAACCTAAGCTCCAGATCAAGTAATGGTTAAAAACCAAGTAATGGTTAAAATCTCAAATTTTAAAACCAAAATGCTATGTTGAACCAAATTCTCTTTTGTAAACTTTTCTATATAAGCATGAGCAAATAACCTGTCTGTGACTCATTTTCCCCTCTGTAAAAGGTGAATAATCATGTTGTTTAATATGGTTTTTATAAGAATGAAATAGCACAATGTATATAAAGTACTTCAACACTGCGCCTGGAACTTGCAAATTGTTTAGTAAGAGGTAGGTACTGCTAGCATGCCCCAAAGCACTATACGTGGCATATTGAAAGTACTCAAAGAAATGGCTGAATTTTGGGGCGCCTGGGTGGCGCAGTCGGTTAAGCGTCCGACTTCAGCCAGGTCACGATCTCGCGGTCCGGGAGTTCGAGCCCCGCGTCGGGCTCTGGGCTGATGGCTCAGAGCCTGGAGCCTGCTTCCGATTCTGTGTCTCCCTCTCTCTCTGCCCCTCCCCCGTTCATGCTCTGTCTCTCTCTGTCCCAAAAATAAATAAACGTTGAAAAAAAAAAAATTTAAAAAAAAAAAAAAAAAGAAAGAAATGGCTGAATTTAAATTTGATGTGTAATGAAGAAGGCATATTCCTCAGCTATTTCCGATCTGGTTGTGTGACTGGCCAGCCATCTTGGAATAATTATGCCAGACCTAAAGCCACTGTAGCACAATGGCCAACTGTCTTTAGAGATCAGATCAAATGATCAATCAATAAATATTGATTCAGCATCCCGCTGTGTGCAGGCAATAAGATTATTGGTCTTAGGAATCTATAATCAAATCAGGTAGACTACAAAATAAAAGGTAGAAAATGAACCTTACAGATAGCCTTGTATAGAATATGTCCTATAGGAAAGATGACTGTAGACTGAGGGAATTAAGGGAGGTTTCACAAAGGAGTTAGTATTGTACTCCACTAGTCTGTGGTTAAAGAAACCATAGGGCTCTATGCCCACTGAAGTATTCTCTATTCCCCTGAAGAGTTCATTTATTCATTCCAGTGGTCTTAGCCTTTGAACCTTGAAATCTGAATATTTTTACACTATCTAATAATGAAAGCAAAATGGACAGCTCAAAAACACGTAGTTTAAAAAAGGAAAGTTTTTTTTACTGGATTTGACCAATTGGATATGCTTAATTTACTGGGGGGTGGGAAGGAGACCACATTTTTTTGAAAATCACAACTTCTTGAGGCATATTAGGGAAGACACTTATTTCCTCCAATGGGAAGAAAAACAGTCGATGGAATTTCATACTCCTTACATCCAAGGCTGCCAAATGGGCTTCAGCAAACCTTACCAAAGATGAATGCCAGAGGGTTAAACTCTAAGCATCTGGGCCTTTTCACTGGCGTGGGCATCTCATAAAAGAAAACCTACCATGGTGAGCTTGGCCAATTACAATGATGATGCATTACTGCCAGCAGAGAGAAGATCAGTAGATTACATCTGACTATGAGTTTCATCCTATTTTTGTCAAACTCTTCATATCACCGAGACACTTGGCTCCTTTAAGAATAACCCAAAGCAACACTTATCAATGGAGTGGCCCCCAAAACAGCAAGAGCACTTACTCACTACAGTTGAATCATGAATAACCAATCTGAATTGACTATAATGTTTGTATTCATCAATTTATCTTTTAAAAGTCATTGATTACAATATTATTATGATTCTTCCTAACTTTATTTTAGAAGAATTTCTTCATATGAGAATATTTTGATACATCGTACAGGAATAAGAGACTTCAGAGATTTTATGTTTAAGTGATAGTGTAACTACAATTATTCATGTGAATCACAACTCAGAAGAGTGAAAAGAAATCCAGAAATAGTAACAGAGTCCCTGGAAATTAATATCATAAAATCACAGAAAAAGAAAATAGTACCAGAAAACTGGAAATCAGCAAGTGTCATCCAGATCTTCAGCATGGGAAGAGGGGGAAACTACTACCATTAAGCCTGATGTTAGCCCTCACCAATTTTCTAGGACAAATTAATTTTGCAAGTAGAGAATGTGTATCATCCAGGTCTCATGTACTTTGTAAAAAAGTTGAAAAATAAAGCAGTAATTTCTCAGAGCCAGTACGAATTTGCTAAGTAGTCAGAAAAGTCTTCTTTTAAATCATAAGGGTTATCATATTTAAGTTCATCCTGCCCTGATTGTTTAAGTAGCCCTGCTGTTACAGAGCTTCCATGCACCCTCAGAAAAGACTAGATCACATTTAAATGATAAGGGGAAAAGGATGTTTTTGATTTTACGTGAAACCTGTCTGAGCTTTGGTACTTTTACCTACAAAAATGTGGACAATAATAATCTCTGATCTACCTCCTGATATAAAATATGGAAAAGTGCTTCTAAAATGTTAGTGACATAAAAATAAAATAAATTGTTAGTGACATGTCATAAAGGAAGCTTACAATAAACAAGAAGAAAACAGCAAGGTAGAGAGAGGATGAGGGGGAAAGACAGAGGGTAAGCAGGAAACGCACGTGTACCAGAAAAACAATTTGAGGGCAGATAAAGACCATTGTGAAAAAACTTTATCATTTTAAAACAATAAGTGAGGGGCGCCTCGGTGGCTCAGTCGGTTAAGCGTCCGACTTCAGCCAGGTCACGATCTCGCGGTCCCGGAGTTCGAGCCCCGCGTCAGGCTCTGGGCTGATGGCTCAGAGCCTGGAGCCTGTTTCCGATTCTGTGTCTCCCTCTCTCTCTGCCCCTCCCCCGTTCATGCTCTGTCTCTCTCTGTCCCAAAAATAAATAAACATTGAAAAAAAAATTAAAAAAAAAAAAAAACAATAAGTGAAATGAGGCCTAGGAAGGTTAAGAGGCTTTTTTTAAACCTCACAGCACACTAATGGTGAGAAGGAAGAAAACTGAAAAGGGAAAGGAAAAAAAAAAAAAACCCAAGAATTACAAGGCAAAATATTCTCACAAGAACTGACCCAGGAGGCCTGGTAGAACTTGCCAGGTCCTCTCACTAGCTCTGGAAATGCTCCTCTGCCTTTGGAACTCAGCCCGGGAAGCCCATATTAGACCATGGTTCCTCGCTTGGTAATTTCCCTGAGGCTGTCAATCAGATAGCAAGGTTAAGCCCTCCCACTCCCCATGCACACCCCATTCTATCCACATGCCTGTCCCTCTCCAGGCCAACATCCAGAGATGAGAAATTAGGAAAAGGACCAGATGTGACCTCTGATTGCTTTGCTTTCGTCCTTCTGTTTTTCACAAAATGAAGCTACCCAAAACAACAACAAAAATCCTTTAGATTTCTTTACTTAGGGATTCAAATTACTATAGAGATTAAAAGAAACATACACTCTCAAAGATTTTTTTAAGTTTTTTTTTTCTTTATTTTGAGAGAGAGAGAGAGGGAGCACAAGTGGAGGAACAGAGAGAGAGGAAGAGAGAGAATTCCAAGCAGGCTCTGCACTGTCAGTACAGAGCTCTACGCAGAGCCCAAACTCACCAAGCACTAGATCATGACCTGAGCCAAAATCAAGAGTTGACGACTTAACTGACTGAGCCACCCAGGTGCCCCTCAGAGATATTTTAATTGGTGCTTGAGCACCAAAACATCTACTTATTTGACTTACGTGAAGAGGAATGCGTCTATTATTAAAAAACTTGATTTTTTTTCTTTTTATGGCAACTGAGTCAGTGAAACTAACGATAATGGGACAATATGAGTCTAATATATGGAGCAGTATCTTTAGGAATAGACATGTTCTCTATATCATATAAAAAGATATAGAAGCTTTCCTTATTAAGCTGTATCTTATTATAGAAATGAAGATGATGGGAGAGATATTCCCATGAAATAATTTTAGAAACAAGAAAAAAGAATCCAACTCTCAGACAAACGGTATGTGGGTCTCTGGGGTTGGAACATAGTTGCCAGAGATTTGTTAGTTCAAATAGTCACAAGAAAGATTTGTGTGCAGTTCTCGTTATTCAAGTATTCATTGGAAAGCCTTTTTTCCCCTATAGTTAATATTTATTTAATTTTAGAATTACTAAAAACAACCCACATAGTAAAGAAATAAGAGATGGATCCAATGATTTCCTTAAACTGTTGTTTTTGTCAATGAGATAGATCTTCCAGCAGCCCAGCAAATAGTTGATGGTGCATCATAAATTCCTTTGCTTTGGGGCGCCCGGGTGGCTCAGTCAGTTGGGTGTCTGGCTTCAGTTCAGGTCATGATCCCATAGTTCGTGGGTTCAAGCCCTGCATCAGGCTCTGTGCTGACAGCTCAGAGCCTGGAGCCTGCTTCGGATTCTGTCTCCCTCCCTCTCTCTCTGCCCCTCCCCTGCTCACACTTGTCTCTCTGTCTCTCTGTCTCTCAAAAATAAATAAACATTAAAAAGATTTTTTAATAAATAAAATAAATTCCTTTGCTTTAACACAATAACACAGGTTCATGGTTCCATGGGTTAGTTCTTGCCCAGAAAAGAAAAACAGTTCATGAGAAGTAAGCTAGACTTCAGGAAACATAACACAAAGTTATTTACCTAACAATAATTTAAACTAGTAAGATAAATGAATAAAAAGTTTTTACTTTCTCCTTTTCATGTCCAAAGTCAAGGTGTCAGGAACCATCAAAGCTACTCGATGACACTGGACACATTAGCAGTAGTAAGAGTTAAGCATTCATTTGAAAGCTCTGCTCTAGAACTCAGAAACGTACTGTTGACATTATGACTGGAAGCAGGGATAGTTAGGGACTTTTGGGCTGAAATAACCGGTATTAGTCAGCTCAGTGTGATTAGCTAAGTCAAATGTGATCATCAACCAAGCTGAGTCTGTCTTAATTCAACAAGCAACTCTTAGCTGTACACAATTCATTTACTTCAGTATTACATGTAGGACTTTGGATAACTAATCAAATGCACATGAGTTAGATATAAAATATAACCATAAATATAAAATGTTGCTCCTTTTCGCTGCCTACATTTTGTCCTGACCCTAGTAGTTACCAGGTTGGCACCAAATCCCACCACGTCCAGCCACCTCTGCCCCTGGAGCACTGCACCAGCACCTCCCACCTGACCTGCTCCGGTGGCCTCCTGTGCTTCTACTCCATTCTCCCCTTTAATAGCTCCCACCAGAAGGACCATTTTAAAACATAGATCTAATCACATGCCCTCTCCTGGTCAGAGTCCTTACCTCGCCCTCCATAGGCCTGTGTGAAGTGGCCCCAGACACCTCTCCAACCTCATCCCTGCCATTCTCTCCCTCTCTCATTCCTCTCCAGCCATGCTGGCCTCCTTGCGGTTTCTGGACCACACCAGGCCCACTCCCACCTCAGGGCTTTTGCACTACTGCTCCCTTCACGGAGATACCTATGAGTCTCAGACCTCTGCCGAAATGCCCTCTCAGCAGAGAGGTTTCCTTGACCATCTTATCTGAGATAATAGCCCATCACCCTCCACATTGCTCTCTATCCTGTTGACCTTGATTTTCTTCTCAGGGTATGTTTTGTGTGGTAGTATTCCTTTGTCTTTTTGTTAATAATGGCTCTCTCCAGGGCACCTGGGTGGCTCAGTCGGTTGAGCGGCCGACTTTGGCTCAGGTCATGATCTCGCAGTCCGTGAGGTCGAGCCCCGCGTCGGGCTCTGTGCTGACAGCTCAGAGCCTGAAGCCTGTTTCAGATTCTGTGTCTCCCTCTCTCTGACCCTCCCCCATTCATGCTCTGTCTCTGTCTCAAAAATAAATAAACTTAAAAAAAAAAAATAATAATGGCTCTTTCCACATTAGAAAGTAAGCTGCACATATAAAAGCAGAGAGGGAGGCAAACCATAAAAGACTTTTTTTTTCTTTTGATTTTTTTAATCTTTATTTTTGAGAGAGAGAGAGAGAGAAAGAGAGACAGAGTGCTAGTGGGGGAGGGGCAGAGATAGAGGGAGACATGGTTCCGAAACAGGCTCCAGGCTCTGAACTGTCAGTACAGAGCCTGATCTGGGGCTCAAAACCCATGGACTGTGAGATCATGATCTGAGCCAAAGTCGGATGCTTAACCAACTGAGCCACCCAGGTGCCCCATAAGAGACTCTTAAATACAGAGAACAAACCGAGCGTTGCTGGTGGGGTCTTGGGTGGGGCAATGGGCTAAAGGGGTGAGAGTTATTAAGGAGGGCACTTGTTGGGATGAGCCCTGGGTGTTATATGTAAGTGATGAATCACTAAATTTATTCCTGAAATTATTATTACACTTTATGGTAACTAACTTGGATTCAATTTTAAAAGAAGAAGAAGAAGAAGAAAGCAAGTTGCATGAGGTCAGGGGCTTTCCCCATCTAGTGGTCAGTGCTGCATCTCTGTGCCAACAGCAGCGCCAACACAGAGCAGGCCCTCTCTACTTACTGGATCAAAAAGACTGCTTGAAGGAATGATAAAGTAAATGCCTTCCCACTTTAGCGCGAAGAAACACGCTTTAGCTGTTAGAAACACAGCAACACGCAGTGGCTGTGATAGTTCAGGTGTGCCGGCTGCAAGCTAATGATACAAGGACAAAAGGGAAATGAAGCAAGAAGAGTGAATGCTAAAGTTTGGAGCAGCTTTGCAAACGTGGTTCCTCAAGACCAGCATCTAGACGAGGTCTCTAGACAGCAGAGGTTTACAAGCCTTGCCAGCTAAATTATCCTTCAGTCATGGACTTGTTTGCAGAGGACAACAAGGGATCATACCGATTCCGTTAATCATCCAAAGTAGACTTCAGGGCTAGGGGACAGCTCCACTCTGTAAAGCCATCCAGGGGCTCAGATTCCTTCTGTCTCTTTTGCTGTTCTTGTTTTGCCTTCTTTGGAGTGCTTTCCACACCAGAATCATTAATGCTGTCTCGCCATTACCACTTCTGCAGGAATATCCTGTAATCAACAAAATTGGGGACAAGCAAACTCCTTTCAAGGAGGTGACACAGTAGTTTTCACACATCACTTTTGATCATAGCCAAATTTGGTTGCATTAATTACCATGTTTAGATACAAGGAAGGTTGGGAAGTGTAGTCTCTGGCTGAGTGACCATACACTCTGCTAAAACTCTGGGTAGAGAGAATCATTCTAGATGGAGGGAACAATGCATACTGGAGACAGTTAATAGTCTCTACTTGAATGGTTAGTTGGACACTACTGGGGCATCCTATTCTGTTTCAGACACTATGCAAGGCACTACAGTGGATACAAAGAGAATTCCTACTTTCAAGGGGTTCCCAGTATTATGTGTGTGACAAGGCAGGTGCACACTGTAACACAAGAGAGCCAGCAAACCCATAAGAGAGGCACAAAGTGCTACCAAAGTGGTTCAAAATAGAGAGATTTCCCATCAATTTGGAAATCTCAGAAATAAAATTACTTTGAGAGACAGGAAGGGAGAATAGGGAGGACATTTTAGATAGGGCAAAGGGCTGGAAGGGAGACAGTGGAGGGCATGTCTAAGAAAAGCAAGCCTGATAGTTTGGTTTAGCTACAGCGTAGAGCACAGATCAAGGAAGTATGGAGAGGAAGCTGGGGACTTTGCATTTCTTTTCATTTGGCACAGGAACTGGTGAAGGGTTTTGAATAGGGCAGGGATATAATCAGAGCTGGCTTTCCAAAGACCATCAGTGGATACAGAATCAGTGAGAGTAGGGAGGGATTCAATGTGGGAGACTAGACGGAAGGCCAGTGTGAAAGTCTGAAGAGGGTTTTGTAGTAAGACAACTTCATAGGAAATAAACAAAACACCTCTGAAACCACCCTGGTTAAATATTAGCTGAATTACATGTTATTGACATACATTTATTGAATGCCTTACTATGCTCTAGGCTAGTGGCCTTCAAACTTTTCTGACCATATACAGGAAGCAATCAATTTCTTCCCCCTCAATCCAGTTTCACAAACATATTTCGAAACAAAGGTTTCATAAAATGATACCTTTTTACTAGAGTGGAAAATGCAGTCTGTTGTTTTTCTACTCTTTTTTCTTACTTCTATTCCGAACCACTAAATTTATTTACAGTTTGAGAAAGTTTCTTTAGGCACTATGAGGAAGACAGGAGGAGCTGTCTGAATCTTAACAAAGTTATATTTAAGGAAGGAAAATAGGCACACACATACAAACAAACACAAAATGAGACAGAGAAACCGTAGAGTGTGGGAGCTAGACGGGACCTGAGTAGCTACCTTATCTTAATATTTCATGTAATTAGTGAGAAAATGAAACTAAAAACCTTCTTTAACAGCAAGTTAGTGCTGCAGACCCAAAACAGGCAGAGCTTCTTGGAAGGTCCAAGTCTCTCTTATGTATTTAATTTTTTTAAATTTTTTTAATGTTTTTATTTTTGAGACAGAGAGAGACAGAGCATGAGCAAGGGAGGGACAGAGAGAGAGAGAGAGAGACAGAATCCAAGGCAGGCTCCAGGCTCTGAGCTGTCAGCACAGCTGACAGCAGGACTTGAACTCACGGACTGTGAGATCATGACCTGAGCTGAAGCCAGACACTTAACCGACTGAGCCACCCAGGCGCCCCTAATTTTTTTTTTAATAAATAAAAGTAAGATTATAAAAAGTGTGATATATTTTCATTTTAAGCCAATTCAATTTGAATTGCGCAAATGATGCTGTTTAATAAACATACCAAAAATGCCATTCAGAGGTTCTGTTTATGAGCTAATATTTATTTCAATACTCACAGTTTATTCTCGATGATATGGACCAGCAATGGGACACTGACGTGAAGTTGCGTGCTGGCTTATTTCAGTCTGGTCAGTGGAACTCAGTGGAAATGAATCCTCTTTCATGTGGAGATAATACCAAAATATACATTTGAAGCTGTTAAGCCCTTCAGGAATAAGCACTAATCAAATGGGTCGCTCTACCCTTATCCCCCAACTTCCATCTCCATCAAGAAAACATGGGGGTGTCGTGATTCCCAATTTTACCCACCATTCAACAATGTGATCAGCTCCTTAAAAGGTTCTGTGCTCTTCTGAGTCACTGTGTTCTTCTTGGATTTTCCATTTTCTGGAACCATCTAACTCCTGAGGCT
Organism: Felis catus; assembly: GCF_018350175.1. Taxonomy (NCBI): domain Eukaryota; kingdom Metazoa; phylum Chordata; class Mammalia; order Carnivora; family Felidae; genus Felis; species Felis catus. Next base: position 95,959,296 of record NC_058374.1, read on the forward strand.
ATGGCTTTGATGTGACTGCCAAAAAAGTACTAACCAAATGCTTTAGGTACCATACCTTGTTGATCTTTTTACATATGCTCTCACCTTGACTGTTTCCCACTTAGCAAAATATTATAAACTAAACTTTTTAAACTTTACCAGTTAATGATGTCAAAACTTTCCATTAAATAAACCATATTCATGTCTTTCATACTAAACAGTCTTTATTGTTTTTAATTTTTAAGGTATTGCTCAATTAAACCATTAATTAAGCTACTCTACCCTTTTCTTTTTTTTTAAGTTTTTATTTACTTATTTTGAGAGAGAGAGAGTGGGGGGGGGGGCGTAACGCTAGTGGGGGAGGGGCAGAGAGTGAGGAGAGGAGATAAAGAATCCCAAGCAAGCTGTATACTGCCAGCACAGGAGCCCGATGTGGGGCTTGCACTCACAAACCAAACCATGAGATCATGACCTGAGCTGAAGTCAAGAGTCGGATGTTTAACCAACAGAGCCACCCAAGTGCCCCTACTCTACCCTTTTTAGAGAGTTTGGAAAAAACTGATCGTGATAGTCTGCATTCTTATTTGCCAAATATAGTAAGAAAATTGGGTATTTTGTGGGATAATTGCGACAGAAATACTGTTATGTTATATTATCTGATTTATTTAGGCTTATAAAGAATTATAAAAATCATGGGACAATCACATTTTGATAGTACAATTTTTGAAGATTACCATATGGTGTTAGTTTTTGTGTAAAATTTTTTAAAAGGGAGAGTTACATATATAGTCTAAGCTGTTAAATGATTTATTGTAAAATAGGTAATTTATCATGTTTCTTCGTAGACACTTCTTTTGTCAGCTTTTTTGATTAGAAATTTACAGAAACTTTTTGCAAAATATAACAAGCCAAGGTTCTTTACAGTTGTTTTTCGGTACTTGTGGTTTGAACAAAATTCTATTGCATTTCTTAACAACTAAATGAATTCATGAAGAGCACTATGCTTACTGTCTCTCTTCTCCCTTGAAACCCACAGACGTCTTTCTGGAAACGCTTTGACGTACATTCCCAAGGGAGCATTCGCTGGCCTTTATAGTCTTAAAGTTCTGTAAGTAAACAGGCTGTTATTTGCTATATTTTTGATTTTACTGTCAAGTGGATGCTAATTAACTTGTAAAGACTGAATCCCTCTAACGAGCTGTTTAGAACCACAGGATAATTCATTTCAGTTAAAGCCTACCTTCATTGGTACCCTAGGACAGTATGATACCAGGCTGGATTTGTGTGTGAAAAAAAAGTTCATCTCTCCTGTTCTACTTTAAACTCTAAAATTTTCTCTAAGGAAGCAACTTATCAACTCAAACTTTTAAAAGAGTATTTCCCTTTCCTTTTGTGTAATGAAGTTGGGGACAGTCTCTTGAATCGTCTTGATCACCAGGTGAATAAACCCTTACGATGCTTACATAATGAGATCACAGCCTCAAACCATTTGTGAAGCTTGTCTCCTTATAATGCACCGAGTAAGGATCAGCTAAAAAACTACCAAGTTTATGTTCCATTTGTGAATAGACGTGGAAAAGCCTAGTGCCTAATAGATATACTGAGTAGTTATTTAATTGAGAAATGTTAATTCACTAAGACTTGTAAAAGTGGTTTTCTTAGTATGTAATGTGCAATTTCCCAGTTTGTTCATCAGAAAACTCATTATTATTGAGTGCCTCCTTCTTCTAGTACCCATTGCTTAATTTTCTTTCATTTCTTCTGTGTGGGGAAAAAAAAAGTCACCTAGGTAGAGAAAATAGGTAATGTAAGTTGAAAGTCATACCAGGAAAATTTTATCTCAGAGACTATCCTGATTTTATTTCCTTTCTTTGAGATAAAAGTTTTAAACTCGAAGAAGACATTTGATACATTTCTCCTTAATGGAAATTGCATTTCATTGACCTAAGGGATCCATAGGCTTTTAGAAAATCGGCTTTATTTAAATTTACTATTTTGTTAAAAATTAAACGTAACAGCAGAAGCATCGTTTGGTCTGCTTAGGTGGTTGAGTTCAGTCCCCCTACTCTTAACTTGTTTTTGCTGTTAGGTAGAAATTTTTTTAATGTTTATTTATTTTTTTTGAAAGAGAAAGACAGAGCTTGAGTGGGGGAAGGGCAGAGAGACAGAGGGAGACAGAATCTGAAGCAGGCTCCAGGCTCCGATCTGTCAGAACAGAGCCTGACACGGGGCTCAAACCCACAAACCATGAGAGGCTGACCTGACCCAAAGTCGGACGCTTAACCGACTGAGCCACCCAAGTGCCCCTAGGCAGAAATATTTTTAAGTTGCCATACTGCCAAACCCTAATGTGTTCATTCATTGTGTGTGCTAAAATTCTGAGCTGTAGCACCAACTCTTTAATGTACCTATGTCTCTATGAACTCATCAGAATATTTGGAACCATTCAAAATGCATCATAAAAAAATCAAGTTTAGATAAGACAACTTAGATGATGTGTTTTCGATGTTGAGTTATGTACCACAAAGTATTTTGGATTATACTAGAATCAATTATTTTAACTCACTTAACAAAATGTATTTTGGAAGTACTGAGCGAGAGAGAGAGAGCATGTGTATGCATGTGTGTGTGTGTGTGTGTGTGTGTGTGTGTGTGTGTGTGTCATTGAACAAATTATTGCTAAAAATACAAAGATCAATAAGTATAGCCCTTGCCTTTGAAGAGTTTATAATGTAGTGATAGGTTGTGGGATCAAGATAGTGGGACAAAGCCAAACAAACAGGTCTCCTCTGATTCATCTGAAAAATGTGTCTAGCGACCTGTGCAGGACACTGCATCCAGAAATTGGAAAGCATTTAGTCCAGTCTGATGGTTCAGATTTGGCTTCCTGCAAGAAATGTTTTTCCAAACAGATGATCCAGGAGCTGAATCTTAGCACACCTGCGAAACAACCATAACGTGATCAACTGAGGGGATAAATGCAGAGACACGGAGGCAGGAAGTACCTGGGATGAACAGGCGTCTCTAAGAAGATTGGTACTCAAGCATTTGGGGAAAGATGAAAAGTATCTGCAGAAGAGTGTGGAGAGATAGAAAGGGTCCCGGTCCCAGGGATCCTGTATGTCATGTCAAAAATGCATGAGCATTGTTATGATCTAGGCATGATGAGAAGCCAAGGAAAAGTTATAAGCATGGGAATGGCATTTTCAGACTTTGCAGCGTAGCTAGATCACTGCCCACGTGAAGAGAAATTTGGAGGAGCAAGACTTCTGCCCAGAATTATATTTGCTCTTCCTTTTGCTTTGCTGACTTAAAGACTAATATTCAATGAGCAAATTCAATCATCAAATGTTTTGAAAGTATTTCATTCAGTAGTAGAACAATGGTTCTCAACTGTGGCCATTCTGCTTGTCCCAGAGTGTTGGAAAACCAACATCTTTGGTTTTCTGGATGTCCTGTGATGTGCTACTCAGCCCAGTGTAAACTGACCAAATTTGAGTCAATAACATATTCATGCATAATAACACTAAAAGGTTTTATAAGAAGTTCTGCATAGGCCTAATAATTTGTACAGGAAAAATTAAATGGAATAAATGTATTCTCGTAAAATCACTGAATAATTCAGTGTATGCATCCTGTCTATTCCAGGTATTGTATGATTTAGTTGAAAACAGTATTAGTGCAGTAGAAGAATTGCCTCAACAACCACAAAATAAATTAAAAATATATAACCGTGGAGGTATAAAACTTCTTCTTAAAAATAATTGCCATTTGGGGCACCTGGGTGGCTCAGTCGGTTAAGTGTCCGACTTCGGCTCAGATCATGATCTCACAGTCCATGGGTTTGGGCCCCACGTCAGGCTCTGTGCCGACAGCTCAGAGCTTGGAGCCTGCTTCAGATACTGTGTCTCCCGCTCTCTCTGCCCCTCCCCTGCTTGCACTCTCTCACTCTCTCTCTCTCTCTATCTCTCTCAAAAATAGAATAAAAAACATAAAAAAAAGTTTTTAATAATGATTGCCATTAAATTAGCAGAGAAATATGAAACATAAGGTTCCGTTGAATTTCATTAACAAAGTTTGCTTTGTAAAGATTTTATATTATAGCCTTAAAATTTTTTGGAGAACAGTCATAAAAATCTGTTATGACAATTGTGTAATATATATATTTATTTGGGTGGCCTGTTGCTTTTCTAATCTTGCTCTTCCATTATCCAGCAGGGTCTGCTACCCGACTTCTATGAAGGCAATACTGTGATTTTTTTTTTCCAATTTGGCCTCAATTCTCTGTTGCCATTAGGCTCTCCAGCACTGGAGAATGAAGGCTTGCCTCAGCATGTGATGGAGCTTTGAGATAGGATAAATGTGCTTTGTGATATTTCAACCTTATCTTGTCCTAAAAGAGAATTATTTTTACACTATTCTCCTCTACAAGGAACAGGCGTTTGTGAAAATGTCATGCTCATTTGTGAGAGTCTAACACTTCCTAATTTTCTCCCCTACAACATCTATCATTTATCTTAGCATGTTATCCTTATTTTAATAAAGGTTGTTTCCTTCTTTCCCATATAAGCATAGTCTGTTATGTATCTTAAGAATTCTAGTTCTTATTCTAGTATCCATGTAGAACTCTAATCTCACTTCATGGTTCTTGTACAAAACAGTTTCTGGTCATGCTGTTTCTCTCACACCCAACTTTATTCATTAAAAGTAGAGCCAAACATGAAGGAAACAATCAGTAAAACTAAAAGGCAACCAACAGAATGGGAGAAGATATTTGCAACTGACATATCAGATAAAGGGTTAGTATCCAAAATCTATAAAGAACTTACCAAACTCAATACCCAAAATAATAATAATAATAATAATAATAATCCAGTGAAGAAATGGGCAAAAGACATGAATAGACACGTCTCCAAAAAAGACATCCAGATGGCCAACTGACACATGAAAAAATGCTCCACATCAGTCATCATCAGGGAAATACAAATCAAAACCACAATGAGATACCACCTCATACCAGTCAGAATGGCTAAAATTAACAACTGAGGCAACAACAGATGTTGGCAAGAATGCGGAGAAAGAGGAACCCTCTTGCACTGCTGGTGGGAATGCAAACTAGTGCAGCCACTCTGGAAAACAGTATGGAGATTCCTCAAAAAATTAAAAATAGAACTAGCCTACGACCCAGCAATTGCACTACTAGATATTTATCCACAGGATACAGGTGTGCTGTTTCGAAGGGGCACATACACCCCAATGTTTATAGCAGCGCTATCGACAATAGCCAAAGTATGGAAAGAGCCCAAATGTCCATTGATGGATGAATGGATAAAAAAATGTGGTATGTATATACAATGGAGTATTACTCGACAATCAAAAAGAATGAAATCTTGCCATTTGCAACAACATGGATAGAACTGGAGAGTATTGTGCTAAGCAAAATTAGTCAGTCAGAGAAAGACAAATATCATATGGCTTCACTCATATGTGGAATTTAAGATACAAAACAGATGAACATAAGGGAAGGGAAGCAAAAATAATATAAAAACAGGGAGGGGGACAAAACATAAGAGACTCTTAAATATAGAGAACAAACTGAGGGTTACTGGAGGGGTTGTAGGTAGCGGGGGGATGGGCTAAATGGGCAAGGGACACTAAGAAAGACACTTGTTGAGATGAGCACTGGGTGTTGTATGTAGGGTGTGAACCACCGGATTCTACTGAAATCATTATTGCACTATATGCTAACTAACTTGGATGTAAGTTTTAAAAAAATTTTTTTTAAGTTTGTATTTTAAAAAAAAGAGCCCAACATCTGACTCGTTCATAAAGATGTCTCCTATCTGAGCATCATTTATATAATGATACATGTATCACTTTATTATAAATTTTTTTTATTTCTCCTTTATAATATAGTTAGGGCAGTACATTCTATTGATTTTTTTCTTTGAAGTGATGTGTGTAAATAGGCTATATTTTTATGAATTTTATCTAAATATAATAGATGGGGCATTATAAATATTTAGTATTAAAGGCAGAATTGAGTCTGGTCGTGTTGAGACCACAGTGCTAGGGGTAAAATGCTGAATAAGCCTGCTTCTTTCTTCATGGCAACTCTTCCAAATGTTTTATAAAACCCAAAAGTCACTGAAAGAAAGAGATAACTGATTATTGTATAACATGGTAAGAAAGGTAGTGTAAAAGTTATGTTCATCTGGGTCCCTGATCAGCATAGAGAGGGTAAGGAGGGCATTTGATTAAAGAAAGATAATAGTAAGCCAATCCATTAAGAAAATAAAGATAGTGGTGCGCCTGGGTGGTTCAGTTGGTAAAGCCTCCGACTTGGGCTCAGGTCATGATCTCACAGTTTATGAGTTCGAGCCCCACATTGGGCTCTGTGCTGACAGCTCAGAGCCTGGATCCTGCTTCGGATTCTGTGTCTCCCTCTCTCTCTCCTCTTCCCCCACTTATGCTCTGTCTCTATCTCCTTCAAAAATAAATAAACATTAAAAATTTAAAAAAAAAGAAAGAAAGAAAATGAAGATGGCAACAGCCCTCCTTAGCTAGGACTCTTTTATATCTGAAATCTTACTACCGTTAACTCTGGAAGATCACTAGTATTTAAGATTATCTCTATAAATACTGGCTTCATAGAAAAATAAGTTATTGGTTCTATATTGTAAAACACCCAGTCCAGTGGAATTCTGAACCAGGCTTTCTTCAGCGAAGGTTCATTTTCTCCTGTCGACCGTTTAGTCAAGGAACAGCTCATCCTTCCGCCACCCAGTACCAGAACCAAAGCCATGGAGGTGATGGGTAAAACTAACCATGGAAAAGTCACGATTAGCCAAAATTCTCTGCTTCCCACATAGGCTTACAACAGAGTCTCGACAGTTACTGTATACCTACCTAAACACAGGACAATTAGGCAGAAGGAATACCTAAGGATCAAGCCATCGACTATGATGAAGTTCCCCTATAACATATGATTTCATCTCCCTCTGCTTCACCGTACCTGTTCTCGCGTAACCCTGTTGGCAGAAAAGAAAACCAAATAAAGTACTGTTAAGCGTGGGATTCTGTATGAAATACTTTAAATTTTAAAACTTCAATATTTTAAGAGTTCAATAATTTCAACATATTTAAATTTTTAATACATTTTTAAAATAAAAGCATTTTCAAACTTGTAATATTTTAAAATCAGGGAGGGGCGCCTGGGTGGCGCAGTCGGTTAAGCGTCCGACTTCAGCCAGGTCACGATCTCGCGGTCCGTGAGTTCGAGCCCCGCGTCAGGCTCTGGGCTGATGGCTCAGAGCCTGGAGCCTGTTTCTGATTCTGTGTCTCCCTCTCTCTCTGCCCCTCCCCCGCTCATGCTCTGTCTCTCTCTGTCCCAAAAATGAATAAACGTTGAAAAAAAAATTTAAAAAAAAATCAGGGAAAGAAATTAAGAAAATACTGGGGCACCTGGGTGGCTCAGTTAAGCGGCAGACTTCAGCTCAGGTCTTTATCCCGTGGCTGGTGAGTTCAAGCCCCGCCTTGGGTTCTGTGCTGACAGCTCAGAGCCTGGAGCCTGATTCTGCGTCTCCTCTTTGCCCCTCCCTCACTTGTGCTCGCGCGTGCTCTCTCTCTCTCTCTCTCTCTCTCTCTCTCTCTCTCAAAAATAAATAAACAGTAAAAAAATTAATTAAAAGAAATATGCAGCTGTTCTTCGTCTCTAGAGAAAGTGGAAAATTTTCTTTTCTCACCCATATGTGAATGATAAAAACGAAGCCAAAAGTGCCTAAACCCATATTCAGTTCATGGTGCTTTCTGCTTCTATTGGATGCACAGAATAAAGAAGTATTTGCAAAAGAAATCAGCAGCTATGTTGTGAATGCTTTCTGTTTTAATTGCACTCCAAAGTGCTGTAAACCCTTTCATTATTTTGTCTCCCACTAGGATATCTTAAACAAAAACAGAATTTTTTAATTAACTTACTGGAGACTTGTGGAGATAACTTGTGCTCGTTTTGTCATTTAAAAGTAATTAAACAGAAGTTCTTTAGTTTAGGGAGAGATCAGGACTTAAGTGATTTCTAAATTATATTTTTGGTATTTTACTTGTAGAAGTAGTTCAAAAATTAAATTGCTGGGAGGTAGTTCAGGAGTAGCTTTAAAATTTATCATTAGCAAAGTTCATATAAGTTCTGTTTTCTGAAACCAGTTATATAAAACTTTGGAGAAAGTTTGCCACAGTTTAATGGAGGAAACCCATCTGAGTATCTCTTATCCTCTACTCCAATTTTCCAGTTGTTTTAGGAAGACCACATTTTAATAGTTTCACTCTTTGGTTAGAAAGCATAGAAGGACTATTCAATACTTTATAGAGTAATATATCACCTACAAAGTTTAGACATCAATGAAGTCTATTATCTGAATCTTACCATCATTCACATTTATCACTCAATTAGTGAGTGACTTAGAAAACATTTCTGTGAAGGTAAAATTCTATAATATATTAAAACTACTTGGAAAAGTATAAAATAATATAGAAATGTAAAATTTTAATACTCAAGTAAATTATGTAAAATATGGAATTCAAGCTATAATTTTACCAATTCCTTAACAGATAAGTGAAATGTGAGATCTTCCTAAAACTTGACTTTTCTCATAAGGAACAATGGGGCACCTGGGTGGCTCAGTTTGTTGAGTGTCTGTCTCTTGATTTCCGCTCCAGTCATGATCTGATGAACCATGAGATCAAGCACCACTTTGGGCTCTGCACTGTCAGCCTGCTTGGAATTAATTCTCTCCTTCTCTCTCTCTCTGCCCCTCCCCTGGTTGAGCTCTCTCTCTCTCTCTCTCTCTCTCTCTCTCAAAATAAATAAATAAACTTTTAAAAAAAGGAACCAATACATTTGACACTCTTGATTTATGAAATGTTAGTTGAATTCAAGTTTAAATAATGAAATTACTTCAGTAAAACTATTAGGATACAAGTGACATAATTATATTCCTTAGTAAACAGAATCTCAGCCATGATAAAAGTGTTAAGTTTTATGACCTGTAAAGTATTTTCGTGTCTTATTTGTATACACACTCATATTTGTATATACGAAAGTATTACAAATACCTTCATATTTTTAATCTTTGAACACCTTATCTACCAGATGATATTATTCTATTCTCATTATACATGTAAATGACAAATGGTCAGGGAGAGTAGATGGTTTGCTCTCAGAGACTTAAAACATAGGCCTTATCAAGGGTACCTGGGTGGCTCAGTCAGTGGGTGTCTGACTTCAGCTCGGGTCATGATCTCACAGCTGGTGGGTTCGAGCCCCACGTCGGGCTCTGTGCTGACAGCTCAGAGCCTGGAGCCTGCTTCAGATTCTGTGTCTCTGTCTCTCTCTGCCCCTTTCCTGCTAGCGCTCTGTCTGTGTCTCTCTCTCAGAAATAAGTAAACATTAAAAAAAATTTTTTTTTAACTTAAGACTTCTCTCCAAGCTCATTGCAGCCTCAAGTTGTGAAAATACTCCAGTGGAAGCAATTTAGGATAGCACAGGTGTGTGGGTGAGTGTGTGCTGCCTTCCTGTGCAGCACCAGTATCACCTGGAAGTTTGCTAGAAACGCAGGTTCTCTGGCTCCTACCCAGACCTACGGAACCAGAAACTTTGAGGGTGGGGCCCAGCAGGCTGTGCTTTAACAAGCCTTCCAATGGATTCTGATGAACCCTGAAGTCTGAGAACCACTGGTGCGGATTTTTTTTTTCCCCATTTTATTTTCTGGTTAATTAAAATGTCACATCCAGTACAATCCCACTATATTGTTAGCTTTGAGAAGGAGTCTATCAATTCATACAAAAAGGGTCAGCCTTCATTGAACGCTTACCACGCAGCAGGTATTGTTCTGTGTACCTTCACCCATCGGATGGTAACAGTAAGCCCTGGGGGTGGGCAGTATCACTGGTCACCGAGAAGTTGAGAACTTGGACGATTTCCCTGAGGCCACACTGCTAGGGGCAGGGAAGGGGTAGACAGATTGGAGAACCCATACTCTTACCCATACCTTAATCATGCCATATACCGTACAACCTGAGAATTTGTACATTCACCAAATACGCCTCAAGGTAATGCTGCAAGGTGTCGTAGAAAGTGCATCGAGTCTGGAGTTAGACACACCTAGGGTTGGGTCCCCAGCCAGTCATCTAATGGAAAGAAACTTCCATTGTGGAGGTGAAGGAACCAGACAAACTGTTTCAGAGATCCAGATATAGGTTTGTGACCTAATAAGTAGAGGCATTTCTGTAAAATGGCCGCTTTCTTAAAATGGTCTTCTGCCTTTGGCTTACGTAGACCACGAAATACTGGGAGAACGGATGCAAAATTATTGCCTTATAAATATTTATGAATAAAATAGCAAAATATGAGGAATCTAATGGGAATTTTTTTCCATGCTATTTCCCTACTAACAATGATAGATATTTATTTCTTTGTTGCCAGCTGCTTCTGTTCTGTAGTCATGTTCTGAAAAGAACAGTTGAACCCAGGCAAGCAAAAGCTCAATACTTCACAAAAAGAATTTAATTTATATTAAAATATGGCTACACAAGAAAGAAGATCTTGAATAGCTTCCTGCTGTATCCATATTTCCATTTTGTCTAATTTGTACAGTCCTCGGAGTGGTCCTTTAAAAACATAAATAAAACAAGTGTTGGTGAGGATATGGAGAAAAAGGAACCCTCTTGCACTGTTGGTGGGAATGCCAACAGTATAGCCACCGTGGAAAACGGTATGGAGGTTCCTCACAAAATTACAAATAGAACTACCATGTGATCCAATAATTTCATTATGAGTATTTACCCAAAGATAACAAAAACACTAATTCAAAAAGATACACGCACCCCTGTGTTTATTGCAGCATTAGATACAATAGCCAAATTGTGGGAGCAACCTAAGTATTCATCAATAGAGAAGTGGATAAAGGGTGTGTGCGTGCGTGCCTGCGTGCGTGCGTGCGTGTGTGTGAATATTATGCAGCCATGAAAAGGATGAGATCTGCCATTTGAGACCATATGGATAGACTTAGTATTATCTAAGTGAAATAAATAAGACTCGGAAAGACAAATACCATGATTCTACTCATAAGTGGAATCTCAAAAAAGTGAATAAACAACAAAAAAAAAAACAAAAAAAATACAGATTCAGACCTATAAATACAGAAGACAAACTGATGGTTGCCAGAGGGGAGAAGGATGGGGGTGTGAGCCAAATCAATGAAGGGAAGTGGGAGATAAGGTCTTCCAGTTATGGGATGAATAAGTCACAGGAATATAAGGCACAATACATTCAGTGATCTTGTGATAGCAATGTATAGGGATAGACGGTTGCTACACTTGTGACAAACATAGCATAATGTATAAACCTGTCAAATCTGTAAGTTGTACAGTTGAAACTAATGTTACATTGGACATCAACTGTACTCAAATTTTTAAAAAAAGAAAAACATAAATAAGATCATGTCATTTCCCTAGAAACCCTTCAACAACAGTTTCTTATCACACTTAAAATAAAGCCTCATTGTGGCCTGCAAGTCCACCATGAGACAGCTTCAGTCTCTCCCAACCTCTTGCTCTCACTCGCTCCTCCTCACAAGTGATCCTTTGCTACTCCTTGAACAAATCAAGCGAGCTCTGGCCTCGGGGCCTTTGCACTTACTCCTCCTTCTTCTCAGAAACTCTTCCCAGATGTTCACAGGATTTGCTCCATGACTCTATTCTGGTCTCCGCTCAAGTATCAACTCCTAAGAAAGATCTTCCCTGACCACCTTTAAAATAAAAATCTCAACCCTTGTATCCATCTATCCCAAATCCATATTTTGTTTTTTATTCATAGTACCTACCATTTGCCTGATGGTATATACTCACCCATTAATTTTTAATTATCTTTCATTCCACATAGGAATTCAAGCTCCCCAAGGGCCAAGGCTTTGTCTGATGCTCTGCTGTTTCCCTGACACTTACAACAGAGCCTGGCAGTGCTGTGGCCAGTTATTATTGATTACTGTTAACTTTCTTTAACATTTTTCTTCATTTGTTTTCACGTGCAGTATGCTGCAGAATAATCACCTAAGACAGGTACCAGCGGGAGCACTGCAGAATTTGCGAAGCCTTCAGTCCCTGTAAGTACAGTTAAAATTGCAAAATGTTCTCAGGACCAATATGGGAAGGAGCAATGAAATGTCCAAATGACCATTTTCATCAACTCCTTGGTTGGGGACCCTAGCTAAATAAGTTGTGAGTGAATGAGACTTTTCACTATGGCAACAACCTTTTGAATCTTCATTAAACAATACAGGGTGGGGGGGACCAGTGTTGGAGTTCAGATTTTCAGATCAGACACTCAATCATAGCACCTGCAGTGAAAAGCCTCTTATATATGCTGGTATCACAGGACAGAATCTTGCGGATCCAGGATCTTGTCCTGCATTCTCCTGTAGTATTTTGTTCCTGAGTTCAAATCAGAAATAATGCTTTCTCCTCTTGTCTAGAAAAATCTAGATAAGATTGGCATCTTCAATTTATTCCATTTCTAGATGATCTGAGTTGACTTGTAATGAAACTTTTGCTGAGTCAAGGGAAGGAAAAATAAGATGAAAACAGAGAGAGAAGCAAGCCATACGAGACTCTTAAATACAGAGAACAAACTGAGGGTTGCTGGAGGGGAGGAGGGGCTAAATGGGTGATGAGCATTAAGGAAGGCAATTGTTAGAATGAGCTCTGGGTGTTATATGTAAGCAATGAATCACTGGGTTCTACTCCTGAAACCAAGACTACACTGTATGTTAACTAACTTGAATTTAAATGAATTTTTAAAATGACTTAATCTTTAAGGTTCTGTATATACATCAGGGGTCCTCAAATCAGTGAGCTAAGATCTAATGGTATATCTTAAAGTCTCACTGCACAGCTTCCCCATCACCACACCCAAACATACAAACATACTCACAAACAATCCCACTGACACACAGACACATACAGACACATGAACATACACAGCACTGGGGTTATTGTTCCTTATTCTGAGTATACAAGTTTTCTATCAGGAGTTTCCACTCTTCATTGACTTAGAATCTCTGAATAAGTAAAAATTAGTTATTTCCCACAAAAAAAACTTTCATACCAGCTGGATGTTTTAGAGCTTGTGTTGTAAGAAGTGTTTACAGTGACTGTTTGGCAAGACTGTGCCGTGAGTAGATGGTCAGTAAATCTTCATCTCCTGAGAATGTGTAAGTGCTCGGAATATATCGCATGATTTCCAATATATGCATGTGTAATATGTGCTTCTATCTTACTTACACTGAAAGTCCTCATCTGTCAAACAAAATACTGGTTTCTGGTCTGGAATGATGAGGGAGATGCATTTAAAAAGCACGTAAATATTGCAGACTCTAGTTGAAAAGTATCTTAAAGAATCCATCGGTTAATAGTTACATAGCATTTGCTTAATGCCTTTTACTGAGGTGATACAAGAGGAGGAGAAACATGAGATTGAAGATGATACTTTCCTCCTTTGATCTTTTTTTGTTGTGGTTGTTCTTTTAATGAAAGCAAATCTGTGCTTGAGACCATTTTAAGCTTTGTAGTCCAGTCAAACAAAGTGACTTCCTAGGTTTTCACGAGCCTATAGATAAACAAGCCCACAAGGGCCCCTTTGTGGCATGGCGACAGGTCTGTTGCATTTTCAGGGGCTCCTTAATGACATCACAGTATCACTCCTCCTTTGTTGCACGAGCATTTTCCTGAAGGAAAGAAGCAGCCAGAAGGCAAAACACTCTCAAGTTGGGTTGTCTGCGTCAGGGCACGGGGTCTAGTGGCCGCATTGAAAAACAAGATAATAGCAGTAGCCAATAGGAACTTTAAACAGCTGTGAGGCAGGCAGAAGATAGAAGGATAAGAGTCAGTAACCAAAAGCCCCTATCAGCTGAAAGAAGATCACAAACAGAACACCCAGCAAAGTGAACTCTTTGAGAAAGAGAAAACCATGAATCTTTTGTTCACTTGAACTGGGCGGTGCCTCCCTGATAAAGGTGTTCAGATTTGGTTTCTTACCGTCTGGAGATTCACTGTTCACCAGGTGTCTCTTGCCTTATGGTTTCTGATTCACAAACACAATTGTGTTTGAAACCTTATAAGTATGTGTTCCCTGTGAAAAAGCCAAGGGTTAACTTTCTAGTATGATGTTTATCGCATCCAGATAGATACTCGGCCCCCGGTGCATGCTGAATTTTATCGGCTGACTGTGTAATGTTTGTCCAGCGGTCCCTTTGCCCGGAGCGCAGACAGGCCCATGTGAGGCGCTGAATGTTGGCACTGTGTGCTACCGCGCCACATTTTCTCATGGTTTTTTGTGCTGCTTTGATACAAGAGTTAAGATTGGACAAAAAGTGTTATAAACATAGACTCTAACCACCAACCGCACAGACACTGTATTGTACCAGCTGAAGGAGCCCCTATGGGGTGTGTGGGTTTGGGCCACAGTGAACCCTTGTAAAGTTTTGCCGTCGTCCCAGACTGGAGATGTTTAATGGTACTTCTCCCGCTTCCTTCATGCGGTTCCAAAAATGAAACCATCAGGTTTTGTTTTGTTTTTTAAATGTTTATTTATTTTTGAGAGAGTGCGTGCACGCAAGTGGGGGAGGGGCAGAAAGAAAGGGGGACAGAGGATCCGAAGCAGGCTCTGTGCTCGCAGCACAGACACGGGGCTCAAACCCACAAACTCTGAGATCGTGACCTGAGCCAAAGTCAGAAGTTTAACTGAGCCACCCAGGCACCCCAAAAGCATCCGTTTTGAGACTAGTGATCATTACATGATTGCATTACATGAATGCATTACATGAATGCAAACAGGCATTCCTCTTCCAGTCTCCATTCATTTTCCATGCTTTCAGGCCACTTCTGTATCAGTATCAATAACAAAGAGGATGCGACCTGCCTCATCGTCCATGCTGCCCACACCTGGGAGGCTTCCACTCCGTCTCTCGGCTTTTCTTGCACTATAATCAACTTTTAGACTATCACTCGGCCCTTTTTCTAATGTTTCCTCTTTTTTTCTGTCCCTGGAATTCACTGTTTGTCTTCACTTTGTTATTTTCCTTGTCTTACACATTCGCTCTCTAAGCTGCACTCCAACCTCCACAGGAGCTGTGAGTGCATCACCGCCCTACATGCCTGGCCTTGTAATCTCCAAAGGGGATTTCTCAACCCTGGCTGCAAAGAAGAATCATCTGGACAGGCCCAAAGCCCAAGGCTGCACTCTGAGTGTTTTCTAACTGGTTCCATTATACCGTTAAGTGCTTCTTAACCGAACGTTGGGAAAACTCGTGTCAGGCAGCACTTCTTCAGATGTTCTGCAAATATTCCCCTGAGCTATTTTCAAACCTGAAATAATCACATAATCCATACTTTGCATTCCAGTGTGAACTAAAAAGGTACTCGGAACATGAAATAAAAGTCTGGGATTGCATTGTTTGTGTTTAATTGAAACAGCTCATACATACCTGCCTATTAAGTCTACTGACGATCTGGGGCAGATAAAGACAGGAGGCCACATGCTGTGTGGATAGCACACCCTACTATCCGAATGTGTTTGTCACGGCACCAACACCTCCCAGATATACAGGACAGGATGTTGGGCCTCATCTCTGACTTGATCAAAAACTTCATTTCAACAAAATCCTCTGGGGATTTGTATGGCCAACACATTTGAGAAATTAAATGTTTTATTGTGCTATGACACAGACAAGTGGTCTACCAACCAAGTGGCTGATAAGTACTGAAATAGACCCAGTATACTTTGCCCCACCATATAGACTTGGCTTCATTGAATATAGTTTAAGAAACTTGATACATTAAAATTGGTCACATTGCTGTGAGGAAGCAACAAATTGTACTCACGTTTTAAGAGATGTAATTTTCATTTATTTTACATAAACAAAAGATATTTGGCCTTGTTCATAATGAAAACACATAGGTACGTTTGTGTTCTTTTAACTCTCTACTGATGTTTACAAATTGCTTGTCTAAAGAATAAGAGGTCAAACCCATGTGCCAGAGCCCAATAGCCCAGAGCCTGCCCCTGTACAATATGTACGTTTGCTTCTGACATGGTAATGACTGCCCAGACACCAGTTGGATTTTTTGTAATGTAATCAAATATAACTTAATTTCCTTTCTGTTTTTTTGGAAGGGAATAGGAAATGTAATCAGAATTCACAATGAGTTGTATTTCACCAAGAAACTTTTGACATTATAGACATTTGAGGACTAGGTTCAGATTACAATGATTTGATGGAAACTCAAAACTTAACCCTCCCCTGACCTCATACCTTTGTATCTGTAGCTAAGAAATCGATCTATGGGGGAAAAAAAAATCGTTACTTCATTTGTTGATAGTCATCAATGATGTTCAGTCATCTCACTGTCATTAGTGAAGTTCAAGGTGATCAAAGAGAATGACATATTCATCTTTGTCCAGTTAACCAGAGTATTATTTAATACATGTTGGTTTTCATTTCAAGTTCCCACTAGAGAAACAAATTGGGTTGGAACATAGAAAATAAAAGAATCAGACATATCTTTGGTATTGTCTCTAGTCTCCAATTAGAACACCAATTGGTGTTCATCTTCAGGGTGTAAGACATTGTTTTAAGACCTAAAAAGAACAGGGGCGCCTGGGTAGCGCAGTCGGTTAAGCGTCCGACTTCAGCCAGGTCACGATCTCGCGGTCCGGGAGTTCGAGCCCCGCGTCAGGCTCTGGGCTGATGGCTCGGAGCCTGGAGCCTGTTTCCGATTCTGTGTCTCCCTCTCTCTCTGCCCCTCCCCCGTTCATGCTCTGTCTCTCTCTGTCCCAAAAATAAAAATAAAAATGCTGAAAGAAAAAAAAAATTTAAAACCTAAAAAGAACATGTAATTCTTGCCTGGAACATGATCAGCCTGTGCATCTTGTGATAGCAGCTTCAGGGCTACCGACTCCTCTGCCCCTGAGCCCTGTGAAATGTTAATAATGTCACCCAGACTCTTCCTGGTAAGGTTTTGCTGATAATAGTCCTCAAAGAGAGTAAGTAAGAGAAAGAGATGAGGAGGAGAGGCAGGGCTCATAGTGCTGGGCAGAAAATAAGGCAAGCCTAGAACCAGCCCCAGTTTTCTCCCATGAACATCCAGGAGCCTATTCAGTTTCAGACCTTGGGTAAAGAATGGGAAGGAAGTAACAAAAGACAAGGAGGTGTAAGCAGACAAAAAAAAGTAGAGTGAGCTAACCAAGAGAATAAGATTAAAAGATCAAAGAGGTTAAACACACACACACACACACACATACACACACACACACACAATGGTTTTAGTATTAGTGACATTATTCTTCCCACTAAAATAGTCTCCAGAGAGAGAAATTACAAGCTTACACAATAAAAATGCATGTTCAATAAATAAAATTTTGGTTTAGTTTGGTTTTTTTCACCAAAGTGCCAGCATAGCAGGTACGTCTTGGGATGGAGGTGGACTTCAGTGTTCCAGAGGCCAAGGGTTTTGTCTAGTGCACCATTAGGAGGTCATTTCATAGAACCACGTGCAAACCAGCACCCAATGCATTGTTATGAGAAGGTTTCCTTGTCTCCCTCCCCCATTAAACAGCAGGAGAAAACTATTTTCAAAGGTAAAGCCCTTTCTACACAGTGTCTATAGCAAGAGAGAACTCAAATTGGAGCGCAGTCCTCAGAATCATGTATGGAAAAAAAAATGTGGATACGTAATGCAAGACCCCATGTACAAACCATTCTTACATCAGGTGATTAAAATCGTACATGTGACAGTCACATCAGATAGGTAAATAACTAAAAGAGAACATAGATGTTATAAATGAGAAGTAGAATACCACTTTTCTCAGTCTTGTGATGTGAAATGAAGGTTACTTTTGGAAGTGGGTTAAACTCTTCGGAGAAGCTAAAGGGATGGCACCAATGGAAGGTACACTGTTTGTAAGAAGGACATAAAGAGGGGTGCCTGGGTGGCTCAGTCGGTTAAGCATCCGACTCTTGATTTCGGCTCAGGTCATGATCTCACAGTTCGTGAGTTCCAGGCCTGAGTCAGACTCTGTGCTGACAGTGTGGAGCCTGCTTGGGATTCTCTCTCTCATCCTCTCTCTTTGCCCTTCTCCCTCTCAAAATAAATAAATAAACTTAAAAAAAAAAAAAAAGAAAGAAAGAAGCAATAAAGCATGGGAACACTGCCAGGACAAAATCAGAAACACCCAGGGTGTTTAAACCCACGTGGTTATCAAAGCATCAGCAGCTGTTTATGAAGCACCTCCTTCATTCCACTCATCCTCAGACAAGGAGGAGTCACATGAGGTAGGAGCTGAGATTACCCCTTCCTTAGTGATGATGAAGCAGAAAGCTCAAAGATGTTAAATGACCTTCTCAAGGTCATATGGCTTGTAATGGAGTCAGTCTAGAAGTGAGTCTGGGATACGAACTCTGGTCTTCCTAGCACCAAAATCTGCCCATTTTACCACCACGCTCTCTCCCCTCCCTCCAAAATCTACTTCAGAGAATGGGCACACAGCAGGATGCACTAATGTGAAGGAAAGGAACTTGACAGAATCACATCTTACTTCCAGACCTATGTTGTGAAGGTTTACAAGAAGAAAGAAATGTACAAAAAGAAGAAATTTCTGGAGGACAGAAATAAATAAGTTGAAGAAGAGAAGAGAACAATATTATTAATGTGTGGGCCAGTCTGCTTTTTTTAGTGTTTCCCTATGCTTTTGGTTGTCTGTTCCCTCATTACCTGTGAGGTAGAATTTGCCTCCACTTTCCTGATAAGGAAACTATAGGTGAGAAAAGAGTATCTTGTCCCTATTGCAAAGGTGAAAGTTGATTAGACAATGACAGGAGGGAAGAACATTCCAGACAGAGGGAACTACTTGTGCACTGCCTTATAGTGGAGGTGGCTGGAGGCGAAGCTAGTACATCAAGAAGCAGAAACAAGCTCCCTGTGGCTGAAGCAGGAAGAGTCCTGTGTCACTAAGCTCTTCTTGTGCAAGAAGTACAAGAAGAGCTTAGTGGGACAGGTGGGGTCAGACGCCTTGAAAGCCATTTGGGACATGCCAAGGATTTTAGCCTTTATTGTGAAGTCAATAGGAATCCACTGGAGGATAAAAGGCAGGGAAGGGCATGATTTGATCTGTGTTACTGAAATAGTCTAGGAGAGAAAGGAGAACTTTGTCAGGATGGGGGCAGTGGAGATGGTGAAGGGGAAATGGATTTGAGAACTATTTAGATGAAATTACCGGTGTTTGGTAAGGAACTGGCGATGAAGAATGATGGAGTAAGAGATGTCAGGATGATTCCTAAATTTCTGGTTTATAACCATGTGCTTAAGGAAGCCCATCACTGAGAACAAGAAACACCGGCAAAAAGCAATGTTTGGGGACAATGGAGGTGAACGATAATGAGTTTGGTCTTGAACGTGTGTGTTTGTGGAGGAACAACTGAGTAGAAATGTCACAAAGACAGCCTGAAATCCAGATCTGGATCTCAAAAAAGAGTAAAATTTAGGTTAGACCCTCCTACCATGCATTTGCCTTCACCTAACACCTCCTTGTAACGATTTGGTTGTCTGACTACACTTTAGGAAACATGCTGCATAAAGGTTGGATCAACATGCTTAGAAAACAGGCTCATGTCTGCCTGGTTTACTTACTGTTAGATCTCAAGCACCAGGAACAGTACCTGCAAAAACGCACACTCCAGAAATATTTATTGAACTGAACTAAAGCCTCAAACCCTAAGTGATGTCCTAAACATCTGCTTGGGATCAGCTCATCTCTCCCAGTTTGACTGTAGCCCACATTCCCTGATATCTCTGGCTCCAAACTCTTATCTCTGTGCCTGGCTTTTTCTACCTGCCCTTCCTAAACTGAGAGTTGGACCCCAGTGGTTCCTTCAGGGATTTTGGAGTTGATCTGTCTACAAGATTTAGCTTTCTATTGTCTTAGCTGAGGACTCTCCACTTAAAGAATTCCAGGGCTCAAGGCAAACTAGTGGTTGCCAGAGGGCAGGTGGGAGTGGGGTGGGAGGGGATAAGCAAAGTAGGTGAAGGAGACGCAGAGGGGCAAACTTGCAGTTATAAAATAAATAAGTCACAGAGATGGAAAGTACAGTATAGGGAATGCAGTCAGTAATGTCATAATGACAGTAGTATGGTGACAGTTGGTGACTACCCTTACCGTGGTGAGCACTGAGCGACACCTAATAACACTGTCTGTCAACTATATTTTAATAATGTTTCTTTTAAGGGCCCCTGGGTGGCTCAGTCGGTTAAGCAGCCAACTTCCTCAGGTCATGATCTCACAGTCTGGGAGTTTGAGCCCCGCGTCCGGCTCTGTGCTGACAGCTCAGAGCCTGGAGCCTGTTTCAGGTTCTGTGTCTCCCTCTCTCTGACCCTCCCCTGTTCATGCTCTGTCTCTCTCTGTCTCAAAAACAAATAAACGTTAAAAAAATTTTTTTTAATAATTTTTTTTTAAAGTGTAGGGTTTGGGGAAGAACCATAATGCTAAGTCTTGGAGGGTTGATGAGGTTCGGATAGGCAGGAAGTAGGGGATGCTTATGAATACAAGGCTCAGAAGTACTGTGGGAGGGAGCTAAATAGGGACAAGTTGACTAGGACAGAGAAAGAGGAGAATAGCGTGGCCAGTGAAGGCGGATGGTGAACTTTGAATATCAGATGGGAAGTTGGGGGTGGAAGGGACGGTAATGTGGCAGAACCATGGATTCCTAACAGGGGAATGACATAGAGCATGGTTTGAGGGAGATTAATCTGGCAGCAGCCTACAGGATTAATTGAAGAGATAAGAGATCAAAGGCGAAAGGCCCAGCTCAGAGACTGTTGCAGTAATGCAGGTGTTAAGAGATAAGAGACTTAACTAGACAGTGGAAGTGGAGAGTTTTGGAGATAAAGATAAATGGAGAGGACTTGGTGAATGATTGGCTGGAAGGCAATGGAAGATTCAAAAAGGACCCCCAGATCTCAAACCCTGATGGTACCCGAGAGACTAATGGGGCCCTTGACCCCCCCCCCACCCCAAAAAAAGTCTTTGTTTTCTATGGAGAAAAATGAAACTGGAGAAGTTAATGCTTGTGTTACTCGTCTCCTCGTTACAAAATTCACAGCAGCAATGACCTCTGAGAAAGGGAGCAACATACTGTAAATTGACTCTAAGATATTTCTCACTGGAGTCATGCACTCTCCAACAATGCCAGAAAGACAGGTTTGATTCTGTTAGGCACTTCATCTAGCTGTTAGTCAAGCCAACCGACTAGTCTCTAAATTATTGCTCTTCAGTGAGCCTGTCGGTTTTATCTCTCCCCAAGCTGCAGAGATGAAAAAACTTTTTTACCTTTTCAGAAGTAAGTTTAAAGAGATCATTTTTCTTCCTGGTTTGCATTAAGTTTACCAATGAATAAGATGAAGAACAGAAAGGTAGAAGCAGAAATTCCCATTATATAAATTCATACACTTAATGTCTTCCTAGGATATAAATGGGAAATTTCATTAAAAGGTAGAATCCCACATTGTGGTTACTCCATCAATATTAAATAACAATAAATAACAATAAAAATGACTCATTATTATGAAGAATTCATATAAATCAGCATTACTTTAGTCCATAAGAGTTCATATAGATAAAATTGTATCCCAATAGTATTATTATAATGATCTGACAAATTCAATTCCAGTGATCCACTGGTTTTGGTGCAATAAAATTTCCAGGCAGTAAATTTCACTGTAATAAATATTTTAGAGACCTTGTCAAATTGTATTCTATATAAGCTTGGAAATCTATAATTCTCATTTCATAGCAAAGTAAGATAATAATGGGAAATGCTTTCATTTCTTAAAATGTTATAAATGAACTAAATGATTGTGCTCTTTTGACTATTCATGAATTATTCAAAATGGCCTCAAAAAATGTACAAATAGGGGCGCCTGGGTGGCGCAGTCGGTTAAGCGTCCGACTTCAGCCAGGTCGCGATCTCGCAGTCCGTGAGTTCGAGCCCCGCGTCAGGCTCTGGGCTGATGGCTCGGAGCCTGGAGCCTGTTTCCGATTCTGTGTCTCCCTCTCTCTCTGCCCCTCCCCCGTTCATGCTCTGTCTCTCTCTGTCCCCAAAATAAATAAACGTTGAAAAAAAAATTTTTTTTTTTAAAAAAATGTACAAATGTATGTAGAAGTGAGTTTGTCATTTTTTTTAACTTACAAAGAAAAAAATGCTCATCCAAATATAAAATAGAAATGTCAGTGATGAAAATGCTATGCTTCGGCTTCTTTTTAATATATTTTTTAAATTATTTATTTATTTTTATATTTTTTAATTTTTATTTAATCTATTTTTTTTCAACGTTTATTTATTTTGGGGACAGAGAGAGACAGAGCATGAACGGGGGAGGGGCAGAGAGAGAGGGAGACACAGAATTGGAAACAGGCTCCAGGCTCCGAGCCATCAGCCCAGAGCCTGACGCGGGGCTCGAACTCACGGACCGCGAGATCGTGACCTGGCTGAAGTCGGACGCTTAACCGACTGCGCCACCCAGGCGCCCCAAATCTATTTTTTTTAATTTACACCCAAGTTAGCATATAGTGCAGCAATGATTTCAGGAGTAGATTCCTTAATGCCCTTTACCCATTTAGCCCATCCCCCCTCCCACACCTCCTCCAGTAACCCTCTGTTCTCCATATTTAAGAGTCTCTTAAGTTGTCCCCCTCCTTAAGTTGTCCCCTCCCTGTTTTTATATTATTTTTGCTCCCCTTCCTTTATGTTCATCTGTTTGGTCTCTTAAAGTCCTCATATGAGTGAAGTCATATATTTGTCTTTCTCTGACTGACTAATTTCACTTAGCATAATACCCTCTAGTTCCATCCATGTTGTTGCAAATGGCAAGATTTCATTCTTTTTGATTGCTGAGTAATACTCCATTGTATATATATACCACATCTTCTTTATCCATTCATCTGCAGGTGGACATTTGGGTTCTTTCCATACTTTGGCTATTGTTGATAGTGCTGCTATAAATATTGGGGTGCATGTGCCCTTTCGAAACAGCACACCTGTATCCTGTAGATAAATACCTAGTAGTGCAATTGCTGGGTTGTAGGGTAGTTCTATTTTTAGTTTCTTGAGGAACCTCCATACTGTTTTCCAGAGTGGCTGCACCAGTTTGCATTCCCACCAGCAGTGCCAAAGAGATCCTGTTTCTCCATATCCTCGTCAACATCTGTTGTTGCCTGAGTTGTTAATGTTAGCCATTCTGACTGGTGAGGTGGTATCTCATTGGGGCTTCGATTTGTATTTCCCTGATGATGAGTGATGTTGCGTATTTTTTCATGTGTCGGTTGGCCATCTGGATGTCTTTGGAGATGTGTCTATTCATGTCTTTTGCCCATTTCTTCACTGGATTATTGGTTTTTTGGGTGTTGAGTTTGATAAATTCTTTATAGATTTTGGATACTAATTAACTCTTTATCTCATATGTCGTTTGCAAATATCTTCTCCCATTCCGTCGGTTGCCTTTTAGTTTTGCTGATTGTTTCCTTCACTGTGCAGACGGAGGTCCCAATAGTTCATTTTTGCTTTTGTTTTCCTTGCCTCCGGAGATGTGTTGAGTAGGAAGTTGCTGCGGCCAAGGTCAAAGAGGGTTTTCCCTGCCTTCTCTTCGAGGATTTTGATGGCTTCCTGTCTTACATTTAGGTCTTTCATCTATTTTGAGTTTATTTTTGCATACGGTGTCAGAATGTGGTCCAGGTTCATTTTTCTGCATGTCGCTGTCCAGTTTTCCCAGCACCACTTGCTGAAGAGACGGTTTTCATTCCATTGAATATTCTTTCCTGCTTTGTCAAAGATTAGTTGGCCATACTTTTGTGGGTCCATTTTTGGGTTCTCTATTCTGTTCCATTGATCTGAGTGTCTGTTCTTGTGCCAGAAAATGCTATGCTTCGTAATTCTGTTCACTGGAAGAATCCGCAGGAACTATACTCTACCTGCAGCTGCAATATTCTTCACACCTTTGACTTCTTTTTTCTCAAGTCATCTATGTTAATAATTGACATCATTACAGTCATGTCAGATATGGAATTAGCCAAGATCTATGGCTTATCTTTTGACTAACGCTTTCTTCCTTGTAGTTAATGTCTTATCAAAGACATTCTCAAACAGAGATATAAGCCTGTGTGATACACTGGCAAGGTACCATATTTGAGATCTATGTAAAGGTCCTTTTTCTGGAAAAACAATAGCAAGAATGATCTCATAGCTTCTATAATCCGTACAATAATGCCATTTATAAATCAAAAATTCCTTCCAGGAGTATGGAACAGATTGGCCAAATGTTTCTTTTGAAAGAGAAAACTTATAAAACTAAGGTTTTATACATGAAAATATTATGGAAAAAAACTTTAGACAGAAGACAATAAAGTGAGTTGGGGTTTTTTTGGCCAGTGCCTGACATAAGTGATTTTTTTGCCTGTTACCTTCTAAGTCTTCATCACATAGGATACACTGATATTATAGAAATGCATTCACAGGTAACATGCAGTTTTGTTTTATTTTTAGCTTACATAATACTGGATGACATTCATCCCTGCTCTTGCATGGTCTCCATCTGCTCAGTTGCCCAGAATGGAACATGGAGTCACGGTAGCTTTCTTGCCTCCCCCTGTGGCCACAGCTGACAAGTCACCACATTCTGTTGAGCCCACTTATTTAGCAATCCTCCCACCGGGCCTTCCTGTCCATCTCCATACTTCTTTCAGGCCCTCATCTTTTCTCACCCTCATGACTGCAACTGCCTTGGTCACTTACTTTCCCACCAGTCCATCTGCACAGTGCTATCAGAGCGATCTTTCCACAGCACATGAGGTAGCCAGTCAGGAGACAGTATAGCTGCCCACCCCAGAGAAACATTTTGATGTAGATTCTGCAGATTATTTGGAAGACAATGGGACATTGCTCATAGGTAGATAACCCAGAAATCTTCTGAAAGTAGTTATCCAGACTCTAAGTGCTTACCTTGGACACTCGAGAGTATTGAAGCCGGTCAGGATCTGGATGATCCTGACAAGGTCCCACTGGTGAGGAAAGACAAATCCAGATCCACAAGGGACAGTCCCCTTGGCCAAGCAGTTTGCACAGCAGAATCCATTTGGTAGTTATGGAGTCCTCCAACCTCAAGCCCTCCCTCCAGAGAGGGAGTTATTGCAACATATGCCCCAAAGTCATGACAGAACCATTTCTCATCGGTTGTAGTTCTCTAAGTAACACTGCCCAGACTCATACTTGATGAAAATTATGTTCATGCACCAGATGATGTCCTCGTTTTCCTCAGCCATGTGAGCCTTGTGAGCCTTTTTGGACGCTTGCTGGCCTAACACAGAAGATGTGTGCATCTTCTTTTCTCTGTGTTGGGAGGCTACCTACGACTTTAATCCAAACATGCAGTGTAGCTACTGAATTTACATGTGAAGGATTATGGTGAGTGGAAAATCAGCAGTCCCACCAGCCCATATGACCCCCCAAAATGTCAGTCTCCTTTAGAGAGATTTGAAATTACAAAGGGTAAGTTAAAGAAACTTTTAGAGGAAGGGGAAGCACTTCCTAAATGTGAAGATTTTTCTCAAATAATAACACCTAACATTTCTAGAGTGCTTCACTGTTTACAAAACACTTCCACATATGTTTTCTCTAATTCCCATGGCAATTCTGTGACCTGTTATGATTCTGCTTTACAGATATGAAAGTTGACCCTCAGAGAAATTAATCAGTGTGCCCCCAAATATCAAAATTAATAACTGACAGAGTCTTGACTCAATTTGTCTTAATTTTTCTAATTCAGTGCCCTTTCCAGTTTACCATATGTCTATTAAGTAACTAGTTGTTTGACATAAAAAGTAGCGTACGGGCACCTGGATGGCTCAGTTGGTTAAGCTTCAGACTGTTGATGTTAGCTCAGGTCATGATCTTGCAGTTTGTGAGTTCAAGCTCCACATCGGACTCTGCGCTGACAGTGTAGAGCCTGCTTGGTATTCTCTCTCCCCCTCTCTCTCTGCCCCTCCCCTGCTCATGCTATCTCTCAAAAATAAATAAATAAAACTTAAAAAAAAGTAGTGTAAAATTTTATCTATCAGATTGCTATAAGTTATACGTAACATAAGGAGCATAAAATGGGTGCCGTTTCCCTTATAGTGATTACTTTTCTGAATGCATTTCAAGATCATAATTAAGAAGTTTTATTTGTCTGAAAGATAGTCAGGCCATTCCCATTGTTAAAGTGTTTGTTTGGCTACAGCTGTCTGCATCCAGGTTCTGTGCTACCTCTGTCACATTGCTGATAGATACTTAAGTGTCAAGATCATTGCTAGGAATTGTCTCTGAGAATGTGCTATCGCATGTCACCACTTCTCCTTTGACTTTGGAGTGAAGATGTTCTAGTCAGTAATGTATCAGGAACAACGATTGGCCCTTTGTGATTACACGCGCGCACATACACATGTGCATGCACATGCATGTAATTGTAATACTGAAGACCGAAAAATGAGGATAACTTCTATTAAGTCTAATTGCAGATACCTCTTAATTATTTGTTATGGAAGATAAAAAAAAGTAGCATTTTTCAGGATCAAAATTCACTGACAATGCAGTACTCCTTTTAACCAACTTTTGACTAAGGTAAAATTTGAGTTCACCTCTTTTACTCTGAATGGTTTCCATGGTCATAAAACAAAAACACAAACTGTTAACCAGGCTCAAGTAATAATAATTTAAAATCCTTAAGGAGAATTATAATTTACGAAGCTTTGTCATACCCCTTCCTTCATCATAAAGCAATCTTATAAAATAGAGGGGTGTTACCCCCATTTTACGGGTGTGAAGGCTGAGATCACACAGCTACTATGTATATACTGACTTAGAGCTAAGATTTCTCATCCCAAATTCAGATTCTAAGCTGCCTACACGCACACACACACACCCTTTATGATTTGCATGAAATGGAAATGATAATAAAGAAACACTTAAGGGGTAGGGCCCCTGGGTGGCTCAGTTGGTTGAGCATCCGACTTCAGCTCAGGTCATGATCTCATGGTTTGTGAGTTCGAGCCCCACATTGTGCTCTCTGCTCTCAGCACAGAGCCCGCTTCAGACTCTCTCTCTCTCTCTCTCTCTCTCTCTCTCTCTCTCGCTCTCTCTGCCCTTCCCCCCTTCTCAAAAATAAATAAACATTTAAAAAAAAAAAAAGAAACATTTAAAGGGTGCCTGGGTGGCTCAGTCAGTTGAATGCCCGACTTCAGCTCAGGTCAGGCCATGATCTCACAGTTCTTGAGTTTGAGCCCGACATCGGGCTCGCTGCTGTCTGGGCAGAGCCCACTTCCGATCCTCTGACCCCGTCTCTCTCTGCCCCTCCCCCACTCACATTTTCTCTCTCTGTCTCTCTGTCTCTCAAATACACATTCAAAAAGAGAAACACTTAAAAAGTGGAGCTATATAATGCAGTTGTTTTTGTTGTTCCTGACAATATCATAAAACCACATTTTTATGTGTGTTTTTGTGTTCTCTGTAGTGATGTTTTTCTTATACAGCACTACTTAAATATGACATTTTCCAAGCCTATGCATAAACCATGCCAGCTGCCCCAAAAGACCAGACTGACATAATATGAGCTCTTTGTTTACTCAGTGAATAGGCACAACTTGTGCCCTGCCAGCTGCTTGGCCCACAGTCTTAACCTTGTTCTGTGAGAAACACCTGTATGAGTGGCTGGATAATTAATTCCATACTCCAGCCTTAGGATCTTCTGTTAAGATTAAATCAGATAAGGCCTCTGACTGTGAACAATATACCACTCTCTGGATTAGGTTTGGACCACTGAGGCCAGGTGGACATGGACTTCAAAACACTGCGTTCAGAGGGAGTGTGGTTTATTGGGAGCTTCTTACATGAAGAGACTATTGAGGCAGAGAAACGTTTTAGTGCTACGCTCAGGATACCCAAGTGTGGGGTCTGGGAGTATTAGTATGTGAAGTGTTAGGACTGGGCAGAATTGCCCCTGCCTTACTCAATTCATTAGGGATAGTAAATTGCTCTAAGATTACAGCATGGAGCAGATTACATTCCTTTTTCGGGGGCGGGGTGGGGGGTGATTCATTAAAGACATTTATCCAGAGAAATGGGCTTATTGACATTGAAAACTGAGACCAAGGTCACTTCAAGTTCTAGCAGGAGCATTAACAGTAATTTAAATATCGAAGACAAGCCTGTGACTCAATGCTGAGAGAGCCTTTTCTGTAAAGGTATGTGGACGTTTGCATGAACCTTAAGATGACTCATCTTCAGGACTCTTGGAAGCCACTTGTTGATATCTAATGCATAAGCCACTGGCAATTATCAGACAATATGTCACCTAAAACGCGGAAGCTCACGTTATTTCAATAAAGTCTTCCTTCTTTAATCGTTACAAAGAGTTTACATAGGTGCTTTGCTTCTGGTTAAATAAAAACAATCACTTCCTCACCCCTGACGAAAAGTATACCTTATTTGAACCTGGGCCAGACATGTCCTCACCGGAGCAAGGGGGAAGAGGCAGTGTTGAGTTTTTGTAAACATTTCTGGTTCCCCATTGATAGAACCTGGAGATATTTATTTGGAACCTGTGTTTCCGCTGCCTGCAGTAATTGTTGCCCTCCTGGAAATGTAATTATGAGTGGGCCGTGACACCGAACTCTTCAAATTCATTCCACGTGACCTGATCTCAGTTATTCTCAAAACTTGGTCCAGGGCCTTCTTGGTCCATCACTTGTTCCCATTCGGTCAGTAGAGGTAGGAGCTAGAGGACAAGTGAAGTGACTTATGTGATCAAAAGTGAGGAAGCCGCTTTCCAAAGAGATTAGCTCCCTACCACAGAGAATTCTCTGATTCTAAATTGTTTAAATTTGGTTTGCAAGGGATTATTTCATGATCCTGGTGCGCTTCCTGCATCTGTTTAGTCTTAAATGCTTCCTAAAACATTTTTCAAAATCCATGCGTGATTTTCTAATCCTCCCTAATACATGGACTACTTAAAATGCAACTCCTCTCATTCTTTTTTTTAATCCTAGCTTTGGAAACAAATGTGTGAGCCTTAAGAACGGATGAGAAAAATGAGAGAGAGCCATCGGAAGCATTGCTGGGTGATGGTGGTTCTCTTGTTCGTGCACCTTACAGGAAATTTCAATTTCCAATAAGAAAAGTTCAGGCGTTGTCATCACAGCCTCTGTTTCTGTTGGGCAGGGGCGAAACAAATGCATTGCACTCCCTCTGCTGGCTCAGAAGCTGCAATCGCTCATTAACCAGATCTATATTTAGATGTAGTTCCCCATTTGAAAAAAAAAATGGTGTGTAGAAGAAAGAAGCAAAACCTGGGACAGCTGCTAATTTTACTATTCATTTAAACTGTCAGGAAAAACAAATATCTGCCCAATGCAAATGGTTAAATGAGCAAGAAAGCCAGCAGTTTTAGGCTTTTCGGCATTGTACTAGGAAAAAAATAAAGGCTGCCTCTTCCCTCCCCAAGGCGTATCTCCAACAGCCTTTAAAAATTACTCCGTTCTTTTCCAATACTGAAATGATCTTTTCCCAGAGCTCAATGAGCAAATTAATAGAATAGTATGTTTCATATGTTTGAAACACTCCAGAGAAAGCAAAGGCACGGATTTGGCTCTGGGTGAGGGGGAAGAGAAAGGGTGTCTTTCTCCTGGTGTCAGAAAGGAAAACTAAAAGATCATCACACTGAAAGTCTATACCTCAGGGGAGGCCACTTTCGTGCCTGAAGGCATGTTACCCACAAGCCTGGAAGGGAATCATAGCTCCGTGGAATTTTATGGCCCAGGAGACCTAACAAGGCATGGTTGTACTCATGAGTGAGGACAGCCTACCAGGAGAGCAAGACGTTCCAGATGTCAGGGCATCCTGGGGGCCCAAGCCCTGCTTCACTCAGGTTCAACAGCATATTGAGAGTTTTCCTGCAAGGCAGATCTTCTGGCCCGGTTTTGCCCTCTTTACCTTCTTGCTTGCTTTCTTCCCCAGGCGTCTGGATGCTAACCACATCAGCTACGTCCCCCCGAGCTGTTTCAGTGGCCTGCATTCCTTGAGGCACTTGTGGCTGGATGACAACGCCCTGACAGAAATCCCTGTCCAGGCTTTCAGAAGTTTATCAGCACTGCAGGCCATGACTTTGGCCTTGAACAAAATACACCACATACCAGACTATGCCTTTGGAAACCTCTCCAGCTTGGTAGTTCTGTAAGTTTATTGATTCCCCCCCCCCCCACCTTTATACTTTTTAACTTTGGCCTTCAAGTGCCAGTCTTTCAAACCTTGAATAGGGACATTTTCAGGGAGGAAAACCCCCTGAACCCCTCCCCAAAATGACTCACAAATGTTCTAATTGTATAAAAGAATTCAACAGCTTTTAGCAAGCACCTGCTAAGTGCCAAGCACTGCAAGGCAAAGATAAACTATTACCTGTGTCTTCGGGAAGCCGATGAATATTGTTCAGGCAATCCTCACGCTGTACAGTTAGTCCAGTGACTGAAGTTAATAAAAACTCCTTATTTCTGGTAATAGTTTATTATTCAGGTCAAACTGAAATATGCCTTTATTACTTAATATTTTTTGAACCCCTACCAGGGGGGAGAGAAGTAACAACAAACCATTGACAGAGAGCTGTGCGTTTGTGGGGCTTTCTTCATGATGAGTCTGGATTTCTTTAAGTAAACCAAAATGATTCTCGAGTAAGTTTGAAAAATAATCAGTCTTCTTTAAGAGTGTAGTGATATATAAAAACATTTAAAAATTTTTTTTTAAAAACCGACTTCAGGTCAGGGCATGATCTCACAGTCTGTGAGTTCGAGCCCCGCCTCCGGCTCTGTGCTGACACCTCAGAGCCTGGAGCCTGCTTCAGATTTTGTGTCTCCCTCTCTCTCTGCCCCTCCCCTGCTCATGCTCTGTCTCTCTCTGTCTCAAAAATAAATAAAACCATTAAAAAAAATTTTTTTAAGAGTGTAGCGATATGCCCCCAGTAATATAATGGTCCCTCAAGGCTGATAGAGGAAGACAGCAGCTGCTCAAAAGGCTGTAAGACCAGTGTGCGTAGGAACTGAAGAGGGCTTCTTTTGCCCTGTTTCTTCCCTTTGCTCCACACCCGCCCCCGGCCTGCCACTGCCTTCTATTATTCCAGTTTTCTTGATTACCCATCTCCCTTGTATTGTAGTACATCTTCCTTTGAGGGCTGGCCAGCTTCTTACTCCTTTCCGCATGTGTTGTATGTGGAAGATTGTCAGTAAATGTCACATGAAACCAACATATATTTATTAGAATAAAAATCTTAGTCTAAGAGGATAAGAAGTTTGGGGTGATATTAACAAATTTCTATACGGACTCTCACATATAAAGATGATGCTACCGACCCACCAGAGGCTGGGTATGTGCTTTAATTTTTTCCTCCCCCTGAGGGAATGGGTTTACAAGAGATCCACCCATTCTTTTTCACCCCATTCTCCTTAAGCCCATTTTCCAAAAATCCCTTTGGGACTTGGTCCAGTTTTCAGTTATGTACACAGCTGCTCTCACTGGCCCTGACTTAACTGACTTACCATTGAGCCAAAGATGATAATTGTACACACTAATACTGCGTCGAGATAACTAATCTCCCTGGGCAGCCAAAAAAAATCTGATCGCCATTCTCTGTGGCTAAAATTGTTGTTGCCTGTTAACCTGTGGCCCCACCCTGGGAATGTAGACATTATAAGCCAGGAGCTTTGCTAGAAAATATGCTTCAAACGCTTCCTTCCATCCTTCATTTGCCAAAGATGGTCAGAATCTCTGCTTAACATCCTACATCCCAAAGCCGTGTTAACAACCTGAACTTCCTTTTATCAGCATGTTGCCCATAGTATTATACACTCCCTGATATCTCAAACCCAAAAGATAAAACTGTCATTGCCTATTAAATTCTCGGGTATATAATCATCTATGGTAAGAGCGGATGGGTCATATAGACCTTTTAAAAAAAACAACAAAGTTAAACAAAGCATTTCTTATATATAATTAGTGCGTTCTTTACTCTAAGTTTCTTTGGATTTAATCAATCTGAATGCTGTGCCTAAGTTTTCCTGTGCAGCATGCCTTCCTGACTGTGTCTGTAATGTTCTTCTGCAGGCATCTCCATAATAATAGAATTCACTCCCTGGGAAAGAAATGCTTTGATGGGCTCCACAGCCTAGAGACTTTGTGAGTTGACCTTTTATTTGTTTCCCTTTTTTCAGTGTTTTCATGAGTATTCTGAAGGAATCAAAATAGCCTTAAAGTCAAACTTGCTGTTTGGTTTGGTTAATTGCCTGAGCTTTAAACAGATATTTACGGCAGCTTTATCTTACACACACACACACACACACACACACACACACACACACTCACACACACACACACACACACAGAGCTAAGCTATAAAACTGATATTTTATTTTAATCTAACAAGAGTGGTAAATGAGTTAGAATCATTATAAACTAAATGAGATGTTCTCTACCAAGCAGTGACTGTTTGCTTAGGAATGTGTACTCTGTGTCAAGGATCAATTCTATACTGTCACTCAGGCTCACTATTCATGAGTCTGCACTGCCTGCTCCCCCACCCCACTGCCCCCAATGAGAGGACACCAACCAGGCAAATGCCAGGACTCTCTAATCTGAGATGAACAGGCATCTCATTAACAAACTACAAAGGTTCACACTAAAGCAATTCAAAAAACTAAAAAATAATAACAGCTGCCATTTCTTGAGCATATCTATAACCAAATATTGCACTGCATGTTGGCAGACATTGTTTCATTTAACAGCCATCTGAGGAGAGCAGCCATCACTGTCCCACTTTCCGCTCTAGTCAGGTTAAGTTATTTTACGAACATGACATATCTAGTCAGTAGCATAGCTGGGATTTGCTTCTTCCCTAGTTTGAGTCTGAAGTCCATGCTTACCAGTATACACTGCTTCCAAAGAATAGGTCAAAAGTTCAGTTCTGAATTGGTACCTATAATAAAAATAGAGTCCAGCCAGCTGACCCCCAAGAGCCTTTCCCAGAGGCACGGTGAGAAGAATTCTCATTGACCTCACCAGGCTCCAGCCGTTTCCCAGGGGAAGAGCTGCTCCTCATTGCCCTAGCTGAGTGAGAGGGGTATAATGAGGGTAAGGTGACAAGCAGTGAGGGTCCTGAGTGTTCTGGAAGAAAGGGCATGCTTCCATTTGTGCCCCCTCTCACTCCCATATTTTTAATATTCAAATACAGTAAGTCACACAGGGCCTGAATCTACAATGTTGGCTCTGACCCAAGAGATACCAAAGACCATCTCTTCTGTGGCCTTGGAGCCCATTATTTATTTGAATACAGAGCTTAGCATTCGTACATGGTCGGTTTAGCTTCGAACCAGGTCTGGGTCTGGTGATTTCCTGAGGGACCATCTGTTGTTAGTGGTCTTCTCCAGGTCAATGAGTGCTCACGCTCTCTTTCCAGGGTTACTTAAATCACCCTGTGCCTCCTCTTAGAAGAGAGGAACCATCCTCATAAGGAGATGCCAAAGATGAACTTATCCAGAACTTTGAAGTCAATTTCATGGCATAAGCAAGCCATTCCCATGAGCTGCTTGGTAAAATTAGAACTTCTCCCTTATCCACACAGGGCTGGGCATGATATCTTAGCAATGCAAAGCACCTTCCAGTCCTTTCCAACAGAGGAGGAACAAAAAACAGTATTGGCTTTGAAGGGTGTTTCCATAAATAGTGTCTCCTTCCCCCCCCCCCCCCCCCCACGTTTGAGATGAAGACCTTGGATTTCATGTAAAGAGTAAAGCATTTCTGGGCAAATTCATATGAGTCTCATTCTCCCCCTCCCCTCCCCTCCCCTCCCCTTGCCCAGGGCTACAGAGGATCAGTAAATTGGTTACTCTCAACCTCTTCCTTTCCCTCACTAGAAACCCAAGTAATTTATAAGGACCCAGTCCTCGTTTAATCAAAACAGAGCATCTGGAGAGATTTACAAACAGGAAGAAAATTTATGTCCACAAAAGACACGAGTTTCCTGCCTGCAGTATAGCTTAAGGATGGTTTGTGCCAGACAAGTAGGAATCCTGATTCATGTTTAACTCGGTCAAATTATCTCTCTTAAAATTAAAAAGCAATTCTTCTTCCATAGAGGAAGATCTAACCACATCTGATTGCCTGACCAAAAGGTTTTTCTGCGTCATCTGGGAAATCTGACATTCCCAGAGACTAGGAGGCAATTACTTTTTCATACGAAGTTGTAGACATAAGGTGGAGTAAGTCTATAAAGCGCTTGTGAGTAATGGAATTGAAAAGCCATTTGTGTCATAACAGATCGAGAAATTAATGTTTCAAAATTGTTTGGCCATTCCATCTCTGTGCCTGAAGGATAACATAGAGCTCTGCCTCACAGACCAGGAAAACATACTTCTGATCTGAATCATTATTTGTGACCCTGAAGAAACTCTAGACCCGATGCCCTTCCTGAGAGTACCCAGTACCACATAAACCTCTCCAGAGGCAGGCTATCATCCTGGACCTCAGCCTGGGAGAGACACATGGACTCATCAGGAGTCAGGGACAAAGCAGCTCGCCAAGATGCCCTCTCAGGCGAGACTCTGAAACGCAGGGGGGTAGGTCAGAGGGTGTAGGTGGGAACAAGAAAGGAGATGTGATTCAGGAGCTAGGACGAGAGCACACACAAGCGGGCAGCTTGGTGAGCCGGGTTCAGGTGAACGGCTACCTCAGCAAGCAGCCAACACCTGGCCAAACGTCCCTCTTACTTGAATGTTAACAGTGTCATCTGTCCCTCCCTTTTTTTAAATGCCTCTGTGCCACTGAGACTTGACTCTGAAATGTCTCAGGATCAGTGTGATGACCAATTTTAATGCACATACTGGTCAGCAAGCCAAGAAAATCTCTTTCCATAAAGAGAAGGAATGAGAATTTTTATCAGTGATCCTGCCCCATTGGACGGCATGTTAACTTTCTCTGTATAAGTAGTATATTCGAATTTTTAAATGAGAAACTGAAAATACTATTTACTTATTTTCAGAGATTTAAATTATAATAATCTTGATGAGTTCCCCACTGCCATCAGGACACTCTCCAACCTTAAAGAACTGTAAGTATTTAGGACAGATTTAATGGGAGAATTCTATTCTTTGTGAATTCACTTTAAAATATGTTTGATTATTGTACATAGTGTGACTGACTAGAAGATTTTTAAAAGTTTGTATAGGGGCACCTAGGTGGCTCAGTCGGTTAAGCATCTGGCTCTTGATATCAGCTCAGATAGTGATCTTGCAGTCTTGAGATCAAGCCCCAAGTTGGGCTCCATGCTGAGTGTGGAGCCAGTTTGGGATTTTCTCTCTCCCGCTCTCTTTCTGCCCCTCCCCCCCCCTCTCTCTCTCTCTCTCTCTCTCTCTCTCTCTCTCTCTCAAAATAAATAAATAAACATTTAAACAAATAATGTATAAATAATGGTTAAGTAAACCTGTAATATATTTTAATTTATTCTATCATTAGATAGTCTTTTTTAAATTTATAATGGATTTCTCTAATATGTGTATATTAAAAAATATATACATAGTTCTTTAAATCATACTCTTTTCCTAAGCTATATTTCCCCAACATTTATATACTTCATAGATTTATAGAAAATTGCTATGGAATTCAATTATTTGCCAAGCATTTTGAAAAACAAACTTCTCTAGGCTGCAAAAGTCTAGGACTAGAGAAATCAAATGCATGTGCCTAGTACTATGCTAGATGCTTTCACATACATTATTTCATATTCTTTAAATACTCTGTGAGTCATATTTAATTTTTAAAAACCTACAATTTTACTAAGGTAAAGCTAACTTTCAGCTCCTAGGTTGCATATATTGTCTTTTATATACTAAAATTTAATTGCCTTTTCTTTGTACCTAAAAATATGAATAATGTATGAAAGGAATGTTCCAATATTTGGAAAGAAAAATAAACATAGAGCCTATCGTCTTGGCTGAGAGAAATAAGACACACAGCTAAAGGAGGCAGACAACAGGGCTTGTTTGTAAGAAAAAGCCTTTAGGAGGGGGTTCTCCCTCAGGAACCCCACGTGTGGCTGTACCGGGAAGTCATCGTGGTCTCTGCTTAGGCAACCCAAAGACTGTCACTCACCTATCGAGCCACCGGCCCACATGAGACCCAGAGATCATTGACTCTGCCCCTCTGCCATTCAGACAACATTAGCACCGACAGAGGAGAGTCAATTTGTTATTACACACTCACTGAGCACCTTCCCTCAGCTCAGGAAATTTTGCCCTCATAAGGAGATTACTTAAATCTCTGCTTCACAGCAGCTTAAGTCAATTTTCCCTTCTCCTAGCTTCAAATGGGGTCAGAAGGAGTGATCATAATCCCCTCTCCAAAGATGGTTCCCTCTCTCTCAAGTTGTTATACAATGGGGCTCTATTGGATATTAACAGATGGAATTTCTTTTTATAACATTAGATTGTAAGTTTCCATAAAGCACAACTATTATTTTCAGATTCTTTATTCCTCTTTCAAGATAAGAGTTCGTGATTTCTTTTTCTCCTAGAGAGCACATAAGCTTCAAAATGCATAGAGGAATTTAACTGTATTCTCTAGTTACCAAAGAGGTTGATTATTGCCACAGGAAGGGGGTGGGGGGGTACCATTACATAATTTTACCCTACACGTTATTTTCTAAAAAAAAAAAAATTTCCCTCTCTTTCTAGAGGATTTCACAGCAACAATATCAAGTCAATACCTGAGAAAGCATTTGTAGGCAATCCTTCTCTTATTACAATGTAAGTGGCCATAGTTCTTTTTGATTTTTCCATCCTGAAATATAATACATAATGCACTGTTAAATATAATACAATGAGTGTCCTATATTTTCCCAAGTTTGGTCTTTGTCAGTGTAAGAATCTATACAGAGAAGTGTATGGAGAGATGTTTTGTCAGGTTTTAGCTGAATGCTAAAATAACATCAAAGATTCTTTTTTTCTATACCCTACAAGTGTGCATTGCATTATGCTTCGTATCTTCAGATGCCTTGTCTCACTTCACAAAAATCTTGTGAAATAGTTTTGCTTATCTCTATTTTCTAAGGAATAAAACTCATTTTCAGAGTATCAATGTCAAGGTCACCTAGTCATTCAGAACTTAAATCCAAGTATACTCGAAATATAAATTATTACATACAAATGGGAGTCCTTTACAGCAATAGACTCCATTGATGGTGGGGGTTTGGGGCATACTGGCCTTATGCTACGTTTCTATATCGATTTGTTACCAACCCCAAGCATTGAGTCACATTTGTAGAATTACAAGCTAGGTTGTAATTCTAGAAAGATGTGTATATTCTTAAAAGGTGTATTGGGGATTTATATGCCATCAAAGCATAAAATAGAGTTACAACTACAGCATATAATTAATTGGTTATATGTTCACATTTTAGCAGAGACAGAAAACTGATCATCTGTAGACATACAGGAAGATGAAAATAGGCATTAGGATTGTTCTTTGTTAAAGACCCCTGGCAGATTTGGGACGTAGTACTGGCCTGAGGTCTGCAGGAGGGGTCTTGGATATGCAGGAGGAGAGTAAGGACAACTGTTGAACCTGACTCTAGGGGCATTTCTTGGTAGATATTCATCCTGTGCCAACTTAAGAGGCTTTTTGGAACCGGGTAGCATCTGTCACCAATGAGCTGGAATCCCAATTAGCCCTGACAACTGAAAAAAAAAAAAAAAATACCATTCATCGCTTCTGAAATATGTTGACAGTATGTTGGCAAACTAAGGGTTTTAAAGTCTATTGCCAATAAACATTAGGCCTCATTAGAGAGTATTTACATATTAAGAGTTGGCAAATTGCATTGCCTTTGCTTCTTTTTCCTTGCAGCCACAAGCCTGCGTTTGTTTTTTTAATCGCTCTTTTGATATGCTAATACCACTTGAGAAAGGACTTGAAGCCCCCAAAATTTATTAGTGCTTCTATCCAGTATTTTATGGTATTCACTGTTTTCTCCCTGAAACTCTCCTCTCCTTGCTTCTGCCTCTATCTCTTGCCACTGCCACCCCATCAAGGATCCCCAGGTCCCACTCTGTGTGAACGCTTCCCTTGTCCCATTGGCTACCCAGTCCCCATGTCTACCTCTATGGTCCCCGTCCTCCGTGTGACTTCTTTTCATGCCCACTGCCTCCAGCCTCTGCCAGCCACCACCTCGACATTCTTGCCACCCTCCCTGCCTCTACCGCTAACAGACCTGTCACCCTGAAGCACAGCATCCGTCACTCTCTTGCTGTGAAACATACGGAGATTCAGGATTGTCTATCGTGAGTCTCCTGACCAGCTCCCCGAAGCTCTCCTCAATTACCATATGCCATAACCCAGATGGACTAAGCTATCCTCATAGAACAAAACTCTTTATTTCCTTTGCTCCTATGATTCCATCCCCTCACAATGCTTATTGAAATTCTGTCTTCCTGGGCCCATTTCCAATGATATTCCATTAAGTTTTTCTTGATCTCACAAAAAAACTCCCTCCTAAGAACGCTTTAACTCCTTATTTGTATTTGTGATACTTAGGTACACAAGCATGTGTATTCATATCTGCCCAGGATACATACATACACACGTGTGAACACAATTACATACATACAAGCATATCGTCTAGATAAGGGACAGTGTAATATTATGATGAAAACTCCATTTTTAATCATAAGACCTTCCAGCTCTAGCTCTTTCTCTTACCGATTGTCTAACCTAAGAGAAGAAGTTGGAGGGTAAGAGGACAGAAGGGGACTTAGGTTGGTTGGGTGACAATTCTATCCCAGGTACTATACCAGATGTCACACAAGCATTAGCTCTTTCAATTTTTACACAAACCCTACAACTAAGATTTATTATTCCAGCTTAACAAATTAGGAAAGTAAAGCTCGGGGAAGTAATGTACTTGCCAAAGTATCTGAGCTTTAGTTTCCTCCTCCAAAAATGAGATAAATAATATCTAAGTATCTGTGCTATGGATCTCATAAAGCTGTTGAGTAGACCAACTGAGCTATACATGTGAAAGTACTTTATCAACCAGGACGTGGGATGCTGCTACTTATTTGTTCTGTCCCAACTGATTCCAAGCTTCTTTAGGGCAGGGACATTTTACCCATCTGCAAACTCCCAGAATCTAGCGTAATGTCAAGCACATAGTAGATACTTAATTACGGCTTCCCTAATGAATCAGTCTCTAAATTCCCACAGTACCGACCCTCATACTTTGAGCACAGTAGACACCAATAAATATTAGTTGAATTTCATTGAACTAGGATGTGTCAAGTGAGAACTTTTTGTAGGGCTCCATTGACCAGACAATTCAAATACCACTACATTGAAAACATCTGTAGGACAGCCTGGGTGGCTCGGTTGGTTCAGTGTCTGACTCTTGATTTTGGCTCAGGTCATGATCTCACAGTTCATGGGATCAAGCCCCACGTCAGGCTCTGTGCTGACAGCGTGGAGCTTGCTTGGGGTTTTCTCTCTCCCTCTCTCTCTGCACCTTCCCCACTCATGCTCTTTTCTCTCTCCCAAAATAAATAAGTAAACATTTTTTTTAATCTGTAAAACAAAATATCATTTAAGTTCTAATAATGTCTTACCGTTAAAAGCAGTCATGACTTTTTTTAAAAAACTAAATGTCACCAAAAAAAGCAGAGTAGCAAATTTTCTCTCAAATAATTTGAGGAGTCCTTCTTGTATGTTATGATAAGATTTGACTAACTTTCATATAAATATATGTACTGCACCTTTGTTTATTTAATGATATGACTGGCAACCCCTTGAATTACCTTCTTGCCACTTGATGAATGGTCCACGGATGTTGGAGGAAGAGGAAGATTTTTAAGTATACCTATAGTCTGCTCACTTGCTTTTCTCCTTAGTAACTATCACTCATGTCTACCTTATTATCAGAAATTTTCATTTTTATATAGTATGGATTTCTTACCCAAAGCCTCCTCATGTGAGTTAAAACATTTTTGAGGTTTGCCTGATACCAAGTAATTGGGATGTTATACAATATAGTATAATCACGGTTACACACACTTAATATATTCCCTGAAATTTTGAACAGGTATTCGTTTGTCATTCAACTTTTATACTAAGACATTGGTGTTTGGATTTTTTTCAGACATTTCTATGACAACCCCATTCAGCTTGTTGGAAGATCCGCTTTTCAACATTTACCTGAACTAAGAACACTGTAAGTTTTTCTCTTGCAGATCACTTTCCCTTGTAGGGTTGTTGTAAAAACCACATGCATATTTTAAGTTAAAGTGCTTTGAAAATGGCACTAAAATTACCCCTTTCTGGAAACTTCTTTTGATAGTACTCATGTACCCCTCCTTCTAGGACTTTGAATGGTGCCTCACAAATAACTGAATTTCCTGA
Source organism: Felis catus (assembly GCF_018350175.1). Taxonomy (NCBI): domain Eukaryota; kingdom Metazoa; phylum Chordata; class Mammalia; order Carnivora; family Felidae; genus Felis; species Felis catus. The sequence goes on from NC_058374.1 coordinate 95,999,882, forward strand.
TTTAACTGGAACTGCGAGCCTGGAAAGTTTGTAAGTACTCGAATAGGCTCTTGACTTGGCCCAGCACACACACTGCCCTTGAAGCCTGACCAGTCTTAAAGTCAGTGAATAAAAATATGTCACTGTGCAATGCCTGAATAAAAGAATTATGTCTGGTTTGTGTTTCAACAGGACTTTAACTGGAGCACAGATCTCATCTCTTCCTCAAACCGCCTGCGATCAGTTACCTAATCTGCAAGTGCTGTGCGTATCAGGAAGGCAGTAACATTGTGTAAACAGGCAACTTCCATCTAGGAGCAAAATGGCAGGCGTTATTTCAATAATGCTTTAAAAGGGGAGAAAGTTCTTTCCTTGCAGGGCTCCAGCAGGTCGGTCCTCCCTCGCCCCCATGGGGGGTTAGGGAATTGACTCTTTCATGTGACCCCGGTAATGGTGGCGGCACACCCTTTGTTCCCAAGTTCCATCCAGTCTCCCATTAGAGTTTCAACTGGCACACGTTTCCTGTCAGAAAATGGATATGAACAAGCCTAGATAACTTAATTTCCCCTTCTTTGCAGAGCAGAAAAAAATTACCTAATGGATTAAAAACCCAATATGGATGCCAAAATAAAAAATTAAGTTATCAGACCCATACAAACCTTGATAAAGGTGACCAAACATTCTTCCGGTATAGTTGTGGGTGCCATGTTCTAGTGTTTCCACTAATGGTTAAACAGCTTGCATATATTATTTCTGTTGACTTGGGTTGTTGGTTTTTTTTCCTCTGCCTTTCCCTTTCTGAAAAGTAGTTTATAGGAATTTGAAGAGCTTTGTTTTGACCTTCCATTTTCAGCCCTTCCCCTCAACTCCCAACCCTATTACCATCCTCTCATGCATTGTGGGGACTTAATGAATGGACCCTTAGTCTCCAGTCATGGCTGTGTTCTCACAGAGGAGACATCTGTGTCAGTTGAATGCCTCTAATTCCACCACAGGCTTCACCCAGTAGCAGAGCTACAAGCAGCACTACAAATGTAAGGGGAAGAATGGGAATGTCTGCCATAATGATTCTGCCTTCCCCTCTCCCCAGCCCCCTTGCCACTTCAGACTTCAGTTGTTCGGTGATAGGAGGTTGTAGTAACACCACGTGACAGCCTTGGAGTCAGTCATTTGTGTGTAAAGGGAGGGAACATAGAGTAAGTCTCCTCCTCTTCTCCCACATCGCCCTCTGAGGTGTAGATACAGATGAGGAAGCTGACAATTAGGACAGTTAAGCACATTTGTCAAAGTCACACAGCAAGAAAGTAGCAGAGTCCAAATTCAAATACAGGCAGTTTGATTGAATAGCTGGTGAAAGTGCATGAATACCAGGAGAAAGTGCATGAACACCAGGTAGTGGAAATCTTAGGGGCCATTTTAGAATTCTGCCTACCCACCCAAAATGGCATAATTACCCTCATTTCTCAAGGAAACTGGCTTAATAACATGACTAAGATTTCACAGGCTATAGCTAATACTTAAGGAGCCAGCATTTAAACTGCATCTGTCTCCACTATGTCACATAGCAAATGGTAAACCACCCAGGTCTAGAATTGCATAAATTGGCTAAGAGCAAAGTCCCTGGTCTGTTTTTCTGGTTCAAATCCCATCTCTCTATACACCAGCAAGAGATCTTAAGCAAGTTATTTATCCCTTCTGGGGTTCCATTTCCCAATCTATAAAATAGAGACATAGCCATTTCCTTCAGAGGATCATCATGAGGATTAAATGAATTACTACATGTCAGACACTTATACCAGCACTGGAACATCGTAAACTCTCAGGCAGTGTTAGCTCTTATCAACTTCTTTCTCATTTCCCTTAAACCGTTATTCTTTCTTCAAGCTATTCTTTCCTCAAGCTGAAACTTGAAAGGTCTGAAAGAATACAAATCCATTAACCACAGAAGCTTGTCATTTTCAAAGCACTTCAACCTGTAATTTTGATTTGTTCTTCACAACACTGCAAGATCAGCAGGTATCTTCTCATTTAAGGAGAGAACTAAAAAAGGTATAATGCTTTGACCAACATATTGACCAAGTTGAAGAATCCAAGTTGAGGCTGAGAATAGGACTCAGGGTCCCGACCTCTACTACAGTCTACTTTATGTTCTGGAAACATAGGTCTGTGAGCTTCCACCTTTGGCTGAATCATCCACTGAGTACCTGTACATGAAGAAACTGCCCCCAAGTTGCCTCACCTCCATGGGAATTCCCTGGCTGTGTGTGGCTTTCCCCACTAAGTAGCTGGTGATCTTAGGCAAATTATTTCACATTGTATGGTGATAATCAGTGTCTCCCTCATAAGGTGACCACAGGTCAAATGAAGTAATTTAGGTAAAGCTTTAAACATGGTGTCTATATTTAAGAAGTGCTTCATCAATGTTAGCCATGAAAATCATTAGGTAGAAGGTAGGTAGAAGGTGACACTGGGTCTTTACGTGGGAGAAGGTTTTATGTATCCTCTACTAAGAGGTGCACAGGAAGGATTTGTCTCCTTGCAGTGTGTGGAGATGAGCGAACCAAATTATTATCAGCTTTGATGATATGTATGTCCATTTTATCACATTTACTACTTTTTAAAGATATACACTGAATTTTTAACCAGGTATATTTGTGCATAGGTGTGGGGTATGGTTTTGGGTTTTTTCATATTTTGTTTGGTTTACTTTGGTCTTTCAAGCCTCTAGTATAAACTACAAACTTGTGTTTGCAAACAGCTTCATTTGCATTATTTGTGTGTGGTAAGTGAACTGTATTTCTATATGAATTCCATTTATTCACTAAATGTAGAAAAAAGTGATCAATTACAAGAACAAGATAATTTAAAAGCCTCTTAGAAAACAGTATGGATTTTTCAGTTCCATGGTGGTGATCTGGTTTTAAGAATTAGAATCAGGCATGAAAGTGTGTTAGTTGATTAGCCGATAACTTTTAAAACATGAGACAAGATTTTTTTTAAATATCTATGTTACTTTATCTACCAGCTTTCTTTTTTTAAGCTTTCTGCAAATTACCATGGCTTGTTTTAGATTAGTTATATTATACTATAAATATGTCCAGATGTTTTTCTTATTCTGTAATTTGTTGAGTTTTGGCTGAAGACTTTCTTAGATTTTTTTTTCCCCCTTGTAGTGATTGATTTCAAAGTTAGTGCTATGTTTTGACTTGTTGTTGGATTTTTTTTTTAGCTGATTAGAAAAGAACCAACAATGATTCTCTTAGCTGTAGAGATATAGCAGCTCCTAGAAAGAGAGACACAATTATTTAATTTAATTTGGACTCATTTCTGCAAGATAATAGCTAGAACATTGTAGATCATCACTAACAAAATATAAATAAATTTGTTAAGTAAATTATTTAAATCAATTAAAGAAGTAAAACAGACACATTTCAGTAAACGTTTGGATCTATGCTTAATCCAATAATGCCTCTGACTACCTGCTCCATGTCAGGGCTGGGGAAACGTTCAGAGTCTGCCTTTGGGAGATATATCATCTTGGAGAGGAAAGGAGAGCAAAGCATGTTTCCTTAAGATTAATATATAACAGATTTTCCCTTTTGTACCTTCTGTTTTTCAGAGATCTATCTTACAACCTGCTGGAAGATTTACCCAGTTTTTCAGTCTGCCAAAAGCTTCAGAAAATGTACGTCTATAAGAGTTTCTAAGTCACTTAGCAAAGAACAAGAGCCAAAACTCACTTTTCCAGGGGTCATTGGTTTGCTTGCCCTGCAGGTCGCTGGGGAGGCATTTGGTGCTTTTCCCTTCTTATACACACAAGGTGTGACTGTGTAGGACGCCTATTAAGTTGGGAAACACAGATAATATTATTTTTCTATGCATTGTACTGTAAGTAAAGCATTTATTATGCTTTTTTTCTTTCTTCCCCCAAACTTGGTGATATAAGAACTGAGTTTATTTGAGCTTTGGAATTTGTCTAAACTTATATATCCAATGAGTGACGTTACTTTTAAATACAGGAAGGACTTGGGTTTGTTGGGGTGTTGGTTCCACATAGTCATCCTTAGAGGAGGCGCCCTATTTGTCTGTCATATTTGAGGTGCCATGGATGCTATTTACACATGAAACATGCTAACCTTCTTGCCTCCTCTACAAAGGATCAGCCTTATTGCTTTTTTTCATGTTTATTTATTTATTTTTTCGAGAGAGGGAGAAAGTGCACGCAGAGTCAGAGAGGGTCAGAGAGAGGGAGAGAGAAAATCTCGAGCAGGCTCTGCGCTGTCAGCCAGAGCCTGATGAAGAGGTTGTTCTCAGAACCGGGAGATCATGACCTGAGTCCAAACCAAGAGTTGGATGCTTAACTGACTGAGCAACCCAGGCGCCCCAGCATTATTGCTTTATAGACATACTTCGGTTTTGATCAAAACAATATTAACCATCTGGGGTGCCTGGGTGCTCATGGTTTCCACTCAGATCATGATCTCATGGTTTTTGCGTGACGGAGCCCCCGTCGGGCTCTGTGCTGACAGTGACAGCCCTGCTTGGGATTCTCTCTCTCTTCTTTCTTTCCCTCTCTCTCTGCCCCTCCCCCACCCTCTCAGTCTTTCTCAAAATAAGTAAATAAACTTTAAAAAAAAAAACAATATTAACCATCGGTCTTTTCCCACTTAATTTTTCCCTGAATGCCTTTGGGTGATTAAGAGAGAAAAAGAAAGACAAATCCGTCTTTAAAAGGTAAGGATTTGACTCTCTTGAAGACCCCCAAAGAATACTAGAATGACTCACAAGGCAGAGCCAGCAGGCGCCAAGTGATTGAATGATGATGGCATTTGGAATATAGTTTTACATCCACCCGAAAGAACTCGTTGCTCTGAAAGAGCGGCAACGCTTAAGTGTATAAATTGGAATGTTCTTCTTTAAACAAAACAAAAAATTTTTAATCAGTCACTTGACACCATATTTCATGTGTTCCTTTGATTGAGGGCAGGTAATCCTTCTGTAGAAGTACTCCGAAAACTAATCTTTGAAACCAGTGACTTTGAAATCAATCTTTGGAACTCTGTCGTTTCAGAGACCTGCGACATAATGAAATCTTTGAAATTAAAGTTGACACTTTCCAGCAGTTGCTCAGCCTCCGAGCTCTGTGAGTACTGCCTGCCAGCGCCTTTCCCAACACAGAGCGCTTTCTTTCTCTTTCGGGTCTTCCCCAATGTTTTCTTTCCACTGTACACTGGAATTGTTGGGCTTTCGTGCCTGTATTTGCCATCAAAGGGCAAGTATCCTGCTCGTGATAATTTCCAGGAGTATATTCAAAAGTAGTAAATTTGCAGTCTGCTCTCTGATATGAAACTTGAATGAAGAGGAAGGAGGCCAAGCTGTTGAATCACCTACGAAATGCGTTTCTGTCAGCAGCCTGGAATTGGTAGGGATTTCCACACGGAAATGGGATGACCACACAATACTTCCTGCCCATTCGTTTTTCCTGAGGAAACAGTTTTCAAGATGTGTCTCAAAGTGCTTAAGAGCCGTCATGGGGCCACTGCCAAGAATGCAGGTTCCAGGTCCTTTCCTGCCTCATGAGTTAGAATCTTTGAGGTGGTTCAGGTGGGTCCCGACGATCTGCTTTTTAACACGTACCCTAAGGTTTGAGCACAACTGCCCTGGAAAGGCTTCTGTTGATCAGATGAGTAAGAATTGTAAATACAGTATCTAATTCCATTTTATGAATGAAAACACCATGTATTAAACATAAACTTAAAAAAGAAAACCTTGGTAACAGATTGTTTTCTGTGTCAGCTAAGTCTTTTTCACCTCCAAACTGAGTTTCAATGTAGTTTTGATGAATAATGACAACATAGAATGTTTGAACTCTGGTATATTTTGATAAAACCCCCTTTTTCCCTAAGGTTTTTCTTTTTTCTTTTTTTTTTAATGTTTATTTTTGAGAGAGAGAGAGAGAGAGTCAGAGCATGAGTGGGGGAGGGGCAGAAAGATTGGGAGACAGAATCTAAAGCAGGCTCCAGTCTCCCAGCTGTCAGCACAGATGTGGGGCTCGAACTCAGGAGCCATGAGATCATGACCTGAGCCAAAGTCGGAGGCTTAACCGACTGAGCCACCCAGGCGCCCCCTAAAGTTTTTCTGAATACTTAAGAGACTATATCCTTGTAAAATAATACTATTCCTCAAAACATTTTAAATTTACCTTTAAGAATCATCTTCTAAAAATTTACCTTGAAGGGGCGCCTGGGTGGCGCAGTCAGTTAAGCGTCCGACTTCAGCCAGGTCACGATCTCGCGGTCCGTGAGTTCGAGCCCCGCGTCGGGCTCTGGGCTGATGGCTCAGAGCCTGGAGCCTGTTTCCGATTCTGTGTCTCCCTCTCTCTCTGCCCCTCCCCCGTTCATGCTCTGTCTCTCTCTGTCCCAAAAATAAATAAACGTTGAAAAAAAAAATTTTTTTTTTAAATTTACCTTGAAAACTATCTCGTTCTGAATTTAAGTATGTTGCCCTTCCCATTTGTTTTATATCAGCTTGTGAAGTTCTTCTACTTTTTTTAAAATAAATGTAAAACAAAAAATACATTACCTCCTTTCATTACCTGCCTTTTTCACCCAGTTGGAGTTCTGGCTGTTTCCAAAGGTCAGTTCCTTTTTAAAAGGCTGAAACAGTTGATAACACTCTATTATGTCATTGAATTTGCTAATAGAGTAGAACTTAAATGTTCTCATCAAAAAAAAAATTTTTTTTTCATATGCACATGAAATAGAAGACTGATCTCTAATGATAGCAAAAGAAGGGGATCCTGAAGGCTACATGTATGAGTATCGCTGAATTCTTCCAGCCCCTTAGACCTCACATCCATCACTCACCCAACTCTGCCAACTCCAGTTCAGCTGCTCTTCTGCCACTGGCCCATCATTGGTCTCCACTCATCCATCCCATTCTCTAAAGAGAATCTTTCTCAAACAGAAGTCTAATCATGGTACTTTCCCTGCTTCAAGAATCTTTTTAGGGGCACCTGGGTGGCGCAGTCGGTTAAGCGTCCGACTTCAGCCAGGTCACAATCTCGCGGTCCGTGAGTTCGAGCCCCGCGTCAGGCTCTGGGTTGATGGCTCAGAGCCTGGAGCCTGTTTCCGATTCTGTGTCTCCCTCTCTCTCTGCCCCTCCCCTGTTCATGCTCTGTCTCTGTCCCAAAAATAAATAAACATTGAAAAAAAAAATTAAAAAAAAAAAAAAAAGAATCTTTTTAGTCCCCTCTTGTCTTCAAATCCACACCAGACTTCCCAGCACCACCTTCAAAATCTGACTCCAACCTCCTGACTCTTACCCAGGCATTCCAGTCCCCTGACACATGGTGGCCATTTCCCCTATTCCTGTTGCCCATCAGATTCCTCTCCACCCTTGACTCGCCCCCTGCCCATGCCACAAGAACAAGATCTGCGAGCCCACTCCACTCTGATGCAATTTGCACATTCTCTGCTCCGGGACTCAACACTCAGCTCTGCCACGGGTAGACTATGCCCTGGCCCCCAAATGACAAGAACTCTTTTATCTTCTTATCCCCAGGGTCAGGTGCAGTGGCTCTCATTATTTACTTAAGAATTCCAAACATATTCCAAGCGAAACATCATCAGGTTCTCTGATGTCAGTTAGCTTGAGTTTGAATCCCAGCTCCTGAGATTATTCTGTGACTTTGAGCAAGTCACTTAATACCTGTGCCTCTCTTCACACCAGTAAAATGGGGCTAATGACAATACCTACCTCTTAGAGTTGTGTTAAGGGTTATGAGACAATACGTGTGAAAAAACAACTCATAACCCAACCTGGCACATGGTAAATATGCAATAGTATCATGATGATGTTTGTTGTTATCATTATTACAACAAGTATATATCCTCTTAAGATGTATCAGTAAGGGTCTTGGCAGGAAATGGTGCAAATGAAGAGACATTTGCATAGGTGTTGGTGGGGAGTAAGCAAGGGATGGGCTTTCGGGAACCAACCACATGGCCAAGACTGAGGCTAATGGAACACAGGCACAGAGAAGGGATGCTGTGGTTGAGAAACGTGCAGCTGCCACCAGACAAGATTCCAAAACAGAGAAGGAGCACAGGTGCCCAAGTTGTCTCTCCTGGGCTTCTGACTGCATAGAGTAGGGAGCCCCTGGGCACGTGGCCTGCAGGGTCAGCCCCAGGCACAGAACAGGGTAGGAGAGTGGAAGTGGCTCCTCCCGGGGCTGCTGCGAACATTCCAGCACACAGACATACCAACACAAGTGGAATTACAGTCCTTTGAACATACAAATTCTCCCTTATTTGTTTTAAATCCAAATTGCTATAAAGCCCCATGGCAGGACTTGGCCTACATTCCTGATAATTCCTCTCTGTGAAGCTCCCTGGGCACCCATGTTCTACTCACAGCCACCAGAGACTTTGACAGATGGCATGACTTGCTTCCCTCATCGGACATAAGTTTTATGAGCAGCTCAGGAGAAGACTGTGTCCTCGCTCAATTACCCAACCCCCAAATGTGGTTCCCCCACTCCTTCCCTACCATATCCTCCCCTTGTTAGCCAAAATTTTTTTCTGTTCTGGCAGCAGGAATGGATCAAAATAAAAAGCCTTCCAGTTTCACCCAGTTTAGGGAGACTTTCAAAGGAATATAAATGTTCTTCAAATACCATTTATCCAAGATAATTCAAGAGGCACAGTACCATAAATAAATCACTCATTTGTGCTAGAGAAGTTGACAGTGATCACTTTCAGTTTCCTCAAATGTCTATACTTTAGTTATACTTATTAGTTAGGCATTTTAAAAATACAAGTTTTAAGTTCATTGTTTCTTTTTTGAAATGTGGAAGTTCTTATTCCTGCTGAATCACCTACATTTCAGTGTGTATGCGTGTGCATGTGTGTATCTGTTTAGTGAATTTTATTTCTCCATAAATTGTAGGTTTTCTGTTATCAAAGGATTTTATTTCCAACATATTAGCACCCTTTTATATTTATTTTGAGCTAAGAGTTTAAATGTACATCTCCTTTACTGGGAATTTATTTATTTTTTAATGTTTATTTTTGAGAGAGAGAGAGAGAGAGAGAGAGAGACAGAGCGTGACAGGGGGAGGGGCATAGAGAGAGGACAGCGAATCCAAAGCAAGCTCCAGGCTCTGAGCTGTCAGCCTGGAGCCTGACACAGGGCTCAAACTCATGAACCAGGAGATCGTGACCTGAGCCAAAGTCGGATGCTTAACCAACTGAGCCACCCAGGTGCCCCTTATAATAAAAAAAAAAAAAAAAAAAAAAAAAAAAACACCTTCTCTGTGTGGGGCCTGTGTGGCTCAGTTGGGTAAGCATCTTACTACAGCTCAGGTCATGACCTATGGCTCAAGTGATGATCTCATGGTTCTTGAGTTCAAGCCCCATGTTGGGCTCTGCACTAACAGCACAGAGCCTGCTTGGGATTCTCTCTCTCCCTCTCTCTCTGCCCCTCCCCTGCTCGCTCTCTCTCTGTCTCTCAGAATAAATAAACATTAAAAAAAAAAAAAAAACAAACTCTGTTTCTCTTAAAGCCTGACATTTCTGACGATGTACACAAAGTGTTGCTGCATTTCATTACATTTCCAGGGACATTTTATCTACTTCACATTTACTTGCTTGTCAGTGGAAGAGCCTCAGAAGTTCCTGTCTTACTGCTCCTCTACCCCTACTCACCTCAGAGACACCCTAATAAAATTTTACAAGCATGTTCAAGTCACCTTTTTCACAGAGAATAAAATCTAAAATATCCACCTGAATGATTTCTCCTTGATTGATTTAAAACAAGATTGACTTCAAGTCCGTTCTTTAGTCATTTTTACTACTGATATCTTTATGTGATGTGATCAACTAATTGTTTTGCCCTGAATGGAAGCTAAATTTTGGTAAGAGAATGAATATATATGGTAAAACTTCACACCATCTTTTTAAAATATCATCCTCTCATTTGCCTTATATATATATTCTTTTTTTAAATAGGAATTTGGCTTGGAACAAAATTGCCGTTATTCATCCCAATGCCTTTTCCACTTTGCCATCTCTAAGAAAGCTGTGAGTATCTCATGACTTGCTTATGGCGTAATTTAAGAAATTGGGGGCCACTTAACTTCCTCACAAATGTCGGTGTTGCTGAAGAAACTGCCACACACAGATTGCCCAGCCCTCAGTTCTCTCCATGCTCGCTCGAGTGAAGTCAGACCAGGGAGGAACCCTGCCCCTCCAAGGCCACGTGGGCCCTGACTGCGTATTTGAAGAGCTGGGTGACAGCTGTTCTGCTTATTGAAGTGAAATTTTCCACTTTCGCCGAGCAGTCAGGTGGGGTGGAATAAGATGTCATTTCAGTCCCAAAGGGCTTTCGTTTTATATTTGCCATCCTAAGAGAAAACTTTCCTGTCCTGCGTTTCCTCCCCTCTGGGCCTCTGAACCCTTTCCTCACCCCTCTCCAGTGGCTAACAGAGAAAGAAGGAGCTAGTCAGACAGAAGTTAAGAGGAGGAAAGGGAATAAACCCAACAGCGTCTTCCCCCTCATCCCTAACTTATTCCAGTCAACATCTCTTTTCAAATTAGGTGTAGCGCCTTCTATGGATTTGTGATGTCCCCACCTGGTAAAATACAGCTTATTATAGAAATTACAATTTGGATGCGATTAGGACATTTTCCCCCTGCAATTCTGATTGTAAATATACATGTTATCAGTAGCTAAACCCAAAATGGTTATTTTTACCATGGAGGGTACAGACCCTGCTAAGAAGTTTTTATGGAGGAGTTTAATAATCTTTAAGTTGCTTTTTTTCAACATGGACGCTTTCTGCTAACACAGACTAAAAGCCAATTGTTGTTTGATGTTTTGCAGGGACCTATCGTCCAACCTCCTGTCGTCTTTTCCTGTAACTGGGTTACATGGTTTAACTCACTTAAAATTAACAGGAAATCATGCCTTACAGAGCTTGATATCATCTGAAAACTTTCCAGAACTCAAGTGAGTTTGTCATTAAAACTAATAAGATACATTTGTGGCCATGCGAAATAATAGACGTGTTATAGTAGTTTTCGAAATTTATGAGGTCAAGGGACTCTTTTGAATTGCATTTCATGCCCTCAAGTCCCCCACCCCTGGGGCATTGTTAGGATAAGCCCTGAGGGGAAGAACGTCTTCCTGACCACATTTCCTTTCTTTCTCAAAGATGCCTCCCAGAATCTTAGCGTTCATGGAAAGAGTTTGAAAACCATTGATCCATGGGATATAAACTAGGACACATAATTAAATAACATTATAATATTATTGTAGTACTGCTTACATTTCTAAATTTATCTAGCTTGTTATATGTTCTAATAAAATGTACTAAATTTATATTTCTTTGAGGAAGTAATGCTCTTTAAAACTTGCTATGCTTATTATTGTTAAAAAAATCCCATTGAAATGAAATGAAAATATACATACTATATATGTATATACACATATATATTATGTGTGTGTGTGGGGGGAGGGGTGTGTGTGTGTTTATAGATATATTTTTAAACCACGGTACATTTTACATACTTTTAAAACTATAACCCCAAAAGAGAGTTTGGAAAGTAGAAGAGAGTAAAAATCTAAAAATATCCCCTAAACAACTTTTTTTTATTTCCTTCCAGACTTTGTTTCCAATGTATTTTTAATTGTTAGAATCACAGTACATATACCGCTTACATCATGTTTTCCTTACTTTCCATTATGTCATACTATAAGCACTATTTAATGGTGCTACAATTTTCCTAGCCGTCGTTTTTTTAACCTTTTTATTATGGAAATTTTCAAGCACCAAAGTAGAGAAAATAATATAATATATGCATCACTCAACCTTAGCAATTGTCAACATTTCATGGCAATAATTTTTAACAACTCCGTTGTTATTATAAATAGTTCTGTAATGAACATCTTTATACACATAATTAATATTTTAGATTATTAATTAAGGCTAAGATCCAAAGACAGAATTATTGAGTGAAAGAAGATGAACACTATATTTAATAATCCATTTCTTTAAGTGTGTGTTTTTTGTTTGGTTTTGTTCATTTAAAGGGTTATAGAAATGCCTTATGCTTACCAGTGTTGTGCATTTGGAGCATGTGAGAATGTCTATAAAATTTCTAATCAATGGAATAAAGATGACAACAGCAGTACAGATGACCTTCATAAGAAAGATGCTGGAATGTTTCAAATTCAAGGTAAGACCTATTATGTCACAGTGATGAAATTTTATCTACAATGGTCTTGAAAAGTCATCAAACAGGTCATCTGAACTCCAGACAAGTCCTTATGTAACCAGCCCAGCAAGTTGGAAATCAATCCTACTATTTTTTTTTTAAGTTTATTTATTTATTTTGAGAGAGAGAAGGAGCAGAGCTGGACACAGGGCAAACTCATGAACTGTGAGATCATGACCTGAGCCAAAACCAAGAGTCAGACGCTTAACTGACTGAGCCACCCAGGTGCCCCTCAATCCCACTACTTAAAGACTCCCAGAGAAAGAGAAATATCCCTTAGGATCATTCTAAAGGTTCATTTTTTTCTGTAAGTGATTTCTTAATACAGTACTTGTATTTATAATTAGATCTCCCTTGGCATATACTGTCCTCAGGGGTAATTCTTAATATTGATGTCAGTATTTCCGTAAGATTTTAAAAGGGCCTCATCCTTATGGATATATTTTTTGTACATGTTTCTGAACACTTTTCTCCAGAAGATAAAAATCCATTTTTATTCTTATGGCCTGGGAGGAATGGACAACATAAGCATTTAGATGCCTCCATATGTCAGTAGAAAGGCCTAAGAATCCAACTTCTTATCCAACTAATTCTAAAACCTTCTCCCCTCCCACCCCTCATAGGGGTATCTGTCAGGGAGGTGAAATGAGATAATGTCTGTAAAGCGCTTGGCTTTCCTTGAAGTAAGACCTTACTTAAACAGACAGCAATGCACCTCAAACCACACCTGTGATAATGAGGAGGCACCATGGCAGCCCCCACTTTCCTTTGCCTGCCAACCCTGCAAGTTTGCACACAGTCCAAACAGACTGGCTTTTCTTCCTCTGGACCCTAATGATTTGTTGATTCCCAAGCAAGTGTGTCTGTCTGATTCTGTCTGTCTGCACGTTACCTTAACGTTTCTTCCTGTAAACATACCAGTTTAAGGAGCGGATATTTTGGCCCTTGGCTTTTTTGTTTTAGGGCACAGCATGTGTCTTTTGCTCTTGTTTTTTCCTTAGTTTTTGCTCTCCCTGCTTCATCCATGCTAATTTCTACTATATTTATTAACTCTACTATATTTATTAACTTAATTAAAAAAAATTAAGACTGCCTATTATGTGCCAGAAGGTACACAATGAACAAGAAAAACAAAGTACTTCAAAGGAGTTTATTTTCAAGGGCAGCAATTCTGTATGTTAGATCACAAAACTCCTATTTTATGAGTAGCTAAACTAAGCACCACGCAGTAACTTGATTTGCCCTTTGTTAAGCAGAATTCCCCAGGAAAGATTGAAACTTACTATACCTGATTCTCCCTCTTGTGCTCAGAGAACACAGCCCAGGACATTTGCACTATAGCTATCTAACTGTTTGGTAATTGGATAAAGAGAGGCCCACAGCCTCTCTCTAATTTAAGTCAGTGCAATTTTGTGCTGTCATGAGCTAAGAACAGAATGGTAGAGCTAAAATGTTATCACCGGGAGTCTGGGGTTACCCTTCCTTACCCTCAGTTCGTCTGGAATACTATGTCATAGAGTAGCTTGATTAAAACTTTGTAATAGACTTGCAACTTTATAATAGACTTGCAAGAAAGCCAGAGCCCAGGGAAAAGTGGGATGTCTGGCCTTCAGTTCCCTTCAGTCCCTCAAGGACAATCCAAGGCTTTCTTCCCTGGGAGGTAGACCCCAAAACAAGAGCCAGAACTCACCATTCCAGGGCTTCTCATTCCTGCAGATGAGCGTGATCTTGAAGATTTCCTGCTGGACTTTGAGGAAGACCTGAAAGCCCTTCATTCGGCGCAGTGCTCGCCTTCCCCAGGTGAGAAGGGAATCCAATTTGACAACAAATTTCATATTAAAAAAAAAAAAAAAGAAGAAGAAGGGCATCGGCACTGCCTCAGCGCAGTACCCACCACTGACTCCGAGGCCATCAATGACATACAGGCTACACTTCCAAGCAAAATCTGTGCCACCTTTGTGGCTCTTAAATATCCCTCCCCATGGGGACCTTTAAAATAGAAATGTTCATTCCCTGGAGTTGGTCTCCATTCATAAAGAGGGTTTTTGTGAAAGACTTTTGATTCAGATTAATGAAAACTAAAGAATCAATCATATAGTTAGAAGTGTATGCAATTTTTTAAGAGATATTGGCAATTTAGCCTGAACTAGTATGCAGGAATCTTGCTTCATGTAATCATTTTTGAAAGCGATTTCTTTTGTCTTCCCTAAATAACTATTTGATTAAAGCAAATAATAGATAAGTACAGATAAGTAAAAAAAAAAAAAAAAGCTCTGTAAATATTGACTTCACATAACTGTTTGTCCCATTCCCAGGAACAGAATGGACCGGTTGAAAAAAAAAAAAAAAGACAGCTGGGAAGGGTTGATATTTTATTTTCAACAACTAGATTGTCTCTGGCTCTCAAACATCAAATGTCATCAAACATCAAGACAAACCTAAGATGAAATGTTCATGAAATGCACTTTTATACTACCATTGCTTCCTGTTCTAATGTTATAGAGTATTTCCCTGGGATTCTCTTTCTCTACTTCCAGAACCTTTTTGAAGCATTCTGAGAGAAATATAATGAAAAGCCCAGGAGATCTGGCTTTTTACCTGGCCCCAACTCTGCATTCTTTGAGGGATCTTAAACAAGTGATTTAAATTCCCCATCTCCATTTCTCTGTGTCAAGCTTGAAAATATGAGCACGTGGTGTTCATGTTTTCACGGTAGTTAAAGAAAGTAGAGCATGCCACAAGGGAACTGTGTGTTACCTCTAGCTGTTACTGGCCTCTCTCTTGGTGTCCTAATAAGAGAAACAAAAAGGTAAATTGGCAGAAGTTGTAAACCCTAGTTTGATACCCAGTCTTTTTCTTCCTTGGATTCTAGGCCCCTTCAAACTCTGCGAATACCTGTTTGGTAGCTGGCTAATCAGAATTGGAGTATGGACCATAGCAGTTTTGGCGCTTACTTGCAATGCCTTGGTGACTTCCACAGTGTTCAGAGCCCCTCTGTACATTTCCTCCATAAAACTGTTAATTGGGTTAATAGCAGCAGTGAACATGCTCATGGGGGTCTCCAGTGCTGTGCTGGCTGGCGTGGACGCGTTCACTTTCGGCAGCTTTGCACAGCATGGTGCGTGGTGGGAGCAGGGGGTCGGTTGTCAGGTCGTCGGCTTTTTGTCCATTTTTGCTTCGGAATCATCTGTTTTCCTGCTTACTCTGGCAGCCCTGGAGCGCGGGTTCTCTGTGAAATACTCTGCAAAATTTGAAAGGAAAACCCCCTTCTCCAGTCTGAAAGTGATCATTCTGCTCTGTGCGGTGCTGGCCCTGACCATCGCCACGGTTCCACTGCTGGGTGGCAGTGAGTTCAGTGCCTCCCCGCTCTGCCTGCCCCTGCCCTTTGGCGAGCCCAGCACCACAGGCTACATGGTCGCTCTCGTCTTGCTCAACTCCCTCTGCTTCCTGGTGATGACCATTGCCTACACCAAGCTCTACTGCAATTTGGAAAAGGGAGACCTGGAAAATATTTGGGACTGTTCTATGGTGAAACACATCGCTCTGTTGCTCTTCACCAACTGTATCCTTTACTGCCCTGTGGCTTTCTTGTCCTTCTCCTCTTTACTAAACCTCACATTTATCAGTCCTGAAGTCATTAAGTTTATCCTTCTGGTGATTGTCCCGCTTCCTGCATGTCTCAACCCCCTTCTCTACATCCTCTTCAATCCCCATTTTAAGGAAGATCTGGGGAGCTTGGGAAAGCAAACCCACTTCTGGACAAGATCGAGAAACCCAAGCCTGATGTCTATTAATTCTGACGATGTCGAGAAGCAGTCCTGTGACTCAACCCAAGCCTTGGTAACCTTCACCAGTGCCAGCATAGCCTACGACCTACCTTCCAATTCTGTGTCACCGCCAGCTTACCCAGTGACCGAAAGCTGTCATCTTTCATCAGTGGCATTTGTTCCATGTGTCTAATTAACATGTGAGAGGAAAAGTTTTCAAACACTGAAAACCAAAAAATATGAGATTGAGTACATCAGAGCAGTAACTAAAAAATAGCTGAGTGGAAACTTGTTTGTTTTTAATATCTCTCAGTGTGGAAAAAGCTGAAGACCTTGTTAATACTGGAGAGTGAAAAGTCTAAATGCTGCTTGTATAATTCCTTCAGATATAAGAGATACATCAATCACATTATTTAGGTAAGCCCAGATTTTAAAAAGCAGACTGAAATGTTCAAAAAAGATTCTCCATGATTTCCACCGATTCCTTTTTAAACTCACCAATCTAATTATTTGGGGCGAGGGGCAGAACCACTTGCTTACAAAGGTTAGTTTCAGGTTTTCAAACCTGAAAACTCCTTAAAAGATGGTTAGAGGAGTTCAGAAAATAGGGTTTTAAATGGCCTACATTACTAAGTAAAAGTTGTGACCAGTACGATTTCATTTTAATGACCATGTGGATGTGTTAATCCTCCTTTCCCTTTCCTCAGAAAGGATCCTTCCACAGCACCAATCCCCCCATGAATGGATAATGTAGGACATTGTTAGTTTACTCATATTCACATCGTTTTTAGAGATGCCAAATTGTATGTATCAGCACTAGATGGTTCCACCTCAGTGAAGTAAAACTGCCTACAAATATTTTGAAAGGAAAATAAATTCTTAAATTGCCATGAAGGCAATCATGTAGAAGTGAGGTTTGCCGTGTCTAATTAATTTTTAACTCTCTGCTGTCCAGAACTCCAAATAAAAGTCCATTGCTGGCAATGGATACACCTAGAAAAGATGGTGTGCAACTCGGGGAGGTTGGGGATTGTTTTTTCTTCAGGTGCACACTTTTTGCAGGGGTTTTGTGAATTGATTCAGACTGAGGTGCATCTTAACAATGATCAAATGCAGACCAACATGAATGAAATCCACCAACATAACTTCTCACACGTGTATCTCTAGTAGCCCTAGCAACGATGTCTGAAACCACTTTGGACTTAACAGGGACTTGGTAACATATCCTCTTTCTTTAGCTTGGTTTTAGCTGTGTTGTCTTTGGACCAACCCACTTGATGTCAGGAACATGACTTCTCTGCTTATTCCATATGTAATACAATACGATGTGTTAAGTATTTTAAGAAGCAAAATGATTAAATACTAAAGGTCAAAGGACTAATTTGTAACTTCCATTATACTACATTAGCTTCAATACATCCAAACCAAAAGACTGTTAGGTAGATTTATTTTTATATAAGCATGTTTATTTTGATCAGATGTTTAAACTTGGAATTGAAAAAAAATACATTTATGAGATGTTTTATAAGATGTGTAAATATAGCACTGTATTTATTACTACAATAAAGATTCGGTAACTCTAAGGACCATGATAAGAAACCATGTACAGTGGCATATTATTCATATATATTGTGTTTCTCTGCCCATTTTCTTTAAATTCATTAACTGTATATAATATGTGTAAATGTATAGTACTTGTAAATAGATTCCAAACCTGCTTTTCTGTTGGGTACAAAATAAAAGAAATTTGTAATAAAATGTGTGACTATAAAACAAAATATCTTCAGGCCTTTTACTGAGCCCACAGGCAAATATATGTTCTCCTAAATGTTTTTTATCTTTGATGTATAAATACATTTGCTATCTAAGTATTTGCACCTTAATATTTTACATATTTTGGACTTATCTCAAGAAGTAAATCCTTCGTGAGTACAAATCAAAATATCTTTACCAGCTCCTGGATTGTGTTAAGTAGGACTAATAAGCCATCTTGTCATGGTAAATGACTTGGTAAAGTTTATTGTCTCTAATGAGAGTTTGGATTTCATAGCCAGAACCTATTTCTTTTGCAATGTAAAAGGAAAAAAATCCACAACTCGAGAGAAATATATAAGTAACAAATCAATCTTACAATTACTCAACACGAACATGAATTTTCTACAAATTCTTCCTTTAAAAAAAAACATATTTCAAAACCATATCAAGGCCAAAACGTTTTCTAAGAACACGTGTTTCTCAAGGCACAAAGAAATGCACTGTTCTCCTTCAGTTCCCATCCCTCAAAACATAAGAAATGAAAATGATTTTCTAACCTCTTGTGCCAGACCCTCCCAGCTCCCTCAGCAATTCCTGGTGTCCCCATACAGGTTGCAAGACAAAACTGTCAGGCCTGGGTGGAGGTCCGGCATTATTGCTAAAATGAACCCATATTTACTGAGCGCCCTCAGGGTACCTGGCACCGAGTTTGCTACCTACCCATCAGATATAACCATATGCTTCAACCTAATTTAGTTAACAGGCATCCCATGGCACCAACTGTGCAGCCCACACTTGAGTTGTCTTCAGCTGAAACAAGGGCTCTAACACGATTTCACTCCTCTGAGCCCTGATGGCGGATACAAAAGTTGCTTCTAAAGCAATGGGTCTCAGTCCTTCTTCTTAACATACTTGCTTTGGGCACCTAAAGTTAGGAACAAGTCCTTGGCAGCCCACCTCTTTCTGTCCCACTCAAGAAAACGCAAGTCAGTGATGTAATTTTTTTTAAGGGAAAAAAAAATCCACTCTAACATATTTCTTTAAAAATCCACAAATTCTGTGGGGCGCCTGGGTGGCTCAGTCAGTTGAATGTCTGTCTTTAGCTCAGGTCATGATCCCAAGGTTCGTGAGATCAGCACCCCGTGGAGCTCTGTGCTGACAGCTCAGAGCCTGGAGCCTGCTTCAGATTCTGTCTCTCCCTCTCTCTTTGCCCCTCCCCTACTCGCACATTGTCTCTGTCTCTGGCTCTGTCTCTCAAAAATAAACATTAAAAAAAATTTTTTTAATCCACAAATTTTATTATTTATTAGCAAAACCTAGTTCTAATGCACTTCACACCAAACACTGCTTTCCACTATAATACAGTAAATCAGAATGGCTGGAATGATATCCACAAGTAAATAAACCTACAGTGAGGAGGGGAAAAGATACAATAAACTGTTGACAGATGGAACAACAACAAAAACAAAAGCCAAAAGGACATAAAGTGGTAGGCGAGCCTAGAGTAAAACTTTATGTTTTCAAAATGGATTCATTCATTCAACCAATACTGTGTGCCTACTATACGCAGTGTTCTATACATGAGGATTTCTATGCAAAACAAGGTCTAGAATTTGTACTTCAGTAGAGGGGAGATAGACAATAAGCAAATATAAACAAGGAAATACGTGATAGAAACATGAATGAAGGAAATGAAGCTGAATAGCATGGCAGGAGTGAATGGCATGTTACTTTAGATGCAGAGCTTAAGAAAGGGCTCTCTGGAAAGGCACCTTTTAAACTAAGATATTATTCAAAAAGGAGCTACCTTTTTCTTTAGCATTCAACCACTTACATCAGTAAAACTCATCATTTTTAGTCTCTTTATTCATATGTCACCCACAACAAATCATTTTAAATGCCATTTTAATATAAATATATATCAGATGGCTGATATTGCACATAATTTTTTCTCACAACTGTTAGTAGGCAAAATCATTCTTGTACGATATAGAAAACACCGTTTAATTTCTTTGTGGCCAAAAGTGGAAAAACAAGGTAGTAAAAAGTAATAAAATTAGATGGGGTGCCTGGGTGGCTCAGTCGGCTGAGTGTCCGACTTCAGCTCAGATCATGATCTCACAGCTCGTGAGTTCAAGCCCCGCTTCCCGCCTGGAGCCTGCTTCAGATTCTCTGTCTCCCTCTCTCTCTGCCCCTCCCCCACTCGTGCCATGTCTCTGTCTTTCAAAAATAAACAAATATTAAAAAATTTTTTTAATTAAAAAAAAGTAATAAAATTAGCAACATCATGTTCATTTAGAACCAGAAAAGCTTCAACATCTGAAAAGATAACAATGTTTTGCTTTTTTTCTTAATCTTATCACTACCTTTAGCTCAGGGGCCCATTAGCCAACACTAGAATAAGTTTTAGATAAATAGACGGGCTCACTGTGATCACACTAACTCCATTCATGCTCTTCAGCATTTGGAAATTTCATTTTACAGTTCAACTATGTAGATAAAAGAGACGATCCCCCTCCAAGCCACTAAACACTGACAATCTTCTTTGTTAGGCCACAGAGGCCCTAAAATACAGTTAGGGTATGGTGGCTTTTCCTTGCAAATGAAGTGGTCACGGGGTCAGTAATCATTTCAATGACCTCCTTATAAACATTTCTAAAGATGCTGGACTCAGATTCTACTCATTCATCTCAAACCCAAATTCCAGCATGTCTGACACTTAAAGCCTATTGGATAGGATGATAATGAAGCTTTAGTTTGTCTGGATGAAGAAACTAGAAGAAAATGAATGATAGGCTGGAGAAGCATTGTGCAACATGGGTTTTCCAACTCTAGCCACATAAGACATGACTTCCCATTCTGATTACTACATTTTTAAATGGAATGTTTAAAATATGCTAGTTCATAAGGACAGTGAATTTAATGATATGAGATAGGGAAATGATAGCTCATCAAAGAAGAAACTGAGGGACACCTGGCTGGCTCAGTCGGTAGAGCATGCAACTCTTGATCTCAGGGCTGAGTTCAAGCCCCACATTGTGTGTAGCAATTACTTAAAAATAAAATCTTTAAAAAGAAAAAAAAAAGAGAGAGAGATAAAATTGAGAATATTACCCCTGGAGAAAAGAAAGTTAAAAAAAGACACTTGAAATATTTGAATAATTGAAATTCACTAAGTGCTTTCTTAAGTACCCAATCATAGCATACAAAATAACAAAATGGTTAAGCCCAGGGATTTGCCATCGGACAAACCTCCATTCAAATCCTAGTTCTATTTATTACTACCTGTGTAGTAGTAGGGCAAAATATTTAATTTTTCATAGCCTCAACTTTGTCCTCACTCAAATGGGCAAATAACAACAGCCTCATAGGCCTGGGAGTATTAATAGTTCAGTGTGCATAAAGTTCTTATCACAGCACCTGGAACAGAGTAGATGTTTAATAAGTGATTGCTGTCTTTTTCTCCTTTCCCAAAAGCCCTATGACATAAGCAAAGCAGGACTTGCCATTTTGCAAATAAAGAAACTGAGAGTCAGAATGAGAAGTGACTCTCTAAGGCCAAAAGTGAGGAGTCATGAATAAAAGCTGGATTTTATTTAATAGCACTTAAAAGGCAGTCACAGAATGAGCCAAATTACTTTTTCAGAGAACAAAAACCAATCGGTGGATAATTCAGGGAGACAGAGCTGGGCTTAATCTAAGCAAGACTCACTTCATCAGATGTCTTGGATACCAAAGAAAGTCTATTATATTGAGTGAAAAGCTAGATCAAATAATGGTTAACTTCCCAATTCTCAATGTTTTAGATGAATTCTTGTGTTAGTCTTCTTGGAAACTGTAGTATTGTGATTTATAATAAGAAATACAAATTTGATCTTATTCCCCATTCCTGGCCAGAGCTCCTAAAACCCTTGGAATTTCTTAAATTTTGAGAACCAGGAAGGTGTGTTTTGTTATGTTAATGAGGGGCTTTGGGAGATCCTTAAATCACCTAAGGATGGAGACTGGTTGTGAAAGGAGCCAACCCTGTGATTGGAGGGTTGGAACTTTCTGTCCCCACCCCCACCAGTCCCCACCCTGCCCTTGACCTCTTGGGAGTGGAAGGGACTAGAGATTGAGTTGAATCACCAACGGCCAATGATTTAATCAATCATGCTTCTGTAATGAAGCCTCCATGAAAATCCGAAAGGATGGGGTTCAGAGAGTTTCTGGGTTGGTGAACACACAGAGATTTGGAGATAGTGGCTCCTGTGTAGAAGGCATGGAAGAAACACCTTTCCCCATCCTTTGCTGCATGCATCTCTTCCACCTGGCTGTTTCTGAGGTATATCCTTCTATCATAAACTGGTAATCTGGTAGGTAAAATGTTGCTCTATATTGTGTGAGCCCCTCTAGCAAATTGATTGAATTCAAGGAGGATGACTTTGGAACATCCCATCTCTAGCTGGTTTGTCAGAAGCACAGGTAATAATCTAGGACTTGCAACTGGCATCTGAACTAAGAGGGTAGTGGGGCAGGGAGAATTCAATTGTGGTTGCAGGAAGGAAACCCACACATGGGACTTGATGTCAGAATTGTAGAGGAAATTTTAGAGATTTAGGAATTTGCTGGTGAAGGCAGTGAGATCTTAAATCAACATCCTGAAAGCTAGAGCACATAGTTGTGTGTAATGAGTGATGGACATTCAGTCTGTTCATTTAGTGATGATGAAGAATAAAGACTTGGGACTTAGGGGCGCCTGGGTGGCGCAGTCGGTTAAGCGTCTGACTTCAGCCAGGTCACGATCTCGCGGTCCGGGAGTTCGAGCCCCGCGTCAGGCTCTGGGCTGATGGCTCAGAGCCTGGAGCCTGTTTCCGATTCTGTGTCTCCCTCTCTCTCTGCCCCTCCCCTGTTCATGCTCTGTCTCTCTCTGTCCCAAAAATAAATAAACGTTGAAAAAAAAATTCATTAAAAAAAAAAGACTTGGGACTTAAACCCCCTTCTTAGAGACCTGCTGTGGAATCCTGAGCAAGTCTCTTAACTTCTCCAGCTCTTCACTGTCTCTCATTCTTCCTCAAACTACTGATGAGCTAATATCAATTATATCAATTGATATATCAATATCAATCTCTAAGATTACAGTAAGTTTGAAGGCTGTTCTTTCTGCTTCTGTCTCTCCCCAGGAAGTGAGAGAAGCAGGTAAAGGCCAAGTAAGTTAGAGAATCACAGCACAAAGTCACAGAACATACCAGTCCCAAAAGCATGGGTAGTCAAGTTGATACATCACATATTAAATCTCTCTTTAGCTGTTTCAAATCCTTATACTCCCCTTTTTACCTTTTTTCTTCCTTCCCTTTATTTTCGACCCTAGGCTATCCATATCAAAATACTGAAGTGAGGTAATCAGTAATGGCGGTTAATTAGGCTCTTTGGATTATAAGTAATGAGGGAGAGTAGAGACTGGTTGGGAGGACACCTGTGGCAATAAGAAAAGAAGGAATCTCATGGGAACACAGGGACTGTAAAACTGGGCCTCAGAACTTTAGCATGGTGTTGGAGAACCAGAAGCCTTCACCTCAGGTCTAGGAATGGAACATTCTTGTTACTCCTTAAATGTATGGATCTCTCACTGTTAAAGTGACCCAGTCTTTGTGCTTCAACTACTACTGTTGCCACCCATTGATCATCTCTATTCTGTAACTTCTCTTTAATTCATGGTTTCGTTTATTTATAACTTGGGATTATTCATGACTTCAGCCTAGTGCTTCCCAAGGGGACCCCACCATCCCCCAGGTTTCACTTTAGGACTCTCACTTGCTCTCACTTGCTCATCACTCACTTGGCTCGTTCTGTATCTTCCACTCCTACTCTAGAAGGGAAAGAAGTTGATTGATCACTGTTGTCCCTATGGAACAGAGCTTTGGGGGCTAAGCAATCAGAGAGGTCAATGTCCAGATGATGGATAGGTTGCCCTTTCTGATCCAATTAATCATTTGGTAGTGATAAGGAGAAGTCAGGGTCACATGGTCAAAACCTTTAAGTGTTGACCATCAGTGCTTAAGGAACCAGCCAGAGTTCCCTCCCTCTGGGCAAGGATCTTTTAGAAGAGTCTGGGGCTCTTGATCGGCCTGTTCTGCAGATGTGACTAATTTTGATTTTCCTCAGTAAGGGAGACAGATTGGAGGTACTTGTCCAGCCCACGCATGCACAATGTTTGCAATTGCTTCCCAGCCACAACCCCTATCAAATTCTCCTTGACTCAAGCCAGATCAATCAGATACTCTTTCCAAAGAATTTGGAATTAGGACATTAAGACAATCTAACTAAGTCAGATGATGATGGGATGGGTGCTTGAACAGAAAGATCAAATGAAATTTTGGCTAGCATTGACACCCTGAGAAGCCAAAACTATGTGTAAATTTAAGTTTTGGAAAGCAGAAAAAGGCACTCTGAAGAGAAAAACAAAGGACTGATGTAGCAAGCAGAAAGGAATAGAAGTGGCCAGTAGCCCCATGAAAGATTGACTTTCTAGAAAGTTCCATTCCCTGGGTGGCCTGGTCATGCTTTCTGTCCTATTCTTAGATGTCTATGAAGTTGTATCCTCTCGGGGCGCCTGGGTGGCGCAGTCGGTTAGGCGTCCGACTTCAGCCAGGTCACGATCTCGCGGTCCGTGAGTTCGAGCCCCGCGTCGGGCTCTGGGCTGATGGCTCAGAGCCTGGAGCCTGTTTCCGATTCTGTGTCTCCCTCTCTCTCTGCCCCTCCCCCGTTCATGCTCTGTCTCTCTCTGTCCCAAAAATAAATAAACGTTGAAAAAAAAAAATTAAAAAAAAAAAAAAAAAGAAGTTGTATCCTCTCAATTAACCGTCTTTTTTACTTGAGTTACTCTGAAGGGCTTCACAATCCCTCCTCAACTAACATGCCTAACTTCACTGTCCAAAGTTTTTAAATCTTTTTTAATAAGTTGTATTATCTTTCCTAAGTTCCTAGGTAAGATCTTCCCCCTGCTCCATCTCCCAAGTTCCACTGGCATAGGAAATATAGCAATGAACCACCAACCCTTCTATAGATCATTATTTTCTCTCCCATTTGGTTACTTACTGGTTTATTGGTTATGTTTATTACAATTTCCAAAATGAAATCTGATCATCATAAAATACATACAATACATAGAGTTTGGGGTTTTTTTTTGTTTTGTTTTGTTTTGACCTAAAACTCTAAACTATATATTTTAAACTGCCTTTCTGTTCTCAAATAGGAAATTTGGACAAAGGGAATAGCAGGGCCCTGGGTCAGACAGTCATACATATGAGTGTCAGAGCGGCCATTTTACCAGCCGAGTTGGCATATTACTTAATTCTGGGTGGGCATATTCTTTAATTAATCATGAGCATATTAATTAATTCCTCTAAACAGCCATTTCTTCATCTGTAAAATGGGGATAATAATGGCATCTACCTCATAGCTGACCTCGAGGGATTGTTATTATGCAAAGTACTTCATAAGTGCTTAATAAATCCTTAACTACTGGTGTTTGGGAAGTTTCAATAAATAGAAATCTCTTTTCCTGCCTTTGTTTGGAACCTGTTGAAAACTGGGACAAGGAGTAAGGTAGCAAAGGTTAAACATCACCTTTATTGCTGATAAAGCTGATGAAAGACAGCAGGGCTTTCATCCACAGACAAGCAGCTTTCTAATACGTAACTGAGAACCAGGCGGACTTGTCCACTGAGTCACAGAGAACACTGGTCCAACACAGATCTCCCCATGTGAGGGTGAGTTTCTGTGAAATAACAACACAAAAGAACAGAACCTTCTTGAATGTAACCTTCAGGAGGGCACTAGCACAGGGAAGAAAAGACTGAGTACTTCTACATGCTAATCAGATATGTCACTTATCCCTTCTACAGGACAAGTCAGCAAGAGGACAGACTGCTACCAGGAGTATCCTCCACATGGAAGGAAACAGGCAGCAGCAGGGAATATGAACCCCACCCTTGGACCCCAGCCTTCACTGTTTCTCTTTTTTTAACTCAATCCTTTCGATGTAACCAGTAGGGCTGTGATCAACCCTGCGTGTGGCTGTCTTGTGAGGACAAGATACCAGCTGCATATCTGGGCAGTTTTATTCCACCTTTGTAAAACTGCTCCCCTACGGCAAGCACAGCTTCTGGAAATATTCCTGAGACCACCAGGACCAGGAGATTTGATCTCCAGAAGGCTCTGTGATGCCATGTTCTCAAAAAACACCAGTCTTTTCTCATCCTTCAAATGCCCCAGACTTCCTTAACACCAGTGCAGCCTGTATAAACACATATACTCACCTGTGGATGCAGCCTCTATAAACCTCAGTAATCTGCCAAGGTCAAAACACTACATAGCTAAAGGCTCAGACCTTGGACTGGATTTGAAGAGTTCCCACAAGTAGCATCCTTTCCCTCCGCCTGAGTTCCAAGGAAATGAGAAATAAGAAAACATAAAGCAGATATGGATCAATGTGTCACATTTTCTAATGACAAACTTAATATTACAGTACGTGTCCTAAAAAATCTCAACAAGTGATGGGGCAGCTGTGTGGCTCAGTCGGTTAACATCCGGCTTTTGATTTCAGCTAAGGTCACCATCTCACTGTTCATGGGTTCGAGTCCTGCGTCAGGCTTCATGCTGACAGTGTGGAGCCTGCTTGGGATTCTCTCTCTCCCTCCCTCCTTGCCTCTCTCTCACTCACACTAAATAAATTAAAAAAAAAAAAAAAAAAACTTAAAAAAATCTCGCAAGTGAGCTTTCCAGAATTAGCCATATTCTTTTCCCAGATACAGGCAGCACTGGATGACCATGGCCTCCCCACATGGAGGTTGGGTTTTCTATAGTTACCTCTTGGAACAGCAGAACTGATGGTTCCTATGGACAGACTAGTTCCAAAAAAAATTTTTTAAGGTTTATTTATTTATTTTGAGAGGAAGAGAGAGAGGAGGAGGGGAAGAGAGAGAGGGAGAGAGAGAATCCCAAACATGCTCCGTGCTGTCAGCACACACCCTAATGTGGGGCCTGATACTATGAACTGTGAGAGCATGACCTGAGCCGAAATCAAGAGTTGGACACTTAACTAACTGAGCCATGCAGGCTCCCCAGTTCCAAATTTTAAAAAAGAGAGGAGGGGAATAACACAGGCAGGCCAGAAGCCTCTCCCAAACGTTCCATTATGACCTAGCTCTCCTACTCCCCTGGAAGAAGTCAGTGAGTAGGCTGAGAGGCCAAGATAATGACAGAAGAAAAAAAAACTCTGACAAGTAATTATCAGGAATGAGAAACACCTTTTTTTTATTGCTAATAGCTATTATTTTAGTTGTAAATGAATTCTAAGTGTATGCATGTCTAGAAAAGCCAGCTTGTAATAGCTGTTACTGGAGACTTGATTATGACAGGCAGTGTTAAGTGCTTTTATGTACAATCCTTCACTTCATTAGGAGACAAACCCATGAAATGGGTCCTGTTGTCATTCCCATTTTATAGATGAGGAAGCTGTGGTACAAAGTTTTTTTGTTTTGTTTTTTTAAAGATTTTATTTTTTAAGTAACCTCTACACTCAATGTGGGACTTGAACCTACAACCCTGAAATCAAGAGTCACATGCTTCCAGCAATGGAGCCAGCCAAGTGTCCCACAAAGTTTCGATCAAAGGTTTGATCACCTGCCTAATAAATAGTGAAGGTGGGTCTCAGAGGCATTTCTTTGAACAGCTGCACTAGTGAGTTTCAAAGTGTGGTCCCTAGGAACTTAGAAAATCATATTCTTGGGCCTCACTCCCAACCTAGTGAATGAGAAACTCTGTGCTGGCACCCAACAATGTGTGTGTTGTTTTTTTTTTTTAATTTTTTTTTAATGTTTATTTATTTTTGAGACAGAGAGAGACAGAGCATGAAGGGGGGAGGGTCAGAGAGAGAGGGAGACACAGAAACTGAAATAGGCTCCAGGCTCTGAGTGGTCAGCACAGAGCCCAATGCGGGGCTCGAACTCACGGACCGCGAGACCATGACCTGAGCCGAAGTCGGACGCTTAACCGACTGAGCCACCCAGGCACCCCTCAACAATGTGTGTTTTAACTGGTCATCCAGGTGATTCTGATGCAGGCTCATGTCTGAGAACCACTACACTCTCCTGCCCAAGGGAGCTAAGTCTTTAGAGGGATTGAAGTATCACTCCTTGGGCAAGGGAGAACAGGAAACAAAAGGAAAAGAAAACTAGCTATCCTGAGTGTAAGGAAAAGGGGAGTAGTAGAGACAGGAGAAAATTTATTTCAAATTAAAGAAAAATGAGTGAAAATGTTGGCTAAAGCATTGACTAAGAAAAATATTTATAAAACTCTATAAACATCTTCATCCTTTGTTTAACATTTGTCTACAAAGAATTTGTGTAGCACACATTAAAATTAAACCAATTATTTAGTAAACATGCACTGAGTGGTTACTATGGGGAGGAATATAGCATAGTGACTGAGCATTCAGATTCTGAAGCCAGGTGGCCTGTGTTCAAATCCCAGGTCTAACGCTTAATAGTGGGCAAGTTTCTTCACTTCCCTTTTCAGAGCGCTCACTATAAAATGGGGTTAATAAAACATGCAGAGTATACTGCATCTGTCAGCAAAGTTCATTTTCCAATTAACTGCAAAAGTCAAGAGTAAAATAGGGCACAAAGCTATATCAATTATTGGAAAAGTTTTGTTTTCATTGAAAGGATTTGCAGTTTGTTGTACATCTGATACCTATCTGATTAAGTTCTCAAGTTTTAAATCTCCATTCCACACTAGAAAAAGATCTTGCATGACATTCTGGTCAAAACTTGCTAACCACTGAGAGGTTTATTGAAAGCCACAATAAGGAAATGGTCCACAAAAAAGAAGAAGAAGAAAAAAACTCATATTTTTTACCCAAGGCTTTTGTCTTAACAAGAGCAGAATTGGCCCTCTGGGGTATGGAGGGGCCTTTGATCTAAAGTAGACCAAATGTCATTGTTTCTGATTAACATAACTTTATTTTCCAATGGAAAAATGAGAATTCTTGATGTGGTGCTTTGTTATAATAATTAGAAAAAGATTGTGTAGCTGATTTTGCCTGCTACAATCTCTGGAATATTTCACTTTTCCTCTGAATACCTTTGTAATGAGTAAGAAAGTTTAAATACTTGTCATGTATGACTGGAGGCATGTGTCCTAGCCAAAATCTAGTGGAGATAGACAATAGCTCCTCCATAAATTTTTTTTTTCAATTTTAATAGTGTGTGGATGATGGGACGTAAAGTGATCATATGCTTGGCTCTGTGTGGGAGATTGCAGAAGGGTTCACAGAGCTGATTAAGAAGCAGGTGGCACCACCTACAAGCAAAAGGATGCATTTCATTTCAAAAGGAAATGATACCAAAGTGATAGAAGTTGTTTCTCTGTTTGTTTGTTTGTTTGTTTGTTTGTTTCCTATCTGCTGGCCTGGGGATAAGAGGAGTTGCAGAAGTTTCTCCAAAATTTGGTTATACTCATCATTCACTGCTTCTTTGGCTCTAGACCAAAAAAGCCAATGTTTGATGTGAGAAGGTCATTATTCATGACAAGTATGGCCTGTTTAGAGGAATCAGTTTGGCTATTTTCAGGTAAAACATCCCTCCCCACTTTTTGATACAATTATGAATTAAACAGCTGCTGGGACCACTTCTGCATCCAGATTTTTTGGAATATAAAGGCTGTCTCGGCTGAATAGGTATTCTTTGCTACCATATTCTCTTTTCCCCATCGAATTAGTACTAAAATCCATTTGTGCTTGGATCGGCAGCTCTTGAAGCAGTTCAAAGATGGGTGTGAGATCTGTAAGTCATGTACTGGTTGGGCTCCTTCCTTTCCATGGAGACTGAAGAGGTTCCTAGCTACAAGCTCCACCTGTTACTGGAGCTTGGGTGACTTTCACTGCTCATAGGGAAGAACTTCCTCTACCGTTGTAGTAGCCAGGCTCCAAGATGGCCCCTCAGTGATCTCCACCTGCTGATATTACACCCTTGAGTAATGCCCTCCCATATTGTACCAAGGTTGGGTCTGTGTGACCAGTAGCATACGGCAGAAGTGATGGTTTGTCATCTCCAATGTCAGGTTTTAAAAGACAGCAACTCCCATTTTTTGATGCCCTCTGTCTCTTTTTGTCTCTTTCTCTGTGTGTCTCTCTTTCCCCTGGCTTACTCACTCGGGGGAGCCAGCTACCATGCCATGAAGCCACTCAGGCAGTCTACAGAGACATACATATGGGAAAAAACCTAGGCCTACAAACAACTATAAGAGCAAGTTTGGAAGTAGACCCTTCAGCTCTTTTTAGGCCTCAGATAACTGACTGCGGCCCAGCCAACAGTTGGATTCAACTCCTTACAAGACCCTGAGTCAAACCACCTAACCACCTAGCTAAGCCCTGCTGGATTCCTGACCCACAGAGACTATGATACAATAGTTTGTTGCTTTAAGTTGTTTGGCTTGAGGGTAATTTGTTACACAGCAATACATAACTAATACAACCCTCCTGTGAATAAACAAGGAGTTACCATTCACTTAAATTTCAGGAGCACTTAAGGATATAAAACTTGTGGAGCCAGAATTATTCCTTAGCATCAGTTTTAGAATGAAGAGCATTGATGACAATGTAGATCCATGGTGAGTACTGCATTACCGAAACCTGGTAGGCACATACCTCGTAATGAGATGGAGCCTGAAGAAAACAAAGCACCTGGTAGCCACTATATTCCAAATATTTACGTAGATACTGCAATGATTTGTGACATTTCTTCTTCTTTTGTATTAAAAAAACTTAAATCCATTAATTCCTCTCTACCCTAGAGCAGTGCTTCTCAAATTTTAATGTACATAAAATCGCCCAGGAATCTTATTAAATACAGAATCTAGTTCAGTAGGTCTGGGATAGGGCCTGAGATTCTGCATTTCTAACAAGCTCCCAGATGTTCCTGATGCTGTAGATCTAGAACCACCAATGATCTAGAATCATTGTAATCTCTTTAAAGACTCCCCACACTAGCGAACCTCCAACAGAAAAAAGACATACCTTATTTTCATCTCTTTTCAAGTGCTAGTCCCATCCATCAGCACCATTTTGTTTCCAAGCCTTCATTACAACTTTATTTTGCTAAATAAATATAGGTCCAAGCTAACTTGACAATAATATATATAACAGCTAACTTCCTTGATCATTCCACTTTCTTTGTCTCAATATTTTCTTCAGGTCTTCCTTAGTCTCAGGAAGTTTATGAAGTAATTAGACACCCCCACCACAAGCCTTCTCGTTCCACTGAACTGCTGCCCTAACTTACATTGCTGGGGCTTCTTCCTCAAACTTCTCTGTAATCTCTGTATCATATGCTATAGATAGCTAATGTTACGGAGTATTTTGTGTCCCAGGCACTGTTCTAAGCTCTTAACCTGTATGAACTTATTATCCTCACAATCTCAAGTGAGATAAATACTAATATTAACCTCATCTCACTAATGAACAAATGTTGGCTTAGGAGTTAAGTGAAATTTCCCAAGGTCATACAGGCAGGTGTTGAATCCAAAGTACAGAGATCTTAAGCACTAAGCTATACTTTTTTCTCTGAAGAGTGTCTTCTCAGACCCACTTCCTGCGTTTTCTAAATACGCAACTCTCTGGCTGGTCTTCTTACAGCCCCTCAACTTCAACATAAAGTTATTACTTAAGTTGCTTTACTCATGTGGCTGTAAGAACTTACTCCATTTTCTGTCCTCAGGATCATAAACTGTGATGCTACTTATGTTCTTCAGGCATAGGTTCACAGGAGCTTAGCTGAATTCAGTTAACCTATTATGTTGTCAGAGGACAAGAACCTCTGCTGAATCTCAGCAGCTCATTTTAAAAAGGTAGGGGGAGGAGCGCTTGGGTGGCTCAGCTGGTTAAGCTTCAGACTCTTGGTTTTGGCTCAGGTCTTGACCTCAAGATTCGTGAGATGGAGCCCCAAATCAGGCTCTGTGCTGACAGAGTCAAGTCTGCTTGGGATTTTCTCTCACTCCCTCTCTCCCTCTGTCCCTCCCTGGCTCTGCTTGGGATTCTCTCTCTCCCTCTCCCTGTCCCTAGCTCACACGTGCTCTCACTCAAAAATAGACATTAAAAAAAAATGGTATGGGGTAAAAGGGAGGGAAGGGAGGTGGTTGATGAGAATGAAAATTTTTAAATGCCTGGAAAATCCAGGGGTATGTGGTTTCGGCCACAGTGAATCCTGCTGCCACCATGAATAGGTCTCTTTCCACCTTCAGCTGGGCTTCCCTCTTGGGCCTGACTCCCAGCATTCACAGAGCTGTGGTGAGGCAGCTATCACAGCTCCAGGCTTACATTCTACTAGCTTAGAAAAAAGAAAGATCGTTTCTCAATAATTCCCTCAAAGACCCCAAGATTGCTTCTCAGTGGACCAACTCAACTCACTTTACACTTCAGGTTGCTAGTTAAGGGCATGCACTCAGCAGTTAACTTCCTGGGTTGGTCATTTACTATGTTGGTGACTTAGTTAACTTCTCTGGACTCTGTTTGCCACCTGTAAAATGGGGATTATAACAATATTTCATAGGGTTGTTGTGAGAATTTAATTAAGTTAATAAACCTCAAGCACTTGGCAGTAAGGCCTCAATTGTTAGCTCTTATTAAATGCCCACCCCCGAACCTACATTAACCAGCTAAGTCTGGGAAATGACTTTCTGCTTTTCTATACCAAACTAAAGATTTATAGAGTAGGACAATAGAACTGGAAGGGATTTTAGTGGTTTGCCATTAGAAAGTTGTTTAGAGATTAGAACAAGCTAGGTTCAAGTCACTAACCTCATCCTATAGTCTGTTTACTCTTTGATGGTGGTGTGGCAGAGATGCTTAGCTGTCCCCAAATTATGTATTCTGTTCTTCATCCTTGAATATCCCAGCCTCCCTTGAAGTGGCCAAGTGTCTATGTTCTAAACAATGAGACAAAGCAGATGTGGTTATGTTCAGCTTCTGGGAAGTACTCTTAAGAGAGGAAGTTTGTTCTCCTTGTTCTTCTTTCCTGCTAAACAGAATGTGAACAAAAGGGCTGGGGCTGGAAAAGCTGTCTTGAATCATCAGGACCACCAACCAGAGGGCTGTTATGCAATTTAGAGAAAGGCCCACCTTCCCATAAAACTTGGGGTCCAGGTGATCCCTCTGTGTGAATTAAAAAAAGGCCCTCCTTTCCCCAGGCCAACTCTGCCAGTGGCCTAGGATGCTTGTGATTGTGGGCTTATTTCAACCCCTGTTATTTCAGGCTTTTGGCCATGTGCAGGAAATGACCAGCAGAACCACATGTGGCAGCCCTCTTGAGAACGGAGGTCACGCAGGACAGCGCAACAAGACAGAAGGTGCCTAGGACTCTATCACCATGGAGTGCCACGCCACTCAGCCCGTCTCCATACTTGGATTTTTACCTCAGAGAGAAACTTCCACCTCGTTTAAGCCACTGCCATTTTTGTTTTTCTCAGTCCTACCATAGAAGGCTCATTTGCAACATAATGGAAGCCCTGGATTTTACTCTTGGCTATTTTGACTCATCCTTTTTATTCTCCCCAGTAGATCACATTGCTTTTATTTAGTGCCACATTAACCAATAACCAAAAGTGAATGCTACCAATTATGCTGTGTTCATTCTGTGTTTTTTTTTTCCTCTTTCCACCAATGGAAGCAGAGCTTCCACCAGGATTGGTCTCATTACAGTAAAAAGTAAAATTATGGTTAAAAAGGAAAAAAAGACAATTCCCTTCTCTTTAAAGAATGTCCTGGAAGGATGGTTTTCCAGCTTGGGGATCATGCAAACTCTTGCCTGATTAAATCATTTGTTACTTCTGGCCTGCAAGAATAAGTTTAAATTGGCCAATGGTGCCATGCCCTTCATAGGCAACTCCAATAAAAAGTGTGGAAAGTGACTAGAATTATTGGCTACTCTCTACACTTATATTGGCCATTAATTCTTTCTAGACCCATCAAGAAGTGAAAACTGGGTCCTGAATTAAGTAGTTTTTATCCTCCTTACACCACACACAAAAAAGCCCAGCTAGCATGCTGAGAAATCTCGGAATTGATAACAGAGGATCTTCATATTGATCCCGTTTTATTTAACCTGACATTAAGACCATCTGCTAGTGGATAGTTTTACCTGTTATTTTGGGCAGTAACACCACTGAATTTAGATGGTAGTGCTTTCTGTTGTGTCTCTTACCGAGAGATAGCAACTAACTCATGCTTGAGTATTGGGTACGGACATATGCTCCAACTGACAGTAACGAAAGTACATCCAAAACAAAACAATGACTTATTTTGTAGCATCTCTTTGCCCTCAAGTTTTGGAAGATGATCCCCAACTCAAAATACTACCCTTAGTCTTAAAAGATAATTTCTGCTATACTATCTCTCAACACCACTGAGGTAAATGCATATATTTCCATATTTTATATATGTGGAAACAAGAAGCCATGAAATGACCTGTCACGATTACACAGCTAGTGGTGGAACGAAATCTAACATCCAGATCTTTTAGATACGTGCTTTTCTCATTACTCACATTGGTCTATACTCCTCTATTTCCTGAAATGATTTCTTTGTAGCTCCATTTCAACCAGCATGAAATGCCAAATCTATCCACAGGCAGTTTCATAATTTTGACTGTATGATGTGCTAAGCTGAGTGTTTGTTTTGGCCTTGGCAGCAGATATCCCGATTATCTCCATTAATGCAAACAGCTCATCAGTCCTCTATCTTCCTAATTGGTTCAGCTCCCTTAGGCTGTTGGCTATTCTTCTTTCACAATGTTTACATCACTAGGTAAGAACATTTGCAAGATTTAATTTGCTTGATTGACCAAACAATATTGTAAATCTACCTTTGATTTTGGCTGAAGTTGATCAAA
Organism: Felis catus; assembly: GCF_018350175.1. Classification (NCBI taxonomy): domain Eukaryota; kingdom Metazoa; phylum Chordata; class Mammalia; order Carnivora; family Felidae; genus Felis; species Felis catus. Next base: position 96,034,589 of record NC_058374.1, read on the forward strand.
TCTTGAAGCTTTTAAATGACCAATTTAAGGGTAAGTGCAGTATTCTCTTCTAGGACAGCTGTGCAAATAGTTTTCTTGTTTGGATTAGGCTTTTAATTCATAGAAGATAGCCCTTTGAAGAGTCACATTCATTTATATTTTGGGTGGCCCCCAAATTGATTAACCTCTTCCACGAAGGGAAAATATTCGTTATTCCATAGTGTTTGTGATACAATGGACTCAAGACACTCTTGATATTCTGTTCGTGGTCTTCTATGCAGTAGTTGTTACCTTACTAGAGGAAAAAATTCAGGCCCACCAGCACTCACAGCAAAGTCACATCATGTAAGACCAATCAAATTGGCCTGTGTGGATCTTCTGCTTTATTGATGAAAGCAGAAAGCATATGTTCCTTCTAAATTCATGTAAAATTTTTTGCTTCCCAACTGAAATATTTCAAATTCCCAGCATTACTGAATTCTACATTAAAACATTTGTATTGGGCTGAAATGTGTCGTTTGGAAAAACCAGTTTAAAGCATTGAACACTGGGCTCTCTCCAGGTAGTTCTTCTATATAGATAAAAAATTAACTGAGTCTTAAGAGTCATGGAACAGAACTTTGTAGCCTTGACTGGGATTAAAACAGGGCTCCATAGCATTTGCAAATGCTAGTAAATGTTGAGAGCAGCCTTTCATTCATGGATTATCCAAGGAGTTAGGGGAAAAAAAAGAAAAAAAGAAAACTAGTTGCAGCAGTTAGAATTCCAATGACTCTCCACATCAAGGCTGTTTAAATTGGGCCTGATAAAACTGACTTCTATTCAGCATGTTCATGTGGATTTTGAAGTACAATACGCCCTAAGAGTTCTTTCTTCTGGACGGATGTGGCTGCTATGGAGTTTTACATGCCATACCTGTCATCATGTTTAATAAAGTCAGTTGTGAATGAATTAGTACAAAGTCAAAGCAGCTTTTTAGGAAGTTTTAACAAATGCACAGGTTTCTAAACATGTAAACCTTTCCATAATACTCAGGTGCAAGTAGCACGTAATTTTTGGAAATATTACAGGCCTTAATTTTTCCTATTTTATGACTTAGCCAATAATTCACTTAGCCAGGAAGACTTTCCCAACCTTTCTCAGCCCAAACTTGGAGCTCCTTTGAAAATGCTTCCTTGGCATATACTCTTCTGTTCTGTTAGACTCAAGAGCCTTTTTCATCTTTGTATCTGCAATGTCTAGCACAAAGCTCAAATTGATTCTGAAACAAACAAACAAAAAAAATGTGATTCTGCACTGTGGAGTCTCTGAAAACTTGTTGTGGGGTCTCTCTTGTGAAGATCAATGAAATGAAAAGCGGAGAAAATTCTACATCCATTTTACTACAAAAGACACAGCTATTATCTACCTCAAAGATGTCAGAAAAAAAAAAAACTCTTCACATTTATTGCAGATACCTCAATCAAGTAGTACTGACAAAATACAGCATAGCCATTACTGAGGAGGCCATGTGAGTGGCCGCAGGCCATGGTAACAACAGCAGGGTGGGGCAGCATTTCCTTAGGCAGCTGTCCACTGGCCCCCAAAATAAGAAACGCACAACTGAAGAACACCTGCAGAAAGTGAGGGGACTTTCTGGAAGTAAATGAAAACAGCCCTAAAAAAATAAAAGAAACAGCTTGGAAAGATAGACTGAACTGTGAAATTTGAGGTTGGACAAAAAAGCAACAATTTCAAAAATGTTCTTGAGAAGTCTGCCTTCTCTTGATCAGTTCTTATTCCAAAATGTTCTGTATAATTACTATTATTTCTCACGGAGGGGCAATGATACATTTTCAGACATAATATCCAAACCTAAAAGGTTACTAAAATTTTACTTCCCCGTTCTTCAGTCGAACTAATGTTAACGTGCAGATATGAAAGCAGACTAAGGAAATTATGACTTATCTGTGAACACATGACAGCTTTAAGCAAGAATATTGGCCCTGTTTTGTATTACAGCCATATGTTCCTACTTTTTCAACCACCTTGAAAAATAAATATTTGAACTACAATCTTCAATAAAGTCTCTCTACATTTGTTGTCAGTCTTAATCACCTTCTGCTTGTCTGCTTAGTGCCTTTAGCTCTTAGATGTTGCACCTGGAGATTCTTGCTTGCTTTATGATGTAGGTTTATATGCCCTTTAATTGAAAGCAAACCGCCTTAGATAATCCAGTGACAACAATGTTACAAGGTCCACTTTCCGTTAAAAGGCAAATAGAAATATTAGGCTGTTCTCTAAAATGAAGAAAAACACATAAAAATACACCGCAATCTGCCACACCACTTCCTTTATCAGAGATAAAGCCCCAAAGCCTAAAATGCCTCTTTTGTGTTCCCCCCCGCCACCGGTAGGACTAAGGGAGTGCAAAGAACTGCAGTTCTCAATGACTAACCTTTCCTGACGGTAGGCCATTTCTCTGCCCAAAGACTTTGTCATACGGTATGTTAAGCAGTATATTCATGCTACCACAGTAACTTTGTCAAGTTATTAATATCAGGTTATTAAAACCTTTATCAAGTTTATTGAGTTTTAATATTCAAATTATTATATGTTGAAAGTACTTAATTTTAAAACTGATAAAAACAAATACAGAAGGATGACCAAAACATATACCTCACTTGTAAGCAGTACTTGCTTTTGGGGGGAGGGGAGATTAAAGGGAGTTTGTAAAATGACAGGAAGAAAGGGTGACATAAGAGGTATCTTAAAAGCAATATAATTTTTATACAATAGCTTCTTGATTTTACTTTTTAAAAACGTTTATTAAAATTTTTTTAAATGTTTATTTTTGAGAGAGAGAGAAAGACACAGAGCAAGAGCAGGGGAGGGGCAGAGAGAGAGGGAGACACAGAATCCAAAGCAAGCTCCAGGCTCCGAACTGTCAGCACAGAGCCCGAGGTGGGGCTCGTACCCACAAACTGCAAGATCATGATCTGAGCGGAAGTTGGACATTTAACCGACTGAGACACCAGGTGCCCATTTTTTATTTTTTGAAGTAAACTCCACCCCCAACGTGGGGCTCGAATTCAGAACCCCAAGATCAAGAGTCGCATACTCTACTGACTGAGCCAGTCAGGTACCCCAAGCTTCTTGATTTTAAATAGCAGTATGACAACTGATCAAAAAGGAAACAGCTGCTTAACAAATGCTAGGTCTTCTGCATGACTATGCACAGTGTAACAGCGACTCCTGGAGTTGTCACTGCGGATAGCCTACATGGCAGGACCATGGAGCTGATGCACCAATGCAAAGTATTCTTTTTTTAAAAAGAGATAAAAGTTACTGCTGATGAATTGTTAATACAATAAATGGTAAGTTTAAAAATATACAAAAGTTCAAGACTTATCACTGTCTGCAAAAAACTGAGACATTTCAGTTAATTAACATCATAACTGTTACACTACGAGGGGACAGACTGGAAATTTTTTTCTAAGCACCTAACAATGGTTTCCAAATAGAGCAGGAAAAGCTTTCAGGGTTAAACAGTTAAATGCATACAATGGAGGAACACACCCCTCTGTGATTACTGTCTTCCATCCAAATTTCTTTGGTTTTAGAGAAAAATCAATTAGCCTCTTTTGATTTAATGAAAGACACTAGATAAGTGGGTTTCATTCCTGACCTCACCCAAGAGCACTTACTACCAAATATGCACCGTCTGGTAGGCACACAGTTGGGCCTCAAAACATGATTTTATTTTGACTAAGCATTATACAAATACACATGTGTACAAATTTGCCTACTATTTCATGGGGCTGCTGCTCTGTCTCCAGTAATCAGATTGAATTGTAGCTATAAAACCAGATTTGTGAAAGTGTGTGTGTGTATCATTAACCAATTTTCTACCAGGTGCAAACAACCGACTATAGACTAGGAAAAAGACCTCCAAAGTCTCCTCTATATTTGGTCATAATGATATTCAACATAAGAGAGCATGTCACTAAGCAACTCATTCAAACTACAGTTGAGAGATACTTTCTAAACACTGGGTTCGGAGAACGAGGAATTTAAAGGTAATGCAAACCTGCTACTGTCCTCAAAACAGAACAGAACCTATCTTCTCATAAATCAAGAAGTCATTGGAATGTTTATGGGAAAGCAGGCTAGGATATAATTACAGTGAAAATCCGTATCTCGTATTGGAACCCTTTCCCACCATGTGTGTGTGAAAAGTGAATAAAGACAGCAACGTTTTTTAAAAAGTTAACTTATATTAAAAATATTTTGTTTATAAACAATTTTAATACTACAAAGTAGTATTTCAATACAAAGCAGTTCAAATATTAACTGTTCTTTAAACTGTTAAACTTTATTATAAATTAAAATTTCTTTACAAAAAAATTGCACATAATATTTGACCACTCTTAGGTTCTGATGCACTGGCATTTGCAATAGTTTCTTTAATCTTCAAGTTAAACAGTCTCGGCAAGGAGTCCAGAACGTAGAAAGGGCAATAAACAACCCTGTTAGAGCATTCAAGTGCAACTAGCAGACTTGTGGCCATGGCAGTTACACTTTCCTTAAGATGGACTGCTTAAGTTTTAAATCCTGAAATGAAGAATCTCAAAAGTTTAAAAGAAGAAGAACTAAAAGGGACTGCCTGGTTTTTACTGTAAACACAGCCCTGGAAATTAAATCCCAACAAGAATCTCTCAGGCATCAGAGTGTGTCAAGTGAATCAGGAATAGCACAACGTAAAGAAAAGGGGGAAAGTAAAAAATAAAAACAAAAACAAAGCAAAATTAAAATAAATGTCAGTCACTTTGAGGAACTATACTTACGTACATGATGTTATGAGAATCTGGCAGGGCCTAGAAGTAGGCCAAACAGGAAGTTCATTTATCCAACCGAAGAGGGTCATGTTCATTGCTTCCGGTTTTGAGGATAGGATATTGTAGGGGACTTGATATGATCAGTAAAATGCTTGTCTGCCTTACGCAGACCTTAGCCAGGGATCAGCCTAATCTTGAAGGATCATTCAAATAATTTTGGCAATTATTATAAGGACTTAGAACTGACTGCACCCAGTGTTCAGTGATTCTTGCTTTCTGTTTTGTAACTGTTTAAATTTAAGAGCTCATTTAGGCTGACTCCAATCTCTTGGCACTTGGAAACTAGTTTTCTCAGGTTATCAGTTTTACCTCCTTCTGATGCTTCAAACAAGAGTTGCTGTAAAAGACAGGGAAGCACAGAAGTAAGACTTAGCTAGATTTTGAGCATCACCACATCAATGGATATGGCACATGCAGAAAATTTATAGGAAAACTTCAAGATGAAATAAAAGGTAAAAAGCATTACATCTTTCCACAGTGATGCACAAAGAGGTAACTTCTGTAAGGCTCTCTGATATAAACGGTGGACCTATAAGATAGATATACACACAATTCCATCAGGAAACATGATGAAAAACACCTTTATAACCCTAATTATTTGACTGGGACCTCACAAAATACAAAACGGTTACACTGGGTTTTCAAGTTTCCAAACATTTAGAGTTCTTAGCATGGTAACATCTATGCATTAATCCTTTTAAACTGAGAAGTCAACAAAAGGGGCAGAACAGCTTAAAAACAAAGTGACCCATCTGATAATCATAGCTTACCTCTCTTTGTCCCTTTAGAACAATCTCAGCAGCAATGGCTCTAAGAAAAAACAAAGGAATATAGAAAAGGGAAAAGAAAAATTTATATATCTTTGAACGAAATGAGATACTACCACTGGCAGAATACTGACTGTGGGAATCTGAGTACAAAACTTCCTGAAAGTAACAGGCTAAACTTCCAAGGAGGGTAACCTATAGTGAAAAGAAAAATTCAACAATTTTTATCAACTTTACAAGAATTAAGCAGACCAGTGTTTTGAACATAAATAACGTTCATGAAAAATACTCATAATTACCAGTAAAAACACCTGGCACTCTTAATAGCTTTAAAAAAAAGACATCAGACTATAAAAGGGGGGAGGGAAACCCACACATTTAAAAAAAAGATGGTCTTAAAATGTGTATAACAGATTTGTTTGATAACACTACTGTTACCTAAATGTTCTGCCGCAAAAAAAAAATTCAAATTCTACCCATTTTTGCTTTTAAAAGCAATTGTTAACGAGCACTCCCTTACTCTTGGTAGAAAACCTCAGCAAGTGACAAAAACAAATCTAAATTAGAGTAGAGATCTGTCCAGGAAAAAAAAAACATAGATGTCATTTCAGATTTACCTGTCTGGAGCAAACCTTACAAATAAAAGCAATAGCTATAAAAACATGTACATGATTGCTGCATTACATTTTCCAGGTGGCCAGGCATGTTGGAATATTATATGTAAACATCTTGGCTTGAAGTTTCAGAATCTGAACATTGCTTTCTTCCCATTCATGTTGAAGTAGCCTGCAAAGTACATTCAGGAAAATGAACAAGGCACTGTAAGTGTAGGGAACCCCCAATGTGCTCTATGAGCAGAATGTTTGATGAGGTACAATTTTTGATCAGTTAAATTCCCTCAAGGCTATTCAGCACGTGATTCTAGAATACCTCTTACAAAAATCACCCCGGGACAGGAATAAGCAAGCTAGCAAGATACCCAGTCAAGACCCATGCCATGTTCAATAAAGTAGAATAAGGTCCATGTACTCCTACACTAAAGCATTCCCTCCAAGCACCCCCTCCCCCAAAATTTTTATAATGACTAGATATATTAATGCAATTTCCTTGTATTTTTCTTTCTTTATTAAACAGAGTAGACGTAAATATGAATGTTTCTTGGGCTAAAATGTAAGTACAGTGACTAATTATTAAGTTCTCTATTCTCAAAAAAAAAAAAGACAAGAATGATCACAAGGAAGTAACTATCAAAATACAGAAGTGGAGCATTACCAACAAAACCAACAATTAAACTACCTTTCCTATAATGCCTATAATTCTATCATAACAGAAACTAGTCAAAATACTACATTTTATATTTTTCAAATGTTTTACCAAAGGTGATGCCTTATAATAGAAATTTCTGTATTAGCTTCCAAAGACTAGAATGTTTACTAAGAATTTTTATTGTGGAACACTACTTTTGTTGCAGCCTCAGACCTTCAAATTTTTTTCAACCTCATACATTTTCCCACACACAGGCTAAGTGGAATGTAAATATTTTAACACATAAGGAAATATTTGATAAATTTAGGTACCTTATGATCCACAAAACAAACTTAGAAACATAAGACACAACACAATGCAGTGGGAATGACTGCACAAGTACAAGCCAAGGCATTAGCATGTAGGGTACCATTTTGAATTAAAAAGCACAATTCTTGACAGTGAAAATAAGTTTACTCTGTTGGAATAGAGAAACTACAAAGAGATGCTCAGAAATCTCCAGTTCAATATATGAAATCCGTACATAAGTGTTTCTCAAATGTGATTTGAGGGCTCAAGCTCAGGAATCTGTATTTTTAAGAATGCTCCACACCCAATGTGGGGCTTGAGCTCATGACCCTAAGATCAAGAGTCACAGACTCTACCAACTGAGCCAGCCAGGCACCCCCAGGATCTGTATTTTACACAAACATCCCAGGAGATTCTGATGCATGCTAATACTTGAGAGCAACTGACATATATGAAAACAAGTCATAATAACCAAAATATATACAGTTGGCTGCTATCTTTGTAATAACACTTTACAAACCTCTTAAGTAATATTTCTTTGCTATGTAAAACATGATTATTGCTTATTATGCATGTGCTAAGGACAGATGGTATGTGCTTAGGGACACAACTGAACTTTACTTGAATTATATGCCCCTTAAAACCTGCAGTTTTCTGAAGTTATCAGATTTTTATACTGACTTTTATATGAAGCTGTATATTGCTTAACTCTGAAATTAAAGTAGTATATATCAGCGAGAAAATAGTAAAGGACAGACTACTTTTAGTCACGTTTTTAAGAATAATTTTATATGAAGAGCTATATAATACTGAGCTGAGATTGAAAAGAATTTTATTTTTTCTTACCTCAGTGCAAGTCCAGAATTAGTTGGCATAATTGAGCAAAACCGTTCCAAGGTTTTGGAATGCTGAGTCTTTGGAACACAGCTCAAATAAAAGAAAATAACCTGGAAAGGTTGACGGGGGGAAAATAAATGCAACAAAATGTGAAATTCAATTACTTAAATGTTTTAATGAGAAAACCAAAATGGTCTTTAAGACATGAATGTATAAATTATAATAATGTATGATGCTGTGAGTTACAGTTCCTACCATTAATTATATTAGTGACTTTCCAAATATGAATTAGGAAATATGATCTAGTGATGATAGCCATGGACTGAGAACACTGACAAGAAGCCAGGAGTCCGGGTTTTCATTCCTGAGTCTACCTTTACTTGCTGTATAGCTGGGCAAGTCATAGGACTAATAATACCTGCCACATCTTGCTCATGGAATGCCCGTGTGTAAATGACTTAATGTCCATAAAGTGGTTTGAGATCCTGGGATAAAGAATGGCATAGAAGTACAAAGCATAATAATTGGTTATCCCGATTAGCAACAAACCATCCCACCAAAAAATAGAATACATATATGTTTTAGTCTACATGGAGCTTTAATAGGAAATTTTAGCCTACACTGCACTGAATAAAAGGGGTCTCTGAAAAGAAACTAAAACAAACCTTTGCTTCCTTTCTTATAAGGAAATAACCTTATAAATAGATCATTAGTTCTATTCTACTATTAAAATTCTACAACATCTAATTTCAGCTTTCTTATGCCCTATGTATAGTTATATTCACTTAACACAGTATTAACCAAAAAAAAGTAGCTCCACTGTACATTATGGAATTTTTCATTCAGTGAATTTCCAACTAATCAAGCAAAACATTAGATATTATTATAATTACATTTTTTGATCTTTCTTCTTTAATATGTATTAAACCTTAACATTTCTTCAATTTTGCTTCAATGTTAATTTTTCTTAAATATAAGAATCAAAATACACATTTATCTTAACTGAACCTTAAAGGGCTCTGTTCCTAGATTTAAGAGATAAGCAGGAAACATGGTCAAGAATAACATTAAATGCTAGGAAAGTGGTCCTACAAAGCTCTCTTGATAAAAAACAGGAGTTTTACTGTCATTTTTCCAAGTCCCCTTCTTTTGTACAAGTATCTAAAGAAAAAAGTTTTAAGTTCTTACCCTATTATGAAATTCATAGTTGGACCAGTAATCAGCACTGCTAAAAGGAATGGGGTATCGGGCAGGGACTGTAACCAAACATCTATTCACTAAATCAGTAAAAAATTTGAATTCTTGGACTTTGTTTCTGGATCCAGCAGCTCTATTATTGGCAAAGACAAGATAACTGCCAAAAGAAAAATATTATAATTTAGAATAATTAAGGCAGCGAGTCTCTCACTCAGAAAACTGATCACCCCTTTCCCCCCACCATATCCCCTTATTCCAAATCCCATTCTTATTAAGAGGAACTAAACTTACTCCATCCAAATCTTCTGCACTATATCAGATCTCATGGCCACCCCTAATGCTGCCTCATATGCCTCCACTGTCTCTTTAATACTTGATTGAAGAGGATGACAAAGGCTGTTTTAAAAATGAAGGAAAACAATGTATGTCTACAGCTCACTTCGATTAGTAAAGGAATGACAATATGTATTTAAACATCACAGATATTAGAATGGAATTCTTCTTTTGATGTTTCTTCTTTAATAATGTATAAACCTTTAATAATGTATAAAGTATGTCCCTTCAATTTTGCTTCAATGACTTTAGCATCAAGTTAACTTTAACACAGGTAATTTGGTAATAAATAACAAATGCAAGCCTAATATGCAACATTTCTCTCCATGTTAGATAATGTCTCACCAGTAAATCAGCCACAAATAAGGAACCTGGTGGTTAAACAACTCATCATCAAAAGTCCCTTTACATAAACGGGCTGGAATGTCAAGTGGTCCTGGGATATTTAAAAGATACCTGGAAAAAAACGAACAAAAAAACACTGTTGGAAATTATGCCTATGCACACATGGATTACTAATACTTAAGAAAAACAGAAACAAAACAAAACAAAACAAAAAAGACCTCTGTTTCAACTTAAATGTCCTTGAAGCATACTTTATTTTCACATGTATACCATACTGCTTTGGTCCCATCTCTAGCATCACACAGTCTATTATTTTATACCTACACGAGTAACTCTTCAAAAATGAATTCATTCTATGCCCCAGCCCCAAATTAAATAAACCATCATAATCATCTAATTAAAAACAGAGAACAAATGAGATTACTATGTATCTAAAATTTCTCCACAAAATCTATACATTTTTGTAAAAAAAAAAATTATTTAAGAGTTATAAAAGTTGATATCTGAAAATAATCTCTTCCTCACATACACACACATAGCCTTTTAGATATATCAAAGTGTATTCGGTAACATATCGGTCCATAAGGTACTTGTCAAAAGAGGTCCATAATCAAGTAAAACTGGGAAATACTGAAAATTATAGCGCACTCTTATAAAAAGCCACAATAGAGTGTTTAATAACATATTAAAGATTCTATGAAGTCAATCAGTAAAGAAATCTATTTGACTGTCACTAATTTAGGTCTCTCCCCAATATATCTGAATTTTTGTGTACACTTACCAACATCTGTAGGGACAATGTTTTTAAAGGAAATACATTAACCTCAACAATGACAATCTAGTGTAACTATTTAATCTTGGATTTAAAAATTATTTCAAGAAAAAAAAATTATTTCAAGGAACTCAGTTTTAATGGATTAGAGAAACTGTATGGAGGCAGAGGGCAGGAGGAACCATAAGCAAGAGAAAAAAAACAGGACATTTAGGAGTCAGGTTATTATCCTGCTGATGACTTGGCCTTAACTAGCTGTATTACTGTCATTTAATCACTTGACTTCTAAGGATACTAGTTTTGTCAACTGAAAACTGAGGTTAAGAAGAGACGACTTCAAATCTAATCTATTTAAGACTCCATCCCTAAGCTAACTTCAGTACACTGAATAAAATCCCCTGGTTAACTTCTGTGGCTATCTACTAATCTCCAAATTGATTTGAAACACATGAAAATTACCTTATCTAGTTCTGTCTTTTTATTAAAAGTTACATAGAAAGGGAAATGATAGAACCCAACTCCATGTAAATATTACAACACATACAAAATTCTTAGTATTGTTTCACAATTTCTACTCATGAAATAAAAAAAAAATATTTTGAACCTATTAAGAGCATCGATTTACCGTATTAAATAAATCTTGACTCTATTTATAAATTAAAATTTTTTTTATCAACATCAATAAGAAGTATGACAATGCTAACAACTATCTCAACTACTGCCATTCTCCTAATAACTGACTCAAAAAAGATTTCCTAAATGAACAAAAAATGCACACTGTGTAAATAAGGTCTTCAGTATTGTCTAAACTAAGCACAAGATACCTTTTCCTTGTAACTCTTGGTGTATTATGAATTAGGACTATTACCATGAAACATTTCATAAGGCAAGGTGACTTAGTAAACAATAGAAGATTATTAGAAGGCAGCCCCTTTCCAAATTTTTATTGACAGTTATTCAGTCTCCTTCATTAAGCTGACATCAAGAAGATCTGAAGATCTTTGATTAGTTACCACAGCAGAAACTGGCAGCATCTTCTTTTAAGCTAAACCAATTACCTCCATGCCCAAGGGAAGATCAGAACCAGCAAGTCTGTAAAAAGTTCAGCTTTAGATCTGTCCTGTGCCTAAGTTTGAGACATTAAAGCAATCTAACTTGACAGAGACAAAGTCAGCATGAGGAAGGTGAACAATCTCTAAGTTTCTTACAGATAGTTTACTTATTCTCCATTATTTTGTATTTTAAATTATTCTTTCGTAATTAACTGTAAGATATTAATCTAGATGTAATAGAGCAGAAAGAATTTCAGAAACAGTACTAAAGTCACTATGTCAATAAACTGGTTACCATAAGAGGATAGACATAAAGACTCAAGTCTAGGAAAAGAATAGTGACCCCAACTTTTGCCAAATCTCAAGTAAAACTGATATTCTAGGGTAGATGGACCACTGAATTAACAAAATGTGGGTTACTTTTAGAAAATGTTTTCATATAACACTGCTACACTGTGGGATAAGCAGAGGAAGCACCTAAGAAAAGAAAAATATTTGCAAGCTTTTGACTTACATATTTAAAACCAAAATTTTATCTGCACTATTTTCTACAACAAAAATTTTTAGGAGATATTCAACTTAGGTCTTCCTTCTCTCAGTTCTTCCTAACATAAAATGATAGAGTATGTTATGATAAAATATTTTCTTTTTGATGCTGTTTGATTTGGGATCAGCAAACTTATTTTTGTAAATAAAGTTTTATTAGAATACAGCCATGCTCATTCATTTATATATTGTCTATGGCTACTTTCTTCCTAAACAGCATAGGTAACAAGAAGTGATAGACCACACAGCTTGCAAGCCTAAAATATTTACTATCTAGCCCTTATGAAAAAAAGTTTGTGAGGCAGGTGGGTGGCTCAATCAGTTAAGCATCTGACTTTTGCTCAGGTCATGATCTTGTGGTTCATGAGTTCAAGCCCCGTATCAGGCTCTGTGCTGACAGCTCAGAGCCTGGAGCCTGCTTCGGATTCTGTGTCTCCCTCTCTCTCTGCCCCTCCTCTGCTCAAGCTCTGTCTCTCTCTCTCTCTCTCTCTCTGTCTCTCCAAAATAAACATTTAAAAAAAAAAAAAGAAAGAAACAAAGAAAAGAAAAAAGTTTGGTGGAACACCTGAGCATACAACTCTTGGGCCAAAGGCTCAGGTCATGATCTCAAGGTTGTGGGTCAAGCCCTGTATTGGGCTCTACGCTGAGGGCTCCAAGCTGAGTGTGGAGCCTGCCTGGGATTCTCTCTCTCCATCTCTCTCTGCCCCTCCCCCATCTGTGTGTGCTCTCTCTCACTCCCTCTCTCTCAAAATAAATATTTATAAAAAAAACAACAACTTTGCTGATCCCTAGAGGGATGGGGAGGAAGGGAAGAGAAGTCCACCCAGAAGTAATTCCTCAGGATTGGCTGTGGCCTCCTATTATTGTTAGAGTAAGAATTCACAACTAAGCAAGCAAAGGCAGTAAATATAGACCTCTCTGGAAATTACTGAGAAAGTGGTTGAAAAAGATTGCCTGAAAGCTTCCCACTCAATATTTCAGAGGCTAGAGCAATTCTCTTTAGATTTAAAAAAAAAGTAAAAGGCATATTATTTACATCTACTTGAGCTCACCAAATAAATTAAAATTCATTTTTTCAGAAATCACTGAGATTGTCTCCGATAATTTACTGCTATAGTATTAAGTACTAAAATGAACAATAATAAATTAAAAGCAGGATGAGTCACTATGATGTTAATATAAGCCTTCCTTTGTTAGTGTCTCTACTCCAAGGAATGCGTATTACCTCTTTTCTCCATTTTTATTAAGTTCTACTGCCCTCATAATAGTTCTATAAGAATGTTCAAGTATTTTTTTTACATCAGTCTAAAATATAATCAACCCACACAAAAAAATGTAGTTTTTCCACTAAACTATACTCTCTTTCTTCTATAAGTCAAGAGTTCTACAAACTTACCGAAACAGATCCAAGTTACTATATTTCTCAAACCCAGGTTTAAAGAAGGATGCAATAAATTTCCGCAAAGATGGAAGAAGATTATCCCCTTGATTCTATTTTTTAAAAAGAGAGGAAGGATATACATTAGACTTACAGTGTTTAATTATATCATTCAAAGGAGGAGGGCACCGGGGTGGCTCAGTTGGTCAAGCGTCTGACTCCTGATTTAGGCTCAGGTCATGATCTCAGGATTTTTGAGTTCGAGCCCCAAGTCGGCATGGAGCCTGCTTGGGATTCTCTGTCTCCTTTTCTCTCTGCACAGCCCACCCCCCACCCTGCCTTTGCCTCTCAAAAATAAACATATAAACATTTAAAAAATTCTTTTCAAGGGAGGAAAAAGCCCTTAAAAAAAAAAAAAAAACACTGATCAGATTAAGTTTCTTGAATAGGTGGAGGTAGAGAGAACTTCTATATTTTGATCTCCAATTAAAGTCAACTAACCATTAAACAGCTTAACACCCGATATACCATATCCACCAATTGTCTAATAAGCTTCTATTACATGTTTAGCACTGTATGAGGTGTGTTGGAGGCTCTAAATCTGGTTAAGACATGATTCTTGCCCTCAAAGAGTAGAGTATATAAAGCAGCTATCAACAAAATTACAAAGCACTATAATAAGGGCAATGGCAGAAGTATATACAGAATATTTATAGCAAAGACAGAAGGAATATATAACACAGTCTGCAAAGGGAAAAAGGACCAGGAAAAGCTCCTTGGAGAGGCTGATGCCTGAAACATGTTAAAGGATGAATAAGAAAATGTGAAACACAAAAACATATTTAAGAATTTTGAGGCTTTTTTTTTTTTTTTTTTACCTGTAGGATGAAGAATTTGCACATATGATAAAAAATCTCTGCATTCTGAGGATTTTTTTCAAATGCAGTAAGCCACACTGCTCTGGCTTTGTCGTGCTGATTTGTTTGCAAATATAAAGCAACAAGGGCTTCCAACAATTGGCAGTTCATGGGACACGTTTCCAATAAACATTTACAAAGCTCCACTGCAGCCTCATACCTTTAATAACAAAAAAACATGTCTAAACACATGAGAAAAAAAATCAACTTTTAACGCACAGTTAACTGCTTGTCGATTAAGTTTTACCTCTCTAGAAGCTGGTGCAGAGCAATCATGTTTGTGTAAAGTGGAACACAGACTTCTACTCTTTCCTCAACAGTATGGCTCTCATCTGTGCAAGCTTTCACCGCATCTATCCAAAAACATCACAATAACAGAAATCAAACATAAAATGAATTATCTGACTATGTTATTTAAATTCTGGGAGACTAATACAACATGGTGGCCTACCCTTTTGCTTGACCATAATCTTATTCATCTTTACTCCAGAGGTATTTTTAGGTATCTCCAAACTCCCTAAAGGAGTATAAGAGGCCTTGCTCTCTGTTATACAGCCATTTAATTGTCTTCCCCGAAACTAGATCCTTTCCTTATTCCTTCAAAACACGTTTCCCTTGTAAAGAGTCCTTTACTTGATCCTGCTGGGTCTTAGAGAATGGTTCACTGTTTTACTTTGCACAGCTGTTACCATTTCCTCCTTTGCTCAGTGGTAGTATGATTTCCCAGATAGAGTGTCATTCTGAAACTGCACTTCTGACGTTCACTTACAAAAATCATCTAAACAAACCTAAAGGCCAATACTACACTTGCTTCATTCTCATTTGATAATGTTCTTCCTCTTCTTCTCAATTTTTTCTTCCCTATGCTATCAAGAGTTTATTTACATGTCCTCTTGGTCTCATTCATTGACTCTTCTCCTTCACCCCTGTTGCTATAGTCTTAAGTTTCCATTTTCTCAGAGAAAATATTTCATAGCTTCAACTACTAAAAAATTTACCACAAGAGCACATTAAAAACTGTGAAGCACTTTATAATATAGTAGCTCCTACATTAATAACTTTCAAATCATTTTTCTATTCATAATCATCCACTTAAGGTCCACTTCCTTATTTCCTTCTGCCAGTAAGCATTTCCACTTGAATGGCCAATTACCATTCACAAATACTACTCCTACTACCAAAATCAGTCTTCCCAAATTTACTTGTTTTCTATTAATACACTTTTTCCCCCAGCCTCAAAACCCTGAAATCATCTTTGACTATTTCTTCTCTATTTCCCTCACATCTGCATGTGAGAACTTCAAATGTCTCCAATAAACATTCCCTCTTTCCCAGGTTCTGTTTTTTGTGCTTCACTTATGGCCATCAGCTTCTGGTTTTCATACCTTTCAAATCATTCCTCTTCAGCACATTCTTCCTTTCTTCAAGAACCTTGACTGTCATCAAGTCTACCACTTACAAAGTTCACGAAAATCTGGTATCCTGCTTTTCCTTCCTTTTCTTTGGTTTATTCACTAAATATTTACTAAGCACTTAGTATGCTGCAGACAGGAAGCCAACTATGTCACAAAAGAATCAGCTTCACAGTCCAGTTCCAAGTCTTAATTCTTCTGCAAAGACTTCTTTCATCATGCCAACCTACAATAAGTTCTCTCCTTTGGGGTTATGACCTGCACAATATAATTCTATAAATCACAAATCTCTGTCTCTTCTGAAGCACAGAATTTAGACTATATACCAATACAGTTACATGGTCTCATACATTTAATAACTGTATCAAATGGATAAATTTTATCTTGTGACTAGGCTACATACTTCCTAGAAGGGAATAAGCTTTGTCCTTAACTGTTTTCCATAGCTGATATACCATTTAGCATATGGTAATACTCAAACTCACTGACTAATGAAGAAAACATTAGTTACTTGAAAAGAGACGACATAACCTTTTAACTATCACCTTGATGGATTGTTTTAAAAAAAATTACCTGGTTCTCTTATTCAATCAACTCATTAAACCTACATAATATGTTTTATCTACATATTTGGCCACAATCAAAAAAAATATTTAAGGTAATATAGTTCCTGGCTTTCATAGATGCCAAATGTCCATCTTATGTGACTCAACCCTTAATCTTTTAAGCATTGATATACTAAAGTGTTAAACTACAGCTTGAAATATGTAGATACAAATTTGTTCCAATTAATTATGAAGAATCATAATAAGGGGTAAGTTGATGTTCTAAATAACTTATAAACATTTGCACTTACCTTCGAAAACTGCTAGCAACATGTCAGGATTAGTCTTTACATCTTGAACTGTTTGCCATGGCATGACAAATGATTCTGTGTTAACAATTCTTGAAGGATTGGCATTAGATGGATCGTAAAATTTTGAAGGGAGAACGTTGAATTCAATAAGATGTATGTAGGCCAGCCATGCCAAGCATCGATCACTTGTTTTAAGGTATTCAGCTACTATTCCACCATTAGCTGATTTCAGTGCATTCTAGGTAAAATGAAAAAATAGCCTGTGTTTTTAGAAATAATGACTCCTATTCTTAGTAAGATTCAAATGTAAGGGCAAAGAAGAATACAAGGGTCGTATTTCTTTGGAGTGGTTCTTAAATATCTAAGTCAAAATTTGACAGCTGCCGATTTTTTTTTAATGAAAAAACTCTTTAGAAATGTCAATACAGATTAATATAATTTTTCCTCTGCTAAGATTTATAAGCTAATTACTGAAAAAAATTCAATTTATCTGTACATTTTTAGTGTCTCGACATTCAAAATCTAGTAAGACAAAAACAGTAAAACAACAAACAAAAAGACCCACCATACCCATATAGGAGATTTTCACTATGGACTAATTTTTTTTCCTTATTGTCTGAATACTGAAGTTTATTCTGGTGGCTACTTAACATACGTCTTCATTTAAACCTCATAAATAATCCTAAAAAGGCATTATCCCCACTAAGCAAATGAGGAAACAGTCATAAACTGACCCAACTCTATACAACTTACTGATAATAAGTGGCAAAACAAGGATTCAAATCTAAAGCCTGTGTGCTTATTAAACAGCTAATCTGTAATGTTTCAGACCTTTAAAAAATTCTCTATAAAATGTAATTAAATGCTATGATAAATGTTTACCTGTAAAACTGCAAGTGCACTCTGGCACCTTCCAGTAAATATGTGCAGCTGAACTCTAAACAAGAGAGCCTCTAAGAGCTGAAAGGACAGAATATCTGATGCTTCCCGCTTGGCTGCTCCCATCAGAAATTCCACCATTCTTTCACATACATAATCCTTTTCTTCAAAGGTGCTTTCTAGGTGCAGAAACTGCCCAAAGGGGTTTCATATAATTAATCCTGCTTCATAAAAATAAACTGTAAAGCTACAGATTTTCCACAGTTCATTAAATGTCATATTAAATCTTCAATTTCTGCAAAAAGGATAATTATAAATACGTGTAAACCCATCTTCCTGGGGCACCTGTCTGGCTCAGTCAGTACAGCAGGCAACGGGTGATCTCGGGGTTTTGAGTTCAAGCACCATGTTAGGCACAGAGTTTACTTAAAAAAAAACAAAAACAAAAACAAAAACAAAACCATCTTCCAGTACCATATCCTAGATTTCCCATTCTACAAGTTGGAGTGTAGAACCAAATGAAAACTAAAATAATGCAGATGTACTTAGAATTACCACTGAAGCAAATTCATCTTTCCCTTCCTTGAATCAACAAAGTAATGGCAGCAAGACCATGACAAATTTACGAAATTTCAGGTTGCTGGTCAAGTACTATTTATATTGCTCAGGTATGAGCACAAATTTTGTACATAAATATTGTACACAAATTCTGAGAACAGCATTCATATTAAGATATATGTAGCAAAATAATTAAAAAGCCCTAAGAAATTAAAAGACCCCTTAAAGACCAAACAATTTTAAGGAAAAACTTCACACCCTATAAAATCTTATGGCGATCAATAGCATTAACTTTGGCACAAGGCTGCAGGTCAAAAATCAAGCATCTTTCACTGTCCAAACCTATTTGGTACCTGAGTTAGGAGAGAGTGGCAAGTTCATTCATTAAGGGATAGCATGTTATCCAAATCTCTCTGTTCTGAATTTCAGTTAGCAAATAAATGACAGATCTGACAGTAATAGATTTATCTAAAAGTTTAGCTGAAACTTATGGTTGCTGAGTTCAGCTGATAAAAGTTCAGATATTAATAAATATTCATTCTACAAGTGGATTAATTATAATTTTAAGTTTAAGCATGGGTAGGAAACATCCCATTGTCTCAGAGAATAAAGGACTCATTTTTTCACCAAATCTCTGTATCATGGTAAAGTTCAGTATTAGTATGAATTTACAGATTAAGATTATTTCCTTAAGTAATGAGGATAGATAATAAAAAGACCAAAATGTTTTCTGACATTTATAAAAATGTTACATGAACACAGTAAATTAAAAAAATATTTTTTCAGGTGCTTTACAAAAAAATTCACGTTGCCCAAACCAAAACTGCCAATGAATAGGTAAGTGTAAAATGTTTTAAACTGTTTATGTTTTTTCCTTACCAATAAAGTTAACAAGAAAATTTACCCCTTCACTACATATTATCTTCTTATTTTAAATTTAGTCCTGACCCATGAGTGGTTTTGAAGTTATAGGACACTGAAAAGTCATTATATCTACCTGCAGATAAAGCATATGACTTTATTAAGCTATGCATCAATATTTAAGATGATCCAAAGAATTATAATAACACCTACACATACACTATGCTATCTATTCTACTCACAGTCCAAAAACTTTGATAGTCAGGAGCATATTCAACAGCTGTTTCACACATTTCCTGCACTTCTTCCTTGGTTCCTCTTTTTGAGAACAATCTGAGGTAATGGCACCAAATTTCTGGATTGTCTTTGTTGTTTTCCAAAGCTCGAGCCAGAACATTTAAAGCAGAATCCAAGGACTCTGAACACAGCCTACATAAAAGAAAAAAACCAGGAACATCTTTTTTAAAAAATACTTCAAGATACTCTTAAATCAGGCTGATCTAATGAGTCAACTTTAAAGTTTCATTTAAAAAGAAAACATTTTTTTAATGTCTATTTATTTTTGAGAGAGAGTGAGGCAGCACGAGCAGGGGAGGGGCAGAGAGAAAGGAAGACACAGAATCCGAAGCAGGCTCCAAACTCCACACTGTCAGCACAGAGCCCAATGCGGGGCTCAAACCCACAAACTATGAGATCATGACTTGACCTAAGTCGGATACTTAACCAATGGAGCCACCCAGGTGCCCCTAAAGTTCCATTTTCTATTGGAACCTACCAAGAAGTTAGAAAGACCTATGACAAAGGGAGGTAGATTAGGATTTTAAATCACATCAGTCAAAAAAAAAAAGGTCCTGATTTCCCACAGACCTAACAATTCCTTTTTAAGTGGATGTTCAATGAGCATTTACCAAAAAAAAAAAAAAAAAAAACCAAACAAACAAACAAAAAAAACCCACTGTTATAAAACCCTTAGATTATCAACTTCAAATGTACTTTATGTCTATATTTAGCAATACCTTTTATGAGTTACTCTGGTCTGGGAATGGGAAAAGTTAAACAATTCCCCCTCAAGGCCAGCTACTGCCAGCACAAAATATCAAAGCTTTCAATGTAACAGTTCTTTTCAACGGTCAAGGGCTTGCTATCTCTTGAAGAAGATAACTGTCTCATGATCCTATTCATAAAATAATGTACAGTTCTTTTGGCCTTCACTCAGTAAATGAGTCAGAAAAGAAAACACTGTAACTTACCCCAGTAACATGGAAATGACACACAAGGCAAGTTAAACAAGCACCATATTCAGGTATGTGTGATATACTAGCATCCCGCAGTGCTGCCTTACTAACAAAGCTTTTATACCAAGTTTTCTGACATTCAAAATAGCTTTCAAAAACTGAATTATAAATTTTCAAGTATAGTAATAAAAGACTGTTCCTGATAATAAAAGATTACTATTAATAGTATCAAAAAGTTGGAGTTAGAAAATGCAACAGGTTTATGAGAAAAATTACTATTTACCTTATTTGAATACATGTAACACTACCCACAGAAAAAAAGCCAATTCATCAGAATTTAGATGTTCCTAGACAAGCTTTAAATCTCTAAATTAAAAACTAACATAAAACTTAATTTGTTCCATTGTGATTTTACCATATTTTTAAGAGACTATTACTACGTGCCTAACTTTAAAACAAAACAAAACAAAACAATAATCCTTGCACCACTCAGAATATACTGTTTTAACTAATCCTGCTTTGAAATAAGAGCCTACTGGAGTTAAAAACTGTGGCTAATTTATTACCCACACACTAAGCCACACACACAACTCAAGATCTAACCTTAAACTTTTTCTAAAAGCTTTTAAACAATACACTGCTTCTGGTTTTGTCAAAAAACAAAGACCTCATTGATTCCATGATGTAAACGT
Source organism: Felis catus (assembly GCF_018350175.1). Classification (NCBI taxonomy): domain Eukaryota; kingdom Metazoa; phylum Chordata; class Mammalia; order Carnivora; family Felidae; genus Felis; species Felis catus. Next base: position 96,055,636 of record NC_058374.1, read on the forward strand.
GATTACCACAGATAAAATACACTTCAAACATAAAAATATAAATGTGCAACAGTTGACACAAAGATCAGAAGTGGACCTACCCCTCATTCTGATTCAAATACTTGTATGCAAGCTTGAGCCAAAGCTGTACATGAGATGGATTTTCAAGCACACTTGCTTCTAAATTAGCAATGTCATCAGTCTCATTTGTAAAGTATCTGACATCATCTGGAGTGACAACTGTATCCAAAGCTGGAACATTTATTCGGTTCTCTGGCTGGAAGGCTGGAAAGAAAAGTATCATTAGCTTCACACTTTCTTTTATCCACAGACGAAGAGAAAACAATTGGCCTCAACTTTAAAATAATCTAAAAATCTAAATATTCGAAATATATGCAGTAGCTCATAGCTTTAAGATAGAATGGTCATATACTAGGACCCTTCTAAAAGTGAAAGGGATGTTGTTAAAAACTATACCAGAATAACAGGTATAAACTAGGATTCTGCTGGACAAACCAGAAGTATGGTCTCCCTACTTGAAGGGTAAGTGGCATCACCTGATAATTCACATTTACTAAATTAGAAAAGAAAAAAAAAGTTATAATTTATGAAGATAAAATTATCCCACTACATTTAGAGAAAAAGTATTAACGTAAATAAGCACATGAAAGCATATATCCATTAGATATCTGCTAATCCACAAATAGTAAACAAATTATGCAAACTTTATTTTTATTTTTTTAACTTTTATTTATTTTTGAGAGAAAGAGACAGAACATGAACATAGGAGGGGCAGAGAGAGGAGAAGGAGACACAGAATCTGAAGCAGGCTGCAGGCTCTGAGCAAGCTGTCAGCATAGAGCCTGATGCGGGGCTCGAACCCACAAACTGTGAGATCATGACCTGAGCCAAGGTCGGATGCTCAACTGACTGAGCCACCCAGGCGCCCCAAATTACAAACTTTAAAAAAATTAGTAAATAAAGCAGAGTTAAGATAACATAAGATATACTTGACAATACACTACTCATTCATATTTACCTTGTTTGTTCGTTTATTCATTCCGGAAGCCTACTGCATGTCAACAAGCAGACTCAAAGACAAAAAAAATACTACCCTTACCCTCAAGGACACCCAGGCAGTAGTTCTCAAGTGGGAGCAGCACTGCTCGCCTCTCCCTTGCTCAAGTATGTTGAAACCATCACATTTACTAAAGAGTGATCCCTGTATTTACTGGGCAGGGGTCATGAATACAAGGGGCAATCCTACACAATGAAGAACTACATGCATTAAAGGCCAAATGGTATCACTGTTTTAAAAAAATAGAAAAAAACAAAAAACAAAAAACAAAAAACTAAGCTCGTAGCTACACCAAAAAATTAGTAAAGCATTAGACAAAGATGAACACCACAACGTAAGGATTCAGGATCTTAAATTACTTCTTACCATACTTAATTGGTCCTGTAGACTGTTCCTCATCACTACTGAAGCTATTCTCTGAAATAGGTTTTCTCCAAAATTTTGGTTTCCATTTTCTTTTATCTTTGTAGGTTGTAAATGGAGGTGCTAAAGTAGACAGATTTCTTAGTTTTTAAGACTATCCACACAATACTCAAAAAAAGCTAAATTTATTCTGTTAGTCAGAAATGACACACACACATATATATATTTTCTGCCTTATAGGAAGAAACATTTATTCTACTCTGTAAGCATGTTTTATATATATATATATATATATATATATATATATATATATATATATATATAAATATATGTGTATTTTTTTAGAACATAGTGCCAAAAAATTTGCTATCATAAAGAAACTCTAAGGTCCTTTTGTGGGTATGTGTGTGTGAGACAGAGAGAGAGATACTCACTATGGCCTTTACTTTCATTGATATTGCTAACAAGGAGCACAGCCATCTGGTCCATGGACATTCGATCTTTATTTACTCCAAAAAGTTTTTCAACGTATTTTTCTGAAATTAGAAGAATGCTGTCTTCATAAAAAGCATAAAACCATGGATTACAGAGACAAGGCTAATTAAAGAGTATAAAGTGAAGAGTAATTTAAAAATTAAAAGAAAGTATATGTTATTAGTCAAAAAGATATATGCGCCCCAGAGGGCAAGGACTCCACTACCTTAATTACTATGGCAAATCCTACCACATCATGCACCCAATTTGGACTTAAAAAAAAAAAAAAAAAGTATTTCCTGAAACAAACTAAACAAGTAAGTAAAAATTAAAGTGCCAAATTGAGAATGATCACACAGATTCAGTGACTTTACAATCACTCTGGGTTGTGATTAATACTAAATTTAATAAACACCAATTCCTTTATTTCCAGAAAACTTGTACTTTACGGTTTAAAATTTGGCAATAAATCTGGAGAAAATCTTAACAGTATTTACTCACAATGTGTGACAGTAATCTACACTTTCTATAGTATCAGAGTGTATAAAGTCCTTTTTATTTCTTTGTAAAATATGAAACCACATTCATCTTAATTTCCATCCCTTCTATTTTTTAGAATAATAAAAATAGGAGTCTTTTAAAATCATTAATAAAACTGCTAAACGAGTATGTTAATATATTCTTCTAAATAAACTGAACTATTTATTTAGATGAGCTCTTTCCAAAGAACTTTCCACAACAATGGAAATGTCTTGTATCTACACTATCCTATTGGTAAGCACTTAGGGCTGAGATCAAAAGCAACTATGAAGCACTTGAAATGTGGCTAGTGCAACTAAGGAAGAAATTTTAATTAACTTATATTTGAATAGCAACATGTGGCTAGGGACTACTATATAAAAGCAAATCTGGATAAAATGCCACAGATGAATGTACTGAATTATTACAACTACTTAAAGATGCCAATAAGTAAACATACAATTTTTAATTGCCTAAATTCAAGTTTTCACAACAAGAGGTCTTTAAGTACCTGCTGCAGCAGCAATTTCTTCATCAGTGCTTGTCTCTGAACAACCAATCAAAGACAGATTATATGACAGAATGTCCTGGAATAGCTGTTTTCGGCTAAGTGTATAGTCTTGTGTATGCTGCCTAAAATAAAATAACAACACAGAAAAGAGAATTATGTACATATCAAAGCTAAATAACCAAGACCCTTTTAAATTATAAAATATTCACACATAAAAACTACTCACCACTGACAATCATCATCATTACATGTTCCTGTTAAATCAAAACGGCAGAAACACTGATCGGGTTCAATCATATTACTGTATGATACTGAGCTTAAGGGAAGTTTTTCCTTGGTTCGATAGTATGGACTAAATCTAAGGAGGAGAAAGGTAGACAGGCACATTATACTCCACAAACAATCCCTATAAAATTAAGAAATTTTTCATTTTTCTCCATTAAAATTTCTATGCTTTGAGCTTACTATTTATCTAATAACTTAATACCAAAATGAACTCGAAAAAACCAGAGTATCAACTGACAGAGACAACTACTTTTATACCTAAAACACAAAAGATCTGAAATAGAAAACAACAACAAAAATCCTTGTATTTAAACCTAGTGTCTTATCATATAATAAAACAGTATATCATATGGGCATTTCTTGTACAATTGGCATTTCTTGTGCAGCCAACAAAATAACCAGGGTTATAACTAGTGTCTGTACTACCCAACAGGTGCTTTACGATTTTATAAATAAATCCTACCCATTTAGTCTCACAAAGTCCAGAAGGCTTTTAAAAAGACATCCACAAAGCTAATCACCTGAGAATGTCTAAATCAATTTTATAAACACTAGCCAATGCATTCCTTAGAGTAATGATAAAATTCTTTTTAAAATTAAAAAATTCTTGTGGCGCCTGGGAGACTTAGTTAAGCGTCAGGTTCTTGATTTCAGCTCAGGTCATGATCTCATGGTTTGTGAGATCAAGCCTTACGTTGGGCTCTGTGCTGACACAGGTAACCTGCTTGGGATTCTCTTCTCCCCTCTCTGCCCCTCTCCTGCTCGCTCATTCATGCTCTCTCTCTCAAAATAAACATTAAAATTTTTTTTTTAATTCTCATTCGATTCCAGTTATTTTCCCTAAAATCCCTAATAGACAGTAATCCAGAATTCTCCACAATTCCCCAATAGCCAGAAATAAGGATTTGGTAAGAATAAACCCACTATGAGTTAAACTTTACTTCCTAATATGGTTCACATCTGACAACAAGACAATTTTATTTTCCCTAAAAGGACAAGTTCATTTTTCAGTCACCAAAATGCAATTATTTTTTCATTATTGTTAAACATCCAAGGTTATACTATCATTAAGATCAAGGAACAGTCCTGAAATTCAAGTTTATTGAATCTTTCTTTTATACCTGTACGACTTAAAAACTAGAAGAGGACTATGATAGGGTCTAAAAGGACATGGCTTCACTTCTGTTGTTTTACTCTGTGCTGTCACAAAATCCACATCCACAGAAATCTCCTACAAAAGAAAACAATAATTACATAAAGTAAATAAGCCTAGGGTGAATCCCAGATTTTATACGGAATATGAAATGTTCAGTTACCTGACCATGCAAGGCCTTTTCTGCAATGCCTGTGGTGGTTTTTAAAATCAGTTGTTTTAAGCTGTCAGCTTTTGAATATAATTTTTGTAATTCACCAATTTTTAACCCTAGAAAAAGTTCTGGTTTTTCTACCGTATTCTTAGCAGGTTTGTTTATGCATTCTTTGTTAGGTGTATCAGTGTGCTTAAGGTTAGGTTTAGTAAAAGAATTAGACTCTAAGAACGATCTTCTTCGTTCTCTGTTTGAACCAGACAAAATCTCATCATCAACATCATTTTCCTCAGTGTCCAGACTTAATTTATCTTGAGTCAGATCATGAAGTGATGGTTGGGGTAAAGAAAATTCAGGTTCCTCCTCCACAACTGGAGCAATATTTTGTTGTTCCTTTGCTTTAAGGGCTCGGGCTTCTTTTAGTTTCTGAATTTTCAGGGCATACTCATACTCTAGTTTTTGTAATCGTCTTTTTTCCATAGCAATTAGTTCTGCTGAATGCTTTCTTGGACTTGATATTGGAGAATTGTCCAGTCTCATCATTTTGTTTGGCTGGGGGGAAACATAGTATACATATTTTACATCACTATGATTTCATAAACAATTTTTGGTTGGTGTTATCCCTACAATACAATGCCAACAATATAAAACTAAATCACTGATGAGAATAAAACAGTTTTATAGAAGTCCCCAACAGTTATGCCAGTTAATCAATAATCTATGAAAAATAAAAAAAGATGAAATAACTAAAAAATTAAGTTTCCAAAAATATGGATGTCATTTAAAAACAAAGCTTTAATCTTTCAGAATATGCAGGAAAAAACGTGTTATTTTATATATCTCTTACCCTTAAAAGTATCATAAAACTTTCTCCTTTCCAAAAATAAAATATTCCTACAAACTTACTCCAAGGCGATCTTGTTCCAGTTTACGTTTTCCTATTTCTTTACTAGCCACTGCCTTTGCCCGAGCAAGCTCCTCTCCGTACTTTAGAGTCAAAGCTTTCTTAATTGTAACACGTTGTTGAACTTTGTGAATCTGAAAATATAGGATAATTCTGAAAATGTAAATCTTAAAAGAGGACATACCTTCTCCTTAAATACAGCAGTTTTAGAATATTCAACTGAAAATAAAAATATTCCAAAACTATGTCTCAATGGAAGATAATATATCGGTTACACATTTTGATGGCTTTGGTTTATGGTTTTGTTTTATAAAAAAAACTTAGCCCATAAAAATGAGTAGGAATGTGAGACTACAATATCTTCATTTAAAAAAAGAACATTACTTGTTCCTGAAGCTTCTTCAAAAACATTCTGTTGACACTGAGAATTTTCTCTGTTGCCTGAAGCTGTTCTGTAAGTTTTGTAATCTTTGTTTCAGCATTTCGAACAGATTCTTTCTTCTTAGCTTCTTGTTGTACTAGATTCTTTAAAACAGACTCATCTTTCATCAAGAGAATCCTAATTGGGAAATAAAATTTTTTTCTCAACTAGTGGATGAATACCATCAGAATAAAAAATTTCCAAAGCAGTAGCTCATTTTAAAAAATATATCAATACAGATGAAAATTTAAAAGGATTAATGTTTTCATATTCACACACATATTCAAATAAACACGATTACATTTAATGAAAGCAACTACAGGTCAATATCACTAAGTTTGAGTAAGGTGAATTACAGCTGAAAAAACTATTACTAGTAAATGTGACTGAATCTGACCCTATAGGATTCCTGAAAAATGAGAACTTAAGACAGAAAATTGCTATGTTTGGCTTCATTTATAATGCTCTTAATATATACACAAATAAACATCTAATATAATCAAGCACACTTACAAAACTCTAACCTATTTTATTTAAAGCTAGGCAAGCAAGGGGACAGGAAGTCTAAATTTTTAAACAATATACAGATGTAAAGATTGGAACTGTGAATAAAAACAAAAATAAATTAATAAACAAATAAATACAGATTTTAATTTTCTCAACTACTGAATATTATGGTAGACCATAAAATTAAAAATATGAAAGACTTTGCCCAGGAGATATATTTCAACACTCACCAACAATTGTCATCTAAAATGAATCACAGAGTCAGAGACTATGTGATAGAATGGGGAGTAGAAATAAAAGAATTTTTTAAAACCTTTTCACTTTCTGGGGCACCTAGGTAGCTCAGTGGGCTAAGCATCCAACTCTTGATTTCAGCTCGGTGATGATCTCATGGTTCATGGGATCAAGCCCCACAGCGGACTCCATGCTGACAGTGTGAAGCCTACTAGAGATTCTCTCTCCCTCTCTCTCTGTCCCTCCCCTGCTCTCTCTCTAATAAACTTTAAATAAATAAATATTAAAACCTTTTCACTTTTTATCGAAGTTAACAAATAGAATCTAAATGAAATTTATTTTAATCTTTTTTAAAACATGCACAATACCATTTCTCATTGATAATTTTGGAGATTTACAGTCACCACAGCATTTCACTTATGAAGAATACTTTTCATATCTCTAATATCAGGGTGTGTCTTAACATTATTATATATCATAGTTTGGCTAGCAGCAGGTTTTCTTTCTTAGTGCACAAAATAATGGCATATTTTAATTGTAATTAAAATATGGTAGTTAGCACAAAGACAAATATTCAAAATACTTAATCTCCAATGTCTTATTCAAAAATAAAGAACAGGGGCAGCTAGCTGGGTGGCTCAGTCAGTTAAGCGTCAACTCTTGGTTTCAGCTTAGGTCGTGAGCTCATGGTCCTGACATTGAGCCCCGCATCTGGTTCTGCGCTGACAGCCTGACAGCATGGAGCCTGCTTGGGATTCTCTCTCCCTGCCCCTTCCCCATGTGTGCTCTCATGTGTGCGCACACTCTCTCTCTCTCACGAAATAAACTTTAAAATAAATAATAAAAGAAATAAGGAACAGAACATACTTTCGTTTACTTATAAAAATTTACATAGTCCCTATCGCCTTAATACCTCTCCTTGAGGGATTTGTGTGTGGTGCCTTGTCAAAACACTCCAAATTACATTCTTTTTTATGATTTAAAAAAATAAAGAGTACCAAGGTGGTTGTAAATTCTACCTTTTCCCCTTCACTAATTAACTATGAGTGGATTAACTTCTGAAGCTTGTTTTAAAAACCATTATTTATACACCGTTAATGATTTTTAACATTAAGAATTAATCCATCCCTGTAATCATTTTTTACTATTAATCTTTGAAGTTTAAGAATCGGTTAGTCAGTCAGTTATTAAAAACAGAATAGGGAAAGTCTAACCATCTTTGCACAGAACCTCCCCTTACATGTGTAAACCTACAGGAGGACTAGCAGAACAAAACTCACAAGTGTTGATGTTAACTAAAGCCATTTTGCTCTTCATCAACTAATGATTTCAAGGTATATGGAGCAAAAAAGATATACAGCCATAATATTTCTATCAAATACACGCTAATGGTCCTCATCAAAGACTATTACAAAAGTCTGCAACTATATATGGGGACAGATGTTAACTAAACTTAATGTGGTGATCATTTCATGATATACACCTGAAACTAATATAATATTATATGTCAATTATACCTCAATAAAATAACTTCCCCAAATATGCTAATGAATTAAAATGAATTCTATGATTCATGTCCATCTTATGAAGTTACGCATTTTCAAAATTTTGCAACACTACTCGAACATAGTAATTTCACAAAACATATAAGTTTAGGATTGTAACTTAATATTCACACACATTTATAGTAACACCGTATTTGACTATGTGTCTTACTGAACAGACTTGGTAATGATTATTTCCAACTGAGCCCACCTTCAACAATATGGTTCTAATGAAGTTATTTCAAAAAGATGTCAAAGTTTTAAGGAAAATTCCAAAACAAGGAGTTTCACAAATGTTTTTAGCAATGAATAAGCCATGTATATATCTAAAGGGAAAAAAATCTCCTCTGAAATCTTGATATTTTTATTTAAACATTAATACTATTACTTTATGTAAATGTATTATTCAACAAAATGATAGCTTTCTATGGTTTTGCCAAGTATAAAAGAATCTGTAATTATACAACATAGTTATTATTGACATTAACTGTAAAAATATATCATTCAAATATAGGAACATTTAAATATATGCCAGTACTTAATCAGATAAAGAGGCTCACCTATGTTTTTTAAGTTTCGCTTCTGCATCTGTAACCTGCTTAGTAACCATTGCTATTCTGCCAATCCCATCAATTTCTACATCAGAGTTTGCTGGGGATGATGAACTTGTCTTCAGATGATCTGATTTAATTAAACGCTGCTTCTCTCGACTAAAATAATCAATAGAAGTAGACGAATTACACCAAAAAATAAACTAAAATTACTTATCTTTGATAAAGATGTGTTCTATTTCATAAAATAAAGTAAAAATATTAATCATATTGACTAATAATAACCAAGCTGGCATTCAAAGTTGACAATATACAATAGCCTAGGTAGAGAAATGTCAAATCACAATGTTATACACCTGAGACTAATGTAACATCCTCCCATCAATTACTAAAACTACAACAGGAATCTACTACTGATTCTACTATTTTTTCAACTTTACTAAGGTATAATTGACAAATAAAATTATATATTTAAAGTATAAAAAAGTGTAGTTCTCCTTTATAGCAGCTTTAATCCTTTTCTAAGCTGTTTTTATCTCAGTGCACCACTGTATTCAAGCCTATAAATGATCGATCATCTGGCTCCCCCTCCTGTGAATTATAAAAATATTAACTCTGCAGCTTGGATAAAACTCAGCATCACTCATTGCCTAATACCAATACGGTATATAAAGACTAAAGTTAAGTATTAAAAGAGCACGTATCTTTAAAGCTAATTACATAAAATGCTACTTACTTGGCAATCTCTTCCTTTAACAATCTATATTCAATCTTCTTTTCTTCAGGCAAAGCTTCAGGTGTTCGCAAGGGATCATTTTCTTTTTCAGATTTTGGAGGTACTTTCGGTTTTGAAGCTTGCTAGAAAACAGTTGAAGTCAACCAGATCAACAGCTTTCAATAATCCCATGCTAAGCTTTAGCTAAGTTTTATATTTATATTGCAACCCAGTGCACATTTATTTAGCTATTTAGAAATAACAGAGTATCTTCATCATTACTTTTATTTCTTTTCTTAAAACAACACAGCCTGTTAGCCACAACTTAACTGTACAATCCACTAAGACCTACAGTTTTAAAATAATCGAACTAAATCATATGTAACCAACATATGCACAGTAAGAATAGGGGTAAAAGTTGTACTGGGGCACCTGGGTGGCACAGTCAGTTAAGTGTCTGACTTCAGCTCAGGTCATGATCTCGTGGTTCGGAAGTTCAAGCCCCACATCGTGCTCTGGGCTGACAGCTCAGAGCCAGAAGCCTGCTTTGGATTCTATGTCTCCCTCTCTTTCTGCTCCTCCCCCACTCATGCTCTGTCTCTCTCTGTCTCTCTTTCAAATAAATAAACACTAAAAAAAAAATTTTTTTAAGTTGTACTGAGATCATAAAAACTATTTTCTGGTAATATGATACAATTCCAAAGCAATACATTTCCTTGGTACAGAGGACAATTATCTACTCAATTTAACTATTTTGAAAAAGGTACTAGCCAATTTGAATAAAAATAAAGTGGACTTTAATAGTTAAGTCTAATTTATACATGCCTCATTACATAAAGTCCTAAATAACACAGTACTTAAAATATCCCCACAATTCAATATATTAAAAACTTACACCTCTAAGGTCTAATTTTCAGGGAAAAAAACTTTAACAATGATCAATAAATCATCTTTTCATCTTTCATTATTGCACTTACTTCAGCAGTTCGCCTTGCTTCCTTAATCATGGACTCCAATCCACCAAAAACACTATTTGTTGCCTTGGAAGCCTCTCCATCAGATTCACTGTCATCTGAATCATTCAGTGTTACAACCACTGATTTATGCTTTGGAAGCTGCAAAGACAATATATCTGTTACTCTTGATGACAGAAGTTATCTATTCTTTTCTGGGCCCTACCACAATTAGATATGTAACCTTGGGCAAGTCACTTCACCTCTTTTAATTTCAATTCCTAAAAATAATGAATCCAAGTAGATAGTTTATAGTTTTTAATGGTTATGTTGCCTAACTTTGTTCCACTTCACCAATACTGGTTATTTGCCCACAAAATAAAATATTCTATATTGTCAGTCTTTCTAGACACTTACTGTGACCACCTTTCTCATTAAGTTTTATATTCTCCAACTTTCTATAAAGAACCATAATGCCACCTAAATTAATTCTTTTACAACCAAACAAAAAAATAATTAATGACAAATTATACAATTTACAAATTACACAATTAATGACAAACTTTTTTGACACATATAAATAAACTGGGAGGCAGGGAATAAGACAGTAAAATTTCATAAAAATTTTTCACAAGCTATGTAGCAGTAGGATTAAATATTCTGCTTGTTTTTACCGAAATCACAGTTCGTGGAAGACGAGGTCCTCTATGAAACTTTGGATTCTGAATCCTAGGCTGAGATACTGTATTAATACTGACTATTGATAGATTGCTTCTTGGCACAGGCTGTGAATTGTTCAGTACTGGAGGTGAAGGTGGGTCACTATTACTAGATGTTTCCTAAGCAAGGAAAAGAGAAATATGAAACATTTTTAAATAAAAAGACACTTCTGTCATTTTTTAGACTAGTGCTACTTTACTGAAAAGCCCAATGAATCCCAAACAGAAAAGCAGAACTACCTAAAACTAAGCTCAAGAGCACCACCTAGAGGTTCAGGCACCTAAATTACCTCTGGCTTAAAAGCTCTTTTATTTGCAAGAGATTTAAGTAGCTCTTCTCGAAGCAGCATTTCTTCCTCCTCTTCCTCATCTGCAAAAGGTGGTTTTGGAGGCTGTTCTGGATCTTCAGGTGGAAGAGGTGGTAAAGGTGGTAGAGGAGGTAGAGGTTCAAGAGAAACACATAAGCCTTCCACATAAGGCTGGCTCAAAGGTGGCATAGACTAGTTATTTTTAGAAGAGAAGAAATAATAATTACAATGCAAATACTACCAATTCAAAATGTTTATCTATGGAGCTACATTAAATTTAAAAAGGTAAACTTTAGATTATTACTTCAATTGTAAACAGAAGTGAACTAAGCATCCTGTAAATCTTAAAACTAACCCAAATTCAATATTTAACCATGAAAAAAGTATAATTTTTACAATAAAAAAAATCAACGATATTTGAAACATTTAATTTATGAACTTCAGGGCAATTATACAAACTCTTCCATTATCTTTCTTATTTTCATTTAGCATTCTAAAAGACAGAAATCAAATTTTACAGGGTCTTTCCCTTTAGATGACTACCTGAAAACAAGTGGAATTACTGAAAACAAAGGTGATATTTAAGTAAAAAACAAAATTAGGCACCAAAGAGATTCTGAGACTAGTCCAGAGTATCTCAAGAACTGTCAAGAACAATCTCTTAATTCCTTGTGAAATGGCTTCTTAGAAATTATAAAGAAAACTAATTGTATACAAATCCTTGAGTTTGGAAAGTTTTGTTTCAAAGACCTTCTAGTATTTCCCTTGGCACTTAGCTCATCCATTCTCCATTTCCCAAAAGACAACATTTCAAGGGGGAAAAAAAACCTTTTCCTTCACTCTGTGCTCTAATATTCCCCTCACCTTAAGCTAGGACACCAGATGTCCACCTAGCAACTGTGAAATGGTAATGTTCCCGCTAACTCACTGAGAACTTCAGAACTTTTACTTAATGATTCCCTCACTTCATTTTTTCCCTTTTTTAAAAAATGGGGGACTGGCAGTTCTTTTAAAAGGAAGATGGGGAGAAAGAAATTAACTTCTACATAAAATGATCTTTTTTTGCTGAAATTTCAAATAAAAAATAACCATAATTCACCAAAAGAAAAAGGAAAGAATTTATTTCTAGAAGTATCCTTCATGCATCTAAATCCCAACTGCCAAAAAAGATAATACAAAACACGAGATAATCTCATTCTTCTTTGGAATAAAGTTTTGGAGTAGCTACTAGCTGAGAAGGAAAAAGGAAACATGGTAAGTATTGAACAAAAGTACACATGAGATTAAAAAATAGCTATGAAAAAAAATCTACCATATGGACAACCCCGCCATTACATAAATAACTATTTATTCTATAGGTTTCATAGCTATTCATTTTGGTAAACAATTCTAATTGAAGCTCTCTTCAAACATTAACTGCTTTTAATTACCTGCCAGTTTTTCAGAACAAATTAGAAAAGACACAAAACAACAAAATAATTCTCTTAGAAATCACATCAGTTCTCACTTACAGAAACCTGAGGTGGTGGAGGCAAAGAAATAGATGGTGCTGGAGAAAAATACCCCAGTGAACATTCAGAGAAGAATGGTGGTTGCACCGGTGAAGGGGCTGTAAAAAATTTTTTCATTAAGAATTTACAGACGAATATTCTTCAACAGGAATAAATTAAGATTATGATATATTTGAAGAAATAAAAATACATCAAAGTAGAGTGCAAATTAATCTCTAACAAATTCTTTAACCTCCATGAATCCTTTCCACCTATTTAAAATTATCCTTTATCATAACATCAGCCTTCCAACTTAAGCTGACAATTAGTGCCTTAAAACTCTCTAGTTTGAAAACAACAAAAAAATCCAAAAACCTCTCTAGTTTGTTCCACTTTTCACCTAATGATGGTAACAAGGAAGGAATAGAGCAGGAAAGGCTCTTTTTTTTACATACTTTTTTTTTTTTTACAAACATTTTTTAAAGGAATAGTAAAACAAAAAATTCCCTTGAATCTGCTAAAGTGCCCTAACCAACAAAACAAAACAAAACCAGTGATGTAATTTCATTCTTCATGTGGAGCAAAGAAATGAATTATTAAGCTGTATAGAAAGCAAATAGCGGGGCGCCTGGGTGGCTCAGTCGGTTGAGCTTCCGACTTCGGCTCAGGTCATGATCTTACAGTCTGTGAGTTCCAGCCCCGTGTCGGGCTCTGTGCTGACAGCTCAGAGCCTGAAGCCTGTTTCAGATTCTGTGTCTCCCTCTCTCTCTGACCGTCCCCCATTCATGCTCTCTCTCTGTCTCAAAAATAAATAAACATAAAAAAAAAGAAAGAAAGAAAGCAAATAGGACTAGAAACGAAAAGAACTACTTATATTTAATCAATTAAATGTACACTAAGTCACATTTTAATAATTCTGAAATAAAATCAATGCATCTCTGTTAAATTGTTAGCATTTTTTCTTCCATGGTAGCAGATAAAAATAATTATGCATTTCAACTTCAGTAGTTTCTTAAGACTAGGTGAAATATGGCAGATTCAAAGACGACTCTTGCTACCCAGTAACTATAGACAAACTTCAGGGAAAAACTAATGCTTCTTCTTTATCCCAGGTGTCTCACAAATCAATATGGCTATTACCCACATGATTTATATGGTTAACTTGTACCATATAATGATAGCATTTGAATATACATTGGCCTTTAGAACATTATACTTCTTAAATATCAGTACCTGTAGTGAATATAGCAAAAAGTTAAAATTTGATAAAGTTGAGTAAAGACTGCATTCTCTATTAATTTTTTAAAGTTTATCTATTTATTTAAAGTGGGCCCTACACCCAACACGGGGCTTGAACTCACAACCCCAATGACAAGAGTTGCATGCTCCACTGACTGAGCCAGCCAGGTGCCCCATTTTACAAAATTCTTTTGAAAGCATAGTTCATAAAGTTATTTTATAGAAATAGAAAGTATTAATAATATTATCAATATTGGGAATGCAATGAATTATCTCAAAGAATCTACGAATAAGAAAACTTAATACTGACCAAAGAGTTAAATGTTGAAATAAAAACAGGGGTTGCCTGGGTGGCTCAATTAAGCTTCCAACTCTTGATTTCGGCTTAGGTCATGATCTCACAGTAGTGAGATCGAGCCCCGAGTTAGGCTCGGCTGCTTGGGATTCTCTCTCTCTCTCTCTCTCTCTCTCTGCCCCTCCCCTGCTTGCGCTTGGGCTCACTCTCAAAATAAATGTATGATGTGAAATTATCAAACATCAGCCTTAAAACAATTAACCTAAAATGAGCACTTTGGGTAAACATTAGTCAAATCATATGTTTTTCTTTGTCTCTGTCTAGACAAACCCAGCATGATTCTAGTTTTGATTTGCTCTGACAACATGACCACAGGAAGAAATACATTGATCATACGATTGTTCAAGTAAGTATTCCAGCTCCTAGAATGTCAACTGCATTCAGTTATCTTAGTCTTACGTGTGGTTACTTTTTTTTAATGTTTATTTATTTATTTTTGAGAGAGTCAGAGCACATGAGCACAAGCTGGGGAGGGGCAGAGAGAGAGTGTGAGAAAATCCCAGGGAGGCTCCATGCTGTGAACACAGAGCCCAATGCGGGGCTAGAATTCACAAACTGAAATCATGACCTGAGCAGTAATCAAGAGTCAGACACCTAACCGACACACAGGCACCCCAGTCTTATGTGTTTTAATTAGTAAGAAAATAGGCCTCTCACACAATCACCCTTGAATATCACCTAAGCAAGTCTCTAGCTCTCAAGAATAGTCACATCCTAATGTATGCGATCGAACTGAGGTACTGCCCTCATCAGTTCTAACCAGCCTCTCTTGAGATGCTACTAGTACTACTTTCCATCTGCAAATTCCTTAGAAGTAACATCGCTGGAAGGAGAAAGGAAGCCTCAAAACAAGATTTTTTTTTTTTACTAAACTAGAAAGTATCTTTAACATAAAGGTAACTTTAGAGATCAAAAGTTTATTGTGTTTTATTTAAAAACAGTGTTCCACCTTTCCAACTATCTTCACTTTTTAGATCCAACAGTTAATAGGAGTTTAAATACTGCCTTTTTATTTAAATCCTATCTAGAAACAAACACCTAGAAATAAAGGTTCATATTACATATTTGAGGTTTGCTCTCAGAGTATTTACACCATTAAATGTCTACAGTTACACAATTCACCAGCAAATATCACTTTTCATGACACATTTCTTCCAAGGTTTGGGTAGCTTTATGATCATTTTCTATTTATGAAAATTTGTGAATATGATAATGTTTTAAGTTTTGGTTCATACCTGGAGAATTGGTTTCACTATCTGTATCCATAGCAACTTCTTCATAGTTATCATATTGATAAATGCCTCCTCCACTATCAGTAGGTTGCTTATCTAAGGATCGTCTTAGGTCAGGATCTGAAGACTAATAACAAGATTTTTTTTAGTTTCAAAGCATTTTCGGTCTCAGTCTATTCTTACACTAGGAACTACGAAACAATTGACAGTTATTTCTAGGGAACACTATCAAAAATCATATTCATCTGTAAAATTAAGATATTCAAGTTCTTGAATACTTATGGCCTCTCTAAGAAACCAGATGAATAAACTCAAGTTTTAGGTCATTGAGACTATATTTTGGAGTATTTCCAAAAAATCCAGTAACATCTTAGTTATGGATACATTAATGATAGCTGAAAACTAGAAATTCTTAGTTGACGTTTATGTGTAGTTTTCTTTTTT
Organism: Felis catus; assembly: GCF_018350175.1. Lineage (NCBI taxonomy): Eukaryota > Metazoa > Chordata > Mammalia > Carnivora > Felidae > Felis > Felis catus. The sequence continues at coordinate 96,071,768 of NC_058374.1, forward strand.
TATTTCTTACACGTTTCACTCAGAGACAGTTCTTAACAAACCAAAATCTAACAAAACCAATCCTGATGGATAAAGAGTCATGTAAAAGTGCAACACTTTTCTCTAAAAGAGATTCTATCAAAGTACTTTTTAGAAGTTCAAAGTATATTGATAAATTCCTTGCTTAAACAAACCTAACTCCTGACTCCCTACAAAGTGCTTTTACTTTTTAACATCCCTCTCTTCAACAGTCCATTCACTAGTCTCAAATCTCAAAATTCTAATATTTGTCACTTCTACCACTAGAGACTGATATTAAATCTCCAATTTACTGCCTAACACCATCCATAAAAACCAATGACTTAATTATTAATGACTTTACATAATAAAGTCTTAATGCTTAAACTAAATGCTTGATAACTAAAGTAGCCACAAGCAGTCAGACTATGATGATTTAACTTTCTTTAAAACATTCCATACCAACTGGTCATGACACACTTCTAATTCTACAATACTAAACAAATGTTAAAAAAACAAAAACCAAAAAAACAACTAATGAAATTCTGCCCTTATAACTTAAGGTATGGCCATTTTTTTTTTTTTTTTTGGATAGGTCTATACTACAATTCAGTAATCTCACTTTCTTCTAAATACAGAAGGATGAAAAAGCCAAAAGCAGACTTTGCTAACCACATTTTAGTCTTTCATTTCTTCTATTTCTATTATCTATAACTATATAAGACTCATTCTCAATTATAACCAACCTTCTCATCTCCCCAAAAAAGTTTTATCAAATTCTATCAAATACAAGAGATCTACGCTTTTTCTTAATTGACTGACTTTATGATAAAAGACAACAAAGACACTTAAATTTGAATAACATTTTGATTTTATATTTTAGCACTCTTTACCTTACTTCTTGATCTCCTCTTTCCACCAACCAATTTCATGAATCGATTGTACTGCTCTTCCTGATTTGAGAGATCTCGAATTTTTCTGATTTCTTCTTCTCTTTTCCTTCTCTCTTCTTCTTCAGCTTGTTTCCGCTGATCCTCTTCTTTCTGTCTTTCCTGTTCTTTTTGTTGTTGTAGTTTCTTCCAAGCCTTTGTTTGCTGCTTCCTTAATGCCTGTTTAGCTTTAAATAGAAAATACAGAAACATCAGTACCTACTAGAGTTAGAATTTCCTACATAAAAGAAAACAAGAGCTTTATAATTTATTTTCATTATTGTTAAGTCAAATATACAGCTGTTCCTCCAAGTTCTGTTTATACAGGATTGTCCCCCATTCAGGGTCCTGTAATTCTGCAAACTCAAAACTTTGTGAGTTAAAATCTTGAAATTAGGGACACCTAGGTGGCTCAGTCGGTTGAGTGTCTGACTCTTGATTTCGGCTCAGGTCACAAACCCAGAGTCATAGGACTGAATCCCATATTAGGCTCCGTGCCAAGTGTGGAGCTTGCTTGAGATGGTCTCTCTCTCTCTCCCCACTGCTCCCCTCCCCCCGCTTGCGTTTTTTCTCTAAAATTAAAAAAAAATTTTTTTAATCTTGAAACTATACTAATGTATGAAATCAATTAAAAGAATTTAACAGGGGCACCTGGGTGGCTAAGTCGGTTAAGCATCCGACTTTGGCTCAGGTCATGATTTCGCAGTTTGTGACTTCGAGCCCTGCGTCAGGCTCTGTGCTGACAGCTCGGAGCCTGGAGCCTGCTTCAGATTCTGTGTCTCCCTCTCTCTCTGCCCCTCCCCCTGCTCGCACTCTGTCTCTCTCTCCCTCTCAAAAATAAAAAAAAACATTAAAAAGAATTTTTTTAAAGAATTTAACAGAAATGATCAATCACCTGTAGTGCTAACTTTTTTGGCTGAATGTGTTTTTGTACTGGTTTTAACTTTTTGTTGTACAGTTTTCGTCTTAGTCAACTTTTCTTTGCTTTCTTTCATCACCTGCTGTTCTTTTTGTTGCCATTTTTTACTGGCTGACTGAAGAGCCAAAAGTCGAAGTTGTAGTTCAGACAGTTCCTCTTCATCTTCACCAAGTTTCTTTAAAAAAATAAACAGTTGCAATTTTTTAGTTCTATTATTTAACCTTAAACATTTTACCAAGTCAAATCTTTCCTAAGATCAGAATTTAAAGTTAGCTGTAAGGCAAATATTTAAATAGCAATGTAACTGAAATAAGGAAACTAAACTACTTTCCGCACAGCCCTACACCCTAATTCAGTCCCTATGATATAGAAGATCAATCTGTAGACTGTGTGTGTGTATATGTAAGTTGAAGGGTTAGAAGAGGTGGATATAACTGATGGAACAGGATGATGCAAAAAGAAAAAAAAAAAGGAAAGTTAAAGGTCAGAGATCAGCATTTAACTGAACTTCCCAAACAAGTAAAAATCTGATGACAACAAATGCAAGAAGAAATCAACCCAGAGGTGGCTTAACGAATGAAGAATGTCTCTGTTCCTCCCCCACTTACCCTCTGTCTCTCTCTCTCAAAAATAACTAAACATTTAAAAAAAATTTTTTTTTTTTTTTTAAATGGGGCGCCTGGGTGACTCAGTCGGTTAAGCATCCGACTCTCAAGCGTCTCAAGCGTCATGACTCTAATCATCATGATTTCACAGTTCGTGGTTCGAGCCCCTCCTCCGGCTCGGTGCTGACAGCTCACAGCCTGGAACCTGCTTCGGATTCTATGTCTCCACGCTTTCTGTTCCTTCCCCACTTGCCCTCTGTCTCTCTCTCTCTCTCTCAAAAATAAACAAACATTAAAAAAAATTTTTTTTTAAAAGAAGAAAGAATGAAGTGTTTCTGTAATCATGTGATTTACTAGTGTTACAAGGAATACAGAGAACAAGTACACTGAATGTCAAGGTTGAAATTTGCAAACTTTAAAAAAAATACGTATTTTGGGGTGCGTGGGTGGCTCAGTCGGTTAAGTGTCCAAATCTTGGTTTCGGCTCTGGTCATGATCTCCCGGGTTTGTGAGTTCAAGTCCTATATTGGGCTCTGTGCTGACAGTGCAGAGCCTGCTTGGGATTCTCTCTCTCCCTCTATCGCTTCCCCTCCCCTGCTTGCTCTCTCTCTTCAAAATAAAAAAACTTAAAAAATATTTTTTTAAATACGTATTTTATTATTCTTTAAATTAGATTTACTTATATTTGAACATTACATGTTCTAAACCTACAGATATGTATCTGAACATTTAAAATATTTTGAACACCCAAGACTTTTCTTCAGGGAAGCTGAAATAGGAAAACAGGTTACAAGCAAATGTTTGAAATTTTTTTTCCAACTGAAATACCTTCTTACATTTTTCACTCTACCTTTTTTGAGATAATTTAAAAAATTATTCTCCACATTTTAGCTAAAATGTAATGTCAGGCAAACAAAACAGAGGTTCTAAATTGAGTACATGGATTTGGTGGGAAGAGAGATTTTGGGAGTCCTCTGTCCTCCCCACCCTTTGAGGTTAAATGCAAAACTGTTTTTCCTTTATGTGTATTTATTTATTTATTTATTTATTAATGTTTTATTTTATTTTTGACAGAGACAGAGACAGAATGCAAGGGGGTTAGGGGCAGAGAGAGAGGGAGACACAGAAGCAGAAGCAGGCTTCAGGCTCTGAGCTGTCAGCACAGAGCCCAATGTGGTGCTCGAACTCACAAGCTGTGAGATCATGACCTGAGCCGAAGTCAGACGCTCAACCAACTGAGCCACCCAGGCGCCCCCCTTTATGTGTATTTATAAAGCAGGGAATCAAAACAAACTATGACTCACAACAACGGTTAAGGCCCACTTATCTAATGACTTTTACTTATAGGTGAATTGTAATCACTTTTTTCCTAATATCCAATTAAATTATTTAACACCTAAGAATAAAGAAACCTTTCTTTATGGATCCTTCCTACGGGCTTCAATTTACTATGAACTATTTTAAGTGCCTAACTGAATTACCATCACATATGTCAGTACTTTAGTTTATCCAAACCAGGATATAGTTACTCTTTGCATTGCTGGGAAATATATGTAACAAATGAACTGAAAAATTATCTTTTTGGGGACACTGGGTGGCTCAGTCTGTTGAGCTTTGGACTTTGGCTCAGGTCAAAACCTCAGAGTTCATGAGTTTGAGCCCTGCGTCAGGCTCTGTGCTGACAGCTCAGAGCCTAGAGCCTGCTTCAGATTCTGTGTATCCCTCTCCCTCTGCCCCTCCCCTACTCATGATCTCTCTCTCTCTCAAAAATAAGTAGGTGTTAAAAAAATAAATAAATAAAAATTAAAAAAAAAACATACCAAATTCTACTGCTTTGTACGGACATTCTACAGCTGTGCTATCCAGTATGGTGGCAATGAGCCCTCATGTGGCTATTTAAATTTAAATTAACTAAAATTGAGTAGGAAATTTAGTTCCTCTGCCATACTAATCACACTTCAAGTGCTTAAAAGCCACATGTGGTTAATAGCTACCATATTGGAGACTGCAGATAAAGGACATTTCCATTACTGCAGAAAATTCTATTGGATACTGCTGATCTAGAGAATTTAAAATAAAGCTATCATCACCATTTCACTGGGACTTAAAAGTCATTGATTACTTTTTATTCTTTTGGAATAAAAAAGTTACTGATTCTGTCACACAACTATATGCTACTTAAAGCAGCTACCTCATTAGCAAGAGCACTGAACCTCATGCAACTCCTTGCTCTGACAATTAAGTCCTACATAACTTTAGGCAAGTCACTTAATCTACCCATATGAATCTTACCTCATCTGTAAACCGGAAAATGTCAACTTAATTTAGCAGGTTATTGTGAGAACATTCAAAACATATACAAGTGTATATGTGTGTGCATACATATATATATATATATATATATATATATATATATATATATACCTGTTATATTATCAATCTTAAATTCAGGTCCACCTCTTTCCTAAAGCTCCTAGGCTCTCTGCATCATTTTGATTTACTCAGAAAAACTAAGTGAAATAAAGGGTGCCTGGATGGCTCAGTCAGTTAAGCGTGTGACTTCGGCTAGGGTCATGATCTCACCGTTTGTGCATTCAAGCCCTGCACCGGGCTCTGTCCTGACAGCTCAGAGTCTGGAGCTTGCTTCAGATTCTGTGTCTCCCTCTCTCTCTGCACCTCCCCCGTTAAACTCTGTCTCTGTCTCAAAAATAAACATTAAAAAAAAAAAGTGAAATCTTAAAAGAAGGAACTGAAGGTATTTCATATTTCTAATTAAATAAAGAAAAGGCTTGGGCTGGGGTGCCTAGGTGGCTCAGTCAGTTGAGTGGCTGACTTTGGCTCAGGTCATGATCTCCAGGTTCAAGAGTTTGAGCCCCGCGTTGGGCTCTGTACTGACAGCTCAGAGCCTGGAGCCTGCTTTGGAGTCCGTGTCTCCCTGTCTCTCTGTCCCTCCCTTGCTTGTGCTGTCTCTCTCACTCTTGAAAATAAAAAAAAAAAACTAAAAAAAAAAAGGCTTGGGCTATTGAAAGCTATTATGTATCAAACACAGTACTTGGTGCTTCTTATGTATCAAACACAGTACTTGGTGCTTCTGTACTTTATCCTGCTGAACCTCACCACAATCCAGAAAACAGACGACATTAAATTCATTTTGTAGAAAAGAAAATAGAGGCAAGTAAAGGCTAAAGAGCTTACGCAAGATCACTCAGCTAGTAAGAGGAGGGACTAGAACTGAAAAGCTGGTCAAGGTCTAACTCCAAAGATTCCAATACAGGATAACCTCCCAAAAGTAGGAAAACACAATCTCTGGGTGAAAATTAAAAGTTTCAAAAAACTAACAAGCAAAAAGATCATCTATGGATATATATATGAAAATCGTCGGACTTTGGCTCAGGTCATGATCTCACGGCTCGGGAGTTCGAGCCTCACATCAGGTCCCGTGCTAACGGCTCAGAGCCTGGAGCCTGTGTCAATTCTGTGTCTCCATTTCTGTCTGCCCCTCCCCAACTTGTGCGCACACATGCTTTCTCTGTCAAAAATAAACATTAAAAAAAATTTCAATTCAATTGAACCCAGTGCAAAGACACTTCAGGACATCTCTCCAGATTTTCTTATATTTAAGGCTTATGTCCAAATGGAGGTAATGATGAAAAAATGATAAAGAAAATGAGCAAAAAGCAAGACAGAATCTTCTTTCACAAGAAGTGAGCAAAGTGAGCAAGAATCAGTTTTACAGAGACACCCAATTCCAAAAAGCAGTATCTTACCTTTTCAGATAAAATGTCAGAGGCACTAATTCTTCTTGTTAAATTTTGTTCTTTATCTTCTAATCCTTTAAAATAAAACAGCATACTCTGAATACTCAATAAATAGCTACAATCAATTTAAAATGAAATGCTGTATGATATTTAGTAGTTATTATTTTAAAAGGTCTCTCATTTCCACAATATTTGAACGAAAAGGAAAGGATGTTATTAGAATGAAAATCTGACCAAACTTCTCATATCAGCTTTATCTCTGAAAGTTATAAGACGAAATTATTAAAAATATCAAATAAGTTAAAACTGTACTTTGATAAAAAATGACTTCTGAAATAAAAGTAATTATTTGAATAACAGAATTTACATTAAGCTGGCAGGTACCTTATGAGCACAATGCTACCTTAAAAATAAGTACAAACCATAAATTTCAAACTATAAGTATAACTTTACACAAAGTTTATAAAAGCAAGTAATGGTTTAATTCACCAAACATGTACTTAGGCACTGTCCTACCATTGTTACAGTCTCTAACAATACAATTATTTCAATTTTGCCTCAATACTTCCAAAATGAAAATTGGTCTTGTGCAGTCACGCAGTATTAGCTAGAATTCTAAACTGAGTTAAAGACAATCGCCAGGATATAGGTAGTAGTTAAAATTATAGTAATTAAGAACACTCCTGGAGAATGGAACACTGAGGAAGGACATCAACAGTAAGAAATTACAAATGAAAACTAATTTTATTTTAATTAGTTTTAAAAAAGGAAAATCAGGTTATATGAAATTCCAGATGTGTATGGTATTACAAAAATCCCAAATTTTCAAGATTATCAAGAAAAACATCACTGAATATAATAGATACATCTACTCCCTATAGAATATTCTCAACATTGTAACCTGAATGGTCCTTTGAGAATATACAACAAATTACACCAGTCCTTTGCTCAAGACTCCACAGTAGCTCACATTTCACTCAGTATAAAACACAAAATTCTTATAAGGCTCTACATGATCTAACCCAACCCATCATCCCTGACCTCTTCTTTCCCACTATTCAGCACTCCCATGCTTTTTTCTTTAGTGGCAGAGGCCTCCCTGTTATTCCCCAAATATGCCAATATCCTTCTCCCTTAACAGTAGTTATCCTGGTTCACAGATTCTCAAACTTTATTAACAGGTATTAGAAACAGCAAGAATGGGGGCGCCTGGGTGGCTCAGTCGGTTAGGTGTCCCACTTCAGCTCACGTCATGATCTCATGGTTCGTGGGTTTGAGTCCCATATCGAGCCCTGTGCTGACAGCTCAGAGCCTGGACCTTGCTTCGGATTCTGTCTCCCTCTCTCTGCCCTTCCCTGATCATGCTCTGTCTCTATCTCTCAAACATAAACATTAAAAAAAATTTAAAAAAAAAAAAAAAATAATCAACAAGAATGCTTGCCAAATATAGATTGTTAGTCCCCACTTCCAGAATTTCCAATTCAGTAGATCTAAGATAAGGCATGATCATTTGCATTTCTATCAAGTGCCCAGGTAAGGCTGATCCAATGAACAAGGTTAGAAAACCACTGCTCTATTTATTCTTTGCCTAGCTCTTCCCCAGATACCCATTTGGCTATTCCCTCACTGTCTTCAAAGGCTTCATTTAAATCTTTGTCCAAATTCAGGCCTCTCCTGATCACTCATTAACACTGCAACCTATTCCTGCTACCGCCCTCCTACTTACCCTGCTATACTTTTTCCATAACTGTTATTTACAAATCATATTTACTTTCCCCTTTCTAAAATGGAGGCCAATGAAGGCATAAATGACTGGCTACTTTGTTCACGGATATATTTCAACAAGTCTGGAATTCAAGTGCTTAATTTGAGTGAATGGAAGAATGAAATAAAAAAATGTAGGAAAATGAAAAATTAATTTTGCAATGACATCAAGTAATCCAGCCCTGACTAGTTTCAGTATTCAGGTAAGGAACAGAAAAAGCAGATTACATTGTATTAAGAGGGAATGAGAGGTATAGTGAAGAGAATCAGCACAGGTTAGTGTTTCCAGAAGTCTGGCTGAAAAGACAGAAGTTATGGGAGAATACAGAGTGGGGAGAGTGATTAAGTTTGGGAAGGAAAAAAACGCAAATGTTTATAATAACCCCTTAAGAGAATGTGGTTAAAGATGAATCAAAATAAACAACAGACAGAGCGCAAGGTCTGAAAGATGGTAGAAAGCAGAGCCAGGAGTACAGGTTAAAACAAGTGACCATAAACAAAAAGAAAGTCTCCATTTCATCAGTGTGGAAACACTGAAGTGAAAATCAATATGGATATAAGTTTATAATCAGAAAGTGAAAAGTTGGAAGTTGAGTGAGAGAACCGGAAATAAGAGGCACATTCATAGACTGACAACATTATTTTTACTCAATAAAGTTGAGTAAAAGGCCTGAAAAAAATGATGAAGGTTTAGAAGAGTTGTTGAGAGAAATGGAAAAGAAGCTGATCACTAACAAAAGCTTGATGGCAGAGTCTTACTGAAGAGCTGGGAGGGCTGGATGGTGGCAGCTACAGGATGCATATGAAGAAACACTAACCAAATAATTTATTGATTCATATAAATTTTAGCTCTTTTGGTTTTCCTCCAATCCCTCCCCTTCTACACTGCTATCAGTTACTTTTCTAAAAAGATACCTGATAATATCATTTTCCTGTTTAAAAATATTCAGTGGCATACGTGATGTTTAAGAAAATCTAAATTCCTTAGCCAAGACATTCAAGGCCCTCTGCAATCTGATCTCAATCTACCCTTTTACCCCTCCCAGAAATATACCATATATCCCAAACTGCGCCCGTACTAGATCAATCTCAATTATCCTTTAAAAATTCTCTGTGCTTGGGGCGCCTGGGTGGCGCAGTCGGTTAAGCGTCCGACTTCAGCCAGGTCACGATCTCGCGGTCCGTGAGTTCGAGCCCCGCGTCGGGCTCTGGGCTGATGGCTCAGAGCCTGGAGCCTGTTTCTGATTCTGTGTCTCTCTCTCTCTCTGCCCCTCCCCCGTTCATGCTCTGTCTCTCTCTGTCCCAAAAATAAATAAACGTTTAAAAAAAAAAAAAATTTAAAAATTCTCTGTGCTTTATCTGCTCATTTGGTTCCTTCTAACTTCCCAAGTCAAAAAAACTCATTTTTTTGAGGCACATATCAAACATTTCCATCACTATGAAAATTTTCCAAGCCCAGGGGTGGACATATCTGATCCATCCCCTGTATTACTGCAGGCTTTCATACATAACTTTTATTATACTCTCATGTATACTTTTATACATAACTCATTATTTCATACATAACTCTTACTAATAGTTACTTGTGTCTTTTCTATCCCACTGAGTTACTCTTTTTGAAACTGACTGCCTGGAATCATGGTGCTAAACTGAGGAGGAAAAAACACATCCCTGAGTAAGTGTAACCAAAATCAGTCACCACTCAGGTTTATAACCCAATCTATACTATATGGGTGGCCTTGAAAACTTCGAATATAAAGTACTCTCAGAACAAAAGTCTACTCAGGTGCCTGACAGTGGCAAAAACAAGCTCTCCCTTAGAAATCCATCTTTGTCCCAGGTCTCAAAAAATTCCCACCGAAAAAACTGAAAGAAAAATGAACACCTGTAAAAAAAAAAAAAAAAAGGAGTGCCTGAGTGGCTTAGTCAGTTGGGTGTCTGACTTTGGCTCAGATCATGATCTCACGGTTTGTGAGTTCAGGCCCCGCATCAGGCTCTGTGCTGATGGCTCGGAGCCTGGAGCTTGCTTCAGATTCTGTGTGTCTCTCTCTGCTCCTCCCCCACTTGCTCTCTCTCTCTCTCAAAAATAAACATTAAAAAAAAATTTTTTTTTAAAGGAAAAAAGAAAAAAGAAAGAAAAGAAAAAGAAACTAATCACTAAACATTCAAGAAAAGAAGGCACCAAAATATGGGAACCAGAAATGAAACCCATAAAAACCTTAGATACTGGAAATTAGCAAAGGAAAAGAAAAAAACAAAACATTATGGTTTGTGAGTTCAAGTCCCACATTGGGCTCTGTGCTGACAGCTCAGAGCCTGGAGCCTGCCCCACTACGTTCTTTCTTTGCCTCAAAAATAAATAAACTTTAAAAAATTAAAAAAAAAATAAAGATAAATTTGAAGATTCTCTTCGTCTCCCTCTGCTCCTCTACCCTATCTGCTCACTCTTTCTAATAAAATTAAAAAATAAATTTTTTCTTTAAATTTAAAAAGGAGTGCCTGGGTGGCTCAGTTGGTTGAGCATCTGACTCTCGATTTCACATCAGGTCACGATCCCAGAGTCGTGGGATCGAGCCCTGTATCAGGCTCCTTGCTGAGCATGAAGCCTGCTTAAGTTTCTCGTCCTCTCTATCTCTTTCTCAGTCTCTCAGGGCGCCTGGGTGGCTCAGTTGGTTAAAGTCTGACTCTTGATTTCAGCTCAGGTCATGATCTGTTTGAGAGTTTTAGCCCATCAGGCTCTGTGCTGTCAGCCCAGAATCTGCTTGGGATTCTGTCTCCCTCTCTCTCTGCCCCTCCCCCACTTGCTCTCTATGTCTCTCAAAATAAATAAATGTTTTTTTAAATATATTTTAAAAATCTCTCTCTCTCTCCCCCCTCTCTCCAACTCGCTCTCTCTCTGAAATAAAATAAATAAATTTTAAAAATACTATTTAGAAAAAAGAAATAAATTTGAAAAACTAAGCAGAAAAATCTAAAAAGAATGACCAAAGTAATTTGAAAAACAAAATAAAAATGAAATACTAAAATAAAAACTATAACTGAAATTTAAAATTCAATAGGTGAGCTTCAGGCAAACCAGGCACAGCTAAAGAGAGAATCCGTGAACTGAAAGATATATGAGAAGAAACTTCACAGAATGTAGCACAGATTTACAAAGAGATGAAAACTAGGAGTCAGTCAGCTGGGCATCCAACACTTGATTTCAGCTCAGGTCACAATCTCACAGTTCATGAGATTAAGCTCCATGTCAGAGCCTGCTTGGGATTCTCTTTCTGACTCTTTGTCCATCCCCTGCTCATGCTCTCCCTCTCTCTCAAAGTAAAAAACCTTACAAACAAAACAAAACAAAACAAAACAAAACCCAAAGAGACAGAAACTTAAAGGAAATTAGGAGAAATGGAAGATAAAGTGAGATGATTTGATATAACATACAGATATACAGAATTCCACAAAAGAAAGAGAATGGGAAAATATTTAAGCAATAATGACAATTTTTCAGAATCAATGAAAACAAAAAGCACAACAAATGCCAAGCTGGATAAATAAAAAGAAATCTGCAATCAACACATCATAGTTAAACTACAGAACATCAAAGACAAAAATGGGATTTTTAAAGCAAGCAGAGAAAAATAAACTACCTTCAAATTAGAAACTATTAAGACTGACAGTGAACTTTTCAATATCAATAATGGAAGCCAGAAAATATCTTCAATATTTTGAGAATGTAACTAGCCAATATAGAATTTCAAACCTAGACAAATATCTTTTAAAAAGGGCAAACAAAGGGGCGCCTGGGTGGCTTAGTTAAGTGTCTGACTTTTGATTTCGGCTCAGGTCATGATCTCATGGTTCATGAGTTTGAGCCTTGCATCAGGTCCTGCACTGACAGCATGGAGCTTGCTTGGGATTCTCTCTCTCCTTCTCTCTTCCCCTTCCTCTCTTGCTCTCTCTCAAAATAAATAAATAAACTTTTTTTTTTAATTTTTTTCAACGTTTTTAATTTATTTTTGGGACAGAGAGAGACAGAGCATGAACGGGGGAGGGGCAGAGAGAGAGGGAGACACAGAATCGGAAACAGGCTCCAGGCTCCGAGCCATCAGCCCAGAGCCTGACGCGGGGCACGAACCCACGGACCGCGAGATCATGACCTGGCTGAAGTCGGACGCTTAACCGACTGCGCCACCCAGGCGCCCCTAAATAAACTTTTTAAAAGGGCAACCAGAAATAAGTTTTCCATCAAGCAGACACATTCTAAAGAAAATCCTAAAAAAATTATTTTAAGCATAAATGATTCTAGACATAGAAAAGTGAGCCAAGAAAACATTAACTATATGAGCAAAGCTAGGCATGTACTGGCCTTTGTATACCAGGACAGGATAAAGGTCTTGATTAATTTCAAACATTGATAAGAATTCATGTTACAATTCCTAGAGGAACTAATGAGACAAGAAACTTAATATCTACCTTCCAAACTAGTAAAAGAAAAAAAAAATGTTTGAAAAAAAAGCCCAAAAAACAAAAGAGGCAAGAAAAAAAAAAAATCCAAATATCAGTAATCATGAAAAATGTGAATGGAATATATATTCTAGTTAAAGAACAAAGATTGTCAGACTAAATTACAAATGAAATCCACTTCTATACTATGTACAAGTGACATTTGAGACATGAGGATATGGAAAGACTGAAAGAATGGAAAATGATATACAAAGCATATATACTTACCAAAAGAAAGATGGTGTGGACTGTTACCATAAGTCTTTTAGGCAGAAACATTGCTAGAGATAAAGAAGGCCACTACATAATAATGAGAATAATGAGTCAATTCCTTAGTCTCAGGGTAGTTAAAGCAAAAACTGAAAACCATAAATCCATCATCATAGTGGCTGACTTTAACCTCTCAGTAATCAAGCAGATCAAAAAATGAAGGAAGATGTGAACATAAAAAAACATATCTAACGATCCATTTATTCCTTTCAAACACACATAGAAGAGTTATAAAAATCAATCACATACAATAAAGCAAATCTCTACAAATAAGTGACAGTAAATTCTCATTCTATCTTTCTCTAATATCTCATTCTCTGACAATATGACTGACTTAGAAATCAATAACAAAAAATACAGCTGAAGAACCTCCATGCTTGGAAGTTAAGAAACATACTTCCAAATAGCCTACAGATCAAAGAAAAACAAAACTCGCAAATATTTAGAATAAATGGCAAAAAATTACATATCACAAACAGCTGAAGTAGAAATTTCATAACTCAAAATGATCTTAATAGAAGAGAGGCTGAAAACCCATAAGTTTAAAAAGCTATGGATTTCTTTCTAAGAAAATTTAAAAACAGGGGTGATACAACTTATAAACGCTGTAATAGAAAAATGAGATTCTTAATAATAATTTTTTATAGAGGCACCTGGGTGGCTCAGTCGGTTTAGCATCTGACTTTGGCTCAGGTCCTGATCTCACCGTCTGTGAGTTCAAGCCCTGCGTCGTGTTCTGTGCTAACAGCTCAGAGCCTGGCCCTGCTTCAGATTCTGTGTCTCCCTCTCTCTCTGCCCCTTCCTGGCTTATGCTCTTTCTCTCTCTCAAAAATAAACAAACATTAAAAAAAATTTTTTTAATATTAATAATTTTTTATAAATGTTACAACTTACAGGAAAAGGACACTTTACTAGAAAAATATGGTTTACCTAAACTGCCTTAACCAGAAATAGAAAGCATGAACAGTCAACAGTTTAAAACCTTCCCAGAAAAAATTCTACCCAGGCCCAGACACTTCTACCAACAAAGCCTACCAAATATCCCAGGAACAATTCTAATCTTAACTTATTCCTGAAAATAGGGGAAACCACTCCCCAGCTCATTTTGAGCATATCATAACCTTATACTACAATTTGGCATGGGAAAAGAAGGGAAAAAATTAGCCTATAAACCCAGATGAAAAATTCTAACCCAAATATCCCTCAAGTGGGAAATGGATAAACAAACTGTAGCACAGCCATACAATGGCACATTTAGCAATAAGAATGCACTAGTGGTACATACAGTAACAAGGATGAATCTGAAATACACTATTAAATGAAAGAATCCAGAATCAAAAGGCAATATATTGAACGATTCCATTTATATGACATTCTGGAAAAGGCAAAACTATAAGGACAGAAAATCCATCAGTAGTTACCTGGTGGGCTGGAGGAAGAAGGAATTGATTGCAAAGGGACATGGGGGAATCTGTGAGAGGTGACAAAACTGTTCTAGATCTTAACTGTGGTAGCTGGCAATGGTTAGCCAACTGCCTGTATTTCTCAAAACTTAAAGAACCATACACTAAAAAAGCTAAATTTTACTGCATATAACTTATACCTTCATAAAAAAGAGAAAAAGAAAAAATTAGCAAATCCAACCCAGAAATGATATATCACAAACTGGAATTATCCCAAGAATACAAAGGTGGTTTAACAGTACAAAAATATAATCCATTACACTAATAAATTAAAGGAGAAAAATACATGTTCTTCTCAATAATGAAGAAAAAAGATACGATAAACTTCAACATCCATTCATGCTGAAAATGTCAAATAATAGGGGGAAAAAATTTTTTACTCAATAAAGGATATCTCTAAAAAACCTAACATCATGTGAAAAGTAAATATCCAAAGCATTCCTTTAAGGTAGGGAACAAAGGTGTCCACATTATTGCTTATTTTAAAAAATATATTAGAAGTCTTGACCAGCATGTAAGGCCAAAAAAGAAAGATCAGAATGAATCTAAACCTATCATTATTGAATAATGACTGTCTATCTAGAAAGTGCAAGAAGAATTCACAGATGAGGTATCAAAACAATTTCAATGAAACACAGTATCAAAATGACTAGTTACCCCATAAAGAAAGAATCTTAGTACTAATTGAAATTTTTTATTCCATTACCTTGACTAGGTTCAGTAGTGTCAGATTTCAGGGAAAGCTGTTTTGTTCCATCTTTAACTTTTTTCAACCGGTTCTTATCCCCTGGTAAAGTCAATTTTTGCCTGAGTGGTTTTAATTCAAATGCCTGAAAAGTTTTGACCTGCGTTTTCTCCTCAGGAGCTACTTCTTTACTTGGGTCCTTTGTAATACTGACATTATCAGTGCTTGTTTGGTCCTCAAAGTTCAATGTTTTAGGATCTTCCTGCACATTCTCTTCTTTGCTACTCAAAGCTAGTTTTTCATCCTTATTGATGCACTCTAGTTCCAACTGTATTTGCTTATACTTCAAAAGTAAGTCTTCAAAAGTTTCTTCCCCACAGTTTTCACTTTTAGAGGAATAATTTTGTTTTCTTGATGGAGATCTTCCAAAACTTTTGGCTGAACAGCATATTAAGGAAACCAGTTTCCAAAATTTTTCCAGTAAATTTAACAAAAACACATTAAGTTATAGATTAATTGCCTCCCGTTTTTATCTGTTTTTTAAAAAAGATGAATTGGTAGTTTCAAATTACTAAAGTCCATTCAACATATGTGCTAATGCCCACTTTCATCATGCACCCATATTTCAAACTGAATAAGTAACCACATAAAATAATCCACTTACAAAATCACTAATGTCAGTTGTTACCCACAGTAACTACAGGTATTCCAACCACTTAGAGGTCTACAGCAGCCTTCCTTCTGAGGTTATCAGAAAAAGCTATAATATGCTGGATGTTAAAAATTCCTTTTTGAAAGAGGAAGAGAAACTGGTTTGTCACAGGTGTGGATAATTTACCCTTCGGATAATCAGAAGGAAACATTTCTTCTTTTAGTTTCTTCTCAAGTCTCAAATTTTTAAAAAAGAGATAAAAAATGAACATTGACAGCTAATAGCTAAAACTAGTTTATAAATAGCAAACATTTTCTTAAATACCTAGTACATAACAATCTTAGAGCTCCTCAAATATACTAATATCCAACATATGCACAACTAAGACAATGAAGGCAGTTATACTATAAAAAAAAATAATAAAATCTTTCAATAGCATTCAAAATGTATTTTGTAAACTAATTTGTCCCTGAAGAAAAGGATAACTACCAAATTTTTTCTTCTTCTCTAACAAGTGATACATAGAACATAACTTTTTCCTTGGAAATGGCTACAAAATTCAATACTATTCTTATTCAAAATAATTAACACAGGTGAAAATTGCTATCCCTCACTTCTGCCTAGAAATTAACAAGATTTAAAGATAAGTACTTTATGTGATTTTAATACAATATGTCCTTTATAGATCATTTAAAGTGGCTAGGATATAACATTACAGTTCCCTAAAGATGGTTCCTCTGTTTAACAATTTACAGGACAATCAGCCTCCAGATATTGTTCAATTTCCCTAATAATGAATAGAAGAATGGGAATCACCACCAAATATTGTTTTTTCACCAATAATTTTAGAAACTAAACCAGCATTACCACTTACATCTCAACATCTTAACAGTTCTACAGCAAAACTGTTTTAGTAAATCTTTGGACCTCTGATCTAACCTCTGCAGAGCCAAGTTTCTTGAAAGAATACTAGTTTCTCATTATCTTTCTCTTCAAACGAAATCTAGACTCTGCTGGCTGAGTTTGTTTATCCACTGTGTTTTCTAACTTTATTTCACCTGACCTCTCTGCAGCTTTGGACACTGCAAACCACTTCTCTCTTGGCTTCCCTAACCCCACTTTCCTCCTGTTTCCCTACCTTCTTTTTTCCTTTAAGTCTTCATGACTCCTTTCTAACTCCGCAATAATGGTGCTCTTCAGTAAGCTCTATTTAAGCCTCTTTCACTTTTCCTTTTGAGCATTCTAATGCACTCCCATACATTTACACAATACAAGGGAGAAGTCTTGCCTCATGATAGATATTTGGGGTTTTATCTCCCACAAGCCACCTCCCACTCTGCTGCACTAATAATCTTTCTAGAACACAAATCTGATCAGATCTCTCCCCTTGTTTAAATCTCATTAAGAACAAGAGTCCAAAATCCTTACAATGGCATATAATGCCTCATGATTTGACCTGTACTTCCTTTCCAATCTTACAATTTCCCCGTTAATCGCAATCATGCACAGCTTTGTATTTAGATTTTTCGGTTCTTCAAACTGACCCCAATTCAAAATTGAAATGTCACCTATGTGAAGCTAGAGCATTATTTGCCCCCCTAACCCACATTACTCTTTGTACATGAATTCACTAATTAGCTGCATTTACATCTCACTTTTCAGTAGAGCCATCTAAAGGCACAACCACAGTGATTAAAAAAAAATAAAACTGAAGACCTTGGAAAGATTTGTAGAGGAAAATGATTCAATACACTAACAAAAAAAATAAAAGAAAAATGAGGAAAAGTAATTCAGTTACAACTGTAAGTAATCTCCGTCAAGGCTAAATGAAATCTATTTCTAATATATGACAACTAGGATGAAACCAACATTTAAAAGATTTAATTTTAAGCTAGTTAACATGCAATTTCTACCTCAGATCTGGTTTAAAAAAAGAACTGCTATTCAACCTTTACAACTGCAGGTGAAAATGAAATGACTTTTACTGATGAGAGACACTGGCCTAATTATGTTAGCTCTCATCAGATTAGAAAGTGTAAAACAGTAGTCATCCAAAGGAAACATGCTAAGACTGACTGAGCATCTGTCTATCACTAAGAAAAATTTTAAATGAATGAGAATGAAAATAAGTGCCACAATAGAATCTGGTTCATTCTACCTTTTTAAAGCTGCAATCAGCATACCTTAATCATTACAGAAAAAGAGTTAAAAAACAAAACAAAAAAAGCAAAAAACTTGTACTCATGTTACTTTACTTCCACATTAATTACACAAATGAACCACAGTATAACCCTTCTTCTTTTTTTTTTTTTTTTGTAAATTCTACCCCCAACATGGGGCTCAAACCTATGACGCCAACATCAAGAGTCACATGCTCTAATGACTGAGCCAGCCAGGTTTCCCATAACCCTTATTCTTTCTTAATGTAATATCTGCAAAATTAAAATGTCATTATTATAATTGCACAGTGAAATATAGGAATAAACCTAAGTAAAATCTTGGTATTAAGAAATTTGAATTAATAAATATTTGTACGACAAATTTTGTTTGTTCACATCATATAAAAGTAGTTGGAAACTATGTTTTCCTTCACAAATTCTTACAAAGACTATCAACCCTAGGGTGGATTAATGATACTTCATGAGGCAAACAATGAGCAGAGGATCAAAATAAGCATCCTTTTCTTAAGAGCAGCATCTGTGAAAAGAAAAACAGCAAGACAGCTCATTTCTGGTAAGTTACTACAGAAATCAGATTGGATATATTCTTGTGCTTTTTCACATCATATGCCTGTTTACTAATAAAAACATAAGCTTAGCAATGAATAAAGGTATATGTGACAGAGGCCAAATTGGTATTGAATGAATGGACAAAAAAAAAGCAAAGGCAGGAGCTGGGCAAACCCCCTTCCTCACCACCTTCTCTAATACAATTAGATGAAGAAAAAACTCTGCTTCCACAGTACTTTTTACATACCTCAATACGAACTGCTTTACATTAAACTATAATTATTTACTCACGTTTGTCTCTCCAACACAAATTCCAAACTTCCTTTCTTGTATTCTTAAAAAATATACATATATGTACTTAAACATCCTGTTTTTTAGATTCAGAATCGACAACAAATCTTTCATTAAAAAAATATCTTAGGCAGAGTTCTTTTCTTCTTCTTTTTTTTTTTTTTGAAAGAACATCCTCTTTTTAAAAGTTAAATATCTACATGATTTTCTTTGAAATGAGCCTGGAATGCTCCTAACCCAACTTCTGGTGGCAAAATTAAGTTTTTTCTGGGCACTAGCATCAGAAGTTGCTACTTCTTACCTAAACTTACATTTCTTGTCCCCTCTATATCCTAAAATCTGGGGAAAACCATCTGGTCCTAAATATTCTATAAAAATAATGTTGCGTGTCTTCCAAACAAATGTCATTGCGCATAAGTTCCAAATATAATTAATGTTATAAAATCATTACACTATAGAAATTACAACCAGCAATAACTATACTTAGTAAACTATTTTAATGCAGTTATCATGAAATAAGACCTAGTTCTACAAACTCATAAACTAGCAAACCTTCAGATGACTAATTCCCCAGTATAAATCTTAAGGAAATTTAGGACTTAAAGATTATGGGCTTAGAGATGACAAAAACCAGGTATTTTGCTATTTCCCTTCTCAACCTCCCCACAATCTCCACCCTCCCATATACTCCATGGCTTCCAATATATTAAAATTAAAATGCTGTTTGTCTTCCTCTAACCTACATTTGTCAGCACTGAGTTACAAAATGTCCAAAAAGTGAACATAGAGAAGGCGGTAAAGTTTTACTAAAAGTTTACGAATTTGAAACCTCTGAATTAACAGACTTGGTAAAGCTACGGGTCTTTTCCCTGTCCCCCACTTTAAAAGGCAGCAATGTGTAAGAATCAGTCAAGAATGGTAAAGCAGAATCACAAATAAAAACTGTAGAATTACGCAGAATGGAACTTTACAATTTTCAATGCCAAAGTTCAATATGGTATAAGCAACACTATTCCCCAAACTGACTCTTTTTTTTTCCCTTCTAACAATCTAAATCAACCTCACATACAAACAAATGCTAATGAAACCTAGGCTTCTGATGTACTATTACAAATGTGATTTTAGACTTTCTTGTATTTCACTAACTTGGTGCCAACCCATACACGTTTACATTAAAAAGCAATAATACACCCAGTAAACCAATCTTAAGAAACAAGACTCTATAGTGTGACACATGGGGATCACCAAAGAGAAACTTACTTTTAGTATATTGACACTGACAAATAAGCGGTTCTGATGGTTCAGAAAAGTTACTCATCTCATAGACCTAATAATGACGCTAAAGGGAACTTTGTTAAGTGACACACCCAGGGCGGACCGCCACGTTAAGGATACAACTCTTCCGAGGTGGAGAGGGCTCTCGCCAGCCCTGACTGCTGCTGAATCCGGATCCTGCTCCTCCTCCCAGAGGAGGTCTGCCCCCCGACTTGCCTCCTCGCTCACCCCCTCCTCGCCCCCGACTCCAGCGACTTCCACCCCGGTACGGCCTGCCTCGAAAGCGGAAACGGTCCAAGGCGATGTGGCTCCGTTCCCAAAAGGACGGTCGGGGGCTGCTTTCGGACAGCGAGCTCGAAGGCATCCGCACGGAGGGCGGGTGAGACCGGAACGGCTCTTTGGGTCGGTAGCTGCTGTGTCCCCTGAGGTGGCCCCGCTCCGACGCGTGCCGCGAGCGTGAGAAATTCCTCAACTGCTGCTGAGAAGAGGACGACGACGAGGAGGAGCCACCGCCTCCGCCAGATCCACCGCCCCGGGCCGGGTGAGGAGGCCTTCGCCGTGGATACGGTAACAGCCCGCCGCCACTGCTGCTGCTGCTGCTCCGGCTCCGTATCTGGCTGTTGTTATCGTCGTCGCTGATTTCTCCATCTTCTAGCTCCCCTTCTTCCTTGGGCGAGAGGCCACTGGAGGCCGGGGCCGGAATATCTGCGGTCGCCATCCCGGGAGCAGCGCCTTCCACACAACCTTAGCCCTCCGTCCGGGGATCCGCCCGACAATTGCCTTCCTCCTCGGTTCCCTTTTTTTCTAACGGACCCGGTCGGTGCGGCCTTACCCTACTCGGACACCTAGCGGGCTTTGCTCCCCAACTTCCCCGCACCCCAGCTCTTTCTCGCCGGACCGTCGCAATTCAGTTCCCTTCCCTAGCGCCCCCTTGCTCCTCCGCGCTCGGGGCTCTTCCGCCTCGCGAGAAAGGGGCTCTGGAAGTGGCTCGCCCGTGACGTCGCTTCCTGCGGCACGCAGGAAACAAGGCTTCCAGTTCACGCGATAATAAGCCGGACAACGCAATTCTCAGTGGGACTTGTAGTCTTTCTTCTCTCTCCCTTCGGGTTTGTCCTTCCAACCCATAGCTCACACCCACCGCGGGCTCGGGATTGGGATATCTGGGTGCGTGGCGGGGTGGGCGGGCCCGTTCTTAATCTTGGCCGCAAGAGTTTCATAGTGATGGGGGGAGGGCAAGAGACACCTTTCTAACTGCTCTGAGGTCGGCTGCCAAAGAGACGCAGTAGTCCCACTGCCTTTTGGGGGCCGGGAGGGGGTGGCTTTTGTCCGCCATGTTGGTGAAGGTAGTCGAAGGAGATCGGAGGTCCAGGACTGTCTGCTCTGCTGGCTGAAGTCCGCCATATTAATAAAGAGACAGAAGGTTGACACCACCACCCCCCCAAATACACACAACCCGTCTTTCCCACCCCGTTCCCACGACTCCTGTCGGTGGGCCCTTCCCCTGCCTCGCTTGCCTAGCCTTTGCGCGAAGGAAGCGTAGCAGCCAGCGCCTCAGAACAGGCTTAAGACAGCGCCGAATGAGGGGGAAAGGGAAATGCCGACCAATTGCGCCGCGGCGGGCTGTGCCACTACCTACAACAAGCACATTAACATCAGCTTCCACAGGTAACCTGGGCAGGGAGTGGGGGTGCCGGAAACGGGAGCTCCTAGATTGGGTGTCGCTTGTGTGGAAGGAACAAGAGGATTCTACTAATTCTGAAGACTTCACTACCTAGCTGGTAGCAGGGGAGCATCATTTCTGTCCGCCCTTTGTGTGTGTTTCTCAAATATGCCCAATTTTTCTGTCACTTCAGGGAAGGTTTACTCACTTTGTACAAGAAATCCAAGTTCTGTGTGGTGGCTACCCCTTAGAAAGTGAGAGGAGAATATCTTAATTTTCTATTCTTTCATGTATTAGACTGGGCCTTGACATGAATGATGCCTTAAAAGGAAGCGAAACCTTCCTGTTCAAGTCCGCAGTCACCTTAAAAGCCTGCTGTGTGCTTTCATCAAAGTTAGGAAATTGTCACGAGCTGAATTGGCATGGGAAGCATTTCGATTTCGGTCACATAACAGTTAAGTGCGGAGGAGTTGAGTCATCATTGATAGCTAAAGAATTAAGCGATGTTAATGAAAGTGCAAAAGATAAGCTTTCTGTTCTTAACGGAACAGTAATAAAAAGAACTTAGGTTTTGCTTTTCCTCCGATTGCTGGAAGAGCGATCAAAATTATTTAGTTCTGTCACATCAGAACTCTTGAAAACGTTTTGAACACTGCATGAGATATAATAGGTACTCTGTAAATGTTTACCTTTGTAATATGCAAGTGCCTGCCATGTGCCTGAAGAAGCATTAAAAGAAAGTGAAGTGCAAATAGTTCTGATTTTATGTATCTCACAACTTAATACGATCTTAGAATGTGGAAAACTATATCCTTGACCCTTTCCCTACCTAATTATGACTAAATGCCCCTCTTATTAAAAACTGCTGCTTTAAAAAAGTCCTTGTGATGTTTCTGATTTTCAGCTATTTGATGGAAACGTAGCACTTCATTCATTCATTCATTCATTCATCAAATGTGTACAGAGTTCTCATTTGCCTGACATAGTGCTAGGGATCTAGAAAATTCTTACACCTTGAGTTTAGCCTGTAGTGAGAAAGAAAGACATAATTATGGGTCAGTGCCACAGTAGAGATACTCGGGGATACCTAACTAAGCCTTAGTAAGTCAAAGAACACTTCTCAGAGGATGTGAAACTTCAGATAATACCAAAAGATGACAGAGATTTAGTCCTGTGTGCTACTTCACAGATTTCTCATTTACCCAGTAAGTGTTTGAGAAGACGTGAAGGTTTTTAAAAGAAAGACATGATTAGATTTGCATATTAAAAAGCCATCTGGCTGCAGTGTGGAGAATTATTTGACACTTAAAGTGCTGGTCAAGCATCATCAAGAGATGAATTTGATGAGAAAGGAGCTTATTACACAATGTTAATTTACCCACTATTTCTTTCACAGAGAAATTCTGCTATAATGTCAGCTGAGCTAAGCAATATATTTCATTGCTGGCACAACCAGCAGTAAATTAGAAGAGGTGAGAGTTATAGAGAAAAAAACAGAAACTTGCAGTAAAACAAGAGAGAGTCCACCAGTAGCCTAGACTAGAGTGGTACTGACAGAGATGGAAAGAAGTGGACAGATTTAAGAAATATTCGAGTTAGGGGCGCCTGGGTGGCTCACTCGGTTAAGCGTCTGACTTCGACTCAGGTCATTATCTCACAGTTTGTGGGTTCGTGCCCTGTATCGGGCTCTGTGCTGACAGCTCAGAGCCTGGAGCCTGCTTCAGATTCTGTGTCCCCTCTCTCTGCCCCACCCCTGCTTATGCTCTGTCTCTCAAAAACGAATAAACATTGGGGCGCCTGGGTGGCGCAGTCGGTTAAGCGTCCGACTTCAGCCAGGTCACGATCTCGCGGTCTGTGAGTTCGAGCCCCGCGTCAGGCTCTGGGCTGATGGCTCGGAGCCTGGAGCCTGTTTCCGATTCTGTGTCTCCCTCTCTCTCTGCCCCTCCCCCGTTCATGCTTTATCTCTCTCTGTCCCAAAAATAAATAAAAACGTTGAAAAAAAAATTAAAAAAAAAAAAAACGAATAAACATTTAAAAAAATAACATTAAAAAAATTTTTTTAAAGATTTTTGAGTAGAAACTACCGTGTTTGGTAATTTGATGTGGAAGATGAGGGAAAGAGGAGTCAAGCAAGGCACCAATAATATTGAATGTTTAAGAGATACACAGTGATACAGTAACATGCATACTTGACCATTTTTCTTCCTATGAAATTAGCATTTTCATGTGTAACCTCAGAAATTTAGATCTTAATATTATAATAAATTACATTCCTATTTCACAAATACAATGTCTGACTAACTTCTAGGATGTTGGTAGACGTCTTTATCCCCATGTACAACTTATGTTGCCTCAACTTACTGTCTCCGTTTTTATCTCTTAGCCCACTGCAGTCTAAGTCTCCCCAATAATCTTCTGAACTTCTCTTGCTGAGTTGTCATTTTTGTGTTTCTTTTTTATGGCATGTGATCATTTCTTCCATGAAATACTCTCTACTTTTGGATTATTTGACACTAATTTTGTGATTTTTGTCTTTGATCTGTTTTCTCTGCCAGCCCCTTTCTCTGCACCCTGACCTAGGTCTTACCACTATTCTCAAAATGATTTCAACTGTTCTGTGGTCTCAGTTAACACTTAATCCATGATGCCTCCCAAATCAATATCTCCAGTCCAATCTTTCTAATGAGTTCCAGACCCCATAGGACAAGTGTCTCAGTATTTGCCTGGTCTTTCTTCAGTTCCTTGGGTTCAACATATCGAAACTGTACTAATGAGCTTGCTCTTCCCCCAAACCTACACCACTTCCCTTAACCCCTTTGTCAGTAAATGAAAACACTATCCACCCAGAAGGTGGTAGGTCATCCTCCCTTGACTTCTCACCATTCCCTCTTGATTGGATTATTACAACAGCCTTTTAACTGGTTCACTGCTTCTATTCATACACTCCTAACCTCTCTCTATAATCGTTGCTGTGTTGCTAAAGGTTTAACAACAGGATCTCCAGGGAAAGAGGATAGCCCTGATTGATAGTATTTGCCCAATTTCCATGATATAAATACTCCTACCATGACTAGTTTCAAGTTACCAATATGACATGACTGATCATAGAGTTGGGAATAAATGTGCAGTACCACACTGTTCTATAGCAATTATACCACACAGATATAACAGACATAAATAACTCCTAGATACAGTAATTAAGAAATGATGGGTTTCAGTATTTATTACCTTTGTTCTTAATTTAATTGCAAATATACCTAATTTTTAATGACTGTGTTCAACAGCTAGTTAAGACATGTTAATAATCAGCTCTCTAAATTAGGCCTTTAAAAAATAAAAATAAAAAAATAATAAATTAGGCCTTTAAAAGGCTTACAAGTGCCATTTTGGATAGAGTTCAAAATTACTCTTTAACCCAGAAGGCCCTCCAACATCATTTCATGTCATAACACTCTTCGCTGTCCCCAAGCTAAAATTCTTCACTAGTCCCACCCTAAATTCCCTGGCTAATTCCTAACTCAAAGTGTCCTGACTGGATTAGCTTTTACCCTTTTATGACACATGACACCTGTAATTACTTTTGTATTCATAAATAGCCCCTATTTAGTATTTAATGTATACAATGCACTGGGCTAAGCAGTTACTCATTATCTAATTTATTCCCTAGAAATGTACTAAGTACCATTATTACTCCAATTATAGATGATAAAACTGAGACCTAAAAAGGTTAAATAACTTGCCTAAAGTCACCCAGCTATTACATTGAAGGCACCAGGATTGGCACCTTGATTTGACTCCAGAGACTATACTCTCAGCCACTCTTTTATTGCATCAAGTCATTTGATTATGTACCCTCCCCATTACTACATACATAAAAACTAACCCCATTAGTTTGCTCATTCATTGATTCATTGAGAAAGTTCATTGAGTGCTTGCTTAACAGGATAAAGTAGTGAAAAACAGCTCCTAACCAGGAGAAACTTATGATCTAGGAGTGGAAATAGAAAAGTAAACAATTAGAATACAATGATATTTTGTATGATACAGGAACACCTTATTCATTCCATGAACAATTTCCTTAGGAAGATGGGATTCCTAAATTGAATCTTAAGGAAGGAAAATTGACTCGTTAAGGTTCAATTATGCCTTGGTTTCATAATTAGGGAGCTAGTTTTAAAAAGAGCAAAGGGTATCTGGCTGGCTCAGTTGGTAGAGCATGCGACACTTGATCTCAGGGTCTTGAGTTCAAGCCCCACATTGAGTTTGGAGCCTATTTTAAAAAAAAAAAAAAAAAAAAAAAAAAGCTTTCTACAAAGAGCTAAAGAAATTAAAAGGTTGAAAAATACTTTTGAAAGATAGCCTTCATATATCTGAAGAGTCTTAAAGCAATGATAATACAATGACAGTACTTATTTGTTCTGTATCTTTATTGAGGCCCAAACAAGAAATGTGCTTGTAAACTAAAGCTTGACTTTTAGCTTAGGCCCCAGGAAACATTTCCAAACCACTAAATATTGGAACACAGTAGATAAATTCTCCATCAGAGGTTTCTAATGAAATAGAAAAAACTTACATACATGAAAGCGAACTGTGGAGTGACATACACATGTTATCTTCAGATTAGGGTATTTTTGGGTGGGGGGATAGGAGATGGAAGGGTACTTACAGTAAATCGGGGTTTTCTTCTGTGCCCCTTAGTGATGGCAATTTGAGCAAA
The DNA here is from genome assembly GCF_018350175.1 of Felis catus. Classification (NCBI taxonomy): domain Eukaryota; kingdom Metazoa; phylum Chordata; class Mammalia; order Carnivora; family Felidae; genus Felis; species Felis catus. Next base: position 96,097,976 of record NC_058374.1, read on the forward strand.
CCTAAATATCTAATCTAGCTAAAGCTATTGTTACCTAATCAAGCTTCACTTGGGAGCTTCTAACATGTGATTTTTTTTTTTAATGTTTTTGTTTATTTTTGAGACAGAGAGAGACAGAGCATGAGCGGGGAAGGGGCAGAGAGAGAGGAGACACAGAATCTGAAGCAGGCTCCAGGCTCTGAGCTGTCAGCACAGAGCCCGACACGGGGCTCAAACTCACAGACTGTGAAATCTGTGACCTGAGCTGAAGTCGGACGCTTAACCGACTGAGCCACCCAGGCGCCCCTAACATGTGATCTTTTAACATGATTTTAATGGTTCTTTTTAAACACTAGTCACTTCATTATTAATACTTAAAGGATTAATCAGACTAAAGAAGAGCTCAATTCAAACTTATGTGAATGTTGATTCTTATGTTTTCAAGTCAGTCAGTACAATAGCCACTAGAATTTTGGGGCAGTCCCCTACAATTTTCTCTTCCTACCAGGTATACACTGGTACATATCAGTATATTTTATATTTAAAATAAATATGAAAGGGAAAACATTCCTGCTGGGCTTGACAGCAGCATTTTACTTTTTGGAATAATTATGCTTTCTACTACAGAGCTTAAGAGTTTTTTGTTTGTTTGTTTGTTTTTTTAATATGTGTAGTTAGGGGCACCTGGGTAGCTTAGTCAGTTAAGCGTCCAACTCCTGATTTCAGCTCAGGTCATGATCTCACAGTTTTGTGAGTTTGAGCCCTGCATAGGGCTCTGCACTGACAGCACAGAGCCTACTTGGGATTCTCTTTCTCCCTCTGCCCCTCCCCCCAAATTAATAAATAAGCTTAAAAATATATGTGTGTAGTTTAACTACATGGAAGTAATATAGTAAATTTTAACTTATGTATTCTGTTTCATAACAATTAAGCAAATATTTATTGGGCCCCTAGTGTTTGCAAGGCTCTGTGCTAAGTGTCAAAGATAAATAGATGATATAATGATCCCTGTCCTCAAGAAACTTATAACCTACTTTTATTTCACTGGAAATTTATTAAAATGGAAAAATTCCTAAACAATGTGTTAAGTGTCACAATGAACAAACACAGAGGAAGGAATACCAGAATCTGTCTAGGCTTTCCTTGATAAAATTTAATCTGCAGATACTTTGTCTTGACCGTGTGCATCAGCAGCACATCACAGCATTGTGAATTACTCCTGCTTAAAATGGTTCTATATAACCTCGATCTAAATCAATATAGTCTTGTATTTTTACTGCCCATGTTAAGGACTGTGGGGGGGGGGGGGGGGAAGAAAGGTCTCTTAAAAATCCTGAAAAATCAAAATAAAACCACTCAAGTCAGTTTTTGAGTAATTTTTTTGCCAACTTATAAAAATTAGCATGAATTGGTTTCTGTTTCAGTGTCTGGATATTAAAATGTTTTATGTAAATGGAAGACACTTTAAATCAGCATCTTTTAAAATTTCTTTTAACCATTTAGGTGCAACCAGAAGTGTAATAGTTGGAATTTGAGTTGCCCTTTTTTTTTTTTTTTAAAGGTTTCCTTTGGATCCTAAAAGAAGAAAAGAATGGGTTCGCCTACTTAGGCGCAAAAATTTTGTGCCAGGAAAACACACTTTTCTTTGTTCAAAGCACTTTGAAGCCTCCTGTTTTGACTTAACAGGACAAACTCGACGACTTAAAATGGATGCTGTTCCAACCATTTTTGATTTTTGTAACCATTTAAAGTCTATGGTAGGTAACATTACTTTTCTTTTACCCATTTTTACCATTTTTAGTACCCATTCTTTTTTGCTTATAAAGTGGGACCATTCAGAATACAGGAAATTCATATATAATGATCTGCCTCAGGAAAGTTGCAAAACTTCCTCTTTTGCAGTAAAGGTGCAGGCTAGAGACCAGGTCTCCCTAACTCCAATATTCTTTCCCCATTCCAAACTGTTTTTACTATATTGGGATTTTACATTATTTCCAGTTATTATCAATAATTGAACCAATGATAAAACTGAGAAATCATGAGTAATGAAACCTCCAGCATCATTCTGCTCTGATTTTAAGGTAACATTTAAAATGTGTGCAAAGAACTTTAAGAATAGCACACCCAAAGAATACGAGAGTTACACTAAAGAATATAAGTTCAGAGGAAAGCATAACAAAGATTCATAGAGCTCAGACATTTAGGCTGGCTTGAGCTTGGAGTTTGGAACTTAAGAGAGGGTTCTTGACCTTGCACAGAACAATTACGATAACATGATGAGAACAAAAGCCAATGGGTTTGAGGGTAAGTAGAAAATAATCAAATGTTAGCAAGTGATATGTAAAAGGAAAGAGAATTAAGGCACATGATGAATGTATTAGAACAACGTTTTATATAGCTAGGCAAAATCTGATCAGAGAGGAAAATTTATTTGTCCACAAATGAATCCCTATATGTTTTAATGTTTGTTCAGTCAATAAAAAACACAAAGTTATGAGGTTATGACATACCCTCGGAACTGGAAGTGGTTTAGAATTGTGAGTATAAATCAAGACGGTGAATGGCAGGAGTGAGATCCTAAATAGTAAGTTTGCCTTGTTTTTTCTTTATATAATTAGGCAAAGAGGAATTTAGCCAGTTACAGAAACATCAAATCTGTTAGAAAAATTATTCTGGTGGCAGAATATGAATTAAGATCAGAATAAGGCAGGCATCAATAAAGAAGTTTCTAATATCCTCAAGCCAGATGTGATGTATGGGCCTGATGTGGACAGTAGCATTAAGAATGATGGAGAGGGAAAGATTCATGATAGAGATATTTAGGAGGTAGAAATAATGGGACTTGATGAACAATCAAATGAAAACATAAAGGAAAAAAAGGTCCTCAGGGTCCTTGGGTTTGGGTAAAAAGTTCCTAGCCAGATTTTAAACCCTTGAATGGAAGATGTAACTGAACAATTAATAAGTAAATCTATTCAGGAGCTTGATACTTGGAAATAATTTAAAATATTACCAAATTGAAAGAATAGGATGTACCTAAAAAAGAGTTTAAATCACTATCACAGATAAAACAAATGTTTAAATACATTACATTGGCCTTAGTGAGAAAATTGCAAAAGACTTTTAGAGTTTCCATAGAATCATACTCAATAACTTGAAAGAGACCTTGGAAGTCCATTGTCTATTTTCTAATAATATTCACATCCGTCTGAAGAGAAAACACAAAAAGAAATAAGTAAATGGGGTTAATTCAACAAGTTGAGAAACTTGAATCCATGATTATACGAGATGGGCTGTTGATGTTGCCTATCAAACTTTTAAAATCAGTTTTTAAAAGAGAGGTTTAATTATGTGTATACAAAACAGGATAAAATTCACTTATTTGTGATATTCTATCATTTATGTTCAACCCTTTGATTTTATTTGGCTTAGAAACTCAAGTCAAGGAATCTTTTGAAGAAAAACAACACTTGTACTCCAACAGGACCATCTAATTTAAAATCAAACATTAGTAGTCAGCAAGTACTGCTTGAACACAGTTATGCTTTTAGGAATCCTATGGAGGCCAAAAAGAGGATAATAAAACTGGAAAAAGAAATAGCAAGCTTAAGAAAGAAAATGAAAACTTGCTTACAAAAAGAACGCAGAGCAACACGGAGATGGATCAAAGCCACGTGCTTGGTGAAGAATCTGGAAGCAAATAACATATTACCTAAGGGTACATCAGAACACATTTTACCAACTGCCTTAAGCAGTCTTCCTTTGGAAGATTTCAAGATTCTTGAACAAGAGCAACAAGATAAAACATTATCAATTCTCTAAAACAGGCTAAGAATACCTTCATTTAAGATTAGCCTACATAAAACTTGATGCCCATCCTTCATTCTCTTCAAAGGTAAAGATATTTAAGGAAATTATGCCAAAATTGGGTATTTAATAAAGTTTTACTTGAATTAACATTATTACTGTATAATTCCTGAAGATTTGATTACAAAAAAAATGGAAACTTTTTATGAAAATTATATTTGAAAAAGAATGAAAGTGCCTTACATGAGAATTATGTACTTAAAAATTTTGCTAGGGAATTGTATGTTTGCAAGATGTTTTGTGTTTTTGTCTTTTAAGGCTACTTTTAAAGAACTATCTATGAAAATGTGTTTAATTTATATTAGAAAAACAGGGGTTTTTTTCCTGTAACAATGTTAGGATATTACATTCTAAATAGGATGCTAAGTGGGAGTTAACCAACATTAAATATGACTTTAAAACTGCTGGGTTTTGTATTAATTATTATTGGCACTGTGATCTGGAAATTTTATAGGAAAAAAAGATATACAAGGCAAGTTCTTTTATTTAAACTTTCTGTATCTGCTTACCAATAAAAGTGTGCTAATCATGGCCTCCCTCATAAAAATATTAGCTTTTAAAATAGATTGTAAAATATTTCGAAAATAATATTTTTAATATGAAGTACTCTGGAGTCATCCAAACAAGGTTAAGACCTCAAGTACCTCAGACTAGTAAAAACTGGTAGCTGATTATATGTTGTGAAATAATGCAGATGTTGTGATCTAGCTTTTACCTTAGTTAAACAAAAAGATAAATCTCTACTATTTTTCTTATAATAAAAGTATTACATTTTTGATTCCAAAATGTATGCATTGGACAACATGATACAAAGTTCCATATTAGGAATATGTTCTCTACCCCCATGTATGTTGGTACCAAAACTCTTAAGCTTTTTTTTCTCCATAACCCCACAATAGGATTTAATAACAGAAGTACTTACTATATACCTTCACAACTTATAACTTAAAATGGAATCAATTTATCGTATATATCAGCTTGCTTTTATCTCCTTTTTTAGTGAGTCAAATAGAGCAACTGTACTGCATAAGGGAAGTGAAATGTATTTTCTGTAAAAATACTGTGTCCAGGGGCACCTAGGTGGCTCTGTGGGTTAAATGACCTACTCTTGATTTTGTCTCAGGTCATGGTCTCATGGTTCATGAGTCCAAGCCCCACATCGGAGCCTGCTTGGAATTCTGTCTGTCTCTTCCTCATGTGCATGGTCTCTCTCTAAAATAAATAAACTTTTTTAAAAAATATATGTGTCTGATAAAGCTATGCAAATGCTATTTTACAAAACAATCTGAGAACTATTCTTATAGTTGCCTCTTGACTAATTAAAAGAGTTCACATTATTTCACCAGATAAATTGTAATTTTAATAAGAACGCTTTCCTTCAAACAACTTTGGGCAAATCACATTAAGTTTATTAATGTGTAATCAAGTTATTCAATCCTAGTTCAAGCTTCTGACACTACCATATGAAAGTAGCATATACCTAACCATAATTGCTATACATTTTTCCTTCAAAGTAATGGCTACTTTGTAAAAAAAAAAAAAAAAATTGGGGGAAATTTTTTTGTTGTTTTTGTTGTGATGTTTTTTTTTTTTTTTTATTGGTGACATTTGCTTGGATCCTAGCAATAGTCTTTTTTACAGCATTAGCAACCTGTCTTTTAATAGGGAATGCCTCCCAAGCAACTGGATTTCACAAAGGCAAAGGTCAAAAAAGGCTGTTTTAGTTATATCAGGCATTTAAATATTTATGAAAATCTTTTTGTGAATATTGGAAGCCTTGTTAGTCATTTTATCTTAAATGTTGGATGTAGCTCCTTGGAATTGTCATTACATGTTTGTTTGTTTTTTTAATATGGTTCCAAATATCTCTTTGCTTACTGACCATAACCTTATGCCTCAAAATAAATTGAGCAAATAATCATTTAAACATAACTGTGTTGGGGTGCCTGGGTGGCTCAGTCAGTTAAGTGTCCAACTTCGGCTTAGGTCATGATTTCACGGCTTACGGGTTTGAGCCCTGCGTCGGGCTCTGCACTGATGGCTCAAAGTGTGGAGCCTGCTTTGGATTCTGTGTCTCTCTCTCTGCCCCTCCCCGGCTCATGCTCTGTCTCTCTCTTCAAATAAATAAACATAATAAAAATAAAACTTTAAACATTAACTGTGTTTTCCAAGTATAAACTCTCATGTGGTTCAGCACCCTCCCCAATAAAAAACAAAATACTAATTAATGCAGGCTAGTTCCCATCTACAATAGTATCTTGATATCTTAATATATTAAATATCACAAAATATTATAAAATACAAGCTTTTGGCAAAATTAACTAGTCTTTATTCATTATTATTTGAGACCACTGGATAAACTACCACTCAATAATTTTAAAGTAAATTTATTTTGGTGTTTCCTCCATGTCATTTTCATATTCCTGTCCTGATAACATGCCCTAAACACTCCCTGCATCAAATTGTTTTCATTAACATACATCTGTCTACCTTAAAACTAGTCTTACTCATAGAGAAAAACCTAAATCTTTTTAAATCCTGTTTTCAGATGTTGATAAACATCACTTTGACCATCTACAATAAAAATAATAAAAATCAGAATAGCTCTTTTTCTTCTGCTGGACCCAGTACATATCCTCTGTTCATTCGATGTCTGTTATTCATTCTAACCTGTTAGGCACTAACCTCTACAAAGAACGAGCCAAAGGCTAGTAACATGATGATATAAAAATGATACCATTATCTCCCCTTAAGTTCCTCAAAAGTCTCCTGCAAGGAAAAAAAAATATTTGTAATACAATAAATGCTATAAAAGAAGGATACATGAAGTGCTTTGGTAAATGCTGTTGACTTAGAATTTAATAAGCATATAAACTTTAGATCTTTTTCCAAAAAAAATTTTCCCTTGAAACACAGCAGATTTCTTACAACTTATCAGAGGAGATAGAAGGACATCAGTGCTGACCTGAAATGTACAGTGTTTTTTAATGAATTGTAAGACATTTTTCCCCTTGAAAATGAACACTGAACAAATTGGTTATTAATGATATTTTTGTCAACAGGAAAACATAACTAAAGAAAATACCGTACCAAAGCCAAGTCCTCAAGTTTATTTGACATTTGGTATTTTTACAACATAACAAACCCTACCAACAGATTTTTACAAATAATTCAGCTCAGAGTCTTAAGGTTAACAAAACACTATGGCATCCATTAGATCTCTTGTTCTTTAGAAATATTCTTTGTGGTACGTGGTATTATCTCCAATTTACAGATGGAATCTTTGTTAATTTTATTTACTTATTTATTTATTTATTTACTTACTTATTTTAGACGTTTAATATGTGCCACTAGCACAAGGGATAGAAACGCCAGCAGTCTAGGAAGTTCAATCCTAGATTGAACAACGGTTGTCAGCCTTCAAATCCTGTGCTCTACCCTCTACATTACAACCCTCTGTCAAACATAATGAATCATGTTATTAAAATAGGATAAGTCATGTGTCTCAAAAAATAAATTACCTATATGTATATAGTAAAGATGGTCTATGAAGTCATTGTTGATCTTTTCTAGGTAGACTTTCTAATGTTGGTATTTTATCTCATTTCTCAATGTCAGAACACGGGTAAATTTCAATTTTGGTATAATAAAGAAAATAGTTCATCTTAATGCCTGAACATGGGATTCTTTAGGTAGTTGGAAGTCTTCTAAAATTAATGATTTTATAATGTATATTAGACAATTGCATATTGTATTCTGAGTATATTAATATTAAAAACTTTTTTAGAAGGAAATTACCATCATGCCTACTTTCTTAAATGTACATGAATATCTCTGTGGAAGTCTTTCCCCTAGATGGATGCCCTAAAATACTTCTGTAGAAGTCCTTGCCCATAAATTGAAGCAAACTATAAACAAAATAAAGATATGTAAAGCATAGAAGAGGAATTATCCTTTTTATTTTTGTTGCTCAAATTCTATCTAACAATACATTATACTTTATTTGCACCGTTTTATACTGGTTATGCAATCTAAACCAGATACACAAAAGGCTATAAAAATTATCTGTCTATCCTGACAATAGAGGATCACACAGAGGATATTTGTAGAAACAATTATCAAAGCATTATTTCAATAACAATAGCATTTGTTCGATAACAAAAAAGGAAATAAGATGTGATTTTTAATTCATTTTTTCATTTGATACTTTACTCCAAAAAAATACTATCTTAACATTCACTAAAAAACACTGAGCAAACAAGATAGACGAGGTCCCTATCCTCAAAGTTACTGAAAGTAAAGACTCCATTTGTTTATTTCTCCCCTCACTGCTCCCTACTCTTTCTAATGTCCTTTAGAATGAGTTGAATCTAATACAAGAAATCAGTCTTCAGATTGCTACTTAGGCTTTTAAAATTTACGCTCCAAAAGTTGAAAACATAAAACAGCCTTTGAGTTTAACATCAAGAAAGCAGATATGTGCCTATCTCTCAGGAGAGCAAAGCTTCTAGTTTGTTTAGATAATATTTCAAGGCTTATTTCCAACTCTTCTCAATTCTCCTGAACTTATTTTCATGCTCTGCCTAACCACCAAACCTTTACAAATTGCCCTTCCCTTAGCTTGGTCACTTAAACTTGCCATCTTTCACATCTTAGCTCTCACAATCCCTCTATGGCACTTCCCTTAACATGCGGAAGTGACAGTAAGTGCCCAGGCGCCGACTCTCCACCACTTCCTGGCTTCGCCAGCTCGTAGGAGTTGCCCACCTCTCTGGGCCTCAGTTTCCTCGTCTGTAGCACAGCAGAAAACAGCACAAATCCCCATCCTTGTGAGCTGGTGGGAGAGACTGGGAACAATCTAGAATGTTCAGTGGGGTGCCTGGGTGGCTCAGTCAGTTGAGCATCTGACTCTTGATTTTCTGCCCAGGTCCTGATCTCATGGTCATGGGATCGAGCCCTGCGTCAGCTGCCACACTCAGCGTGGAGCCTGCTTGGGATTCTCTCTCTTCCCTCTCTCTGCCCCTCCCCAGCTCGCTCACTCTCTCTCAAAACAAATAAACATTTCTAGAATGATCGATGGGATAAGTGCTGAGGAGAAAACAAGGTTCTAAAAAAAAAAAAAGAAAAAAGTCCTTGAGTCCTGTTTTACACATAACTTGGGTGAAGTCATCATATTAATATAATTGTCTCCACATTGATTTTCATCTATGTTCCTTCAAGGCACTATGTGTATGTATGTGTTTTTTTCTTTTTGGGCTTTCAGTCTGACATGTATACATTAGGCAGTCAAATATTAACACATTTCAGAAAACCTAAACCACTCCTTTGGCTTAAATTCAAAAGGAATATACATAGAATCCTCTGATATTTCCCTAGCAATGATAAGTGCTTTTTGCCATTGGGATGACTTTTACAATGGTGTCAAGTACCAAATGTCTATCCCCCAAAATATCCAAATTTGTTTATATCAAAAAACAACTAAAAATAGGTTTATATGGTTACATTTAAAGATTATTGGTGGAATAATGAATTTTCAGTCTATTGTTCTGATTATTATAGAAATTCTCAAACTGTTGAGTTTTCTGGGGGGAAAAATCTGATAAAACAGAATTAACTGTTGGAAAGATTTAAACAAAGGTGTTCAAGTTTTCTAACTTCTCAGAGCCTTTAAAATAATGCATTCTCAAAGTCCTCTGAGGACACAAAATTTCTCAACCTTATTCGATCAAAAGTATGGTTTGGGGAAGGGGAGCAGAGCAGAGAGTAGCATACCTACTAATATCTTAAGGAATATAGTTTAGGAAATCTTGACCAAAAATTCTGTGTTGCTAGAAAATTACTTTTATTTTTTTTTTAATGTTTATTTATTTATTGACAGAGACAGTGAGGGAGAGCAGGGGAGAGGCAGAGAGAAAGGGAGAGACAGAGAACCCCAAGCAGGCAATGCGCTGATGCAGGGCTCAAACTTACAACCTGTGAGATCATGGACCTGAGCCGAAATCAAGAGTCAGATGCTGAATGGAATGGGCCACCCAGGCGCCCCGAAAATGACTTTTAATATAAATAGAAAAATACTGTGGGAATTTTGAAAATTATCAAACTGTATAAAAATTATCAGACTGTAAAATAATGGTATTTTTTCAAATAATTAGTGTATCTTCGGGTGCCTGGGTGGCTCAGTTAGTTAAGTACCCAACTTTGGCTCAGGTCATGATCTCGCAGTTTGCAAGTTCAAGCCATACAACGGGCTCTGTGCTGACAGCTAGGAGCCTGGAGCCTACTTTGGATTTGGTGTCTCCCTCTCACAGCCCCTCCCCCACTCACGCTCTCTCAAAAATAAGTAAACATTAAAAAAAAATTTTTTTTAAAGAATTAGTGTATCTTAACTACAGTAACTCCCCCAAAGTGTTTCAACCTTAAGCTAAAATAACTTTAAATAAATAAATAAAATAACATGATGGAGAATGACAGCAGTAATTGGACACTGAGAAAAAATGAAAGAGAAATATTCATTTTTAGGCTCACTATTATTTATTATTTAATATTCAATTTTAGTCAGTCACGAGAAAATCATCCCTGGCATCCGGGAACTAGCCTGACACATCTCGACCTCAGTGTTTTTAGGAGATGCCTGACCCAGCTAGGCGTCATCAATGGTTTTCTAATGAACGTAAAAATCTCGTAAAACACCAACATCGGACAAGGTTACCCTTGTAACCTTGTGACTGATGAAAGGAGGGGGAAGAAAAAGCAAGATCAGTTCATAATCTTCTCTATGGGACAAAAGCAAGGTCACTATGCAAACCACAAAAGTAATAGGTTTTACTGTTAATAACTGTATCCAATTGTGTGGTGTGATTGATATTGGCTAGTCAGCTTGCTGAGGTATCCAATTATTTACCTGTACCGAACAGTGTGAGACAAAAATAAAGTGGGCACATATTTTCTGCATGAAGACCATATATGCAAGTAGTCTAATAAGAAGGCCGCTACTATTTAGTCTTACTTCACAGATTCGGTTCTTAATCAGTTAATTCGATGTCTTACCAAAGGAAAGGATGTTGTTTTGACATGTTATTTAAATTTAGACTTGTGTGTTTTTAAAAAGTACTCAGTAGTTACAAAAACTATTCAAAGAAAACGTTTTCTGGGTTAAAACACATCCGTGTAGTATATCTGAAACTCAGTTACGTCCTCTTCTTACATTGTCAGCAATTAACTGAAAAAGTTCAAATATAGTGTAATTATTAATTAGTTTTAACCAAGGCATACAAATGTTAATGTCAAATAAACCACGAAATAAGCCACAAGATTCAGACTTTTAATGTTAATAAGACGTTCTGCTTTCTAAGTTAAATGACTTAATGCACACACTTAAAGTATGAGCGGTGTAGGAACAGATCTCCTCAATGTAAATGCTGTCATTACAATAATTATTTGAGCTCAATAGCAGGTACTATGTCCAACTTTATCTTTACATCTCTAGCAATTACAAGTGTTCACCACATACTAAATGGTGTCGTCTTAAATAATTTTCTCAGTCATAAAATTTTTACAACACAACATATGCCCCTTCCCCTAAAAATCCATAATATTATGTGCCATAAACTCTTTATAGATGAAAATGTATTCGATTATGTTTGAAACGGACTTATGGGGTCTAAATTTATTTGCATTCCTTTTTTCTATTACTACCCGGGTAGTGGTTTCAGCATTCGGTGTTTGCCTATGTTCTCAAACCTAAGTACCTAAGGTTCCAGACATCAGTATTCTGACAAGCATTACAAACCCAGCAGGCCCCGGTCGCAGGTGGCCTCTGAGTGGGTCCGCCCCGCTCGACCTCTGGGAGACGCCCTTAAACCGCTCACGTGGACTAAGCGACGTCTCGGGCGGCCGCAGCGCATGCGCGCAAGAAAGGGAGACGCGACTCGCCGCGGGGCTGAGGTCCGGGAACCTCGGCCCAGGCGGGCTGGACCAGGATTCTGAAGCGGCGCGCGCAGCGGTCGGGACGTGACCGCGCTCCATTGCGCTGGGCTCACCGCGGAGACCCACCCGGGATCTGGCTGCGCACCTTGTCTTTTTGCGGCCCGCGTCGACGCGTGGGCGGGAGGTGGAGGCGGAGCCCGCGGTCCTAAGACCAGCGATTGGCTGGTTCCGCTTTCCCGTCGCTTTCCACCCTGCTGAGTTGTGGTGTGAAGTGACCACCGACTAGGAACCGGCACTCTGCGGGGGTGGGCTTTCCTTTTCCAGTGAAGTGTTAACCTCGCCCACGGGAGTTTCAGCTCTCCACCTGCCGAAGTTTCCGGAAATAGTTTCAGGGTTTTTTTGTTTTTTTTCGGTCGGTGGGAGACTTTCGCATTTATGTTTGCTCTACATGAGTTTTTTGCTGGCAACTTAAATGACTGATTTTTTTTATTAGAAACACTGTATATTTTCTCCCTCGGGGGCTCGTTCATATCCTTACTTTCCATGACAGATCTTAACGACAATATATGCAAAAAATATATAAAGATGATCACTAATATAGTTATATTGAGCCTGATCATTTGCATTTCTTTAGCTTTCTGGATTATGTCTATGACTGCAAGCACCTATTATGGTAAGTATGAATGTTCTAAGTTGTTTTTCTATAATCTAATTGGTGGAATTGAAAATAGTCTCATTAATGAAATCCAAAACTCCTGTCCTCTGAGTGGTTATGAACTGTTGTGTTTACTCAACTCCCATGGTCCGAATTTACAAACATTAAAATGTGATCACTGCCTTGAACATTTTAGAACCTTTAATAAACACAGCTTGTGGATAATACTAGTTAAACCTATTTCAAAATGTTTTTATGTTGTATGTAGTTATTACATCTATCTTGAGAAATAAGTGAAATGAAACATGGTTTTGTAAAACAATTGCAGTGATTTTTTAATAAGAATATTTGTAACTCAGTTTCTCGTATCCTGTAAAAAATCACAGTAAAAATGAAAGATGGTATAATGTTTACATTTGGAGAGTTGGAGGATTTGTCTGCTGTTTTAGTCACTTCAGAAGAACAGATTCCTTTTAAAGTCTGAAACCACATTGCGTACTCTGGACTCAAATCTTGATAGTTTTGACGCCTCCTAAGAGCATACGTATGCCTTTACACAAATTCCTTGGTACCCCTATAAAAATGGAATACTGTTCAGCTGAAAGGAAAGTGAAAAGTAGAGTGATAAAGCAATTGCCATCTCAGAACTTACCCTTCTGCAGACATGTGAATAATTGGATGGGTATTCTTCAAGGTTCAGAAGCTTTCAGAGTTGGTTCATAATGACTCACAGTAGGGGATGAGGGTTGAGCGAGGAGAGGTATGGGAGAAGATTCTGGTTTGCGCTAGTATTAACTATTGCTTGAACTCAATGGAATAAACCAGGATCTGGAAACCCAAGTGTCCCTCTGGGGCCAGGAACATGATCATTGCATCTTAAACACATGGGAATAGTTTTCATTTTCAGAAATAGAATTTTTTGGTTGAACATTTGGCCCTCTTTGTCTTCCATTTTCCCATTTTTGATAGAAACATGGGCTCAGGCAATAGTTCACATTTTTCCTTACTGTAATCACTCAGTCTTGTGTGTACGAGTCTGTCAGGAATGGTGGGGACTTTAAAGGGGAAAACAATGGCCTGTATAAGGGAGGAGGCCTCTCTCCACTACAGTCAATTCTGCCACGTGAGCCTGAACTTCCACATTTTACAACAGAAGCCAAGGTTCTGGATTTTTATACTGAAATATCCTAATCTTAAATATTAACTTCCAATTGTTTGAAAACATTATGTTAGCCAAACAAAATACCTGTGAGCTGGATGCAACCTTTGGAAAACTCAGTTGCTAATTGTTGAATTGAGGTGTGTAGCTTGTGAGAATGTTACTTTAAAACACACACACACACACACACACACACAAACAAAAAAAACCTCTCTACAAGGCAGAAAGTGAAATAATTGGATCCTGTTAATAGTTTGCTTTATGCAGTTCTTGAGATTTAATACATGCCTCCTTTCCAAAACAATGGTGAACTATAGAGAATCATTTCAAATCTCCACATATGTATGAAATATCAAAACTTGGACAGGACTTATTTGGTCATTCCCCAGTAGGATTGTCTCTCTGGAAATATAAAAGTCTCAACATATTTTACTTTGGTGACTTCATCTCTGTTTCCCTACTTATGCCAGTATTTTAATCCAGAATGCAGTTAATCAGAGTTTACAGCCAGGACTAACATGTGCAGGCTTCACACAATTTGTGCTCTATCTTTATAATTTTTAGGTAATTTACAGCCTATTTCTCCTTGGCGTTGGCTGTTTTCCGTTGTCGTTCCTGTTTTGATTGTCTCTAATGGCTTTAAGAAGAAAAGTCTAGACCACAGTGGGGCTTTAGGAGGTATGTTTTTCTTTTGAATGTTAACTATATAATAAGTGCTTGCTAATATAATTTAAAACCGTGTTTTCTAAATTCCAAATATATGAGACGACAGTCACAATGTTATGTATTTTAGACAATGATAAAGTGATTTATTGCTCAGCATTCCTATTCTGTCAAAATTGCAGATACTAACATACTCAGTGTAATGTTCAAATTTATCTTTGTAATTGATGTCAAGTAGATTAATAGGATAGATTTTTTTTTTCAGTTCCTTAATTATTCTGCTCCTTTAGTTGTATTAAATTATCTGCTGGCAGAAATGCTGGAGAACTCCTAGGTGTAAAGTAGAGGAACTGGTGGAAAGAATTGTTCTTGGAAATCGCTATTAGTAGCCTCAAGCAGAGCAGTACAAATTAAGTATCCTAGATATGTTTTTCAGAACTGAGTTAGGGATAGGCCATTTATCTGTTCTTTTAGCACATATTTATTGAGCACTTACTATATGCCACTCTTCTAGAAACTGAGGATGCGACTGTGAACAAGGACAAGGTTTCAAGTTCTTGTGGAACTTTTATTCTTTAGAAGCGATAACAAACAAAATACATTAAACTTTTTATATAATAAAGTTTGTGAGAAAAACTGAGATAATAAAGAGTGTATGTTGGGGGATGCAGGCATTCTTTTGTAGATAGGGTCAGGCATAACCCGTTTCTCTAAGGAGGTAGTTGTGAACCGAGACTTGAAGAAGCCAGCAATGAGAAAGTCTGAGAGAAGCAGGTTCCAGGCTGACAGAATCACATGGGAAAAGACCCCGACGTATACCCTGGCTTATTTGGTGTGAGCATAACGTTCATTTGACTGGAAAATAGTGAAAAAAGGAAAATGGTGAGAGATAAAATTGGAGAAATAGGCAAGGGCCAGGTAATTAAGGGGGCTTGTGGGACACAGTAAAGATTTTATTTCAAACTAGGTGGAGCCTCACCTGCCTCAGATCAGTGGGGTGACATGGTCTGATATGACATTGAGACTTTCATTCCTGGCAGTGTTTTAAATCCTAAGACATGAGAATCCCCCTCAACTGGCAGGTCTGGAAGCCACCTATCTAACCTGCAAAATATTGCTCATTAGCCTAACTTAGCACTGTAAACACACTCTGCTGCCACTGTATTCACATAGAGCAGATGTTTCTCAAAGTTTTATAAACTTGAGCAGGCCTTCATGGAAGCAATATAACATGATGGGTAAAAGAAAAAGTGCTAGAATCAGGCAGGATGGATTTGAATGATAGTTACAGCAGGTGCCTGGGTGGCTCAGTCAGTTAAGCATCTGACGTCGGCTCAGGTCATGATTTCATGGTTCGTGAGTTCAGGTCCCCTGTCCAGCTCTGCACTGACAGCATGGAGCCTGCTTGGGATACTCTGTCTCCCTCTCTATCTGCCCCTTCCCTGCTCACATGTTTGCTCTCTTTCAAAAATAAACATTTTTTTAAGTTAAAAAAATAAAATAAAAATAAATGAATATTAGTTACGGCTTTGGGAGAGTCACTTAACCTCCCTATGCCTTAGTTTTCTCTTCAGTGAAATGGGATTTTTAATATCCAACCTAAAGAACTACCATGAAGTTAATACAGCTTAAACTTCATGGCATCTTCACTTGCAGTGGTACCTTCTAAGGCCTTGGGAAGAACCCTAGCAGTGTATGCTCATGGTCCTATGGTTTTGTAAATTTTACAAAGGTAAGAGCTATGTTTGTGTGTGTATGTATGTGTATATATGCATATATATATATTTTTTTTTTTAAATTTATAAGCACTAGGCCCTATAAATCCTTGATCTACCTCTGATTTCATTCTTACGGGTTGCAGTAAGAATTAAATCAGGTAATCACAATAAAGTTCCTAGCTCAGTGCATAGACATAGCCAGCATTTATTGGCTGCTTATTTTCAGGCAGTTCTTCAGAATCATGCTAAGTCTCTTCCTTTATGATTGAGAAACATTGTTCAAGGACTTTTTTCCCTCCCATGAGGGTATTTGAGAATTAGAGTTAACAGACCATATTGACATATATTTTGTCTTGCCATATAATCAGTGTTAGGAATGGTTATGTTTTATCTGTTTAGCAAATGCTTATGTTGCGTATACTGTGTACCAGGCACTGCTGTTAGCACTTTGGAAGTATTAACTCACTTAAAGTGAATAATTTGGTCTCCGTTTGAATATAACACAGAGTTATGCTTTGTTAAAAATGTCCTTTCTCAAGTAGTCTTGCCTTGATTATTATCATTCTTGACATATAGAAAGGGCAAGTCCTTCCTGAAATTCTGTCTTCCCTGGTTTCCATGTTGTATATTGCCCTGCTTTTTCTTTTCTGATCTCTACTTTTGTTTCTTTCCTGCTACCATTTGCTTTCCTGCCTTCTAGTCCTTGGGCCTCTATTCCTCTCCTGCCTAGCTTGATTTAGAATTAGAAGATACGTATTTGAAATCTGAGACTTCCACTTGCTATCTCAGTGAAGTTTGCTGTCACATACTATGAGTCTGGAGTTCTCTCTTGTCCATCCAGCAAGAGAACGGATGCAGAATTGAATACAAGAGAGGCTTATGTCCAGGAAGAGACAAGAGCCCCAAATAGGGGTTTCGTCTCTGCATTTATTGAGCTTACAAGATATTACCCATGTGGGTGAACATGAAGAAAACAAGATCTTACGCATGTGAACGTGGAGAAAACAATCAGTAATCATTAAGTTGTGTGTGTAAGAAGCAAAGTGTGTGGGGGCAAGTGGAGTTTGTGATCAAAGTACAATAGTATATTGGCGTCAGATGGAAGTATTTGTGATCCCATTACAATATCTTGCTAGCTAACCTTGGGCATTTTTGCCCTGTGGCAGCTGCTTTCCACCCTAAGCTTTTTCTAACCCATTTATGTAAGTAGAACCTATTTCCCCACATTTTACCACATTGCCTAACAATTTGGAGTCTCAGTTTCTTCATCTCTTATGAAATAGTTCCTTAGGGCTTATTGGTGAGGTTCAGACAAGATAATGTATGGGACAATATGTCTGTTTAAGCTATAGAGCGTTAGGGGTGCCTGGGTGGCTCAGTCAGTTAAGCGTCTGACTTCGGCTCAGGTCATGATCTCACAGTTCATGGGTTCAAGCCCTGCATTGGGCTCTGGGCTGACAGCTCAGAGCCTGGAGCCTGCTTTGGATTCTGCATCTCCTTCTTTCTCTGCTCTTCCCCCATTCATGCTCTGTCTCTCTCTCAAAAATAAATTAAAAAGTTAAAAAAAAATTTTAAAAAGCTATAGAGCATTATATAAACATTTACTGTTAGTGATTTATTGTGTGCTTTCGATTGTATTGTAAACTCCCAGAAGACAGGAGTGGATCTTATGCTTCTGTGTCCCATGCTTCTTTGAATAGTGTTACACGCATAACAGGTACTTAGGAAATATATGATTGATTCTTTTTAATGTTTTTTTTTTATTTATTGGAGGGGAGAAAGGAGAGGGAGGGGATTGGGAGAATCCCAAGCAAGCTGTGTGTGTCAGCACAGAGCCCAATGTGCAGCTTGAACTCAGGAATTGTGAGATCATGACCTGAGCTGAAATCAAGAGGACGCTCAACCGACCAAGCCACCCAGTCACCCCTGTACATTGATTTTAAAACCTCTGTTCTTTTTTCTAATCATTTCATTCCATGAATATTGGTATCTTTTGTTTGGAGCTTTTTTTTTCCCCTTAAGAACAAAAAAAGAATTGTAATGCTAGTTCAAATTATATAGGACTTGGGAATACCATCCTGGAGTATGACTATAAATTACTTAAACCATCAGTGTTGTCATTTGCCTATCTGTAAAGTGAGAAGAAATTATATTATCTACAGCATTGATCTGTGAGAAGCCATCCATGTACAAAGGTTAGCACAGTACCTGGCACACACATTAAGTATTTTATAGATGTTAGTTACTGTTATTGTCTTCCTTCCACTACTGTTCACAGTCATAGGAATTTTACTAAGGTTGTCCATATCATGCCTTTAGTGTGCTTGGGATCGAGAAGAGTTTCAGAACTTCCTCAGGATATGGGTGTTAAGAGCCCCCCATGACACTGGAACACATACCTCGGTGATGATGGAAGAGAGGAGGGGTTGAGGCAGTGCTTAAGGTGAACACTGAAGTGGAGGCCTCTGATCTCTTTGAAAGAGATTATTTCTAGAATAAGGAGGATCACAATAAGGAGGGAATATATGGGAAAGTGATTATAAAGCACTGGGAAGCACTGTGTAAATAATTTACTCTAAGGAAGTATTACTAGTCATTGTATTCCTTTGAGCTCAGAATGGACAATCCGTCATCAGTTTTTTGACTTGACAATTTTAAATTTGATTTCACCTACCGAGACTATTAGGCGTAATGGTTTACTATTTTTTCTCATTCATTCATTCATTCATTCATTCAACAAATAAATAGTTAGGGTTCCCTGTATGCCAGGCACTGCCCTGGACACTTAGGATTTAGTAGTAAACAAAATGGATAAAAATCCCACTGTCACTCCTGAAACCAATATTATACTATATGTCTAATAACTAGAATTTATTTTTTTTAAGGTTCTTTATTTCTTTTGAGAGAGAGAGGAAGAGAGAGAATCCCAAGCAGGCTCCTTGCTGTCAGCATGGAGCCTGACACGGGGCTCAATCCTATGAACTGCAAGATCATGATTTGAGCCGAAATCAAGAGTTGAATGCTTAACTAAGACCCCAGGCACTCCAACTAACTATAATTTAAGTGAAAACCTAAAAAAAATACCACTGTTAGAGAACTTACAGTTTTAGGGAACAGAGATAAATAAGATGGGCTTGAGGCATTTACTATTAAATTTTTTTAATGTTTTATTTATTTTTGAGAGAGAGAGAGAGAGAGAGAGAGAGAACGAACAGGGGAGGGGCAGAGATTGAGGGAGACACAAAATCCAAAGCAGGCTCCAGGCTCTGAGCTGTCAGCACAGAACCTGATGTGGGGCTCAAACTCACAAACGGTGAGATCATGACCTGAGCCGAAGTCGGACGCTTAACCAACTGAGCCACCCAGGCACCCCAGGTTTGAGGCATTTAATCCCCAGAAATATATATTGTAAATGTAATGGAAATTCACACAAATGGAGTATTGTCTGGAAAGGCTAGTGGTTGTATTCCATGTGGTCTTACAAAGGGTGGCCTTACCTCTTTTGGGTCACCATGGTTCGGATCTGGTGATCGATCTTTCTGAAATAGAAGCCTCATTCTGTCAGGTACCCAGAGTTGATAAGACCTAAGAAAACCAGTTTATTAGCAATCAGTATACCACTTTTATTAATCTGATTAATATGGAACTAGTCAGGGTGCCTGGCTGGCTCAGTCAGTAGAACATGTGACTCTTGATCTCAGAGTCATGAGTTCAAGTCCCACATTGGGTGTGGAGCTTACTTTAAAAATAATAATAATAAAGTATGTCTTTAAAAAAATATATGGAACTAGTTGATTGCAGACTGAATAAAAACATCACTGCTGAGGCATGTCCAATTCTTGTAGTCAGGCCACTTGAGAAGTAAGATTATAACCAGAACTTTTCTTTGGTGAGTACTAAGTTTGAGAAACAGTCTATATGATGCCAGCAAGCCGAGTCTAAAGACCCAGAGGGGGGGTCACACAGGACCAACCAAGAGAATCCCTGACTGTGCACAGGGTAGAAATCAAATGTGAGTCAGCTTGAAATGAAAGTGAAGTTTATGGAAGATATGGAGAGAGTCCAAATACAGACAGAGTGGGAGACACAGAAAGGAAAGGAGAGAGAGTCCCATCTTTGTTTGGCGTGTGGGGTTTTAATGAGGATTGTGGTCTGGTGTATGTGTTTTTTTAGGCATCCAGGAACCAGTTAGAACAAAGAAGAGGGTCCAGGTGTTATTTCTTGGAGCCAGGGGGCCTTGGTCAAGATGTCTAGCACCAGTGGTCTGGAATACACATATGCTGGCTTCCTCGGGTCATTCTTACCTGGTCCTTCCTTAGAAGTTATCTATTCTAAAGAAATCATTAACTCCTTGTCCCTTACAAGGAGGATATACATTGTTTGCTTTATGAGGCATGTATAAAGTGGGGGTGCAGGTCCTAGCAAGAACAGAAGCAGGAAAAGGAACAGAAAGCAGATTTTTATGGAGTCCTTCAGTTTCCCTGTCTCCAGTATTGCAAATCCACCAGTCAAAGGCTCCCATCCCTTGTACGGAATTCAACAAGCCTGCCAACTTCTGGTTCTTTGGCCTTCATGTTCTTTATTTTGGCCTAATGAGCCTTCTGTTGATTCCCACAGTCTTTCTGTAGTAGATTACCTATGATAGAATTGATTATATTTGAGTTGATTAAATTATAAAATTCTAGTCCTGCCTTTCCCTTTTCTGCCTCTCAGGGTTATTATACCCAGGTCACCATGGTTGAAATTTGGGGTGTAACTCTACTCCTGCTATCAGTGACATTTGTAGACAGTGTTGTTTTACTTCCCCCTATGGCTCTGTTAAGTGCAGAATTTACCTGTTTAAAACTCAGAAGGCAGCCATAATTCTTGAATCTTGAAGTGCTTTGAGAGCACCCTTTTGTTTTTCATATCAGCTTTTATTACTGACAGAGATTCCAGAGGTGGTTCCAGGAGATGGAATCTAGAACTGGAAGCTGCAGTTACTAATTTAAGAGTTCAGACATAGCTAGCAGTTGCAAAAAATTCCAAGATATTTTTAGACTACATGAAAGAAATCATTCTTTCAAAGTACATTGCCTTTGATTTATTTCCTCATTCTGAACCAGTCATCTATATGAACATTGATCACTTCCTGTGGTATTTTAAGGTGGTTGAAGTAAAAAGGATGTAGATGACTGGTAGCATTTCAGTATAGGTTGTTTTAGGGCCCTCCTACTCTGAGTTTGTTTACAAACAGTGGAACAAATTGTTAATAGTGACTATCTATAGAGAAGAGGTGGGAGTGTGGGGGTGTACAGAGACATTTTCACATTTACTATGTATACTTCCATATTTTTGGCTTTCTCCTCCAATAGTTATGTACTACTTTTGTAATACTGTAAAATCAATTGAAAAAAACTTCAAGGTTGAATAGGTTTTTCCACTGCAGCTGCTTTTATTGCCAGTGATATTAGTTAACATTTATTAAAGGCCTTCTACATCTGGGTAATATAATAAGTATATTATAAAAATTATTTAACTTTTCACAGCAAGCCAATGGGGTAGGAATTGCTGTTATTATTTCACCAATGAAAAGTTGAGGCTTACAGTTGGGAAACATTTAGTTATTCAGAGGTAAATGGAAGAGCCAAAGTTTGAACTCCAGACTGTTCAACTCCAGAGCTGAAGTACTTTGTTAGTACTTTATACAGCATTACCCTACTTCTTGCACTTTATTTATTTTTTTTAAGTTTATTTATTTTGAGAGAGAAAGAGAGAAAGTGGGGGAGGGGCAGAGAGGGAGAGAGAGAATCCCATGCAGGCTCCACACTGGCAGCCCAACTTGGGGCTCACACCCCTGAACCATGAGCTCATGACCTGAGCCAAAAATAAGAGTCAGACACTCAACCGACTGAGCCACCCAGGCGCCCCCCTACTTCTTACACTTTAAATTAGAATGCACTAAAGTTGGAGTGCCTGGGTGACTCAGTCCGTTAAGCATCTGACTCTTGATATCATCTTAGGTCTTCATCTCAGGGTCGTGGACCCTACTTAAAGTACTAAGCTTGATAAACTTGAGTAAAATGCCAATATTTGAGTATCTCTGGAGTGATCAATCAATAAATGTCTCACTAGTTGCAGTATCTGAATGTTGAGCTCATCAGAGTTTCTACAAAAATAAAAACCTGGTCCCCTGTTCTGTTATTTAAGAAGATACTATTTCATACTCATTTATTAAATAAATATTAACACCTGCTTAATATCTTTTGTATTAATAGTTTAATGTGTTAACAAAAATCTTTATATGACAACACTGAATATATTTATCTTAAAAGTTACAGAGAATGGAAATTGTTTTTTGGGGGGTTTTTTGTTTGTTTAAATTTTAACTAGGCCTCACATTCAACATGGGGCTTGAACTCATGACTCTGAAACTAAGAGTCACATGCTCTTAATGCTGACTGAGCCATCCACGTGCCCTGAGAATGGAAATTGTTAACAATAAAGTTAGACAGGGATGGAAGAATTTGTACTTAGAAATACAAGCAAGCAGTCTGGACAGGGCCACACAAGATAACAGTGCCTTGGTGTGATGATCACATTCTAGGAAACTGGTCCCCAACCCTGCAGGGCCAGCAGGTGGATTTTTTTCACACTCTAAACTGGAAACTTAGACTTAAAGCAGCCAAGCTCGTGAGAGACTAATTAACAATAAATGTAAATTTTTAGGGTGCCACTGACCCGAGTGTTCAAAGGCAGAATTAGGACACTCTCTCCCTGAAAGGAGAACTATAAAAATTATTATAAAAGGGGTGCCTGGGTGGCTCAGTTAATTAAGCATCCACTCTTGATTTGGCTCAGGTCATGATCTCACAATTCGCGAGATCAAGCCCCACTGGGCTCTGCACTGACAGCATGGAGCTTCCTTGGAACTCTCTCTTTTCCTCTCTCTCTGCACCCCTACCCCAAAATAAACATTTTTTAAAAACCCAATAAAAAATTATTATTAAAAATATGATTATAGGGGCACCTGGCTGGCTTCGTCAGAGCATCGTGCAACTCTTGATCTTGGGGTCATGAGTTTGAGCCCCACATTGGGTGCAGAGATTAATAAAGAAAACTTTTTTTAAAATGTGCTTTTAAGTTGAGAAGGACTTAGAGAATAGAGAATGCTACTTTTATATAAAGAAGAAGGGAGGTACCTGGGTGGCTCAGTCAGTAAGCTACTAACTCTTGGTTTCTGCTCAGGTCATGATCTTGTGGTTCATGAGTTCAAGCCCCACATGGGGCTCTGCCAGTGTAAAGCTTGCTTGGGATCTCTCTTTCCCTCTCTCCCTGCCCCTCCCCTGCTCACTCTCTGTCTCTATCGAAATAAATAAACTTTAAAAATTTTTAAAAAAGGGAAAACATGAATATATATATATATATATATATATTTCAAAAAAGAAATGCAGGAATGATAAGCTAGAAAATAATGAAGTTTGTTATATACAAAGAATGGAGGGAGAGCAAAATATAGTCAGAGGGGCAAAGGGACCTGGGAGGAAGGGACCCTTCTCTAAATATACTTTTTTGTGTAAGTTTGACTTTTGAAATCATGTTAGTATTCTACATATTTTAAGCAATAAAATTAGAAAGGATGGAACAGGGGGAATCTACAACTGAAAGCAAACTAAAACAAATGAACCCAATTGCATTTTAAATTAACACTATAAGCACACTGGAGGGAAAAAGAAGAAACTTAACATAGTATTTAACTATATTCCTTCAGTCTTGGGTTAAGGGAAGAAGAGAATTGCAAACAAATCCTGAACTATGTTTGGTGCAGTTTGTTTTTGTTGTAGTAAGAGTGAAGTAATTCTACAAATTTTAGATGTGATAGGGGATTGAGAAAATGAAATTGTCATTGTTGTTTTAAACTGGGGGGTTCTTACCAAAGAAGGAGGCATACAAATGTGGGAGGAGGAGCAAGAGAATCTGTGGAGATGGATTGTAATGGGAGCTCTTGGTATGATCTTGTGATTTCTAAAATACATGTATGTGTGTGTATGTGTAGATGTGCACATGTATGTGCATGTGTGTATATTTGTATGTTCATGTGTATGCATGTATTTATTTGTCCTGTCCACAAAAAAGTAAATATACCCCAGTAGCAATGAGCACACTGTGAGATTGGCCACTGAAATGAACCAAAGCTCCTCAGAGAAATGACTGGTTCCAGGGCTGGGGAAAACTAGGTTTGGGAAGAACCTAGAGCATCTTGTTATGCCAGAAAGAAAGGAAATACTAAAAAAAAAAAAAAAAAAAAAAAAAAAAAGAAAAGAAAAGAAGAAGAAGAAAGAAAGAAAAAGATGGGGTTATGTCACACAGGTGTAGTAATGAGCTTATCTATTTTGTCTGTTATTAGTATAGCACCCCCCTGCTCTCTTTTGGTTACTGTTTGCATGGGATATTTTTTTCAGTCCTTTTACTTTCAACCCCTTTGTGTCTTTAAAGTGCATTCTTTGTAGACAGCATTGGACTATGTATTTTTATTTCACATAGACAGTCTACGTTTTTTGATTAGAGTGTTTCATCCCCTTACGCGTACTTGGGTTTTTTTGGAAGATTTTTTTTTTTTTTGTAAGTAATCTCTACACCCAGTGTGGGGCTCAAATTTACAACCCTGAGATCAAGAGTGCTCTACCAATTGAGCCAGCCAGGCGCCCCTAGCCCCTTACATTTAAAGTACTTAAGGAGAAACTTATTTCTGTCATTTTGCTATTTGTTTCTATATGTCTTTCAGTTTTTTTGTTCCTCATTTTTTGTATTACTATCTTCTTTTGTGTTTAACTTTTTGTAGTGGAATGTTTGAATTCCTTTCTCATTTCCTTTTATGTATATTTTACAACTATTTTCTTTATGGTTACCACAAGAATTACATTTAACATCCTGGAGTTACAACATTTTCATTTAAATTTTTGCCAGCATAACATCAATAACCTACAAACTTTTAATTTCTCCTTTGCTTTTGAAAAATAGTTTGGCGGGGCACCTGGGTGGCTCAGTCGGTTAAGCGTCCGACTTGGGCTCAGGTCATGATCTCGCCATTTGTGAGTTTGAGCCCTGTGTCCGGCTCTGTGCCGACAGCTCAGAGCCTGGAGCCTATTTCAGATTCTGTGTCTCCCTCTCTCTCTGACCCTCCTCCATTCATGCTCTGTCTCTCTCTGTCTCAAAAATAAATAAACGTTAAAAAAAAAAAAAAGAAAAATAGTTTGGCTAGATTTAAGCCTCTTGTTTGACAGGTTTGTTTTTTTTTTTCTTTCCTTTTCACACTTTGAGTATATCAGCCCTGTGCTTTCTAGCCTTCTGGCCTCCAAAATTTCTGATAAGAAATCTGTTGATAATCTTACTGAGGATCACTCGTATGTGATGAGTTGCTTACCTTTTTCTGCTTTCAAGACTCTTTGTCTTTGAACAGTTTGATTATAATGTGTCTCAATGTGGCTCTCTGCATTCATTCTACTTGGAGTTTGGTAAGCTGCTTTCTTGCATGTTTATACGTGTGTCTTTCATCAAACTTGGTAAGTTTAATAAAAAAACAAAACTTGGGAAGGTTTCATCTGTTATTTCTTCAAAGAATTTCTCTATCCCTTGTCCTCTTTTCTTCTTCTGGGATTCCCACGTGTGTGTTGTTCCACTTGTCCCTTAGGCTTTGTTCACTTTTCTTCAGTCTTTTTTTTCTGTTCTTCAGACTGGATAATTTACTTTGCCTGCCTTCAAGTTCATTGATTTCTTTATTCTGCCAGCTCAAATGTGCCTTTGAATCTTTACTGAATTGTTTTCAGCTCCAATATTTCCTTTTGTTTTTTCTCTAGATTTCTGTCCTGTTTATTAGCATTTCCATATCCCATATTGTTTTCTTGACTTTCTTCATGTCTTCTTTTCATTCTTTGAGCATCCTTAAGACTGTTGTTTTGAGGTCTTTGCTTAGTAGGTCCACCATCTGGCCCTTCCAGTGACAGTCTCCATTGATTTTTTTTCCCCCTGTGAATGGGCCATACTTTCCTGTTTCTTTGTATGCCTTGTGATATTTTTCTTGAAAACTAGACATTTAAATCTAATAAGATGGTAACTCTGGAAATCAGAATTTCCCCTGTCCCCAAGGTTTTCTCTTTTTTGTTTTTGTTTTGTCTTGTTTTTGATTGTTGCAGGCTGTCTCTATGCCAGAGATCACCCTAAGGTGTAAACTTAAGGTCTTCCCAGTCTTTTCTGAGCCTATACCTTTCTCTGGGTATGCACTGTGACTTTCTAATTTTCCCCGTAAATTCAGTTTCTTTCGAATGTCCTAGTCTTTAATGTATGGCTCTCCAAATGAGGAAAACCAGAAATGAAGGGAGGCTGGAATCAACCTTTTAAATCCTTTGGAAGTTCCTTCAGCAAGAAAGGGCTTGCAACAGTAAGGGGTGGAGTGCAACAATGGCTGCCATCCTCTGTGTCTATATCTGCATTATCAGAAGCAGCAATCATTGATCAGAGTACAAATCCTCATATTTGAAAGACAAGTCCAGGGGCCCTTGGGTGTCTGACTTCAGCTCAGGTCATGATTTCATGGTTGGAGTGTTAGAGCTCTGCATCAGGCTCTGTGCTGACAGCTCTGAGCCTGGAGCCTGCTTCAGATTCTATCTCCATCTCTCTCTGTCTCTCCCCTGCTCACGTTTTCTCTCTCTCTGTCTCTGTCTCTGTCTCTCTCTCTCTCTCTCTCTCTCTCTCTCTCTCTCTCTCAAAAATAAACATTAAAAAATTGTTAAAGAAAGACAAGTCCTTATTGTCCGCCCTGGCTTTCATAACCTGTGTGCAGACTGCTCCTGCAATTCCCGTACTTCCTGCCATGGGGCTGGGAGTGGTGATGGGAAACTGACCAAAATTACTGCAGTTTCCCTTCCAAGACTTCCTTTGAAAGTGACAAGCCTTCAGTAGACTCCAGAGTTCCAAAAAAGTTTTGTCAGACAGATTCTGCCTGTGCAATTGTCTAGGTGGGAAGACAGATTCTTAATGCTTCCTACTCCTCCCATCTTTCCAGAATCCTCTGTCTCATTCATTTTTGTAGAATTTACTAACCATTGTGGTAATAGGAACTAGGGTACTTTGCTATCTCAGCCACCAAGTTTTACTACTAAGAACAATTTCTTTTTTATTTTTATTTTATTATATAGAGCACGCACACATGGGGAAGAGGGGCAGAGGGAGGGAGAGAGAATCTTAAGCAGGCTCCACGCTCAGCATGGAGCCCAGTGCAGGGCTTGATCCCACAACTCTGGGATCATGACCTGATCCAAAATCAAGAGTTAGTCACTCTTGAGTAAGAGTAAGCCACCCAGGCATCTCTCATAAGAACATTTATTTTCAAATTTTCTAACAAAGGCCTTTAAGGATTATCTGAGTAATTTAAGAAGCTAATTCCAGCAGATGTGCATTTTCTTTATAGAATTATTGAGAGACAGGCTTTATAATTTCTCAGTTTAGTAACCTACAACAAGTTAAGTCTCAAGCATGTTTGACTGATTTAGCAGTTGATTTCAGTGGCCTCTTTACATATTGCTATAATATCAAGAGTACATCTTTCCTTCTTTCTGTTTTTTTTTTCTTTTCTGTTTCATTTAATGTAAGCTTCCCTCTTTTTTGCTCTCCTGATAAGCCTTCCTTGAAATTGGTCATTCATGGAAAAATGCAAGATGTTCCCTTTCTTCTTTGCCCAAATAAAAGAAACAAAGAAAAAGTTGAAAAATCTAAAATCACATTCACAGAAAATACTCCATTTTTAATTTCACATAAAATCCAGGACTGTTTTCATAGATTTACATAAGAAAACATAGCTAAGAAACACTATCTATATCTTCTCCCATAGTTTATGAGACTCAAGAAGAGAGCATGTAGAACTTTTTTGAAAAGCCAAAAAGCTAGCCTTTAAGTAGAAAAAAAGATCTAGACTATAGGGGGAAATGTAAAAATTAGAAGCCTGAAAGATGCCACAGTTTAACCTCTCTGCAGAGATCCACAGTTAACTTTGAAATTTTCCAAACTAGCTGTCTATCCAAATGCTGTATATAACATATATAATATGTATTGTTTAATAGTGAATCACTGCTATTTATTGTGTTCTATAATTTGATTATAAAATAAAATGTCTACAGTAATACATTCATATATTCATAGTTTGAAAAGAGGTCAAAATATGGTTTAAAAAATCTCTCAATTTAATGAAACCAACATTTAGTTTACTACTTGGTAATATCTGAACTGGTAAAAGTGAAGATGTATTAGAAATGTACATTTCAGGTTTAATGTGAAAAAGAACTGAAAAAAATCCATTCTTTTTTTTCACAGCATTAATGTATGGACTAAATATAATTCTGTGTATATATGTGTTTCTTTCAGGACTTGTGGTTGGATTTATCCTAACCATTGCAAATTACAGCTTTTTTACCTCTTTGCTGATGTTTTTCCTTTCTTCTTCAAAACTCACTAAATGGAAGGGAGAAATAAAGAAGCGTCTAGATTCAGAATACAAAGAAGGTAAAATGAATTATGTTTGATATCACTCAAAATAGTAACCTTTATTTCATCCTAACATACTATAAGCTTACAGTAAGAACATGTTTAGATTGTTGAAACAGATAAATTTTAGATGAGAATAACTTTAAGTAGTAGCCTAATTTAGTTTATCATTACTTCACCATAATAGTAAGAGCGAATTTTAGAAGCATTAGAATCTATCATTAATTATTCTAAAATAATATAGAATATAGAAAAAGGTACTATCCAATTTTAGTCATTTTTAAAATTGTAGTCATTTTTCTTTTCTTAAACATTAAAATAAATTCCTGTAACTGCATGATTGCCCTTCTGAGGAGAAAACATTTCTTGTCCTTTTTATGTACTTGTTTGTTTGTAGGCGGGCAGAGGAATTGGATTCAGGTATTCTGTAATGGAGCTGTGCCTACAGAGCTGGCCCTGCTGTATATGATAGAAAATGGCCCCGGGGAAATCCCAATAGATTTTTCCAAGCAGTACACTGCTTCCTGGATGTGTTTGTCTCTCTTGGCTGCACTGGCCTGCTCTGCTGGAGACACATGGGCTTCAGAAGTTGGCACCGTTCTGAGTAAAAGCCCGCCAAGGCTAATAACAACCTGGGAAAAAGTTCCAGTTGGTGAGTCTATATTTAAATTTCTTCAAAAAAACAAAGTGAACAAAAAAAACCCGATTGATTGTGTTTCTTACCTAGGAGGATTTTAAGAATTTTGGTTATTCCCTTAATTGGAAAATTACTGTAGGCTGTTAAATTGGTGATAATAATATTTGCAGGAAATGTTAGCGAGTCCTAGATAAATAATACAGGAATGCAGAGACCTATCAGTAGGAGAGGAAAAGGAAAGGAATACTAGAGTATTTCTTGAGGAACTGTTATGTGGTTAGTGCTTTACCACAGATCTCAGTTCTCTTACCATTATCATCATCATCTACTGCTACTACGACTACTACATTTTTGTCTCTGTTATCACCTGCCCTCCTCCTTCATCTTCTTCCCTTCCTTCTCCTCGTCTTTTACTCCTCTACTTTTTCCTCCTCTTCCTTTTCTTCCTCACCTCCTCCTTTTTATGTCTTCCTCATTATCGTCATCCTTAATACTCTCAATATTCATGTGTATTGGTTCTTTAATTATTTTCATCTAACAAACAAGGAAATTAAGAGAAGTTAAGTAACTTCACTACAGTCACATAACTTGGAAGTGGCAGAAGGAAGATTGAAATCAGGCAGTCTGGCTCCATTGAACCATTCCCCCGCACTGCTTATAATGTCAGGAGTCAACGTGCAGAAAAGACTTCTTTTTAAGTAGGCTATGAGCTTTGGATTGTATGAAAGAGAACCCTTTCTTTTAGTCTTAGTAAGATAGGTACTACAATTTTTTGTTTTCCTTGATTTTATGTGTTTGTTGATTTTTAACCAGATTATTTTTATCTATGTTTCTTCTTCAGGGACCAATGGAGGGGTCACAGTGGTGGGCCTTGCCTCCAGTCTCCTTGGTGGTACCTTTGTGGGCATCACGTACTTCCTCACACAGTTGGTTTTTGTTAATGATTTGGACATTTCTGCTCCCCAGTGGCCAATTATTGCATTTGGGGGTCTGGCTGGATTACTAGGATCAGTTATAGACTCATACTTAGGAGCTACAATGCAATTTACTGGTAAGAGCATCACTTTATTATTGCAACTTATTAGTATATTAAATGGGAACAAATATGGGGGGAGAAAACATGAAAACAATCTCAAAGAGGAAATTGAGAGGCCAGGAATGATAGGACAGAATCTTTTCCACAATTTTGATTTTAGTTTTTGTGTGTGTTAAATTAATTGAAAGAGAATTAGTCCTACAGAACAATGAATAGAAGCTATGTGGGGAGGATATGATAGTGCAGGAAACAGATACTTTTGCTTATGGGACTTTATCTAATCCCAGGAAAGCAGAACATTTCAGATCAGATCATTTTAATGCCCACCCTCTATTTGTTTTACAAGTCTGTTTGAGAAAGAATTATTGTACTACTCTGTACACATATGACCTACTTTTCTACTGTGACATAATGCTTTCTGTCCCCACTGAATTTTTAGCCCCACTCAAGATACATGGGAGAGTTGGTTTTCCCCACAATTTTCTGTGCTTTGCTTTTGAGGCTGTCCTGTCATGTCAGTATACTGACATATTCTGGTAGGTGTGTATTTCTTCCACACTCTGACCAACCATGTGTTCTCCTTTGACTCATACAGTGAAGAAGCTGGGAGTCTGGAGAAAGTTTCTCTGTGTACAGTCCTTCTATTTCTTTTCATGTGCCAAGATCATCTACTTGCCCTTATGCTTCACTCCCCACCAATCAGAATGTTTGTTCTCTCAGATTTGTTAGTCTCATCTAGATACTAAGGAGGAAGCAGTCTGATTTTAGTTCAGGGTAAAGGTCAGTAACTACACACACACACACACACACACACACACACACGCACACACACACACACACAGACTCACCGTCTCTCTGTCTCTGTCTCTCTCCCTCCTCCATCCCTACTTTTTTTTGGTTGTTCTTGTTTTTTTTTTAAGAACCTAGGTTTTATTCTAAACTGGGCTCTAACTGGGGAAGTTTCTGATCATATTGAGTGGGTTGAAAAAATAAATGTGGACTGTGGGACAGATTAACTAGTTAATTCTTTGTGTGCCTCCTTTGTGCTGGCACCGTGCTGGGTCCTGGGTTTCCAGTGCCGAGGCCAAAGACATGATCCCTATTGGTCTTGCAGGCCTAGTCTTCTGGTTTCATGACATCTCTACTTTTAATGTTCTCCCTTCTACCTGTGAAGGAATTCCAGCAGTGTTGAGAGAACAGTATTAAGGTGTACTGAAAATCACATTTCAAAAAAGTCTATTGTAATCGAGGGTTCCATATCTCTCACCATTTAATTATCCACTGAAATCAATTTTTAAAAAATTTGTTGTAAATGTTTATCTTATTTCTGAGGGAGAGAGACACAGAGCTTGAGCAGGGGAGGGGCAGAGACAGAGGGAGACAAAACATTCGAAGCAGGCTCCAGGCTCTGAGCTGTCGGCACAGAGCCCAACACAGGGCTCGAACTCACAAACTGTGAGATCATGATATGAGCCAAAGTAGGATGCTTAACCTACTGAGCCACCCAGGCGCGCCTCCACTGAAATCAATTTTAAGTGGCTGAGAATCTTTCAAAGATTATATTCTTGGGGCGCCAGGGTGGCGCAGTCGGTTAAGCGTCCGACTTCAGCCAGGTCATGATCTCGCGGTCCGTGAGTTTGAGCCCCGCGTCAGGCTCTGGGCTGATGGCTTGGAGCCTGGAGCCTGTTTCCGATTCTGTGTCTCCGTCTCTCTCTGCCCCTCCCCCGTTCATGCTCTGTCTCTCTCTGTCCCAAAAATGAAAAATAAAAAATAAAAAAAAAACGTTGAAAAAAAATTAAAAAAAAAAAGATTATATTCTTTGGAAGGGAAGAGCTTATTTGTTTTAAATCAAGTCATTTGGATTTTCCACCTCACTTGCTTCTTTTCTACTCCAGGTTTAGATGAAAGCACTGGCATGGTGGTCAACAGCCCAGTGAATGAGGTGAAGTACATAGCAGGGAAACCGATTCTTGATAACAATGCAGTGAATCTGTTTTCTTCTGTCCTTATCGCCCTCTTGCTCCCAACTGCTGCTTGCCATTTTTGGCCCAGTGAGTGAACTTTATTTCATTTACAAAGGTTGAAACTGTGGTAAATTCAGCTAAATTTGCAATTCTGAGTTTCATCGTAAAAAGAATAATTACAATGGCAAAGAGGAAATGTCAGCTCTTCCCATATTCCATTGTGATGAAATTCCACATTTTTCCTTTCGTTAACTCCCTTGTAACAGCTAACATGTTTGTAGTGAAAGATAAGTATACACAGAACTTATTCATATTTTTCTTCTGCTGAGTAGAGCTTCTTGAGCAATGAAGCTATGATATCCATATAGATTGCTATATACTGAACTGAAAATTCCTACGGAGTAAATAATAGATTTTGTTCTCGTTAAACCAGTATAGGGACTAAAAGTGTAATGCCACATGTAACAGTTACCCAAATTGTAGTTTGGGGTGGTTTAAACTGATGTGTGTATGTGGAATTCTGAATAAGTGTAATCCTGGACTCCATTACTTGCCATACACAATTGGGAAAAGTGTGGAGTTTGGTTCTTAGTGAGCTATGAGGCCTACTCCACATTTGTTCTCCCTTTCTCAGGGTTAGTAATGGGAAAAAAGTAAATGTCTTTTTCATATGACCATTAGAAAGCATACTTTTTTAAGTAAAAGCAAAGAAGATTTATATCTAAGATATGTGCACCTTCTATTTCAATTGATCTTTGAGAAGTTATCTTGTATTTAATATTTTTTAATGTATTTTCTAGTTTTCTTTGAAATTTGTATAAGAATTTGTTTTACTTTGGCATCCTGAACAATTAGAGTCACTGGGAAACTATTGTAACTTTTTTTATTTGCTACCTAGAATTCACTGGAAGATGCTATGATTTCTTCTTCTGTACTTAAGTTACGCTCTTCTGTACAATATAGACTCAAATGAATTCTACTTTTCAGTTTTGTTCTTCACTATGATTTACTGTGCACCAAAGGAGTTTAATATGGTATGGATTATTTTGCTCAAAGTATTTTAGTATATGTGCTGCTGAAGTGAGCATGTTGCTGAAAGTATTTAAAAATATTTCTCATGTGATTTCCATACATCCCTCCCCCTTCTTTTGCATTGAAATTGAAGAGAGATTCCATGAATTAAGCCACTATTATTTTAGAGTGGATAAAGCTTAGAATTCTTTACTGGTGGGGCGCCTGGGTGGCTCATTTGGTTAAGTGACCAACTTTGGCTCATGACTGACTTTGGCTCAGGTCATGATCTCACTGTGAGTTCGAGCCCCAAGTCAGGCTCTGCCCTAACAATGCAGAGCTTGCTTCAGATTCTCTGTCTCCCTCTTGCCCTCTGCCCTCCCCCTTTCATGCTCTCTCTCTCTCTCTCTCTCTCTCTCTCTCATTTGCTCTCTCTCTGTCAAAAATAAACAAACAATAAAAAAAAAAAAGAATTCTTTACTGGTGGCTCTACAACAGTGATAATTGAGAACTGTGTTGACTCAGGAAGAAAGAAAGAAAAAAAGAGAGAGAGAGAAAGAAGAGGAGGGGGGAGGGGGGAAGGGGAGGGGGAAGGGGAAGCGGAGAAAAAAAAACAACGCTGACATCCTTAATCCTTAAGCCAAGCAACACAGTGTGTCTCAAGCATCGGTTTTCACCTTTGGGTATAGTGTAATCACCTGAGGATCTTTAAAAAAAAAAAAACAAAACCTTGTGTCTGGGCTTTGCTTCCAAGGATTCTGATTCATCTGTTCTGGGGTAGAGCCTCGGTGTTAGGACATTTTAGTGCTCTTGCTGTACATTAGAATCACATAGGGTGTTTTTTGTTTTTCTTAAATCTCTACACCCAATGTGGGGCTTGAATTTACAACCCTGGGATCAAGAGTCCCATGCTGTACCAACTGAGCCATCCAGGCATAGGGTGTCTTTAAAAATATTTGCCAAGACCCCTCCAGACAAATAAATCTGAGCATCTGAAGGTGAGGTTCCTGCATAGGTTATTTTTAGAAAACTCTCCAGGAGATTCTAATGTTTAGACAGGTTGAGAACTACTAAATAAGAATGTGCTAAAGCACCATATATAAAAGAAGCTTCAAAAGAATGGGACTTTCCATTTTTATGCAGACAGCTGTTAGTAGCAGTGCTGTATGCTCTCTTTTTGCATTAATAGCTTCTGGTAATTATACTCTGTCTTATGGCCACATCACTTACCAAATCATTCCTGTGTCAGTTTTTGATGCAGCCTGTTTATTGTTTGAACAGCCTGTATCTGTTCCAACATGCCTTTTCTCTTTTCCTGGTGATTCATCCTCATGACATACAATGGAATATAAATATTTATTGCAACCATCTTTGGGTTTGGTAGAATCACCGTATCATTAATGGTGTAGGGAAATACTGCTTGACAAGCCTTTATTTGAAAACCTAGGTCTAGTTGTGTTTTGGAATCAAAATCTTCAGATTTTAGAAAACTAATGGAGTACATATATTTTACTTAAATTCCCCCAAAAAAAGAGTCTCAGGTGGTACCTATTCTCAAATACACTAATGTTTCTATGGTGAATGTATGAATAGTACCACTAAGTGTGATAACTGAACACTATAAAGAGAGCCTCAGATCAGGTCAGTTTTGTCACCAAATTTAGGAAGGAACTTTCTGTTTTCAGAGCTTTTTTTGGATATGAGAATTATAGATAAGGAATTGTGGCTCTTTTTGTTTTCTTTAATCTTAGATGTATTTTATTGTAACATCCTTCATAATTGGATATTTAACTAGTTCAACCTATTCTTCCTCTTTACTGAGTGAACAGTTTATTTTAAAAACACTTTCTGGGGCACCTGGGTTGCTCAGCGGGTTGAGTGTCCGGCTTCGGCTCAGGTCATGAACTCGTGATTTGTGAGTTCGAGCCCCGCATCTGACTCTCTGCTGTCATTGCAAAGCCGGCTTCAGATCCTCTGTCCCCATCTCTCTCTTTGCCCCTCCCCAACTTGCGCTGTCTCTCCCTCTCTCAGAAGTAAACATTAAAAACAAAACCTTTTTGATAGAAAAAAATAAAAACACTTTCATAGAAAGAACTCCATGTAAGAGTATAACAAAACAATACGTACTGCCTACCTAGGGCAGCCTAAAGGTATACATACCATTTTTATCATACTGTTATACAGTAGAGGAGAGGAAGGTTATGTGGCTCAAGGCTTTTGAAGCTTTTGAAGGAGACCTAAAGATTTCAAGGAGTGGCATATGAAGACTCATCAAATGGAGCTACTAGGAGAACAATGAATTGATACAACAGGTCATTCCATTCTTAGCTTTTCTCATTACTTGGGTTATGAGTGTCTCAACCAAGGTATACAAATTGCTTTCTCGTTTCTAACTGCTGTATTTGTAGGATGCTAGCTTCAGAAATGCCAGACCCATCCTAGTTAAAGACCTAGTGGAGAGAAAAATCATGCAAGATGAGATATAAACTCTGCCTCATGCCTGTAGTAGTAACGGCTGCTACCTGTTATGCACGGCAGATATACTGGAGTGCAATCATCTGATGTCCTTGATGTTTCATCTGCTGTTCCTGATGGCCATCACAGTGAGAAAAAAACTGTCTTAGCCCCCAGATCTCAGGTGAATTGTACATATTTTAAAGATGAGAACACAGGGGCGCCTGGGTGGTGCAGTCGGTTAAGCGTCCGACTTCAGCCAGGTCACGATCTCGCGGTCTGTGAGTTCGAGCCCCGCATCGGGCTCTAGGCTGATGGCTCGGAGCCTGGAGCCTGTTTCCGATTCTGTGTCTCCCTCTCTCTCTGCCCCTCCCCCGTTCATGCTCTGTCTCTCTCTGTCCCAAAAATAAATAAACGTTGAAAAAAAAATTTTTTTTAAATAAATAAATAAATAAATAAAGATGAGAACACAGTTATGCAGCTAAATTATTTAATCTCGTAATAGAGTATCTGTTGCTATAATTCCAAATGGTCCTGAATATTTTATTAAAAAAATTTTTTTAATGTTTGTTTATTTTTGAGAGAGACAGAGTGTGAGCAGGGGAGGGTCAGAGAGAGAGGGAGACACAGAATCTGAAGCAGGCTCCAGACTCTGAGCTGAAGTCTGACACTTAACCGACTGAGCCACCCCAGTGCACCTGGTCCTGAATATTTTAAAAAGTATATAGATGTTCGGTATATGTTTGTTAAATTAAGTTGTTTGACTTTAATCAGTGTTTCCTTTGAGTCACTGAAAGCTGATAATCAGGAACATTGTTCTGGAGGAAAATAAAAAATAAACCAGTTTGGCTACCTGAATTTCTGAGGACTGTGATGATTCTAGCATTTATCATCAGTCATGCGACGCACTATTAATGGTTTTGAAACTAATGAGTCAGGAAATGATAATCAGGGTAAGGCTCCTAAAATTGTTTTCTCTGCCAGAGCTAGACATGTTAACTCTCATTCGTCACCACCTTCAAAATTTATTTTATACATGTGGCAATCCTTTTTTTAATGTTTGGATTTTTTTTCTTTCTTTTTTAAATTTATTTTTTAGTTTTTTAAGTAATCTCTACCTCCAATGTAGGGCTTGAACTCATGACCCCAAGACCAAGAGTCACACGCTCCACTAACTGAGCCAGCCATGTGTCCCAGATAGTTTTTCTTTTTTGTTGTTAATATTTAATTATTATGAAATACACTGAATTTATTTTTTAAAATATTAGTATATTAGAGATAAAACTAAAATATCCTTTTGCTTCCACAACCCCCTCAACAAACCTAGCCCTCTCCTACCTTTCCCAAAATAACTAGCACTAGAAATTTGAGATCTTTTCTACACAATAATTGTGTTGGGTTTATTTTAACATATATTATTTTTAATCAATGAGATCTTGTTATAATTAATACTATGACTTCACTGCTTCAAGTTGGATGCTTTCATCCAAGAAAAATCTATTAAGGAGAAAAAAAGGGTGAAAAAAATGTATACCAAAATATCAATGTGTTATTTCTAAAACATCTACAATCAAATGCATTTATTCTACCAATCAAGAAGATACTCAAAGTAATCTCTAGAAATTACCTCTCTTCTCCATCTACCCCTCCCCACCATTGTTTTAAATGGCTTCCCTTTTCTTTATAAACTACCTTATTAGTACTCAATTGAAAGACTAAAGTGGGAGTTTAGTATAACATAATGAAAAGTAACAGTGGATACTCAAAGCAGTACTTTAACGCCTTCACTTTTAGATTGTTGCAAACGTTAATACAAGTATCACATATCTCTGTACCTGTGTGTATATTTTGAGTGTGATTTTTTTTCCAATTTTTTACATTCTTCTGATCTTAGCTGCTTGCATTTGGAATTATACATGGCAAACACCTTTGACAAAATTCTCAACATGTTGTTGAATTTTAGAACAAAGAACCATAAGGAATCTTAGCCTGTTGATCAGATTTGAAATTAAAAAATATGTATACCATCTCATACAAGTGAGTGTAGTGTTTTCTAACACTGTCTTTTCTACTTGGAATTTCTTCTCTCTCTCTCTTCCCTTATAGATCCTTCAAAAACTGGCTTAGTGGCACTTCCTCTAACAGTCTTCCTAGGCTGAATTAGGTATGCCCATACACATTCTACACTTAACTACAACAGTTATCACACAATAAACATTTATTGAGTCATTATATTAATACTTAACCTTCTTCAAACTACTAGTCTTCTCATTGCTAAGAACTAGCATGCATAGGGGTGCCTGGGTGGCTCAGCCAGTTGAGTATTTGACTCTTGATTTCAGCTCAGGTCATGATCTCAGGTGAGATCAAGCCTTGCGTGGAGCTCCATGCTGACAGTACGAAACCTGCTTGGGATTCATTCTCATTCTCTCTGCTCCTCCCATGCATGTGTGCATGCACTCTCAAAATAAATAAACTTAAAAAAAATGAAATAACCTTTTTCTTGATTTTAAAGCAATATATCCATTATATAAAATTTAGAAAATAGGAAAAAGGTGTAGAAAGGAAAAAAGATTTATTTCACATCTTGCTCAGAGGCAAGCACAATATTTTAGTATATGCGCTCTTCCCATCTTTAATCTGAGTGTGATTGTTTGTTTTTTGGGTTTTTTTTACCCAAAATAATTGTGATCACACTATACAATTTCACAGCCTGGTATCATCACTTAACACTAAAATGTAAACACTGCCTTGCTATTAAAAATGATGTGAATACGTTTCTGATGGCCAGGAAATATTCCAGCTTAGAGAGCACCATATCTAATTCCTTATTGGGGGGTTTTGGGTTATTTGTATTGGCTATTAAGTAAAAAGTAGTCTAAAAGCCAGAATTGGCAGTATGGTTTCATTTTGGTTTAAAAATACCCATAGCTATATAGCCATCAAAAAATGTCAAGATGTATATACATCCTTACTGTTAATGATGCCTGGGAAGTGGGATTATTAGAGTTTTAACATTGTCTTTATTTTAACTATGTTTTTTATATCCTCTACAATGAGTATTCTTATTTTTGTAATTAACTAATAGAGTATTTTTTGTTAAAGGGGGAGATGGAATAGGCAAATGGCCACCTAATTTATCACAATACAGTACAGAGGGGACATGATGGTTTTTCAGTAAATGGTGCTGGGTTATTTAATATCCATATGAAGAAAACAAAGTATCTTGACCCCTTCTTCATATCATATAGAAAATCACTTCCAGGGGCGCCTGGGTGGCTCAGTCGGTTGGGCGTCCGACTTCGGCTCAGGTCATGATCTCACAGTCCGTGAGTTCAAGCCCCGTGTCGGGCTCTGTGCTGACAGCTCACAGCCTGGAGCCTGTTTCAGATTCTGTGTCTCCCTCTCTCTCTGACCCTCCCCCATTCATGCTCTGTCTCTCTCTCTCTCTCTCTCTCTCTCTCTCTCTCTCTCTCTCTCAAAAATGAATAAACGTTAAAAAAAAATTAAAAAAGAAAAGAAAATCACTTCCAGATGTATTATAGATCTAACTGAGAAAGATTAAATAAAGGTGTTGAGAAAAACAGAAAAACTTTGTGACCCTGGAGCATGGATCATGATTTCTCAAATAGGACACAAAAGTGCTAACCACAAAGAAAGTTGGGCTATATTAAAATTAACTGTTTCTGTTCATCAAGACACTATTAAGAGTGAAAAGCAGCCCATGTGTATCCAACAAAAGGTTCATATTTAGAATGTAAAACAATTACCTGCCAATCAGTTTTAAAAAGAAAAATGGAAATAGAAAATGGAAATATGAAGTATAGAAATAAAGTATAGGCAAAAGACCTGAACAGCATCTCCATAAAAGAGAGTATCCACATGGACAATAGACGTATGCAAATGTGCCTCTTTAGGTCATCAGAAAAATGCAAATTAAAACGACACTGGATGGTGGGAAGAGGGAAAAAAACTATAGTGTGGAATGGTCACAGGATGCAAATGGTTTATAACAATGAGAATGAACAGCCGACACTGGCACTCAGCCTCTCAAAAAGGCTGAAATGAAAAATGACAGAAAATAAATGTTAAAGGAGATGTAGTATAGCTGCAACTCTTATAGGGCTGGAGGGAATATAAATTTGGTGTAACCACGTTGTGAAAGTAAGTATTCAGCAGCATCTACTAAAGTTAAATATACATAGTTTGACCCATTAATTCCATGCCTAGCCATATACTCAAGAGAAATGTTCATACCAGTTCTCTTCATAATGGTCAAACTGGAAAGTACCAAATGCCCATCAGCCATACCTCAGATTAATATACTGTGGAATGGTCACAGGATGGAAATGCTGTATAACAATGAGAATGAAAAGGGGCTCCTGGGTGGCTCAGTCGGTCGAGCGTCCGACTTCAGCTCAGGTCATGACATCATGGTTTGTGAGTTCAAGCCCCATGTCGGGCTCTGTGCGGGCAGCTCAGAACCTAGAGCCTACTTTGGATTCTGTGTCCCTCTCTCTCTGCCCCTCCCCTGCTTGTGCTCGCTCTCTCTCTCTCTCTCTCTCTCTCTCTCTCTCTCTCTCTCTCAAAAATAAACATCAAGAAAAAAAAATGAGAATGAACAGCCTACACCTGCTACACCTGCACTCCATATAGATGAGTTGAGCAAAAGAAATTAGACTTAACAAAAAAATGCATACTGTGATTCGGGGCACCTGGGTGGCTCAGTTGGTTGAGTGTCTGACTCTTGATTTCAGCTCAGGTCCTGATCCCAGGGTCATGGGATCAATCCCCACGTTAGGCTCTGTACTGAGCATGGAGCCTGCCCTCTCTCTCTCTCTTCTGCCCCTCACCCCAACTTGCTCGTTCTCTCCAAAGTAAGTTTAAAAAATACATACTTGGATTTCACTTACATAAAGAAGAAAAATGTACAAAACTCATTTGTGCTATAGGAGGTCAGGGATAGTGGTTACCTGGAGGATAGAGAATGAATGGAAGTTTCAAGAGAGGAGCTTCTGAGGTGCTAAAACATGTTTCTTGATCTGGGTTCTGTCTATATGAGTGTGATCCATTTGTGGAAATGTGTCAAGCTAAACATTTATATGCATTTATTATTTCAATAAAAAGATGAAATAAATATCACAGTAAATGGAATGTTCTATTTGATGATTATTGCTTTAAAAAGAAGAAAAGAAAATACCTAAATCCTTTTGTGAGTGTATCTTGGTGTAGAGGAAACCATGATTGTTGAGGGGTCTGGTCCCAGGCATACCATTCTGTTTTATATTTCTCACGATTTCATGTCCTGTCTCACCTGAGCAGTGATAGAGGGTTTAATCCCAAGGTAGGGAAACCTGGGTTTTAGCTTCCAGTCAAACAAACATTCATTTGATACCTCTATGCTTCAGGAACTGTGTTTGAAGTTGGTGAATCAAAGAAGAGTAAGACAAGAACCGTGCCCGTCTGATAAGAGTGGGGGAGACAAATGTGTGTAACTTAACCACCATGAACAAATATCAAATACAATGTGTCTACAGTGATTTTTTTTAAGTGATTTTATTTTTGCCTTCTGGTGCCCCTTAAAACTTCCCATAACTTTCTATAAAAATTCTGGAAAACCCTTGACATTTCTCTTATTCTTAGAAACTAGTGGGGAAGTAGGTAGGTGAGCTGTGAGAGAATAGAGAACTGTGTCCCCCTTTCCCACAGCAGGCTTCTAGCTTGAAGCAGGTCCAAGCTGAGAAGACTAAGTCAAATTTGATTTTTTTTTTTTTTTTGCTTTTGTTTTTTAAGCCAGGTATGGCTATTTTAAATGCTGAACTGAGACTAATGATAAAATTGAAGATTTGCTGATACTGTTCGTTATGGGCTGAATATTTGTATGTCCCCCAAATTCACATATCGAAATCTTAACCTCCAGTGTGATGGCATTAGGAGGTGAAGTCTTTGGGAAGTGATTAGGTCATGAGAGGGGAGGCTCATGAATGGGACTAGTGCTATTTTCTCACAGGAGTCTGAACAGATTAAGGCACTGGTGTGGAAGTAGGAAGGGAGATAGAGGCAGGAAGAAGAGATGTGTGTAAAGATAGTTTGGTTGTCTAGGCATGGCAGATGGCTTAAGCTGGTGTTATTGGATGATTTTGGTAGATAGAAGATTAAGGCTGGAGCTAGCTTGGGGGGTGCTTTTGTCGGCTATCTGGAGGTTGCCTGCTGAGCCCCTTTTCTACAGTTCTTGAAGCAGCAGATGCATCTCTGGTTCAAGTGGCTGCGTGCAGCAGTTATCTATTAATGCAAACCATCCCAAACCTAGTGGGTTAAAGCAAAAACCATTTATTTGCATTTAGTTTTGTGGCTGGCAATTTGGGTTAGGATCAGCTGGAAAATTCTGTTCCACATGTCAGCTGGGCTCCCTCAGGTTTGCAGAGAGTTGACAGGCTGAGGTACTAGTCAGGAAGGCCTCATTTGTATGTCTGGCACTGGATGGCACTTGCCTCTTGGCTGGGCTTCTGTACGTGACCTGTCTGTCATCCTCCAGTATGTGTTTCTTTACACTGATGACACAAGTGTTCCAAGAAAGCACAAGTAGCAGCTGCAAGTTCTCTTAAAGCCTGGCCTCAAAAGTCTCATGATGTCATTTCTGCTAGTCATTAGTCAAAAAAGTCCAAAGGCCAGTACAATTCAAGGGGTGGGGAAATGTACCCCACAGCTCCATGGAAGGATTAGTTACACTGTAGAGGAGAAAGATGATAGATAGAGAGGTGTGATGCCCTGGGGGCCATTATTCTAACACTCTCCCACTCTTACTTCCTCAGCTCCTGGCCATCATGCTCTTTCTGCTGAGATATTCCCACTTGTCAGGCACCCCTATTGGACTGGATTCAAGACAACCTCATGATAGGGTTTTACCAGATGACCTACATAAGCTGCTTGGGAAAACTGTCTTGCTTTTACCATGCCTGGAATTGCTGGCCAGTTTCAGGGCAGCAGGCTCTCTCTGGCTTTAGCATCAAAGACAGTCAAGCATTTGCTTGCCTTTTGGAATCCCTGGCAAGAGTCAGCCCCCAGGATGATATAGTTGGCTTTAACTTTCCTTTAAAAAAAATGTTTATTCATTTATTTTGAGGAGTGAGGGAGGGGAGGGACAGAGAGAGACAGGGAGAGAGAATCTCAAGCAGTCCCCGCACTGACAGAGCCCAGTGTGGGGCTTTACCAACTGAGCCACCCAGGCGCCCACAGCTTTAACTTTCTTAGGCATGACTCAGGCACTAGTCCTCTCTGTGCCAACTAAAGGAAACACTCACCAAAGGTACACTTTAAGTCTTCTCCCCAAGTGGGATTCACAGTCCAGCTACCACTCACTTTAAAGACACTCTTTGGGGGTGCCTGGGTGGCTCAGTC
Organism: Felis catus; assembly: GCF_018350175.1. Classification (NCBI taxonomy): domain Eukaryota; kingdom Metazoa; phylum Chordata; class Mammalia; order Carnivora; family Felidae; genus Felis; species Felis catus. The sequence goes on from NC_058374.1 coordinate 96,140,959, forward strand.
GGTTTAAGTGTCTGACTCTTGATTTCAGCTCAGGTCATGATCTCACAGTTTCGTGAGTTCGAGCCCCACATTGGGCTCTGCACTGACAGCTCGGAGCCTGCTTGGGATTCTCTCACTCCCCCTCTCTCTGCCCCTCCCCTGGTCACATACATTCACAAGCTCTCTCTCTCAAAATAAAGAAAGAAACTTAAAAAAAAAATGAAAAGAAACTCTTTGTTACTTGCTGAAGCTTTCTCCTCTCTGGCCTCACTTTATAACGCTGATCTGGCTGAGGAGCCCAGGAAATGTGCAATAAGTTGTTAAGTTCTCCATGGACGGCTGCATGTCGTCTTGGTGGCTTGGCAAATCAAGATGCTCCCCCCAGAGAGTATAACAACACATTTAAAGACTGAGTTTTGAAGGGGTATGACTTTTTGAGGGGGGGAAAAAAAGTTCACTGAGACTAGAGATTAGGTGGAAGGCAATGAAGCCAAAGAGGTAGATTGCGACCCATTCATAAAGGACCCTAATACTAGCTGTACGATCTTGGGACAAAAAACAATATTCGTCTCTCTACATGAAAAAATGAGATTGATATGCATTTATTTATCTATCTAGTTATTTATTTATTTGTTTTAGAGAAACATTATTTATTGATTTACTTATTTCACTAGAGAGAGAGCACAAGCCGGGGAGAGTGGTAGAGGGACAGAGAGAGAATCTCAAGCAGTCTCCACACTCAGCACAGAGCCCGATGTGGGGCTCAATTTCATTACCCTGGGACCATGACCTGAGCCAAAATCAAGTCAGACACCTAGCCAACTGAGCTACCCACATGACCTTATATGAATATTTTCTATTCTGCCATATTGTTGATATCACATGAGTGATATATGTGAAAAGCCTTTGGAGAAAACATGGGGGAGGCAGAATAATAGTCCCTAGAAGATGTCCACGTTCTAATCCTCAGAACCTATTTACATGACAAAGGATTTGCAGATGTGTTCAAGATTAAGAACCTTGAGATGGAGAGATTATCCTGGATTGTCCAAATGGGTCCAATTGAATCACATGAACCCTTAAAAGTAGAGACCCTTTCCTGGCTGTGGTCAAAGAGAGATGTGACAACAGAAGAAGAGTCAGAGAGATCCTGGTTTTGAAGATTGAGGAAGGAGGCTATAAGTCAAGGAATGTGGGCAGCCTGTAAGAAGCTGGAAAAGGCAAGGAAACATGTTCTTTCCTAGAGCCTCCAGAAAGGAACGCAACCCTGCTGACACCTTAATTTTAGGACTTCTGCCCTACAGAGCACTGAGGCAATAAATTTGTATTGTTTTCAGCCGTTAACGTTTATGATAATTTGTTTCAGCAGCCACAGAAAACTAATAGAACATGCAGCAATAATGCATTAACAGTCTCTGGAGCTAGAACAGTCCCCTGGATTCAAATCCTAGTTCTTCTGCTCAGTAGCTGCATGACCTCTGTATCTCAAGTTCCTCATCCATAAAATGAGGCTATCAACAGCACCTAGAGCATGAAGTTGCTGTGAGAATCAAGTAAGTTAAGTCATCTAACATATTTAGCACAGTCTCTAGTATGTATTAAGCAGTCAGTGTTATCATTACTATGGGACATGTTTATAGTGCCATGCAACTGCAAGGTAGTTCTGCTCTTTTATACTTATTATTATTGCTATTATTCTATGAAAAAGATAACTCCTAATATTATATAAATGAACTGTGCCATATAATTCACTTCGCCAGAGATAAGAAAGATACTATTTTTTTAAGTTTATTTATTTTGAGAGAGAGAGCATGCACACGTACATGTGCAGAGGAGGGGTGCAGAGAGAGGGAGAGAGAGAATCCCAAGCAGTGCGGAGCCCAACTCAGGGCTCTAACTCACAAACTGTGAGATCATGACCTGAGCCAAAATTAAGAGTCAGATGCTTAACCAACTGAGCCACCCAGGTGCCCCAAGAAAGATATTCTTTTTCACACTTCGCTATTTTAACCAAAACCTCATTCTTAAGCTTTTGGTACCATTTTTCTCCTAGTGAGAAGAATGGGTGCCTACTATTAGGCATAAGGATCCCTAGGCTCTTTGGCCTTATGAATAGTTATTCCCCTACAAACATGGCCTTCATGTATCTAGGCCATCTAGACTATTCCTACTCCTAGAATATATCCTATACTTTCCCATATCTACACATTATTCCATACTTGAGGGTTCTGGCAGAAGTTCACTGGCATCTGTAAGCAGACGTATGTACTTTCATCTTAAAAATTAGATCCTCAAGTGATAGGAGTATGGTAAAATGATCTCTGTGTCCACTTGACAAATTCCTTTACTCTTCCACTTAATTCATATCCTCATTTCCACAGCCAAATACCCTTAAAGCCTTTGAGGAAAGAAACAGGAAATATTACAAGTAGTAGGTGCTCTCTAAATGTTGAGATCACCATTGTCCCTGCTCAGCCTCCCTTGGGTGGAAGAAGGGAAAAAATTGGCTTAAAACGAAGCATGGTCTTGGGGCACCTGGGTGGTTCAGTCGGTTAAGCATCTGACTTCAGCTCAGGTCATGACCTCATGGTCTGTGTGTTCGAGCCCCGTGTCAGGCTCTGTACTGACAGCTCAAAGCCTGGAACCTGCTTCAGATTCTGTGTCTCCCTCTCTTTCTGACCCTCCCCCGTTCATGCTCTGTCTCAAAAAATAAATAAACATTTTTAAAAATTAAAAAAGAAAAGGAAGCATGGTCTTAGCTATCTTTATGTCATGTTTGCTGGCCTACTTTCCCTAAGAGCTTAATGAGTTTCACCAATTTTTACATAATTAACAAAGCAGGTAAAAATGTGCTCCTGGAAGATTTTCTCACTACCCATCTTCCACCACCAGATTTTTGTGACCTAATCGTAATCAGGGTTACTAAGGTGCTCTGACTTTGTTGGTATGCAATTCCAAATGCAGCCTTCACAAGATACAAATGCTCTTATAATTAGCATTTTATTTATTTTTATTTTTTAAATATATTTTTTAATGTTTATTCATTTTTGAGAGAGAGAGCGCGCGCGCGCGCACGAGCAGGGCAGGAGCAGAGAGAGAGGGAGACACAGAATCTGAAGCAGGCTCCAGGCTCTGAGCTGTCAGCACAGAGCCCAGCACGGGGCTCAAACTCACCGACCGCGAGATCATGACCTGAGCCAAAGTCAGGTGTCTAACCAACTGAGCTACCCAGGCACCCCTTTAATTAGCATTTTAGAACAAAAGAAAATACAAACTTTTACACAAAACAGTTTGGCTTTAGTTTTTAAACTTATTTTGTAACGATGAAACACATACAAAGTAGAATAATATAACGAGCCCTGATATATCACTCAGCTTCGATAATTAATATTCTGCCATTCTTGTTCCATGTATACTATATTCATGTATACTCATTCCCATTTCTCATTTGATTTTTTTATGGTACTATTTTTTGAGGTAAATGTTTCTACATTGAAATACACAAGTATTGGGGCGCCTGAGTGGCGCAGTCGGTTAAGCGTCCGACTTCAGCCAGGTCACGATCTCGCGGTCCGGGAGTTCGAGCCCCGCGTCAGGCTCTGGGCTGATGGCTCAGAGCCTGGAGCCTGTTTCCGATTCTGTGTCTCCCTCTCTCTCTGCCCCTCCCCCCTTCATGCTCTGTCTCTCTCTGTCCCAAAAATAAATAAACGTTGAAAAAAAAATTAAAAAAAAAAAAAAAAGAAATACACAAGTATTTTTAATTGTACAACTCTGACAAACGATACGCCCATGTGAGGCACACCCTATCAAGATACAGAACATTTCTATCACCCTAGAAATTCCCTTGGTTATTTCCTGTCCATCATTCCCCTTCCCAGAGGTAATAACTATAGATTAGTTGTGTCTGTTCTAGAACATCATATAAATAGAGTACAGTACATACTCTTTAGTGTCTGACATTTTTTTTTCATTATAATATCTGAGCTTCATCTAAATGGTTGTATGTGTTAGTGATTTCTTCTCATTGCTAAAAGGATTCCATTGTATGGTTGTCATAAACAACCTCTAAGATGGCTCTTGGTTTAGTCTCCTTCCATACTGAATAGAGCTGGTCTGTGCAACCAATAGGATATTGAGGAAATGACGTATATGACTCCTGAAGTGAGGTCATAAAAGACATTACAGCTTCTACCTTGCTTTCTTTTGGATCATTCATTCTGGGGAAAGCCAGCCTCCATGTCAGGAAAACAGTTAAGCAACCAGTGGAGAGGCCCACATGGGAAGAAACTGAGGCCTTCTGTCAACAACCAGCACCATGTGATATAAATCCTCCTGTCAAGTCTTCTACTTGGCCAAATTCTTGACTGCCGCTTCACGAGGGTTTCTAAGCCAGAACCACCCAGCTAAGATGCTCCTGAATTCCTGACCCACAGAAACTATGCTCATGAAAGACGTCAGTCCATAGTTTTCCTTTCTTGATAATGTCTCTGATTTGGTATTAAGTAATGTTGGCCTTATAGAGTAAGTTAGGAAGTGTTCCCTTTGCTTCTACTTTTTACATCATTGTAGAGAACTGGTTCCTTAAATTTGTTCCTTAATTGGTTGATAAATTCACCAGTGAAACCATCTGGGTTTGGTGCTTTCTGTCTTGGAAAGTTATTAATTACCAATTCAGTTTCTTTAATACATAGGCCTGGACAGATATTTCTTTTTTGTGTGTGAGTTTTAGTTTATTGCGTCTTTCAAGGAATTGGTTGACTTTATCTAAGTTATCAACTTTGTGGGAATAGTTGTTTATAATATTCCTTTATTATCCTTTTAGTGTCCATGAGATTGGTAGTGACGATACCTCTTTCCTCTGTGATATTGGTAATTTGTATCTCCTCTTTTTTTCTTTTTAATTTCTTTTTTTTTTTTTAATTTTTTTTTCAACTTTTTTTTATTTATTTTTGGGACAGAGAGAGACAGAGCATGAACGGAGCATGAACGGGGGAGGGGCAGAGAGAGAGGGAGACACAGAATCGGAAACAGGCGCCAGGCTCTGAGCCATCAGCCCAGAGCCTGACGCGGGGCCCGAACTCATGGACCGCGAGATCGTGACCTGGCTGAAGTCGGACGCTTAACCGACTGCACCACCCAGGCACCCCTTTTCTTTTTAATTTCTATCCTTTCTTCTTGGTTAGCTTGACTAGGGGTTTTTCAGTTTTATTGATCTTTCAAAGGACCAACTTTTTGTTAATTTTCTCTGTTGTTTTTGTTTTCAAATTCATTAATTTCTGTTCTAATTTTTAGTATTTCCTTTCTTCTGGTTTAATTTGCTTTGGATTTAATTTGCTCTTCTTTTTCTAGCTTTCCTAAATTGAAAGCTCAGACGATTGACCTTTTTTTTCCCCTAAAATGCATTGCAGGGATTCCTGGGTGGCTCAGTCAGTTAAATGTCCGACTCTTGATTTCAGCTCAGGTCTTGGTTTCAGGGTCTTGAGTTCAAGCCCCACATTGGGCCCCCCACTGGATGTAAAGCCTACTTAAAAAGAAAAATGCATTTCAATGTTATAAATGTCCTTCTAAACACTACTTTCACTGCAACCCACAACTTTGGACAGGTTGTATTTCAACTTTTACTTATTATAAAACATTTTTAAAATTATTTTTATTATTATGAAGTAAGTTCTATACCTAACGTGGGGCTTGAACTGATGACCCTGAGATCAAGACTTGCATGCTCTACTGACTGAGCCAACCAGGCACTCCTTAAAATATTTTTTAATTCCTTTTGAGACTTATTCATTGACTCATGTATTATTTAGAAGTGTATTGTTTGATCTCCAAATATGTTGGGATTTTCGAGCTATCTTTGTTATTGATTTCTAATTACCTTGTGGTCTAAGAGCAAACTTTGTATGATGTCTATTCTTTTAAATTTGTTAAAGTGTGTTTTATGGCTTAGAATGTGGTCTATCTTGGTGCATGTTTCATGTGAACTTAAGAAGAATGTGTATTTTGCTGTTGATGGATGAAGTATTCTATAAATGTCAATTACATCCGGTTGAATGATAGCACTCTTCAATTCTACTCTATCCTTCCTGATTTTTTGCTTGTTGCATCTGTCAATTACTGATAGTTACTGAAGTCTCAAACTCTAATAGTGGACATATCTATTTCTCCTTGCAATTCTATCAGTTTTTGCCTCACGTATCTTCAAGCTTACTAATTCTTCCCTCACCCAGTTTCCAGTCTATTGATGAGCCCATCAAAAGCGTTCTTCATTTCTGTTATGTGTTTTTTATTTCTAGCCTTTCCTTCTGACTCTTTATTAGGATTTCCATCCCTCTGCTTATATAACTCATCAACATTTTCCACATTGTCCACTTTTTTCTTTAAAGCACTTAGTATATTAATCAGTTGATTTTAAATTCCTTGTCTTGTGGAGCCTGGCTGGGTCAGTCAGTTAAGTGTCTGACTCTTGATTTTGGCTGAGGTCATGAGCTCACAGTTCCTGAGTACAAACCCTGAGTCAGAATCCCCACTGACAGTGCAGGGCCTGCTTGGGATTCTCCGTCTCTACTCCTCCTCCATTCACTCTCTCTCTCTTTCTCTCAAAAATAAATAAACTTAAAAAAATAAAAAATAAATTCCTTGTCTCATAATTCCAAAATCTTTGCCATGTCTGAATCTGGTTCTGATGCTTGCTGTCTCTTAAGGTTGGTTTTTACCTGTTAGCATGCCTTGTAATTTTTTGTTGAAAGCTCACATGATATACCAGGTACAGGCCTTTGGTGTGAGTTTTTATGTTTACCTGCTAGGAGTTGGGCTATGTTTAATGCTTGCTGTGGTGTCAGAGACTAAAATTTCCCCTAGGGTCCTTGTTTTTGTCTCCCCTATTGTCTTTGGGTATTCCTAGAATAGGAATTTAAGAATAGAGTCTGAGTCTTGCAGTTCTTTTAGCCTTAATCTCCAGTTATTATTATTCAGAAGGCCTCTTGATGAGGTGGCAAAGTGTGGGAGAAGTGTTATATAATCCTATAATTCAGTCTCCGTCTTCTGGTGAATTTGAGTTGGTTATTTCCTTTCCCCCTTGTCAAAGGCTAGAGGAGGCTGGAGTTGGGTATTTCCCTTCCCCCAGGTGGGTCAGGCTTTGGGAAAACCCCAGTTAGGCTTCAGTAAAACAGTTTTCCTTGAAGGACCACTTTGTGAAGGAGAACTGAGAGCTCTTTAGCACTCTAAAAATGATTACTATCCTCCCCCCCTCAAGGGATTTTTCTCTGCTCCTTACAGCGAAAATTTGGTATAGCTCTTCATGGTAAAATTTAGGAAAGTGTAAGGGCCTTCCTAATCCTGGGCCTCTTAGGTGTTTTAAACTCTCAAGTGAGTCGGCAATGAGTTTCCAACAATCTTTTTAGTTGTAGTTTAAAGTTTTCTCACTGATACTGGCTCTAGCTGCTGGTTTTTGCTCCTGGGCTTCTGCTCCCTGTAAACTGTGATTCTCTGTATCCATTTGTCTGTCTCTCAGTTTTTAGGGCAGCAGTTTGCCCTGTGACTTCAGTTCTCTGCTAGATCTGAGAAAAGTTGTTGATTTTCAATTTGTTCAGCTATTTTCTTGTTGGGAGGTTGGAAGTGATGACTTCCAAGCTCTTTACATGTCAGGTGGGACCAATGTGGTGTCAGTGTTAACCATTCGTGAACTATGTGATAATGAGTCTCATTTTCTCATCTGTGAATAATAATATCTACTTTGCAAAGTTGTAGCTATTTGGGGTTTGTGTATGCAAATCACTTAGCCAAGGTATAGGAGTTTAATGAGTGGTTGCTTTTTTATTGGTTGATGGCACACTTTTCTGAGAATCTGGACACATTCCAAATAGTAATATAATCTGGACTAAGGATTGCAAACAACCTTTCACAATGATTTAACTAAGTCTTTATTTATTCACTTCTTTCATTTGAAAACCAACACTCAGTTCAGTTTTCAACATCTTCTAACACTTACTTTATATTATCATTCAGTAAAAATTATTTTTCTGAATGATGAGTGTATTAAATCTTCATTCATTCCATATATATAAATTACTTTCTTGAGCTTCTTGTTTTATATCTGCAGCAGCAAATCACTTAGTACCAGCAAGTTCATCAGAGTTAGAAACGGAAGAAATGAGAATGAGTCCTAATTCCCTCACTAATTAGCTGAATGATTTTAGGCAAATCATTTACATACTTGGACAAGTCATTTACATACTTCAGTTTCTTCATTCAAATCACAAACTATTTGAAACAGTTGATCAAAAACCCCTTTCAGGACTAAATTTCAAGCTTTTTTTTTTTCCCCAGTAATCTCTACATTCAAGTGGGGCTCAAACTCATGACCCCAGGATCAAGAGTTGCATATTCTTCCAACTGAGCCAGCCAGGCTCCCCTAAAATTTAATCTTTTAATCATGGATCAAAATTAAGAACTAACACTTTGTTTTATCATTATTAAATATTTATTTATTTATGAGAGAGAGAGAGAGAGAGAGACAGGGTGTGAGTGTGGGAGGGGCAGAGGGAGAGGGAGACACAGATTTCAAAGCAGTCTCCAGGCCCTGAGCTGTCTGCACAGAGCCCGACGTAGGGCTCGAACTCATGAACCGTGAGATCATGACCTGAGCTGAAGTCAGTTGCTCAACCAACTGAGCCACCCAGGCGCCCCAAGAACTAACACTTTTCATTTATTGATTTATTAAATATTTATTTATGAGCTCTTGGGTATATTGCACAGTATTAGCCATAAGGTATTGAGATAAAGAAGTAGAACCAAATAAACATAAAGCTTATAGTCCAGTTAGGAGTCAGGCATTACACCAATAATCACACAAGTAAATAATTACACATTGTGGTAGGTTCTGTGAAGGAAACTTCAGTCTTGGTGAATAATGGGCCCTAGAAGGACTGATTTTATTGGAAGGTCATGAAATATTTTTCTAAGTGACAGTAAGCAATGGTCAGGTAAAGTGTAGGGAATAGAGAGCATTCCTGGTATAAGAATAGCCAATTCCAGGTATAAGAAAAGTCCTGAGACAGGAAGAGCTTGACACATTAAAAAAAAAAAATGCAAAGGTGGCTGGCTAGGCTGGAGCCTAGTGAGCAGAGGGGAAATGATGTAAGGAGGCTAGAGGCGCAGACAGGGACTGGATCCCCAGAGAGCCTTGCCTTGTCAGACTTTGGGTTCTCTCTTAGAGTAATGGAAAATAACTAGGTTCTTCCAAAGTTCCTTGAAGCTGATGTTTAGCTTCACTCTGTAGACCTTTTTCTCTTTAAGATCTGTACTCTGCAGAGCAAAAGAACCTGTCTGAAGAAATCATATCTACAATGACTAATACAAGAGTAGCTCAAGAAGCAAACACTGGATTGCCTTTGGTGTAGGGTTTAAGGCAATGGTTCTCATTGTTGGCTACAGAGTGGAATCCCCTGGGAAGTTTTAAAAACTCCCACTGCCTTGTTTCCCCTTTTGAGAAATTTCATCTAATTAGTCTGGGGTACAGCAAGAAAATTTCTCAAGCTTCTTGGTGATTCAAATGTGGAGTCCAAATGGAGAACAATTGGGAGGGAAATCTAGAAAGCTCAAAGTTTTAACAGTTTTTGTTCCACCACATATTCATCCATTTTCAGAAGGAATTTTTAAAAACAGCCAATATGCTTGTCAGGAAGTGTTCTCAGTATTTCACAAAAGTAGACCCTTATAATTCTCACAAGAATGCTGTGATTATTTTCCCCACTGGATAAACAAGGAAATTCAGAGTTTGAGTAACTTGCCCAAGGCCACATCATTAGTAAACAGCAGAGCTGTATTTGAACTGAGGCAATCTGGCTCCAAAGTCTTCATTCTTATCTACTTTGTTATAAGGTCTCTTTTGGAATCAGAAGAGAAGTGATAACTTGCCTGCCTTCTACATTATCAGTATAAGTCTAATAACTACTTATTGGACTTCAAGTCCTCCAAAAAAAAACACCACTTATTAGACTTCAAGTCCTTCAAGACCTGATCCTTAATAAGAAAAAAAGAAAGAAAAACAAAAGCACCCCAGGGGTACCTAGCTGGCTCAGTTGGTAGAGCATATGACTCTTGATCTCTGGGTTGTGAGTTCAAGCCCCACACTGTGCATAGAGCTTATTAAAAAAGAAAGAAAGAAAGAAAGAAAGAAAGAAAGAAAGAAAGAAAGAAAGAAAGAAAGAAAGAAAGAAAGAAAGAAAAAGAAAAGAGAAGAAAATCACCCTATATAGGTAAGACCAGGAAAAGAGTCATAAACAGAAAATAATCTCTCCAAAGAAAACAACTTACATTGTTTTTTAAAACTACTTAATGAAATTCAAGTGCAGTAAAGAAAAAGTACTAGACACATATAAAACAGAAATCTCCAACTAAATATGTTGGTAGATAAACTGAAAAAGATTGGTTGGTCACTGTAGTGGCCTAGAAAGTAAAGTCTAAGAATGCTCTCAAAGTGCAAAGGAAAAGCAGACATGGAAATCAAGAGGGCAAACAGGCAACTAAGAGCAGAAAGGCAAAAGACCTAACATAGAAACAACAGGCACTCTAGACAGACAAAAAGAAGCATTCAAGAGAGCTGAAAGATCTGATTTTGTAAATTAAAAAGGCTCCCAGAATTCAGGGTAGACTGAATTGATAAGAAAATATACATACACAACCTGATAAAAATTCCTGAACTCTATGAATAAAGAGAAAATATTATTTGCTACCATTTAGAAAGAACAAATTGCTGAAAAGGAAAAAAAGAACCAGATTTGCATTGAACTTACTGTTAACTCCAGAAGCTTCAAGGCAGTAGAATAGGATCTTTACAGTGGGAAAAGGCAAGATTTTTAACTTAGCTATGATGTAATTAGCCCCATCAAATGAAGGAACAGTCCTTTTCTTTTTTTTAAATGCTTATTTATTTTTGAGAGGGAGCAGGGGAGGGGCAGAGAGAGAAGGAAACAAAGGATCTCAAACAAGCTCTGTTCTGGTAGCAGACAGCTGGAGGCAGGGTTTGAACTCACAAACCCTCATTCATGACCTGAGCCGAAGTCAGATGCTTAACCGAGCCACCCAGGCACCCCAAAGAACAATCTCGGAAAATGTGCAGTAATTCAGGGGTGCCTGCCTGGATGGCTCAGTTGGTTAAGTGTCCTACTTTTCATTTTGGCTCAGGTCATGATCTCATGGTTTATGAGATCGAGCCCCAGAGTGGGGCTCTGCACTGACAGCATGGAGCCTGCTTGGGATTCTATCTCCCTCTCTCTCTGCTCCTTCCTTGCTCGCTCTCTCTCTCTCTCTCTCTCTCTCTCAGAATAAATAGACTTTAAAAAAAAGAAAGAAAGAAAATGTGCAGTAATTCAGAGAATAGATCATTCACACGCCTCATCTAGAAAAATATTAAGGAAAAAAAACAAATAAGCTCCTGAGTCTGATTAAGTGAGAGAGAGCAAAAAATAGACACAATTGGACATGAGAAAGAAGACATACAACATATTCAGCAGAGATTAAAAGGGTTATGAGAATACGACTAGCAATTTTTTTTTTTTAATTTTTTTTTTTTAACGTTTATTTATTTTTGGGACAGAGAGAGACAGAGCATGAACGAGGGAGGGGCAGAGAGAGAGGGAGACACAGAATCGGAAGCAGGCTCCAGGCTCTGAGCCATCAGCCCAGAGCCCGACGCGGGGCTCAAACTCACGGACCGCGAGATCGTGACCTGAGCTGAAGTCGGACGCCCAACCGACTGAGCCACCCAGGCGCCCCACGACTAGCAATTCTATAACAACAAATCTGAAAGCCTTTGATGAAATGGACAATTTTCTGGCAAAATATAAATTACCAAATATGTGCACTCTGTATACAAATTACAATCTTTATAAAAGAGATAGTAAAGATGATTTAAAAAAAAATTCAGTACTTGAAAAAGGCTCCAGTACCAGATGAATTCCCAACTTCTAAAGAATAGGTAACTCTGTTCCTTTTAAAGAAAGTTCTTGTTTAAATTAGAAGGATTCCTAATTTATTTTAAGAAGCCAGAATAAGTTTATGGGGTGCCTGGGTGGCTCAGTCGGTTGAGTGTCCGACTTCAGCTCAGGTCATGATCTCACACTCCATGAGTTCGAGCCCTGCATCAGGCTCTGTGCTGACAGCTCAGAGCCTGGAGCCTGCTTCAGTTGTGTGTCTCCTCTCTCTCTCTGCCCCTCCCCTGCTCATACTCTGTCTCTCTCTGTCTCAAAAATAAATAAAAACATTAAAAAAAATTTAAGAAGCCAGAATGTTTAAAATATAGCATTTAACTTCCCATATGTTAGGCATATTTTATCCAATTCTATAATAAACACAATCGGGGTAACAACTAATTAATACATTACTGGGACTCCTGGCTGACTCAGTTGGTAGAGCATACAACTCTTGATCTCGGGGTCATGGAGTCTCGGGGTCCATGTTGGGTATACAGCTTACTTAAAGATATTTATATTACATTTGGGGAAAATGTTATTTTAATGCTAACTTCGCATCCAAGAATGTAGTGTGTCTTCCCATATCTTCAGGTCTAACTTTTTTTTTATTATGCCTACCAATAAAATTTTATAGATTTCATATATTTAATCGATATTTTTCCTAAGCATTTTATATTTTTCCACTATTATGAATAAAACATGGAATATTTTTCTCATTATTTCTAGGTCCTTTTTGCCAGAAAACTGAAAAACCTAATGAATTTAGTACATTGCTTTGATACATAGCCACTTTACTAATCTCTTATTAATTCTACTAGTATGTTATTGAATATCTTAGGTATATAATGGGTAGAAGCAGTAAAGATGTTATTAATGCTGTCACATCCACAGTTTCCTGGAAATTAAAAAAAAAATTTTTTTTTAGAGAAAAAGAGAGTGTGAGTGGTGGAGAGGAGCAAAGGGAGAGAGAAAGAGAATCTTAAGCAGGCCCCAGGCTGTCAGCACAGAGCCCTTGCACAGCCCGATGCAGGGCTTGATACCACAACCCTGGGATCATGACTTGAGGAAATCGAGAGTCAGAAGCTCAACGGACTGAGCCACCCAGGTGCCCCTGGAAGTTGTTTTTTTAATGAAAACCACACTAGGGGGGCATTATAGGGACATAAAAAAGACAAATCTTGTTAATTTCTCCCCCCCCCCCGCCCCCGCCCCAGCATCCTAAGGGATTCCACTGGGGAAGAGAAGAATGGTTGCGTTTCAGCCAAGCTTCATCTCCTTTCTAGTCGATCTTAATAAATAATGTAGCTCACAAAATCTGTGCCTTTGATAGGTTTTTTTGTTTGCTTGCATAGAAATGACAAAAAATAATATACTCATCAGTAAATGGTTTTCATTAATTCATTGATTTAACTAAGTATTTTTAAATGCCTACAATGTGTCAGGCACATTGTATGCATTTTGTGTGCACTGGGCATACAAAAATAAGAAACAGTCTCTGATGTCAGGGGCCTTATGAGATAGTAAGTAGACAAGCTCCTGAACATTTAATTTCGATATATTATATAATCGCAAAAATAAGAATATATGTAGGGCATTATGGGAGCATTGTGAAAAGAGATTCCTAATCCAGTTTAGATAGGAGTGGTTAATAAAGTCAAATACAGTAGAGAGAGCCAAACAGGTAACTAAGACATGTCTACTGGATTTTGCAATATTGAGATCATTTTTAATTATACCTGAGGAGTGCTATGGAAACAGATAGAGTGGTTTGAGTACTGAAAAAGTGGAGATAATGTATGAAGATATCTTATTTAAAAATGAATTTGAAGTGGAAGACTCCTTCAAAGATGGAGAGGCCATATAGTGTGAGATTACTATCTAAAGCTATACTGTTTACATTTGGAATTTGGCTCTAATGTTTCTTAATCTGATCTTAGTCAAGTTACTTAACCTTTCTGTATCTTGGTTTTCCTTCTCTGTAAACTGGGAAAGAAACTAATAGTACCCACCTCATAGTATTGTTAATGGAATTAAATTAGTAAATACATGTAAATAGAAGTATGGTACATAGAAAATACTGAATAATTGTAGCTTTTATTATTAGGTAGGAGAGTTGGAAGTTGAGGAAGAATATACCTGTTGACCTAGTTTTAGTGATCTCAGCAGAGTCATTTACTGAGAGTACCTGTTGTAGGTTTAATTAAGACCAGGAATACCAATTAAAAACCAGAGGCTGTCAGACTAGATTTAAACAAAACAAAACAAAAACAAGACTCAACCGTATACTGTTTACAAGAAACCCATAAACATAAATTAAAACTAGAAAGACAGAAAAAGATATACCATACAAACAATAATCAATACAGCGTTTAAAAAGAATTACAACAGCTATATAGATTTTTTTTTAAGATTTTATTTTTAAGTAATCTCTATATGCAATGTGGGGCTTAAACTCACAACCCCAGATCAAGAGTCACACACTCCACTCGAGCCAGCCAGGTGCTCCTGCAATAGCTATATCACTATCAGACACAGTAGACTTCAAAACAAGGACTGACATCAGGAATAATGAGGGGTCAATAATAATAGAGGGTCAATTCTCCAAGAAGATCTAACAGTAGTAAATGTATATGCACTTAATAACAGAGCTTCAAAAATAGATGAAACAAAAACTGATAGCGCTAAAAAGAGAAATAGACAAATCCACAATTGGGGTTGGAGACTTTGTCATAGAAGTATTAGAAAATCAATATAAAGATAGAGAAGATCTGAATAATTCTTTCAATTCACTTGACCTAATTGACATTTATAAAAAAAAAAACAAAACTTGTCCCAATATCAACAGAATGCACATTCCTTTCAAATAAATAGAATGTTCACTAAGACCAGATTCTTGACCATAAGACAATTTAAAACAAATTTATTTTTTTTAACGTTTATTTATTTTTGAGACAGAGAGACAAAGCATGAACGGGGGAGGGTCAGAGAGAGGGAGACACAGAATCTGAAACAGGCTCCAGGCTCTGAGCTGTCAGCACAGAACCCGACGCGGGGCTCGAACTCACGGACTGCGAGATCATGACCTGGGCCGAAGTCGGCCGCTTAACCGACTGAGCCACCCAGGCCCCTTAAGACAAATTTAAACAAACATACGAAGGATGTTCTCAAATGATGACAATTAAATTATAAATCCAAAACATGGGGCGCCTGGGTGGCGCAGTCGGTTAAGCGTCCGACTTCAGCCAGGTCACGATCTCGCGGTCCGTGAGTTCGAGCCCCGCGTCAGGCTCTGGGCTGATGGCTCGGAGCCTGGAGCCTGTTTCCGATTCTGTGTCTCCCTCTCTCTCTGCCCCTCCCCCGTTCATGCTCTGTCTCTCTCTGTCCCAAAAATAAATAAAAATGTTGAAAAAAAAATTATAAATCCAAAACAGAAAGATATGGCAAATCCTCAAATATTTGGAAATTAAATGACACATTTATAAGTAACTATTAGTTTATATTGCTGCTATAACACATTGCCACAATTTTAATGGCTTAAAGTAAAATAAATTTATTATCTTACAGTTCTATAGGTAAGACACAACATGGGACTCCACTTGCTTTTTCCAGCTTCCAGGTGCCATCTGCATACTCAGTTCATGATTCCCTTCCCATATCTTTAAAGCTAGCAATGCTGGATCATCACTCTAACCTTGTTTTTGTTGTCACATCTCCTTTTCTGCTTCTGGCTTCCACTTTTAAGGATCCCTGTGATTACACTGGGCCTGCCTGGATAATCCAACATAATCTCACTATTTAAAGGTCAAATGATTAGCAACATTAATGCCATCTGCAACCGCAATGCCCCTTTGTTGTGTAACCTAACATATTCACAGGTTCCAGTAATTAGGGGCTGGGAGAAGGAGAAGAGGGATGTTATTCTGCCTTCCACAACAACTGCATTTGCTCAAAGAAGAGAAAGCTTCAAGGGAAACGTAAAATGTGTGTGTGTGTGTGTGTGTAATGAAAATACATTGTGCTAAAATTTGTGGATACAGCCATTATAAATACTTGTAATAAAAAAGAATAAAGATCTCAATTCAGTAATCTAAGCTCCCACCTTAAGGAACTGGAGAAAGAAGGTCAAATTAAATCCAAGCAAGCAGAAGGCAGGAAATAATAAAGAGTAGAAATCAATGAAATTGAGAACTGAAAAATAATTGAGAAAAATCAATGAAATCAAAGACAATTCTTAGAAAAAACATAAATAAAATTGATAAATCTCTAGTGAGCCTGACCAAGAAAAAAAAAAAGAATACATAATAAGCAATATCAGGAATAAAAGGAAGATCAGTACAGACGTACCGACACTAAAGAATAATAAGGAAATATTATGAAGAACTCAAATTAGAACCAGAAGTAGAATGAGAAAAGCCTAATAGTGATAAAAGGGTATGGGAGGAAGCTGAAGCCAGAAAAGAAAAGGAACTCATAGGTAGCCCTGAGAATGAAGTTAATGACTATGAATTTGTATTGATGCACAAAATCCAGGTGGCTCAGAGAATTTTTCCAGTTTACTTGAAAGGTGGTGCTCTGTGATGATGCAGTAGAAATATAAGGATATAAGACAATAAAGCATGTTGGTAAAAGAAGAGTTTTAGTTGCTCAATATGGAGGCCAAGCCTGGTGATGAGGGAAGGCAAGGGTATGAGGGAGTTAGAAGTAGGGGGGATGGAGAGACCAAGAGAGGGCTGATAGATGGACTGGGGATGGGGGTGAATTTTCTGCATTATAGCTCCTCTGTAAATGTTCTTTCCTCAGCAGCTGTTCTTGGTTCAGCCTCATGGGGTTTACACACAACCTGGAATTTAGTCTAAATGATTCAAGGGAGGGACACATACGCAAATAGGGTTGGGGAGTCAGCAGCAGATGGAGGCTCAAAGAATTGGAGGTTTGTACAAAAGAAAAAAAAAGATTTATTGAAAACGAAGGCATAAGAGAGCTGGTATTTGTGGAGGGTTGTTCATTTATTTTACATCTCCCATGTTCTAGGCATTATTCTGGACACAGGGTATAATGAATGGTGAGCAAGGCAGACAGATCTTTACTACCATAGGGTTTATGGCTGTAATACTGATAAATAAATAGGTAATTGTAATATTTAATGATATATGCTAGGAAGTACTTAGAAAGTGGCATAGAGGAATGGCAAGATTTTAAATGAGAACTTACCAAGCAGGAGTGAGTAGCCAATAGGAGAAAACCCTCAAGCAAGTGGGACTGAATGTTATAATCCTCAGTGTATATATATACTTACAAACTTCCCATTAGAGCATCCATGGCCATTGGAAAGCTCTCCAAAATCACAAATCTCTCATAAGAGCACTCAAATTATTTCACCAGGGCAGAACAATTTCTCTGGTAAGAGACTTTTCCATCACTATACTGATTTATTACTCAAGAAAATGGAAAAGTATAGTCATTCAGGCCTAGTTGAAGTGGACAAGTCTCTTTAGAATTCCAGCTCTATATAACTACTGATATTTAGTTTTAAGAAGTAAGCATACTGGCCTGACTCAACAAGACTGCTAACATTCTGAACTGAACCTTTTCAGTAATTTAGAAATTGCTGGTACACAATTCTATTGCCAATCATGCCAAACAAACACTTTCATCTGATACAACTTCATGTTCTGGTTATTTCAAAATACAATTTATAAATGTGAATATAAAATAAACATCAAAGGAGCCTGGGTGGCTCAGTCAGTTAATCATCCAACTTTGGCTCAGGTCATGATCTCTCTGTTTGTGAGTTTGAGTTCCACATTGGGCTTCCCACTGTCAGCATAAAGTCTGCTTCAGATCCTCTGTCCCCCTCTCCTTCTGCCCTTCCCTTGCTCTCTCTCTCTCTCAAATAAATAAACATTAAATAAAATAAAATACACATCACAAGTAAACAAAGTGGCTTCTTGTCCTACCTTTTTAACTATTGAGAGTGTATGTTTTTAGTGGAAATTGGTAAGTTGTAAGAATCTCAAAGTTTGGCTTAGATTCCTTCTTGTTCTTGTTCTTGTTCTTGTTCTTTTTTTTTTTTAATTTTTATTTTAGAGGGACTGCACACAAAAGGGGGAGAGGGGCAGGGCGGGGGGTGGGGGTGGGGAGAGAGAATGAATATCACGATCCTGGGATCCTGGGATCATGACCTGAGCCTAAAACAAGAGTCAGATGCTCAACTGATTGAGCCACCAAGACGCCCCTTAAATTCTTTCTCTGACAAAAATATATAACTCAAGACACTTTTTTTTGAGACACTTTTAATTAATATTGTCACCTTAGGGATAAATACCTTGGAAACTGTCCCTTCCTCCCTTCTCCTAGACTACATGTCTCTTGGAATATTCTCGTTTTCTATAACTCAGAAGAAAATCTCCCAATGGTTTCTTTCTTTTTCATGTTGAGGCACTTCTGAGTTAGTCTTGGGTGTGCTCTAGCCAACCTGGTAAATTTCATTGAGCTGCTTGTGCCCCTTTGTGGCCGATGCTTACAATTACAGCTCAGTTTTGTTTGCCTTTGCGAAGCCTCTGAACTGTTGCTTCAGATGCATGAATAGTTGCCTCTGAAAGCTAGAAAGAACCACAGGAAAATGGGAAGAAAGCCAGCTAGAAGGTAGGGGCATATGGGCTGCACAAGAGGAGAAGATACCTGAGCAAGGACCAGATTCTGATTGAAAGCAGAAGGAGGTATGGATGCCAGGTTGGCATCAAACATGACCACTACATATTACTGTAACTGTGTTGCCTCCCACACTAAAATATGATCAAGCCCCATGAAGGCAGAGACATCTTGCATGACACTCTGCAAAGATTGTTGAATGAGCAAATGGAGGAACAAATGGGTTTAGTCTATAGCAAGTTCGCAGGAGAGAACAATTTTTCTTTCTATTGTTCTTTTGTTTTTTAAGTTTTATTTATTTAAGTAATCTCTATACCCAACATGGGGCTTGAACTCATGACCCTGAGGTCACGAGTTCCATGCTCTTCCAACTGAGCCCGCCAGGTGCCCCTCTTTCTATTGTTAATTACTAGTACTAGATGCTTAAAATGGAAAATGTTTTGACAATTCTGTTTAACAAAGCCCCATATGTCCAAGAGCATTTCTCAAACCTAGTATTTTATAGGCTTAGATTTATGTGTTCACTTGTTGTAATTAATAAATGTTATTTATTACATTCCAAGGGCACTTGGGCACTACATTCCAAGATCTGAAGATTTAAAAAATGTGAAAGACACAGTTCTAGCCCCCAGAAGAGAGCACATCAGATTATAGTGTTATCCTTTCCAATCCATTTTTCAAATTATAGGCAGAGTGATTTTTTTTTTAATTAAATCTGATTATGTCAGCCCCTTGATTAAAATCCTTCATTGCTGAAAGGCTCTTTCAGTATTGGCCCCTGGCTTCCTTACAGGTCTCATCTGGAGTTCTTTTCCTTTCTGCATTCTTACCACATTTTCAGTTGCTGAACTTTAGATGCTCCTTCCTACGTCAACGCTGTTGGACATACTGTTCTCTCTACTTGCAAAGCTATCCTCCCTTCTGGCCTAGATTACTCCTAACCAAATGCATGCATTACTCTAGAATGCAAAATGGGTTGAGTCCTGATACACCTTTGCAGGATACTCTGAACTGCTTTATCAAGATGAAAGCATTCTTTATGTAATTGACTGTTTTTGTCTTCTGCTAAAATGTAAGCTTAAAAAAAAAAAAAAGATTTTCTTACGCAATCTCTACACCCAACTTGGGGCTTGAACCCAGAACCCTGAGATCAAGAGATGAATTCTCAACAGACTGAGCCAGCCAGGCACCCCTAAAATGTAAGCTCCTGATGATAGAGATGTTGTATCATGTTCAGTACAGTGCCTGGCACGTGGTAGCCACCTTCAAATATTTGTTGAATGAATGGACTATCAGGCTTGAAGTGGAAAAGGAGTCTAATGAATAAGAATATGTTTGCTTGAGTGACAGTAGATTTCTAGTTGCCACATTTCAGAACACCTGTGTGGTTTCTTAGAAGAGTGTGTTTCATAAAAGAGGAGGGAGGCAGATCAGGAAAGATAAGCAATCATCCAAAAAGTCAGTTCTCTCCAGGTGGAATCAATATGGAATGTCAGAAGCTTCATGGAAGACAGAAAAACTGGGGAGCCAAGACATACTGGCTTAAGATGTATCATTCATTCATTCCCAAGTATTTCTAGAATTCCTATTATGTGCTTGGAACAGGAGTTAGAAATTCAAAGGTGGGCCAGTCTTACACAGTTCTTGCCCTTAACAAATCTACAGCCTACTGAGAGACAAATACTCAGCGAAGTAATTTCCGTGAAGTGTTGCTAAAGAAGGTATGTACACCGGTGTCATGAAATACCTAATGAGGGGTGGGGGCCGGGGGAGAAGGAGAGGGATGGACAAAGGGACAAGGATGGGCGGTGAGGCGAGCCTTTTCGGTTTAAACTGAGACCTGAAAAATGAGGAGCCCTGACGGTCTGCGGAACTGAAAGAAGTTCAACAGCTATGATTTGGAATCCCACCAAGAGTGTCAAGAGATTGAAGGGCACCTTGGTAGATTTGGCTTACAGCGACCCCGGTGTGAGGGGTCATCAGCCTGGTGAACATTCCCTGGGCACGAACGATAACGTTCTGCCTTTCCACATTCCAGCAGAGCTGGGCTTCCTTCAAATCATCTATCCCTTAATCCCGCAGACTTCCACCAACTGCGGAGTGCTGGCGACCCGCAGACAACCTAACTCAACCGGAGACTGCGCGGAGGAGCTCCAGTCACAGCCAATTCCACCCCGGGAAGAGGCTCCAGAAACCCCACCCACGTCCAGGCACGTTTTCCTGGGCCGAGTCCCAGGGGCCGCCCGCGGCCGCCACGGTCACGTGACCCGAAGTGTGACGTAGGAGGAAGGAGACGCCATTAGAGGGAGGCGGAGAGGGAGTGCTCTTCGCCTTTCCTCGGGTGCCTGACGTGGTGGCTGGGGGGCCCTTCATTCTCGGACTTCCCTCGGCCCTTCCAGGCTTCGCCGGGAGGCGAGAGTGGAGACGGCGCCCCGGGTTGACGGGTCGGTGCGGAGGGGCCTGCGCCGGCCGCGGCTGTGAAGGCGCTGCGGCGGCTGTGGGGAGCTCGGCGCAGCTCTAGGGCTCGGGCGGCGGGGAAACGGGATGGCTGCGGCCGGCAGCGGAGGGGCGGCGGCGGGCAGAGCCTACTCATTCAAGGTGGTGCTGCTGGGGGAAGGCTGCGTGGGGAAGACGTCGCTGGTGCTGCGCTACTGCGAGAACAAGTTCAACGACAAGCACATCACCACTCTGCAGGTGCGGGCCCCAGGGAGCGGAAGGTGGAGCCTTGGGGCCCCTACCCCTCCGGGGCTGTGAGGACTTCGCTGCCATGGTCCCCTGGATCTGGGCTTACAGATCTCAGGCCTGTCACCGTTGTCTTCGTTTCGGAATGCTTTTCTGAATGCGTCCTAGGGACACGCGGGGTCGGGGCATCCTGTAGACGTAAGGACAGGCTGTTGGGAAGGGAGTGGAAGGGCCCTGAAAAGTCCCCCGTGTGGCTGGCTGCGCATATTGTGGAGTCCCCATCGCTTGGCTAGTTTTCCCCTTTGATTCACTTCCGCTTGTGCCCTAGGTGCCTTCACCCTACAGTCACTGACTGTCTGCCCTTTTTCTTTCTTTCGGAATTAGGAACTTAGCTGCGGATTTTATTTTGCGAACCTAGGTGCTTTGTAACTTCAGCGCTTACTGATGACTAAGTGTTTACGCAAGTTCCATTTTATCCTGGCTTCGAGTAACCTGCTGATTGGCGAAAGAGTCATCTTTGGAGGGTTTTTGAAATGACCGCTTGCGGGCGTGGGTTACGCAGTTTCCTTGCTGCCTGCATGGGTCTGACTTAAGGGGCAGTCATACTGTGAGGTCGGTCGACCCACATGCACTGGGAAACGTCATGTGAATACTAGCCAACAGTTGGTCCCCAAACTAACAGCTTCGTTGCTGCTGCTACATACTTTCTTTGCTTGTAGCATAGGGCCGGCTTTCTTCTGCAGTTACCTTAAGTTTGGTAGGAAAAGTGTTAAAATGTAATCATAGATTGGGAGTGAAGCCAGCCCTTTGAGGCAGTTGTAGCCTCCTCCCTCTTCCAAAGAAATCAGTTTGCACGTGTTAGAAAAAAATATGCAACTGATCTAACTTTCTCAAATTTAGTTACAGGTAGTAAAATCGAGTGTACTTTTTTCCCCCTTATGTTTATTTATTTTGGAAAGAAAGAGACAGAGTGTGAGGGGGAAGAGAGAGGGAAACACAGAATCGCAAACAAGTTCCAGGCTCTGAGCTGTCGGCACAGAGCCTGACGCGGGGCTGGAACTCACAAGCGGTGAGTTCCCGCCTGAGCTGAAGTCAGATGCTTAACTGACTGAGCCACCCAGGCGCCCCATAAATCGAGGGTACTTTTGAGCCTGATTGTCCAGGTTCATATTCCACCTCCATCTATTTATCTGTGATCTGTTATCTATTTAGTATGTTCTTGGGCATGTTAATTAACCTGTTTGAGCCTAAGTTTCTTGGTCTGTTAAAATGGCCATAATAATAATACCTAGCTCATAAGGTGGTCAAGACAAGTATACGTAAAATCACTTAGGACTTGGTTGTAAGCTCTCCATCTTTATTACTGGCCCAAATTGCACAATAGACTTTCATTAGTGATTGTGTAGTGTGTAAGAACATTGACACTATTTAATAGAACACACAATCTCCTAATTGTTGTGACATTTGATATTTGATGCTATTATTAAACTACTGAGTCTAGAATTCACAAAGATGCTCTGATGATTCCATATTCTATTTTTACTCCTGTTTTTACTCCTCTTAGGTAAAGCACAATATCTGAAAAAGTGAATGTCAGGAAACTCCTTTTTTTTTTTTCTTTGCATCCTTGTACAAGAGCACTTACACAATTTTAATAGTTGTTATTGTTGAGTGTTGCTAGTGAAATCAAGGGAATTTGTAGGATAAATACCTATGATTGTTTGGAACTTAGGAATTCATTTAGGTAAAGTAATAACAATAGTTAACATTCAGTGAATTCTTACTGTACCAAGTACTGTACTTTTCTTCTGTCATTTAATTCTTATTATAGCCTTTGAGGTGGTAGATAGTTTTATTAGCCCCATTTTGCAGGCAAAGAAACAGGCTTGGTTAAGTTGAATAATTTGCTGGGTGGTAGATAGTTTTATTAGCCCCATTTTGCAGGCAAAGAAACAGGCTTGGTTAAGTTGAATAATTTGCTGGGTGGTAGATAGTTTTATTAGCCCCATTTTGCAGGCAAAGAAACAGGCTTGGTTAAGTTGAATAATTTGCTGGCAGTCATTTTGCCATAAGTCATGCACGGTACCCAAGCTGAAATTTGAACCCAGGTCTGACTTCGGATTTTGAGCAAGTAAGTCACACTGCCTCTGGATATCGGTAAATCACCCCTTTAGTGGTTATCTTTGCGCTACAAATCTTACATAAAAGAGGAAATCATTATAATTGAGCCTCCCCCTTTAAGATAATTTAGTCCTTCAACCCAAAAATCGCACCTTCATTATGCATTTCAAAAACATCCTTGAAGCTAACAGCAGCCTAAAGGTTTTTAAATATTAGAGACCACTTCAACTATACTGGAGAGGATGAAGTTTATGGTAGATTTTCAGTATCAAAAACATAGCAGTCCTGACTTTAGTATTTATATAACTCTTATCATAAACAGTGTCTGGATATTATATTGTAGAATTGAGGATTTTGTTGCATACCAATGTGTGGATGCAGTATTTAATCTCTTTCGCTTACATATCAGTTCCTCTCATTTTAATTTTTTTAGAGAATTGTGACCTATTAAATAACAACCATGTATAATTTTAATTTCTAAATGGAGAGGAGATCATGCATCAGAACATCAGAAGACAACAGAGGAAGAGTCCCTCTTTTTTTCTCAACAGAACTACCTACTACCTATCTTTTGACATACTTTGTGTTTTGCAAGGTACACTATCTTACAATCATGTTCAAACAGTTAAGAGACGAAGGAAACCTAAGGTAGTTTATGGTTCACTGTTTCAGTCTTTTGTTTAATATTTCAGTCAAGTGATTGTTCACTCTTGTCTGAACATCTTGGAGGCGAGGTGAACTGGTACAGAAAGTGGGAAACTTACTATGTCCTAAGATGGCCCATTTCATTTTTGGACAGTTTTAATTTTCAATAAATTTTTCTGTGTATAAAGCCAAAATCTGTTTTCCTTGTAGTTTTCAGTTCTGTCCTCTGAATCTTGATCACATAAGATATCCCTTCCGATAGTTGAGGACAGCTGTCATATCCCTTGGTCTTACCTTTTGGGTAAACAGCTCTGGTTCCTTTAAAGGAATCTCTTATGACATCTTTCTAAACCATTTCACTATTTAATCATTGTCCTCTTTCCTTAAAATGTGATTCTTTGAGCTGTAGAAATGATTCCAAGTGTGCTTTGAATTTAGTAAAGTACAGGCTATCACCTTCCCTATTGAGAATCCTTTTCCAACACTGAAATAGAAAAGATTCTATGTGCTTGTAGACAGCTGCTACATTTATTAATATTGGGCTTGCTGTCTTAATCTTAATCCCTCTCCCCAAAAAGGCATTACATCCCTCAAAATCTTTTTTCTTTTATAGCTTTTTTTTTTTTTTTTCCTTTGGTCCCTAAGGTATTTGAACCATTAAAATAGGCTTTGATAAATTTACTCCAGGGGTCAAAGGCTGTTAATGTCCTTCTAAAGTTTGATTTTAAGTTCAAGAAACATGAGCTCCTGTGGGTCAGATACTTGGTTGGGTTCTGGGCATGCAAAGAAAAAGAAGGTTATGTTCCCTACTGTCTGGGTTAACTACTCATTTTAGCTTTGTCACCTGAAGATTTGCTAAGAATGTCTTCATTGTTTTCATCAGGTCATTAATAAAGACTTTGAAAAGTGGAGACAGAGGGAACGAGAGACAAAGCTCTGCGGCAGGTCTCATTATAGTCCAGTGATGTGTGACCAGAGATGTATTTTTCTTTAGTTGTGCAGTCTTAGGGTGGGGCTTTTTCAGACTATGCTTGAGCCATAGTCTTTCTCTTTGAGTGAGAAACAGTTACTGGTGGAGTGTTGTACATATTAATGATAATGGAAACAGAAACCAGCCTGAGATTTACTGTTATGGGCTATTAACTAGCGGGTACAAAGCCTTTAATGAAAATGTTCTTCTAGCATTATAAATCTAGCTTTTTGCCCTAGCTACATCAGTCTTGCCCACAGGGGATATCATGAGATGCTTTGTCAAATGCTTGCAGAAGACAAGATACACTGTGTTTCTGCATTAGGAAGCCATATGATGTGGTAAAAAGGGACAGGATTTTGAAGTTAGACTTAGTTTCATATTTTGGCTCCTACTTTATAAGCCTTTATGATCTTGGCAGGTTATTCTAACGTTTGTAAGCTGGCTCTTGATCTATAATATGGGAGAATCTCACTTATAGGGTTTTTTTTTTAGTTTAGTTTTTTTTTTTTTTTTTAAGATTTTATTTTTAGGTAATCACTACACCCAGTATGGGGCTCAAACTTACAGTCCCGACATCAAGAGTCAGTGCTTACTGAACAAGCCAGCCAGGTGCCCCTTTACTTATAGGATTTTTATGTCAGCCATCATAGGTAAACCTCTATCACAGTGCCTGGCACACGTTTGTTTTATAAATGTTTGCTATTGAATGAATAGATGGTGCTTAATTTGTGTTGGTTTCTTTCGTGGTAAATCAGTGAAAAAGGTAATGGAATTAGTTTGGCATGAATTATTTTGAGAACCCATGCTGTCTTTGAAAGATCACTACATTGTCTTTTAAAATTGTTTATAATTTTATACTTAATATAATCATATGTATGTACACATATATATGTTATGCTTTATATACATTTATTATTACTATACATATACATATATATTTGCTTATTCATTCTAGAGTTTTGGTTGGGATTGGCTTTTCTGGAAATTAACTTCTTTCTACAAAATTGTGACATTGGCCATGCTTTAATGTTTTAGCACTGCTCCCTTTTTTGCAGGGCTCCTCCTAGGTTACTAATAATTAAGACATAGTCTTGTAGGTGAGCTCTCTAAGAACTCAAAATCTTTTACCTAGTTCAGGCAACTTGATCTTATATAGAGTCCCCAAGCTCTTACATGCTTAACCTAAGCAATTAAAGTCAATGATTATTTCATACATGTTAAATATCAAACACTGTAATAGCTGGGGAATATAAAGAATAAGGTACTTTGACCATCATTTAGCTTTCTTGATTTTATTCTTAAATGTTTGTGCCATTTTGATTGTAACTACCTTTTCTCTTTGGTATGTCTTTTTATGTCTGTGCTCTTGGATGATCACTTCCTTTTCTTTCGTTGTATGCCCTTTACCTCCCTTATTTGAAGGTGTTTTCAGATCGTGCACTTAGAGTGTTTTCTGGCACTTTCCACCAGTCCCTTATATAAAAAGTAACATTTTTATAATCTGAACAATCGGTCATTTTCCGTTTTAGAATCCTAACTCGAATTCCGCCTATCTGCCTTGTGTAGTCGGGTAGGTGGCTGTCACTTGATGAGCAAAGCAGTGCTGTAAGGTTGGCTAGGCAGATAGTTTCCTGATAGTTTGGCAAATGAAGAAACTAAGCTTTGTATTCAATTTCTGAGGTCCCACAAATGGTAATGGTGTACATGTTTTCTTAAACTTGAAGTCTACTACTTTTATCCCCCATGCACCTTAACCTCCTGAGCAAAACTTGGCATTCAGATTCTAGCAGTTGATTTTACACTTGGCGTCATAGTCTCTAGTCTAGGAATCTTGGTTTGCTTACTTGTAAGATTAATGTTTTGAATGTCTGAAACATCTTCCAAGTAGTTCTGGAAGCCACACCAGTGTTGAACAGTTAATTCATTTACATTATCTTTTGGAGAGGGACGGGGGGGGGGGGGGGGGGGGGGAAGAGAGAGAGAATCTTAATCAGGCTCTATGCTCAATGGCTGATGGGGGGCTTGATCTCATGAGAGTGAGATCTTGACCTGGTCTTGAAATCCAGAGTCAGACGCTTAATGGGCTGAGCCACCCAAGTGCCCTACGTTATCTTTATAAAATAACAATAGGTGAAATCTTCATGTCACCCCCTCTTGGTATTTTACTAGATACATGTAGGTTATGGAGGGTGGGTGGTTTTCTTTTCTTAAAAGAAAATAGTTTTTCTGAATTTTGGTTTTAAGTTCCTAATATATAATGTCTGATTGCCATTTTCTGTTTTGTGTTTTGAGCCACTCCTGAGAAGTAACTTTTTGACTCTTATTTTCAAAATAGTCACTTGGACTGTAAACTGATTATGATTCTTGTATTTATGGAAATTAAGGACAAGAAATGAAGTATTCAGGCAGCCAGCTTAGTTTTCATTCTTTTATTTAATTGAAATACATTTGACATACAACATTGTATAAATTTAAGACATAACATGTTAATTTGTTACATTTGTATGTTGTGATAATGATTGCCATTGTAGCAATGCGGCTTAGTGTTCTGATAGCTAATTTTTATTGCCTTGCTACAGAGGAGTGTTTTATAAATTATCTGCCTGAATCTTTTTATGCCTTTAGTACTTACATATTAAGTAATAGATACTTTAAACACTTAAGTCTGAAACAGTGTTAGTGACTGTAACAAAAATAATGTCAGTGTTTAGTTTTATACACACACACGGACACACTTACTAATGAAGGTATGTTGAACTTAAAAGATAATAAAGACAGGAAAGTATTTCCCTACAATTCAGTTACTTTGCTGCTTTAGGTATATTACTTTGCCAGCAGTTAGGAAGCACAGCAAGTGATCTGGCTAATAACAACAACAAATACAAAAAAAAATAATTAAATAAGTTATGAAAAGACAGATACGATTTTTCTTATTTTCTATATTTATTTATTTATTTATTTATTTTTTTTTAATAGAGATTTAAAAAAAATATCCACTATGCTTTTGGATAAGATGTCTGATAAGTAAGTATCAGGTACAAATGACGGATGTGTGCCTCAGGTAATGAAATTGTTGATTTAATACCCCTAAAGTTTGGAAGATGAGGTCATTGGAATTATAAGTAGTGGTGCTGTAACTCAGGGTTTGGAGGAATAAGGTGGGACATCTACCATTACTCTGATCCTCATTACTTTGTGGCTACCCTGGGAATATTTTTGTGAGTTGAGTTGGTATCCAGGAACACTTAGTGTCCACGTGGAGGAGTGCCAGGTTAGGAATGTGTATGTTCTAGAATAAACAGCTTTGTGCAATGGAAAAAGTACTGTGGAGTCAGACAGGCTTCTACCCACTGCAGTACCCAAATGAGTTGTCTGACCTTGAGTGAGTCACTGTATTTCTTTAAATCTCGGGTTCACAACTGTAAAATGGCTGTAAAATAGCTACTTCACATGGTTGTTACAAAGAGTAAATGAGAAAGCCCAGCTTAGTGTTTGGCACACAGTATATATGTACTATTTATTTTCTTCCTATATTTCTAGAACCTTTTGAATTGATACTGTAATGCCACTTTCCCTTCACCTTTCTAGACTGGGGATTCTTCACTGAGATGTTGCCAGGGATTTAGAAATCCCTTGGGTTAAGTGTGTGAAATTGTTTTTTGGTATGTGCATGTGAGCAGTTTTCTTGGGAGTAAATCAGTTCATAGCTCTCATCAGATTCTTAAAGAAGTCCCATGATTATTTCTCCCTTACACTTTTATGTAACAGAATTAAGAACCACTGCCCTAGATTAAGTATAACTACAAGTGGCATCTGAGTGGTCTGCCCAAATTAAGTATGCCTCATAGAGGTGGTTAAAAAAGATAAGACAAATGTCAGCCTTTTAATTTTTTGCTATTCCATCTTGATATTATGTAAAATCTTTCACCTTTATTTTCCAATCTAATTGTATTTGCTTTTAAAACAGATATTTGTTCTTTAAGAAAATGTCTGTACCATATTAAAAACTTAGAATATATATAGAATGGGACACTTTATATTACACGAGGAATTTTCCATATAGTGGGACTTAAGTAGTTCATTATGAAGGAGAAAAAAAAAAGATTTAGTGAGGATCCTTGGATAATATAGTAGATATTTCAGTTAAAATAATTAGATTTGGGGCACCTGGGTGGCTCAGTCAGTTAAGCAGGTGACTTTGGCTCAGGTCATGATCTCACGGTTCGTGAGTTTGAGCCCCACATCAGGCTCTGTGCTGACAGCTGAGAGCCTGGAGCCTGCTTCAGATTCTGTGTCTCCTCCTCTCTCTCTGCCCCTCCCCTGCTGGTGCTCCGTCTCTCTCTGTCTCTCAAAAATAAATAAAAATGTTTAAAAAAAAGTTAAAAAATACAAAATAAAATAATTACATTTACAAGGAAACTTTTAGAAGCACATCTCTTCATAAATTGTGTTTTACCTTCATCGATTTATCCAGGTACATTGTAGATATGTTTATCTGTAATAACAGTATTTGTATGTCTGTTGTATTTGTGTGTCAGCACTGGCTTCTGCCTTCTCCATAAGAGAAGTATTATCTCAGATCTCAGTGTGGAAGATATGCTAGCATAGTGGTTATGAGTCGTGTCTGGAGCCAGCCTACCTGGATTTCAAATCCTACTCTGTCACTTACTATGTGACCTTGGGCAAGATACCCTTCCTGTGTCTTAAGTTTCCACATCTGTAATATTTGGATAATTATATCTAACTCAGCGTACTATGACATTGAATGAGTTAATATTGAAAAGCTCTTAGAATACTGACCATTTCATTGTAAGCCTCATGAGCATGCTAAATAAAAATGTGTAATCTAGTTGACATATTTCTACCCATGAAAAGATAATTTACAATATAAGCAAGGCAGTATATGGTATATATTAAAGATTAGGTTCCCTGTAATTCTTCAGGATAGAGAAACTCATTGTGGGTTGTATGGGTGGTATGAGAAAGCTTAAAAATTCAAGGAAGAAGAGTTTGGGTCATGAACTGGACTTGGATAGATGGGATTCAAATAGAGAAAAAAATACATCCAAATTAGAGGGGGAATTTTATGGACAAGCAGAATTGGAGGAATGTATATAAACCATATAAGCTGGAAAGTAAGTGGAAAAATACTAGAAGCTATGGACATGGACAATTGTGCAGGCCCTTGGATACAAAGATAACACTTAGAGATTTTTAGTTGTAGATTATGGTTCCCTAACTTTTATAAAGGAAAAGCTTATGAATGCTCTTATAAAAAGTACTCAGCACAGTTCTTGGTGGAAAGTAAGCATTTGGTAATTGTTAGCTAGTATTAGCAATAGTAGTAGAAATAAAAGTGTAGAGTTTCACTGTATGGATGGGCTGTCTGTGTACCTTTTAAAAATTGCATACTGAGGGACACTTAGGCTATTCCTTTTTTCTTTTATAATCAATATTGATGAGCAGCTTTCCATAAAATTGTATATCCAGGGTTCCTTAGGAGAGACTCAACACTGTCCCTTAAACTCACCATGGGAAGGTGGTGGTAAGTTTCCGAGGAAATGGTAAAAAGGGAAAGGATGGAGCTTTATCAGCTTTAATTGATTCCTGTCTATTGAGAAATCCTCACAAAACTCATGACAAAAAAGTTATTTTGATATTAGCTGCCAGCAGGGATATAGTTCAAGCAAACTTATTAAAAATGATATCTTACTAGAATACTTGAATGAGTTATGGTAAGATTTTTTTTAATCATGGAGACTTTAGGAAGATAATTTGGCATGTTGACTAGAGTGTGAGGTGAGACCAAAGTTGTTATAGTAGTATGAGATTGGTTGTCAGAGAACTCCAGAAGAAATATGAAGACAAGTCTTGGTAGTTTTGTTTTTGTTTTTGGAATATGGAATGTCAGAGGAGGAAGAATACTTAGAATATTTCTAAGAGTCTAAACCTCAGTGACTTGGGAATGTGATCAAAATACTGAAGTTGGAATGGAAAGCCAATTTTGTAAGGAAGATCAGTTTAAATATATTTGAGACAAGAGAGGTATTTAAGTTGACCTATATATTAAGTATTTGGGTGGGATTCAGATTTTGAGTTTCTTCATATAGCATTGATGTTGAACCCATGAAAATGGTTGGTGTCAAGTAGGTCACACAACTAATAAGTTGCAAGGTAAGATTCAAATCCACAGTTCTGATTCAAAGTTCATATTCTTAGCCCCTATGCTCTAATGAGTGGGAGAGGTCCTTTATTTAAATTCATTGTGGAAATATGTATTTGGTCTTCTCATTTTCCAAGTTATTTCTTTTGTTATTTTGCCATTTATTTTATATATGCTCCTTTCTATGTAATCTTTGTTTCATTTAATAAAATATCTTTAGTGTAGTTAAGGTTTTGAAGGAAGGCATTCCTGGATTTGATCTCCACTCTGCCATTTGTATCTATCTGTGTATTCCTTTGTTAATCACTAAATTCATTGGCTTTTTCTTAGTTCTAAATTTCCTTGGTGTACATACAGCAGAAAGCAATTCCTGAAATCTAGGTTCCTCCTTTAGTAATAATTCACCATCTTAGCTTTTTACCTGTTTTACCTTATTTCTCTGTACTTTCTTTTAGATACACCTAAATGTGACTGTCTCTGCACAACTTTGGACTTGGTTCTCTGTTCCTTTTTTAAAATGTCACCTGACTCTGAGTTCTGATTATATTTCCTCTTCAATCACTCTAGATTCTGTTTTCTCTTTTCTGTCTTTGTGGACTTGGTTCAGGCCCTTTTTGTTTTTCTCTCCAACTCTGTAATAGTCACCTGTTTCCAGGTCCAGTCCTGTCCTTTCCAGTCCAACCTCCTCTCCTATTGCAGAGTCATTCTCTTAAAATATAGATCTTATACTGCCCCAGTGCTTAAAATCCCTTCAATGATTCTCCATCATCAACAATATTATTCTTAACACGTATTCCTTAGGATGAATTAGGCATTTCTCTAGGGGAAAATAGGTCAAATGAGTTTGGGAAATGCTCGTATAGATGTAGTTAGTTTTTTTTTTTTTTTGGCAGAATCTTAGTGTGCCAGTGTGTATTATGAATGTACAGAGGGA
This sequence comes from Felis catus, assembly GCF_018350175.1. Lineage (NCBI taxonomy): Eukaryota > Metazoa > Chordata > Mammalia > Carnivora > Felidae > Felis > Felis catus. The sequence continues at coordinate 96,173,079 of NC_058374.1, forward strand.
ATGCAGAGCAATATGCTGCATATCCCAAATACATCTCACTGTAATATACATTAAAAGACACGTCTAGAGTCTTGGAACAGGTGTTATTAAGACCCACAAAGTAAAGTCTCTACATCTAGACATGGAACCCTAGCACTTTTTTTTTTTTTTATATTCATTTAGCCTTTGTCTTTTTCTGTAGTCTCATCTCTGGCATTGACCGTACTACCTTGGAGTTCTCCATGGGGAGGGAGTTATATGTTTCAGGCTTTGGTGGCTTTACCCATCTGTCAGGGAAAACCCATACTACTCCTAAAGGGGAGACCATCACCTTCTCTCTGAAGCCTTCTCTCATCCAGGCAGGCTTTACATTTCCTTTCTCAGTACTGTCTTTAGAGTGTACTTGGCAAGACCCTCCCATTTTAACAATTGTCACATGGTACTACTTTTCTTTACATGTTTATTTCTGCTGTATATAGACTGTAAGCTCCTTGAAGGCTGGAACCATTTCCTTTCATTTCTGTGACATTAGTACTTAAGATAATTATTAGATATGAATTAAATAATTGAATTATAAAATAATTGCGGAAATATTTCAAGTAATATTGGTATTCATACAGTTAAGTAAACTACCAGTAAATATATGTTTTATCTCACTTAGAAATCTCTTAGTTCTTTCTATAATGATTGGGTAAGGTGACATTAAATGAAATGCTCTAAGAGAAATTTTTATGGGGAAGATCTAGGAAAATGTTTAATTACCATTTTTTCTTCTTATTTTTCATAACTTGTGTCCATAAAACAAAAAACTGTTTTTTATATTAGGATATAACTAATGTTTTGTCTTCAGTGAAAGTAATGTTTAGTCATTAATAAAAAAATCAGTGATTACTTTTTCTCTCAGATAACTTGTTTCATATTGAGATTATTCTTCCATCTATAGTTTTTAGGGTAAGAAACATGAAATATTGTTTAATGTATATCTCTTTTCTTAGGCATCATTCTTGACAAAGAAGTTAAATATTGGTGGGAAAAGAGTAAACCTTGCTATATGGGTAAGTTAACCTTTTCAATTGAGTTTGTGAAGTCTTCTGCTATTCTTGATAATTTAATAACTAATTGGCTGAAAAAATAGGAATTTGAATTTCTTTTTTTTAAGTGAAGTTTAGCTGAAACTTTTTTTTAATAAACATTTTTTTTTTTTATGAAATCAGGCTAAGAATTATACAGTTGTATACACGAATATTGCTTATCATAACCTTTGAGTTGGGGAAAGAGTAAACTCAGGGATTCCATATCAGAGAAAGAACAGGGTGGGAGAACAGCCTGACTGTCCTATTTTCCCTCTGTGTTTTCATGTTCCAGCTTTCCAAGGGAGTGCCTAGTAGAGAGTAGGGTAATGCATCAGACTACCTTTTGGCCAGTGGTCCTGGTGCATACTGTCTTTCCTTGTTATCTCCCTTTGTGGGAAACCTAAATTTAGGGCAAGGCCTGTTCCTGGCTTACAGTGCCATCTTGGGCATTCTGATCCTCTGGCAATTGAACTGTTTTTTTTTTTTGTTTTTTTTTTTGTTTTTTTTTAGTGGGTGTGGGAAGATTGATGAGGAGTAAGAGGGTTGGGAGGGAAGAAGTAACCTTTGTATAATGGTAAAACATTATTGGTTATAACTTCTAAAGAATTTTTGTAACCTGTTCTTTTTTCTTTTAACAGTGTTTTGAGATTATCTGTAACTTCACCACTTTCCAGTTAATTAAAAGTTAACTATAGTTGCAATAGCAGATTTATTTTTTTCTTCTGATCTAATAAGTATTTGTTGCTTTATTTAGGATACAGCAGGTCAAGAGAGATTCCATGCATTGGGTCCAATTTACTACAGAGATTCAAATGGAGCTATTTTAGTTTATGATATAACAGATGAAGATTCCTTTCAGAAGGTATTCCATTTACTTATAGGTAGATGATTTGAAGAACAACACTGATTTTTCAAGTCTCCATTCACATGCCTTTGTTTACTAATGTGGTTAATCTTGGTTTTAAAAGTAAAATATAGTTTGTACATAAATGATTACCACTAGTATTTGTTAATGCAGTATTTAATTGATTAACAGAGATATTAATAGTTTATTACATGGCTTTCTCAGATATTAGGAAAGGGAAATAATTTGAAATAAAACCAGAAAAATTGAAGGGCTTTTTTTCTCCCTGTTAAAGAAAAATTACGTATATTTCTTGATTCCATATATAGTAGGCATGTGAATACTTGGTATGGTTGCATGAGCTCTCTAATTGTAAAGATAAAAAAAGAAGAGGGGCACCTGGGTGGCTCAGTCAGTTAAGTGTCCGACTTTGGCTCAGGTCATGATCTTGCTGTTCCCGAGTTCAAGCCCCGCATCAGGTTCTGTGCTGACAGCTCAGAGCGTGGAGCCTGTTTCAGATTCTGTGTCTTCATCTCGCTCTCTGTCCCTACCCCACTCATGCTCTGTCTCACTCTCAGAAATAAGTAAACATTAAATCACCTTTAAAAAAATTTTTTTGTACTCTGTATATCTCCCTCAAAAATAAAAATAAAACATTAAAAAAAATTAAAAAAAAAAAAAAGATGATAAGAACTAAATCGAATTAAGCTCTTTCTTCTCAGTAAGTGTCCTGGAAGATACAAGTTTTAAAGGACAGTCTAGGTAGTATTTATTTTAAAGTTTTTTCTTTCTTTTTTTTTTTTAACCCCTCTTTTAAACATACACCACAAAAGTAGAATTTTTAAAGTTGTTTGGAACCAAAAATAAGTTATCATTAAACTTACCTCTGAATTCTCATCACAGTCAGGATGGTGACTAATTGCTTATTTGAACCTTTCTCTGAGAGCCCCTCTTAGAATAAATGTTCAAGGGTGTGAACTAAAAGGGGCAATTTCCAAGGCAGAACGTTTTCTTTCCTTAAGTTTCAGGTTTGTTCCTGTTGAAATTACTTGCTGTTATAGATTCAGGTTGTGTGTGTGTGTGTGTGTGTGTGTGTGTGTGTGTGTGTGTGTGTGTGTTTTCCATTTGTTTCCCATTAGTTAACAGATGAAGCAACTATACAAGTTAGTCTTTGGATTATTACATGTGGAAAAATTTAATTCAAGGAGTAGAAAAATGAAATGATAAGTAATTTGTAGATTTAATGATACTTGAATTTTTTTTGGGGGGGGGCTGTTATCTGTTATCTCTTCCTACCTTTTGGCACAAATAGAAATGGTTTGAGTGTTTTATTAAGAGAAGGTTGAGTCTTTTCAGTTGAAAAGTGACCAGTTGTCTCTTGCTGTATAACAAATCCCCCAAAACCTGGTGGCTTAAAACAATGATTTATTAATCTCATGATTTTGTGGGTTGACTGGGCAGGTCATGTGGTGTCACTCGTGCAGCTGCATTGAACTTGGAGTTTGGCTGGGTAAAAACCATCCAGGAAGGCCTGTTCTCCCCCATACGGCCTCTCACTCCATCTGTTTTCTTATCCTCCAGTGTTCTCTCCACATGCTCTCTCATTATTCCATATTTTAGCCTAAGCTGCTTATATAACAACTGGATACTAAGAGTAGCTGCCAGGCCCTCTTAAGTCCGAAGCTGGCATAGCATTACTTCTGCCACATTCTCTTGGTCAAAGCAAGTTACAAGTCTAGCCCTGCTTTACAGAGAGGGGAAATAGAACTGTCTCTTGATAAGAAGATAAAGAATTTGTGACCATCTCTAACTCACCACAGAATGTATAGGGGTAATGAATAGGATGCCTGCAGAAGGGGATCTAATTGCAGATGAGTAACAATTTTTTTTAAAAATTGGTTAGATATAGTAGATTGTGGTAATATCTGTAGAGCGAGTAGAGTAATACATAATTGGATTCTGGCATGGTTCCTTTGAAATGATGAGGATGTACATTGTATATTGTTAAATTTTTCTTATGTGAAATCAATTGTGGATGGAAGTTCATTGCTTCTCTGAAAATTTTATACAAATGTGAATGAAACAAAAAGATGTGGCTGTACTGAGAAAACTATGGTTCAGTGCTAAGAGAAAGATAAGGTGATAATATTGATTACCTTTGCTTTTGTAAAGGTTTGGGGTTTATTAAAGATAGTTCCTCTGCATTCTTGCAGAGAGCAGGAGTATGGAGCTGTTACATTTGTACTGTAGGACCAGATGCACAATAAGTGCTTACTTACCACGTATTTAATGTAATTTTTATAATATAAAGAAGTGTGTGAATTTTTTTTAGGAAAGTGTATAAGTTCTGTGTGATTTGATTACATACAAATTAAATTGCATTATAAAAAATGAAAGGAGGTATTCAAGTTTGTTCTTTATCCTATTTTATTGTAATCAATATATTTAAAATCATGAGTTCAGAAGATTAATTTACTTAATTTGAATTTACTCTCAACTGTGCCTACTGCTGTGCTTCATCCATAGTGAATAATTTATTACTGGAGTCTTTGTACACCCGTGGTTTTCTATCAGGAGGTGACAGTGACTGGAGACATCTTTGGTTGTCACAGCTGGAGGATAGTACTGAATGATATCTAGTGGGTAGGAGGCCAGGAATACTGCTAAATATCATACACTGCGCAAGATAGTCCCTCACAACAAAGAATTAATCTGAGCCAAAATACCAGTATTGTTGAAGTTGAAAAATACTGTCATACACTAAAGGATGAAAATTTATTTTGCCGCTCTTTTTGGTGTCCATATACATACATTTTCCCCCTTTTAAGTGTGTGATACAGGAGCTCTGTGCCCTCTATTTGGAACCAATAAAGACTTTTAAAAAAATTTTTTAGATGTTTATTTACTTATTTTGAGAGAGCACGCACGCATGAGCAGGGAAGGGGCAGAGAGAGAGGGAGAGAGAGAGAATCCCAAGCAGGCTCCATGCTGCCAACGCAGAGCCTGATGTGGGGCTCAAACTCAGGAACCGTGAGATCATGACCTGAGCCGAAATCAAGAGTCGGACACTTAACCGACTGAGCTACCCAGGCACCCCAACCAATAAGGACTTAATTTTAAGCCTGATATTTTTAAGTTCAGAGTGACTGTCTGTTATTATCAGAGGCTGGAGTTGACATGCTTTTGCTCGGGTAACTAGCTTTGTTTGGATCTGTGCAAGATTTATGAAAATTTATCATTAGAGGTGTCTCTGTCTATACTATATGTAGATATAAAGAGAAATCATTCCATTGGGTATTTGTGTGCAGTTTGCAATATAATCTGTCAAAAAATGATCCTACATTAATCATTTCTAGTAACACCTAAATATATGGGCTGTTAGACAAATTCTTGGTACTTTGACAGTGTGGGGCTTGGGATATTGTAATGGTGGTCATTGTAACAGGAATTGTTTTAATATTTACTCTTTTGTATACACAGGTAAAAAACTGGGTCAAAGAATTACGGAAAATGTTGGGAAATGAAATCTGTTTATGTATAGTTGGTAAGCATCATCGCTTTTTAAAAAATATGTCATCTATTTTCTGATGTTTTATTAGAGAATAGTAAATAAGTAATTCTCATTTTTAAAGTTATGTGAGAAAAGAAGAATGACATTTTAATATTCAAATATTTTAGAATAATTTAGGATTTGGAAGTGATCTTTCAGAAGATTCAAACTTCAGGGAAGGCCTTGGGGAACAGGTGGGAAACTAATCATGTAAGGCTTCAACTGCCAGCCTTGCTTCAGTTTGATCTTTAGTTTTTCACTGTAAGATTTTTTTTTTTTTAGAAAAAAAAGAGTTTAGGATCTAATTTCAAATAAAATTGAAGCTAATGAATTCAGCAAGCATTCTTGTTTTATACATTTAACTATGCACATTTTTGAGTTAAGGACAAATTTGACTCCAAGGATATGAGTAGATTATGATACTAGTGTAGAGGAATATTCTTAATGGGAAAAATAAAGGAACTGTAGAACTCATCCTTGGACTTCTGGAATTTCTCTTTGGTTCCCTTTTTCTTTAGTTTATTATTTCTATGATCTAGTAACTAATTATTGAGCAGGAAAGTATACCAGACACTATCCTGTGTTCTTAGTAGATATTATCTCATGTAATCCTCATAACCTTATGAGGGATTTATAGAGGAAGCTGATCCCTGGAGATATTTAATAATGTGCCCATTATCAAACAGCTATCAGAGATGGAGTACAAATTGAAATCATTCTGACTCCTGTGCTTTGTTATTAATTCTTGTGATGAATAACTTCATAGTGTTTTCTTTCTTTCTGCATGACTGGTAGGGTAAAAATGGCCTCGGAAAAACCAGGGTGGGTTTAGTGGAGGACCTAGAATGGAATGATTGATGTGGGTGTATTTGGCTTTTTTAAGAATATTTTTTTTAACTAGAATTTACATTTCTTACATTGTGTCACCATTAAATCGGTAAACTTTACAGTTCCAGTTCAGGGTGCAAGTCTGGGGGAAGAGGACACAGAGATGATCTGGCCTGTTTTTTAAGTCTAGATGCTAGATGGTAGGCTAGATGGCAGGAGTATTTCAGAACAGAACCCTGGAGTAGTAGACTACATGGGAGTTTGGGCCAAAGCTGCAGCTAGTCACTACTGAGTTTGGCCTGGCTTTGTCTAGTAACTGGGACTTACTGGGAGTGGAAGTGGCCACAGTAGGTGAATGACTTAAGATTTGATTATCTGAGATTCTGGTTATCTCTCAGAAGAGGGAAAAAAGTGACTAACATATACTTAAAGTCAAAGAAGCCTCCAGTTTGTTATTTGACCAAGGTTACAAGTATTGTTTTTTTACTTTTTAATTTTTTAAATTTTATTTATTTATTTTGAGAAAGAGAGTGTGTGAACATGAGCAGGAGGGGCAGAGAGAGAGAGAAAGAATCCCAAGCAGGCTCCACACTGTCAGCACAGAACCCGACACAGGGCTTGATCCCTGGGGTCATGACCTGAGCCAAAATCAAGAGTGGATGCTTAACTGACTAAGCCACCCAGGCACCGCTAAAGTAACATTTTTTAAAACATAGCTGGATAGGGGGCGCCTGAGTGGCTCAGTTGATTAAGCATCCAACTTCAGCTCAGGTCATGATCTCGTGATTCGTGAGTTGTGAGCCCCTTGTTGGGCTCTGTGCTGATAGCTCAGAGCCTGGAGCCTGCTTCAGATTCTGTCTCCTTGTCTCACTGCCCCTCCCCTGCTTGCTCTCTGTCTCTCAAAAATAAATAAAAACATTTAAAAAAAATAGCTGGATAAATAAAGCTTATGAATAATTTGAACTATGTATTGTTCATGTTCATACTATAAGAAGGTTTAGGAATAAATCTGGTAGCTTACTGCCCCTCGTAGAATCAGATAATCTTCATTTAATATTATATACTGTTTAATAATTATTGGTATGAAGTATAAAAACCTCTCACTCCTTTTCTGTTGGCAAATGTGACATGGAATTTTGTTGTAATTCAGTGATGAAAGAATTTTGAGAGCCCACTTACCACAAAAGGAGAATTTCACAATGTATCTGTTTAAACAGTAACTTAGAGGGCTCACCTGTTTCTTTTTCATCCCAACCCAGCTGCCTTTCCGTCACCAATGCCCACCTCCAGATACTGTCTTGACTTTTTACTGCATGGACTAGTTTTGATTTGAATTTTATATAAATGGAATCGTATAGTATGAACTCTTGTATCTGGTTTTTTGTTTTTTTTGGCTTTACATTATGTTTGCATGATTCCCCTCTGTTCTTGTATATAGTTGTAGTTCATTTTATTCTTTGCTCTCTGGTGCTTTATGAATATTCCACAATTTATCCTTTTGTTATTGATAGCCATTTACATTCTTTTATCCCCTATTGATTTTCATTCTATTTTTTATAGCAGTTCAGTGTTTATTCCCTCTTCTGTTTTATTACTAAATTCAAAATAATAACACTACTTCCCAGGATTGTGGTGAAGAATAATAAACACTTGGCATAGAGAAGGCATTTGACAAATGTTTGTTGCTTTTCCTTTATGTAACACAGTCCTTCAAATATTTGGACGGTTTACCTGAAGTGAAGGTCTTCACTTCACTTCTCTAGGTCTTCACTTGTTTTTCATTTGGTCTAACTTCTAGGCATTCTCATCATGCTGAGTCCTTTTTCCTAGGTTTGTTTCAGTATAGAAGTGTGTTTTCTACACTTGAACACTAGAATCTAGACATTGTTGAGCCAGTGTATACTTACATAGCTCTCTTTAAAATTCTCCCATTATCATTCTACCAACAATGGCCAAGATTGCGTACACTTTTTAGCATCCATGTCAATTCAGTGTTTCTTTTACATAGATTATAGTTAACAAAAATCTGAATCACTGTTTTATAAGTATCGCTCTTCTGTCAAGCTTTTCCCATCTTGTTGTATAATTAAGTTATTTAAACTTAAGTGTAGGAACTTCAACTCATCATGTTTCTGAATCTTTATGTTTGATGATATCATCTCCTGGCTTTCTCATGTAAATTAAATAGTCCTTATCTAAACCACTTACAATGTGTTAACCAGTAATGGAGAACCCCATATTTGGCTAGCAAAGACTTTTTCCTCTCAATTTTAGTTAGTTCAGTGATTAGCATTCTTAGCTGTGGTTGCTTTGCTTGATAGTATTTTGCTTCTAGTCTGTCCTTAACATTTGTATGTTTATTAAATAGTTACTTTTAATAATAGTTACCATTTATTAAGTTCTAAGTACTGTTCTAAGAACTACACATTTATGATTTCAGTAAGTCTTCTGGCAACACTACAAGAAGGTATCATTGCCATTTCCATTTCACTCATGAGAAGTGGGCTAAGAGCTTGATACTTCCAAAGTACATAGCCAGATAGAGGTAGACCTGGGATTTTAACTTAGGTCTGTCTGCTACATCAAGAGTAAGTGAACAAAGGTGCCTGGGTGACTCAGTTGGTTAAGTGTCTGACTTGAGCTTAGGTCAAGATCTCATGGTTTGTGAGTTCGAGCCCCGTGTTGGACTCTGGACTGACAGCTCAGAGCCTGGACCCTTCTTTGGATTCTGTGTCTCCCTCTCTCTGCCCCTCCCCTGCTCGTGTGCTGTCTGTCTCTCTCTCTCTCAAAGATAAACATGAGAAAATAATTTAAAAAATAAAAATAAAAAAAAAGAATAAGTGAACAAAATAGATATGGTCCTTGTCTTCCCAGAGCTTATGTGTAGGAAGAGAGAGAAAAACAAGCTATTACTATATATTACAATAAATGCTATGAAAGGGGAAGTACAGAGTGCTGTGGTAGCACAAAAGCAAACCTAACTAAATTTGGGGGGTGGGGTGGGGATGTTAAAGGAAGATTTCCTAGAGTGTTGGATTAACTAAATAAGCTAGACGAAGCCAGTGGGGTCGTGGTAAAAAGTGTGTTGCCTATCATGGGCTTTAATTTTCTCCTAACACTGTTAATTTTCCATTTGATCATTCACTGTGATGAATATGGCTATTAATAACTGCTCTTTACTGACTATATACTATATACTAGGCCTTTTACATGTATTGTATTTTCACATCAACTGTGCTAAGTTTGTTAGCTACATTTGTACAAAGTGATACTAAGAGAGGTTAGTAATGTTCCCCAAATTATATAGTTATGAAGTGACCCAGGACAGGAAAACAAGTTTTATCAGGGTTAAAGCCTTTGAAGGCTTCCTTTGATTGATTAGGCCACATACCATTGGGTCTCAGCAAAACAGGTTTCTAGCTCTTATTGCCATTAGGCCATCTGCCCTTAGCAATGGGTATATCCTTTCCATGATCTTAATTCAAATGTGTTTTTATAAAAAATAAAAGTTTTTGCTTCTTAGTAGGGTGGCTTTTCACCTTCCCCTTCAATAGCTTCAGCCAATTTTTCCCCCTCATCTTTATAGTACTGTACTTTACTTGTTGGTAATCTTTTTTCAGGTGTTTCAAGTCTATTAGAAAGTTCCCTACATAGCTGTATAGTAATATTGAAACAGATATGAACCTCAAAGCCTTAATCCTTTAGATGTCTTGCTTTTTTTTAATGTTTTTATTTTTGAGAGAGAGACAGAGCATGAGCAGGGGAGGGGCAGAGAGAGAGGGAGACAGAATTTGAAGCAGGCTCCAGGCTCTGAGCTGTCAGCACAGAGCCTGATGCAGGGCTCGAACTCATGAACTGTGAGATCATGACCTGAGCCAAAGTTGGATGCTCAACCATTTGAGCCACCCAGGCTCCCCTAGATGTCTTGCTTTTAAAAGAACTGTAAGCACTAAAAAAATTTTGAGTTTTGGAAGGATGTCAGTCACCACAATGTGTTTTTTTCTGACTTAATCTGTGCTGTCACTCCCTATGAACACTGATTGTTCAAAGAACTAGTAGTAAACAAAAATTTTTTGTTTAAAAAAATAATTAGGTTATTAAGATAGCTATTTTAATGATAACCAGATTTATTAAAGTTAGGTAAGTTTAAAATGTTATTAGATAATATTAGATCATAGCAGTGTCTGAGTAATTTCCCCCAAATATTCATTTGAGGCAGTACTCAAATTTTCTACTTTCTGTATCCTCATTTTTTAAGAACAGATGTTGATAATCCTGGTGGAATTTGAAAACAGAGGCATTAAAGATTGAGAAAAACAACTCATAGGGTTTTAGGTAATTGGGACAAAAGTCTTCTTGATCGGAGACTCGTGGCAGTCTTGTGCCTCTGTTGGAACCACAGACCACTAGGTGGTGCTTTTTGCTTTCTTCATAGCATAAAACAACTTCTGGTGACTGTCCGCTATATTGGCTGCAATATTTAGCAAATTTAAATTTTTATTGACAAGTAGAATGTAGAAAATCAGAATTAATATGGTTTTCTTGCTTAGGTAAACAATCCCCAAAGAAGGAACAGTTCATTATAGAATTTGTTGATAATCACTGAGCTTTAGTATAATCTGTTTCCCTCTCCTGCTTTGGCTATGTTGTAAAATAGTGACTTGCAGCTGCCCACAATTGGGTGCTCAGTTTATTTGAGGTCCTCCATGTACAGAACCTCCGGGCTTCTACTTCTCAGTTGTAAGCATCTTTCATTGGGTGCTTATCGTGCTTTATCTGAAATCATCTAGGTTCTCTAATGTCCCAAGAAAAGATGACCTTATTTACAAAAGTTTCTTTTTTCCTCTGTGAGTCAAAATAGAAGATATTTGTTTGAAATATCCTTCCTTTAGTGTTGTCTGTCCAGCCAACTCACCTTAACCTCTATTCTGTATTTAAATAGGGAATCTGCATTTTGCAGTTTCTTCACTTTTATTCTGGTGGCTTTTTTAGCATAATTTCGGTTTCGTCCCATTGTTTAAGAAGAGTTAAACTTATTTTCAGTAATTTTAAATTCGTATGATATGCATATATTAAGCTCTCTCATGTTAAATAAACAGTGCAGTTTCCTCTCCAGTGGTGGTGAAATGCTTAAAGAGCCATAATACCAAATACCCTTAGGTTAGCCTAATATCTTTCATGAATAGTAAGATAGCCTTGCTTAATTATTGACTGGCTCTGTGTTGACTGGGGACCATTTACACTTGGCTAAGAATCATAGGTTCCCAAGTGTATGTTGTCTCACTTATCTCCTAAATCAAAGAATAGTGCCCATCTCTTTGGAAAAGTTACTTTCTCTGCTTCAGGAGGGATTTGCATTGAGCCATTTGAAGGAGGTTGAGGCATTTACCTTGACAGTCATGATCTGCCCTTATATTATAGGGTTTAACTTTATAGTTTCAGGACATGTAGAAGTTTGATGGGAATTTGTATTATTTTTCCAGGTGATTAAAATGGCAATTGTGTATTTAGAATTGACTTAGTTCTGTTATAAAAATGAATCAATATTAAGAATTGGCATCTTTACTTTTTCAAACTAGGTAATAAAATAGACTTGGAAAAGGAGAGACATGTTTCCATTCAAGAAGCAGAATCGTAAGTGATCACCCTTTCTCCCTCCCGTCACTTCCTGGTAGAAGTCCTTTTCTTTGCACAGTGTATTTTACCATTTATGTAATAATGAAACCTGTTAATCTAAAATGAGCTATTGGAATCAGTGAAGCATATTTACATTGGTAATTTCTGGACTTTTGACATTTAAAGTTACTCCATTCTCACTTCTCTTTTTGATTTCAGTAAAAAATATAAGGAGTGATGCGAAAGAAAACTATCATCAAATAGTGAATCACAAAAACTTGTATTTGGGTTCCAAATTAACTTAAACATTTCAAGTGTTGTTATTCTCATGTTCTTAATTAAAATTTGGTTCAGTGCATCTTAATTTCACTAAATGTGGGTTAATTAGTAATAAGTCACTAAAATTGCTACTTAAAACATGACAAAAACATGAAAAAAAATTTTGCATCAATCAGTGACGTTACTCTTTTTTTTTTTTAAGGTATGCAGAATCTGTTGGAGCAAAACATTATCATACTTCAGCCAAACAGAACAAAGGAATTGAGGAACTCTTTCTTGATCTTTGTAAAAGTAGGTGTATTCAGACTTTGTATATTTTAGAAATAGCTCTTTTAAAAATATTGGTAATATTTTTTAAGTGATGTTTTACAGTCTCAATTAATGACCACACTGATGATTTATCACATCTGACAGCACTATTATTTACTTAATATTTTTTTCTTAAACTCATTATTTAAAGCTTAAATACCTATTTAGCTCTATTTCAAGCACTAGTTAATGGATATGAAATCAGCGGATATGATATGTGCTAAATACACATTAAAATAAATACACAACTGTCAAAAATAAAAATAGAGGAGAGTATACAGATTAAAACAGATTTAAGAGGTATAACAACCTGTTGCACTGGATGGACCTTATTTGGATCCTGATTCAACAAAGTAGTGAAAAAGGACATTTGTTAAACAATAGGGACTATATGAATACTCACTGGATATTTGATGATATTATTAAGGGGTGTCTGGCTAGCTCAGTTGGTAGAACATGTGACTTTTGACCTCAAGGTTGTGAGTTGAAGCCTCACATTGAGTATGGGTGCCAGGGTGGTTCAGTTGTTTAAGCATCTGACTCTTGGTTTCAGCTCAGTTCATGATCTCACGGTTCATGAGTTAAAACCTCACATCAGGCTCTGTGCTGCTAGTGCTCCCTCTCTCTCTGCCCCTTCCTCACGTTCTCTCAAATATAAAAAAAAAAAGAAAAATTAAAAGAAAGAAATTATTGAGGTTTTGCTTCAAGATGGTAACATCAGAAGATCTTGAACTTATCTTTTCTCATTGGTACACTGAGTCTAAAGGTACATATGATACAATTTCCTCTTTAAAAAACATAAAGTCTTACTGAATGACAACTATACCTTGGACAAATAATAAGAAAATGACACTGAAGAAGGTAGAAGAGGCTGAAACACAATCTTGCCATAAACCGCATCCCTGGTGTGATGACCCACAACTAAAAGGGAACTCAAAACCTATAGCTTCTCCGTAAGGAGTGAAGATTATGAACCCCACAGTGGGCATCTCAACTTTTAAGATATTAATGAGATGAGTCCCCCAAATATCTAACTTTGAAAATCAGCATGTCTCACATCCCAAGACCTACAATACTGAAAGTCTGAAAAACTGTTTTTTGGGTTTTTTTTTTGAGATAGAGAAGAGAAGGCTCAAGTGAGCAAGGGGCAGAGAGAATCCCGTGAGGGGCAAAGAGAGAGAAGGCGGGACTCAAGCTCACCCAATGCAGGCCTCAAGCTCACCCTGTGCGGGACTTGAACTCAGCAAAAAGTGAGATCATGACCTGAGCCAAAGTCAGCTGCTTAACCGACTGAGCCACTCGGGTGCCCTGAAAAACTGTTCTTAAAGGGCTGTGTGCTTGGACTCACTTGCCCCAGGGCCTAGGTCAGAGGCAGCTGATCACACTAACTTAAAGTGAGGGAGGCTTAGGGTACCTGGGTGGTTTAGTTAGTTAAACATCCAACTCTTGATTTCAGCTCAGGTCATGATCCCAGGGTCATGGGATCAAGCCCTATGTCAGGCTTAGCACTGAGTGTGGAGCCTGCTTGAGATTCTCTCTCTCTCCCTCTGCCCCCTTCTCTGTTTATGCTCTAGTTCTCTCAAATAAAAAAAAACAAATGTTTTAAAGTGAAAGAGATTCACCTGCTTAAAAGTGTCTGCCCGCAGGGCAGGCATCTAATCTAACACACACATCTAGGACCCTGCTGGTGTAATACTCTCCTGGGACGGAGGCTGGCGGGTGTCATCTTCATGCTTTTCCTTTGCTGCATTCCCCCTTCGCTGTGCCCCAGAGTACCAGTATCTCTGGTAGGAGAGCTTTTGCACACATTTGGTGCCCCAAGTTTTGCACCTGCCACCCAGGAAACACCTCTTAATCACCCGGCCTAAAGGCCAGGGGAGCTTATATTCTTAGTCCTATTGGACTATAATAATTGGTGTTACTCAAAAAGGAGCTCATACCCCTGTCTGGCACCCCAATTTTTGTAACTGCTGCCAGGGGACCCCTCTATATTACCTGGCTCTGGTGGCCAGTGGGGCCTATGTCTGTGGGTCCCACAGGACTGTAATCAACAGAGAAAGAGCTCTTAAACAGCCACCACCCACAGGACACAGCAAGAAGCAACAGATCCACAAGCTCAATTTTTTCGTGAAGGAGGCCCATTCGCTAATTGTCATGACTGTGGCCTGAGGGGCAGGTTTTAGGTTTGGCACACATTTAGTGGCCTGTGGAACTGCATTCAAGGAATGTAGGCTGTGGGCACCATCTTTGTGCTCTTCTTCTACCTTGTTCTGGCTTGCTAGTATAACCTAGGAAAGAGCTTATACATTTGTCTAGAGCCCTAATTTTAGTGACTGCTGCCCAGGGGACACTTCCAGATCACCTGGCCCTGGTAGCCAGTGGGGCTTCTGCTTGCAGTCCCAGAGGACTGTATATCTGCATACTTTTAAAAGCTGATACCTAAAGATCGGGCTTCCAGTCAGCCTGAATCTAGGTGCTGAGATTCTCCCATTTGGGACACTGATACATCTTGGCACATCCTCAACTACTGGGAGCTATTAAAAATACAATAGGCTGCTTGGAGAAGCAGCCTGTTCCATTTACTGTACAGAAAGCAACATGGAGAGTCACACAAAATGAAGAAACAGGAATATGTTCCAAATGAAAGAACAAGATAAAACCTCAGGAAAAAACCTGAATAAGACAGAGAGATAAGTAATTTACCTTACAAAGAGTTCAGAGTAATGGTTATAAAGATCCTCACAATTTCAACAGGAGATGGAAGATATAACAGATAGAAGTCAGAGCTAAAGAAAACAGTAAATGAACTGAAAAATACACCAAAGGTATTCAACATCAGCCTAGATGACGCAGAAGAAATGATCAGTCAACTCAAAGACAAGGCAGTGACACCCAGTCAGAGCAGCAAAAAGAAAAAACGTGAAAAAAGGTGAAGATAGTTGAAGGCATTTATGGAACAATATCAAGCAGTCTAACATTCGCATTCTAGGGATCCCAGAAGGAGAGAGAGAGAAGGGGGGGCAGAGATCTTATTTGAGGAAATAATGCCTAAAAACTTCCCAACCTGGGTAAGGAAACAGACATCCAAGTGCAGGAAGCCCAGAGAGTTCCAAATAAGAGAAACCTAAAGTGATCCACACTGAAGATACATTATAATTAAAATGTCAAAAGACAAGGAGAGACTATTAAAAGGGGCAAGACAAAAATAACTTGTTACATACAGGGCAATCCCCATAAGATTATCAGCAGACCTTTCAGCAGCAGTTTCACAGGGCAGAAGGAGTGGCATGATATGTTCAAAGTACTGTAAGTAAAAAACCTTCCAACCAAAAATTCTCTACCTGGCAAAAGTATCATTCAGAAGTGAAGGAGAGATAAAGGATTTTCCAGACAAGCAAAAGCTAACATTCATCACCACCAAACTTGCCTTAAAGATATGTTGAAGGGACTTCTTATATCTGAAAAGGAAGAGTGCTAATTAGTAGCAGGAATACACATGAGAGATGAAATCTCACTGGAGGGTGAATAGTAAAGGTAGTATATTAACAGATTATAAAGTTAGTGTGAAAGTTAGAAGACAAAAGTAGTAAAGATAACCATAATTGTGATAATTAGTTGAGGTATACGTAAGATGAAAAGATGTAAAACATGACATCAGAAACATAGGGGAGTAATAATGTTGAGCATTACAGTAGGATCAAGTTTAAGATGTTATCAACAGGGTGCCTGGGTGCTCAGTTGGCTAAGCGTCTGACTTTGGCTCAGATCATGATCTCACGGTTCATGAGTTCGAGCCCTGCGTCAGGCTCTGTGCTGACAGCGCAGAGCCTGGAGCCTGCTTTGTATTCTTTGTCTCCCCCTCTCTCTGCCTCTTCCTGCTCATGCTGTGTCTTCCTCTCTCAAAAATAAATAAACATTAAAAAAAATTTTTTAAGATGTTATCAACTTAAAATAGACTATTATAGACACAAGTTGTTATATGTAAGCCTCTTTGTAACCACAAAACAAAAACCTATAGTAAATATACAAATGATAAAGACAAAGGAATATAAGCATACCACCGAAGTATGTCATCAAACCTCAAAGGAAAGAGCAAGAGAAGAAGAAAGAAACAAAAAGGAATTACAAAAACAGCTAAGAAATAGAATGGCAGTAAACAAACCTATAACTACTTTAAATGTAAATGGACTAGGTTCTCAAGTCAAAAGACATAGAATGGCTTGAGTGGATTAAAAAAAACAAGACCAGGGTGCCTGGGTGGCTTAGTTGGTTAAGCATCGACTCGATTTCAGCTTAGGTCATGATCTCATGGTTCATGGGATCAAGGCATGGGTTAGGCTCTGCACTGAAAGTGTGGCACCTGCTTGAGATTCTCTCTCTACCTCTCTCTTTGCCTCTCCCCCACTCACACGTGTGGGCACACACTCTCTCAAAATAAATAAACTTAAAAAAAAAAGAGGTCTTAAAAAAAAAAAACAGACCCATGTATATGCTGCCTATAAGAGACTTGGTTTATTTATTTATTTTTACTTATTTTTAATTTAAATCCAAGTTAGTTAACATACAGTGTAATAATTTCAGGAGTAGAAATTCATGATTCATCACTTACATATAACACCTAGTGCTCATCACAACAAGTGCTGTCTTTAATGACTCTCACCCATTTAGCCTATCCCCCCACCCACCATCCCTCCAAACCTCAGTTTGTTCTCTATATTTAAGAGTTTCTTATGGTTTGCCTCCCTCTCTGTTTTTATCTTACTTTTCCCTCCCTTCCCCTATGATCATCTGTTGAGTTTCTCAAATTCCACATTTGAGTGGAATATGATACTGCTTTTCTCTGATTGACTTACTTCACTTAGCATAATACATTCTTCCATTCACATTGTTGCAAGTGGAAAGATTTCATTCTTTTTGATCAGTATTCCATTGTGTGTGTGTGTGTGTGTGTGTATATATATATATATATATATACACACACACACACACACATATATATATATATATATATATATATATATATATATATACACACCACATTTTCTTTATCCATTCATCAGTTGATGGACATTTGGGCTCTTTCCATGATTTGACTGCGGTTGATAGTGCTGCTATAAACATTGGGGTGCCTGTGGCCCTTCGAATCAGTATTTTTGGAACCTTTGGATAAATATCTAGTAGTGCAATTGCTGGGTTATAGGGTAGTTCTATTTTTAATTTTTTGAGGAATCTCCATACTGTTTTCCAGAATGGCTGCACCAGTTTGCATTCCCACCAGCAGTGCAAAAGGGTTCCCTTTTCTCTGCATCCTCACCAACATCTGTTGTTGCCTGAGTTGTTAATTTTAGCCATTCTGACAGGTGTGAGGTGGTATCTCAATGTGGTTTTGATTTGTATTTCCCTGATGATGAGTGATGTTGAGCATTTTTTCATGTGTCTGTTAGTCATCTGGATGTCTTCTTTGGAAAGTGTCTAGTCATGTCTTTTGTCTATTTCTTCACTGGATTATTTTTTTTTGGGTATTGACTTTGATGAGTTCATTACAGATTTTGTATACTAACCCTTTATCCAGTATGCCATTTGCAAATATCTTCTCCCATTCTGTCATTTGCCTTTTAGTTTTGCTGATTGTTTCCTTCACTGCATGAAGGTTTTTTATCTTGATAAGGTCCTAATAGTTCATTTTTGCTTTTGCTTCCTGTGCCTCTGGGTGACATGCCAAGTAAGAAGTTGGTGTGGCTGAGGTCAAGAGGTTGTTGCCTATTTTCTCCTCTAGGACTTTGATGACTTCCTATCTTACATTTGTTTAGGTCTTTCATCCATTTTGAGTTTATTTTTGTGTATGGTGTAAGAAAGTGGTCCAGGTTCATTCTGCATGTCACACTGTCCAGTTTTCCCAACACCATTTGCTGATGAGACTGTCTTTTTCCCATTGGATATCCTTTCCTGCTTTGTTGCAGATCAGTTGGCCGTAAATTTGTGGGCCCATTTCTGGGTTCTCTATTCTGTTCCATTGATCTAATGTGTCTGCTTTTTTGCTAGTACCATACTGTTTTGATGATTACAGCTTTGTAATATAGTTTGAAGTCCGGAATTGTGATGCCTTCGGCTTTGGTTTTCTTTTTTCAACATTCCTTTGGCTATTCAAGGTCTTTTCTGGTTCCATATGAATTTTAGGACTGTTTGTTCTAGTTCTGTGAAGAAGGCTGGTATTATTTTGATAGGGATTGCATTGAATGTGTAGATTGCTTTGGTAGTATGGGTAATATTTTAACAATATTTTTTTTCCCAATCCATTAGTGTGGAATGTTTTTCCATTTCTTTGTGTCTTCTTCAATTTCTTTCATAACCTTTCTATACTTTGCAGTGTGTAGATCTTTTACCACTTTGGTTAGGGTTATTCCTAGGTATTTTATGGTTTTTGGTGCAACTGTAAATGGAACAGATTCCTTGATTTCTCTTTCTGCTGCTTCATTATGGGTGTATGGAAATGTAACCAATTTCTGTATTTTATATCCTGCAACTTTGCTGAATTCGTGTATCAGTTCTAGCAGTTTTTTGTGTGGAGTCTTTTGGGTTTTCCACGTAGAGTATCATATCATCTGTAAAGAGGGAAAGTTTGACTTCTTCCTTGCCAGTTTGGATGTCTTTTATTTCTTTTTGTTGTCTGATTGCTGTGACTAGGACTTCCAACACTATGTTGAACAACAGCAGTGAGAGTGGACATCCCTGTCGTGTCCCTGATCTTAGGGGAAAGCTCTCAGTTTCTCCCCATTGAGGATGATGTTAGCTGTGGGTCTTTTGTATATGGCCTTTGTGATGTTGAGGAATGTTCCTTCCATTCCTACTTTCTTGAGGGTTTTATCAAGAAAGGATACTGTATTTTGTCAAATGCTTTTTCTGCGTCTATTGAGAGGATCATTGTGGTTCTTATCCTTTTTTTTTCTTAATGTGGTGTATCACATTGATTAATTTGTAGATATTGAACCAGCTCTTCATCCCAGGAATAAATCCTTCTTGATTATGGTGAATAATTGTTTTCATGTATTGTTGGATCCGGTTTGTTAGTATCAGTTTAGATGTAAGGATACACACAGACTGAAAGTGAAGGGATTAAAAAAAACATTCCATGTAAACGGAAACCAAAAGAAAGTTGAAGTAGCTATTCATATATCAGACAAAATAGAATTTAAAACAAAGACTATAATAAGAGACAGTGGCATTGCGTAACGATAAAGGGATCATTCCAATAAGAAGATAAGACATTTGTAATATTTGTGCACCCAACACAGGAGCACCTAAATATATAAAGCAAATATCAACAGACCTAAAGAAAGAAATAGCAATAAAAATAATGGTGGGGGACTTTAATACCCCATTTACATCAATGGATACATATGCAGACAGAAAAGCAGTAAGGAAACATTGGCCTTAAATGACATGTTAAATCAGATGTACTTAACAGGTTTTTAGAGAACATTCTATCCAAAAGCAACACAATGCACATTTTTCCCAAGTTCACCTGGAACACTTTCCAAGATTGTATATCATGCCACAAAACAAGTCTTAATAAATTCAAGAGGACTGAAATATCAAGCATCTTTTCCAACCACAATGGTATAAAACTAGAAATTAGCTACACAAAGAAAACTGAAAATTTCACAAATATGTGGAGAATAAACAACATGCTAATGAACAGCCAGCAAGTCGAAGAAGAAATCAAGAGAAATAAAAATATACTTTTAGATAAACAAAAATGTAAATGTAACATACCAAACTTTATAGGATGTAGCAAAAGCAGTTCTAAGAGGGAAGTTTATAGCGATACCTAACTCAGGAATCAAAAAGAGTCTCATATAGGGATGCCTGGCTGTCTCCATTGGAAGAGCATGTGACTCAATCTCAGCGTTGTGAGTTTGAGCCCCATGTTGGGAGTAGAGATTACAAAAAATAAATAAAACTTTAAAAAAATCACAAAGAAACAACATGACTTTATATATCAAGGAACTAGAAAAAGAAGAACAAAGCCCAAAATTAGGGGAAGAAAGGGAACAACAAAAATTGGAGTAGAAATAAATGAAGCAGAGACAAAAAAAAAGAAAAAAGATCGATGAAACTAAGAGCTAGTTCTTTAAAGATAAAATTCTAAAAACTTTAGTTAGACTCACCAAAAACAAAGAGTACTCAAATAAAAATGAAAGTGGACGGGTGCCTGGGTGGCTCAGTTGATTAAGTGTCCAGCTCTTGATTTTAGTTCAGGTCATGATACACAGTTCGTGAATTTGAGACCCATGTAGGGCTCTGTGCTGACAGCACGGAGACTGCTTGGGATTCTTTGTTTCTCTCTCCTCTCTCTCTGCCCCTGCTCCAGTCACACTTTTCTCTCTCCAAATAAATAGACATTAAAGGAGAAGAACCAGCATTTCCCAGATGGATTGGATGTCGAACCCCTTGTTTAAGGAAGGAGGGGAGGGAGGGAGGAAAGGGAGGGAGGGAAGAAGGAAGGAAGGGGAGGAAAGGAGGCAGCGAGGGAGGAGGAGAGGAAGGAAGAAAGGAAGGAAGGAAGGAAGGAAGGAAGGAAGGAAGGAAGGAAGGAAGGAAGGAAAGGGAGGGAGGAAGATGTGAAAGCAGACGCTTTACAACTGATACCACAGAAATACAAAGGATCACGAGACACTATGAACAATTATATGCCAATAAATTGGACAACCTAGAAGACATCAACAAATTCCTAGAAATATATAACCTACCAATAATGAGTCATGATGAAATATAAAATCTGAACAGACTGATTACTAGTAAGGAGATTGAATCAGTAATCAAAAACCTCCCAACCAACAGAAATCCAGCACCAGATGGCTTCACTAGTGAATTCTACTAAACATTCAAAGAATGTTCTACTAAACATTCAAAGAATACCAGTCCTTCTCAAATTCTTCCAAAAAGTAGAAAAGAAGGAAACTCCTCCACACTCATTTTGCAAAGCAAGCGTTACCCTGACACCAAAGCCAGACAGGGACACCACAAGAAAAGAAAATTACAGGCCAGTATCCTTGATGAACATAAATGCAAAAACCCTCAACAAAATATTAGTAAACTGAATTCAGCAATACACTGGAAAGATCATAACACCATGATCAAATGGGATTTATTCCAGGGGTGCAAGGATGGTTCAACATCCATAACTTAGTCATTGTGCTACACCATGTTAACAAAATGAAGGATAAAATCATATGATCATTTCAGTAGATGCAGAAGTATTTGACAAAATTCAGCATCCATTTATGATAAAAAAAAAAAAAAAAAACTTCTTAACCAAGTGGGTATAGAGGGAATGTACCTTAGCATAATAAAGGCCATGTGCAACATACCCACAACTAGCATCATACGCAATGGAGAAAAACTGAAAGCATTTCCTTTAAGATCAGGAACAAGACAAGGGATGCTCACTTTTGCCACTTTTATTCAACATAGTATTGTAAGTCCTAGTCAGAGCAGTTAGGCAAAGAAAAAGAAACAAAAGGCATATGGTTAGAAAGGAAGAAGTAAAACTGTCAGTATTTGCAGATGATATTATATATAGAAAACCCTTAAAGACTCCCATCAAAAAACTGTTAGAACTAATAAGCAAATATAGTTCATTGTAGGATATAAGAAATCAATAAGCAAAAATCAGTTGTGTTTCTAGACACTAATAATGAACTATCAGAAAGAGAAATTAAGAAAACAATCCCATTTGCAGTTACATCAAAAATGATAAAATACAGGCGCCTGGGTGGCTCAGTCAGTTAAGTGTCTGACCTCAGCTCAGGTGATCTCACAGTTTCTGAGTTTGAGCCCTGCATCGGGCTCTGTGCTGACAGCTCAGAGCCTGGAGCCTATTTTGGATTCTGTGTGTCCCTCTCTCTCTGCCTCTCCCCCACTTGCATTCTATCTCAGTCTCTCTCTCTCTCTCAAAAATAAACATTAAAAAAAAATGATAAAATGCATAGGAATGAATTTCATGAAAATGAGGTAGGTGAAAGACTTATATGTTGAAAACTATAAAACATTAAAGAAAGAAATTGAAGACACAAATAAATGGAAAGATATTCCATGCTCATAGGCTAGAAGAATTAATATTATTAAATGCCATACTAGTCAAAGCAGATTCAGTGCAGTCCTTATCAAAATTACAATGGTGGGGCACCTAGATAGCTCAGTCGACTTCAGCTCAGGTCATGATCTCCCAGCTTGTGACTTTAAGCCCTGCATTAGGCTCTCTGCTGTCAGCACAGAGCCCACTTCAGATCCTCTGTCCCCTTCTCTCTCTACCCCTCCCCCCACTTGCACCCTTTCAAAAATAAACATTTAAAAAAATTACAATGGCATTTTTCATAGAAGGAGAATACCCAACCCTAAAATTTGTATAGAACCATAAAGGACCCTGAATAGCCAAAGAAATCTTGAGATGAGGAACAAAGCTAGAGGATCACACTCCCTGATTTTCAACTATATTACAGAGCTATAGTAAAACAGTGACATAAAAACACACACAGATCAATGGGACATAATGCAGAGCCCAGAAATAAACTCATTCATATATGGTCAATTAGCTTACGACAAAGGAGCCAAGAATATATAGCTAGGAAAGGACTGTCTCTTCAATAAATTGTGTTGGGGAAATTGGACAGCCCCATACAAATGAATGAACCTGGACCACTATTCTACACCATAGACAAAAATTAATTTAAATGAATTGAAGAGTTAAGCCTAAGACCTGAAACTCCTAGAAGAAAACATAGGCAGTAAGCTCCTTGACATAGGTCTTAGCAATGATTTTTTTAATCTGACAGCAAGAGCAAATGCAACAAGAGCAAAAAGAGACATTAGACTACATCAAACTAAAAGGCTTCTGTCCAGCAAAGAAAACCATCAGCAAAATAAAAAGGCAACCTACCAAATGGGAGCAAGTGTTTGCAAATCATGTCTCATAAGGGGCTAATGTCCAAAATATATAAAGAACTCCTGCAACTCAATAGATTAAAAAGAAAACCTTACAGACAATCCAATTAAAAAATTGGTCAAAGATCTGAATAAACATTTTTCCAAAGAAGACACAGAGTTGGCCAATAGGTACATGAAGAGATGTTCTGTATCGTTAATTATCAGGGAAATACCCAAACTTATCATGAGATGAGATAATACTTCATACCTATTAGAATGGCTAGAAACAAGTGTTAGCGAGGATGTGGAGAAAAGAGAACGCTTGGGCACTATTGGTGGAATGTAAATATGTCCAGCCACTAGGGAAAACAGTATGGATTTCTTAAAAAAATTACAAATAGAACTATGACATGATTCAGCAGTTCTACTCCTGGGTAGTAAGTGGAAGAAAACAGAAACATTAACATGGGAAGATAAACCTTATTCGTTGCAGCATTATTTACAATAGCCAAGATATGGAAACAACTTAAGTTTCCATCAGTGGGTGAATGGATAAAGAAAACGTCCTGTATATATAGAGAGAGTGGAATGTTATTTAGCCATAAAAAAGAATGAACATTTTGTCATTTGTGACAACATGGATGGACCTTGAGGGCATTATCCTAGTGAAATAAGTCAGAGAAAGATAAATAACATGATTTCTCCTGTATGTAGAATCTAAAAGTAAATAATAAAATCAATCTCATAGATACAGAAAACAGAGAGGCAGGGGGTTTGCGGGGCGGGGTGGAGAAATGGGTGAAGTGTTTTGTTTGTTTTTAGTTTAAGTAAATTGAATTATTCTTTATTTTTAAAATTATAAAAATTTTAAGTTGTGATTATAGTTATTGTGATTCTGCTTTTTTAAAAAGTTCTTTTTATTTTATTTATTTTTTAAAGAATATTAACTTAAAAAAATTTTTTTTAATGTTTATTTATTTTTGAGAGAGGCAGAGACAGAATGCCAGTGGGTAAGGGGCAGAGAGAGAGGGAGACACAGAATCCGAAGCAGGCTCCAGGCTCTGAGCTGTCAGAACAGAGCCCGACGCAGGGCTCGAACTCACGAGCTGTGAGGTCATGACCTGAGCTGAAGTCGGACACTCAACCGACTGAGCCACCCAGGCACCCCTAAAAAAGTTCTTTTTAAAAAAGAGTTCTTATTTTTTAGAGATCTTATTAAAATAATTTATAAATAAAATTATGTGTCTAGAATTTGATTCAAGATAGTGGTAGGGGGCCACCTGGGTGGCTCAGTCAGTTAAGCATTCGATTTCGGCTCAGGTCATGATCTTAACTGCTGTAAATTCAAGCCCTGCGTCAGGCTCTATGCTGACAAGCTCAGAGCCTGGAGCCTGCTTCGGATTCTGGGTCTCCCTCTCTCTGGCCCTCCCCAGCTCGTGCTCTGTCTCATTCTGTCTCTCAAAAAAAAAAAATGTTAAAAAAAAAAAAAAAAAGATAGTGTTAGGGATGCTTGCTGAATATAGATGAAATTGTATGATGGACATAAGGATTTTCATTATGCTGTTTTTTCTGTTTTTATTTATGTTCGAAGTTTTTCAGATTAAAAAGTTTTTTAAAAGAGAGAAGGGAAAATGTTTATCACCAATAGAATGTATACCATAGTTAGGAAAACCCTAGTCTGTGGAATATTGGATTGAAATGATTTTGTCAAATTATATTCCTTAATTTATGGACCACACACTCTTGAGAATTTGATGAAACTATGGTTTTTGTCTCTAGAAAAATGGACATAAACACAAACTTTGGAGTAAATTTCAGTTTTACAAAAAACTGAAAGTCATTCATAATTCTTGTAGAGCTTTAATTCTCTAATGAGGTCTCCTGACCAACAGCATCAGTATCACTTGAGATTTTTTAGAAATGAAGATTCTTCTGCCCTACTAAACCAACTGACTCAAAATCTCTGGAGGTGGTACCTAAAATCTATGTTTTAACAATTTTTCCATATGATTGTGATGCACACTGAAATTTGAGAATTTATTTGTATTCTTGCTGCTTGTGTATACATATCAATCGCTTGGGGATCTTGTTAAAATACATATTTGATAGAGTCGGTTTGGTGTGGGCCTGAGCTTTTCATTTGTAACAGGCACCCGTGTGGCGATGATGCTGGTCCTCAGACCATACTGTGAGTACCACGGTTCTAGCTCTATAGCTTAGAAGTGTTATAAATTTCATATATCTTCCTAGAAAAAAATTTGAGTATTTCTAATATGCTTGTTTAAAAACTATTGAACATACAGAAATACTCATATATTTTACACATTTTTGTAAAACAAAAAATAAAGATTTTGAAAGGTTGAAGAAAAATAAGTAGAAGTTAGAATTTGTAATGTTTTCTAATTTCATCTCATTGGATTTTCCTGTACAACTAAATTTGGAAACCATTGTTCTAAGGACTCCCTCTTTTCTTTCTTCGTTTTTCCCACTACATATTTTGTGAATATTTACTTCTAATCTGTGCCTTATATTTTCATTTTTTAACTGTGTCTTCAGAGCAGAAGTTCTAAATTTTAATAAGGTCTTATTTGTCATTTTTTCTTTATGATTTGTGGTTTTTGTGTCTTATATGAGGAATCTTTGCCCAAATCAGAATCACAAAGATTTTTTTCCTACAGAGATTTCCTCCTATGTTTTTTTTCTAGATATTTCTGGATAACTGTGCACACCTTATGTTTTACATCTAGGTTCATAATTCATTTTTTAATTTTTGAATATGGTCAGAGATATAGATAGATCAAGGTTTATTTTTTACATGTAAATGTTCAGTTCTAATACTGTTTCTTGAAAGATTATTCTTTCTTCATTGAATAATCTTGGCACATACATCAAAAATCAAGTGACCAGGGGCGCCTGGGTGGCTTAGTCAGTTAGGTTTCTGACTTTGGCTCAGGTCATGATCTCATGGTTCATGACTTTGAGCCTCACTCACATCAGGCTCTGTGCTGACAGCTCAGAGCCTGGAGCCTGCTTTGGATTCTGTGTCTGCCTCTCTCTCTGCCCCACCACCCCTCTTGTGCTCTGTCTCTCTCGGTCTCTCAAAAATGAATAAATGTTAAAAAAAAAAAATTTACTAAAAAAAAAAAAATCAAGTGAGTATATATGTGGGGGTCTATTTCCAGATTCTGCTCCATGATCTTTAGAGCTCTCCTTTCACCAATATCTCACACTCCATTGGGGTAACTATGTGCTGTATCTTTAAGTTAGATAGTATGAGTCTTCCAGCTCTGTTCTTCCTCCCTCATCTTAAACTCTTTCATTCTTTCAAATATTATTTGCATAAAGGTATTACATTATTTGTTGACGAGTAAATCTTGTTCCCTAAATATCAGTTGTACTTAGAATAATATGAACTATTTTTTTTAATTAATTTTTTCTTTTAGTTTTTTTTTTTTCTTTGAGATAGAGAGGGTGTGATGAGGGAGGGGCAGAGAGAGAGGGAGAGAGAGAGAATCCCAAGCAGGCTCTGCATTCTCAGCACAGAGCCTGATGCCGGGCTCAAACTCATGAACCATGAGATCATGACCTGAGCTGAAGCAGGTGCTAAACTGATTGAGTCACCCAGGCACCCCAGAATAATACAAACTTTGACATATCGCCAAGTATGTTAGAAAATCTTGAGGGTATTACTTGTATACAGACATTTGTTCAAAGTAAAAACCTTTTTCTCTCAGTGTCACTGTGGCCATTATGCATTTGGACAAATGCAGTTGCTATTAAGTTTTTTAAACTTGCAGGAAAAGCTATTCAGTGAGCTGACAAAATGTTCATTATATTTAGTTTTCCTGTTGGTTGGAAGTCAGAAATGGCTATTGTGGTGGCATACTGAAATTATAGAAAGAGAAAATTCATAGATTGTGGTCTTAAATTTCTGTTTTCTCCTTCTCTTAGGGATGATAGAAACAGCACAAGTGGATGAGAGAGCAAAAGGCAATGGCTCCAGTCAACCAGGAGCCACAAGGCGGGGTGTACAGATTATTGATGATGAACCTCAAGCCCAGAGCGGTGGCGGAGGGTGCTGTTCTTCTGGATAACTGATCACACTTAAGAGATTAAACAAACAAACTGTGGATCATTGCCCTCAACATGAAGACTGCCATATTCCAAGTCACATTATTTTACCAATGGAATTATAGAATTAACAGTATTTTAAATTACGTTTATAACACTGCAGAGACCTTAAGTGCTAAACTTAGTGGAGTTTGTGACCAGAGAATTGGCATTTTTCTACAAATGTTAACAAAGCAATTACCAATGGCCTTTTTACATATTTTTTTCTTTAATAAGGAATAATATGCATGTAGAAAAGACCTACTTAAAGGCTTCATTTATATTCTTTTAAATCAAATCTTTATTTAATAACTTATATATGTTGTTGGAATGGTATACATTTTTGCAGCCCTTTGTATTTTGTGGTAGTTTGAATTGTATCACTTCTAAACAGCAAACTGTTTTTGTTTTCTTTTTTTTTTTTTTAAATTAGCAGATACCTGAAGTACTATTTTTGCAGGGTTTGCACAGGCCCCTTAACTGTCTACTACTTTGATATAATCTATATACAACCTGTATGCTGAGCTGGTAAAATACATTGTAAAATTACATATTAAATATTTTATCTGCTTTTACAAGCGCAAGGTGCAAAACTACATACAGTAGTCTCATTGATGACTGTAAAGTGAATTAACATTTGGTGATAATGCCTAAGCTTTTTGACTCTGACATAAAGATCATGGCTCCCCTTCACTTTTGTCTTAACTTGAAAGTGGCGTGTTTCAATTTTCACATATACTTTACTTGAATTATTGCTGTTGTCATATTTTTGCCTCTGTAAGTCTTTCTGATGATTGAACAACAGCATTTGCCTTTTGGTTTGTTGGGGTTTGGGGGGGCTTTTTTTGTTTGTTTTTATTTTTGTTTGGGGGGGATTTTTTTGGATAAAAGATGAATTCTGCTGATTTTGTTTTAGAGTGGTTACCTTAGAAGTATTTGAGTGGAGCATGCTGAATTTCACTTCTGCAATGGCTTTAGTTTTCTCTTAGGCTTTATATGAGATGGGTTCACTGGTGTCAGAAGAGAGGAAGAGGTACCAGACAGTTGCCACTCACCAAGACTCATTCATACAGCATGTTAATGGGTAGTTCATGCTCCTGGGGCAGCACTTTTAAATCCTTTGTGAGCAAATTGTATTTGTTCATTGCTTGCCAGAGATGAACACAGAAAAGTTTGTTCCATTTTATAAGAGCTGTCCTGAGTTTCTGTGAAGGGAAACATTTCATGTAATGCGGTTATAGCAAACACTGGAAAGATTTATTATAAAATTATATTCTTGTATACTTTGTAAATTAGTCTCATTAGGTTGTTTTTTTTTTCCTAAGCATAGGACTGAACTTAAATTTGTTAATTTTAATAGAATCAGACAGTGCTCACAGAAGGATCACAAATTGTGGAAATTAACATACATTGTTCTTGTTCTAATATATATATTTTTCCATTTCTGTCATGCTTGGAAAACTAGTAAATGTTATGTCTAAGATAAAATGGAATGGTTCCTGGATTTACTTCTTACAAGAAGCAGTAGTATGCAATAAAGTCGTTGGCATGAGCAATTAAGAGGATGTAAAGAGGTTATAGTTACTAAAGAAGTACTACCATATTTTTAAGAGCTTAAGGTTTCCCAAATGGGTTTAAAGTTGAGTGGATTGACATCTTAATGCTATGCTGTTAAAATTTTAACTTAGTATTAAGGGTTCTGTGAGCCCTCACTTCACCTTCTTTAGTTCCTCTCCTTCCCAAACTCAACACACTGTTCTCTCTGTTGTGTGTGTGTGGGGAGGATGGTATGGGAAGAGTCAGAGAGATAAGCTAACATTTGTTTCATTTTGTTTTGTATTGTTTTGTTGATTGTATAGTCTCTCAGTTTCCTATGAAGTTTGTGTTTATGCAGGGCATCATGGGAGACCAGAGGAATCATGAGTATAAATACAGGAAAAATTGTTTTTGCTATTCTGGTTCTTCCACAGGTAGTAAAGAAAGCCTTGCCATTTCTACTATCATACGTGCAGATGGGAAAGAAGCTCTTGTTCAGAGTGAACTGTTTTTTAAACTAATGAGAGATGAAATTGAGCTTGATTTCAAAAAGTAAAATCATAAAGCCTGATAATTGAAGAGTTGTACTCTCAATTTTTGACCCTATGTTAATGATATTAAGTCCAGATAAGAACCTCTGCTCCAAAGTTGCCAGATAATTATTGATGGGGTACAACCACTCTCCATATATTTTTTTCTTTACTCTCCCTTAGTTTCTGTCTATCATTCTTAACCTCAAGCATTTCATTCTGTTTTTCACCTTGTAATTTAAGCTAATTCAATAGCAACAATAAATAATAGGGAATACCTGTCCTTGCTCTAAAGTCTGAGAGTTCTCTAGGTAGGATGAAGGAGGAATGAAAGAGGACCAGCCAATTGGAGTATGTGCATAAAGGAGAGAGAAAGAGATGAGAAACTAAGGCTGAGGAAATTTCTCTGATACTTTCTTCACTTCTTTAACATATCTTTTGTGTTCCTGTCCTTATGAATTGTACTATTAGGAAGAAGACATGAGTTGTTGTATTGTATATTAAAAGTAGTAGGTAGGTAGAACCAATATATTTTTCAGCTAGTAAGTGTATACATTTAGTATATATAATTAAAAGTTGGTATAAGATAGTCATTAAAAATACCTGAATATTATGTTAAAAGTATACAATCGTTTCTGTAATGATGATGAGTATTCTGCATCTCGTTTTGCTTTGTGATTATAGAGGAAGATCATTGTTTTTAAAAATGTATATTGCAACAATTTGGGGGTAAACAGCAATCTCAAAAAAAAAAAGCATCATGTGATTGTATGAAATATGAGTGTTTGAATTTGTTTTGTTCTGGGGAAATCACCTGAAAACACCCTAAAGCTATGGCTGTTATAGCTAAATTGAAGTCCTTTTTTTTTTGTTTGTTTTTAATATTAGCTATATGTTATTAATGATTACATTTTATTTGGCATTAGAGTAAGAAAGAAGAATGATATAGGTTTTCAGCAAGAAGAGATAAAATTTGGGATATATGACAGGAGGTTAGTGAGGAGTAGACTAGAAGTCAGGTAGATATGAAACTCTACAACCTGACATTTTTATAATTGTTTTGAAATACATTATCATTTCTAAATAAGGCAAGTTATGCATTGTACCAAATATTTAGAACATACACAAAATGAATTGGCATACTATGTAATATGATTTGCAATTTTCTGTATTGTAAATGCTACCAGGAATCTAGATCATTGATGTTATCTCCAAATAATAGAATTTATCCTTATAATTACCACTTATATTCTCTCCAGAAGTGAGATGTTGATCTGTGCCTTTAACTTTTGAAATTCATCTTTTGACCTCCGTTTGCCATATAGTTTTCTTTATAGATGCAGTCTGGCAAAGAGGGAATACATATTTTGTGGCTAGTAAAGCTGTTGAGATCTTGTAGAAAAGGGTGTAGATCGTTGCAACCAGCAGGAGCCTTACGATAATGTCTAAAGTACAGGGACTAAGTAGATCTTTATTCTTTTCTAAATTTCAAAATGTATTACCTAGGTTTTAATAACTAAAAGCTGGGATTCATTGAATATATACATTCACTTGATTTTGTAATAGGCGTTGATTCTAGTATTTTGCTGTTCTATAATTTTCAGTCAACAAAAACAATAATGTATTTGGACCAAAATTCATGTTACATATATGTCTGGCTTCAATGTCTTTTCCCTTTTCAAAGAAAACAAGTCAATCAGAATTCTGAGCAAATTTTCCTAAATGCAAGTATTATAATATTAATCATGTAATGAAAAAATGTAAAAATACTCTTAAGAGTTTCCACTTTCGAGCAACAATGCTTCTCTTCTAAACAAATACCACTTTAATTTGATAGACTTTTAACACTGCGTATGCTCTCTGATTTATGTATCATCTCTTCTGAGAAGCTGAGCGTGCTTTTAAATATTAGCCTTTCTACCACAAATTTTCAGTAGATACACTAACATGGCAAGTTGATGTTACATGGCACACCCAGTAAGAATCTTATTCTTTAAGCATCTTGTCCTCTTCGGAGGCCTGCACGTATTTCTAAGTGCTTTACATTAAATCCAAAAGATGAACCTGTCTATCTTTATTCCCAGTGTATCAGTTCTCACCTTGATTTTGATACTTCCAGACAACTGTATCATCTCTTCATTATCAAATACTCAAGAAAAAGCTAATATGACTTCCTTAAGTTCGAGCTTGTGTAGAGCAATGAGAGAAAGGTGAGGGACAGCAGAGATAAAGTACGGTAATGTTGAAATACAGACAACAGTGGTATTTGCTAAACTGTATCATTGGTAGCAAGCTCTTTTAAGGAAACTATCACATGTAGTACTTCCTAGAAATGTAGAAGCTCATTTTTTTTAATTATCTGAGAATATATTCTAGGAAAAAAAGAATAAATATTGTGAAAGTGCCCCTCAGGCACCCTCTCCCAAATGGAAAACATTGCTTTGTAGTATATACTCTCTTCAATTACCTTTTTGCTGTGCATTTATATACATATATATTTACCTATAGAAATACATAGTTTTGTGGGTTCTAAATTTTTATATAAATTTGTCTTACTACGCATATGTTTTGCAACTTGCTTTTTTCTCTCACCAACATGTTTAGGAACTGTTATGTCAGTATATGCATACTTTCATTTTATTTTCTGTCACATCTCTTTGGGATGTTTGCCTTTCAGGATAACTTCTGACTTTCCATGAAACCTTCCCAAAAGGAATCTTGTCACTTAGGTAGATTTCACTAGACTCCTAGAATGTAGATGCAAGCCAGCGCTTAGACAGAATCAGGGTCTTCCTTAAGCATGTGAATTGGGATATTAGAAAGGCATTTGCTGGGGCACGTGGATGGCTCCGTCGATTAAGTGTCTGACTTTGGCGCAGGTCATGATCTTCACAGTTTGTGGGTTTGAGCCCCGTGTTGAACTCTGTGCTGACAGCTCAGAGTCTGGAGCCTGCTTTGGATTCTGTCTCTCTCTCTCTGCCCCTCCCGAACTCATGCTCTGTCTCTGTGTCTCTCAAAAATAAATGAACAGTCGGGGGGAAAAAAGGCATCTGCTTATAATTCATTTGAAGTACATTACTTTTGGCCTACTGTTGACAATATATACAATTCAAAAATTTAGCAGTCTTTATTCAGAATAGGTTTTTATTTGAGGGAGGGAACGAAAAAGAGGGAAGGTATAGCCGACAGGGAAAGTACAGAGCAAGATAAAACAAGTCTCTACACAACTTGGAATAGTTACATAACAAGACTTCATGGCACCAAAAATTAAAACTTATGTTTGGTCTGTCTTTAATGAAAACAAGAACAGTGCCTTTTCAGATTTCCCTTCCCCCAACATCCCCCATCCCCATTCCTTTTTTTTTTTTTTTTAGAGTTTATTTATTTATTTTGCGAGAGAGACTGTGCCCTGTTAGAGCAGAGCCCAACGCGGGGCTCCGTCTCACGAATCTTGAGATCATGACCTGAACCAAAATCAAGAGTCAAGAGCTTAACCTACTGAGTCACCGAGGCGCCCCTCCCCATTCCTCCCAAAAGGTAACAATTGTTAACAGTTGGTATGTGTCTGTATCTCTCATATATGTTTTTATTTATATTTGGCCTTTATGAATTGTCAGTTTTCTGAAATCAACCTCTATATCAAATTCCAACCTCAATCCAACTGACGTATTTACCGAGAACAAACCAGAATCCTATTTCTTTAAAGGACGTTAAATCAGTGGCGACAGTTCTTGAACTAGAAGTTAACTAGATTCTTAATATGTTTTATGTTTATCATAAATTAAGCTTGAAGAATAACTAGCATTCTGGGAAAGTCGAGTCACTGGTTTCTATATCTTGTGGAAATAGGGTTGGGAAAGAGGAGTGTGGTAATACCTGTGTAAGTCTGAGCTGGCCTTGTTCTCTTAGCATATTATCTTACTTGAGCATTACAGTTATCCCCCACAATTACTTTCCAGGTGTTTCTGTCACTGTTAAGCTCTAGCTTAGCATGTGAGTGCCTTGACACAAAGTTAAGTGTATCGCCCCAGAACAACAAATTTATTCATATTTGACTTATAATGAAAATAATTCAAGGGGGAAATTAAGCAGTTTACATGATTTTGTTAATTGTTTCTGGATGGTCTTATAAAAAAATATTAAAACACATTCTGCTCATCATGACTATTCTATCACTTTCACTCATTTATTGAGTACCTGCTCTGTTCCCAGTGCACATACAGCAGAGGAACCAGCCTTCCTTTAGAGTTAGAGCTTAGAGATGGGGAAAGATGACTTTGCCTATTGTCTAGGAGGTAAGTAGTTTATCTGTAGATATGAGGTCAGCTGAGCACACGTGTTCACATTCTGGGTTTGATCAGATATGTACATGTCAAACTTTTGGGGTGAGGTAATTAGAATGACAGTAGCTGAAGCTGATAGTGAATTTAAGGTAAATCTGGACAGAATGATTTTGAGTCTTGCAAATAATACATTTTCAAGCCAAGTTAAAATAGAATAACTTATTTTCTAGCTTCAAGGGGACAATTAAGTGATCCTTAAGCCCAAATTGCTTTTCCAAATTTTGTAATAGTAGTGAAGAAACAAATGCTTTTTGATTATTTAGACGGCTGCTTTTTATTAAAGCTAGGGAAAAAATGAATTTTAAAAGGTAATTGTATTGTTTTCTTTGCTTTTAACAGATGATATCTTGTCGCCAGATAATAATCCAGGACACAATCCATTCCTAAGTCATAGTAGGCCAATTTGGAGAGTGTATCACAGTATAATTTGTGTCTTTCTTTCTTTCTTTCTTTCTTTCTTTCTTTCTTTCTTTCTTTCTTTCTTTCTTCCTTTCTTCCTTTCTTCCTTTCTTCCTTTCTTCCTTTCTTCCTTTCTTCCTTTCTTCCTTTCTTTCGTTTTTTTGTAGGCTCTCTGTGGGGCTTGAATTCATAAACCCAAGATCAAGAGTCACATGCTCTACCAATTGAGCCAGCCATGAGCCCCTAAGTTGTGTATTCTTTTTTTTTAATGTTTATGTATTTATGTATTTATTTATTTGAGAGTAGGAGAAGGAGCAGAGAGAGGGGGAGAGAAAGAATCTGAAGCAGGCTTCATGCTGTTAGTGCAGAGCCTAATGCGGAGCTCAAACCCACAAACCGTGAGATCATGACCTGAACCAAAATCAAGAGTCTGACACTCAACAGACTGAGCCACCCGGGCACCCCAAGTTGTGTATTTCTAAATGCACTTTTCAAATGAGTATGGGTCCCTTTTTTCCTATCTGAAATTGAAGACCTAGGCCAGAAAGATAGCTTAACAAATACCTGGATTTTCTGATAATCTTTCCAATGCCTTTTAAGGATATTAAAAGTTAAATTATCGGTTCCCTTCTTGGCTCTTTTTGGGAGAAAATAGAGTGAAATCATCAGTTTTTAAATAACTATTTCATGAGTTAGCAAGAAGTAACATACTCATCTGTATTAATTCATCTGCACTAATTCACAAAAGAATGATTGTAATGATCTAGTGACAATTCTTCAAAATATAAAAGTCCTGTGAAGGAAAAATGACATAGCAAGGACTTGATGATACTTTGAGGACCTTTTACTGTTTCCTGGGTGAAAAATTATTCATCTTGTCTAAAAGCTATACAATATAAGGCTCCCCTTCACCCCCACCACCACAACAGAATCCCCTGTTAATATTTTAAAGCCTGAAAATGTTTTAACTGAAGAAGTGGCATGGGTGGTTCCTCCCCTTCAAAGATTTTAAGGCCAATAGTAGTGGCACAGGCCTGGGGAAGAAATACTTGCTTTATCAAGTGGAGCTACTGACGTAGTATCTTTAAGATGCACACATGACTGATTTATCCTTGCTATGTAGGCAACTGGTATAGTTTGGAAATATTCTAATGTAAGATTGTATGTGAAGTAAGAAGACTGATTTTCTTGTATAGTGTATAGAATTCAGTCTTCTGTCATGCATGAAAATATGTTTGGTTTGGATCTATTTGATTTAAGCTCTAATTGCTATTCTGTCCTCCCACCTCACATTTTACCTAAAATATGTAATTTTTAAATGAAATTAGGGGCGCCTGGGTGGCGCAGTCGGTTGAGTGTCCGACTTCGGCTCAGGTCACGATCTCGCAGTCCGTGAATTCGAGCCCCGAGTCGGGCTCTGGGCTGATGGCTCAGAGCCTGGAGCCTGCTTCCGATTCTGTGTCTCCCTCTCTCTCTGCCCCTCCCCCGTTCATGCTCTGTCTCTCTTGGTCTCAAAGATGAATAAACGCTAAAAAATAAATAAATAAATAAATAAATAAATAAATAAATAAATAAATAAATAAATAAAATTATACAATGCTTTAGGAAACCTGCTATAGACAATGTATGAATTTCACCAAGAATGTTTAAGCAAATCTGAGACTAAAAATTTTAGGTTTTGCCTGCAATTTCATATGTAAATTCAAGAAAAAAATTGTAGCTAAAAGGCCTACTTTGTTGCAAAATATATATGTGACACTTCAAAGGATTTCAGTTTTGGGTTCATTTAAAAGTAGGACCTGACAAAAGAGGTATGAATAAATAAGCAGATTCAGAATTTAGCAGGCACTCGGTATTTCTGTTTTCCTAACATTTTATGTAGAGCATTTTACTGATGCTCAGATAGATATATAAAATGTACTACTATAATTCATGCCTTCAAGGAACTTAAAATCCTAGGGGAGAATTATCTAATAGATGTGAGAGAATTTAGAGACATTAAATATGGAGGAGGTAAAATTAGTATCTGTAGAAGATAGTGCAAAGCTTAAGAATCAACTGAAAGTATCTTAAAACTAACAAAGTCACTGGGTATAAAATTGGTCACAGAAATTAAAAGCTTTCATTTATATAAACAACAGCCAATTATAAGATATAATGGAAGAAAAAGCTCCTTTTAAAGTAAGAACAAAGAAGAAAATCCCTAGTAATAAACAGTATGCAAGACCATAAAAAGAAAGCTATGTTTCTCCTGGAAAGAAAGCACAAAAACATGGGGAGGCATATCATATTCTTGGATAGGAAGACTTACCAACATATACATGCCAGTTCTTTTTAAGTTAATGTATAATGTAATGCAATCTCAAAAATACCAGGATTTTCTAAAATTAGACAACTGATTCCAAAGTTCCTATGAAAAAAGACTAGCCCGAAAAGCTCTGAGAAGCAGTGAGGACAGACAAGTCTTACAAAATATTAAAAATAGAAACTCCAGTAATTAAAAGTTTGGTACTGGCATATAACTAGACAGATCATTAGAATCAAATAGGTCTAAAATAGACCCAGATATGGAGAGTTAGCACAAGCTAAAGATGACATTTCAATTCAGTGAAGGAAATATGGCTTATTCATTAAAAGGTGTTAGGACACCTGGGTAGCTATTTGCAGGAAAAAATAAAAGTTGGATTCATACCTCAACCAAAATAAAATCCAGTTTTAAATGTGAAAACTGAAAAGCTCAAAATACTTGAAGAAATCATAGGAGAATCTTAAAAGATTTTAGTGTGGTGAAGTGTTTTCTAAATTTGATGTAAAATCCAGAAGCAATAAAAATGGTATGCACTACAAATTTACAATAATGTAGTGATATATATACATATCTCACTATATAAAATAAATTCTTCATCACAAAAACTACCATAAGCAAAAAGAAATTACATATTTGAAAAAATTGCAAATCATAGCATGCATATTATAATATATAAAGAATTCCTAAAATTCAGTAAGATAAAATTCAACAGTCCAAAAGGAAAAAGATCCAAAACTATAAACAGAGTTTCCACAGAAAATGATACAAATGACATAGACTGAAAATAAAAGTTCAACTTAACTGTTAAGAGAAGTACAAAATAAAACTATACTGTTATACTAGTTTTTAACATATTTGATCAAGGAGATTTTTTTTTAATTTTATAAAAACACTGTGCTACATCCTAGATATTATTCATAAGAATTGGGGAACAAGTATTTGCGCTGGTTGAGGTGTAAATTAGAACAAGCTCTAAAAATGGTGTGCTTATGTATTGTAGATTTACTCTTTCAACCACCAATTTTATTTCCTAGTCAGAAAGGTTGGGAAAAAATTAATTTCCCGGATTTTTTTTTGTGCTGCTAGTGTTCTGGAAGCTAATTAGATTTTCCCAATTATGTGTTCTCCGCATGACTTGAAAAGAGAAATGAGGTAGAGGCGATCTTTTGAAGTTCTTGCATGTTGTAAGAATATGGGAAATGTTCCCATGCAGCAGTGATCAAAGGTCTATTCTCCAACTTTCTGGATTTGGAGAAGTAGTGATGGTGGCAGGAACAACTTCTGTTCTTTTCTTTTTTTTTTTTTTTTAATATTTTTAACGTTTATCCATTTTTGACAGAGACAGAGAACGAGCAGGGGAGGAACAGAGAGGAACACAGAATCCGAAGCAGGCTCCAGGCTCTGAGCTGTCAGCACAGAGCCTGACGCGGGGCTCAAACCCACAAACCGCAAAATCGTGACCTGAGCCGAAGTCAGTTGCCTAACCGACTGAGCCACCCAGGCGCCCCTTTTTTGTTTTGTTTTAAATGTTTATTTATTTTTGAGAGAGAGTGTGTGCAAGTGGGGGGAGGGGCAGAGAGAGGAGGAGACAGAGGATCCTGAACAGGCTTTGTGTTGTCAGCACAGAGCCCAACACGCAGCTCAAACCCACAAATCATGACCTGAGCTGAAGTCAGACGTTTAATCGACTGAGCTACCCAGGTGCCCTGGTGGCAGCAGCTTCTTAAAATAACATTTTAATCCCTGGATTGTGGTATATCTTCTTTCTCCAGTTTCCCAGGAGTGAGAGCAGGTGGTGATAGCCTCTGGCTTCCAGCATGGCTCCACAATGACTCCAGAGGTAGTAGCCTCCAGTGAATCAGTTCTGTATCACAGTGGGATTCATTCTGGGAGGCTCCACTTAGATTTCTAAACCCTGATCTTTCAGCCCTTCCAATGACCTTTTAAGTACCAAGGTGCCTATAACAAGTGCCTTCATGTTTAAAATATCTAGAATGATGGGGTGCCTGAGTGGCTCAGTCAGTTAAGCGTCCGACTTCAGTTCAGGTCATGATCTCACAGTTCATGGGTTTGAGCCCCACTTCAGGCTCTGTGCTGACAGCTTGGAACCTGGAGCCTGCTTTGGATTCTATCTCCCTCTCTCTGTCCCTCTCCCACTCACGCTCTGTCTCTGTCTCTCAAAAATGAATAAATGTTAAAAAAAAAATTTTAATTAAAATATCTAGAATGGCATCTGTTTCCTGCACTGAAAACTGCCTGATTGATTTGGCAATGGCAATCAGAATGAAAATGTATTTCCTTTTGATCTTGCAGTTTTACTTCTAGGAATATATCCTATAGACATGCTTGTATGTGAAAGTAACGAGTTTGTAAGGGTTTTCAATGCTTTGTTTGTAAACTGACATCAGTAGGGGAATCATAAAATCAATTATAGTGTATGTATATAATAGAATCCTAGGTAACTATAAAAAAGAATGAGCTTTGTATATTTAGAAGAAGCAATTAATAAGGCACATGAAGTAAAACAAAAAACAAAAAACCCAAATGTCCATCAACGGATGAATGGATAAAGAAGATATAATATGTGGATGGAACTGGAGGGTGTTATGCTAAGTGAAATAAGTCATACAGAGAAAGACAGATACCGTATGTTTTCACTCTTATGTGGATCCTGAGAAACTTAACACAAGACTATGGGAAAGGGGAAGGGAAAAAAAAAAGTTAGAGAGGGAGGGAGCCAAACCATAAGAGACTCTTAAAAACTGAGAATAAACTGAGGGTTGATGGGGAGTGGGAGGGAGGGGAAGGTGGCATTGAGGAGGGCACCTGTTGGGGAGAGCACTGGGTGTTGTATGGAAAACAATTTGACAATAAATTTCATATTAAAAAGAAAAAGATATGGTATGTATATACAATGAAGTATTACTTGGCAATCAAAAAGAATGTAATCTTTTCATTTGCAACTACATGGATGGAACTAGAGTATATTATGCTAAGCAAAATTAGAGAAAGACAAATATATGACTTCACTCATGAGGAATTTAAGATACAAAACAGATGAATATAAGGGAAGGGAAGCAAAAATAATATAAAAACAAGGAGGGGGATGAAACATAAG
The DNA here is from genome assembly GCF_018350175.1 of Felis catus. Classification (NCBI taxonomy): domain Eukaryota; kingdom Metazoa; phylum Chordata; class Mammalia; order Carnivora; family Felidae; genus Felis; species Felis catus. The sequence continues at coordinate 96,212,827 of NC_058374.1, forward strand.
AGACTCTTAAATACAGAGAACAAACTGAAGGTTGCCGGAGGGGTTGGGGGTGGGGGATGGGCTAAATGGGCAAGGAGCATTAAGGAAGACACTTGTTGGGATGAGCACTGGGTGTCATACATAGGGGATGAATCACTGGTATCCATTCCTGAAATCATTACTGCACTATATGCTAACTAACTTGGATGTAAATTTTAAAATTAATTAATTAAAAAACATTTTTTAAAGACATTAACAATTAAAAAAAAGGCCAGGGAGCAGAACTGTGTCTACTGCTTTAAAAGAAAGTAATTAGCTTTGTTGACATAAAGTAAAGTACACATATTTAAAGTGAGCAATTTGACAAGTTTGACCCATGAAGCCATCATCACAGTCAAGATAATGAATATATCCATCACCCCCAAAAGTATCCTTTTTAAAAATGTTTATTCATTTTTTGAGAGAAAGAGAGGGAGAGAGAGAGAGCACATATAAGCAGGGGAGGGGCAGAGAGAGGGAGACAGAGGATCTGAAGCAGGCTCTGAACTGTCAGCACAGAGCCCAATGTAGGGCTCAAACTCACAAACTGCAAGATCATGAACCGAACTGAAGTCAGATGCTTAACCAACTAAGCCACCCAGGTGCCCCACCCCAAAAAGTATCCTTATACCTCTTTGTAATCCCTTCCTTTCAGTTCCTCCTCATCCTTGCCAACACTTGATACGGGAAAATTTTAAAATTATAACCATTCAAATAGATGTATATATATCATTGTGGTTTTAATTTGTATTTTCCTAATGACAAGTGATGTTGAGCATTTTTTCATGTGCTTATTTGACTTCTGTATCTTCTTAGTGAAATGTCTGTTCAAGTATTTTGTCCGTATTTATTGATTTTTATATTATCTAGTTTTGAGACTTCTTTATGCATTTTGCATATAGGGTCTTTATCAGATATATGATTTGGGGGCATCCGGGGGGGCTCAGTCGATTAAGCACCTAACTCGATTTCAGCTCAGGTAATGATCTCATGGTTCCTGAGATCAAGCCCTACATCAGGCTCTGCACTGACAGAACAGAGCCTGCTTGGGATTCTCTCTCCTTCTCTCTCGCAAAGTAAATAAATAAACATTAAAAACAAAAAGTTATATGACCTGGAAATACTTCCTCCTGATCTCACCTTTTCATTCTCTAATGTCTTTCCAAGAGAAGTTCTAAATATTGATGAAATCTAACCACTTTTCCTTTATGGATTGTGTTTTGGTCTTGTTTCTAAGAATTCTGCTTAGCTCATGGTCACAAAGATTGTTTTCCTATGTATTTTTCTGAAAGCTTTTTACTTTTAGGTCCATGGCTCATTCGAGTTATGTTTTTTATATGACACAAGGTAAACATTGAACTTTTTTTTTTTTTTTGCTGCAGCCCATTTGTTGAAAAGACTATCCTTTCTTTATTGCTTTTGTTTGCATCTTTGTTGAAAATCATTTGTCCACAGATGAGTGGTTCTATTTCTGAACACTATTCTATTGATTTGTCTTTTTTTAAAACACATGTCTTTAATTTTTATTTATTTTTGAGAGAGAGAGAGAGTGTGCAAGCAGGAGAGGGGCAGAGAGAGAGGGAGACACAGAATCCGGAGCAGGCTCCAGGCTCTGAGCTGTCAGCACAGAGCCAGATGCAATGCCTGAACTCACGAATGGTGAGATCAGACTTGAGCCGAAGTCCCACGCTTAACCAACTGAACCACCCAGGCACCCTGATTTATTTGTCTATCTTGATGCCAACAGCACACTGTACTGATTATTATAGTTTTATAGTTGGTCTTGACATCAAGTAATGCTAGTCCTTGAGTTTCGTTTTTTTTCCAAAATTGTTTTTGGCTACTTTAGGTTCACTTCCATATGAATTTTTTAGAATTAGTTTGTTAATTTCTATGAAAATAATTTTTAAAAACCCTGCTAGAATGCTGATTGGGATTGCATTGAATCTATAGATCAATTTGGGAAAAGACCTAATTATTAAATCTTTAAACCAATAAAGACAGTATAGCTCTCCATTTACTTAGGACTTCTTTATTTCTTTCAGTGATGTTTTATAGTTTTTAGTGCACAGGTCTTTCGCCAGATGATTTTCTTTTTTAAAAAATTTGTTTTTTTCAACGTTTATTTATTTTTGGGACAGAGAGAGACAGAGCATGAACGGGGGAGGGGCAGAGAGAGAGGGAGACACAGAATTGGAAACAGGCTCCAGGCTCTGAGCCATCAGCCCAGAGCCTGACGAGGGGCTGGAACTCACGGACCGCGAGATCGTGACCTGGCTGAAGTCGGACGCTTAACCGACTGCACCACCCAGGCGCCCCGTTGCCAGATGATTTTCTAAGTATTTCATGTTTTTGATGTTATTGCATATAATATTTCAAATTTTAATTTGTAAATATTTATTGCTAGCATATAGAAACAAATTCTACCACTTGATCTTGCATCCTACAACTTTGCTGAACTCATTTATCAGTTCTAATAACTTCTTTGTAGATTACATGGGATTTTTTTATACATATTATATGATCAGTCAATAAAAACAAAGAGATTTCTTTCTTTCTTTCTTTCTTTCTTTAAAAAAATTTTTTTTAAATGTTTCTATTTATTTCTGAGACAGAGAGAGACAGAGCATGAGTGGGGGGGGGGCAGAGGGAGAGGGGGACACAGAATCCGAAGCAGGCTCCAGGCTCTGAGCTGTCAGCACAGAGCCCAACGTGGGGCTCAAACTCACAAACTGTGAGATCATGACCTGAGCCGAAGTCGGTCACTTAACCGACTGAGCCACCCAGACGCCCCGAGATTTCTTTCTTTCTAATTTGGATGTGTTTTTACTTCTTTTTCTTGCCTTCTTGCACTGGCTATAACTTCCAGTACAATGTTGAATAGAAGTGATTAGAATTGACATCCTTGCCTTATTCCTGATCTTTTTCATCATTGGAAAAGAAAAAAAGGGTAACCCGTATATATATATTTGACTCCAGAGACCTAGAATGTCACCAAAAAGATACATAAGAAACTGATAATATTGGTTACCTCGGAAGAGACAAATTGAGTTAGATGGCAAAAGGGGAGAGAAACATTCTTCTTATTGGATATGTTTTTATTTTTATTTTTTAATAGGAGCCATGCAAATATATTGCCTATTCCAGAAAATAAATAAATAAAACTTAAGAAATAAAAATTAGGTGTATAAACAGAGCATTTGCTAAAAACAAAGCAAAACAAAAAAAACTTAGTATTTTTGCAAAGAAATATCTTAAGAATGTGACACAAGAGATCACAAAGTTTAAAATTAACAAAGGTAGGTTTAATCATTTAAGAATACTTGAGAGTAGGTAATATTTACCATAGACTTTGAAAGCAAGACATGAATTGAGGATGAAGTAGACATTTTAAGAAGAAATTTGCAATGGCATGAAAATGGGAAGTGGCAAACTTTAGCAAGCAAATTGACTTGACTGGGGGCAGGGGGCACTGTGCCTGGTAGAAAAAATAGGAAGGAAAGGTAAGTCCTTCACAGAAGAATTAAGACTAATATAGACGGTAATTTTGTAACATTCAACCCAATACCAACCTAACCAGGCACATATCTACCTTCAATTTTCTTAACTCAGCTAACAGATATTTTTAATGATTGCCTGTTATTCACCAGGTCCAGTGCTACATGTTGCATGTGTTCCTAGCGGTGAACCAAATGGATGTGATCCCTGTTCTGATAGAGCTTAGTCTAGAGGGCACCTCTGGGCTTCAACGAAGTGAGCAACCTCCATGTTCCCCTTTGTTTCAAAATTTTGGCTATGTATTCGTTCAGTCTGATACTCTCTAAATACCCCTAACCCTTTGTCCATCCTTAGATATCTCCATCTCTGTAAAAACTCAAGTCATTACTCAAACCGCGTGACCGTCCTTCCTCCTTTCCATTCACACTTATCAGTATAGGATAGGAATTGAGACTGAAGACTGAAGCCAGATGCCTGGCTTTGATATTTTATGTTGTATTTCCTGGTGAGAAATGCAACTTTTTTGCCCTGCTTCTTCATTTATAAAGTAGAAATAATAATAGTATGTACTTTGTAAAGTTGCTGAAAATATTAAATGAGTTATTACATATAGAGTGCTTAGAACACGCTCAGGATGATAAATTCTTAATAAATATTAGCAGTTGTTACTATTAGCAAAAGACTTTGCCTGTATTATTTCACCCAAGGCTAACACTTCCCACCAGCTCTATCCTACCTCCTCCCACCTGGTGGTCTTTTAATAGATGATCTCATTTTTCTCACAGCATATTGAACAACATTCTCTCTACTGCCCCTTTTTCTAGAATATAAACATGATCAAAAGCCTCCCACTCAAAACAAAATCCATCCTTAATTGTGAGCATCTCTTCTTTCTTGTTTTATAATGAAATTTATTGAAAATCCACATTGGAACCTCCATGTTCTCCTACTTTCCCTTCATTCCTCAAAGTACTGCAGTCTTCAACTTGACCCCATCATGTCATAAAATTGCATTTACCAAGGTTAAGCACAGCTATATTCAAGATGCCTCTCCTGTGTTTTTCCATTGTACCCCAAGACCTCCTTACTACCTTAAAATTGTAACTTTTTCAACTATCCCCTCTAACATAGTATAATTTTTGCTTGTTTATTTTGTTTATATCTGTTTTCCCTGGTTAGAATGTAAAATCAAGGAGAACAGGAATTTTGTCTCCTTTGTTTACTCCTGCATCCCCATCACCTAAAATAATGCCTAAACATTATAGGCACTCACTAAATCTGAATCAAATGAATGAACACTGAGTTGTGATTATCTATTTTTTCTGTCTTCTGTGTTAGACCAGGAGCTACTTTGAAGACTGGAACTGTTCCTCCTTTCTCTTTACTAGCTCTGTTAGCTCAGAGCCTGACCCAAATGGGACTGTGAATATGATGGATTTGTGGGGAGTCACTATGTTTCCAGTATTTTTGGTAAATGCTTCTGGAGGATACTCCAAGGCCTGAGAAAGTGGTTTTTTAATTTTTTTAATGTTTAGTTATTTTTGAGTGGGGGGGATGGACAGAGAGGGAGACACAGAATCTGAAGCAGGCTCCAGGCTCTGAGCTGTCAGCTCAGAGCCTGACGCGGGGTCCAACCCACAAACCATGAGATCATGACTTGAGCCAAAGTTGGATGCTTAATTGACTGAGCCACCCAGGTGCCCCCCCCTCCAAAAAGTGACTTTTAATTTCTACTTGGCAATCTTAGAGCTCAATGAGCTGGTATGAGGATTTTGCAAACAATGGAGACTTAAGTTGTCTAAAGAAATTGTATTAGTCAGTGGTCTCCAGAAAAAACAGGACCGATAGGAGATTGATTATCTATCTATCTATCTATCTATCTATCTATCTATATCTATCTTTCTATCTAGAGATTAATTGAAGGAATTGGTTGAGAAGGCCCCCAATCTGCCATCTTCAAACTGGAAGCCCAGGAAAGCCAATGGTATAATTATTTTTTTTTCTTTTCTTTTTAAAGATTTTATTTTTAAGTAATCTCTCCCATGGGGCTCGAACAACTCCAAGATCAAGAGTTACATGCTGCACCAACTGAGTCAGACAAGCACACAGCCAGTGTAATTCAGTCTGAATTTGAAGGCCTGAGAACCAGGGAAGCTGAGTGTATAAATCCCAGTACCAGGGCAAAAGATGAGAAGTCACAGTTCTTGCAGAGGGACAGGAAAAATGGGATGAATTTTTCTTCCTCCACTGTTCATTCCATTCAGGCCATTAATGAATAGGATGATCCTTAAGCACACTGGGGAGGGCAATCTACTTTTCTGGGTCCATCAATTCGAATCCTAATCTCATCCAGAAACACCCCCTCAAAGATACACCCAGAAACAATTTTTTAGCTAGGCATCTTGTGGCCCACTCAAGTTGACACATACAATTAACCATCACCCTGTTTATACCTTTAATTTGTATTATTTATTAGAATTCCTTAAAAATAGTTCTGCTGCACCCCTATATTTATTGCAGCATTATTTGCAATAGCCAAACTATGGAAGCAGCCTAAGTGTCTACTGATAGATGAATGGATATAGAAGATGTTGGGCCACCTGGGTGGCTCAGTTGGTTGAGCATCTGACTCTTGGTTTTGGCTCAGGTCATGATCTCATGATTTGTGAGTTCAAGCTCCACACTGGGCTCCATGTTGATAGCACAGAGCCTGTCTGGGATTCTCTCTCTCTCCCTCTCTCTCTGCCCCTCCTCCCCTGCTCATGATCTCTCTCTTTCAAAATAAAAAAATAAACTTAAAAAAAAAAAGACATAGTGTGCACGCACGTGCACACACACACACACACACACACACACACTCTGGAATATTACTTAGCCATAAAAAAATAATGTAATCTTGCCATTTGCAACAACATGGATGAAGCTAGAGAATATAATGCTAAGCAAAATAGGTCAGAGAAAGACACATACCATATGACTTCACTCATATGTAGAATTTAAGAAACAAAACAAATAAAAGGAAAAAAGAGAGAAAAAAAAACAGATTCTTATCTATAGAGAACAAAAAGGTAGTTACCAGAAGGGAGGTGGATGGGAGGAATGGGTGAAATAGGTGAAGGGGAGTAAGAGTACCCTTATTATAATGAGCAATGAGTAATATATAGAACTACTGAATCACTATATTGTACACCTGAAACTAATATAACACTGTATGTTAACTATACTGGAATTAAAAATAGTTCTGCTGCTAAAGTAAGTTTGAAAATGTCAAATTTAAGCCAAAGACAAAGGAAGGAAAGCATAAAGAAAGAACATTGGACATAGTTCTCAACCCTGCGTGCACATTCCGATCACTTGGAGAATTTCCATACTGATACCTACACCCCATTCCCAAAAATCTTAGGGCTAAGGATTGAGCACAGATAGTTTTTATTTAACTTTTCTTCCCTTTATTTTATTTTAAATGTTTATTTATTTATTTTGAGAGAGAGAAAGAGTGTATGAGTGTGAGAGTTGGAGAGGGGCAGAGAGAGAGAGAGAGACAGAGACAGAGAGTGAGAGTGAGAGAGACAGAGAGAATTCCAAGCAGAACCCATGCTGTCAGTGCAGAGCCCGCCTGGGGGCTCAAACTCACAGACTGTGAGATCATGACCTGAGCTGAAATCAAGAGTCCGATGATCAACCTACTGGGCCACCCAGGCACCCTGAGCATAGACAGTTTTTAAATTCTTCACGTGATTTTAATTAACAGCCAGGGTTGAGAACCACTGGAATAGGTAATCCTTGAGAAATGGGGCAAGGCTACAAGGGAAGTCCAAAGTTCTTCTCGAGAGAGGCAAAATGTCCCCAATGGTTACTTAAGGTCCTCTTTAGTAATAATGGGCCATAGACAGACCCTGTTACTGCGTTTTTATAGGCATGACTAGTAATTGGATCCAGACACTCGAAGGGACGTAAGAGCAAAACCAAGTAAATACTTAATGGTTACTTTATGGGACACTAATAGGAACTAAAAAATAAAATAAAATAAAATAAAAAACCATTCTTCTTCCCTGAAGCTTTCTAAAAGGTTAATTATCAACCAGTTCTTTCAACCCTTAAATTACTTTCTGAGAGTGAATTAGAAAGAGGAACATGAATTCCATTAGGAGACTGTGGTACTACCACAGATTAATTCTTCTTATTAAATGATACTGTGTTGTTCATTTGTCACCACAAAGAGGCTAACTTAATCCTTGTTTTGAGCTTGCATATTGAGCAATTCTGGATAATTAATTGCATGTAGAATGATAACCTTTTTAATAGGCAGAATCCAATACAGAGAAAAATTCATTCTTGGAATGCAATTTCAAATTCATAAAGTGAAATTTAGCATCTTAGAAAGAGGGTATATGAGTTTAATAGTATAGCATCATTATTCCTAAGGGAAATTACCAATATTCTGTGATTTAATATAGACTCAGGGTAAACATATGCTACTGACACTACCCGAGACATTCTCACAACCACATTTGATTTATTAGTAGACAAGTATGATTAATCAAAGGTTATGTAACGTTGGTCACAGGTACTTTGGTTTTCTGTTATTATTTTCTTTATGAAAATTCATTTCAATAAAAGAAGAGCTCTCCATGTAAAGAAGGACATGTTATAATCCAGTTCTTTGTAAAGAATATTTCATAAGATATATTGGACTTTTTTTCCTTTCAAATTAACAGGTTCTTGTGAGTAAATCTGATGAAATGGTTTACCATGAGAATTGCCTTTTACATTCCAAAACAAAAGCATTAAACAAAAGTTGACTTTAACAGAAATGTATATTGCATTATTTCTTCTGCGGGTGCCTGTACTTTTTATTTTGTAATGATTTGTGTTCTCTGATATGCTTTATCTCATGCTTGACTGATTACAAGTGTGAAGGGGGTTAAATGCATTCGCTATTGGCAATTTAGCATTAATTGTAATATGCTGTAATCCAAATTACAATCTGTCATTTCCAGTCAAATTGTGAAGCACTGTAATTGTATTTTAGAGTTCCACTGCTATTGATTATAGCTACCTCATTTGTGTTTTAATATACCATGACGAATTTGCGAATGGAAATACAATCTTGTAACAAGCCAGGAAACAAGTATTGTTCTTCCTATTATAACAGCTTGAAAATTATTTCTTAACAAATGAAAAGAGAAGGAGATGGTAAGACAGTAAAGACAATTCATTTAAGGATGAAAAAGACAAAATGATTTCAATTTTCTAGCAGTGCATAAAAATAAGTGAGCCATAGATTTTTGAAAACCTTTTTAGACAAAAAATTATAAAAATATTTTCAAAAATTAGTTTTGAAATCTACCGATACTAATACAAATTGCTTTAGTTTATCCCTTTGAATGGGTGTATAGTATCCCACAGCTTATATAAAATTCTTTCCTTGGTGCTCTTTCACATTGTTTTTACTATTACAAATAATGCTGCAGTGAACATTCTTATATATGACTTTTCATAACATGGGGAAGGTTCACTAAGGAATATACTTAGTAGTGGGATTTCTGGGTTGCAGAGTATACCTATCCATTTCACTTAAAAAAACTCAGGTAAGAACACTTAACATGAGATTCACCCCCTTGACAAATGTCTAAGTACACATTATTGTCAACTATAAGTACAATATTGTACAGCCAGATCTCTAGAGCTCATTCATCTTGTTTGACTGTAACTTTATGTATGTTGATTAGCAATGCCCCATTTACCCCTTCTCCTATTCCCTGGCAACCACTGTTTCACTCTTGGATTCCATGAGTTTGGCTATTTTAGATACCTCATATAAGTAGAACCATGCAGTATTTGTTTATCTGTGAGTGGCTTATTTCACTTAGCTTCACTTGACTTATTTCACTGTTTTCAAGGTTTATCCATGTTGCCACATAGTTCACATTTCCATCTTTTAAAATATTTTTTTTAAGTTTATTTATTTATTTTGAGAGAGAGAGAGAGCAGGAGAGGGGCAGAGACAGAGAGGGAGAGAGAGAATCCTAAGCAGACTCCATGCTGTCAGCACAGAGCCAGAACTTACGAACCGTGAGATCATGACCTGAGCCGAAACCACGAGTCAGACACTTAACTGACTGAGCCACCCAGACACACCCAGATTTCCTTCTTTTTAAAGGCTAAATAGGGGCGCCTGGGTGGCGCAGTCGGTTAAGCGTCCGACTTCAGCCAGGTCACGATCTCACAGTCCGTGAGTTCCAGCCCCGCGTCAGGCTCTGGGCTGATGGCTCAGAGCCTGGAGCCTGTTTCTGATTTTGTGTCTCCCTCTCTCTCTGCCCCTCCCCCGTTCGTGCTCTGTCTCTGTCCCAAAAATAAATAAACATTGAAAAAAAAATAAAAAAAAAAAAGGCTAAATAGTATTCCTGTACATATACGCCACACTTTCTTTATCCATTTACCTACCAATGTACATTTAGCTTCTTCCCACATCTGGTGATGGTGAATAATGCTGCAATGAACGTAAGAGCACTAATATCTACTTAAGATTCTGATCAACGTTCTTTGGAATGACGTTCTTTGGAACTCCTAGAGAAGGATTGCTGGACCATAGGGTAGTTCTATTTTTAATTTTTTGAGAAAGCTCCTTACAGTTTCCCATAGCAGCTGCATCATTTTACATTCCCACCAACACCGTGCAAGAGTTACATTTTCTCCACATCCTCACCAACATTTCTTGTAGCTTGTCTTTTTGATAATAGCCATCCTGACAGGTATGAGATGATAACTCATTGTAGCTTTGATTTGCATCTCCCTGATGATTAATAACAATGAGCATTTTTTCATAGGCCTGTTGGCCCTTTGTATGTTTTCTTTGGAGAAATGTCTATTCAAGTTCTTAGCCCATCTTTTTTTTTTTTTTTTTTGGCTTTTTAAGTTTTCATTTTAATTCCAATTAACTAACAGTGTTATATTAGTTTCAGGTGTACAATATAGTGATTCAACAATTGCATACATCACCCGGGCTCATCATGACAAGGGCATTCCCTAATTCCCACCACCTATTTAACCCATCCTCCCACCCCACCCCCAACCATCAGTTTGTTCTCTATAATTAAGGGTCTATTTCTTAATTTCTTTCTGTCTCTTTCTTTTCCCTCTGTTCATTTGATCTGTTTCTTAAATTCCACATGAGTGAAATCACATCGTATTTGTCTTTATCTGACTATTTTGCTTAGCATTATACTCTCTAGCTCCATCCATGATGTTGCAAATGGCAAGATTTCATTCTTTGTTATGGCTTAATAATATTCATTGTACACATATAATCATTCATCTCTCTATATACATATACAATGAATGTTATATGTATAATATTATATCTAATGAATATTATATATCTAATGAATATTATATATCTATCTCTATCTGTATCACATCTTCTTTATCCATTCACCAATCACTGGACACTTGGACTGCTTCCATATCTTGGCTATTGTAAATAATGCCGCTATAAACATAGGAATGTGTGTATCCCTTTGAATTAGTGTTTTTGTATTCTTTGGGTAAATACCCAGTAATGTGATTGCTGGATCATAGGGTAGATCTTGGGGAACCTCCACACTTTTCCACAGTGGCTGCACCAGTTTAATTTCTACCAACAGTGCAGAAGTGTTCCTTTTTCTCCATATCTTCATCAACACTTGTTTCTTATGTTGTTGATTTTAGCCATTCTGACAGGTATAAGGTGATATCTCATTGTAGTTTTAATTTGCATTTCCCTGATGATAAGTGATGATGAACATCTTTTTATGTGTCTGTTGGCCATCTGTATATCTTCCTTGGAGAAATGTCTGTTCATGTCTTCTGCCCATGTTTTAATTGTCTTCTGCCTATTTTAATTGTTTAATTGTTTTTTAATTGTGTGTGCGTGTGTGTGTGTTGAGTTGTATAAGATATATATATGTGTGTGTATATATATATATATATATATATATAATGTTTATTTATTTTTGAGAGAGAAAGGGACAGAACGTGAGCAGGGGAGGGGCAGAGAGAGAGGGAGACACAGAATCTGAAGTAGGCTCCAGGCTCTGAGCTGTCAGCACAGAGCCCCATGTGGGACTCGAATTCACAAAACACGAGATTATAACCTGAGCCCAAGTCACCGCTTAACTGACTGAGCCACCCAGGCACCCGGTTCTTTATATATTTTGGATGCTAACCTTTTATCAGATATTTCATTTGCCATATAGTCTCCCATTCTGTAGGTTGCCTTTTAGTTTTGTTGATTGTTTCCTTTGTTGGGCAGAAGTTTTTTATTTTGATGTAGTCTCAATAGTTTATTTTTGCTTTTGTTTCCCTTGCCTCAAGAGACTTACCTAGAAACAAGTTGCTATGGCCATTGTCAAAGAGGTTACTGCCTGTGTCCTTTTCTAGAATTTTTATTGTTTCAGGTCTCAGTCTCACACATTCTTCAAATGAAAGAGCAGAAATATGGCAAGAAGCTTAGTCTTTGATGACCATGTTGAGGTGGTGAGTCAATCAGTCCTGAAACTGCCCTATCTCTTGAATTTTTATGTAAGACAAAACAAAATCCACTTATTTAATACAATTTTATTTGAGTGGTCTGCTATTTGCAGCCAAGGTATCCTAACTGATATGTATGTGAATATGTAACTGAATTTAAAAATACCCAATATGCAAACTTTGGAAATTTGCAAAAAAAAAAAAAAAAAAAAAAAAGGTCACGGGAAATCCCATATACCTTCCACTCACTTTTCCCCAATGGTAATTTCTTATTTGACTATAGCATGATACAAAACCCCGGAAATTGTTATTGGTACAACCCACAGAATTGACTCAGATTTCACCAGTTTTATATGCACTTATTTGTAATTGTACGTGCACAGTGTGCATAGTATGCAACTTTATCACATGTGTAGATTCATGTAGTCATCACAATGATCAAGATATGAAACTATTCAGAGGCGCCTGGGTGGCTCAGTCAGTTAAGCATCCGACTTCGGCCCAGGTCACCATCTCAGAATTTGTGAGTTTGAGCCCCACATCAGGCTCTGTGCTGACAGCTCAGAGCCTGGAGCCTCCTTCAGATTCTGTGTCTCCCCCCCACCTCTCTGCCCCTCCCCTGCTTGCACTCTCTCTCTCTCTCTCTCAAAAATAAATAAACATTAAAAAAATTTTTTTAAAGATATGAAACTATTTCATCACTATCAGCACCTCCATACTTACCCCTTTTTCTTTCCTTCCCAATCCCCAACTCCTGGAACCACTAATCTGTTCTCTGTATCTATAATTTTGATATTTTGAGAATGTTATGTAAATAGAATCATACAGCATAGTAATAATTCGAGATTTTTTTTTTTGCTCACCATAATTATCTTGAGATCCACCCAAGTTGTTGCATGTATCAACTTCATTACTTTTTATTGCTGTGTAGTGTTTTATGGAATAAATGGATCACAGCTTAATCATTCATCTGTTAAAGGACATTTGGGTTGTTTCCAGCCTTGGTTATTATAAATAATGTTTCTATGAATGTTAACATAAAGGTTTTTGTGTGTACGTAGTTTTCATTTCCCTGAGTAAATGCCCAAGATACAGTTAGTTGCTGGGTCATATGTTGAGTATATGTTTAGTTTATATGCCCAACTGTTTCCCATAGTGGCTGTACCATTTTATATTCCAACTGGAAATGTATTTGCTTCTGTTTCTCCACATCCTTACAAGGATTTGGTGTTACCACTATTTTTTATTTTAGCCACTGTAATAAGTATGTGGTGATATCTCATTGCAGGTTTAATTTGCATTTTCCTAATGGCTAACAAAGTTGAGTATCTTTTATGTGTTTATTTTGCTAATTTTATATCTTCTTTAGTAAAATGTATAGGGTGCCTGGGTGGCTCGGTTGGTTAAGCATCTGACTTCGGCTCAGGTCATGATCTCGCAGTTCATGAGTTCGAGCCCCATGTCGGGCTCTGGGATGACAGCTCAGAGCCTGGAGCCTGCTTCAGATTCTGTGTCTCCCTCTCTCTCTGCCCCTTCCCCACTCATTCATGCTCTCTCTCTCTCTCAAAAATAAACCTTAAAAATTTTTTAATGTCTGTTTATGTCTGTGATAGGCAAAATAATGGACCATCAAAGATATCATGCCATAGTCCCCAGGACCTCAGAATATTTACACAGCTAAGGCACTTTGCTGATGTGATTAAGGGTATGGAACTTGAGATGGGGAAACTCATCCAGGAGTTGAGTTTCCTGGATTATCCAGGTGTGGATTATCCAGGTGGTCCCAATCTAATCCCATGAATCCTTAAGTGGAGAAACTTTCAGGGAGAGCTGTGACTAAAAAATAAAGACCAGAGATGGAGAGATTGCAAAGATGGCATATTGCTAGCTTTTTTTAAAGTTTTATTTATTTATTTTGAGAGAGAGAGAGAGAGAATATGCACATAAGCAGGGGAAGGGCAGAGAGGGATAGAGAGAAGCCCATAAGGCCCAGAGCTGTCAGCATAGAGCCTGATGTGGGGCTCGAACTCACCAACCATGAGACCATAACCTGAGCCAGGATCAAGAGTCGGACGCTTAACTGAAAGGTAGGAATTTAAAGTGCGGGAAGACAAAAAACAAAGTGGCATAAATGGTCAGTTATTAAAATCAACCAAGACCTCTAAAACAAAGGAACCTTAGTGTGGGGAGGTAGCCTGGCTCTTCATCTAGTCCTGTGGCTAGAAATGTATTTATTTGAAATAGCCATCATTGAAGTTGATTCCTTTGTTTTTCTTTTCAAGTTTTTGTGTAAATTCTATTTACTTAATTGTTCTGTATAGATGTTGTCTGTGTGACTTGTCATGCATTTCTGCCCAGAGCCGCACATATACAATCATGGGGGCTTAGTTGGCTTGTACTCATTCTGTATCTGGCCTCAGGATAAGAAGTGAGCCTTCTGTTCCTGATGCCAAGAGGGCTAAATTTGCCTCACCTCCTTGAGCCAGACCAGGCTGGGCCCCTGGAATGGATCATAGAGAGAAGAGAAATATGCAGATGCCAAGGCTCCTAAGATTGTGAGATATGATAAAAGAAACAGAAAAAAACAGCTTGCTGAGGACTGCACTTAGGCAAACTTAATGACTAACCATAAATCACACAGGGGTAGTGTATATATTGCCCTGGTGAGAACACCTTCCACTTCAGGAAGTGTCACCTGAAGGGAGGACATTCCACCCAGGACCCTTAACTGGGACTCCAACCGGGCTGTGGGCTGTTCACTGCAGGGCTTCCTCAGCCAGAAGGTTGAGTGTTGTGAGTACCCGATTTGATATATCAACCCTTCTTTGTTCTCTATACTTCTCTCCCTCTTTGTGTTTATTATAATTGTATATTCCCTTTCCCTTATAATTAATAAAGTTTTCCTCCACGAAACAAAGTGCAGCTATCATGAATTACTATTATTCAAAACGTTAACATACAGTGCAATATTGGCTTCAGGAGCAGAATTAAGTGACTCATCAATACATACAACACCCAGTGCTCATCCCAAGTGCCCTCCTTAGTACCCATCAACCATCTAGCCAACTCCCCACCCCCCTCTCTCCATCAATCCTCAGTTTGCTATCTATCTTTAAAAGTCTTTTATGGTTTGCTTCCCTCTCTTTTTCCCCCCTCCCATACGTTCAGCTATTTTGCTTCTTAAATTCCACATATGAGTGAAATCATATGGTATTTACCATTCTCTGACTTATTTCACTTAGCATCATACACTCTAGCTCCATCCACAATGTTGCAAATGACAAAGTCGATGCCTCTTTGCAGTGGATGCTTCTGCAGTCAAAGCTTAAGTCAGGCACCTGCATACAAAGAAAAAACAACCTGTCAGGGTTTATACCACAGAAATAGAATTTCCTCTAAAGCCTCTAGCCACCTTGATCTTAGGCCAGTGAGATCTGTGGTTGACATCTGATGTTTGTTTGTTTTCCAGCAATTAAGTTTGTGGTAATTTGTTACAGCAGCAATAGAAAATTAATGCAATTTCTTTTACCAATTGGATTTCTTAAAATGTTCAGTTTTGAGAGGTTTTTATAAAGTCTAGGTTTTAATTCTTTGCTGGATTTGTGGTTTGTGAACATTTTACCCTAGTCTACAGCTTGTTTTATTTTCATCCTTTTCAGTCTTCTGCAGAGCAAAAGTTTTAATTTTGATAACGTTTTATCTATCAACTTTTCCTTTATGGATCATAATTTTGATGTCAAGTCTAAGAATTATGCTTCACCCTACATCCTGAATATTTTCCTCTATTTTTCTAATTATTTAAGAGATTGTAGTAAAATATACATACAATTTACCATTTCAGCCACTTTTTAAGTGTACAATTCAGTGGTATTTATTGTAATTAGAAAGTTTTCTTCTCTGTATTGTTTGTATCAAATTACTTTTTTTGTTGGTTTGTTCATTTTGGCCCCTGCCTTTCAGCCTAACTGCGTAATGATTTCTGTTCATATTTAAGGAACTAAAACCAAAAGCTGATTGAAAGCTTTAGATATACAGGTGGGGTTTGTTGCTATTTGGTGTTTACTGTAGGATGATGTGGTTGGTAATTTCAATGGAGATTTCTAACTGTTGGTACCTATAGGCCTGATTTCTTCAGCTGGTCAATTTACCCAGAGAGAAGTCCTACAGTCTTTGGCTGTCAGCTCTTTGGTCCTACTTCGTATAGTTAAGCACAAAAACAATGTTTTTAGTCTGACTGTTTTACGAGTTCAGGAAAGGTGGAGGTCAGTGAGTTGTGGCAAAGTTGGTAAGTCTTAATAGATGATGTGTGACATGGGATTAGCCCTGAAAGACAAATAGGTCGGTTGGAAACTGAGGTGAGAGGGAATCAAATTGAATGGGTAATTAAATGTAGTTTACAGAGGTGAGTAATCACTTTCAGCTGATAGTGTGGTACAGCTGACTAAGACATAAATCAGCAATGAAGTCTCTAATTTCAGCCGTTAAGCTGCTTGCCACTTTGGCAAATCATTAATCTCCTAAGAGACTCAATTTCTTCAAATGAGAACATGGGGAGACTACTGCTAAGTCTTGGCCAGGTATAAATTTGCTTTAAGATACTTCCTAAGATTCTTTTACATCTTTTTGAGTGATGACTTTTTGAGTGATAAGTTATAGTTAGGGAGTGACTACATAGTTTATGGGAGTGAATTTAGGACTATAAAATTACTCACTCCCATGAAAACAGCAATTATTTTAAGTTATAGGGAACACCATAACTTTATTTATATTAAATTTATATTCATGATTCTTTAAAAAAATGTCCATTTGTTTCATGTAAGTGTGCTATGATTTTTTTCTTCTAATACAGTAAAAAACTAAAACAAGAAAACAAACTACACTGAAATTCTGACCTTGTTTCTTCCCTTTGCATATATACAGAGGACATCACCGAAGAAGGAAAATGGTCTCTTTTCTCTTGAATGTAAAGCATAACTGTGCCATTTGTAAACAGAGAATTGAGTTAATTTGTTAAACAAACCCAGGGTTAGTATCTACTATGGGTCTGGCATTTGTGCCAGGTTTGGTGGTCATCGCAAAGAAAAGGATAGTCCATACTTTCCATTAGTTTACAGCCTACCAGGGAAAGAAAGGCAGGTCAGTAAACCAAGTATTTTACAGTGTGATACCATGGATCACAAAGACCGATCCTCTGTAATTGATGTCTGCTTTGGCTTGCCTAGCAGCCATTCTCCTTTTTTCTAGAATGGTTCCTGAATTCTTCTCTGGGAATTACCCTTCCTTTCATTCTCTGTACTTTGGCACTGTGGGCATATGAGTCAAATCTTGCCAATTAGAATATCATATATACTTTGGGCCACAGTGATTGGTTTAGGGATGGTCCCACGATCCAAACTAAGCCAATCTGCTACAATTACAAAGAATCTTGGGACAGACACAGCATGGTATTCAGGGAACAACAGATATTTGGCTGTGGTTGGAAAATTGGGTCTGAGTGGCAAGAGTTGGGAAATAAAGCTAAAATGGTAGGCAAGAAGAGTTTATGAAGGGCCCTGCATGTTATGCAGGAGAATTTAGACCTTTTCTTGAAGAGATGGAAAGCCATAGGGAATTTAGGCAGCGAGTTCACATGATCACATTTATGCTTTGGAAAGATTAATCTGGTGTGGTTATGAATGATGGATTAGGGGAAAGATGAAGCAGAAAGCAAATGAATTAAGAGGCCAAAGTAGTTGTCCATACTAGAGGTAACCAGAGACCTCAACTCTAGGATTGGTAGTGGGGAATAGGAAGGAGACCCAATGGGGGGATGTTTGCCATGAGCTCTCCAGAAGACACATCAGAACTGGGTAACATGATAGCAACACCTTCGTGGAGAAATTGTGTTCTGGCTGCAGCTCTAATTGAGCAAATGGTAGTGAATTTCAGAGAACAAAAGCAAAATGTAAGTTTCATTTAAGACTGTGCTTCTTAAAGTTTAATGTGCATACAAGTCAACTGGAAATCTTGTGAAAATGC
Source organism: Felis catus (assembly GCF_018350175.1). Lineage (NCBI taxonomy): Eukaryota > Metazoa > Chordata > Mammalia > Carnivora > Felidae > Felis > Felis catus. The sequence continues at coordinate 96,230,872 of NC_058374.1, forward strand.
AGGTTTTGATTCAGTAGTTCTGGGGTGGGACCTGAGATTCTGCATTTCTAACAAGCTTCCAGCTGCTGCAGGTCTGCAGACTACATTTTGAGGAGCAAAGATTTAGGAATTTTTTGAGGTGTGATAGGTAATTCAAGTAAAAAGGTCCAGTGGGCAGTAGGTGTTGGGCCTAGATTTTAGGAAAGAGTGAGAGACTTGGGCTGGAGATATTTCAGAGTCATTAGCACGTATGAGGTGTGATGTCAGAATATAAAGATAATAGTCTAGGAAGAGTGCTTGGAAAAAAGTAGAAGCCCAAGGATAGCCCATGGGTAGTGCCAGCATTTAAGGGGCATCCAGAGGATGGGGCTTAAAAACATGGAAGTAGCAGATGAAACTAGGATGCCAAGTTTTCAATGAGAACGCTTTAATTCCCAAATTTATTATATAAACAGTAACTGCCATTTGTGGGATATACTATTCGAGGCACTGTACTAAGGGCTTAAACTTTTCTCCGAAACACAAGGTGTAAGAAATGCCATATTAAAACATTCCTCTAACCACACCCCGTTACTCTGAGTGGGTGGAAAGTTTAATGTGGGTCACTATTAAGGATCCACACACCACACCTAGGATGGTATGAAGGTTCTAGGGGGTCTCACTCAGCCCAAAACTTTTGGGAAAGGCCTCAAGTCTTCACTCAGTGTTGATTACTGCTAATATGCTTGCTTCCCCAGCTCATTTATCCCTTGGTGGTGATCTGCTTTGCTGATTCAATGACAAGCGTAGGCATGGGGTCTTGGCCATGGTTGGAATCTCTGATGCTTAGTGTGCAGCCTCTTTAATGGAAACTATATATCTATTCCTTTTGAAGGTGTTGCCACCTTCCTCACTTATAAGGTTCCTGATAGTCACAGAAATTTCAACCCTCCTTTTCTGTTATTCCCTTTGGTTGCCACTTATTCGACTAACCTCACAAGTCTCGAACCTCTGTCTATAGTTTGGAGAGAGAAGTACCTCCGTGGGTACAGGTGTTTTGATACAAATGGGTCATTTATTTTTACTGGGGCAAGGAAAGTCCCAGAGCTATCAGGAGTAGTACCCAATCATCTTCCGGCATTCCCCCCTGCCCCGCCCCCCGCATTCTTTTACTGCACTGAAAACAGATCAACATCTCAGTATCTCAACAAATCGTCTTAACACACGTGTACTGTCCCATGAGATCCGTACAACCAATCCATGGGTAATTCTCATTTTACATCCTGAAGCTTGGATGAATTTAGAAACTTGTGTCACGTCACAGTTAAGTAAGTGTGGAGGAACTATCAGCTATGTGCCTTCGACTTTGGAGCAACGAGGGCGTGGTATTATCGCAACTCCTATCAAAATGCCTCCTCAAAAGCCATGTGTGAGCCGCAGTGAGCAGACTCAAATTCAGAAACGTCACATACAGAAAGGGAAAGTCTCTGTATGGGGGATTGCTTTAACCCTCACCACAGTCCTACTATCCTGATTTTCAGATGAGAAACAGAAGCTGAAGGTGTGACCTACCCATGGCCACAAAGCCAGGACCACGTTTGCTGGCTCCCAATTTGTGTTCTTCCCATCAGACCAAACAGAACTGGCTTGTGAGTGGCTCAGAGTCTCGCCCCAGGCAAACCCCGCTGCAAAAACACTTCAATTTAGGTTACCTCCTGGTAAAAATAAATTGGTACATGCGCGGAACGCACCAGAGGCTCCGCCCTAGCGGCCTCTGAAATCTACTCAGTACGCCTGCGTCAGGCTGTTCCTCCCACCCGCCCCTTCACTCAGCGCGGTTCCCGCTACTCCCCGCCCCTTTCCCGCCCGGATATCAGCCTAGTTTTGGCGGATGTTGTTGTGAATCCGAGAGACACGTGAGGCTCTGCTACGTCATCACAAGCACGCGAAGGAAAAATGGCGGCAGCGGGTGTTGTGAGCGGGAAGGTAAGTAACGGCCGCGGCGAACGCCCCTACTTTTCTCTGGGACAGGGGTGCTTTGTTACTTGGAGGCCGGTCGGGGAGGGACGTGAAGGCCACTCTGCCTCAGGAACAGCGTGTGGCGGATGTAAGAGGAGAGGAGTTGGTCGTGTCAGCTGTTTTCTCGATATTGCCGGCTCAGTCCGGGAATTAGAGACCGGCTCCTGCTCCAAGGCCAACTAGGCCTCGGCTCTCTTCTCCCCTGCACTGCTCCGGAGCAAGGGGACATTTATTTGTATTGCCTTTTGTAAGGAACAGGTAGTTGCCTCGTTCCTTTCTTTTTTGTGGCTCACTTTTTCCTAATTCTAGTTTTTTAGATCTACTCTTCTGATTCCACTGTTTTTTTTTGTTTTGTTTTGTTTTGTTTTGTTTTTTTGTCTTCCTTTGAGGCGTTAATCTAACTTGCCCCTGGCTTTCCCTGTTCACTCTGCTGAAGGCATCTTTGTCCCTTTCGGGAGGAGCTGAAAACAGGTGCTGTGCAGCTGGGCACTTAGAAGAAAAAGAGTGTATTGGATTCATTTTACCAGGCTGCCGAGTTGGCTGGTGGTTGTGAGCAGCAGGGCGTGTTTCCACTCAGGGAACAGGAGATTTACACCATCCTACGCTTGTCTAGGAAGGCGTTAGTTAAGGTATTTATTTCCTAGGCGTCTCTACGATATTCTTGTGGAAGTATCTGTGATGCTGTCTTAACACCTCCTAGTTAGCAACTAGGATTAAGTGCGGAGGAGATTTCGTTGTATAGTGCATATACACCTTCCGAGAGCATATTTTAATGCCTGTTATTTAGGACTGTCAGGACATGCCACAGGCATCATTTCCCACTGCGGGAGTATTTCGTAAACAGTTGGGGCTGGTGATGACTCATCGAACATTAAAGACTACATATTTACTTGTCGCCGATAGCTTCCTCTGTTCTTTGAGTTTCCGTCATTTTCTCTATGTTGCTCTCCTTATCCCATTTTGAATTATTTGGCAACGTTTGTGGTTTGGTGTATGGACTACTAGACTTGGCGGAATAACACATTTGGTCTTGGTTTTGGTGTTACTTTGAAGTGTGACCTTGGGAAACTGAGCACGCATGATTTCTCTGTCCTTCATATTTTTTTATTTCCAGAATTATTACTGTTTGTATAGGAGTTGTTTAGGATTACATGAAATAATAAAAGCATTAAGGATTTCATACTTCTGCATATTGGCTATTTTAAATGATAGGTTGGTTGTAGTTTTTGGATTATTCATGCTCTTTGATTGCTGTGTTGGTTTTTAAGTCTTCACGGTGGCTGTTGATTTTCTATTTGACTCATTACATATTTGAAAGTTATCCTGCTTGATTTTCTGTCTGGACTGTTCCAGTGTAGATCTTTCCAAGAAGGGATCCTTTCCATTTGAACTACACTTCCCTTTTTCAGGTGTGGATTGATTTTGAGAGAATCTTTTAGGTGATGAAGCCCAGTTGTGAAATGTAAGACTTTTTTCACCCTTTCCTTCCAGCCACTCTCTTTCATAATATGACTTAAAGTTAGCCTTTTATTTCATAACTCTACTTCATCACCTCCTTTATTCTCATTGCAATACCATTACCATCATTCCATCTAAACCATTTTCTATGCCCAAAACTGCCCCTCTTCTAAATGATACTGTCATGACCAGCAGAACCCACTTATTCTTCCCTCAGCAGGTTCAGATCTAGTTTAATGGTATCATCATTCATGTGGTTGCATGTAAAACAAACCTGGAGACATCTATTTCAATAACAACAATTAATCAAGAACTGAGTTTTCTAGTTTAAAGAGATTTCTGAAATTTCTGCATCATCTTCATTCTCCATACTTAGTTCCTTTAGTCTACCTGTAGTCTTGAGTTCTTAACAGATTTTTCTCCTTGTTTGCAGTTTCTTTGCCCACAATCCTCTCTCTACACTACCACTGGAGGTTTTCTTTTGTAATGTATACATCTGAATGTACAAAGCTGACCATCTCTAACTGTAAAAAAAAAAAGAACTATATATATATATATATATACATAGTTTGTTTTTTTTTTTTTTTAAGATTTATTCATTTTTGAGAGACAGAGAGACAGCTTCAGCACAGAGCCCGACACGGGGCTAGAACCCACGAACCATGAGATCATGACCTGAGCTGAAGCCAGATGCTTAACCAACTGAGCCACCCAGGTGCCTCCCCCCCTTTTAAAAAAAACTTTTTTTTTTTTTAAATTTTTTTTGCAACGTTTATTATTTTTCGGACAGAGAGAGCATGAACGGGGGAGGGGCAGAGAGAGAGGGAGACACAGAATCGGAAACAGGCTCCAGGCTCTGAGCCATCAGCCCAGAGCCCGACGCGGGGCTCGAACTCCCGGACCGCGAGATCGTGACCTGGCTGAAGTCGGACGCTTAACCGACTGCGCCACCCAGGCGCCCCTAAAAAAACTTTTATATTATTTTATTTTTAATTTTTTTAATGTTTATTTCTGACAGAGAGATAGAGAGCATAAGCGGGGGAGGGGCAGAGAGAGAGGGAGACACAAAATCCAAAGCAGGCTCCAGGCTCTGAGCTGTCAGCACAGAGCCCGACGTGGGGCTCGAGCTCACAGACGGGGAGATCATGACCTGAGCTGAAGTCGGACGCTCAACTGACTGAGCTACCCAGGCGCCTTAAATTTTATTTTATTTTATTTATTTATTTTTTTTTAAATTTTCTTTTTTTTCAACGTTTATTTATTTTTGGGACAGAGAGAGACAGAGCATGAATGGGGGAGGGGCAGAGAGAGAGGGAGACACAGAATCGGAAACAGGCTCCAGGCTCTGAGCCATCAGCCCAGAGCCTGACGCGGGGCTCGAACTCCCGGACCGCGAGATCGTGACCTGGCTGAAGTCGAATGCTTAACCAACTGCGCCACCCAGGCGCCCCAATTATTTTTAACAAAATCTTTGTTACTGTCTCCATTAAAACACTACTAAAGGCTGCTTAACATGGCATAAAAGGCCATGTTCCCTGGGCATGAGCAGTCAGCACAGAGCCCGGAGCCTGTTTCAGACTTTGTCTCCCTCTCTTTCTGCCCCTCCCCTGCTTATGCTCTGTCTCTCTCTCTCTCTCAAAAAAATAAACATTAACAAAAAAATTAAAAAAAAAAAAAAGGCCATGTTCCATTCCTGGCTTTATCTTCTGCTTCCCTACTTTCTAGTCTTGTTCCTTTGGGAAAGGGGAATAGGGAAGAATATGTACACACACACACGTGTGTCTGTATATTTGAAAGAGTGAGTGTATATATGTATATGTATATGTATGTGTATTTCTTTATTCCCACACCCCTCTTTCCCCCCGCCAAAGGTTCAGCTAAGACCTGTCGAGCTTAGAAGCCTAGGGCAGTGGATATTAACCAACGTTCACAAGAACCACATGTGGTACTTAAAAAAAAATACAGATGCTGGACCACAGCCCAGCCTTATTGAATTAGAATTTCTCATTGTTGAGATCTAGGATGTAGACTAACTTCTAACAGTTTTGTTTTGCTTGCTTTGTACTTTGAGCGTAAGAAGTGATAGAGGAAGTTAATCTTTGTCATGGAGAGAAGCGTTGTGAAGTAGCAGTTAAGAGTTTGGATTCTGGACCCAAACCAGTTTCAAAACTAACTTCATACTTACTAGTGATTTCAGTCAAATTACCTAACCTTACTGTGCTTCCGTCTTTTCATTTGTAATATGGGATGATATAGTACCTATTTTATGGGATTGTGAGGAGGATCAATGAGTAAATATATTAGATCTACCAATACATGGTAGATGTTGTGTGTTATTTGTGATCTCAGTTTCTCTGCAAGTCATTATTTAGGTTATGGCAGAATTTTAAAGATATATAATATGATTTTTGGTATGGGTGTAAACTTCATTTTTGAAGGTGGCTCTTGTTCTAAATCTCATTGTTATTTTAGGAGTTGAAAAATACCTTGTTTTAGAAATCATGTAGTTTTGGGCACCTGGGCGGCTCAGTCGGTTAAGCGTCTGACTTCGGCTCAGGTCATGATCTTGCAGTTTGTGGGTTCGAGCCCTGTGTCAGGCTCTGTGCTGACAGCTCAGAGCCTGGAGCCTGCTTCGGATTCTCTGTCTCCTTCTCTCTCTGCCCCTCCCCAATTTGTGCTCTGTCTCTCTCTATCAAAAATAAATAAATGTAAAAAAAATTTTAAAAAATCATGTAGTTTTGATGAATGAAAAAATCATTACAGTAGGACAGTGGTTAAGGCGATGGAGCCTGATTGGGTTCAAACCCTGGCTCCACTGCTTTATGGCTGTTTTACTTTGGGTAAATTTCTTAACTTCTCTGTGCCTGTTTTTCTCATTTGTAAATGAGGGATAATAATATTTCCATTGTGGAATGGTAAAAAGGATTAATATTTGCAAAGCATTTAGAATACTGTCTGGTGTCAAGTAAGTACTCAAGAAATGTTAGCTGTTGTTATTACTATGTTAAAGAAAACCTTTCAGACTCCTTAAAAATTGTAAGGTTATTATTGGTTAGGATATAATTGAATGCTGATTTCTGCTGCCATTTTCCACAAAGATTTGAGCTATATAGTTATGTAAGATAAATTAGAAAAGTAAAAGGGAAATAAATAAGTATAAGAAAGGTAAATGGAACTGGAAATACTACAATTATTAAATAAACTGCTGGAGTGGGCCACAGTTTAGCTCTATGTATTTTAGTGGCCAAAGTAAAGAGGGAAGCCGATCCATTATAAGGATGATAGATCCACAATAAAATAAAACCAAAAGCAAAACCCCCAAAAAACTAGTTTCTAAAGGGTAGAACTGAGAATAAACTCTCCTGTAAGTTCTTTTTACTGTGTAATATAATGTATGTACTTATATGGCATATTGTATCCTTCTGGTAAGAAAGAAGGACCCTATAATACCCCTAGTATGCTGATGGTTTTATGCCAGTGGGTGGTTCAGTAGTTCAGTAAATACAGGGTACCAATTTGATGTCTTCAGGTCTCTGATGATATGACTAAATTCAAGGATATATATTTGCATATATATTTTAGCTGAGCTTTTGAAAGTGGGTTTGAGTGTGATTATAAACCCTGATTAGTTCTTGGAGTTCAATTGTTGTTGTTGTTATTATTATTTTTTTTTCTTACTATCTGTGGGTACCATAGTATGTTTTAACGTCAACCAAATAGGGAAAGTGACGTTCTCATATGAGTATTGAAGGGAGAAATAGGGACACTGCCTGTTAAGGTCATCATATGTCTTCTATAACTGGTGGACAGAATTGAATTAATGGAATGAGTTGAATTTACCTGCAGAGAAGGCAGGAGAAAGAAAATAGCCCGAAATAAGTTTTGCTTTAGATCCAGGTCCCTGATTGTTAAAGTTTACTTTCACTTATTCAGCAAATATTTATTAAGCACCTAATTTGTTTCAGGCAGTATATTAGGTATTGGAGGTATATCAGCCCCTTACCTTCTGTCTTATAGACTTCAGTTCTTTAGAAGGAAAATATTCACTAGCACCCACCCCTTTATCTTGTGTAAATAAATGCAAAATGAATTTCAGGTCCTTGAAGTAGGTGTTTTTTGTTTTTTACTTGTTTTATTTTTTATTTTTTAAAATTTACATCCAAATTAGTTAGCATATAGTGCAACGATGATTTCAGGAGTGGTGCTATTTTTAGTGTATGTATTCTGAAGACCAGTAAACTGACTAATCATTAGGGCAGGGCCTAAAATGTTTCACCTGCCTGGATTCTGGCACAAAGTACATATTCAGTGAGTGGGAACAAGCAAGAAGGTAAAGAAAATGATTGGGGACTAGAGTGGGAGAGATGGAATACTAAGAGTGCTCTTCTTTTGGAGTTAAAATGCCCTATATTAGTACACTTGGTTTCACTCCTGTTTTTACTGTGATTGTTTTAGAATTTAGTTCTATTGGAAATGGGTGCCTGGGTGGCTCAGTCGGTTGAGTGTCCTACTCTTGGTTTTGGCTCAGGTCATGATCCCAGGGGTCGAGCCCTGTATTGGGCTCTGCACTGAGCGTGGAGCCTGCTTGGGATTCTCTCTCTCCTTCTCTCTCAAATAAATAAAAGAAAAAAAAAGAACTTGAGACGTTTGGGAAATCAGCTTTATTTTTGTTAGTTTGTTTTGATGGCATTCTTAGTAGGAATTTATTTTGTACCTTAACTTTGGCCTCTTCTAATTCCTTTTAGATATGCTTATAGCCCTGTGAAACCTTTGTGCTTAAGAAACATCAAGAATATTCTTAGTATCTAGATATTCCTGGAGAACTTTTCTTTTCCTACACTAGATCTTATAACATGGTAATACCTTCCTGGTGTAGAATACATTATGAATACTTTTTTTTCTGGCATTCTTTAGCAAACATTGGAGTACCTTTTGTATACTGAGTTCTTTGGACACAGAGTGGTTAAACACAGACCTTACTTTTGACATAATACAGTAGTTAGCAATTTTAACAAGTTATTTCAATTTATGAATTAATAAAAACATGACTTTTTTTGGTGAAAGAGTTAAACTGTTAGGTCTTTGATGTGACATATCTGCTGGGACTAAATGAGAAATTATAACCCGACTTTTTGATTTTCACTTTTGAGTGGAAGATTTGAAATCCTTATGAAATCTATTTGTTTCTTAATATGCAATACTATAATGTATATGTAGTTCTTGGTATAAGAGAAGGCATTCACTTAGTCCTCATTATACCTCCCCAGACTTAAATTATTCCTGCCTTCCTGTCTGACATTGTTTGGCATACTGTTTTTTTTTTTTTTAAGAAACTTTTCTTTTTTTTTTTTTTTTTTTTTTTTTTTTAGTGTTTATTTGTTTTTGAGAGAGAGAGAGCATGACGGGTGAGAGGCAGAGAGAAAGGGAAACACAGAACTTGAAGCGGGTCCCAGGCTCCACACTGTCAGCACAAAGCCTGAGCGGGGCTCGAACTCACAAACTGTGAGATCATGACCTGAGCCGAAGTCAGATGCTCAACTGACTGGCGCCCCAACATATTGTTTTTAAGAAACAATAATAGTTCTGCCTGCCTATGAGAATTGTAACATCCTTAATATCTCAATATCTGTATAGCTTCACTCTCAGAATATCTGTGGTTTGTTACTCATTTTTTATATATTTTTTAATTTTTTTAAAGATTTATTATTTTCTAATTTCAATCCAAGTTAGTTAACATATAGTGGGATAATAGTTTTAGGAATAGCATTTAATGATTCATCGCTTACATATAATACGCAGTGCTCATCCCAACAAGTGTCTTCCTTAACACCCCTTGCCCCTTTAGCCCTTCCCCCCACCCGCACCCCACCAGCAACCCTCAGTTTGTACTCTGTATTTAAGAGTCAATTATGGGGGCGCCTGTGTGGCTCAGTTGGTTAAGTGTCTGACTTCAGCTCAGGTCATGATCTCACAGTTCATAGGTTTGACCCCATGTCTGTCTGGCTCTGTGCTGACAGCTCAGAGTCTGGGGCCTGCTTCAGAGTCTGTGTCTCCTTCTCTCTTTGCCCCTCCCCCACTCATGTTTTTTCTCTCTCTATCTCAAAAATAAATAAACATGAAAAAAAATTAAAGAATCTCTTATGGTTTGTCTCCCTCTCTGGTTTTATATTATTTTTGCTTCCCTTCCCTTATGTTCATCTGTTTTGTATCTTAAATTCCACATAGGAGTGAAATCATATATTTGTCTTTCTCTGACTTATTTCGCTTGCATATTACAGTCTAGTTCCATCCATGTTGTTGAAAATGGCAAGATTTCATTCTTTTTGATTGCTGAGTGATATTCCTGTGTGTGTGTGTGTGTGTACTTTATCTATTCATCTTGTTTATCAATTCATTAGTTGATAGACATTTGGGCTCTTTCCATGCTTTGGCTGTTGTCAATAGTGCTGCTATAAATATTGGGGTGCATGTGACCCTTCAAATCAGCACTCCTGTATCCTTTGGATAAATGCCTAGTAGTGCAATTGCTGGGTCCTAGGGTAGTTCTATTTTTAGTTTTTTGAGGAATCTCCATACTGTTCTCCAGAGTGGCTGCACCAGTTTGCATTCCCACGAGCAGTGCAAAAGGGTTCCCCTTTCTCTGCATCCTCACCAACACCATTTCTTCTGTTGTTGATTTTAGCCATTCTGACAGGTGTGAGGTGGTATCTCATTTTGGTTTTGATTTGTATTTCCCTGATGATGAGTGATGTTGAGCATTTTTTCATGTGTCTGTTAGTCATCTGGATGTCTTCTTTGGAAAAGTGCCTAGTGATATCTTTTGCCCATTTCTTCACTGGATTATTTATTTTTTGGGTGTTGAGTTTGATGAGTTCTTTATAGATTTTAGATACTAATCCTTTATATGATATGTCATTTGCAAAGGTCTTCTCCCATTCCATTGGTTGCCTTTTAGCTTTGCTGATTGTTTCCTTACCTGTGCAGAAGCTTTTTATCTTCATTGGTCCCAATAGTTCACTTTTGCTTTTGTTTCCTTCCCTTGCTTGTGGGTGACATGTCAAGTAAGAAGTTGCTGTGGCTGAGGTCAAAGAGGTCGTTGCCTATTTTCTCCTCTAGGACTTTGATGTCTTCCTGTCTTACGTTTAGGTCTTTCATCCATTTTGAGTTTACTTTTGTGTATGGTGTAAGAAAGTGGTCCAGGTTCATTCTTCTGCATGTTGCTGTCCACTTTTCCCAACACCATTTGCTGAAGAGAGTGTCTTTTTTCCACTGGATATCCTTTCCTGCTTTGTTGAAGATTAGTTGGCCATACGTTTGTGGGTCCATTTCTGGGTTCTGTATTCTGTTAGATTGATCTGTGTGTCTGTTTTTTGGCGAGTACCATACTGTTTTGATGATTACAGCTTTGTAATACAGCTTGAAGTCTGGAATTGTGATGCTTTCAGCTTTGGTTTTCTTTTTCAACATTACTTTAGCTATTCAGTGTCTTTTCTGTTTCCATACAAATTTTAGGATTGTTTGTTCTATTTCTGTGAAGAATGTTGGTTTTATTTTGATAGGGATTGTATTGAATGTGTAGATTGCTTTGCGTAGTATTGATTGTGGTTGTTACTCTTAAAACAACTTATGTTTTACATTTCTTTAGTTCTACAGTCATTACTGATTAACTTGTCCCAAATGAAAGTCACTGTTTTTTTTTTTTCCCTTCTGTATTCCCTATCTCAGTGAATAACCTCATCCACTCAGTTTTGTCCTTGATTTCTCTTCTCTTCATCTTCCACATCTAATCAGTCATGAAGTTCTGTCACTTTGACCTTCTAAATATTTTTCTAAGCCATCTGCTTTTCTTCATCCCTACTGCCACAGCTGTAGTTCAAGCCACCATGAATCTCTCCCTCCCTTGGATTATTGCAGCTGTTCGTTCTTGGCTCTGCAGCCAGTGTGTTGGCTCCGAGAAGGCAGGTCTGACCATGGCATTCCCCTGCTGGAACTTTTTCATGGATTTCTAGTGGCAAAGAGTTATCTTCAGGACAAATTCCAAACTCCCAAATTCTTGAGTGTGGTTTACAAAACTCTTTGTGATCTGATCTGGTCTCTACTTTTGTCCCTAAACTCTTTAACCTTTACTGTCTGATCTCGATTGTAGCCATGCACTGAACTGTTGTTCTCTGTGTAGAATGTACACTCTGCCAAGAACATAAACCTCCTGGTTAAAATTGTTTCTCCAGGGGCACCTCGGTGGTTCAGTTGATTGAGCGGCTGACTCTTGATTTCGGTTCAAGTCATTTTCCCAGGGTTGTGGGATTGAGCCCTGTGTCCTGCTCTGTGCAGAATGTGGAGCCTGCTTGGGATTCTCTTTTTCTCTGCCCCTCCTCTGTGTGAGCACTCTCTCTCCCTCTTCTTCCTCTCTCTCCCTCTTCTTCCTCTCTCTCCCTCTTCTTCCTCTCTCTCCCTCTTCTTCCTCTCTCTCCCTCTTCTTCCTCTCTCTCCCTCTTCTTCCTCTCTCTCCCTCTTCTTCCTCTCTCTCCCTCTTCTTCCTCTCTCTCCCTCTTCTTCCTCTCTCTCCCTCTTCTTCCTCTCTCTCCCTCTTCTTCCTCTCTCTCCCTCTTCTTCCTCTCTCTCCCTCTTCTTCCTCTCTCTCCCTCTTCTTCCTCTCTCTCCCTCTTCTTCCTCTCTCTCCCTCTTCTTCCTCTCTCTCCCTCTTCTTCCTCTCTCTCCCTCTTCTTCCTCTCTCTCCCTCCCTCTTTCTCTCTCTCTCAAATAAAAAAAATTAAAATTGTCATTCTCCAGGTCTCAGTTGATAGATATATCACTGTAGTTCAGTCTTTCTGATTTCTCATCCTGTTTTAGCCCTTAAGTCTAGATGAGATATCATTTATTAGGTCCCACCATGGTAGCCTATTCATACTTAAATCATACATTGTAATTATTTGTTTTATTGTCCTAATCTCTTCTTCAGTTGTAAGTGCTGTGAAGGCAGTGACTGAATCTTCTGTATTTATATCCAGAAGCTTGCTCTGTGCCTGGCACATTGTATGCATTAATTGTATATTAATTGGAGAAATAACTGAAAATGACATCTCATTCAGGAGCCTGTGCCTTCCATCACACTGTGCTATGACTATTTACTGGTTTACATGATGTTACTAGTTTCAGGAGACACTTTTTTTTTTTTTTTTGGTGTGTGTGTTTCTACTGACAACTTTTATTCCTCACATTTCATTGAAGCTCAGTAAATTTGTTGAGTGTATGAGTAAAAAAAATGTGCTGTTTTGAAGGATTTGGTAGAAGTTATTTGCAGAGAGAAGGTGTAACGAAGAGAGAACAGAGAACACACATAAAAAGGTACAAAGGGTTGAGGGAACAGGTGGGTTCAGAGTGACCCAAGACATAAAGTTTGCATGTATTAGGGAGTGTCACGTGTTGATTAGCTGCAGAGGTAAAGTGTAGAGGATAGAGGGTAAAGTCAGAAGGATTTTAAGTTCAGGCATGGTGTGGTCACATGTACATTTTATAAAGATCAGTTTTGGCGGTGTTTACACACCTTACACAAATTTTTGGGAGATGACCAGATTGGGAGAAGAGAGACCAGAATGTTATTTTAGCAACCCAGGATAGCTATGATGAGGGGTCAGTGTCAGAGGTGAAGGTTTGAGGGATTTAGGAAATAGGATGGGAATGATGAAAAAGAGGATAACTGGTAGATGGGATGTCTTTGATAGAGGTGGGAATATCAGAAGAGCAGATTTGGGGTAAGACGTACTGAGTTTAAGATGCCTGTGGGTTATTGAAATGAAAATATCAAGTAGGTGCTTAGATATTTGGGGGTTGAGCGCATTAGAATTTCTGGGCTCACACTGGTATTTTAACCAAAAGTTAAAAATTTCCAATATGCTTGATAGTTTTAAAGAAATTGAATTTTTGTCACTTTTTTGTTAAATTTAGCTTATAAAATTCACATAGGTACTACAGTTCAAGAATGTATGTTTTGTGGAGTGCCTGGGTGGCTCAGTCAGTTAAGCATCTGACTCTTGATTTCAGCTTGGGTCATGATCTCACGGTTTGTGAGATGAACCCCTGTTGGGTTCAATGTGGAGCTTGCTTGTGATTCATTCTCTCTCTCTCTCTCTCTCTCTCTCTCTCTCTGCCCCTCCCCTGCTTGCACATTTTCTGCTCTCTTTCTCTCTCTCTTTCTCTCTCCAAATAAACTTAAAAACAAAAAAAAGAATGTATGCTATATATAGTAGGTGTTGGGTTTCCATGTTTGAACAAAGATTTAGGGCAAGAATTTTATCCCTGATAGTAAATTTAAAATATTTGGGTTCAATGTTATCATTTATCTCTAGTTTTGGAAAATAAAGATTATGATATTCATAATATAAATAAAAATCCAATCCCACTTAAGTGTAGGAACAATATAGAAAATTATTTGCTATGATATAGTGCAACTTAATCTTTTTCAGCTTTTTTTGTCAGGAAGTAGCATGGTCTTGAGTTGGATTGTCCCAAGTACATTTCTTTTTATGTAGAAACTTGAATTTCTTTGCCTGCTTTATTTTTGCCTTTTAATTCTAACTTTTGCTAAACTAGAGGTCAGCAAGTTTATTCTAAAACATTTGCTGTGGTTCCTAGAGTTCTTTTAGTAAGTTTCAATCTGGCATAGTTCCTTTGCTAAAGGAAAAAAATACTGCAGCTTATGTTGCCATCAGCAGGCCATCATCATTGGGAGTTATAGAAACATATTTACCTGGTTAGGCATCTTAGCAAATATTTAAAAATAGATAGTCTGGAGGGTATGAGGCGGTTTTATTCGAAATGGACTTTTCTCCTTTCTTTGGTACTTCAATACATTGTTCTCTCCCCCCTCTCCCACCAAGAGGGTGGGGAGCACTTAGAATATTCTAGCTTGTGTAAAGATTTTACGTTCTTTATAACACTGCTAGGTACACACAGGCAAGGAACTTTATCTTGTTTATTTTCTGTTCTTTGTAATGTCTGCACATAATAAGTGCCTAATAAAAGTTTCAATTTGAATCAACTTTATATAACTAGCTTAGTACCATGAAGTGGCAAGTTTTTGGAGATAGTGTTTGCTCCCTGTAGACACTTAATCTGCAACGAAAAACATGGTGTGATTTAAAATTTTTTTCTTGAGGCGGGATTAACCTCCCCCCCCCCCCTTTTTTTTTAAAGGAAAGCATTTTCTTTTTTTTTCTTTTTTTTTTTTTTTTCTTTTTTTTTCCAACTTTTTAAATTTATTTTTGGGACAGAGAGAGACAGAGCATGAATGGGGGAGGGGCAGAGAGAGAGGGAGACACAGAATCGGAAACAGGCTCCAGGCTCTGAGCCATCAGCCCAGAGCCCGACGCGGGGCTCGAACTCACGGACCGCGAGATCGTGACCTGGCTGAAGTCGGACGCTTAACCAACTGCGCCACCCAGGCGCCCCCCCCACCTTTTTTTAATGGAACTATCTTCTACTGTTACATGTTTACGTTTATATGGGGTTTTACGGTTTAAACAGTAAACCTTCCATGTAACTTATTTTTTTATATAGCTTTGAGGTACACTTGACAATAAGTTGCATATAGAGTGTGTAATTTGATAGTTTATGGTGTGTGTGTGTGTGTGTGTGTGTGTGTGTGTGTGTGTGTGTATACACTGTGAACCATGTGTGTATATATACACTGAACCGGTCAGCACAGTAAAGATAATATTTTTACTGAAGTTTCCTCTTGACCCACAGTAATCTGTCACTACCTTTACCCTGTACACAGGCAACCATTGAGCTCCTTTTTGTCATTATAGAGTAGCTCACATTTTCTAGAATTTTATATAAATGGAATTATATAACTGTTTTTTTTGTATTCTGCTTTTAGTCTTCATTCAGCAAAATTATTTTGAGATTCATTAATGTTGCATTATTCATTTTTCACAAAGTTTTACTTACTTAAGTAATCTCTGCACCCCATGTGGGGCTCGAACTCATAACCCCAAGATCAGGAGTTGAATGCTCCTTTGATCTAGCTAGATGCCCCAGTTTATTTATTTTTATTGCCAAATAGTATCCCACTGTATAGGCATACCAAGATTTACTCATTTATTTACCTGTTGATAGACATTTGGATTTTTTCCTACATTTGACTATTATAAATAGAGCTGCTACGAAAATTGGTACAGTCTTGGTATGAACAGACACATTCTGTTTTCTTGGGCAAATACCAAGGAGTAGAATGGCTGGATCATAATGTTCGTTGCATGCTTAGCATTTTAAGAAAGTGCCAAGCTATTTTTCTAAGTGGATGTACCATTTTATATGCTTACTGTGATGTACGAAAGTTCCAATTGTTCCACATCTCTGTCAACATTTGGTATGTTAGCCTTTTTAATTATAGCCATTCTAATAGGTTTGTAGTATCTCATTATGGTTTCAATTTGCAGTTCCCTAATGATTAAGGATGTTGAGCATCTTTTCATGTGATTATATGTCATCCGTAAATCTTCTTTGGTAAAGTGTTCAAACCTTTTGTCTATTTTATTTTTGAGAGAGAGAGCGAGTGTGCATGCTTGTGCGGAGCAGAGAGAGAGGGAGAGAGAGCATCTTACGCAGGCTCTATGCCCAGCATGGAGCCTTGTTATCAATACCTGAGCGGAAATCACGAGTCAGACTCTCACTTGACTGAGCCACCCAGGTTGTCCCTTGCTCATTTTATTTTAAACTGAGCTATTAATTTTCTTGTTAATGGGTTATGAGAGGGTTTTTTGTTTGTTTTGTTTTTGGGTTTTTGTTTTTTTTGTTTTGTTTTGTTTTTTTTCAGCAGGCAAAAGTTTATTAGAGTATAAGATTAGAAAGAATAGTATGAAAGTCCTCTTTACAGAGAGGAGACATTTGAAAATGAATGACGTGTGAGACTTCTTATGTTCTGGATATAGGCCCTTTATTAGATACGTGATATGATTTGCAAATGTATTTTCCCTGCCTGGGCCTTGGCTTGTCATTTGGTTGATAGTGCCTTTTTTTTAGTTATTATTTTTTAAAAATTATTATTTTTTTTTTAAATTTTTTTTCAACGTTTTTTATTTATTTTTGGGACAGAGAGAGACAGAGCATGAACGGGGGAGGGGCAGAGAGAGAGGGAGACACAGAATCGGAAACAGGCTCCAGGCTCTGAGCCATCAGCCCAGAGCCTGATGCGGGGCTGGAACTCACGGACCGCGAGATCGTGACCTGGCTGAAGTCGGACGCTTAACTGACTGCGCCACCCAGGCGCCCCTAAAAATTATTTTTTAATGTTTGTTTATTTTTAAGAGAGAGAGTGCGCAAGGCGGGGAGGGGTAGAGAGAGAGGGAGACAGAATCCTAAGCAGGCTCCAGGCTCTGAGTTATTGGCACAGAGCCCGATGTGGGGTCGAACTCCCGAATTGTGAGATCATGACCTGAGCTGAAGTCGGACATTTAACCAACAGAGCCACCCAGCCGCTCCTTGAGTGTCTTTTAAAGCAGAAGTTTTTGGGACGCTCAGGTGGCTCCCTTGGTTAAGCATCTGACTCTTGATTTCAGCTCAGGTCATGATCTCACGGTTTATGAGGTGGGGCTGAGGGCTCTGCGCTCACAGCATTGGGCCTGCTTGGGATTCTCTCTCTCCCTCTCTCTCTCTTTCTCTCTCTCTTTCTGTCTCTCTCTCTCTCTGTCTCTCTGTCTCTCTCCCCCTGTCCCTCTCCCACTTGTGTGTCTGTGTGTGCATGCATGCCTGCTCTTTCTCTAAATAAATAAATGAACACTAAAAAAAGTAGTTTTCAATTTTGTTGATGTATCCATTTTTTTCTTTTATGCTTTTGGTATCATTTCTAAAAAATTTTTGCTGAACCCAAGAGCATAAGATTTTCTGTTTTCTTCCTAAATTTTGTAGTTTTAGGTTTTACATTTAAATCTGTGACCCATTTCAATTTAATTTGTATATGTTGTGTGGTGTATGGATTGAAGTTTATTTTTTTGCACACTGATTCAAGTTTTTTAATTACTGTGTGTTGAAAAGACAATTCTTTCTTTGCTGAATTGCTTTTCTACTTGTGTCAAATAAATTTAACATATATGCATTTTTATGTTGATTCCAGAATTCTTTATTCTGGACAGTCAATCTCTTTGTTTCTCTTTACATCAGTACCACATTTTCTTGATTACTGTAGATTTATACTGAGTCTTATAGCCGGGTATGTTAGTGCTCCACCCATTATTCTGTTGCAAGTCTGATTTGGTTGTTCTAGGTCATTTGAATTCCACACAAATGTTAGAATCTGCTTTTTACTATCTCCAGAAGAGCCTGCTGGGATTTTGATTGGCACTATAATCAATCTAGAGGTCAGTTTCGGGGAGAATGGACATCTTAACAGTATTGATTCCACTAAGCCATGAACATGGTGTATTTTGCATTTAATTAGGTCTCCTTTCATTTCTCTCAAATACTTTTATAATTTTCACTTTAGAAGTCTTACACATTATCTGTTAGATTTATATTTGAGTATATGATATTTCTTGAAGTTATTGTAAATGCTGTATTTAAAAACCTTATTTACTGATGCGTGTATGTATGTAAATAATTGATTTTTGTATGTTGGTTTTGAGTCCTGGATCCTTGCTGGGTTTTCACTTAATTTTAGTAGGTTTTATGTAGATTCTACTAATTTTCCTACGTAGACGGTTATGTCATTTGCAAATAAGTTGTTTTACTTTTTCCTTTCCAGTCTAGATGCCTTATATTTATTTTTTATTTATTGTAATGTCTAAGACCTCAAGCATAGTGTTGAATAGAGGGATAAGATTGAAAATCTTTATCTTGTTCTTGATCTTAGGAGAAAGCATTCAGTCTTTAAGCATATGATATCAGGTGTAGTGTTTTATACATGCCCTTTATCAGACTGAGAAGGGTTCCTTCTATTCTTAAATTTGTTGAGAGTTTTTATCAGAAATGGGCATTGGATTTTGTTGAGTGCCTTTTCTGCACCTTGTAAGATGATCATATGGTTTTTCTTTAAAAATATTTTTGCTATGGTGAGTTTACAGAGATTGATTTTTGAGTATTAAACCATGAAGTATTTTCCTTGTTTACATATTGTTGGATTCAGTTTGTTAAATCTTGTTTAAAATTTTGCATCTAAATTCATGAGATATATTGGTGTATATAGTTTTATTTTCTTAAAAAATTTTTTTAATGTTTACTTTTGTGAGAGAGACAGAGTGTGAGTGGGGGAGGGGCAGAGAGAGAGGGACTCACAAACCGTGAGATTATGACCTGAGCCGAAGTCGGATGCTTAATTGACTAAGCCACCCAGGCGCCCCTCGCTTTTTTTTTTTTTTTTGTAATGTTTTTTCTCGTAATGTTTTAGTCTCATTTCAGTGCCAGGGTAGTGCTAGCCTCATAGAATGAGTTGGGAAGTTACTCCTCATCTTCAGTTTTCTGGAAGAATTTGTGTAAGATTGGAAAAAAATAATTTTGGGTCTTTTAAAGTTTGTTAGTTGATTTTACAGCACAGTATTTAGTGTGGGACTGATTTTGCCCGACTGTTGAGGCCAGGCTGCTTTGAGTACTTTACCCAGTGCCCTGTGAATTATGAGGTTTCCCACCCTTTGGGGAACAATTCCATGTGAGCCTGCATATTGTTTCTTCTAATAATTTCATGTGACCTTTCCTCCTAGCCTTTGATAATTTATGGACACACATGCACTGACCAACACTCTGCTGACTACTCAAGGAGAGACCTCTACAGATCTCTTGAATTCTCTGTGCACTTATCTCTTCTATGGTACTCTGTCCTGTGAACTCTGACTTGGCTTCCCCCAATTCCCATCTCTGTGTCCTCAACTCCAGGAGACCACTAGGCATTGGCTGGGTTTTCTCTCACTTTGCCAGCTAGAAACTCTCTCAAGACAGTAAGCTGGGGCAATTATATGGCCCACCTCATTTGTTTCCTTTGAATAGTCACTGTCCTTCATTACCTGATTAAACACACACACACACACACACACACACACACACACACACACACACACACTCTGTTTCATCGATTTGGCCTGCTTACTTGCTCGCTTTCCTTCTTTTCTGTTTTTGTTTCCTGGTGGGAGGGTAAATCCAGTCTCCTGCCCTCTTGGCTGGAAGTATAAGGTATTATAGTTTTTTTTTTTTTTTCTTCTCTAGTTTTGGTGGGATTAATATCTATTTCTGTTATATATCCTTTTTTTTCTCAAGCTCAGGCTGAATGTTTGATTGTGTTCCAGATTTATTTCCTTGGTAGTTATGAACTCTGAGCTGGTCTTTTTCTTTCAGAGTTTTTGTAATAACCGTTTTATTCTTGCTGGTCTGTATTGTTTTTTTTCTGTCATGTGTCTTCTGAGAGGTGACATTGTCAACAAGACCTTCAAGAATTTTATCAGATGCTGATTATGTAGAGAATGCCAGTAGATATTTGGGTAGCTGAAGGTCATCATCACCTCTAGAGAGTAGGTTTATATCAGTTTGTAATTTATATTAGTGTCTTTTTACCCCATTTCATTGGTAGTCTGTGTATACTCTATAACAATAGCATTCTTTCTCTTCTTTCACTTCCTTTTATTTTGCAGGTACACTTAGTGATAGGTGGTGCTCTTCCTCAGATCTTCTGCTTGGTGTGTCCTTCCCTTTTGTTTTCTCAGGGTAGGTCCTTTTATTGTTGAAGTCATGTCCTGGTTTCCATCTGACAATATTCCTCCACTACCTTTGAGATTTGGTTTAAATTCTTTTTAAAACTGCATATTTTGCATTTATTACCAGTAGTTTTTAGCATTTTGGTTGTAAAACAAAACATAATACAGAAAAATGACACCTTTATAACATCATAAGGGAAACACCACTTTAGTCAAGAAGTAGTAGACCTTTGCAGCCACTCCAGAAGACCTTCCATGTACCCTCTTCTAAGTAACCACTGTCCTTTTTTAAAAAAATATATTAAAAAAACTTTTTTTAGAGAGCATGCGTTCAAGCTGGGGAGAGGGGCAGAAAGGGGGGGGGGAGAGAGAGAGAGAGAGAGAGAGAGAGAATATGAGAGAATGAATGAATGAATATATCCCAAGCAGGCTCCACGTTCAGCATGGAGCCTGACGCGGGCTCAGTCCCACAACCCTGGGATCATTACCTGAGCCAAAATCAAGAGTAGGATACTCTACTGACTGAGCCACCCAGGGGCTCCTGTCCTAACTTTTCTAGTACTTACTTTCTTACATTTCTTTACTGTTGCTAGGATTTTTTTTTTAAGTTTATTTACCTTGAGAGAGACAGAGACCGTGCAGGTGCGGGATGGGCGGAGAGAAAGGGAGAGAGAGAACCCCAAGCAGGCTCCATGCTGTCAGCACAGAGCCTGATGTGGGGCTTGAACCCAAAAACTGTGAGAGCATGACCTGAGCTGAAACTAAGAGTTGGGTGCTTAACCTTAAGACTGAGCCACCTAGGCACCCCTTAAAATTGTTTTATGTTCATTTATATTTGAGAGAGAGAGAATGAGTGGGAGAGGGGCAGAGAGAGAGAGAGGGAGGCAGGCTCCAAGCTCTGAGCTGTCAGCACAGAGCCAGACACAGAACTCAAACTCATGAACTGTGAGATCATGACCTGAGCAGAAGTTGTACGCTGAACCAACTGAGCCACTCAGGCACCCTTGTCTCAGTCTTTTTTCTTCTCCTAGCTTTCCATTTGCCAGTTTCTTGACATTAGTTTTCATTGCCCTTCACTTCAGTAGAATATAATTTTTTCTTGTTTTTCTTTCTGACATTTTTTTCCTCTTATGCTTATGAACTCTTTATCTTCTCTCAAATCTTTGGTAGTAGAAAGAGAGGCATTGCTGATGCCCTTTCTTTGCTTCCTGTAGCACAGAGGACCAACTCATGTTCACAACACTGGTAATTGGTGACTACTTCGGATGGGAATATGAGCATATGGTACACTGGAATAATTTTGTTAGTGTCTGTATATACTGAGCCTTAAGTTGATTGTCGTTTTCATTGTGTACCCTTTGGACAAATAAAACTTTTCAAATCTCAACCCCAAACTAGTGGAAGAACCTCAGTCAAATCACTTAATGTCCTTGCATTTTTTTCTGTTACAAAGTAGGAATGATAACACGTATCTAATTGTGTTATGAGGATCAAATTGATAACGTAGAAATGCTGTGTAAAGTAATGCATAATAGAAATACTACATGCTGATGATAATAGCATTTTAACCTTTCTTTTGTATCTTGCATTAGAGATTATGAACAAAACCAGAGTAAAGAAATTGAAAACCTGTTTTACTAAATGTATTACCTCGGATGAAATTTCTGATATCATAATTATTCCCTGTAGCAAAATAATTTTTCATACCAAACAAGCTTAGAGATAGCTTTTCAAATACTAATTATTACCATTGACGAAGATAGGATGCAGAATATCCTATGGCAGAAAGATACTCATCAGGAATCAATTTACTTATAGGGTCTAATGAAGAAGAAATACCATTTTAACACTTTGTATAAGATCACAATTTTAATTGGACTTCTCTTTTTGTGTTTTGAGCTATTGTAGATAGTTGATACCTGTAGAGTTGTGTTTTATTAATAAGCTCATGTACTGAGAAACGAGTGAGGAACAAACATATTCTGTAAATTAAAAAAAGTGAAATCATTCCCTCAAAAGTGGAATGGAGGACTTTAGGAGTAAAATGTATGATTCGGGACGCCTGGGTGGCTCAGTCGGTTGAGCATCCAGCTTTGGCTTAGGTTGTGATCTCGCGGTTCACCAGTTCCAGTCCCGTGTCAGACTCTGTGCTGACAGCTCAGAGCCTGGAGCCTGCTTGGGATTCTTTGTCTCCCTCTCTCTCTGTATCTTCCCCGCTCACGCTTTGTCTCTGTCTCTCTCAAAAAATAAATGTTAAAATAAAATAAATGCATGTTACAAAAGGGCCTACAAATTTCTTTTGTGTACTATTTAGTAGGAGTTCGGATGGGAGAGAAACCAAGAGTTTTTGTTAAAAGGCCCAATTGTTAGTTAACTGCTGCATTGCTTTATAAATTAAAGACATTTAAAAATTGCTTTTAGGCCTAAACAGCATTATTTTCTACATCTAAGCAATTTCAGAAACTGCTTTTCTGTAGGGAAACCATGTGGAATTTTTCTGGTAGTTTCTTGAGGCAGTAACAATTGAGATTTAATGGATGAAGATGTTAGGAAATCTGAAATCCACTCCTTCCTTTGATGTGCATGTGGTCTTGAGTAGTCACTGAATAGCTTTGTGTCTCAGTTTATTCTTCTGTAAAATGGAGATGGAAATAAGGTCTATTTCTGACACATTCAGTTTAGCTATGAGGATCAAAAGAGATCAGACTGCTTTGAAAACAAAGTCAATAGTTGGGGTTCCTGGGTGGCTCAGTCAGTTAAGTGTCCAACTTCAGCTCAGGTCCTGATCTCATGGTTTGTCATGCTCTGTACTGATAGCTCGGAGCCTGGAGCCTGCTTTGGATTCTGTTTGTGTCTCTCTCTCTGCCTCCCACTTGTGTGCTCTTTCTCTCTCTCAAAAATAAACATTAAAAATTTTTTTTTCAAAAAAAAAGAAATAATTAAAATTGTCATCATTAAGGGGCACCTGGGTGGCTCAGTTGGTTAAGCGATCTCCCAGTTCGTGGGTTCGAGCCCCACATCGGGCTCTGTGTGGACAGCTCAGAGCCTGGAACCTGCTTCCGATTCCATGTCTCCTGCTCTCTCTGCCCCTCCCCTGCTTGTATTCTCTCTCTCTCTCTCTCTCTCTCTCTCTCTCTCTCTCTCTCTCTCTCTCAAAAATAAACATTAAAAAAAATTTTTAGGGGCACCTGGGTGGTGCAGTCGGTTAAGCGTCCGACTTCAGCCAGGTCACGATCTCGCGGTCCGTGAGTTCGAGCCCCGCGTCGATGGCTGATGGCTCAGAGCCTGGAGCCTGTTTCCGATTCTGTGTCTCCCTCTCTCTCTGCCCCTCCCCCATTCATGCTCTGTCTCTCTCTGTCGCAAAAATAAATAAACGTTGAAAAAAATTAAAAAAAAATTTTTAAACTATCATTAACTTTAATATTTGAAGTAAATTACATATTTGATGCAACTAGAACTTTTTTTTGTCCCTTTAAGTCTTACAAGACTTAATAAAGGTTAGGAGCTCAGTAAGGTAAGTTTATTAATTTCATCCTATTGGTGGCAGAATTAGTAATTTGTATCGGTTAACATCACAGCCTTCAAATTAGCCGAATATGACTGCTTTCTAAAGACAGTACAAGTCTTGGTTTGGG
Organism: Felis catus; assembly: GCF_018350175.1. Lineage (NCBI taxonomy): Eukaryota > Metazoa > Chordata > Mammalia > Carnivora > Felidae > Felis > Felis catus. The sequence goes on from NC_058374.1 coordinate 96,254,618, forward strand.
ATTGTGAATATTTGGACATGTAATTTGTCCCTCAAAATGTACTAAAGAGTTAAGGAACACAGAACATGGAATGAGTGCAGCTTGGACTTTTTCATAAGATACCTAGTACTATCATGCTTTTTAGGTATTTTCCCAGCTAAATTACTTAGGAAATTCAGCTTTTTCTTAAGTGAAAAAGAGAACAGACAACACTTGGCCAACATTTGTATGTTGTAGTGGTTTAAAATGGGTCCCAGGAATGGAATCTTAGTTTATAACATTATGCTTTTAGAAAATAAGGCTTACCTTTGTATGGTTCAGTTTACTTAGGAATTAACTTAAGTCTCCCTTGTATTGCCATAGGATGTTGTTCAGGGACCATGTTTTAATCATACTTATGTAACTATAGTGTTTTACGTATTCAATAAATATTTGTGTGCTTGGAACTACTTTAATCATTCCTAGATGGTCCTCATCATTACTCTTTAAAATTCCCGTATTATTCCCTGAATTTCTATGCCATTTTGCTATAAAAACACACTGAAATAATCTTACAGTAAAACGTGCTATTCTAGGAATAGTTAGAAAGCAGTGATTCCTTATTGCATTTCATCTGTTCTTATTCTTGAGTATTTTCAGATCCTTTTTCAGTTTGAACCCAATATCTTGCTTAATGTTTGTTAATAATATATTTTAAGTGGAATCTGCTTGAGACACACAGCATTTTTGTTTATGGAGAAGATCAAGGTTGTGATTATCACTAAATCAAACTTCCATGCATAACAAAGCAAACTTCCTTCCAGTTTGTCTTAGTTTGAAGTGCTCTTAAACTTGAGTGGTATTTTTCAAATAATACATTTATATATGAAGTAATCAGAAATGTGTTTCAGGCATTATAGGAAAATATCTCACTTTTTTAAAACAAATGTTGAAACAGTACTTAATAATGTGTGGTTAATTCTTTTTTTTTTTTGCTGTTCCAGATTATATACGAACAGGAAGGGGTCTATATTCACTCATCTTGTGGAAAGACCAATGACCAAGACAGCTTGATTTCAGGAATATTACGTGTGTTAGAAAAGGTGGGTTTCTAGTAAATGATTTTATTTATGATTGTTTATGGCAGTGGTTCATTGTTAGGGCATTGTTAGTTTGAATTTCATGTGTGAGGTGAAATTATGTAATTGAACAGTGGTAAATTTAACATGAAAATGATGTTAGAAAAAATTCTTAATTAAAAATTTTTAAAAAAGATTTTAAGTAATCTCTACACCCAGTGTGGGGCTCAAACTCACTGCTCCAAGATCAGGAGTCCCATGCTCCACTGACTGAGTCAGCCGGGCACCCCAGAAAAAAAAGTAACTTTAGATAGCCAGTAAAATAGCATGGACTATTATAAAACTTATGTAAAAGTTGCAGTAATGTAAATTTTTATAATGAATAATAATAGTTTAAAACTCTATATAACAATTATCAAATAGTTTATGATATTACATACTTAAAATGCTAATATTTAGTGGTTTAAAATTTTCATTTTGGGTTCAGGGAATTACACATAGGTGACTAAGAGTGTAAGATACTGCTGAATAGTAACCGTAGTCCATAATTTCTTTCTCTAGGATGCTGAAGTAATAGTGGACTGGAGACCATTGGATGATGCTTTAGATTCTTCTAGTATTCTCTACGCTGGAAAGGTATTTAAAAAAGAAAGGGTGTGACTAAAGGAAGGAATGCTATTAAGAATTTTTTTTTTAAAGGTTATTTATTTATTTTTGAGAGAGAGTGTGAGAGCATGAGCAGGGGAGGAGCAGAGAGAGGGAGAGAGAGAATCCCAAGCAGGCCCCATGCTGTCAGTGCAGAGCCCGGTGCAGGGCTTGAACTCATGAACTGTGAGATTGTAACCTGAGCCAAAACCAAGAGTCGACGCTCAACTGACTGAGCCACCCAGGCACCCAAGGAATGCTATTTTTATTTTTATGTTTTTGTTTTTGCTATTTATTTATTCCAGTATAAGGAATGCCATTAAAACAATTATTTTTTAATGTTTAATTTTGAGAGAGTGGGGGAAACAGAGTGTGAGCATGGGAGGGGCAGAGAGAGAGGGAGACACAGAATCTGAAGCAGGCTCCAGGCTTGAACTCAAACCATGAGATCATGACCTGAGCTGAAATTGGATGCTTAAGTCAACTAAGCTACCCAGGCACCCCAAGGAATGCCATTTTAAAATAACTTTTTTGAGCTATAATTCATATGCCATAAAATTTATTCTTTTAACGTGTACAATTCAGTGGTGTTAGTATATTTACAGAGTTGTGTAACCATCACCAATATCTAATTTTAGAACATTTTTATCACTCCTAAAAAAGAAACTACCTTTTAGTAGTACACCCCTCATTCCCACTTAACTCCAGCCTCTTGCAACCACTCATCTACTTTTCATCTCTGAGAATTTGCCTGTTGTGGACATTTCATCTAAATGGAATCATACAGTATGTGGCCTTTTGTGACTTGCTTCTTTGGCTTGGTATAATGTTTTCAAGGTTTATCCATGTTACAGCACTTCTCAGTCCATCCATCCTTCTTCTTTCCCTCTTTCTTGCCTGCCTTCCTGCCTTCCCTGCCTTCCTGCCTTCCTTCCCTGCCTTCCTGCCTTCCTTCCCTGCCTTCTGCTGAACAACATTGCATTTATGGATATACAGTAATCCCCCCTTACCCATGCGGGATATGTTCTAAGACCCCCAGTGGATGCCTGAATACTATCAATACAGATAGTATTGAACCCTGTACATACTGTGTTTTTCCTATACATACCTATGATAAAGTTTAATTTATAAATTAGGCACAGTAAGAGATTAACACTAATAACTAATAATTAAATATGACAATAATAACAATATACTGTAATAAAAGTTATATGAATGTGGTCTTTCTCAAAATCGTGATTGTACTGTACTTACCTGTCTTGTGATGATGTGAAATGATAAAGTGCCTACGTGATGAAGTGAGGTGAATGATGTAGGCATCGTGAAGTAGTGTTAGGTTACTGTTGACCTTCTGACAATATGTCAAAAGGAGGATCATCTGCTTCTGGACCATTGTTGACTGTGTGTAACAAACTGTGGAAAAGGAAAACCACAGATACGGGGTGCACTGCACCACATTTTGTTTATTCGGTAGTTGATGGATTTTTTTTTTTCCTTTTTTAGGTTAATATAAATAATGCTCATGTGAACATTCAAAACAAAATTTCTGTATGGACATATATTTTTCTCTTAAAAACCTAGGAGTAGAGGGTCGCCTGGGTGGCTCAGTCAATTAAGCATCCGATTGTTGATTTCTGCTCAGGTCATGATCTCATGGTTGTGGGATTGAGCCCTGCATTGGGCTCTGCACTGAACGTGGAGCCTTCTTGGTATTCTCTCTTTCCCTCTCCCTCTGCCTGAAATCCACTCGCTCTGTCTCTGTCTTTCTCTCTGTCTTAAAATAAATAAATAAATAAACATAGGAGTGCAATTGTTGGGTTATATGATAACAATGCATTTACCACTTGTATCATGCATGTGTTGACTTCTCGCTGTGGAAGGTAGAGATTTCTATTTTATCTATTTTATCTATTCTATTTTATCTATTTCTATTTTATCTCTAATTCCCTTGAAACTCAGTCTCATTTCTCCACATTTCTTCTCAGAATATTTAAACACAGATTCAGATTTCATCTTTTAGAGACCTTTCTTCCAGAGTCGTCTTACAGGCTCATTCTGACCTGGTTGCCTTTTTGGTTGGCTGTGCAGCAGTTGTCCTGAGGATTCTTCCCTATGTTTTTATCCCCATTTCTTATATCCTGTGCTGTCTTCTATTTTGGTTTACTCCTTTGTTTTCATGAAGCTCTAGTACTTCTGAGAAAAAGGGTGCATAAGAACAAAAATATTTATTTTTTCTTAGACTTTTTTTTTTTTTTTTAATGGGTTATTTTTAAGAGAGAGAGCGGGAGAGAGGCAGAGAGACAGGAAGACTATCTGAATCAGTCTTTGTGCTGACAGCAGAGAGCCTGATGCAGGGCTTGACCCCACAAACCGTGAGATCATGACCTGAGCTGAAATCTGATGCTTAACCAACTGAGCCACCCAGGGGTCCTGCTATCCATATTCTGACTGGCATAGAATTATAGTTTGGAAAGAAATTACTGTCTTAGGGTTTTTAAGTTTCCTTTATTGTTAAGTCTAATAACATTCTAACTTCTGATCCATTGTATGTTTTTTTCATTTTAGAAGCTTTTATGATTGCCTCTTTGTTTCTAGTGTTTTAGATTTCCTCACAGTGAGCCATTGTGGTCCTTGATATCCATTGTTTTGGGCACTTGATGGGCTCTTTTAATATGGAAACTTGTGTCTTAGTTCTTAGGAAATGTTGTTGAATTATTTCAGTGAGGATTTTTTTCTTCCTCTCCATTTTCTATTTTCTTTCTTTCTGGAACTCTGTAGACCTGGACTGGTCCTCTAGTTTTCTAATCCTTTCTTTCCTATTTTTAATTTCTATTTTAATTCTTTTCCTATTTTTAATATTTTTATAGGAAGTTTCTTCAGTTTTATCTTTCAGTTCTTGGCTTTCTTGCCTTTTTAATTTCTGCTTTATTTTTAATTTCTAGAGCATCTTGTTCTAAGTGCCCCTTTTCCAGTCCTTTTTAAAAATAGCATCCTGTTCTTTGTGAATATATCTTTCCTTATTCCTAAGGCATTTTGTTTTTATCTCTCTACATAATCTACTTTTAATTGACTTTTTTCCCCCTTGTTTCATTGGGACCTTGTCTTTTGTGTAGACACTTGCCTTTGATGTTTGGTAATCTTTGTGGTGTGATGCTTAGATTTAACAGCAGACAAAAAAAAGTGGTTGATTATACTCTGTAGGTATAAGTAGATATAGGTAGGCTTGGTAATTCCTTGGGGAATCTCTACTGTTAAAGCTAGATCCTTTCTCTTGGGCTAATTAATCATTTGTCTGGAATTCCTGCAGATTCCTGCCTGGGAGGGTAAGCCTGGATTCCAGTGTTCTGAGAACTGAGTGGAGGAAGAGAGCTGGGAATCTCACCAATTCATTGTATAGATGGACTTTTAATAAATTCTCGTTTTCAGTGTGTTATCCCATTATTTAGTGTGGTTGGTTTCTCCTAATCCAGAGATAATCTGTTTTACTTTCTTTAATGAATAAACACTTCCAGCCTTCTGAACTTTCGTTAGTCCTCTTTTTAGTTTGACCTTTATCCTAATTTCCAAAAGTACCTGATCTACCAATTCCAAACCTTTGTGCTGGTGGGATTCTGTAGATGCTTCTTAACTTTCCCCATTATTCATTTCATTCATTTAGTTTTCTTTTCTTTCAGTCTGTTTCTATTTCTTAATTTTTCTTGTGCCTTTATAGTATCTTTCTTTTCTTACAAATTTTCCTTTGTCCCTTTTTAAAAAGAATTACACTAGCAATACATGAATACATTCTTGTAAAAATGTTCAAGTAATAGAAACAGACAATAGAAATTGAAGTCCTGCTTGACTAGAATCCTGTCACTCATCTGTCCCTATTTAGTGTATATCTTTCCAGACTTTTGTCTGTATACATTTCACTATCTGTCTAGTTTTCTTTCTGTGTTGCTAATTGCATATGCTGCATGTCGTTACACTGCATTGTTTTGCAACTTCTTTGTTTTATTTACTATTATTTAATAGTAAATAAATATTAACATATGTTAGTTTTTTAAACTATGGCCTAGTATTTCCTTGTCTACCCCCTAGTTTGTTTATTCACTCCTTCACTTATGGATATTAGGATATTTTCAGTTTTTCATTTTTATAAACAATGCTGCAGTAAAAATGCTTGCATATGCCTCTTAGTATGCATGTGTTAGTATTTCTCTAGAGTGGAAGATGTAAAGAGAATTATTTTGGTGGCACACATGCATAGTTTGAATCTTAATAAATATGACTCTATTGCCCTTTTGGAGTCAGTACTAATTAGCACGGTCATCAACAGTGTGAGGTACCATGTCTTTACACTGTCTTTCATATTTTTATTTTTTACTTGAATAGAGCAAAAAATTGAAGTTCATCTTAACTTTTCTTTGACTGTTTCTGAAGTTGGACATCTTCCTGTATGTTTGTTGCTTCATATTTCTTCTTTGACTTGCTTATTCCTACCATTTGCATGGTTTTCAGATTTGTTATGTGCCAATTTCTAAATAACTTGGTGTAGGTGTTTTTGTATTCTAGATGTTTTTCTTTGTCTGCCATATATTTTGGAAACATTTTCACCCAGGCTTGCTTATGTTTGCTATCTTTTATTGTATAGAAATTAAATTTTTTGGTTTAAATTATTAGTATTGAATTTTAGACTTTTGGTTTTATTCTCTTTTAAAATGTTAAGTTTTATAGAACCATACATGTAGATATATTATTTGTAGCTTTTAACTAATTTTATTGCGAAATATGCAACCAATGATGGCTTAAATAAAATAGCCACCATTGGCTATTTTCCTCAAATAACTGCAAATCTAGAGGTTTGGAGTGATTCTCCTCTGTTTTCTTTTGTGGTCCTAAGATGGCTGCCATAATCTGAGACATTGTGGCTACAGTCAAAGCAGGAAAAAGGGGAAAGGGGATGAGGCTTTTATTAGGAAAGCAAAAGTATTTCCAGAGGCCCTGCAGTTGACCTCTGCCTTTATTTCATTGGCAACCCTAACTACAAGGGAGTCTGGAAAGGCTTTTCTTTTTTTTCTTGTTTTTGGGGGGGGGGGGGGATGGAGTGGATGGCAAGTAAAGATAAGCAAGAGAGGAACAAGGATAGGAAATAGTGGTCAGTTTTCCTACCAGTGATGTCTGCCACAACCTATAGTTTTAGTTTATGCAGAAGCTGAGAAAATATTATTAATTGAAATTAAATTCTAGTTTTAGTTCCTAAATATTTTATGTTACATGTGTGTGTGTATGTTTTTTTTTTTAGGATTCCAGTTCAGTTGTAGAATGGACACAGCCCCCAAAGGAAAGAGGTTATCGGGGATCGGAACATCTGAACAGTTATGAAGCAGAGTGGGACATGGTCAATACAGTTCCGTTTAAAAAGAAACCACATACCAATGGAGGTATGAATTAAATCTTTTGAAAGCTTAAACTAATTTGCTACAATATAATATAAATAAAAGTGCAAAGATAATTCTTTAATGTTCCTCTGTCACAAGGATGATTTCATGCTTTAATACATATAACTCTTAATATTTTAATTATATTCTGTATTCATCTCTCTTTTTGTTTTGATGGTTGTGACTTTATAAAAAAAAAGGTTTTAAAAATACTTGTTCTGTTTTGTAGTTACTCATGGAAGAAAATAGAAACACTTTAAAAACTTGCTTTAGATGTCTCTCAAGCACATTTTTCTAGAATAAAAAAATTCATGTTATTTCATCCTAAAACACCAGGGGGAGATGGAGTATACCACTAAACTGTACTGTTCTAATTTCAGTGCTTACTGAGATCTTCACAGCTCATTATAGTCTTCTATTTATATATGTTCAGTGACTATTCTCCTTTATATATTACATGTATATATTTAAATTTATGCTGCTATGTGATGATTATCTACATGTAGATAACAAAAAAGACCCAAGCTAACAGCCTGGCAGAACACATATACTATCCCAAATAAGATTTAGGTAGCCCATCTGTGAGGTAGCCAGCCTATTTGTGATTCTTTTAAAAGTAGTAAATACATGTACAGAGTTAAAGTGGTTTTTCCATAGTGATTAGTTTGTGTTTTATAGCTTAATTTTATCTCTTAATGATTTTGGTGTGAATTTAGGATTTATCCACATTTGCCAAATTCAGAAAAGCTGGCCAAAATTGGCTGGAATACATACACTACATTTATATAGCCTTGTTATTAAGTGAAATTGATTTTCATCTGTGGCCTGGGGAATCATTCTCATATACAGTAGTTATCCTTTGTACTATATCATTTCTTAGAAACAGTGGTAATGAAGAAGTTAATAGTAATTTGTAAGCCTTTGGTAAATTATAGTCAGCTCAGTGCTGGTGTTTTGCTTTTTTTTTTTTTTTTTTTTTTCTTCTTTTTGGTATTCTCTTTCTACTGAAAGGGGAGATTTTTACCAGAACAATACTAAATATTAAGACCATAGGACTTTAGCGTATTTGGCACGTGAAGTGATTTTTAACTGCTTTAGATTAGGTCTTAAGAATTAATTTATGTGAATTGATCTTTTTCTGTTTGTTTTGTTGGTTGTACCTAATAGTATCTAATATTGTTGAATCTTTGAAAATGACAGGCTATGGGAATGAACAAAGGAGTGAGTTTTCATAAATGAAAGAAACATTGCATGTATGTGAAATGCTGATAATAAACATCTTTTTAGGTTAGTAGTTTTCAACTTTGGCTGCACACTGAAATCACCTAGGGAGTTTAGGCTTTTTAGAAAAATACTGATGCCTGTATTTCATCCTGCTGGACCCTAGGCATCTGTTTTTCAAATGTTGTCCTGTTGATTTTAACGTGCAGAATTGAGAACCTGTGTGTAGCTATGTAGTTTAGCAAAATACTGCTCATATGGCTTGGCCATGCACTGTGACTTATAAAGTAAGGAGACTTTATTTAGCAATTATTAAAAGTTAAGGAGATATTTTCTTTTTTCCCAGTATTTGAAAACTATTACGATTGTGTATAGCAGTAAGCAACAATATTGAACCTAGTATAACGCAGTATGCATACACATGTACCTGTCTGCCAGGAGTTATGAAGTGCAGTGCATTCTGTCCCATCCCATCCCTTCCTCTTCTAGATTATTTCATCCAATTATATTTCATCAAAACTTCTTTCAAAAGGAGACATTTTCTAAGCTTGATGTTTCAAAATTCAAATTTATGCCATTATGAAACATTTTTATACTTTTGAATCATTTTTCTAGTAAAATTTTATTTTATTATAATTTTCATGTTATATTTTTTACTTCTTTGTGTGACAAGGGAATTTGGAACAAAACATTTAAACATTAAATTTTTTTTAATGTTTATTTTATTTTTGAGAGAGAGAGAGAGAGAGAGTGTGAGCTGGGGAGGGGCAGAGAGACAGGGGGACACAGAATCTGAAGCAGGCTCCATCCAGGCTCTGAGCTGTCAGCACGGAACCCAAAGCGGGGCTCGAACTCACAAACCGTGAGATCATGACCTGCACCGAAGTCGGACACTCAACTGACTGAGCCACCCAGGTGTCCCTGGAACAAAACATTTTAAAAATTGACTGTCAGAGACATAACTTTCTTTACAATTTTTAAGAGTTTCTATTGCTCAGTCTTTGTTTTTATATATCAGAACAAATGTTTTGAAAACGTATCTTCCCGAAACAACAGACTGCCATCATGTTCTGTACACCTATCCAAATAAAATGTCGTGTTCTTGGTGTTGATTCCATTCAAGACATATAGGGACTTATTTAACTGTTTTAGTTTTACTCTTCTGCTGTTGTGGTCAGTTTTCCCATGTCATTGTGCTGGAGATATGTTTTATATGTATTTGGTTACATTGTTCATCAGAACTAATTAGTTTTATTTACCTTTCTTTAAGAGAAGGAAGGAAATTTTGAGTTAACTCTTGGATTTATTAGTTTTCCTTTGTAACCATTTCTATTTTTGTTTAGCTATTGGTGGTAGACTAACTTGATGTTTCTTTTATGTTGACTTGGTACCAGGTTATTCATTTGTTCAATGCATCTTAGAGTACCTGCTATGTGCTAGTCACTCCTCTAGATATTAGGAATATAATTGTGAATAAAATAAAGTTCTTGTTCTCATGAATCTTACTATGTTCGAGTAAAAGGACTTCTAGAATTGAATTGTAATGTTTTTTTCACTGTTTATTAGAGCTTCAAGTGAGGAAATGTGTGAGGCAATTTCTATACATGAATATTTCGTATTTCATATGTGATGTATTTTTTCCATTAATGTGGGAAAATCTGTGTAAAATTTTTACTTTTGAATATGTACAAACTCCTGATAATTCATATAGCTTGCATGTATTAACATGTATGGTTTTCTGGCATTAATTTAGATTAATTCTTTTTGTGTAATTTAAGAATTTAATTAAAAAAAATTGTCTATCTAGTTTTTCATTGCTTTGAAAATATTTTTGGTCTTTGCAAATACCTAGTAGTATGTATCCTTTCTAGGTAGTCCAGACACAGTCACATGTAAATGATTTAGGAAGACATTGGAAATTAGAATTGTTCTCACTTTGATATTAGCTTGTAGTGATGTTACGAGCTCTGTGGTATAAATTCCAGTGAAATAGGATGTACAGTAGTCAAATGGGCACATGGTACTTAATCCAGTACCAGCCTTGGATATGTGTTCACTATCTAAACTGGTATGGAACCTAGGCAGTTCACTGCATAGTTAAGTTACTCAGCCTTTCTGGACTTCCTTTCAAATGATACTTGTTTAAGTGTCCATGAAAAAGTGATGGTGCCTGTAATCCTTGTAGGTAGAGGTTCTGTGAGCGGTAGGTTTCTTTGTGTCAATTTAGGAGATCTTGTTGGAGGTGATGGAGCTATGGTGTTCTGACTATATGGGAAGGTGACATATGTGCAGGTCAACACTGATCTACCCTTTGATCAAGTTCTATAAGCACATATCTTCTACGTAATTTTATGTTTGTGCAGTTGGTAGTGTGGGATCGAGTTAAGACCTTGCATAACAGGACAGTGCAGCACTTCTTAGGAAATAACATTCGAGAAATGGTTTCTTAAAATTTCAGAGACATGACATGCTTATGTTGGAGTTAAAACAGGTCAAAATGGCATTTTTGGATAAGAATTATAAGTAATAGTAGGAAACATTTTACCCTTTTGTTCTTTAAATTTTTATTTAGGTATTTATTAAGCTGCTTGTTATTATACTGTTCACAAACCTAGGATTTTAAGCTTCTGTAAATAGCCCGCAAACTCAGAAAATGCTTTATTTTACGTTACTATAGTTTGGGTTGAACTGAGGTCTTAATTTAGTAGATGGTTGATGTAGTAAGATGATTGAATATGCTCATTCCCTCTTTTGTAAATGTCAGATGCTTCACGAGTTTGCGTGTCACGCTTGCATAGGGGCTGTGCTAATCTCCGTGCTGTTCTAGTTTTAGTGTATGTGCTGCCGAAGCGGGCACTGTGTTCATTCTCTTTGAAGCACTCACAGCTTACTTATATTTTCGTCCTCAGTTCTCCACTGCTCTTTGGGGTTTTGCAAATAAAATGTCTGTCTGTATATTTCTCCAATGTTATTTTTTTGTACCAGTGTACTTACCTTTACCTTCACTCAATATAGTCTAGTAAAAGTAATTGCAAAAGAAAGTGAGGAAGTAAAGATTTTTTTGTTTTGTTTTTAATGACTCCAAGAGCATCATGCCATTTGTATTTGAGGGGAGGGGGCAGTGGAAAAGATGAACATTTATTGAGTGTTTGCTATATAATTGGCACCACACTAGTTAGTTGACAAGTATTATCTCTTTTAATTCTTAGAATAACATTGGGAGGTAAGTATAATTATCTCCATTTTACAGATGAAAACTAAGGCTCAGAGAGAATCAGTTATTTGCCCCAGATCATTCAGTTAGTAAGTTGGTAAAGCTGCGGTTTGAATCCAGCCTGCCTGCTTCCAAAGCCATAGTCATTTTTGGGCAAAGCTTATATTTTAAATAGGGATAACATTTTTTTCACTCTGTATGCAAGTAAGATAATTATTTAAGAAACTATTCTTTTAAGAAAATGTATGTTGCCATTTCTAATACAGGTAGAAGCCTGTAATATGAATGCTATAGTCATTCCCTAGGTTCAGCAGGTATCTGTTAGGCAGTCATGAAGAGCGCTGTCAGTACCTTTTAAAAAGGTGAACAAAAATATTTTGCCCCACTTTCTTGTTTTTAAGATGCTCCAAGTCATAGAAATGGGAAAAGCAAATGGTCATTCCTGTTCAGTTTGACAGACCTGAAATCAATCAAGCAAAACAAAGAGGGTATGGGCTGGTCGTATTTGGTATTCTGTCTAAAGGATGACGTCGTTCTCCCTGCTCTGCACTTTCATCAAGGAGATAGCAAACTACTGATTGACTCTCTTGAAAAATATGTGGTATTGTGTGAGTAAGTATCAAATTATTTTCTACTTATTGAAACTGGATTGTTATATTGGTCCCAAGGCAAACAATTTTTACTTGTCATTGGGCATCAGGGACCTGTGTGTAGATGAGGGCTCAAGCAGCTTTGTTCTTTCTGGGATATTGACTGCTTTGGATGAATGATTGAATAAAATTTTGCCATTTTAGTACTTTGGATCTGCAATGTATCACCTTATTACTGTTCTAAAGAAGAGTGGTCCAGTATTTTTTATACACATTTAAATGATGCATCAGTAATTTATGGATTACATATTTATTTAATTTATATTTTATTACATATTATCTGTTTAAGATAGAATTTTATTTGTAATGTTGCAAATTAGATCTGGCAAACCTACGGCCTTTATAAAATTATTATAAGTGTGGAAGACAGGGCTTTCTCACTTTCCAAAAATCTTTTTGTCTTCTATTTATTCACCCATGTGCATTTGTACACACATACTCTTTCTTGCCTTCACTCCTAACAAATATATTTTGGTTATCTATTAAATTTCTGAGGACTGTGCTAATTGCTTGATAGATAGTAGTGAACACAATAGGCTTTTCCTAGATACCCGAGAGCATATGGTCTTGTGAAGGATGCCAACCAGTAAATGGCAATACATCGCAAGAACCAAGATACAGTACAAGGTACTTTGGGGCTCCCAGGAAGGGAGGAAGGGTCCCTCATTCAGCCTAGTTGGGTAGGGGTCAGGGAAGGCTTTCTGGAGGAAGTAAGTAGGATGTGTTGAGACCTGACGAGTGAATGTTAGCATGAAGAGGAGATAATTGGAGGAGAGAGGTTTTACATGGAAGGAAATGTATAAAACATGATGTAAGTAGAGAACAGAGTAGTTGGTATCACAGGGCAACATAGTAGGGGAACAGAAGGTACCAAATGTAAAGATCAGGCCAGAGAGCTGAGTAAAGGCTAGAGCATGAAGGACCTACTAAAATCGTTTTAGCCAGTTGTTCCAGTCATCTAGATGAGATTATAGTGGCATGAATGAGGAGAGTGACAGGAAAGATAGAAGTATTGGAGAAAAATATTTAGAGTTTGATTTTGTGATTGAGTGGGTATGTGGAGGTAAGAAGAAGGGAGAAGTTGAGCTTTTTAGTTTGGGGAACTGTAGGGATGATGGTTAACCTTGTTATAATGTTGTCACTTTATAATAGAGTAACATGATGCCTAATTTTAGATTATCTAAATCCAGGAGTGATCCAGAAGTTGGGAGATTTTGGCTGTCCTTCCTTCCTTCCTTCCTTCCTTCCTTCCTTCCTTCCTTCCTTCCTTCCTTCCTTCCTTCCTTTCTCTTTCTAATATATTGTCGAGTTGCCTCACATACAATGTGTTCAGTGTGCTTTTGGTTTTGGGGATAGATTCCCGTGGTTCATCGCTTACATATAACACCCAGTGCTCATCCCAACAAGTGCCCTGCTCAGTGCTCTCAGTTTGCAACTATTTTTTTTTCCCTTCCCTTCCCCCATGGTCGTCGATGAGGTTTGTCAAGTTCCACATGAGTGAAAACATATGATACCTGTCTGTCTTTGACTGACTTATTTCACTTGGCATAATACCCCCCAGTTCCATCCACGTTGCTGCAGATGGCAGAATTTCATTCTTTCTCATTGTTTGGCTGTGTTTTGTGGTATGAAATTCTTCCCCCTACCATGTTGACCCATCTCTGACTGGCACTAAGCATATTGCTCAGACTAATATCCATAAGAAAGTCCAGCCTGGTTGGCAATATGTGGGTCTTAGATCTTGAAGAAAGAAGCTATGAATAGGTTACTACCCAGGGACTTATTAATAAGTAGATTTCAGGAGGGCAAAGGTTTGGCTGTTGAATAGCAGGTGGTAGGGGGTTTTAGTACCATAGCAGGCTCTGTATCAATCAGTGTTGTGATGTAACTGTCACTACGAAGTTGATTCAATCTGAGACCATTGCTTAAAGCATAGTATTAGGATGAAGTGGTAGTTCCTTTCTGCTCTTTAATGGTCTTTGGAGAACTAGGATTGGTTTTAAGTATTTTATCTGTCTGTCTGTCTCTTTCTTTTTCTACTTAGAGGGTGTGTGCACATACTTGCAAATGCAGAGGAAGGGCAGTGGGGGAGAGAGAGAGAGAGAGAGAGAGAGAGAGAGAGAGAGAGAGAGAGAGAGAGAAAAAGAATGAATATGAATGAATTCCAAGTAGGCACCATGTCTAGTGCAGAGCCTGATGAGGGGCTTGATTCCACAACCCTGGGATCATGACCTGAGTCAAAACCAAGAGTCAGATGCGTAACTGAGCCACCCAGGCACCCCTAAATATTGCATTTTAAATGTGTTAGACTATCTATACTATATGGAAAAGATGACTAATGTAATGAGAAGGATCAAAGTGGTATCGTGGAAAACATTAGAAGGATGTAGGGATTTAACTTGAACAAAAGGAGTTTGGGTGCAACATTAAATACAATCGAAACCTCTTAAAATGGTCAGTGAGATCCTGCCTTGCCTTATTAACTTTATCTCTTTCTGTTTTTAAAATTTTTGATAGAGTGTGTGAACAGGAGAGAGAGAGAATCTTAGGCTTCATGCTCAATGCATATGATCCCACAACGCTGAGATCATGACCCAAGCCAAAATCAAGAGCTGGATGCTCTATTGACTGAGCTACCCAGGCTCTGTTTACCTCTTAAACCTCATCTTATGCCATTCTCTTTTATATTGTAGCCATATGATTTTCTTTCAGTTGCTGAAATGCCCCAGACTGTGGACAGACAGTGTTAGAGTCCTATATGTGTGTTCTCTCTTTTGCTTGGCATATTCTTCTCCCTTTCTGATCCCTAAGGTCTCAGTGTAATGTCACTTCCTCACAGCAGCTTTTCTGGATGTCTCCTCTCCCGTGTAATGTAGGTTCCCACCCCCATTCTATTTCATTGTCTCATTCCCTTGTTTGCTTCCTTCATAGCTCTTAATTGAATAATTTTATCTGTTTACTTTTTTAAATGTTCTACTCTAGAATGTATGCCTACAAAGGCAGGGCTTGCATCTGTTTTGTTTACATTTTCTCCTCTAGGTTCCTAGCCACAGTGCTGGCACATAATACTTGCACAGTAAATCTCAGTTGAATGAATAAATGACACAGTACTTACCAATTCTACAAATAATATTGAAAGGGTTGTTATAAGAAATATATTGCAGATTTGTTTTGCATGGGTCCAGAGAGCAATTAGAAGGTAACAGGTTGTAGCTCAGGGGTTAGACAGTTTTCTATCCTGGATAGGTTCAAAAAGAGACTGAACAATCACTTAAATGCTTATAAGAGTATGGGTACTTGAATGTGTGTTGTACCACATTCAAGTGCTATTTTGATGAGAGTTGTAAATGAAACTTCTTTACTAATACAGAAAAGGAAACAGGAGTAAATACAGGAATCAGACATGATGGTAAAAATATCATTATTGGTGAGGCTTAGATAAGCATCATAATAATTCACAGGGGTTATTTATGTCAAGCATGCACCTTACTCTTTTCTGATCTCAGTAATCAAGTATGTCCTAGTGAAGGAGAGTTCGTTTAATAGATGTGCGTATTTCCACTTGAAAACACGAAGCCATGGGAATGGTGTTCCTCTGTGAGTGCGTGCGTGTTTGGGTGTGTATATTTCATTCATTGAGTTTTGAGGAGCACTTATGTCCTGGAAGTACTGTGCTAACTGCTGGAAAGAGCAGTAATCAAAAAAGATATGGCCCCTGCCTTCATGAAGTTTGTACTGTTGTGGGAAAAACAAACATTACTTATACAAATAAATGTAACATTTCAGCTATAATAAGTGCTCCAAATAAGAGATATGTAACACTGTGAGAGCATGTAATAGGATAATTTGTAAGTTTTTTGTGTGTCAGTAGTAATTGAAGCTTTGAGAGGGAATGAAATTAAGGGGAGGATAAAAGGGGATGTGATGTGAGCATCAATGATTAATTGCAACCTTTAGTGACCTGGTCAAAGAGAAAAACCTACCAGAGGAGACTGCCCTCCCTATACTTTCTCTCCCCGCCCCCCCCCCCCCCCCTTTCGGGCTTTATTAAATTTATAGTCAACCAGGGATATGGCTGTTCTGGGGGGAAGAGATAGCTTAAAGTGAGTCTGTCAAAAACTATACCCCTAATACTAGCCACTTCTCCACTCTGTATCCTTCTGTGACACTGGGGGCTAATTTACTCTTTGCCCCCTGAATGGTCTGAAATGTGTAAGAATAGTACATCAAATATTTTATCTTCAAGGCCCCTCTATACCCTAAGTTAAAAATAAACACTTCCTATTCTCTTTCCTATCATAAATTATACCCAATTATATTGTGCCATAGAGAGTTCACCAGAGATTATATGTTGAGTCCAAGTGGTAGAATACAGATACTCCAAATAAACTGTCACTAATATAAAAATTCCATATCTGTATAAGTCATCTCTATTAGATTCTTAGGGACATATTAAAGATACTTGTTCTTTATTAGTTATGATCTAAATAAGTGGAATTCTCCATTAAGTTGAACTCCAAAGAAATGAAAATTCCCAAATATTCTGAGGTTTTTACTCTACTACATGTTGGCCATGGCAGTCTCATTTCCTGTCCCGAGAGCTGTTGTCTTAAACAAAATAATGTTTCCAGAATCATGTTCCTGTGGTCAGAGATTGTTGTAGAGGCCAGAAGGAAGAATAGTAGTTCCGCAACCTCAGTGACATGTCAGGCAGGCTCTGCCAGGGTCACTCTTCTTGTCTTCTTCTCAATTCAAAACCAACAGAGAGAAGCAGACTATATTTTCTTTTTCTTTGTTTAACGTAAGTTGAATAATGTGGCTTGCGTTTGTGGCCATCTTATCTTCTTCATACTTCCCCCTAATGAATTAAGGGCCTTACCATACAGATGAACAGAAGTTGTGAATGCAGTGGGGATGTGCCGCCTTGTTAAGAGTGAGAACAAGGCTGGGCCAGCTATGCACAGTCCTTCTTTCAGTATCAGATCAGTCAGTGCAAAACAGGCCAGCTTCTTTAGACTTGTTATTTCTCAGATGGTTTTCTTATCTCTGGCGAAAAACATTCATTGCTCCATTCATTGATGTTTGTTAGTGATCTTTGATTTATTACCATTTAAAACATGATACTCAAGTAAAGAATGAATCACAAGTACATTTATGTTACCTTTCTGGAACCAAGTTGGTTGCTAGGATATGAATGAAGGTTGTAACAGAGGTTCCAGTAAAATTAATTTGTATATTGGGACATTTTTACATTAATATATAATACCCACACAGTAAGATAATCCCTAAAAAGCCAAATTGGTTGTATCATCATATAATACCATTTATAAGATTAGGTTATAGACCTTCATTTATTCCCTTTGAGACATATGTGTAAAATAGAATATCATATATATAGTTTTGTTGTAAATATTCTGCACCTTTTTATTTTTATTAACTTTTTTGACTGATAGCCTTTGCAATGATATTTTTATTTCTTTCTTAATCTTTCCATATTGGTCCATTCTCAGTAGCAATGGAAAATAGTTACCACCACATCTCAACACACAAAGCATTCTTCGTCTGTAACCATTTCAGAATGTATTCTGAGGCCCTTGGGAGAGGCTCATTCCAAAGCCTGAAAAATACTTCTGAATTTACAGTAGATCTACTTCTATACTTGTGATATTAGACTATGGTTTTCTTTAAGCGCTTTAGTAGGCTCTAATAGAATTGCTGATGTTAACATCATTAAAAGTTTTGTCTTGCTGCTGCAATGAGTTTGAAAGTCTTGAATAATGTTGTCATAAGATGTCAACTTCCCAGAATCCATTATATTTCCAGAATACATACATACAAATCCATAATATTTGATCTTTCCAAATTAAATCAGTGTGTTAACCTGGCAGGTGGAAGCGTAACATTATTCTGGAATGCCAGCTCTCCTTTTGATGAGTTCTGCAATTGCCTAGCAGTATACAACTTGTCCTTTGACCAATGTACTTTTAAAAAATGTTTCTGTTGATTTCTTTAGCTAAGGGCAACCAAATCTTAAATTTTTTTATGTCTTTTCTCTCAGAACTTTTCCCAGCCCCTCATCACAGAGCATTGGGTATAAAAAGTGAAATCCTTTCTTTTTAAAAGAGTGGTTGTGTATTGGTTAGGCAGTCATTTCTTCTTTCCATCACTAATTTCTTGATTACAGTGTTAAATCTGGAGCAATAGTATAATTCTTTGAGGCCAGATAGGTACAGGTTACATATCTGTTCCCTTTATACATGCATAGTCATGTTTTGACTTTCGTGATAATTTTTTTATTTGGATTTTAAAGAAATAATTTGACTTAATTTATCATTAGAAAAAAATAATAACCATAGTGCTAGTAGCATTGTGCCAGGACAAAGTATATTGCTCTGTTAGTTACTTTTCTTTTTCTGGTGCTACATTTAAAAGACTTACAATTAAAAAATGCCTTGTGAGAACATATAGGTCTTCATATTAAGCATAATCCCAATAAGTGTTCAGAAACATAACACTTAATGAAAATTGAGCATTTTAAAAGTTATTTTTTTTCTGCCTCAAATGACTCAACCTCAGCTCCTTAAAAAGCCAAGGAGCTTATTAAGCTACTGTTGTCTCTGAAGACAACTGTTGTTTCTGAATGTGTAAGAATAAGATCCTGATTTGGAGTTCATATCCCCTCTAGCATTGCTGTTGCATCCTTTTATGTTAGAATTGGGAAGAGATAACTGTTATTAAAGTTCTTATCTCAAACATTTATAATAAACTAGAAGTAGATAGCAGTAACATAACACATTTAAGTTTTATTTTAAACACAGAAAAGTTGTGGATTTATTATAGCTAACTTACTAAGGTATAAAACTTACTGAATAGAAAAAAGACTGGATAATTCATCTGATTACTTGAAATTAGATGTCTATTTGGAAAAGATTTATTCTGTAGTTATTAAGAAATGTGAAGAAAAACTTGCTTCTAGAGCTTAAGCCAGAACTAGACATGCTGTACCTGAACCGTACCTTATAACTTTGTTAATAATTTTGTATGTGTTTATAATTATGTTAGCATAATTAATGATCTTTAACAAATAATTATTTTATCTTGTGTTTTTAAATACCTTGTAATGTAGTATTAACAATCTCTGGAATGAAGTTGGAAACCCTTTCCAAATAGGACATTTTCCTGTATTGTACATATTAAATATACTGATGAATCCTAAAGTGTGTTTTAACATTAAAAAATTTTCATGATAACAAAGGCAGATATATTTGTTAGGCTTTTCTATTATAATTATAAACAAAAATTTGAGTTCATTACAACTTAGTCCTCTTGGCTTTACCTAGAATAAAAATATGCTTTAGTCCTTTTGTATTTGTTAATTTAGTATTTCCTGTTTCACGTAGTTTTGGAGCTCATTTAAGATAGTTCCTAAATAGTTGCTAATATTGTATTAATGGGAAACAGTTCTAGAAGTGGACATTTGAGTTTTGGGGTAAAAGTAACTAGGCATTAATAATTATTCAGGTAGTAATTGATCGACTGTGCTAGTGTTTTCTACAGATTCCTTCTTTTATTACAGATCTCCACAGGATAAAAGAACACTTCTTGTGAATTGTCAGAATAAGAGTCTTTCACAGTCATTTGAAAACCTTCTTGATGAACCTGCCTATGGTTTAATACAAGTATGTTTCTTAATCTATTTTGTATTAATCTATTAATCTGATTGCATTATTTTATATTCTCCCACCTCTTACTTTCTCAGAGATTATATGGAATGGGCAAGTGCCTCTCTATGTGTAAACTTTATGAAACTATTCTTCGTAAGTTTTTAAAAAGTTTTTATTTATTTTGAGAGAGAGTGGGTAAGCACAAGTAGGGGAGGGACAGGGAGAGAGGGAGAGAGAGAGAATCTCAAGCAAGCTGTGCACTCTCAGCATAGAGCCCAGTGTGGGGCCTGATCTCACGAACCGTGAGATTATAACCTGAGCTGTCATCAGGAGTCAGACACTTAACCACCTGAGCCACCCCAGTGACCCTATTCTCCATAATTTTTTAGAAATAATATGCATTTATTTTTAAGAGTCAGAAGCTTCTTTGGTTCTTAGTTACCATTAAAACAATTTTCCCCTTTGTTGTAATTCTGAAATTGGACATTAGATTTTTATTGTTATAGCTTTCACTGTTTGAATCAGGTGAAAGGTTACTGGGTAAGCCACTTTGAATTCATTAATGATAAACTTAACAATATGGTTTGAATTTTTTTTTTTCATTTATTTATTTTTATTTACTTTTGAGAGAGAGAGACAGAGCATGAGCAGGGGAGGGGCAGAGAGAGAGGGAGACACAGAATCCGAAGTGGGCTCCAGGCTCTGAGCTGTCAGTGCAGGGCCCGACGTGGAGCTCAAACTCACGAGCCGTGAGATCATGACCTGAGCTGAAGTCGGCTGCTCAACCGACTGAGCCAGCCAGGCGCACCTGTATTTTTATTTTCCATTTAAGTAGGTTCATTTAGGGTCATGATAATCTAATCCCCCTTAAAGTATTTGAGTATATTCTTACATTTGACTAAAAATAATTCACTTAGCACAGACAGAAATAAAGTTAATTTATTTTTCACTCAGATTTTTATGTAAACTAATGAAATCTTTGTTTATTCACTTATTCAAAAAATGTTTGAGTGCTCACTGTGTCACAGTGCTTACTGTGTCTCTTCTTGGTTCTGAATGAAGATAACAAGATAAAGAGAGAACTTTTGAGGAAGGAGGACAAGACAGCTAGACACCAATTAAAGTAAAAAGTGAAAAAAGTTTTTCTTATGTGAAAATAATCATTTAAAAGTGAGACCTTTAAAAAGTAACTAATTTTACTAAATATGAATAAGCAGGCAGTTTGGGATTTAGAAGTAATCCTAGCAATAGAAAAACCTTTAGCTGTTTTCCAGGGCAGCACTGTCCAGAACAGATTACACTCACTGGCATGATTTTATTAACCTTATACAGTAAAACCTTAGATTGCGAGTAATGTGTTCTGCAAAATGAGCAAGCGTTTTTAATAGATTTTAACTTGATAAACGAGTGATGTCTTGCAGTAGGAGTAGTACATGACGCCCAATGTCACATCACAACTGAGCCACTGGTTCTTGAAACTTGCTTTGTGATACACGAGTGCTTTGGATTACAAGCATGTTTCCAGAATGACTTATGCTCGCAAAGTAAGGTTTTACTGTAATTAGATTAAAATGTCAGTTAATATTTAAATATTATGAGCTTTGAAACTTAGCTATTCAATATTTTCTGTTAGACTAGTTTGGTTCTGCACACTTCAAGAAATATTTTTTTTGTGAAGGCAGGACTGCTAGACAGAAGAAAGCTGTTGTGGGCCATGCATCAGTGGAAAGTAAGCGCTGCATATATTTGTGATGTATGCAGATCAAATAAGTCTGCAAATCATTTGTTTATCTGGAATTCAATCAGTAGCATTAACTTGCTGTTTATATACTATTTTAACCAAATGAAAAATTGCCTCAGAAAATACAAATTTTTCTTTCCAGAAAAAAAAAAAAATCAAGATAATCTTAGAATGCTGTTTTAGTTCTGATTTCCCCCCTTTAAAAAACATTGCCCTTTTGCCCATCAGAAGGTATTTTCATTCTCGATTTGAATTAATAATGCTAATGTTTTTCTTCTTACTACATAGAAAATTAAAAAGGACCCTTATACAGCAACTATGGTAGGATTTTCCAAAGTCACAAACTACATTTTTGATAGTTTGAGAGGCAGTGATCCCTCTACACATCAACGACCACCATCAGAAATGGCAGATTTTCTTAGTGATGCTATTCCAGGTTTAAAGATAAATCAACAAGAAGAACCAGGATTTGAAGTCATCACAAGGGTGAGTGGAGATTTGTATGAACATAGCTCTATATTCTAGCAAGAGAAATCCTTTTGAAACATGCACTGGATGTGCTAGAAATAGAAACTCAATTTTGGTTATATCTGCCTCTTTCTCATAATTCTTTCTTACAACTTTTTTGCTAACTTACATATTCTAACAATTAGTACTTGTTCTGCCACCAAATTCTTGGGTTGGTCTTCATCAGTTACTGCTTACACTTTGTTAATTAAGTTGGATCTTTCCTTTATCACTTTTTTATAATAATGAACAGGTTGTTTGTTTCATTGAGTGTGTAGCAGTGAGAGAATAGTGTGCCTTGCATATTGTTCCTAGTTCTGTTCCTAGTTTATATGTTTTTCTCAGTAGGTGCCAGAGGCAGCTAGTCAGGACACTACTCTGAGGCTTTTATTCTCCTATCAGTCTTTTCTTTTTTAAGTAAGATGGATCTTTAGCCCGGAATTATGGCAGATCTTTATAAATGCTCAACAAGACTTTTGAATTCGCTACAAGTTTAGGCTGTACATAGTTAGAATGCTATAAATATCTAAATTGTAATACTTAAAAGGCTTATCTTGCAGATGGCACTTTAAAATTACCAACATCTGTTAATTGAATAAAAAAACTGTAGAAAATACCAGGTGGAGCTAATGGGTCATGAATCACTTCTGAGAGCTACAAATTTTAGTTTGGAAGAAAAGCTAATTTTAGAATATGATTAGTGGAATAGTACTGTCTTTTTAAATAATATAGCATACCATTTAATTTGAAGGGTCTCTTAAGGAATTTACATGTTGAATGTTTTATACTTACATAATTGAAACTCAAAATTGCAAATGTACTCCTATCTCTGAATTTATAACCCTGTTATTTATATGTTTAGTGGGAAGGAAAATGTATGGAATGCTGTTATAGTTCATAAGTTGAACATTGGAAAATAAAGGAAGATATTAGAAATGTTAGAAATCATGTCAGTAATAAATGGTATTTATTTTAATTTTTATATACCTTTATTTCATTTCACTGGTTAAAAAAGTGTACTCCTCATTCCTTATTTTCTTAATTTAGATTGATTTGGGAGAACGACCTGTTGTTCAAAGGAGAGAGCCAGTATCCCTGGAAGAGTGGACTAAGAACATTGATTCTGAAGGAAGAATTTTAAATGTCGATAATATGAAGCAGATGATATTTAGAGGGGTAAATACCTTAATAGGGATGATATTTGAAACTGCTGATATTTAAGTTTTCTTTCTTTATGGGAGGTGTTTGGGGAGTCAGGGAATGAATTCCTTTTTGATAAATGATGTCTTATAATCCCTGTAGGACAGAGTGAGGTCCCTTTGATGTCCCTGAAGGTTGAGTGGGGGAAGATACCATTAAGTCTAGGGAAAGATAGTCTTCTTTACTGGAAGTTCTGTGGGTTATGTGAAGGAGGCATATATGTACCCCAGTGGTAGTTTCCTTATCTAGTAAGATAGGGTTTAGAAAGACTAATCAGTCCCTCTGACTTCTATATAATCTACTGTATACTCTGCATTGTTGAAGCTTTCTGGCAGCTACTTAACATCGTCTGAATCTGGAGGTCAGGAACAAGGTGTAGTATTCATTGAGTTGAGCTATTTTTGTATATAAAACTATCTATTAAATATTAGTCTTACTGTATATTTATATGCAAGTTTTGTGAACTTAAAAGTATTGCATACTTTTTACGAATGCGTTTAATATGCATGTTTTCTTTAGGGACTTAGTCATGCGTTGAGAAAGCAGGCATGGAAATTTCTTCTGGGCTATTTTCCTTGGGACAGTACCAAGGAGGAAAGAACTCAATTACAAAAACAAAAAACGTAAGTAAGGTCTTTTGTCATCAAAGAAATTAAAATAATTCACTCGTACAAATTTGTATAGTGCTTCTAGATGACTATTTGAAATAGATGAAGGTATGGGAAAATAATTTTATTTTCATCTTTTTAATTGAAAAATTATGAGCCCTGTAGTTATTTCAAACTAGTCATTTCAAACATTGCAGTTGTGTTGGTGAATATGTAGAAAGATGGCAAAAAAAAAAAATTCCACTTCCCTTATAAAAGCATTTTGCATAAATGAAAAATAAGATATGGATTTTTAAATACATCATTCATCTTGATTAATTTTTACAATTTATTATGAAATTATAAAAATGGCCCATAAGAAGTGTATTTACCATTTAGGTTAATTACCTTTATTTCCCTCGTGCTCTTGTAACATAAACTAATCTTTCATTTTTTTGGAAGAGTGTTTCTCTAAGTAATTTCTCAGTCTTGAAAAGAAACAGAGGTGAACTTTCCAGGTACCCTTCATATTCCCAGTTCATCAGTTTAGCCTTTGATTTAAAGCTCACTCTGAATCTTTATGTGCGTATTTAAATTTTCAGGCCATCCTTTCTCTTCAACACCTTTGCAGTCCTCCTAAGATATTTCACATTAACAAGTTTGTGCAAAAACTGATTGAAAAATGGAACTCTTAGGTCAGATTAAAAAAATAATTTATAGATTTGTATTTGTAATTATTCAGAAACTTCAGTGGTTAAAATATTTAATAACTAGAATAATTTTAGGTATCATTAAGGATTAAGCTAAATGCTTTCTTAAAATCATACGTAAATATTCTAGTAGTTTAAGTAAAGTTTATGGTAAATATAAGGTTATTTTTCCTTTGTTTTCACTCATGTATCATAACTTTAAACATTTTACTATCATTTATAACCTCACATCTGACTAGCATCATAAATGCTTTGATATATTGTTTATACAAAAACCCAATTAAATTTTTTAAAAATATAGTATTCTAATAGCTTTTTTTGGTATAAATTGTCTTCTGTAGTGATGAATACTTCAGGATGAAACTACAGTGGAAATCTGTCAGTGAGGAACAAGAGAAGAGAAATTCGAGGTTAAGAGATTATAGAAGTCTTATTGGTAATTTTTTCCTAATTTTAAAAATGCATGAGAGCGGTTTACATTGAAGTCTTGATAGGATTTAAGAAGTGAAATATATGCTACAGAGTAGGGCTCAAAAGAGATATCAGAATTGGAGAGTACATTAGAATATTTATTTGATGTTCTTGGTTGTTCCTTTTCTAATAAGATATGAATTCAGTCAGTATAAGTACTGATATATTTCATTTTCAGTTCTCAAATGTGAATTTTAAAAAGTGTTTATTTGCTTATTGAATTAATTTTATTAAATTGTCTCCCTTATTACAAAAAACAGTTGTGTCTATTATAGAAAAATTAGGAACTACAGATAAGCAAAAAGAAGAAAATAAAGATTGGTTTTGTTTCTGTCATGCAGAGATAACTATAGTTGATAGACGTTGGTTTGTGTCCCTCCAGACCATCTGTAAATATGCATATAATTCATTTTTTTAATACATGACTTCAGATAGTAAATGTTTGTTAATGTTTGAGAATTGAATAAGAATTCATCTAGGAATAACTATTTCATAAAAAAGAGATGCTTGACAGAATTTTACATCAAAGGAATTAGACTTATTTCCAGAGAGTAAGTACTGGGTCATCTAGCTCTTATGATAAAGGCCAGGTTGGTGTAAGTTATTGAAAGAATACATAGTTACTTCTGTACATGTCTTAAAGTTTTAAGTTGATAATCTCCATTTTACAGAAAACTGAACCATTGAAAGTATAATTGACTTGTCCAAGATCACATGATTTAATAAGAGCAGAACCCAGTTTCAATGCTCTTAACTATCTTGTTAGCTAGCCTCTACATAATTTTAGGATAGCTTTGGATACTAGTGGAATTTACTTTTTAAATTCTTTTTTTTTTTTTTTTTTTAATTTTTTTTTCAACGTTTATTTATTTTTGGGACAGAGAAAGACAGAGCATGAACGGGGGAGGGGCAGAGAGAGAGGGGGACACAGAATCAGAAACAGGCTCCAGGCTCTGAGCCATCAGCCCAGAGCCCGACGTGGGGCTCGAACTCATGGACTGCGAGATCGTGACCTGGCTGAAGTCGGACGCTTAACCGACTGAGCCATCCAGGCGCCCCTACTTTTTAAATTCTTATATTGCTTTTGGATTTATTTATAGCTTCATAAATAAAGATGGGGAATGTTTTTCCCACCATGTTCAACATCACCTTCCCATGGAAGAAGAAAATCTCTACAAATTATAGTTAGAAAGCCCAACATAAACAATTTGGTAGCTTTTGTAAAGACATAAAGACAAATGATGAGATCTTTTTGGTAATAGTACTTTGGATTATAAGGTTTTCATTTGTTCATGTAAGTCATCTCTACCCAACATGGGGATTGAACTCACAACCCTGAGGTCAAGAGTTGCATGCTCCTCCGACTAAGCCAGCTGGGTACCCCAGTACTTTTGGCTGTAAAAGAATTTATTTTTCCAAAAAATAAATTATACTGGAATAAACTGTGTCCTTTCTCCAGTTAACTCAGAAGGTTGGGGATCTTGAGGCATGGAATTATCTGAAGTTTTCAACTGAAGTCCCCTGCTGTTTTCACTTTCAATAGGAAAAAATGGTAATGGACTGTTTTTTCCTGCTTGAACATAAAATATTTGAACTGGAAGGGATCTTACAGATTAAGTAACTTTCTTTTCTTTCTTTTCTTTTTTTTTTTTTAAGTGTGTGTGTATGCATGTCTTTATTAATATAAATAAGTAATCTCTTTACCCAGCGTGGGTCTCAAACTCACAACCTCGAGATTGAGAGTTGTGTGCTACCCCCAACTGAGCCAGCCAGGCACCCCTTAATTAAGCCTTTTCTTTCCACATGCTATGTCATCTTCCTTTTTTTTTTTTTTTAGTCAGGGAGCAGTGATAATGGCTCTGATAATTCTCAATCTTTCTTGTGTCTTATTCTCACTTCAAGGAGTTTGGAGGAAAAATGTAAACATTTCAAATCAAAAGAATTTAGCCATACTTTCATCCAGTTTTTTCATTTTTAGTTTAGCAGATAACAGAATTGAAGCCCAGAAAATGTTAGTAAATTGTCTTTAGTCATCTGTCTAGTTAGTTCCATAGCCCAGACTCATTCATACTCAGATCTGATTCTTAATTCAGTTACTTTTCAACTGTACCATACTTTCTACCAGTAGAAGTATATATAATAAGTTGGTTTTAAAGGATTCTTTTTCCATAGTACTTTTTCTCAAAAGTATTTTTTGGGGAAAGGTTGCCAAAAGCTTTTTTGTTGTTGTTGTTGTTTTCTTTGGTATAAATTCATTTTATTAAAAAATACACAGGTAAGGGGCGCCTGGGTGGCGCAGTCGGTTAAGCGTCCGACTTCAGCCAGGTCACGATCTCGCGGTCTGTGAGTTCGAGCCCCGCGTCAGGCTCTGGGCTGATGGCTCAGAGCCTGGAGCCTGTTTCCGATTCTGTGTCTCCCTCTCTCTCTGCCCCTCCCCCGTTCATGCTCTGTCTCTCTCTGTCCCAAAAATAAATAAACGTTGGAAAAAAAAATACACAGGTAAGCTGTAGATCTTGTGGTTAGTGCCAACGTGTTGGATTTTAAGTATGAAAAGAAACTATTGGAGCATTTTGAATAAGACCATTTTACTTGTATTTTAAAATCAGTATTTCTGCTGTATGGAAAAATGGATTGAATCAAGGTACAGGTAGGAACAGGGAGACCAATTAGTAGAGAACTCTAAGAGATGGTAGTAGTGGAAATGTAGATAAATAAGTGGATTCAACTTATATTTTGGTGATGCAATTGATAAGACTTTCTGATGTATTAAATTCGGGGTATGAAGAAGAAGAGAATTTAGGATGGGACTACATTTCTTGACTAAAGAAATTGGCCAGTTGGTGGTGCTACTTATGGTGATGAAGAGAATGGGGGATGGTGAAATGGAATTAGATATTACTTATATACCTTATAGTGAGATATACAAATGGAATGTCAAGGGGCTAGTTGAGTAATCTGCAACAGTCTGGGTAGGAGATATAAATTTGGGTATTATCAGTATAAACATCCTTGGGAATGGATGATATCATTTGGCGGGGGGGGGGGGTGGGGGGGTGGGGGGGTGGGCAGATAAGAAGGCCCAGGAATCCTGGTCTTTACAGCACTGGTTTCTAACTTTGGCTGCATGTTAGAATCACTAGGGATCTTTTTTAAAATCACATTTTATTTTAAACATTCATACATTCATTCATTCAATAAATATTTATTTAGTGCCTTTATGTACTAGGCCCTCCCCTAGGCATTGGGTATTCATGAGTGAACAAAACAGACAAAAGACTTACCCTCAAGGAGCTGTTATCCTTGTGGGGAAGAACAGACAGTAAACAAGATAAGTAACATGTGGTATGTTAGTGATAAGTGCTAAGTAGAAAAATCAAACAGGCAAGATGTTAGGAAGTTTATCGGTCATGTTGCAGTTTTAACGTGGGTGACCTGAAAAGGCTTTTATTGAAAAAGTGGTATTTGAGTAGAAACTTGAAAAAGGGGAAGAGTGAGCTATGCTGATATCTAGGTGAAGGGCAGTCCAAGTAGAAAGGAACAACGTATATTAAGACTAGTTTTCACCCCAGGTTCTCTGCATGTTTGAAGTATAGCAGGGAGGTAAGTGTGGTTAGAATGAGCTGGGGTAGAGTATAGAAAGTAAGAAGTTCAGAGAGGAAACAATGAAAGAATAGGTACAGATCACATAGAGCCTTATAGTTCTTCGTAAAGACATAAGCTTTTCCTCTGAGTGTGATGGGAAGCACTGGAGGATATTTAGCAGGAGTGATACGACCTTTAAACAAATCACTCTGGCTACTGTTTGGAGAATAGCTGTAGGGGGGCAGGGGTGGAAATAGATCATGTGAGGCTATTGCTGTAATTTAGGCAAGAGATGATGGTTGATACAGAGCACTAGCAGTTGAGTGAGATTTGAATAGAGACTTGAAGAAGCAGAGAGTGTATGCCATGCAGCTATCTGGACGAAGGGCATCTGGGCAGAAGGGAACAGCATGGTCTAGACTTGTTTGTCCTTCAGGACCTCCACACGTTTGAAGAAGAGCAAAGAGGAGACCCATGTAGCTCTCTAGAGTGAAGTGAATGGGAGGGGTGGCATGGAATGAATGGATGAGAGATCTCAGCGTTGGTTTCTATATGTATTTTGAAAGTTTGACACACAGACATGCACACACACACACACACACACACACACACACACACACACGTATGTATCTGTGTCAGACAAGGGGAGCAAAGACTCGAGAATGACTCCGAAGTTTTTAAAGTGAGTAACCAGAGGAATGGAATTGTAGGTTTTTAATTAAGACACAGAAAACTGTGAGAGAAGCAAGTTTGAAAGGAAATATTTGGAACTTATTGCACATGTTAAGTGTGAAACTGCCTATTGGATGTTGATATATTAATATATAGAGTTGGAAGTATATGTATAGGGCTAGAATTCAGGGGAGAGAAGGGGGCTGGAGATAAAAATGTAGAGGTCATCAGCATATAGATGGTGGAGGACTAGATGACATTGCCAAAGGAGTGGTGTATTTAGAAAAGGAGGGATCCAAGAACTGAGCTCTGAGGTAGTACGTTATTTTTTTTTTTTTAATTAAAAAAAATTTTTTATTTACTTTTGAGATAGAGCACGAGCTGGAAGGGGAAGGGAGACAGAATCCAAAGCAGGCTCCAGTCTCTGAGCTGTCAGCACAGAGCCTGACTCAGGGCTCGAACTCAAGAGCTGTGAGATCATGACCTGAGCCAAAGTCAGATGCTTAAGAGACTGAGCCACCCAGGCACCCTTCTGAGGTAGTACTTTAACTTATAAACAGGAACAATTAGGAGAAATCAGCAAAATAGACTGAGAAAAGAGCCAGAGAAAAAAGAGGGAAAACCTGAGAGTTTTGACCAGAAGTCAAATGAAAAAAGTATTTCAATAAGGAGTAACTAGGATGTCAAGTGAGATGAAGGCTTGGGTTGAGCACTGCACAAGGTATTGAGATCACTGGAGATTTGGATTAGAGAGGTTTTGGTGAAGTGACAACCTGATTGGAGTGAGTTCAGGAGGAAACGGGAGGAGTGGATTTGGAGACAATATATACAGCTCTTTCAAGAAGTTTTACTCTAAACAGATGGAAACAGAATGGGATGCCATTCGAGGGAAAAGTGTGGTTAAGTAAGGTTTTTATGAAGAGAGAAACAATAGTATGGTTGAAAACTAAGAAAAACTCATGAAACTGGAGAGGCAGACAAGAATTA
Source organism: Felis catus (assembly GCF_018350175.1). Taxonomy (NCBI): domain Eukaryota; kingdom Metazoa; phylum Chordata; class Mammalia; order Carnivora; family Felidae; genus Felis; species Felis catus. The sequence continues at coordinate 96,284,926 of NC_058374.1, forward strand.
CTAGAGCAGCGTCCTTGGGTAGCCAGTAGAGTATGGATTTCACGCACAAGAGGAGGGGTTGGACTTAGCCACGATCTTGGAAGCTCATTTAGAGTGAGTGATAGGAGAGAAGGGGACTGTGTGAATACAAATGCAGTTATGTGGTTAAAATAGTAGAATCCTATGGAAGTTCTCCTTGGATAACTTCTATTTTCTCAGAAATAAGAAGCAAGGTGTTCATCTAAGAGCTAGAATTCGGAGAATATACCATGTTGGAAGCTTAAAGATAGAGAAGATGTAAAGTAGTTCTATGAATGGGGACAGGGAATGGATGAAGGAAATAGAGCATGAGTGCCAGGCAGAATTAGGGGCCCACATGAGGTTACTGATGGCAAATGTAAAGTGGGATCTGTTGGGGTGTTGTGTTTTGCTTGTCTTTTTTAGCCATAATAAGTTAAATGGAGAGTTGGTTTTAACGAGGGTTTTTTTTTTTTTTAACTTACTAATTTTCTTTCTAGAAAATTAGTTTCTAGAAGTACTTCCCTTATAAAATACTTTTATATATCACTTTTGATCCCTTTTTGTTTTCTGCCTGGTATGTCACTTCTAAATATACAAGAGGAAAGAAATACACTTCATGAGGGTATAAATAATTTTTTACCACATTTAAAACCCCTATTAAGGCAGATATATTCTATATTATTGTTACGACTGTATAAATTGTGCTTGAGTTAATAAAAAAATAAACTTATGTACCTGTTTGAGACTGAACCATTTTGATGTTCTTAAATGAAATTTTACATTTATTATGCTTTCTTTGGTATTGCTTTTCCTTATTTGTTTGATAAACAGTTCCACAATTCTATAGATATGTACTTGGTTTTATTAAATCTAATGTAGTATATTTTAATAGAAAGCTATAATATTCTAATATTTTTTAAAAATGCCCTTACGGAATATAAACTCATGTCATCTTCTATTTGTTAGATTCTACTCGGTTGTAAAATACCTCCCCATCTCTTCACAAGTACAGGTTTACCCAGCTATCTGAAAGTAGAGCGTTCCTATGAGAACTTTCATAAGCCTAAATGGCGTAAAGCAAAGAAACAATCACTATTAGCTTATATGAAAGATTTCTTAAGGATTCCCACACCCCAAAAATAACCTCTTTTAGACTTGTTTGATACCTTAGGACACATCTTGCTAATAAATACACAAAATAAATTACGATAAAGCACAGATGCTCGCAGACACAGTTCAAAGCTATGGATGGTTGAGGGTAAGTTCGGGAAAAGAGCTTGGCGGGACCCATCTGGCTGCCCAGGGTGCATGCTGCCTCTAGCAGCTTGCTGAATGTTATTTTTGCTTCTGGACGTTTTTTGGAAAAGTGAAAATCCTCTTCGGATTTCTTTTGGTTAGTGAAAATGGGTACTAACGTAGGTCTTTTGTAAAAGTGAAGTGGTGTAGGGGCGCCTGGGTGGCGCAGTCGGTTAAGCATCTGACTTCAGCCAGGTCATGATCTCGCGGTCCGTGAGTTCGAGCCCCGCGTCAGGCTCTGGGCTGATGGCTCAGAGCCTGTAGCCTGTTTCCGATTCTGTGTCTCCCTCCCTCTCTCTCTCTGCCCCTCCCCCATTCATGCTCTGTCTTTCTCTGTCCCAAAAATAAATAAACGTTGAAAAAAAAAAAAAAAAGTGAAGTGGTGTAATGCAAACTTCTGAAAAGCGGGAGTATCTGTATGGACAGTGTTTTCAATTTATTCAGTTTAAAGGGGTGGAGTGCAGTGGGGAGAGGTCAGTATAACTTTTAAACAGAATTGGTTATAGAATAAATTAATCATTTTGAATTTCTGTAAATTATTTTTTAATTTACTGAGGGATTCGTTTGGGGAAGACCGTTAGTAAAGCCTTTCACAATTAGCTGCATTTGCTAGTATCAGTGTTTGGGAATTGAATTGTCAGTACAGTTTGGGGTATGCTCATGGTAAAGCTTCCAAATCTGTTTTCAGTGTCATGAAATCATTTCCAGCAAAATGTGGGTTTTCATTTTTTCAAAATTAATACATATTGTTTATACTAATATATAAATTGAATAATGTATATATGAGAATAAAGAAGTCATTTGTCCTGAAGATGATTATGGAACATGACAAAGAAGTTGATAATGAATGAAGCAGATATGAATGAAACACATCTCTTTGATTACACTTGATTGCCTAAGAGCTTTTTTTATTACCATTTTCAGATAATATGGCCTATCACATGCATTCATGACTGGCAGTTTTATTGCTAACTAATGTGAATTATTACTTGGTATTGCTTTTAATTAATTAAAAGTGTTTTCTACTATTAAAAAATTTCTATGTTTAGATAAGAATTGAGAAATATTTGAAAGTATACCCATGAGGAAGTGGACTGATTTTTGAAAAAGTATTCCAAAATGTAACTTTATTGCATATCTGAAATAGAATTTGATGATTTTTTTTTTCATTAAGTGAAAGATTGGCAAGAGAGTGAAATTAGTACCAAGAAGAATTTTGTTCTTGTAAGAGGTAAGCTTTATAAGAATCTGTTTTTTGAAAGGTTTTCAAATATGTGATGATTTTCCTCCTCAGAAAAAGATGTTAACAGAACAGATCGAACAAACAAGTTTTATGAAGGCCAAGATAATCCAGGGTTGATTTTGCTTCATGACATTTTGATGACCTACTGTATGTATGATTTTGATTTAGGTAAGTTCTCTGACATCCTAATTTAGAAAGATTTATGTATATTTATTTTAGAATTTAAATTTATGAACCTATTAGATGTATGTAACAGCTCTGTGGGCTAGTTTCTGTAGGGATTGTTCTACTGGACTGGAAACTTAGAAGGCTGTGATTCCCAAATTGTGCACTGAAGAGCACAGGGTTGTCACAGCATACTCGTGGGACAATGTGGGATATTTTAAATTTTTGAGAGAGATCGTGAACTCTGTAGGGTACTGCTGTTAAGTCCTAGCTAAAGTAGTTCAGAGTTTCAACATTAGATGGTCACATTCCTCCTGATGAAGTTAGTTTTGCAAAGCAGAGCTTCAGGCCTTGCTGTGTGATTCAGCAAGTACTGTGTGAAAATAGATGAGGGACAGGAAATGGGAATGGTGGTTTCCAATTGGATTCCAAGGTTTGAGAAATAGTGTAGTATCCAACAGGTGCTGAGTTCTTAGGACATAAATAGATATTAAGTTGTTTGGATCTAACTACTTAATAAGTGGAAGTGTTAGTTATTTTCTTGAGCTGAGGAGTGCTTTGGAAAAAAAATTACTAAGATGTTAAGAAGTCTGTGAATTGAGAAAGTTTGGGAACTTTTATTTGGAAAACTTATCTACTTTGTGAAGGAAAATACTGATGTGATGTCTTGGGCAAGCCATGCAGATAATTATCTAGGCCATGTAGAACTTCACTCTCTTTTCTTGATAACTGTGTTTCCTACCAAGAATGGGTTAGAAAGACAGGCTGAGAGGGGCAGTTGCAGCTTGCATGGGGAAGGGATGATAAGAGTAGAAAATATAAGGAATCAATATTTTAAGGGATAAGAGAACTTGAGTTGTTTCTTTAAAGGACGAACAGATTCTCTAAGCAAGTAAGTAAGTATAAGTAATGGATAAGTTTCTGAGTTATCTACCATGTGAGTAACTTCCAAGTAGAGAATGGTGGAAATAGATGGTTTCCAGATTATTTTAGTAGAGCTTGAAAAGGTTTTGGAAAAGGTAATTAGATATTTAGTGTATTAAACCCAAGTGAGCCTTGAATTGTGGTACATTTTCTTCACTGTTTGTGTCTATGTAAATTCCTCTTGGCTTCTTTTATATGTTAGGGGAAGATGTAAACTCTTTGTGGATCTTGAGGCATCAGCCTCTTTGGTGAAAGTAAATGGAAAAACACAGATTTATCTTTAAAATGTAAAATTTAGTCCTATCTATCACCTCAAATAATGAGCCGCAAATTGGATCATTGAAAACGTATTGGTAGAGTAGTGCTTTTCAGGTTAGAGAATGCTGTCATACTTGATTTTGACTCTCATAGCAGCCTTTCAAAGAAGGGGGGAAATCATTCCGATTTTATAAGGTTATATTGATTCAGAGAGTGACTCAAGGTTGTACAAGTAGTAAATATTGGACTGGAGTAGAGACCCAGGTCTTTATTTTCAGGCTGGCATTTTCACCTCTATACATCCACCACACTGACCCATTGCCATTTTACTGTAGGGAATAGGACCATTGTCTTAGGGAATGGAGGCATTGCCCTCTACTGTCAGATGATAATTTTGAGATAGGAATTCATGCATATTCGTAGGAGTTCCTGAATGCTCAGTTTTTTCAGGGCGTAGTCCAGCTAACTGTATAAATTACTGTCTTCATTTGTCTCTATTAATCCCTCGTTCTTTCTGGGCAAGTACCTAAGTTATCTGAAACATAGTCAAGGTTCCTGTTAAGAACTCTGGCCTTGTGAGAAGTCAGTGTAGTTTTCATAAAGCAGTGGGCCAAATTTCTTGCCTTTTACTCATGGCAACGTAACCTGGGCTGTTGTAAATTTACTCTTGTAAGTAATTCTGTCATATTGAGTTGTTTGGCTTCATAGACTATACAGATGAGGTATAGGTATATTTACATTGAATATAACGTCATGAATAGTGAGGAAGGAGACAAAAATTACCAAAAGCAGACAGAAGAACTCAAGGAAGAATAATTTTTCGTTAGTGCAAAGACACTACACTTAGGCTGTTTCTTGGGAGATATCTTTTTTAATGGTGTATGTACATGATGATGATCCTAAATAACCAATAAAACATTAAATTATATTTGAAATACCATATGTAAGAAGGCAGAGAGTGTCTAAAAAAAATGATTTCCACCTCCTCTAATATTTTTTATTCGATACTCTAAGGGCTGAGGTTCAGTTAACCTGGAAATTGACCTATATGTAGGTGATTTTTTTCTTTGCAGTGTAAGAAAGTGTGTGCTAGGATAAGGAGTTCATTTCTCATGCCCACCCCCCTCTGAAAGAAATTTGCTGTGGAGATAATTTTAGAGAACTACTTGCGAAATTGTAGTAGTGCTGATTAAGATGTGCATCAGTCAGCACTACTGCAGGATCTTAGTGTCACTGAATGCTAATTTAAACAGCTTTAATCTTTCTTTAATTAAAAGGAATTTGTACATTAATTCCACCCCCGCAACTCATGACATACCCCAAAGAACATCATGTATAAAATAAAATAGATTAAAAGCAACTAGAGTATGAAGATTAATTTGACTACTTGCTTCAGCTAAGACTTGTATAAGAAATATGGTAGTGATCTCATATGAAAGCTGAAGACTTAAATGATTAAATAAACTTCTTAGAAATTGTCATTCATTATAACTTTATAATAAACTTTTTTTTTCTAGACGAGAGGTACTTGGTAAATCTTTTGAATAGCACACTTTGAAATATTTTTATTATAGACTGTATACAGTCAGACCCAATGAATTACTCTTTTGCACTTTGCTGAATTCAGATCAAATTTCTTTCATACTCTAATTGGTTTAGCATTAAAAAAATTTTTTTTTAAATGTTTATTTACTTTTGAGAGAGAGAGAGAGAGCGCTAGTTGGGGAGGGGCAGAGAGAGAGGGAGACAAAGAATCAGAAGCAGGCTCCAGGCTCTGAGCGGTCAGCACAGAGCCTGACGTGGGGCTCGAACCCACAGACCATGAGATCACGACCTGAGCCGAAATCAGAGGCTTAACCAACTGAGCCACCCGGGCACCCCTGGTTTAGCCTTTATGTTGGTCATCGCTTTCGCTGTGTCAGTGCCATCTAGAGAAGTTCTGATGATAACAATTTAGTCTTCCTTCTAACCCACTTACTCTTTTTTAAAAGTGTTTTTATTAGGGTTCTGCAGGGAAACAGAACCACTAAGATTCTGTATGTTTATGTATTTTTTGTGTGTATATATATATTCTTGTATATTTTAACATATATATCCAGAGAGAGAAAGAGGGAGAGAAAGAAAAGAAAAAGATTTCTTCTGAGGTGATTTCTTCTGAGGTGTAGGCTCACACGATTCTAGAGACTGAGAAGTCCCACAGTCTGCTGTCTGCAAGCTGGAGACCCGGGAAAGCCTGAGAGCAGGAGAGCCAGTGGTGCAGATGCCAGTTCAGATCTGCAGGCATGAGAACCAGGAGCTTTAAAAGGCAGGAGAAGATCACTGTCCCAATTCAAGTAGCTACTGCGAGAGCACATTCCACCTTCCTCCATCTTTTTGTTCTGCTCAGGCTCTCCATGGACTGAATGGTGTCCGCCCACAGTGGGGGGCAGGGCAGGGGCGGGCATCTGTTTTCATCAGTTCACCAATTCAGATGCTAATCTTTTCTGGAAACACTTTCAGGACGATCACAGAAATAATGTTTAACCAGGCATCTGGGTGTCCTGAGGCCCATCCAAGTTGAGAGATAAAGCTAATCATCACAAGGGTGCAGGATTTTTAAAAAGCCTGTGATAAACTTGTAGAAATACTTACATTTAGATATCATACCATATGCCAATTTTCCCTGGCACTTCTCTCCAAATATTTTGGTAACTTTGTTGTCTGGTAGTGTAATCGGATGCCCACCATGGCAACCCAAGTGTTCTTTCGTGCTAATGCGAGTAGAGCCATACTTTTCCACAGGGAATCATGTAGACCTAGGTTGATAGGAACATAGGAGTAGATGATAGGGCAAGGCTCAGAGCAGATAGAGATAGTAAGGTGATCCCGAAGTGATCTGAGTTGTCTCTCTGTTATATCTCTGATCAGAAGTTTTCTCAAGAGACTCTGGCCTATATGCTTCCTGAAGTCCTTTGTTAAAGTTTTATTCCAAAATAAGGAAGAGAGGTGTAGAATTGTATATCATTTCTAGCAGAAATACCCTCTTCCCTTTTAAAATATATACTTTTAATGGCTTCAGTGCACATAGATTTTTGTGAATGGTAAGAATGTAAGCTTTGGACTTGCACATGAAAGACTATTTTCCATGACTTCAAGCTATTATTAGAAAAAAATCTCTAAGTAACTTTAACAGATGTACCAAAGTTACCAAAGTTGAATGATAATCTATATGTAAAAAGGTTTCATATGAACTTTTGTCCCTTTGTTGGTTCAAGAATGTGTCTTAAATCTGAAATCAATTGTAAAACAGTTAAGAAAATTGAGAGTTTTATAAGGTGGAACTAAAAAGTAAGCTTGACACGTTGAGGTGAGAAGCAAAACCAAGACTTCTAAAGTGAGGGGCCTGATTGTTTAACTTTACAGTTTTTCTTTTTAATCAAGGGCTGTAATTGTCATGACTGAGAATTATAACAACATCCAGAGAAAGGTAGTCAGAGTGGTAGTTTCAGGTACAAAGTATTGATTGGATTACACCCAGTTGCTAGCATTGATTGTGCATAGAATAACAAGAAGAGAAAGGCAAGAAGAACATAGATAGGGCTATTTAAAAGAAATACATAATTTTGTACTTCTTTTGGTTTAGATTACCAGTGATCTGGTGGCTAAAGCAGTTGGGCCCTTTTTAAAAGTTCTTATTTTATTTGGCTTGTTCATCGCCATTAGGGGCTGTTGACTCTTGGGCCCTGAAATGTTTCCCCCCGTTGACTTTTACAACACCTTTTTCATTTGTTTTTTTTCCCCCTTACTTCTGACTGGTCCTTCTCAAATGTCCTTTGAATATATACACTTACATTTGATGTTCCTGTGGGTTTTTTCTCACCTTTCCTGTTTTATCGTAGTAATTTTGCACATTAATTTTTAATGTTTGTTTATTTTTGAGAGAGAGAGTCAGAGTGTGAGCGGCAGAGGGGCAGAGAGAGAGGGAGACACAGAATCTGAAGCAGGTTCCGGGCTCCAGGCCATCAGCACAGAGCCCGATGCAGGGCTCGAACTAACGAGCCGTGAGATCATGACCTGAGCCAGAGTCAGATGCACAACCGACTGAGTCACCCAGGCGCCCCTCTTAATTTTTAATAATATTACCCTCTCTTGATAGTGATGACCACAATGAAGACATAAAATAGCAGCTATATATCTGCTTGGCATCTCAGTCTATGACAACTCATCTTTCTTACCTGATTGCTAGACTTCCTCCTTGTTTGTTTTCTTTTCTCGGTAGACGTCAATATCTACCAGTTTCTGAAACCAAAGAAAAGATGAAATTTTAGATGAAATTGTAATGATATGCACAGAAGAATTACATAAAGCTTAGGTTTTCAGAGACATGATTGTTTTTTGTTTGTTTTTTTCTATTCTTAGGGTATGTTCAGGGAATGAGTGACTTACTTTCCCCTCTTTTATATGTGATGGAAAATGAAGTGGATGCCTTTTGGTGCTTTGCTTCTTATATGGACCAAATGGTAAGAACAGGGGCTCCTTCCTTTAATCAAACTAATTTTGAAAAATTTAGTTCTATAATCTTACATAAGATTGATGTTTATATTTTAGCCAGTTATGGTGGAACTTAAAAATTGCTCTATGTTGTTTGTTTCTTTTTTCTTGTTTTAAAATGTTTATTCATTTTTGAGAGACTGAGGGAGAGTGGGGGAGGGGCAGAGAGAGGGAGACAAGAGACAGAGAATCCCAAGCAGGCTCTGCACTGTCAGTGCACGAAAGAAAAACCCACAAACAGTGAGATCATGACCTGAGCCAAAATCAGGAGTCAGACGCTTAACCAACTGACTGAACCACCCAGGCACCCCTGTTTGTTTCTTTTTTAAATAGCCTTTTCAAGGGACTTGAAAATACTGACATTGTTTTTAGTACAAGAAGTAGATAGTAAGTGCCTGTAGCACAAGGGTAATCAGGATTTAATATCAGTAAATGCTTGTGTTCTGCAGAAGAGCTATGAGTCATTATAGAATATTGATGAAGTAGATGAATTCAGTTCTTGTGAAGTAGTTGAACTTTCATATCATCTGTTTCAGAGATAAAGCTTAGTCATGCCAAGTAATATCCTTACTTTTTGTGAACATTTTTGGATTTTGTCATTATAGTAACTGATTTTTCTTCTAGATCTCTGTTTGAACTATTTGTAATGGTGACACTTTCTTAGTAATTCATTGTTATTTTCTCAGAAGCATGTGATTATTAGAGTTGAACTATGTTTATATATACATATTATTACAAAGAACATTTTATCTATTGTCACTGATATATCTTGGAGACAGAATTCTGGGACAATAGCACAGAGTATTAACAGGGAAATAAAATAGAACAGTCTTCTCAAGTAATCTATTAGAAAGAAAAAAAAAAAATAGAAGAGGGCTAAGAGGAGATAAAGGCATATGAAATCCAAAGACCTGACTACATAAGTCACTGTACTGTTTCAGAGTAAAACTAATACACTTGCCGCTGGACCTTGAGGTTGGGTATTCAAATGGCTTGCTAGCAAGGGGATAAAGATATTAAATATATAATCATATAAAATGTTTCCTTGTAACATAGGGTTTAACTCAGTTTCTAGGATACGAATGTGGGATTTAGAAATAGTACCCTTCTCTTTTTTCCTTAGTCTATTCTTCCTCTCTTGGGAATTAGCTTGCCAATTTTTCTTTGCCCTTCCAGTTTTTCCCACTTTTCCCTGTTTCTTTAAGTCTCTTAACCATGGTTCCAACTCATCCTCACTTCTTCTACTTTTCCAAACACATATTTGATAAGATTTGATACTTAAAAATATCTTTTACTATTAAGTTAATAAGTATTTCGAACTGCATAGTCATGACCATGAATTAATGTTTTGGAACGATTATTAATTGCAGTAATCTGCTAATATCATAGTTTGTCTTCCTTACCTTTTTGATTGATTTGATTTTACCTGCCTTCTTAGTTCCAATTACTCCCAAGTGCTCTAGAAACCTGAGGCATTTGTTATAAAGGTCTGTACAACTGATACTAATTGTATAAAAACTGTTGTCTGCCTTTCTTGTGTTTTTGTTGTTTATCCTCTTTTCACTAGAGCTAGTATGTTCCTTGATAAAAGGCTCATGTCTTTGTTTAACTAGTTCTCTGGTATGCTTCCAGAATTTTCCTAATGCCAACATGAGGTTTTTGTGCAACAGATTTTTGTAGAATAAACACATGAAGATTTCCCCAGTGCTTAGTTTAGACACTTTAGAAATAACATGAACATACTGACTGCATTTTGATTTTTACAGTAATAGTTTCCATAAAATTGAGCCAATATTGACATCTGCAAAAAATGGACTTATGATGCCATATATATACATACATGCATGCATACATACATACTCGTGCATGTATTTAGGTCTCAAATGTAAATGAACATCTGTAATATACACTTTACGGTCTATTTGTCATTTTTGTGTATGAAGGTTCAAATTCTTCTTTTTCATAGTAAATGTTTCTGTGTTTGCCTTTTCCATTGAGAATGGTCTGGGGATTTTTCTAGTCTTTATTCTAAAAAAAATCTCTTAATATATTGTCTACTAACATTTTTTTCATATTTGAATAAAAGGGTAACATGTTGCAATCAAAATAATCTGCATGATTATTTTTTACTGCATTGCTGTTGGTTTGGTGTCCTAAACCCATACTGTTATTTGACTCCTTCTTTTTGTTTTACAGCTTTATTTCATGTAAGTTTTTATTTCTTTTGTGATGATTGAACCTGGTGTCCATAGATTTACTCTTGTTATATTTACTCACATCTAATGTAGGGATAGTCATAGACTGTATTTATTATAGAAATATTATAGAAAGATTAGCAAAATGATCTAATGAACTTTCTTATACCCACCCATTCATTTTGCTGTATAATTTAGTTCCTCCCTTCCTTCTCCTCACCTCCCTCCTCATATATATACACACATGTGTATATATACATATACACGAATATGTATGAGCATGTATATATATGAATATACATGTGTATGTATATATGCACGCATATTTATTTACAGATGCAATTGAAGCCATTTGTATATCCATTGTTGATCTAATTTTCCCTTCTCCAGGAGTAGCTACTTTTCCAAAGTTGTCTTCTGTCATTTTGGGAGCACTTCTTTTTATAGCAGAGTATGCCATGTTGGTACTCCCAAAACAACTCTAGCCTTTGGCTGTCATAATAAAAAATGATGCTGTTAATCAGAGAATTAATTTTGCCTTTCGCTTACAGCGCTCTGTGGTAAATGTGAAGGAATGATATCCCAAAGGCTTGTCTCAATCTAGTAAACTAGTTCCTTAAGGCATAAAAGAAAAATCAGTTTTTTGAGAATCAGTAGCCTTAATTTTTTTTTTTTTTTAAGCTAAGAGTGATGCTGTGTCTCCAAAACTAAAAGAGAAGTGTGAGGGAAGAGATGTTGTCCTTAGGGTTTTTATAAGCATTAGGACAGTAGGTTACCGTAGAGGAGTTGGCGGCACATAGATAAAAGGGATCAGAATGATCTAAGGAACCTTCCTGTTATTTTGGTCTCATTATCCACCTCCCAACACTTGGGTAAAGTTTTGGTAGGGAGTTTACTCAACTTTGCAGATTATTTAAAGTATGTAAAGTAAACCATAACTGTTCTTAAACTGTGATTTCAGGACCCCTTCGCACTCTTAAATATTATTGAGGACTCTGAACATTTCTTTATGTAGGTTATATCTCTTGATGTTTATCATATGAAAAATTAATATTGAGAAATATATAAATATTTATTAATTATTTAAAAATAACAAACCTTTATACCATAACACCTATAACCTTTTTTTAATGAAAAGCAACTTTTCCAAATGGAAACAATTTACTGAGAAGAGTGATTGTTTTCCATTTTCCATTTTCTTCAGTGTCTACTTTAATGGAAGACAGCTGGATTTTCTTACCTGCTCCTGTATTCATTCTATTGCAGTGTCACTCCTCATATAGCCCTTCATACTTGGGGGAGAATTTAAAGTGCAAAATGCATATAATATTTTGGAATTGTCATGCAAATGATTTTGACTTCACAGATTCCCTAGTGTCATCAAATTTAAGAAATAATTCTTTAAAATGAAGTATATGTTAAAGCTAAAATTAATTTTATTTTATATGGCAATTTGAAGAAATATTTACCAGTGGAAGTGATTTGATAAAAGTTTATTTCGCAAGTGTGTATTTCTTTCACCAAGTTTCTTATTTGATGTAAGAAATAAGTGTATCCATCTGTAGCTCTGCGTTCTTCTTTAAGTCAAATGAATAGAGGAAAACAAGTAATCCTTAGTTTGATTCCAAGGATTTTCTTCCCTCCTTTTTAATGTTGCTTTAGCTTTTTAATTTGCTGTGATTTTTTTTAATATAACCAGTGTGGTATAAATCCAGCATTTGTCCTTAGACTCTTGCTTTATCTATCAGTGATTTTGTACTATAAAATATGTATTCAGTATTACTTATGTGGTAACATTTATTTCCCTTTAAAGCATCAAAATTTTGAAGAACAAATGCAAGGCATGAAGACCCAACTAATTCAACTCAGTACCTTACTTCGATTGTTGGATAGTGGATTTTGCAGTTACTTAGGTAAGTTTGGTTAATCAAATTATACACCCAGCAAGTTGTAGGGTAATATACAGAGAGGAAAAGTGTAAAGAACTGTCTGAAAGCCCCATATACTCTGTCACTGTTGCCTGAGTTCCTCTGAGAAATCAAAGTGTGGTACCAAACTATCTTTCTATAATTATGCCTTAAAACAGTTTATTCATAAAATGAATTATTACTATTTTATGGTTTTCTTTTAAACAAATTTGAATAATCGTTTCTTTGAATTAGTAAAGGCAATTAAATTTATAGGACTTCTAATAGCTTAAGCTGTGTAGAAATATTTGAGTTTGAAATAGGTCACTGTATTCTGAGATAATTAACATAAGAGTAAGCCATATATATATTTTTTTTCTTCTGTATAGAATCTCAGGACTCTGGATACCTTTATTTTTGCTTCAGATGGCTTTTAATCAGATTTAAAAGGGAATTTAGTTTTCTAGATATTCTTCGATTATGGGAGGTAAGTTCTTAAATTATTTTACAAATGTAATATTTATTATGGAAAATACTTTATTGTTCTATAGAGTATAAATGAATTATAATAGTCTAACTGAAATTTCTAAAGGAAGTATGTAATAAGTATAGTATAAATATGGTTTTTGTGGTCTCTCCTTAAAATTCTATGATCTTAAATTGAATATCTGGTCTTTGGAGCATTTTTCTATAAATCACAATCCTCATGAAGTTTCTGGGCCACTAGGTTTCCCAGAACAAGTTCTCTAGACCATTTATATTTGTGTTCTTTCCTTGGGAGGCTTGACTTTATGTGAGACTCTGATGCATTCTGGGATAGGTTTGTATAGAGTTCAAGGAAGTTTTGACAGGCCAGTCTGTTGAGATAGCACTTTGTAGTGTGAAGTATTGGGAGGGAGCTGACTTGTGTTTGGCTTTTTAAAAGAAATTTAAGTTAGAGAAAAATATTAATAATGTAATAAACATCTCATGAATCTATGACCATTTAATTTCTTTATTTCATTTATTTGAAATTTTTTTTTATTATGAAATTTATTGTCAGATTGGTTTCCATACAACACCCAGTGCTCAGCCCAACAGGTGCCCTCAATACCCATCACCTACCCACCTGTCCCTCCCACCCCCCATAAACCCTCAGTTTGTTCTTAGTTTTTAGGCGTCTCTTAATGTTTTGGCTCCCTCCCTCTCTAACCAGTTTTTTTTCTTTCCCTCCCCCATGGTCTTGTGTTAAGTTTCTCAGGATCCACATAGGAGTGAAAACATATGGAATCTGTCCTTCTCTGTATGACTTATTTCACTTAGCATAACACTGTCCAGTTCCATCCATGTTGCTACAAAAGGCCATATTTCCTTCTTTCTCATTGCTCAATGTCACTCCTCATCAGGGAAATGCAAATCAAAACCACACTCAGATAATCACCTCACACCAGTCAGAGTGGCTAAAATGAACAAAACAGGAGACTATAGATGCTGGAGAGGATGTGGAGAAACAGGAACCCTCTTGCACTGTTGGTGGGAATGCAAACTGGTGCAGCCGCTCTGGAAAACAGTGTGGAGGTTCCTCAAAAAATTAAAAATAGACCTACCCTATGACCCAGCAGTAGCACTGCTAGGAATTTACCCAAGGGTTACAGGAGTACTGATGCATAGGGGCACTTGTATCCCAATGTTTATAGCAGCACTCTCAACAATAGCTAAATTATGGAAAGAGCCTAAATGTCCATCAACTGATGAATGGTTAATGACCATTTAATTTCTACCTGATAGATATTTTGCTTGTTTGTGCAACAGCGTTGCAATGACATCATATTTAACACTAAGGCAAGTATCTTAATATTCAAATTTTCATGGATACCTCCGAATATGTCCTTAGAATAAATTTCAAGACACCTCTGAATCAAAGAGTAGTCAGTTTTTAAGGCTGTTGATAGATTTTGCCAAATTGCCCTCAAGAAGAGGTGGGAGGTCTTTATTTTTTAGAATGTGCACAGCAAAGATAGGAAAGAAAGGTCACATTTAATCACTGACAGTCAGTGTTAATGGACTGACTGTTAATGGATCAGTGTTAATGGATCAGTGTACTTTTAAAATAGAATATTGGTGTAATGACTAATTGCTACCTTATCTTCATAAAGATTAGGGATTACAGAAACTCTCCTAAGGAAGGAATGGGGGAAATAATTCATTTGGATAATAAATAGACTTCTATATAGTGGAACTCCTGTGCCCTCTGAGGTTTTTACAGCTGGAGACTGGCTCCTGTACTGTCAGCTACCATTAGAGAAGGTGATGTGCTGACAGAGGATCATTGCTTTGTGGAGGATAACTTCCTTTGTTTGAAATTAGAAGTAAAACTCACCTGTTCTTTACCTGGAATCATACTTAATTTAATGAAAATTTATTTTTTGAGGGTTGTCATGAAATTTAATGGTTTGATAGTAAGCAAAAAAACACAATAATCATCACATCCTAATTTTCCAGTAAATACATTATACTTTTCAAAAATGTATTTATTGTTTGTTTCTTTGTGTGGTTTTTTGGTTTGTTTTGGGGGGGTTTATGTTTTACATTTTATTTGAGTGGCGCCTGCGTGGCTCATTTGGTTAAGCGCCCGACTTCGGCTCAGGTCATGATCTTGTGGTTTGTGTGTTTGAGCCCATGTTGGGTTCTGTGTTGACAGCTTGCTCAGAGCCTGGAGCCTGTTCCAGATTTTGTCTCCCTTTCTCTCTGCTCCTCCCCTGCTCACACTCTGTCTCTGTCTCTCTCAAAAATAATATTAAAAAAATTTTTTTAAAAATTTTATTTGGGAAGTTGTGTGCGAGCAGGGGAGAGGGACAGATGGGGAGACCGAGAGAGAATCTCAAGCAGGCTCCACACTCAGCCTGGAGCCCAATGTGGGGCTTGATCCCACAACCCTGGGATCATGACCTAAGCCAAAATCAAGAGTTAGACACTCAACCGACTGAGCCACCCAGGCACCCCTCTTTATTTTTAAATTGGAGTATAGTTGACATAAAGTATTATATTAGTTTAGTGTACAACATAGCGATTCAGCATTTACATACATCACAAAATGCTCTCCATGATAAATATAGTTACCATCTGTCACCATACAAATTTATGACAGTACTATTGACTATATATATGTGTATATATATATACATATATGCACATATATATGTATATATGTGTACATATATACATATATACATATATACATATATACATATATACATATATATATATATACACATATATATATATACACCCTATTGTTGTACCAGAATTTTGTACCTCTTAATCCCCTTCCCCTGTTTTGCCCATCCACCCATCCCCTTTCTCCCTTTGACAACCACCAGTTTGTTTTCTGTATGGAATCATATATTTTTTTTTTCAACGTTTATTTATTTTTGGGACAGAGAGAGACAGCATGAACGGGGGAGGGGCAGAGAGAGAGGGAGACACAGAATCGGAAACAGGCTCCAGGCTCTGAGCCATCAGCCCAGAGCCCGACGCGGGGCTCGAACTCACGGACCACGAGATCGTGACCTGGCTGAAGTCGGACGCTTAACCGACTGCGCCACCCAGGCGCCCCTGTATGGAATCATTTTAAAGTTTATTGATTTGATTAAATAAATGTCTCAACTTCTTTTTTAAAAGATGAATTGAGAATATTATTACTATATAGCTAGAAAAATCCTCAATCTGTTTACCAAATAAATTGAACTTTTAATGAAAACTTTGAGGTTAATTGCACTGTAATTAAACTTTCAAAAATTGGATTCACTCTGAAAATTATTCACCTTGAAAAGAAGTAAAACATTTCAGGTATTCTTTATGTGTGTCTTTTAATTTTTCCAGGTAAGATATTATTATGTAGGTTAACAGGAGGAAATTAAGGCCTTAAATTTGAGGTCATTATCTCTGTTTAGTACATGCAGCTATTGACCAAATGTTTTATACATTTGGGTATAAATTTTGGGTAGTTGATTCAGTTTTTGTCACAGTCATGTATATTCTGTGTTATGTAATATAATGTACAGCTGTCTCTGGGTGGTTTTGATTCCATGCACTATTTAGCTGAATTTTACCATCGAGGATATAGTGACCCCCCCCCCCCCCCTTTGAGACAGAAGATGATTTAAAAGTGAGAAACTGAAGGCACAGAGAAATACTGAAAATGCCTCTAACCTTTATACCTTACTTATGATACAGCTTCTTAATTAATAACATTTATCATTTAGGTCAGGCTCGGTGATTTGCTAATTGTAGTTACTTAAAGTGCCACCATTTGGAATTCATCATATTCACATAGTGTTGAACTTGATGTTAGTTATTATGTAAGTAAAGCTAAGATTTCACTTCCCTACTCCTCACTTCCTAACTAGAAAAACAGTGGCCTACCCCATCTAGGCACCTTCTGCTTTGCATAGAAGTCATTTAGAGTTCAGCGTTGTTTCTGGGAGGAAAATATCTTAGAATTGAAATAGTTTACTAAATAGTTCTATTTTTTATAGGTAATGTGGACCGAACTGCCATGTAAAAATTTCCATCTTCTTCTCTGTTGTGCTATTTTGGAATCAGAAAAGCAGCAAATAATGGAAAAGCATTATGGCTTTAATGAAATACTTAAGGTAGTTATTCCTTTAATTTAGATTTTAATATTTTGTCTCTTTCTTCTGTTTGGTGGTACTGATACACAAAACATTTCCTTGGAGCTTTATTGAATCCCTTGAGTTAAAACTTAAATTATATCAATAACACTTAGTACTAGGACTGACTCTCTGAGAATGACAGTTTGTTGAATACATATTGGGCAGTTATTTTAACCTGGCTAATTTGGAAGAAAAATAAATTTAACAAATGCTTTTTTATGTAGTTTAGTTTTCTAAAAAAATAATTGTCTTTTGCTTAGAACTTTGAGATGGTAGACTTGGGACAACTGTTGGATTTAATGTTCCATAAGCTTATTAGCTATTCTTTAACTTTAAAACTGAAAGATATATTGAATCTCTTGGATATTTGTAGTATGTGAATATGTTTATTTTAAAGATTTTATCTGTAGTGAAATATAACTGGTAATAAATTGTTTATGTAGAATATAATAGTGCTTTTAGTTTCAATTATTTTATTTTATGGATTCATTTTAGCATATCAATGAATTGTCCATGAAAATTGATGTGGAAGATGTACTATGCAAGGCAGAAGCAATTTCTCTACAGATGGTAAAATGCAAGGTATACAGTGTTTTAAATAATTGTAAGATTTTTTTGTTTGTATGTTTTTGGTGGTCAAGAACAAATTTTTCTTTATAGATGTAAGATAAAGGCAGTTTTAACAGGTTGAAGGCAGACACCAAGCATTGGCTAGCATTTTGTTTACCATTATGGAGTTACAGCACTTAATTGAAAACAGTTGATTAATTACACTAGATAAGAAACATCGTACAGCAAAATGGCAAAAATAATGAAAACATTTCTGCAACAACTAAAGGGGGCTGTAGAATTGAAGTATTGATGTGTTATCCAGTAGAATTAGTGAATACAGACTAGGACCTCATACTAAATGTGGTATCCCCAAATAAAGACAGATGCTAATCAGAAATAATTAAATGGGTGGTGTTTAGTCTATATCCTTACATTTGTATCAGTGAAGCTCTCAGATATTTCTAAAAACAAGGCAAATTTGATATGATCTGACTTTGAACTAAATCATTCTATTCTGATGTGTTTTGGCTTTCGTATTTTTATGAGAGTTCCTGTTTGGTCTTTGTGTCATTTGTTCACAGTTCCAAATACTTATGGTTCACTTCTACCAGCATTTATTTGATAGCTGTTCTATTCAAAATATGTGAGTGAGACACTTCTTTCTTTAAGGAACCTTGGGTATTAAGGGAGAAAGATAGTGTAAATAAGATTTCAGTTGATATCTAAGATACTATAGTAACAAGGAGAATGAAATAAATTCAAAATATTAGAAAACATTTGTGTTTTGTGGGAGTGGTAGGATGGGGTGGAGAGTGACTAATTCAGAATAGAACATCAGGGAACCACTTAAGAAAAAACTGGTTAGAATTTCATCTGAAGAAGGAAGCTGTGAGAAGATACGTAACAATTACACTGTTAGAATAATTATTCAGATTCTGGAATCAGTGTAGTCTTAAGTCCAAATGTTATTTTGTAATTACTTTTCCTCTACAGTGAATGATGGTTTTGTGTTTGATTTTGCACATTCAGGAATTGCCACAAGCAGTTTGTGAGATCTTGGGGCTTCAGGACAGTGAAGTTGCAACACCAGATTCAGACACCGGTGAAGATGAGAACGTTGCCATGACTAGTTGTCCTGCATCTACATTTCAGAGTGATGCCTTGCCCGTACTTGCTACCAGTGGAGCCAGAGATGACAACACAACACAGATATCAGTGTCCCCAAATGTTAGCAGATTAACACCTGCATGATCATTCTTCTTGCTTAATTTTTGAAGAGACACTTGGTTGTGACCTTTTTCAAGTACTTGAAAGGAGGAAATTTAAAATCTTGGTGTTGATCATGCTTTAAGGTTTATGGAAAGAAAGTGTACTGATGTTCTTGCATTAAAGCTTTACAAAGATTTAAACTAATTATTTTTGTAGTTACTTCTACCAAATAGCCTTTCCTTTTCAATAACATTCCTTAGTATTTTTATAGCCAAGTACATTTTATTTTCTTGCTGATGAACTGGAATTGGATAAATATTACAAGTGGATGAGTTGGAAATTATGCACTTTGAAAAACATTCACTTTGTTTACTCTAAGTTTAGTGGGTTTTGGAATTGATTAAATTAAATCTTAGGCTTCTCTATAGCGTTCTAAGCTGAGAAGTAGATTGTGTTACGCAAGTGATGAAATAAAAGAATTTGTTTTTCTCTATTGTTTACAACAGTACTCAGCTTAAATATTTATGCTGGTTGAATGTGATTTAAATTGGATATTTTCATCAATGCAATTTAATGTGTAGATAAAAAGCTATTTCAACCATAATAAGTGGATTGGCAGTATATTTTTTACATTGAACTTTTCTTCACTTGTATATAAAGACTATATAATAAGTACTTATTTATGAGTATAAGAAAGGATAGGCATATTTTCTTTAACTGAATAAACTTGACTATTGATTTATATAACCTGATTTGACAAAAGTAATACATAGCTTCAGTATGATAACTTTTTCAGAACTATTTTCTTAACCAAACATTTATTTCATGAGACTACATTCAACCCTGTACCTTGTGTAATTTTAAAATTAATTGCTTGTAACCTCACTTTACTAATGTGTTTATTATCTTTCCTAATAATGCATTAACTGATTAATCAGGTCTTTAAATTTTTATAAAATGCTCTTTGCAGAAAGCTTATGTCAAAAATTTCAATATACTATCACGAGTCTCAAAAAATACTTTTTTGTATATGAACGAAGCTGTTGTTTTTACCATGCAGTGTTGCATGATTTTAAGTTATGTGGAATTAACATAACTGATTCCGTTTTAATTGTAATTTGTTAACTCCTGTACATATCATTAAATAAATTTGAAGTTGAAGTAGTGTTTTCAGTTAAATTACACTTAGAAGCAGTCTGCTAGTTCTTCACTGGAAGCATAAAAAAATCCAAGCTGGTCCCCAGGACATTTCCTATTTTTATGTGATTGAAACAATCTTTGGAATACGTTATGGACATGAGAAAGAAACATGACCCCTTTTATAACTGAAAATGAATTTTCATCAGCATGGACTTGGGCATAGTGCTGTCTTGGAGGATATAGTTGTCTGACTTGGGAAAGCCACTTCCTGCAATTGATGTTAATAATGTAAAATAAAAGTTATGCAGTTCTGAAATGGTCCAGTAGATAGATTTCCACCCCCCCCCCCAAAAAAAAAAAACCCTAGAGAACCAAATGAACTTTTTTCCTACTTGAGTATTAACTGACAATCATGACAGGAGAATCATTAGATTTTAGTTTTTAATATCATATGTGTGTTATCTTTCATCAGTTAATAATGAGTAAGTCTATTTAGACAAAAAAAAAAAAAAAGTAAACTGATTAGAAACTCAGCCTCTTCAGCCTTTCATTTCCTGCTGTTCAGGAAATTGCTTAGAACATCTTGATGTCCTTCTTGTTCTTCCTGGATAGGGGTTTTGAGAGGTTTTTTCCCCCACTATGTAATGCAATATCTACTTCGGAGTTAAAAAAAAAATCTTAGCACATTTAATAAGTTGAACTTCTGTCAAGTTTTATTATAAAACTACTTGTTAACATTTTTACTAAACAGTCTGAATTTCTGTATAGCTCATTTTTAAATAATAATACAGCATAGTGTTAGATAAAGTCTTAATGAGAGCCATAAAACCCACTTAGGAAATGCTATATAAACTTGAGCTATTGAGATTGTTAAAATAGTTCAGGTAAATTGGTTAGATTGACTTCTTAAAGATTTATTTCAGTTTTCATAAGATGTTCCTTTTGCACCCTGATAATATGTAAAATATTAATACATATTATCTGGTATTTAAAGTTGTTAAAATTTAAGTAATTTCTGGTTTAACTATAAAAAGTATTTTCAATTCTGATATGAGAGTCTGTGGGAGGCCTTTTTGAATTTAAGAACATCCCTATTTTGATTGTCTCGTGTCTAGGATTCTTCGTCTCTTCGTATGCTAGGAACTTTAGTCTTGGTGTTGACTAAAAAGCTTAGATAAGGAAAAGCTGAACCTGACATTTCCAAGGGTTTTTATGGATGCCAACGAAAACTTACGGGAAATTCATATATGTCCATTATTAAAGATAATTTGTATAAAGTAACCGAGAATGTTTATTGAAGAACCTAGAACTTTACCTGACTTTTGTGTTACTGTAACCAGGCAACATCCTTCTAGCTTGGATTTCTTTACTTGGGGCTTTCAGATGTATGAATCTTTTACTGTATTTGAAGTCTTGTGTGCATATTTTTGGGGACAAGTCACATAGTTTCGCAAAGTGTCTCTCATTTTCTCCAGGCATCCAGGTGGTTCCTGAGCCTCCCTGAAGTTAGAGAACTGCCATTATATATTTCATAGGTTAAAATTTTGACTTACGGTCTAGTAGACAAGTCTGTGAGGTTTAAAATAGTTTCTTGATAATAAGGTGGATTTGCCCTAGTTTGGGCCACCATTTTTAGTAAAAAGTGTGACAGTCATCATGGCCTATTCTATGTAGTTTTCCCCCTCCGTTTTACATTTTGAAGATAAATTTCCAGTGTAACTTTTAAAAACGTTTTTATTTTAATTTGTTTTGAGAGCGAGTGAGAAGTGGAGGGGCAGAGAGAAAGGGAAACAGAATCCCAAGCAGGCTCCATGCTCTCAGCACACAGCCCGATGTGGGCTTGAACTCAGAAACCGTGAGATCATGACTTGAGCTGAAATCAAGAGTTAGATGCTTAACCAACCAAGCCACCCAGGCACTCCCAGTGTTACTTTATTCCTAAACATGAAACAGGATTAAATTTGAAGTGAATATGAGAGGTTTCCATCAGTATCTAGTGTCATTACCTGATACTAAACATCTGTACTTTTAATGTGAATACATTGTCATTTGAACGTTGCAATGTACGTGGCCTGCTCTCCTCTTGGGTTCTTATATGAGGATTTTAAGTTGTAGATTTTTGAGTATTGTTCTGATTACAAATCTTTTTCTCACTGTTTTGTAAATAGATTCCTATTTTTTAGGTTATCCATCTTGACATAGGGAAGAACATTGTGTTGCCCTTTGATGCAAAGGTGGGGTGGGGTGGGGTAAGGCAATTTGGACTGGACATACTTCTGTAACTCTTTTTAGATATCCAAAGCACTTTTATTTTAGCCTGTGGGAAATTATACTGTTTACAAGTTCACTGTAAAGAAAAGCTGATTATAACCAGAGTCTCTTTTTCTAATAACTCAGGAATCAGAAATACCATATTTGCCTAAAGTTATAATTGGAATGTTAGAATAACAGGGAGTCAGCTATTTAATATGCTTCTCCTCAAATATCTATATGGTATATTGCTTCTCATATATCTATGTGCAAAAGAAGATAGAGTGAAAAGAACATTCCAATAGGCTTAGCTGTGATCAATGAGCAGTCCCATTTCTGATTCAGCTTTTTTAATTAAGAAGACTTATTAACCCTCAGAGATGGGCTTTTGCTGGGACTGTCAATAAATAGATGTTTCCAACACCACACTAGTCTGGGGGCACCAAACCCAATGGATTAGCAGACTGCTTTAAAAACACAAATAGGGCTGTTTCTAGATTGGTTTAGATACTGTATGTCCTGGTTGTATGAGGGACTAGAATCTCTTCATGGGTGTCACAGGCTCACTTTGTAAACCAAATTGCTCTCCGGTGGAGAAGCATCAAGGTACTTCTGAGTGCTCAGCAATTACACTGCATGCTGCTGTCACTGTTGGGCACAACTATGCAGGATACACCCAAAGGAAGTTTAGGGCACTTGCTTTTTGTTAGCTGAGTCAAGTGTTAAGTGAGCCAAATGGAGTATTTGCTGACTAGGAAGTCATTAGCAGTTAACAGCATCTAACCCACATAGGCAATGTGAAGACCAAATTGTTAAGTTTTCTGAGTGAAATTGTTTAAGTACTTTTACTTTTTGTACTCTTAATAGACATGCTATTATAAACACATAGGTGTTCCTATATCCTCTTCCTCCCAAAAAGACAAAATTCAAGATACATTCCTTTGCACATATTAGGTTGTAAAAAAGTTAAGTCTAAAAACTGAATTTTGTTAAATTGCCCAATTTAAATTCAACTTCTGAGTAACTTTGGGACAAATACTTTGTTTTGGTTTACAGAGCTTTTAAGGAGTCTAGAAAAGGCTAATGGACTTCCCAAAGAAGGGGAAGCCCAGACTTATGGTTCTCACTAGCTTCTTTCACTTCCTGTTACTTGGTTTTCCAAATTAGCCTTTATGCTTTCTGTTTAGTATGTATGACTCATGCCAAAGTTTTACTGATTGGTGAGGATAGAGGGGAACAGAATCTCTTTCCTTGACATTTCATACCTAAGAAGGGTGACAAGCCCTAGTTTCATAAACTGAAACTTACAGAATGGGTGGGTTAGCCTTGGCCTAGGCACATCTTTTTTTTTTTTTTTTCTTTTTTTTTTAAATGTTTATTTTTGACAGAGAGAGACAGAGAGACAGAGAGACAGAGCATGAGTGGGGGAGGGGCAGAGAGAGAGGGAGACACAGAATCCGAAGCAGGCTCCATGCTCTGAACTGTCAGCACAGAGCCCGACGCGGGGCTTGAACTCACGGACCGCGAGATCATGACCTGAGCCGAAGGCGGACGCTCAACCGACTGAGCCACCCAGGCGCCCTGGCACATCTTTTCTTAATTATGAGCTGATGGCCAGCAGATTGAATTCGGGTGACAGGATCTTGGGGCCATTACAGCCTCAACAGGATCCTTTTCCTAATCTATTCCCTTGGTCCTAACTTACAGTGGACTCATTCCAGACATGAGAGAGAACTCATTCCTTCTCCTCCCCACCCCCCTCCTCCTCCTCCTCCTCCTTCTCCTCCTTCTCCTCCTCCTCCTCCTTCTTTCTTCTCCTTCTTCTTCTTCTTCTTCTTCTTCTTCTTCTTCTTCTTCTTCTTCTTCTTCTTCTTCTTCTTCTTCTTCTTCGTCTTTTGAGAGAGAGCATGAACAGGGGAGGGGCAGAGAGAGAGGGAGAGAGAATTCCAAGCAGGGCACATCCTGTCAGCATAAAGCCTGATGCAGGGTTTGAACCCATGTGTGTGTACACACACACAGAGTACATTTTCTTTACCCATATACATATATACACACCACATCTTTACCCATTCATCAGTGGATGGACACTTGGGCTGTTTCCATAGCTTGGCTATTGTAAATAATGGTGCAATAAATGTAGGGGTGCATGTGTCCCTTCGAATTAGTGTTTTGTATTTTTGGGGTAAATACCAAGTAATACGATTACCATATTGTAGGGGGAAAAGGAGATTCGTTGCCACAGAAATTACTGCTTCTTTTGGCCACTCTCTAAATTTGATTTTGCAATGCTTTTCACATAACCAGGTTGCTGACATTTCCATATCCCTTTTCAATTCTGTATTTCAGAAATAGACATAAAAAGGTAAGTTTAGAAGAGTAGGAGTTTATTCTATGAAGACTCAATAATTGTAAGCATTTCTTTTTTATTTTTGAGAGACAGAGCATGAGTGGTGGAGGGTCAGAGAGATTGGAGACAGGATCCCAAGCAGGCTCTGTGCCATAAGCACAGAGCCCTATGCGGGGCTGGAACTCATGAACTGTGAGATCATGACCTGAGCCGAAACCAACAGTTGGATGCTTAACTGGCTGAACACCCAGGCGCCCCAATTGTAAGCATTTCTTAACCATTTTGAGTTGGTTTTTGTGTATTGTGTAAGATCATGGTCCAGTTTCATTCTTTTGCATGTGGCTGAGCATATCATGGGATAGTTTCACAGTAGAGTGAATCCATGAAAGGCATGGCCTTGGTCTAGGGGGATCCCTCTTATTTTAATCTCTTTTCTAAGATTCCCAAGTTTGTCTGAAGGGCTCTCACCTTGTCTGACAGCATCACTATGGATTTTAAATATATTACATGCTATTCTTTGTTAAACTTTGTCTTTAAAAAAATTTTTTTAAGTGTTTTATTTATTTTTGAGAGAGAGAGGGCGAACAGGAAAGGAACAGAGAGAAAGACACAGAATCCAAAGGAGGCTCCAGGAGAGGAACTCAAACTCACGAACTGTGAGATCATGACCTGAGCCAAAGTTGGATGCTTAACTGACCTGAGCCACCCAGGCACTCCTAAACTTGCTTTTAAAATCCTTAGGGAGTGTTGCATACCTTATTTTTCTTGTTATTTATCACTGATTTCAAAGTGTCTTGGTCATAATTTAGAGTTACATACCCATGTAAACACAAAGAACATGAATTAATGGGGTACTTCTGGACAAATAGTGCAACTTGCTTGAGGCATTTGTTTCCTCAAGTAGTTCAAGGTGGCTTGGGGTAGGATGTGGATGCTTTCATCATCTTAAGCTTTGTAAGGTTCATGATGTGGACATAGGGTTTATCCCATAAGTTCTGGGAGTCAGATGTCAGGGGAAAAATTCAGTCAAACTGATGGAATTGTTGATAGTAGAAAATGTCCACTGAACTTAAGAATATGGAACAGAAAAGTGAAACTGTAGCCAGACAGTCATGGATTTGAGATCTGGTTCAGTTGCCTTGTTTTGTGACCATAACTGTTCTCTCTGAGCCTTCTGTTTCTCATCTGGAGGTGAAAAATAATACCCGAGTTGTGAGGAGTAAATGGAAAACATACAAAACGTTTAATGTGGTGCCTGGCATGATTAAGCATTGATAAATGCTATCATTGTTATCTGATGGCAACCAAATATCACACAGGCCATCTTTTTTTATCTTAAAGCTCTGTGGTTTGTTTTTTTCCCCCTCAAAACATAGTATCCTACAGGAACAGCCTTGGGACACCATATGGTTTGTTTCCTGTTGACTGAGGTCATGTTGAGTTTAAGTCTTGAACCATGTATTCTGGTTTCATCTGAAACACTGACTACTGACTCCAAAGTAAAGCACTATCTCCCTTGTGCTTCAGTTTTATCCTCTTCAAATTTTGCTTAAATGTGCTGGTCTTTTATCAGTCTCCCTTTATGAAAGTTGTTATAAAAACATGATAGGGAACACCAGCATATTTCTCATATTTTGCTTATTAATGAGGTCTGATCATTCTCAAGCCAATCCCTCTTGGTCAATATAGCAAATACAGTAATCATAAAAATTAAAAACAATCATAAGACCTATCTATCTGCAGTAAGCCTTTTTTAGTAGTATGGAAATTATGGTGTTTATTTGACAGTGAACATTTTTATCAGGGAACAAATAGATGCCTAAAGTGGTGGGTTGCTGTTTTAGGTTATTTTTCAACCATAGGTAGGTTCAGTCAGACAGCAAATTGTCCTTTGTGATTTAATTTTAGATTATGTTGTTTAGATATCTGGTCAGTTGAGACAAACTTCTTGCAGAGTTTAGAGCTTTATCTTTGTTTATATTTCCCCCCCTCAAAGTAATATTTTCTGTAGTATTTAGGGGTACCCGAAAGGAATAAATATGTGTCCGTTGTGTTATAAATACCTTCACCTGTTCTAATATGGGTTGAGGCGGTGGAGGCCACTTGTGTGGTGTTGGGTGGAAATGTGAACATAGTCATATTGACTATCATGATTAAAATCAATTTTGATGGGGCGCCTGGGTGGCGCAGTCGGTTAGGCGTCCGACTTCAGCCAGGTCACGATCTCACGATCCGGGAGTTCGAGCCCCGCGTCGGGCTCTGGGCTGATGGCTCAGAGCCTGGAGCCTGTTTCCGATTCTGTGTCTCCCTCTCTCTCTGCCCCTCCCCCGCTCATGCTCTGTCTCTCTCTGTCCCAAAAATAAATAAACATTGAAAAAAAAAATTAAAAAACAAAACAAAACAAAAAAAAATAAAATCAATTTTGATGAAGACTCAAAAGTTAAACTGACATTTTTCTAAGGTTTTAGTTGAACCTATGACTTTTTTTTCATCCCGCTGCCTTATTTGTTTGGATCCTTTTGTAGATATTTAAAGTACCAGATAAACAGCTACTTCATTAACTATGTACATGATGTTGGTTTGTGAATACCTTGAAAATGGTGTTATGGAGGGGCCTGCTTGAGCTTCCCAAAACGTAGTCATGGCAGGCTTATTTCATTTCCTTTTATTGATAAATTACTACTGCAACAAGGAAATACTTCATACATGGAATACATTTATTTTGGCATGGTATTCATATGGTGAAGTTGGAGGAACTAGGAGTGGGGTCATGATGGTGAACAATTCCTGCCATGGAGCCTGAAGTTCACCCTGTAAGATGTAGGAGTCAGATGTCAATGGGAAGAAAAGCCAAGCAAACTAATTAGGTTGGTTTTGTGTTATCAGGTTCAGCCTTTTCTTTTGCTTCATTCAACATGAGTTTAAGCACAGAAGGCATGTATCAAATTTGCTTGTGACATAAACTTGAATGGCTGAAATAGTGGCTTAAAACCCAAACAATAAATTATTTAAGGACAAGATCAGACTTTTGTTGATTCCCAATTTCAAAATAATCATTATTGATTCTCTTTAAATTATTTCCATACTCTCACATTTCATATCTATTCTTTAATACCTTCATACCTGCTTTCTCCATTTGCCTTGGGAGTAGCCAGGAGAATTCTTTCTTACTTTTAGTTTATTTCTTTTTATCATTTCCCCCAACACATATCTCTGCATCTCTGAAGCTTAGCTTTCTCTTGATGTCAAGAGTGATTGGAGTGAGTGGTAAGGGAAAAATAGGAAGTCCTCAGGGTCTCTCATCTTTTGCCTATAAAATGGAAGTATGTGTGTGTGGTGGGGAAAGTTGACAGAGTGGGAAGATTGGTCTGTTCCAATTGTGAACCATGTATATTCCTTGGTTTCCTTAGTCTATTTATATCACCTTTTTCTATATCTTTGTCCTGATTGTCAAAAGCCTCCCAGGCTGGAGGTCCTTCCATTTTCCAGCTGATTAAAGGATGGCCTATATTATTTCTTTCTTGTTTTCACAAATGCCTCAATAGGTATCACAAATACCTTTGTTCAGGACTCACTGATGTCCTTAAAACAAAACTTCCCTAATTTTGTAGACCCTGTCTTATTTCTTAACTTTTTACTCACATGGCCATTAATGATTACATGGCCCTCTTCATTTGTAATATTTTGTATTTGGACGTCTTCTCCAAAGTTTATAAACCAGTGCCAAATTTCTATCACTCTGGTTTCAGAATCAATGAGGGATAGGGATATATCTAACACTTTGAGCATCTAATATCTATCAGTCACTGTGATAAACACTATAAACACATCCCATTTAATTGACATAACAGCTCTATAAAATGTAGATATTAATCACCCTGTATGACAGAAATGGACGTTGAGAAACATGAAGTAACAGATCCTCAAATATGTCTAGGTAAGTGGCCCAGCAAAGATTTAAACTCAGGGTTATCCAAAACTAGTGTTGTATTTTTTTCTAATTTTATTTTTTATTTTTTAAAATTTACACCCAAATTAGTTAGCATTGTATTTTGATGCAGTATAATTTATTTCTAAAATTTTTAATTTTTGTAATTAATGTCACATATGCACATGGTTTCCATACGTTTTGCTGTTATTAGAAACTGTCTTTTTCCTTCTCCCCACTCTCTAATTTCTCTTCCCTGTTGGCAAGATTTTCAGCTTTCAGCTAATTCTTTTGGAATTTACTTCCATATCTCTTGATGCTATAATATGCTTGTGTTGCTACTATTTTAATTTTCAGTTTTAGGCATTGTCCACTGACTCCCCATCTTGGAAGATGTGGATTTACCCCTCTTTCCCCTCCCCTCAGTCCTCCCTATGCATATGCAAAATTCTGTATCTTTCCACCTGCCAATATAGTTGATACCACAATATGGATTAGATCAAAGCAATTAGCTGAGGCAATTTAGCCCCAACATTCATTTTCCTTTGAGAGCTAATTCCTTAAAAAAAAAAAAAAAGATTAATTCTAGTATAGTTAACATACAGTGAGGAGCTAATTCTTATCGAGGCTTTTCACCTACTGATCTTATACATAATTCTCACTAATCCAACCCCCCACTCTCTACCAAATATTTAAATTGGGGCTTGTCAACTGTGGGCTTCACTGTAGGGTGATCTGACTGCTCCATTTTGTTCAGATGCTCTAGGCTTTGCCTAGCTGGGGGATAAATGCCTGGCTGTCAGCCTTCTGAGGTTTGTGAGTCTCAGTATCCAGTTCATTTAATCACTCTCCTTTCAGGATGATACCCCTATTCTCAACTTTGGTGCCTGTCAGTCCAGAGGCCCTCTATTTTACTCTCTCCAGAAAATAAGCTCCATTCATCTACTGGGGGCAAGATGGGAGGTGTCTTGGCTATGTAGAATAGGGGCGGAAAATATAGGTCTTTATAGTGTCTTTAAAATAAATTAAAAAAAAATAGAGTGTCTTTAAGAAAAGATTTAAAATTAAAATAGAATTCTTATGCTGTAAAACTCACTCTCTAAAAACACTTCAGTGTTTTTCAGTATATTCACAAAGTTTTGCAACTATCACCCATATCTAATTTTAGAATATTTTATTATCCTGAAGAGAAACGCTCCACCTGTTAGTAGTGATTCCTACTACCCCACCCCTCTTTCCAGTCCTTAGCAACCACTAATCTACTTCCTGTGTCTCTCCTTTTCCTCTCTTTTGCCCTCTTCTAGACATTTCATGTAGATGGAATCATAAAATATGTGGTCTTTTGCGACTGGCTTTTTTCACTGAGCATGTTTTCAAAGTTTATTCATGCCATAACACATATCAGTACTTCATTCCTTTACATTGCCATTTATGTATATACCATGTTTTGTCTTTTCATATGTTGATACTTGAGTTGTTCCCACTTTTGGCTATTTGGGGTAATGTTGCTGTGAACATCCATGTACAGGTTTTTGTGGGGACGTATGTTTTCATTTCTCTTAGAGGTGTACCTAAGAGTGGGATTGCTGAGTCATAGGGTAACTTTAGATTTAACTTTTGGAGGAGATATCAAACATTTTTCTGAAGCAACTACACTACTGACATATACCTAGAAGTAAAATCACTGGGTCATATGATAGCTTCATGTTTAACATTTTGAGAAACTACCAAACTTTTCCAAAGTGGCTGTACCATATTTCCATCCCACCAGCAATGTATGAGGACTTCAAGTTTCCCACTTCCTTCCAACACTTATGTGACTTTTTAATTTCAACTATACTAGTGGTTTGCGAAATTGTGTCTAATTGTGTTTTTGGATTTGCATTTCTCTAATGACTAATGATGTTGGACATTTTTTTCATGTGCTTATTGGCCATATACTCTTTGGGGAAATGTCTATTCAAATCCTTTGCCCATTTAAAAACTGCTTTATTTGTCTTTTCATTGTTGAGTTATAAGAGTTTCTTATATATTTGGGACACTGTCTCCTATGAGATACTTGATTTACAAATATTTTCTCCTAAACTGTGGGTTATCTTTTAATTTTTTCTGTCTTTTATTTTTCTGGATTGTGTTCTTTGAAGAACAAAAGTTTTTCATTTTGACGAAATCTTATTTATCTATTTTTCTTCTGAGTATGTTTTTGGTATCATATCTGAGAAACAATCACCTCACCCAAGGTTATGAAGATATAGTTTTTTAACATTTGTTAAAAAGATTATCCTTTCCCCACTGAATTGTCTTGGCACTTTGGTTGAAAATCAATTGACCATAAATGTAAAGGGTTTATTTCTGGACTCTAAATTCGTTTCCATTTATCTGTAAGTCTATCCTTTTGCAGTGCCACACTGATTTTGTTGCCCCGGCACCAGGTTCTTGAGTCTCAATGTCACAGAAATGAACACTGAACTTGAGAGAAAGAAAGCAGGCAGAGTTTATTAGAGATAGCTTGTATATGAGGGAGTCTACAAAAAAAAGGAATATCACTCCCCGAAGGGGTAACATGTAAGGCTTATAAAGGCACTTTTCCAAAGAGAGAAAGGCTGGGAGTGGGGAAGTGTCCTTCAGTCCCATGGTCATTATCTTGTGGTCATTACTGTTTAGTAGACACAAGACAATCACAGGATACCTTTCCTCGTGGTCAACGTTCTTTAGGGCTCCTGGAAAATAGAAATACTTGTGCAAGCAGGCTTTAAATTGTTACTTCTAATTTTGCTCCGACAACCATTATTCCCATTAATGGCTGTTATCTCTCATTTGTTCTCTCTCCCAGAAAGAGGTATTTGTTTCTAAGCGTATGGAAACTTAACTTTTACCTCAGACCAGTGGCTTTAAGGGAGTTAAGTCCCTCTTGCTTTCCCTATACAGTCTCAATTCGATTACTGTAACTTTGTTAAATTTTGAAATTAGACAGAATTTGGACCACTCTCTTCCAGTCTCCTCCATTTGCTTCCTCTTCTAGAGGTGTTTGAGCCTTTACAGGAACCTACAATATAAATTGAGTTGCTTCTCAGTCTTTGATAGCTTAAAGTTTAGCTTTCTCGGGTCTGCAAAATCTTTGATCACTCTTTCATCTCCTCTCAGCTTCTCATTTTCTGTTGCTGTTGTTTCTTGAATTTATGCTATTCTTTTGTGCCTTAAAAAGGAATGGAAATCTTATACTATTGTTTTAGCTGGATTCCTGGAAGGAGCAGAAGTAGTTAAATCTATGTTCTTAATTAGGAAGTGTCTTTTTTTTTTTTTTAATAGTTTTTTTTTTTTAATTTTTTTTTTTCAACGTTTTATTTATTTTTGGGACAGAGAGAGACACAGCATGAACGGGGGAAGGGCAGAGAGAGAGGGAGACACAGAATCGGAAACAGGCTCCAGGCTCTGAGCCATCAGCCCAGAGCCCGACGCGGGGCTCGAACTCACAGACCGCCAGATCGTGACCTGGCTGAAGTCGGACGCTTAACCGACTGCGCCACCCAGGCGCCCCAGGAAGTGTCTTTTGATATCTTATATAGATGATCTAGACCTGTGGCCTGCACTTCAGCACCCACACTCCTTTTAAGTCCCCTAAACTGGGTTTTATGTTCTCTCTTTTGCTAAAACTGCACTCTTTAAAGTCACCAACAACAGTTTCATAGCCAAATCTAGTGGTCTTCCTCTGGTCCTCATTTCCTTCCTCTTCTCTTTAGTATTTACGAATTTATTTATTTTTTTCAGTTTATTTATTTATTGAGAGAGAGAGAAAGCACAAGATGGGGAAGGGTCAGAGAGAGAAGGAGAGAGACAATCCCAAGCAGGATTCACACTGTCAGTGCAGAGCCTGACGCGGGGCTTGAACCCACAAACCATGAGATCATGACCTGAGCCGAAGTCGGGTGCTTAACCAACTGAGCCATCCAGGCACCCCTCTTCCTTAGTATTTAAAACTATTGACCACAAGTCTTTCTTATCTCTTTCCTAAGCTTTCATGTTTCACCTTGTTAATCATTTTCTTACCTGATGGCTTCCCTTTTTCACTCTACCTTTAATTGTGAGCATCTTCCATGGTTTAGTTCCTGGGTTCCCTTGGGTTTTATTTAGTTATTATGAAAACATTTCAAAAAATTGTAAAACACAGGGGTTCCTGGGTGACTCAGTTGGTTGAATGTCTGACTCTTGATTTCAGCTCATGTCATGATCCCAGGGTCATGGGATGGAGCCCTGGCTGCATCAGGCTCAGTGCTGAATGTGGAGCCTGCTTGGGATTCTCTCTTCTTTGGTATCTTTCCCCCACTCTTGCTCTCTCTCTCTCTCTCTCTTAAAAATTTTTTTTCTCGGGGCGCCTGGGTGGCGCAGTCGGTTAAGCGTCCGACTTCAGCCAGGTCACGATCTCGCGGTCCGTGGGCTCGAGCCCCGCGTCGGGCTCTGGGCTGATGGCTTGGAGCCTGGAGCCTGTTTCCGATTCTGTGTCTCCCTCTCTCTCTGCCCCTCCCCCGTTCATGCTCTGTCTCTCTCTGTCCCAAAAATAAATAAAAAACGTTGAAAAAAAATTAAAAATTTTTTTTTCTCTTAAATTGCTATTATTTATGTGTGGTCTAGATTAATGTATGCCACTGTCATGAACCCAGTCCCTCAAGTCAGAAACTTAGAAGTTATTCTGGCACCTTTTTTCCCTGCTCTCACATCCAAGTACAGATGTTCGATGGATTTTATCCCTTAACATCTCTGGTTTTGCCATTGCATCCTTAATGCTATTGCCTTAATCCAGGTCATCATCTACTGGTTAGACTATTTCAAGCCCTAAGTGGTGTGGGGTGGATGCCTTCAGTCTCGAAGTCTCCTCCAAGTTGCTTCATAGCAGTGTGGTTATGCTATTAACTTGCATAACGCCCTTCTAATTGTTCTCTTTCACCTGCAGCAAAAGGTGATGATAAAGCATAAAGCCCACCGAATGCCATTCAAGTTTTAGCAGAATTTGACCCCGCTTTCCTCCTTAGCCTTCTCTCTCCCAGGGCACCCTTGCCTCAAATCCATACTCCAGCATTGTTGAACAACAACAATTCTCTGTATATTTTCTTAAATTCTTTCTACCTAGAATAACCTGCTTTCTTTTTTAAAAATTTTTTTATTTCAATCCAAGCTAGTTAACATATAGTGTAGTAATGGGTGCAGGAGTAGAATTTAGTGATTCATCACTTACATATAATGCCCAGTGCTCATCCCAGCAAGTGCCCTCCGTAATGCCCATCACCCATTTAGCCCTTCCCCCCACCCAACACCCCTCCAGCAACTCTCAGTCTGTTCTCTGTATTTAAGAGTCTCTTATAGTTTGCCTCCCTCTCTGTTTTTTATCTTGTTTTTCCTTCTTTCCCCTCTGTTCATCTGTTGTGTTTCTTAAATTCCACATGAGTGAAATCATATGATATTTATCTTTCTCTGGCTGACTTATTTCGTTTAGTGTAATACACTCTAGTTCCATCCACATTATTGCAAATGGCAAGGTTTCATTCTTTTTGATCACCAAGTAATATTCCATCGTATATACATACCACATTTTCTTTATCCATTCATCAGTAGGTGGATACTTGGTCTCTTTCCATAATTTGGCTATTGTCAATAGTGCTGCTATAAATATTGGGGTGCATGTGCCCCTTCAAATCAGCATTTTTGTATCTTTTGGGTAACCACCTAGTGGTGCAATTCCTGGGCCATAGAGTAGTTCTATTTTTAATTTTTTGAGGAACCTCCCTACTGTTTTCCAGAGCGGTTGCACCAGTTTGCATTCCCACCAGCAGTGCCAAAGAGATCCTCTTTCTCCGCAACCTCACCAACATCTGTTGTTGCCTGAGCTAAGTTTAGCCGTTCTGACTGGTGTGAGGTGGTATCTCATTGTGAATAGCTTGCTTTCTATCTCCTATTCCATTCTGATTAACAAACACAAACACTTTTTTTGAAGCTTTTAAAATTTTATTTTTAAATTAGCGTGGAGTAAAATCAACTTGTGCAGTTTCAATTTTGACATGGAGAGATTAGTGTAGCCAACACCGTAATGAGGATATAAAATATTCCCCCTCAAACTCCCTCTTGCTATCCCTTTGGAGTCACACCCTCCCCCACCCATAAACTCTGGCAACCACTGATCAGTTCTCCCCCACTACAGTTTTATCTTTTTATGAACGTCATATAAATATACATGGTCTTTCAAGCCTGACTTCTTCCTTTTGGCATAATGCCTTTCAGATTCATTCAGTTTGTGTATATTAATAGTTACGTTCCTTTTTTATTGCTAACA
Organism: Felis catus; assembly: GCF_018350175.1. Lineage (NCBI taxonomy): Eukaryota > Metazoa > Chordata > Mammalia > Carnivora > Felidae > Felis > Felis catus. The sequence continues at coordinate 96,319,847 of NC_058374.1, forward strand.
AGTATTCCATTTTATGAATGTCCCACAGTTTATGTATCCATTCACCCACCAAAGGACATTTGGGCTGTTTTCAGAACCTCTGTAAAGGTTTTTGTTTGAATACAAGCTTTAACTTCTCTAGCGTAGACACCCAGAACATACTCACTTTTAAATATTCAGCCCAACTTGTACCCCAATGTTTATAGCAGCACTCTCAACAATAGCCAAATTGTGGAAAAAGCCTAAATGTCCATCAGCTGATGAATGGATAAAGAAATTGTGGTTTATATACACGATGGAGTACTACATAGCAATGAGAAAGAATGAAATATGGCCCTTTGTAGCAACGTGGATGGAACTGGAGAGTGTTATGCTAAGTGAAATAAGCCATACAGAGAAAGACAGATACCATATGTTTTCACTCTTATGTGGATCCTGAGAAACTTAACAGAAACCCATGGGGGAGGGGAAGGAAAAAGAAAAAAAAGAGGTTAGAGCAGGAGAGAGCCAAAGCATAAGAGACTCTTAAAAACTGAGAACAAACTGAGGGTTGATGGGGGGTGGGAGGGAGGGTAGGGTAGGTGATGGGCATTGAAGAGGGCATCTTTTGGGTGTTGTATGGAAACCAATTTGACAATAAATTTCATATATTAAAAATAAATAAATAAATAAATAAATAAATAAATAAATAAATATTCAGCCCAGGCAATGCCTCCTAGGCGCCTCTCCCGACTCTCCTAAGGTAGCATTGAGCACCCTGTCTCTTGTGCTCCTAATGTCTTCTGTTCACAAGTCAATATATTTGTTTCACTTATTTATTTTCATGTGTGCTTCTTGCAGCTCATGTGTGATTTGCTTGAGGGTAGGCACTGTATCTCATTCATCTTTGCATCGCCAGAACTCAGTTTCAATGCCTAACAGAAAGTGTCTGTGTAACGAAGTTTTGTTGAATTACACATCATCCCAAACCCTGTTCTAGCTGAAATTATGTATGTGTGGTCTCTTGAGCCTACTTAGATTTCCTCGTGTGGAATACCTAAGAGGCTGTATAATGTAATAGTTGAGAGCATGGATTTTGGAGGCAGACCGCCTGAATTTAAATCCTGCCTCAGCCATTCTTTAATTGTATGAACCTTTTGGCAAGTTACCTAAAGTCTCTGTGCCTCAGTTTCTGCCTATATAAAATGGAAATAATAGTTACTGCCTTGCTAGTGTTGTTGTGATGATCAAACATGTTTTTACCTAAAAAAAATTCTTGGAATAGAAATTGGAAAATGCTAAGCACTCACTAATATTAGCTATTGTTATTATCATTACTTCAATCAATGTATTTTATATTTTTAATAGTGAGAAGTAGCATGATTTTACTGAAATGTTTTAGGACAGTGTTGGAAAATCTTAAAATCCTATATTCTAAACCTCAATGAATGTATTTAAGCTTCATCTTACTGGGGCTGCCTGGTTGGTTCAGTCCATAGAGCATATGACTCTTGCTCTCGGAGTTGTAAGTACATGTTGAGTGTAGAGATTATTTAAAAATAAAATCTTAAAAAAATACACTTCATCTTCCTATCAGTTTATGAGAGCTGATTTTTGGAGGAAATTCATGCCAAATAATATTTCCAAAATTAGGTCAAATAATAATTATGTTCCCTGAAGATTCCAGAAACAATTAATATCCAGTTAATACTAGTTCATCCATTTCTGTTTTGAAAATTTTTCATCTTGTTTTCTGTACAGAGAAGCAGCACCAGCCCCAGGTTTTGTTTAGTTTTGCAGTCAAATAAGCATATCTGGTGAAGAGTCTTCCAGCCTTTAGGAGATTGATAATATTTTCCTGTGACATGGTGATTATCACTTACTAAAGTTTGAATAGTAAGTACTTCAATTGATCTATACATTTCAAATTGTTGGATTTGATCTAGTTACAAATGGAGAGGAAAAATTCAGAAACCGTCAATAGCATCAAAGGAATGACTGATATATAGGCATTTATTTTCCTTTTCCTTCTCACAAAGTGGAGAAGATTCTAGGGTTAGTGTCTCAACCACATATGTGGCTAAATCAAAGCCTTACATATCCTTTACAACACAATTGCCTGAATATCACCACACAGCGGCATCGTAGGATTGGGAAGCAGTGCCTTTTATGAAAGCCATCACACACATACAGTTGTAACACATCAGATCAGAAAACACTTAACACGAAATAAAATGGCTTAAGGATTCAACAGTGCTGATCTTTCTAAAAAAAATTTTTTTTTCCTTTTGGAAAGAAAGCCCAAAACCTTTGAACTCATAGTCACCTAAAGTCTGAGGTTAGCTTGCCAGTAGCAGGTTTGAGAGATGAGAGCTAACCTCAGGGAACAGATGTTTTCTTTTACAAATAACATCCCCATTATGTATTGTTCTCCACCACCCACACCCAAACGACTGTTCGACCTATGAAACAAACCGCGACAGGAGCACAGATAACCCCAGCCTTCAGGTCTGTAATCTGATCGTGGCCATCGGCAGCCAGAAATGAGTTTCTTTCTAATCAGCCTTCCATCAGTCCCCAGTCACTCATATAAAGGAGCCTGGGGAGGGGACGATTCTCATTGCTCTTTCGTCAGCACCAGGGTTGTGGACAGAGCCTGGAGCAGCCGTCTATCTTACTCCCCTTCCGCTCTGTCTCCGCCAGCGCTGCTAACTGCCCCTCTGGTCCCCCCTGCTGCAGAGAAAGAAAATTACATCGGGATCCATGCAGCCGGCAATGATGATGTTTTCCAGTAAATACTGGGCAAGGAGAGGGTTTTCTCTGGATTCAGCAGTGCCTGAAGAGCATCAGATACTTGGCAGCTTAACAGTGAGTACTGAGTAGCTGGCACTCTAGAGGAGTGTTTTCTAGGGTAGCTATCGTTTTATCCTTGCCACGGGGACACCTGATATAGACCAAGCACACACGCCTCAACTTGTTCCTCTATCATCTGTATACCCTGCTTCCCTGCTGTCTGCCTTCAGTCTTTCTTCTCTCTCCATAAAGTGGGTATATTGATCGCTATGTTCTCAACTTCCTTTCCTCAAAGTTTATAAGTAGAAAGTAAAGAAGTTCCTGAACATCAGGAACAAGAGGTTGTAGGAACCAATGTCTTATATCTACAACTAAACAGAGTGTGTAGAATTTTGAAAGGCCATTTATTATGAGTAGGAACCGAGAGAAGAAATTAAATAGATTTCTGTGATTCCCGCAAGATTATTGTGTCTCCTATACCTCTAACCATCTACAAAGCTTGTTTTTTTTTTTTTTTTTTAAACACAGAAGTAATGTTTTCTATTCTTGCCTATAGGTGCTGATTATTGGAATAAAAGAAAGTCTGGTTCCTTTCAAAAGTTTTCCTGCTTTCCTCATTACCCCATTTCCCCCCACCCCCCATTTTAATTGATGGAGTAATGAAAGCAATATACCACTTGCTTCAGTATTTAAGATAGTTTTTGTATTGAAATACTAACAGAATAAAAGAGGAAACATTTTGTGGGATTTTAGATCCTGATTTGAGGTAATAGTCATGCGACTTAATAAAAAAGACAATGAACGGAAAAATCTATTCAGATTCCTAGTGATTTAAAATATTAAATACTATTTCATTATTATAACCTCAGAGTTCATCAAACCAATTACAATTCAGTCTGTCATAGAAAGTTCTGTTCTAACGTTGTAGCTCCAAACATGTGCCAGAAGGTTGTATTGTACAGTGCATTATTAGTGGTAAAAGTGTTGAAAAGTAATCGGGGTAAGTTTTATAGAACTATTTAAATCAATTTGCAGAAAGGAGACCAAAAATGTAAATAGGTTTTTTTTAAACATCTCAATATCATGAATATTTGGATGAGATATTACACTGAGGAATTTTGAAGTCATAATGAACTGCTAGAAGGAAAACAAAGAACTCAGAGTTATGGTTAATGTATGACCCTTTTGTATAAAAAATTCTACTTAAATAGATAAGATCTGTGTGTTATGTGGTGAGGATAAGGCAGATGTTGCGTGAGAGTGCTGTGGCATTTGAGCCTTTAATGACTAAACATACTGTCAAATGCCAATGTCTGCATGAACTTTTTCTCTTTCAAGTCATATAATAAAATATTCATTTCCATGATATAAAAATCTGGTGAGTGAGGCAATGTGAAAATGTGAAACATGTAAAAATAAAGCTGGTAGGGAAATCAGAGGAAGAGAGTGACAAGTCCCTGTTCACTGGGTCCATATCCAATGTACTTTTCTCAGTTACGTGAGAAACTCAGTTTCATGAGACTGGTCTGATTGTACCAACTTACTACTTGCCAGGGAGAAACATCTCTGTTTGCTCAAGTCTTCGTTTGCGTATAAAGAACACAAAAAAGTACAACCTAACTTCACTTTGTTTTTTACGTGAAAGTTCCCAGCTTTTTTATTCTGTATTTCTGACAATGTGATCCATCCAAGTTTCTGAAATCTGCCATTTTTTGTCTTTAACCAATAGGGCTAATAGTCATCACTTAGTCCTGTATTACAATATCTTGAATGGCTAATGAAGTGTTAATCATGTTCAGTTTCTCAGATTTTACTCTTTGCTTCTAATGATTAGCTAGTTTTCCTTCCTTCCTTCCTTCCTTCCTTCCTTCCTTCCTTCCTTCCTTCCTTCCTTCCTTCCCTCTCTTTGTCTCTTTCTTTTTCCCTTCCTTCCTCCCTTTCCCTTTTTTCTTTTATTTGTGGCTGGATTGTAACAGCCACTTTTCAGATATTATCGCTAACACAGATGGCCTTAATTGAATATGCTCCTCTGTGTTGAACTTGTGCAGATATAGATTCACACTGACAATGTGGATCTAATTGCAGAAAGTAAGGTTATCAATTTCAGTGCATGTCCTGACATATTGCAGAATGAAATGGGTAGTTTATTTTGAAGATTTAATTGAAACTAAAATTATTGTTGTGAAAAATGTTTGGTCTTAATTTTTGTTTTATTTACTAATTACTAGAGTTTCCATATTATGCAAGTAGGCTAACAGACCAAATTTCATGCTGTAAAATAAACCTAGAAAGAAAAGCAGGAATTATTTATATATGAGACTTTATGATGGTCAGATTTTTGTTACTATTAAATAAAGTGAACCAAATCTGACCCCCCCCGGATCAGATTTCAACCACTGAGGGGTATCTTAGAGCACTTGGAAAATAGTGTCCCAGAATACATTGGATCAGTATTTATGATCAAAAGTTATGAGTTCTGTGGTAGCTTCTCCTTGAGTGTATAGGATTGCTGAAGTTTCTGGCATATGAATGGAATATCTGACAAAAACTCTCGTTAGGGGAACTCTGGAATCCTAATCAATATTTGTGTATGTGTATGTGTATGTGTATGTGTGTGTATTTCTACCTTCTTGAAGTTAAATAAAGCTAACTCTGGCAAAAATGATGATAAAAAAAGCAGCAAGGGGAACAGCAAAAGTGAAACTGGTCCCGAAAGTGGCAAGACGGCTGTTGTCTTCTCGTTGAAAAATGAAGTTGGAGGATTGGTAAAAGCGTTGAAACTCTTTCAGGTAAATGTAAAACATCATGACATAACTTTAAAAGTGACCATGTGCCCCATTACACACCTGTCCTCTGCTGTGAAACATCACTGAATCCATTTCAAAGAAACCAAATTTCATGAAGCTTTACAAAGGAAGTGTGTCTGCCAAACAATGAAGTGAGCAGATTTGCGTCAGCTATGTTTTATTAATTCTGAGTTAGCCTCTTAGCAATTCCTCAGGCTATAGTCAGATAAGAAAGTCAGTAATTAAAAATGGGAGTCTCACACCTGAGAAAGCAAATGCAAGAGGAGCCAACAGGCTATCTTTAAATATCAAGAGCCTGCAGCCTTATTTGATTTGTTAACATTTGAGTTGTGTGCATGTTCTATGAGCACATTTATTGCCTAAAATGAGATACATAAGGAGAGGCATTTGGTAGTTTCCTATGCCTCATTGTTTCATGAATTTAACGTCTTTTGGAAAGACGAGTCAATCTCCCCATATATAAGCTAGGGCTAGCTCTATTTTATAGAAATGTAGTAGCTTTTTTTCCAGGTCCAATTTGGTGGCTTGAACCCCCAAGAAAGAGCCTGGTTGAGGGGGAGGTTAGAAAAGCCTAGAAACACTGTTGCCCTCTTACCAGGGGAAACCTGATGGCTACCTTACTCTTCAGCAAGCATTGTCCCTTACAAATGCATCTGGTTTGGGGGCACTGGCTGCTGATTTGGGCTGCAAGCTAGGGAGCCCAGCTCTGTATGGTGCCTAAGGGCCTGTCGGTGCAGTGGAAAGGTGATTGGAATTGCAGTCAGAGAATTCAGACTTGTGTTCTCCTGGTTTGGCTAATCACTAGCTGCTTCCTAGCTTCAAGTTCTTCATTTGTAAAGTAGCGGTAATCATTCCTACCAAACAAGGTTGTTGTGATACACTAATATGAGTGAAAGGGCTTTGTCAAAGTGTACAGATAAGACGCCTTTTTTGTAAGGTCTCTTTGATGACCATGGAGGGGGAATTAGCAGCCTCATTTGGCAAATATTTCCTTGTTCTCTCTTGACCTGGAAGAAAGGATCAGGGACCATTAACAGTGGTAATGGAAATCTGGGGAAATATTTCGCACATAATTGTATCATCCAGGGCCGTCGCCATTCAGTGCCCAAAGGCAGGCCAGACTCCCTGGAGAAGGAGTTAGCAGCCCAGAGTTTTCACTAGGCCTTCAGCTAGTCATGGGGTCAGAGCTAAACCATTTAACCCATCCAAACCCCAGTTCCCTTGTCTAAAAATACCTACTCTGCTTCAACCAATGGACATTAAGAGCCCAAAGTGACACAGCATGTGTGTGAAGACTCTTGACCTTAATATTAGTCTTGCCTTTAATATCAGCCGATTTAGAAAATGCGGTGTTATTGTAAAGGTTAATAAAAACAGAAATAGAGTATCTAGTTTCCTGGTCTCAGGACTACTTTCTTTATACAGGGGAGGATCTGTTTGATTCGATCTTACTCTGTACTGGAAACCACCTATCCTGCTCCCGTGCTGAAAATTCTGAGACCATCCAGGATTGTATGAGGAAATGTGAATTGATAATTGCAATAAACCATCTGGTGTGATGGGGAGGTTTTGGCTTATTTAAGGGCAGGGTAGGGCGGAGAGGAGCACTTGGTCTTCAGTTAACTCAGGGGAAGGGTGGACTGCATCGCTGGGCAAATTTCAACCCGATAAATAAAGTACTAAATTGCTGCCCTCCCTTGAACACCTTATTGTAAGGAGAACTTTACCCCTGAAATCCGTCACAGGGTGAGGTTTGCAATGATGTATCCTTGCATGAACCTAGTCTGATATAGTTGATAAATGGTCCCATTTAGGTGTGTTTTTTGGTTGTTGTTTTGTTTTTGTTTTTGTTTTTGCCTGTAGAGATACTTTCTTGGCTGCTTTTCTTCCTTTTCTTTTTCTACAATGTGGGTTGCACTTTGGCTTGTGTCTCCCAACTATCAGTCGTTTTCATACCACCTGCCCAATGTCTGCCTCATTTGCTTGCCATTTGTACCATGTACTTATTTTTTCAAAGATTATTGTTGTTAAACTTTAACTTGTGAGGAAAACTTATACTGTTATAAAATCAGGGATTCGAGATTAGTTATGGTGATTTTTTTGAAACATGTGAAAATAAAAATATAAATTTGGGGATCATATGATATAAACTAATTTCCCCCCTCCAAATAGTCATGTACACCCCCCAGCGGGATGTGGGCTGTTCAAGAAAACAATGATATCCATAATTATAATACATTTTATAGGGCCCTGTGTATGCTCTTTTATGCCCTCTTTTTTTTTTTTTAAATTTTTTTCTTTCAACGTTTATTTATTTTTGGGACAGAGAGAAACAGAGCATGAACGGGGGAGGGGCAGAGAGAGAGGGAGACACAGAATCGGAAACAGGCTCCAGGCTCTGAGCCATCAGCCCAGAGCCCGACGCGGGGCTCAAACTCACGGACGGTGAGATCGTGACCTGGCTGAAGTCGGACGCCTAACCGACTGCGCCACCCAGGCGCCCCTATGCCCTCTTTTTTTAAAAAATAAGACGGGAAAAACGATATACAGTGTTTATTTCCATTAACAGAGGTAGTGGTTGGAAACATTTCCATGTTTTAGTCAACCAAAGAGCAAGGAGATGGTCTTTTCCTCCTCTGTGGGCACTTAGCACCTGTTCTTAAGAGTTGAATAAGAACAGCCTGTGGCGTCCCTTTTATTGTGCCCTGAAGGTAATTTAGAGATGTTGCTTACATTTCCACAGGAGAAACATGTCAACATGGTTCATATCGAGTCCAGGAAATCCCGGAGAAGAAGTTCAGAGGTTGAAATCTTCGTGGACTGTGAGTGTGGCAAAACGGAATTTAACGAGCTCATCCAGTTGCTGAAATTTCAAAGTACAATTGTAACGCTGAATCCGCCGGAGAACATTTGGACAGAGGAGGAAGGCAAGGCCAGCTTCTCCTTGTCGGGTGATTTAGCAATCTGAGAAATGTTGCAAAGAGGAAAATACAATCTGTGAGCTAATATTTTTGAACTCGCACTGTGTTTCCAACAGAGCTAGAGGATGTGCCCTGGTTTCCCCGGAAGATCTCTGAGTTAGACAAATGCTCTCACAGAGTTCTCATGTATGGGTCTGAGCTTGACGCCGATCACCCAGTAAGTGTCCAGTAAGATCCATTCCATGCAGGCTCTTCCAGCTCCACGCGTGTGCCAGCTAGTGTGCCATGTTGTGTGCTGTGACGCTTTATTGTAGAGCAATTTATTATGTATTCCCCATCACGGAGAGCAGACTTTCAAATGATAAAGCTTCCCTGTACATATGCGGTGGCTGGAAGCAGATTAGAAGGATGGCATTTCCACATAACATTTGTTCTTAAAAGGATTGGAGAGAGGAGGAGATTCAAAACCTTGGAGAATATTTCTGTAGTATTAGACAGCCTGAGATATACTTGCAGATGGTGACCCTTGGAAAAACGATGAACTGAAATTGATCACCCCTCTGAGAAATGAGGGAGGCCTAGGCATTATGGGGCTCAGTGAGAGAATAAAATTCTCCTCGCTATTTTCCTTGACTGGAGGTAGTTAGGAGCAGAGTAATGTGGTGGGCTTCAGTCTCAATGGAAGGGCAGAGGGTTTTAGAATGAGGTTGTGATGGAAAACACATCTCTTCCCACATCTACTCTGAATCTATTTACCACTATCTCTCGTCTATTCCAATAAAAATGGCCACCTGTAAAGAAATATGATACGTAGGTAAGCATTTCCCATTATTTCCTACCTCCCCCTTTACATCAGTTTTTATTTAACACAAGAGACCTGGAACTTCTTTATGGTCAGAATGAAGTATAGTTAATAGTCTGGGAGAAGTAAGCAATGTACTCATTTGTTACAAGCACGTTTTTCCTGGTGCCCCTTGTCGAAAAATGGGCAGATAAAAGAGTGAAACCCAAGCAGATCAGTCATGTTTATGGAAGGGCTTTGCAGTCTGAGGGTAATGGTGTACAGTTATTCCTTTATTTTAAATGGAAGAAATCTAGAAATGTGACAGTGTGACTATACTCTATGCAGTGGTTTGCCAAGTGTGGTCCCAGGATCGGCCCCATCAACATTACCTGGGGGTTTGTTATAACAAGCCCACATCTAAGTTTGAGAACCACTGCTTTAGAGGAAACTATGACAACTTCAATAAACAAGGAAATTTTCAATCGAATTAGTCATTTCACGCAATATACCAATTCAAACCAATTCATAATATACCATTCAAGTAATGGTGAAACAGACCTAATTCAACTGCATTATTTTCAAGAAGCTGAATTTATCCAAAGATGTGGTGTGTTACATTTGCCAGTCTAAAATTTCAGAATAATTCACAGTAACTCATGGGTGACGCTCCCAAATGTTAGAAAAACACTCAAAAGTGCCTTTAATAATCATCCATTTGTTATCTTCTCCTTTCCCACTTCCAGAAGAGTCAGAATTAGCACAGACGCCTGATTTAAGAGTTTAGCAGTAATGGGACTTTCCGGATACCAGCTGTTAACTTGCAAGATGACCTTGGGCGAGTCCCTCTATTTTTGCACCTCAAATGCTTTATGTAAAAAGTGGAAATAAAATTCTTATTGACCTCCAAGGGGCGTTTGAAAAGCCTACTTAATAAAACAACTGGAAAGCATTTTGGCAAGAGTAAATGCTTAATCCCAGGGATGGAAATGCTGTGTCATTCAGATCAGTGCCTGGATAGTAAATGAATTTTTGCTAACCTCGTATTTCCAAATGTTCCCCTTAGTCTAGTTTTTAAATTACTCGACCTGGAGAAAGGGGGTCAGCTTTGTTAGTGGAGCAACCACAGGAACCACTGACCTTGCTTTGAAAAAAAAATTGATTCCGATACTCAGTGTGAATTTTTCTGTGTTTAATTCTGTTCTGTTATTCCTAATTATACCTACTTTATGATACCTTCTCTTATTTTCTGTGCAGCCAGTTGAAATAATTGCAAGTACTTAGCAATCTACTATCTCACTCGTCATTTTTTTTTTTTAATCACATGTATTCCTTTTATAAGCACGCCAAATGTTCGTTATGCAAAATCTGGTATTGGTAAATTGGTGTTTTTCGTGGGTTATTATTTGATGAGCACAGAGAACGTTGTCTAAGGACTTTGGGTGCCTGGGAAGAATCTCAGTTTCAAGACAGGGATTATCGTGTTAGGATGGCACTCTTGCTCTTGGTTGGCGTGGAAGGAGCTGGGATGGGAGAGTCAGGTTGCTGAGGCTACCTAGAAAGGGTTAAATATCTATCTAGGTCAGTGTCTCAAACTTTAATGGACAAACAAATCACCTGGAGGGTCTTTTCAAAGTGCAGATGGGAGTTCTGGGATTCTACGTGTCTGGTGAGGTCCCAGCTGAGGCTTTCACTGGGGGTCTGCTACACTTTGAGTAGCAAGGATCTGGACTGGGAGGGTCTCTCAAAGTGTGATTCATGGCCCACCCATAAAGTGCTTATTAAAAATGCAATTCCTTGGAGCTCAGCCCCCTGAATCAGAACTTTCAAGATGGACCCTAGAATCTGCATTTGAGAGGATTTGCAGGAGATCCTGATGAGCTCTAGTGTTTTGAGAACAAATGTTCTAGCTCAACAATTGTCAACCTTAGCTTTCCATTCAAATAATCTGTGGAGAATTAAAAAAACTACTAAGGCCAGTCTCACCTCAGAGTGCTGAAATCAGAACCTCTGGGAATGCATCTAGGTTTGGAGTATTATTTGTTTATTTATTTTTCTTTTAAATGTTTATTTATTTTGAGAGAGAGACAGAGAGACAGAGAGAGAGAGAGAGAATGCGTGCATGAGCAGGGGAGGGACAGAAGGAGAGAGGGACACAGAGAATCCCAAGCAGGCTCCCGACTGAGCATGGAGCCCAAGGTGGGGTTTGATCTCACCAACCATGAGATCATAACCTGAGGTGAAATCAAGAGTCAGATGCTTAACTGACAGAGCCACCGGGTGCCCTGGAGTATTATTTAAAGCTCCCCAGGGGAGTCTAATATTTTACCAGTGTTGAACGATTTGGGAGAGCTGCTTGAGTGCCAACGCACACTTGGCTGAGCTCTTTAGGGTACTGGCTGGGTCTTTAGTTCTCCTTGATTTAAATGGAGAGAGGAAGGATGGGTATGCGACAGATATTCACTGGGGACTAGGGTTGCCAGCCTTAACAAATAAATATATAGGATGCCCAGTTAAATTTGAATTTCAGGTAAATGAGGAATAATTTCCTGGTATGAGTATGCTCCAAATATTACAAGGGTGCCCTCTATTTTATCTGGTAACTTATCCCTGCCTTCAGTCCAGAATAGATGGCCAAGGAATTCTTTGTCCCTGTAATCACTGGTGTAGCTGGGGTCTCTTTTATTTTGCTAGTCCACAGCTCCAGCCTAGAAGCTCTGGATCACCACTGGTGTTTGCGTAACCACTGCCATCCGAGGCTAATGAGGCACGATGAGTAAATCACTCTCTTGCATGCCTGGGAAAAGGTGCAGGTGTTTGCCAAGGAGAGGCAGTCGAGAATCTTTGGGAAACCCAGCAGACAACGATGCTTGCAGGATGGTGTCTGGTTTGGCAGGAGCTGGGGAACAGGTGCTGTGCTTTTCACATGACTCTTTTCCCTTTGTCAGGCCTTCTTTCCTCTTGAGTAATAAAGGTGCTTGGAACTCGTCAGTTTTAGCATCCTGGGCTGCTTGGTATCACTAGGGAGTTGAAACTTATACTTTCTCATCGAAAGCAGGAAACCCATTTTCAGGTCACAGGCCCATTTGTGAATGTGGTAGCTACGGTCACGTCACTTTGCGTGTGCACATTATAAGTTTTCATAAGCCTGCCTGTGAATACTGGTTTGAAAATTCCCAATTCATAGCAGAAGAAAGACAGCACCAGCTTCTCTGGTGCGGGTACTTCATTTCTGCAGCGTGTTTGGGTGATCTCAGATACTCTCTGTATCTGAGAGTATCTGTTCAGATACTCTCTGTCTCCCGCCATTAGGAGTGCTCTTCTGAGAGAAAGGCTGTTGGCAGTGGAAGTTCTTTACCTCAGCCCAGCAGACAGTCCTGAAGGCCAGTTCTCCTCCAACCATACAAGAGAACGGAATGATTTTCTCTGAGTTTGAGGTTCCTCTGACCAGCCCACCTTTGCAGAAGCATGCTAGCCACAGCAGGGGTAGTCTAGGCCTTTGTGGGCCTGTCCCAGCTCTCCCCTCAGAGCCAGGGATCCCAGCGGCCCGTCTTGCCTGGCCTCCATTCTCAGAGTGGTCACTGCTTCCTGGCTACCTCTTAAGGTTGCAGGGGTTGCAGACATAAGAAGTTAAATTGAAACAACTCCTTCTGGGTTTCCAGCGGTTTGAAGAAACAACCCCAGAAAGAATTGATTGAAAGTACCTGAAGGAAAGGAGAATGGAAAGTCTGTTGACAAGAGGAGAGATTCTTGAGTAAACCAGGAGCTTCCTCTCAGTAGTAGTCCGCCTGACAGAACAGTGGCAGACAGGATGTTTAATTTCCCAGGTGCATGATGATGAATAAAAGTCTCACAGTTGCTAACGACTAAAGAGCCTCACGGGAAGTCACCGTGGAATGGAACTAACTTGCTATGCTGTGCGTGAATCCCTTATGATCGATTTTGCATTGTGTGGCTATCCTCCTAAGAAAACAGCAAAACCTCTTTAATTCATGCTAATTTGGGGATTCCGTGATTATTCTGAATGATAGGATTTTTAATAAATGTGCATTTATTGGTTATTTACACAAAATTACATTTAGGTTAACTTACTGAGTCACCGTGTTAGAGGGACCTGTTTTAATGAACAGGGTAAGATTGACTTGTGATTAACATCAATTACATGTAAATGATACTTGAACACCAAAGGTGTCATTCACTTTAGCCTGAATTCCCGCGCATCCCAAATTAGTACAACCCAAATTTAATGAGGTTTTACTGTAAGCACAATTCGCTTCTGCCTGTGTCATCAAGATGGTCATCCAAGGATCGGATTTACATTTGAATTGAACACTCAAGAAACACCCCAGTGATTTTCTTTTAGGCCTTCTGCAGCTACTTTTTGGTACTTTGTTAAATAACTTAATCTCTTTTCTGTTTAAGGGATTTAAGGACAATGTCTATCGACAGAGAAGAAAGTATTTTGTGGATGTGGCCATGGGTTATAAATAGTAAGTACCTGTGTAACTCTTTTCTGTGACTTGTTGCTGGCGAATTAGGGAAAACACACACTGTGCTAAATAGACCTGTCTTGTCTTCACTTTACCTTTTGCAGAAGGCAGGTACGAGCCATTTTAAATACTCACCAACTTTGTAGGGTTTCAATGCCAACACTGATGTTTGACATGCAGGTATAATTGTAAAATAATGAGTCCTGCAGGTCACAGGCCAAGTGCTACATTTTCACCATTGTCTTTGCTGCTCTACCCAGACAAGGTGCCATTTTTATATACTCTGTAGGGTCTAGAAAATGTGTTTAAAAATTTTTTGGGGGGGCACCTGGGTGGCGCAGTCGGTTAAGCGTCCGACTTCAGCCAGGTCACGATCTCGCGGTCTGGGAGTTCGAGCCCCGCGTCGGGCTCTGGGCTGATGGCTCAGAGCCTGGAGCCTGTTTCCGATTCTGTGTCTCCCTGTCTCTCTGCCCCTCCCTCGTTCATGCTCTGTCTCTCTCTGTCCCAAAAAATAAAATAAACGTTGAAAAAAAAAATTAAAAAAAAAATTTTTTTTTTAATGTGTATTTTTGAGAGACAGAGACAGCGTGAATGGGAGGGGGCAGACAGAGAGGGAGACACAGAACTGGAAGCAGGCTCCAGGCTCTGAGCAGTCAGCACAGAGCCCCACGAGGGGCTTGAACCTATGAGCCGTGAGATCATGACCTGAGTTGAACTTGGACACTTAACCGACTGAGCCATCCGGGCACACCCGGAAAATGTGTTTTCATTTTACTTTTGATTTGACTTGTCAGTAATCTGCTTCAACGTCCAGTTTCCCCAGTGAAAGTAGAAGATTCAGCAGGATTGGTACAAGGGTTCATGTAAGCGGCATTAATAAAAAATACATGTGTTTGCTTTACATGGAAAGGGAAATTCGCTATAAATTGGAGGGTTTATGGAAGACTTTCTTACCTAATCCCAGATCAGGGTGGGGATAAAGTTGGAGAACCTCAGGATTGGGGTTAGGACCATGCATAATGCATGGTGCTAAGTAGCAGTGACAGGATGTTTGAGACCAGTAATGATGTCATGTGTTGACTGCAGGCCGTGTGTAGGAAAATGGAGTGGATGTTAGGATATTCTGCTCACATTAATAAAGCTCATAGACTGGGGCGCCTGGGTGGCGCAGTCGGTTAAGTGTCCGACTTCAGCCAGGTCGCGATCTTGCGGTCCGTGAGTTTGAGCCCCGCGTCGGGCTCTGGGCTGATGGCTCAGAGCCTGGAGCCTGTTTCCGATTCTGTGTCTCCCTCTCTCTCTGCCCCTCCCCCGTTCATGCTCTGTCTCTCTCTGTCCCAAAAATAAATAAACGTTGAAAAAAAAAATAAAGCTCGTAGACCATCACACTGCTGCCTTTCCTTTGTCTGGTGTGTGATCGGCTACATGAACCTTGTCTTCAGAACAAAATGTAAATCCATACCCGATAGGAGAGATTCTTTCTTATTTTACTTGTGAGTAGTTGAGAAGCTTGACTGTCCTGTGGGGCAAATTTTCCTTGGTGAGAATCTCAGACATTTTGTGTGTTTTAGAGAGTATCAGTGTTTGCTTTATCCTTTTCCTCTTTTTTTTTTTTTTTTTCATTAAGGAATATAACACACAGGGGCTTAAAGCAAAGTCAGACAAAGGACCCCACATCACACCCGTGATTGGATCAGTTGTTGGCTCATGTATAACTTCCTTTGTTGCTTTAGTGCTCTTCCCTTCCTCCTCCCAAGACCCAGACACCTTTTGCTCTTTCTCCACCATGTTTATGATCCTAAAAACCAAAACCACTTGGCACATGCTTTTCCACATGTTTCTCCTCCATTTTTTAAAATGTTTATTTATTTATTTTGAGAGAGTGAGTGGGAGAGAGGGAAAGAGAGAGAATCCCAAGCAGCCTCCTCACTCAGTGCGGAGCCTGATGTGGGACTTAATCCCACCACCCTAGGATCGTGACCTGAGCTGAAATCAAGAGTCAGAGGCTTAACTGACTGAGCCACCCAAATGCCCTTGTCTACTTCATTTTTATTTCCTTTGTTCCAAGCAGCTTTTAAAAAAATTTTTTTAAATTTATTTTATTTTTGAGAGAGAGAAAGAGAGAGAGGAAGAGAGAGAGAGCGAGAGAGTAAGGGAGGGACAGAGATAGAAGGGGAGAGAGAATCCTAAGCAGGCTCCACACTGTCAGTATAGATCCTGATATGGGGTTCTATCTCATGAACCCTGAGATCCTGACCTGAACCCAAATCAAAAGTCAGACACTTAACCGACTTGAGACACCCAGGTAACCCCGCTCCACCCCTCAAGCAGTTTCTTGACTGCCTTTAGCTTCATGTGACTTTCTACCCCTCACAATGTCAGCATACATAAGGCTTGTCCTGGCCCAAGCCGACCTCCTGCCCCATTTTTACCCTCAGCACCATCACTCACTAGCCCCATCTCCCATTGTTTCCCAGTCAGATTGCTAAGAGGGGACTCTGATGGGCTGAGCTCACTTTTTCACATTAGGGTCTGATGAGTGATTGTGAGACTTAAGATTTGCTCCTCTTGTTTCACAGATTGTCCCCAGGGGAACCATGTCATACATGGGTCCTCAGAAGGGGGGGTGGGTGGGACAGGTCATTAGGGCATGAACTCCCCAGGACATGATAAAAGCTCAGCGCTTGGCAGAGCCTTTTTTTAAAGACAAAACAGATGGATAAATATGTATTTTATGCATAGATGATATATGTATTATATATGTGAAAATATATGTATGTACATATATGTATTTATGTGTGTGTATATATATGTATATGTATATATAAAGGGTTTTATTAGCATAGTGATCAAGGGTCTATCTCAAATGTTACTAATTTCTTCTTGGTAGATTCCAGAAACTGGACAAAGCAAGCTGATATTGTGGTGACACTAATAGAATTGGTATATATGAGTCAAACACTTTCAAAGAGCATTGATAATGGGGAGTGTTTGTGTTTTAAGGAAAATATATTGAGATGGAGAGAAGAGGCAAAGAACATGTAGTGAAAATGATGGAGGGTGAGGTTCTCAAAGCACTAACAAGAGTTTACATTCGCCACCTTCCCTTAGCTGAAGAGTAAAATTGAGTTGCCGTGTCTATGGAAAACAAAAGTAAAAATTGGTGGTTGGAAATGGTGGACATTTTTTTTTTCCTGCAAAAAGCTTATTGTTTCCGTTTGGTCCACTACTCAGGAGAAGGGTCCAGGATGGTTAAAAAGCTGCCTAGTGCCTGCAGGGAGGGACTCAGGCAGAAGCCTTGGCACCAGGGGATGCCAGAGGGCCTCTCAAAGAATGAAGTTTTGGAAGAGATACCTATGTGGCCCAGCCTGGGGGGCCGCCAGCCTGTGGAGTTAGCCAGGGGTTGCCATCTTCTTGCTGAGTTTCACCTGCTCATCTAGGGAGTGGTTCTCTAGGAAGTCACAGAGCTGGGGGTCTGTGTTGGCAGAACCTGGGCATGAGATCCAGAGGGCCTATTTCAGGTTCTTCTCCAGAACCATGGCAGCTTCCATGGCACCCAGGGTTTAACCCACTCACCCTAGGATGGCTTTTGTGTGTCCTGGAAGAGGGCCAGGCTGCTGTGTTGTTTTGCGTCTTCAAGAGGTGCTGGGCATCCTCGTGCTTCTCCTTGGCCAACTTGGGGAAGAAGTGCTCATGCCTTTCAGAGCCACACGAGCATGGTGGAAATAGAAGCCCAGAGAGAGGTAGGTGCAGGAGGCCAGCAGATGCATGCCGACCAGGCTGTTGATGGTGGCCTCCTCCTCGGTGGAATAATTCTGACCAAATTGGGAGCTCAGCATTGGTGGGCGATAAACAGGCTATGCTCAAAAGATGGTGTTGGCTGGTTCCAGAGGCAGAGTGTGGCTGAGAAGATGATTCCAAAGGTTATGTATGAATGGAAAAGAGGTTGGAGGGTGGTGGGAGCCTGGGTCTGTTCCATTCAAACGCTGTTGCAACAGGACACAGACTTGCAAGACCCGCAGCTGGAAATGGTAGAGATTCTACACAGAGAAGGCTCTGGATGGAGCTGAAACATTCCAAGATCTGGCCCCTGTTTGCAGGGCTAGGGGGTGCTTAGTTTCAAGGGCCCTGATGTTCAAGAGGCTGAGGTTGGCAGGAAACCGCCAACTCATCATTATACAGGGAGAAACTACTCTCATATGACTCACAAAACTCCCTGTTGTCATGACCCCAGAGAGGCTAAATGCTAACCTGAATGTTATTTGGTGGATATAGAGTCAAACCAAACGGTGTTTAAGAGAGTCTGGAATCCAGGGGCATTATAAGCCTCTCCCGGGACAGTGCTGAGTCCAGATTGACTACCTCTAACAACAAAGAGATTAAAAACAACAAAATGGATTAGAGCACTGGAGCCAGACAGTCTGGGGTTCAAGTCCTGACTCCACTGCTTCCTGGCTGGGTAATCAACCTCACCGTGCCTGTTTCATCATCTAGAAAATGAGTCTCCAAATACGATCCATCTCCCAGGGTTGTAGTAAGGATTACCGAAGAGAAGGCACGTGTTGTGTTTAGCACAGGCCCTGGCACACGATTTGTGATCATGTGTCACTTATTATCATATCATATGTCACTTATTATTACATCTTCCCCCTTCCCTTTTGTCACAGTCTGTCTTCAGTTTCCAGTTGAACTATTATTGTTTAGCTCTTTAGCTATGCTAACACCATGCTGCCACCTTAACAAATACTGTAGCTCAAATGTCGCAAGAAGTAATCCTTAGATGAAAACGACTTCAGTTCCCCATTTAAAGACTGTTGCCTATACCAAAGCTTTCTGGGCAGAGCGACATCCTTCTTTAGGGAAAGATTTCATAGAAAGCAATCATAGTCCCATTTGTGTGTGTGGGAAGCTGCCACAATACAGATACAGATCGTCAGTTGCCTTGGTGCTTCTTGTAAGTTGCCAGAGTGAGGAAGATGCCTATCAGGAGAGGTTAGATCTGGAAAGCACAAACCCAGGACCTGTGGAAAGTAGAGAGAAAAGAATCATTCCTTAATGCCTTTTATGTCACTGTTGCTGTGGCTTCTCTGAATATGAGTTTGAGGATAGCTAAGGGCTAGCTATTTGTGTGTGTGTGTGTGTGTGTGTGTGTGTGTGTGTGTTTATATATGTGTGTATGTGTGAGCGTGCACACAAGCCCATGGAGTGCTGGGGCTCAAGCTCGGGTTCTGGTGCGTGTGGGTGTGGGGCACAGGTGCTAACGAATCCCAGGTGGGCCTGGCCCATTGTCTCCAATTTGCCATGAAGTAAGTTAGGTTTCCTTTCAGTTTACAAAAAATAAAGATGCAATTTCTAATTGAAATAGGCATTTTTCTAGTGCTGATGGCTTTCTGAGAGCAAAGGAAAAAGATGTCAACACAATAATAACTTAAAATAAGCTCCTTAGAGTGGCTTCTGGCAGCATGCTACAATCTGATTTTCCAATCCGAAGCTTGGAACCTCCGGTCTGAGAAGCAGATTACTTAAAATTGACGTGGTCCTGAAAAATCCAGCATGAGATGTCCCAGCAAATTAGTCTGGTGATAAAATTAGGGGCCGTTCTGACAGGTGGAGAGCAATTCAATTCCCCTTAATAATTAGTTAAGGCTTTCTGGACCCTGAGCAGGCAAATATATGGTGAGAGATACAGACAGAGATGGAGTACCGATGGTTGGGGTTGTTGTAGGGATTGGCACGATGTAGTGTGAGGTGCTGAGGGTTTAGGGAGGGAAGAGAACTGAAATGCAGAATAATAGATATTGAAACCATGGCCAAGAAGCCCTCCGGGGGATTCGTGTTGAATACTGTATTTTCTGTGATAGTCTTGAAAGGATAAAGCAGGGGGAAAGAATCAACACAAGCAGAGAAAATGAAAAAATTCCAGTCTATGATGAAAAAACAGCAGGCTCAAAGTATGCATTACCATGAACCCGAAAGAGGAGAGGGAGCAGGGAAGGTGTCGGCACGCTGAGAACCGTCGATGGGTGCCACTCAGGCGAGTCTCTGATTGACAGCGCTGCTGAGAAACATGATTGATTACCCAGAGGTCCACCACTGCCTGCAGACATGCCTGAGCCGTGTGGCCACGAGTGTCGGGAAGGCCTAATTGCCTCACCAATAATAGCAGAGGAAAACATTCATTAGTGCAAATACTTCTCCATAGAAGACCTGAGAATGAACGCCCTGGATTGAGAGGGCACTGTTTCTAAAATCCTGTGTGAGAGAATGCGAATCACCCCTGGTTCTCCCCAACCCAAATAGAAGAAATTCCTGGATAAACAGAAAAAGAAGTACCCCTCGATTAGATGGTGCGATGTGCGTGCAGACAGTTCAGAGAAAATGGAAGTGCGTGGGGGGCAGATGGCATGTGGAGGAAGAGAAAATTATGACTGTGATATGGTAGCTGTTAGGTTTGTCCGAAACTATCCAGCTTTCTGTCATTGGCACCTTCATATTTTAACCTTGGCATTAGCTTTGCTGCATTTCTGTAGCTTTCACAATTGCTAGGTTATTGGGGAAGAAGAATCAGCAATACATTTTTTTTTCAATTGACTAGAAATAAATGCATTTTTCTTTGAGGGCTATTATAACGATTATTCCTCAACAGTATGCATGCATATTTAATTATATTTTTGGTGTGTCTGTGGGGGTGGGAGTTATGTCAATCCATCTTACTCTCTTGGAAAGAGGCCCCGAGCTCTGACTTTAATTATGCCACTCTTGTTTGCTTAAATTGATTTTGAATATTATTGTGATTGTGTTTTGTTATGGATGTACTTTCTTCTGGTTGAAATTAAGGGAGTACATGAACCTTCCGTCCTTCTCAAGGGGCTACGTCCTCTTTTATTTATTATTTATTTATTTTTAGTCCATGGAATCTGAAATGTAAATAGGTAAATGCAATGTCAGAGGGTAAGGTAAACAAGGGAGATTCAAAACGGTCAGAATTTGCTTCAAGTTGGAAAATTCCCTGACCTGCCAAGAAAACTCATTTGACTTCAGATGATGTCAGAGAACCACTTCAGTCCATCTCGCAGCCTTAGTTTTCTCCTCTGTGAGTTGGGGATAATAATATCTCTTCTGCCTTCCTCCTGGGAGTATTTTGAGGATTCAATGAAATCAATGGAACATTGCCGTACAGTGTACTTTATTCTTATCTCTCTCAAAACAATAATCAAAGAGTCTACACCAAAAGCCTGGGGTTTACTCAGACTCCTGGCCCACTTGGAGGGCCTTGGTTGCTTTCTCTGGTTTTTCTTTCAATGTGGGAGGCAGTGTGTGGTGTGCTTAAGAGTGCAGAAGCCTGGGGTGAATTCCGGCTTTAAACACTTGCCCGCTGAGTGGCTCCTACAAACGATTTGTCTTTTATGCCTCAGTTTCCATATCTGGGATACGGGGGTAACTCTACTACTGCTTTTTAGGATTGTTAAAAGGATTAAGTGAGCTAATATATTAGCAGTACTTAGAACACCGTATAGGAAATGCTACATAAGTGCTTGCTAATATTATTCTAATTTTTCTCACTTCAACTGGTCTCTCCTTTTTGTCTACCCGCATGTTCCAAATCTTTGTATTACCTTTTGGTTAATACCCTTCTCCATTCCCCTTGGCCAAGACTCTCTTTAGGCCCTGAAATTGTCTGATTTTTTTACACTGTATTGGTTATTTATTGCCGTATAACAAATGACCCCCAAATTGAGCAGCTTAAAACAACAATTTACTATCTCACAAAGTTTTTGAGGGCCAGGAATTAGAGGGGGCTTAGCTGGGTGATTGTGGATCAGGGCCTGTCATGAAGCTAGAGTCAAAGTATTGACCAGGGAAAGCTTAGGGCTGGAAGATCTATTTCCAATATGGTCATGCACATGGCTGTTGGCTGGATGCCAAAGTTTCTTACAACATGGGTCCCTCCACTAGGCTGCCAAGTGTCCTCAAGATAGGGCAGCTGGCTTCCCCCAAATCAAGTGGCCCGAAGGTAGAATCTACCATGCCTTTTATGACGTAGCCTCAGAAGGGACATACCATCACTCCTGATGTAGTCTCTTGTTTTCATTGCCCAACCCTGCCACCCTATGGGAGGGGACACATGGGATAGAGGCCAGGAGTCAGGCTTCACTGGAGGCGAAGGAGGTTGGCTGCCATATACCGAGGTTGTGTTCAATTTTATTTCTTCAAGACCCTCTTGAACAGCTCCGCCACACTGGGTCTAGTGTACTGTCTGTAGAAGTCCTCCTCATGAGAGCACGGGAGTGGCAGCACATGTGGAAGAATGGATAGACTTTGGAGCTAGAGGGAGCTGGGTTTGAACTCCTGCTCCACTAAATACACTCGGGGGCCATGAGCGCTGACCTAGTCTCTCTGCGTCTCGGTGCTCTTACCTTAAAACGGGCACGATATTTACCCACCTTGTTGGTTGGGGGGATTACCAGTGATTACAGGGTCCAGGTGCTGGCTGGTGTAAGCTGGGGTTGCATCTATAGATGTGATTATTATTATCATGTGTTAAGTAGCTGGTGTTCCTCGATTCTGTGTAATCATTCGTTAAGCTCATTTAAAATGAATAAAAGACCTTAAGGAGTGAATAAATCAGGGAATTTCAGGCTCCATGGTGGGCTGGGTTAAAGGAGCTTTCCAAAAATATATGCGTGTATGTGTGTGTGAGTGTGTGTGTGTGAGTGTGTGTGTGTGTGTGTGTTCACTTTTCAGTTTCATGTAACTCCTGCATGCAGCTCGCTTCTTCAGTTGAAACATTGCCCTCTCCAAGGCCTTCCCAGGCCAGTGAGTGCGGGTTGCATCTGGACTGTGTTGGCTCAATCCCTGAATGGCTGACGGTGGTAGGAGTGTTCACTGTAGATACCACTCAGTTAGCATATTCGGGTAGTTTTTGCTTCTTTCAGTAAAATTCCTGCCATGTGCTGGACACTGTGCTCAACACTTTGCTTATTTTTGCTCATTTAACCTCACAAAAAAACCTTTGGGATAGGTGCCATTATTGTGCTCATTTTGAAGATGAGAAGACTGAGGTTCAGAGACCTTAGGAAATCTGCTAAAGGTGACACAGCTGATCATGTTACCTGCATAAGCACCAGCCGTGGATGCTTTAACTTCCCTGAAATTGAGCAATCAGTTGAAGAGTAGGAAGAAAAAAGCAAATATTGTAGGCCTGGGTTTATTTCCCGGACGACCAGAATAGATTCTGAATAAGGTTGCTTACAGGACTCTCAAGTGTACTTCTCTCTCTTTTTTTTAAATTTTTTTAAATGTTTTATTTTATTAAAAAAAAATTTTTTTTAACGTTTATTTATTTTTGAGACAGAGAGAGACAGAGCATGAACGGGGGAGGGTCAGAGAGAGGGAGACACAGAATCTGAAACAGGCTCCAGGCTCTGAGCTGTCAGCACAGAGCCCGATGCGGGGCTCGAACTCACAAACCACGAGATCATGACCTGAGCCAAAGTTGGCCGCTTAACCGACTGAGCCACCCAGGCGCCCCAAAATGTTTTATTTTATATTTGAGAGACAGAGACAGCATGAGCAGGGGAGGGGCATAGAGAGGGAGACACAGAATCTGAAGCAGGCTCCAGGCTCTGAGCTGTCAGCACAGAGCCCGATGCGGGGCTCGAACTCACAAACTGAGATCATGACCTGAGCCAAGGTCGGAAGCTCCACCGACTGAGCCACCCAGGCCCCCCTCAAGTGTACTTCTCTTAAAGACACGCTCCATCGTTGCTCAAGAAGCCACGTCTGTAGCACTGCCACGTGACATAGGTGATATCATACACAGGTTGAAAATAGCAGTCACAGAACTAAGACTTGGCATTTTAAAAAGTCATTCTCTTTACAGAATTCTCAGCATATTTGAAATGCACAGTTCTTGTATGTGTTCGGTTCACTTAAGGCTTTATGGAGCCAGGACTTAAACCAGCCAGTCTGACTTCAAGGCTAAGCCATGTCACAGGGTGCCTGGAACATGTACCTGGCCCTGGCGAGGTAGAGCCATGTCCCAAACTGTGTAGCAATTTCGCCTGGACTGCCGCGTCCTGTGTTCTTCCTGTCCTGCCTGAGGCCTGCCCCTTGTGGGATAGATGATGGAGGGAAATAAACACAGCTGCGCTGAAGCTTGAAAAACAACTGCCAGGGATTTGTCCCTCTCTGGCTTTTTCTAGTCGCCAAACTATTTATTTCTTGATTTTTTGATTTAACAGAATTGCACCCTTTGTGATTCGTTTGCTGTGAGCATAAGTACACAGCTAAACAGAGACTCTAAAACAAAACAGCCCCAAATGGGGACTGGCATATTTGAAAAGTGCAATCACCAGCCCAGCAGGCACATTCAATTTGGGTGAGCCTGCGAATATTCTACTCCGCTCCATCAGAGAGAGAATCCTCTCATTCAGCATGGACTGGCGATGATTCTAACCTCCTCTTCTCATCAAAGCAGAGGAAGGCTATTTTGCCACCCTCCTCTTCCCCCACCCACAGCCCCAGATACCACATGTCAACACAACTTTCTGGGACTGAAATGCCAAGCACTCGAAGATGTTGAATAGATACATAGTATGGAATGGATATGACTTCCAAGCCAGCATCTCACTTCTTGGGAGGTCTTCTCTGTTTCCTCTTGTGCTACATGACTCTGCAGGAGTCCCCTAGGTTTGCAAAGAAAAGGAAGGAGGGGGACAGATCAGAGACACAGGCAGGCTCCAGACCTCCAGTAGAACTGTTTGGCGGATAATGGTAGAGCCGATGCCACCCTGCGCTTACCTCCCGCGCCCACGACTGTCCACACGGGGGTTTCCCGACCTCAGGAACCTGTGGCGACTTAGCTTTTGTTTGAGCTGGAGGATTACCGATGCTGTGTCTTTCCTAGGAGGCATTTGCAATTATTGCAACTTGCAGAAGTATAACTGGGGTGGCTCCACTTCACCTTCCTAGAAATTTCAGTTGACCCTAGCATTTCTCATTTCATGGGAGAAAAGGCATGATTTATGGATCCTGCTTGGTTTCAGAATGTAGCTAAAAGGAATACATTACTAACAGGAGTTGTGAGCGCCACACTACCTATTTTTAGATAGGTGAATCTTAATTGGAAACATCACAAATAGAAGGTGGAGGAAGAATGAAAGGGAAAAGTTCTGCTTTCTTAACAGGGAAGAAAACTTAACGGTGGGGGGCGGCAAGTTTTTATCCTTAGTTCTATTTTCCTCATCAGTTTTGCTGGCAGATGGTCACCTTGATGAATTGTGGGCTTTGTTGTGATGTGGGCCCAAGCTTTAATTTTTTTTCCCTTCTCTGCCTTTTTAGGAGACGCACCTTAGAAGGCAAATATGTTTTTCCCCTACTGAGCTAATTGTATCCCATTCCATTATCCTCCATTGATTTGCTTTCCCAGGTTTTGAATGAAACTGAGATATATGTGGCTGTTTGGGTACTTTGTGACTCCTGCATAAACACCAGTTGTTGATGCTTTAATTTCTCTGAAATGGAGCGGTAAATTGAAAAGTAGAACAAAACCAAATATTTGTTGTGCTGGGGTCATTTCCCAGATGACTGGGATGGTTTCTGAGGAAGGTCACATTAGGATTTTCAAGAGTGCTTCTTCTGGAGAATCTAAATATCTTTTTCTGCTCAGGAGGCCACGCCTCTTTTTCTTTTTCTTTTTCTTTTTCTTTTTCTTTTTCTTTTTCTTTTTCTTTTTTTCTATCTATGTAACAACTTCCATCTGACATAGATGATATTATACACAGGTTGAAAACAAGAGCAGAAGAATTAAATGATTGGGTTTTTAAAAAGTTATTCTCTCTACAGAAGTCTCGGCGTATTTGAAATGCATAGTTCTTGGAAGTATTTAAAAGATGTCAGGCTTTATGGAAGAATCATTTTCATGCCAAATGTTTCTCTCTACCTGAAGTTCAGCTCAATGGCTGAAAGGAAGGGAGCCTGAGAATTGAAAGAAAGACAAAAGGGGAAATTGATTTGGAAAAGTTTTCTCCTTTTCAATTTTTGGGCTTGGCGGGTTTTTTAGATGTGCATGAATGCCTCAGTAGGATGTTGTCTGATTATAACATGGCTCCCACAGCTGGGGAAAACATTAGCACAGTATGGCCTGGTGTCACTGACAAGGACAGGAGTTGCACCAAATTCTAACTTCTTTCACAGGGAATGAGATACGAGTATTTTACTTTAAAATGATTTCCAGGAACATGAAGGATTAAAATTATTTTCCACGAGTCCTGTCTGAGAGGTGTATGGATTTATACAGAAGAGTGTTGTTTTGTCTTCAGACCTATTCCCAACCCTGCAGGGAAGTGATGAGATTTTATTCATTCCTTTTTGCCTGGAGAAAGGGATCCAACTGTACTGAGTACCTGTTAGGTGCTAGGCATTGGCCCAGGTGCTTTCCAGATGACATCATGTGATCTTCTCAGCATTGTATGGTTGTCTTATTTCCCTCAGTTTCAAATGAGGAAACAGAAGCCAACCTCCATGCTTCCTACACATTAGGTACTTAGTACCTTGCACTGAGGTGTGTTGGTGAAGTGTGGGGTCCCTAGGCCTAGCCTTCCATAATCTGAATCCCTGATGTGCCACTTACTGGCTGTTTGATCTTGGACAGATGACTATGTCTGTAAGCCTCAGTTTCCTCAACCATAAAATAGGGATACTAACAGCCATTTAATTACTTGAGAAGGTGAGCATTATATGACATTATCCATGTGATATGCTATTATGTTCCTGTTATTGTTACAGTTACATGAATGGATGGATGCTATTATCAGTTTCCTTAGGGCCATGAACTGTAGGGTAACCATATTCACTCATCCACCACTAAAAGACATCAGGGCCCAGTAATTAGCAATGTTTGGTCCCTGTTGGTCATGATGCAAGATGTATGGGATTACATTTGGAGTCCTTGGAGACCCTGGGCTGGGTCTCTTCATTCCAGTGTGCCCTGAGATTTTGGCTGCTATTGAATTGCAGCTCTTTTCTGGATTGTATTCTCTGAGTTCCACTTCCTTCTGTATGTTGAACAGGCACGCATCGATGGATGTTAGACCCATTGTTGTTGCTCTTTGTATTGAATATCATGATAGTTTTGGTGGAAGAAAATCACTCCTCTAGAATGTGAAGAGGGCTTTCTGCAAGGCGAGAAAATGGTGGGAAGCCCTATCCTGGGGTGCATAGGACAAATAAAAACAAATAATTTCCAGGAGTTAAATTTTCACTCTCCCTGAGGCTCCCTAGGTGTAATAGTTTATTTTCATTATGCTCTTGTGAAGGCAGCACCAATATTAACAATGTGAACAAAACAAACCTACGTTTTTGTTTGCCACCATCTGAAAGTTCCTTAGGGCCCATAGACTCATTTGCGAGAATTCATGTGCGCAAAACTCATTTGCAAAAGCAAATAAAATATGTGATCACAAATGCTCTTTACCTGACTGGCCTAGGGGACTAGCTGAAAATGAGTTTGTGCCTTTACGTTTACTCTATGGCGTAGCGTAGCCATCTCGGGCTGCCCGTCTCCTTACCAAATGAACTCTCATCAAGCCACTTTATTTATGTCAGACAACTCGAATGGCTTGAAATCCTGATATAACACAGATGGTTGTTATGTCACTGTACTGATTTGTGACTTTCCTTTTAGAAAAATAGCATTCAATCATCATGCTCTGTGTCTTTGAAAATATCTTTGAAAGTTCATTCCTTAAGATGTCCAGCAAAGGAAACATCCCTGTGTTCAGCTAAGTTTGGCTTTTATGTCCCTTTGGGTTTGTAGGTGTTGCTTTGTTTCCTGATGAAAATTTAGGCTACAAGTAGGATAGGTGACAATGCCTGGGAAGCCGGAGTTAAGAAAATTAGAAAAAAGAAACCCTTACATATAAAGTATGTAGTACATAGGGATAATTGGAAGCTACCAGAAAACGTACTAAAATCTCAAGGTCTTTGGACTTACTTTTTTGATAGCAATTACAATATGAGGCAGGGGGGTGCCTGGGTGGCTCAGTTGGTTAAGCGTCCGACTCTTCATTTCAGCTCAGGTTATGATCTCACGGTTCGTGAGATGGAGTCCGCGTGGGGCTCTGCGCTGACAGTGTAGATGGAGTAAGACAAATACATATCTGCCAGACTTTGTGGTACATACCTATAATTTTTCTCCACCCTTAAATTTGTGGTTTGCTTTAGTCTGATTGATTGATTTACTTATTCAACAAATAATATTTGTTGAACACCTGTATATTCCAGGCTCTTCTCTGGGTGACAGGGATACAAAAATGAACGAAGCAAACAAAAATCCCTGCCTTCAAGGAGTGTATATTGTAATGGGGGAGTAGACTTAGTCGAGTATTATATTTGGATACGTTACTTCCCCCACCCCACCCCCCTGGTATTGCTGACAGTATTTCATCATAAAGTTATTGAGTGTCCTTTATGGTCTGAATTCTGAAGTGTAATTTTATCAAATGCAGGAGCCGTAGACGTTTTTCCCTTGGCTTTTGGAAATCAGAAAAAATGGCATTTGCTTTTTGGTTAAATTTTAATGGAATCCATCCACTTCTTAGGATTTTGTTTGTTCTGGTTTGTGGCAACATTTTTTTCCAGTCCCGGAAGCATAAGCCATCTTCCTGTTGAACAATTGTGGATCTTTACAACCCTAGTCTGGGGACACCTGGTTGCAGGTGCTACTGTTTGATGAAGGTGGTACCAACTGGCACAGAACTGGATGACATTATGGTCACCAGTTACACCAGAATCAGAAGCGACTGACTCACACCTCAGTTGTATGAAGTGTAACATTCTTGGTAACAATTGATAGTAAATTTTGTGAATGACGAATGTTTCTTTTAAAAAAATTCCATTGGATCAAGATAAAGATTAGTCTTATAAGTTAGAATAATGTCAGTCTTACTCTTCTATGTTCTTCTATGTTTTCTTGGATGGGAAGGAAAGAGGATGGATTACAGAAGCTCCCTGAAAGTTATGCAGAATTCAGGGTATGCGGCACATTGCTCGTTGAGGAGGGCAGCATGTGGGTGCATCATAAGTCAAGAAGGAGCAGAGACAGAGACTTCCTGCCTTTATGTTTCCATACTCTTCCTCCAAAGGCCTGGTTCAAACCCTTAGCGGAGCTGCTAATTGCTAATGAATTGCAAAGTTGATGGATTTTTACATTTCATCTCTTCTCAATTCCCTTCTGCAAACCCCCAGGTGGAAGTGTCAATCAAGAGAACTGCCTAAGGTGAGGAAGGGAGAAAAGGTGAGGCAGAGAGGAGAGGGATAGTCTATTCCAGGCACATAAACAGCTGTTGAATAAGTGAGGCATCTCCTGGCCCGAGGAGCATGTAATGAAAGCAAATAGAAAATGAGTTCATTCCTAACTGTTTCTATCAGATTCCCCCATCCCTTTAACCAATTCTCTGTTTACCTTCTGCTCTGCTTGGTTCTTGCCACCGAGGAGATCCAACTGTTTTCAAAGAGCACAATCTGCCTTGTGTTTCAGCCAATGTTGCCATCTTGATGTAAATACTATCAGTTGCAGCCTGTTACATCTTCCTCCCCTGAAGAAGGGAATTGCTTCCGGACTCTGGAATTCCTCTAAAGATAACATAACATAAGCAAAGAGAGTGCATCTCACATTTGGAATCCCACCAGCAAGGACTCCAGGAGGCAGCCAGGATGTACCGCTGGAATCAAGTATTTTCCAATCACCTACATTAAAAAAAAATGTATAAGAAAAATGTCTTGTGGTTGGACCTGCTGGAGCAGAAGATCAAAGAAATAGTTACATAAAACAAAAGGCATTGTTGCCTTATTCATCTGGCTATTGAAAGAACTCCCATAATTTCAGCCTCCGGGCGGTATGTGTATGTCCCTGGCTTTCAGTAGCAAAAATGTATTTGCTAAACAACTTTAACAAGCTCGGGACTTGCCTACAATGACTATAAATGTACCTGTCCCCAGTTATGTTTGTCTCTGTACTTTCCACTTTCTTCTCTCTGTGGGGACAAGGCAGGTTTTTCAGAATCGTCCCCACCTTTAGGAAGCATGACATTTAAACTTATAGGCAGAAAGATGCCTCCCACAGCCTTCAATATTTACAAAGGAGGTTCCTAGTCATCTCTGAGTAATATATTGCACCAGGGTTTTCTTTTTTCCCATCATCAAGCCTCAAATCTACGGTGACCACTGTAGTCCTTTCCCTGGTATTGTCTTCACCGAGCACTGGTTCCCTATTGTGTTTATAAAGCCTTAATTTACCATCTTGTCTTCACCGAGCACTGGTTCCCTATTGTGTTTATAAAGCCTTAATTTACCATCTTTCGTAAGGGAACAGAATCGGCAGTGAATAGAAGCTACCGAAAGTTGGATCTATTTTTCTCCAGTAATTTAGGAATCTGTGAATAATCATTTTGGCGGTTATTGAGAATTGTGGAATCCCAACTAATTCCATATACATGGAGGAGACTCCCTAAAGATCTAATTATAGTATTTACATGTCATTAGTTTGTTGAGAAGTCTCATCTTGTTGGGGTTTATACCAACGGTAAAATGGTTTTATTTTCCCCACTCGCTGCTTTCAACTGTGTTGTGTTGAATTCTACTTTCCTGCTGGGAAGCAAGTTCCTTAGCAACATCTAATTTGCTGTCATTTTCAATTATTAGTACAGTCTCATTTGGGTATTTAAAGCCTAGTCCCATTCATTTAAAAAAAGATTAATCTCAAACTTGATTCAAAGTGTATCCTCCTTCCCCCTCTGTTATTTGGAGTGAAGTGTCTGTGTGTAAATGTGCGTGTGCTGGTTCTGAGACACCTTTTCTTCTCTCTTCAAAGACTTCGTTCCTCTACAGTTAGAAGCTAAAAGGAGGGAGGGAGGTGGCTGAGAACTTTTTACAGGATTGTTAGAACCAGGATTACCCGGGTCTAGACAGATCCTTTCTGTTGGGGTGGTCTCTGTTGATATGGTCTCTGCAGAGCGTGATGTATAGTTTCTTGGGGCTGCACCCTTCCCCCCACCTCCATCCTTACAGACGTGCCCTGCATCCCCTTGGCCTTCTCAGTGGCCACACCACCAACCCCTTCTCCAGGTTGTGTGCACCAGAGCTTGGAAATGAACCCCTCACAAAGCAGGAGTGTTGGGAGCCACTTCTGCCTCCTGAGGACTGAGCAGAATTAGAGGGGCTGAGGCCTCTGCATTTTCCTCCCAGGCACATTGCATTTGATTCCACCAAAATCTCTAGATTTTGCTGGGCATCTGGCTCCACGTTCCTGTGAACTTCCAATTTCAGAGGACACATGTCAAAGGGCCCCTCTTCTTTCCCATAGAGCACTCTACTCCTAGCTTCCAGATACCCTCCTGTCCTCTGCTTCTCCACTGGTGGCCACACCAGGGGGGGGGGTCCCATGGTCCTGCTGCTCTGCCAGGGTCCAGCTGGGAAATGAGATGCCAGGCCCCACTTCTTGTGGGCGGTCCCTCTAAATGTTTGACATGTATGCGCACAGCCTACCCTCCTCACTTGGGTAAGGGGAAAGAACCTGCCTTTTCCTCAAAGGCTGGCCTTCCCCACAATCCTGCACATCTCTTATATCCTGTTAGACTGGTGGGCGAGGTTTGGGGGTGAAGCGGGAAGGATGGTATAAGATAACTTTTTTTTTAAGATTTTATTTTGAAGTAATCTCTACACTCAACGTGGGGCTCGAACTCACAGCCCCGAGATCAAGAGTTGCGTGTTCTATCCAGCCAGCCAGGCAGCCAGGCAGCCAGGCACCCCTGAGAGAACTTTTTTAGCAGTAGGACCATTTCTGCTGCCTTTTAATAAGCCCTGCAAGGGGCTGGCCAGCTCCAGCTGCTAGGGGCTTTCTCTAGAATGTGAAGTACTTAAGTGACTTTAGTTTTGGGCCAGAGCAGAGATTAAGGATGCTGAAATATGATACCTGTTACATATACATTAGAATGTGTACCCATAGATAGATATGAAATGATTATGGGTATATAACATAGGCCCTAAAAAGATCAGAACACCCTCCTGTCATCCTTTTCATATATAATTCACACACAAAAATACATTAATCCATGACAAGGGCAAAGAAGCGCAAGGCATTCTGTTTTCCCCATGACTACAGTTTTAATTTTTCCAAATGTCAAATTTCAAAGTTTTAAAACCATATATGCTTTCCTAGTGCTCTAAGCAGTATCTCCAGTCATACTGAAAGGGTTAAATAAGTGAATAAATACGGACATACTTTACGTGACCTATAAAAAAATGAAGGACCGTTATTACATATGATTGTATAGTAGCTTTTCTATATATAAATATACATACCTATAAGTCTTCTTTCAGTTTGGTACATGAAAACAAATTGGTGTCTGGAATAAATTTTTTATTTCATTGGTGTATACCAATTAATTAAGACTACAGACAATCTTGAGCCAGACTGACTGGGTTTTAAGCCTGGCTCCATGATTTTAGGACAAATAGCCTAATCTCTCTGAGCCTCAATTTCCTCATCTGTAAATGGGGATAATAATAGTGTCTACCACACAGAGTTGTTGTGAGACTCAAGTGGACTAATTAATAAAAAAATCACTTAACCTTAAAAAAGTGTCTGGCCCATAGTGAGCCCTCAAGGATGGGGTTTAATTATATACTCTTATTAACTACGGAGAAAAATAGGAAATTTCTTGTTTTTGCTTGGATATTGGTATTTTGAATATTAATGATAGAAATTAAATGGATCAAATTAGGATTTGCTTTGTGATGCTGTTGGCTTTTAAACATTTACCTAGAGGGGCATCTGGGTGGCTCAGCCAGTGAAGCATCCGACTTCAGCTCAGGTCATGATCTCATGGTCTGTGAGTTCAAGCCCCATGCTAGACTCTGTGCTGACAGCTCAGAGCCTAGACCCTGCTTCATATTCTGTGTCTCCCTCTCTCTCTGCCCCTCCCCCACTCACACTCTGTCTCTATCAAAAATGAATAAATGTCAGAAAATTTTTAAAACATTTACCTAGTTACCTGGGGGGTAGGGACTACAGTGGAATGAGCTGTCTCAATACGATCAGGGTCAGCCTTACCTGCCATTGGGGTAGCAGCCATACAGGCAGCCAAGAACTCAGGGAGTAGGCTTATTAGCCACCCAGGCAGGACAGACAGGGGACACAAATGAAAATGTACAAGACACTCCATATACCCAAGACTGACCCTGGAGATTCGTTACTCAGTAACAGATCTGTAAAACTCTTTGTTCCCATTCTCCCTCCACCTGCTTTCCTTCTGCTGTTTGCTGTGGGCTACGTTCAGCTCCCCTTTGAAAGGTTTGCAGATTAGTATTGAAGGGAAAAGTTTGACCTAACGATTCTTTTCAAATGGCTTCTCAATATTTCATTTATTGTTTCAGCCTCATCGCTCTCCTAACTTCTGATTGTGCACAGCTCTTATTAGTTTTATTGGCTTACCTGACTCAAATAGATTTCGTTGAATTTTCTGGAACCAGAGGCAGACTGTTTGTATATTTATTTCATCACATCCTTTCTATTTTTACCTTTCCATTTCAAGCTTTCATTCTAAACTTATCATAGATGCTAAGTCTTAGCAGTCTTGATCTTCTCCGCAAATATTTGCCAGGTTGTAATTTTTTATTTGTTATCAACAGCCAAATTTAAACAAGGCTAATCTTGTTCTAATTTGGTTTGCATAAGCCCCAGTCTTGGTACTTAGAGAAAGCAAATGCTAATTTCTTGTTCTTTCTTACGTGTGTTTTCCCTCATGTACTGCAGTTAATATTTTTTTAAATAGAAATTATTTGGGACAGTAGGAACCACATTTGGACCTAACATTTAAACAGAAAGCATTTTGGCAGGAATGCACTGAAGTATACAGAATGGTTGCTGGATCTGTTTGTTAGCCTGATCTTGTAATTGTCTCCTTCCCTTTTTTTTGCTTCCTCAGGGGGTACTCCTGGTGGTCCCAGCTTGTTGAAGGCGCCCTGCAGCTGCTGCAACCCTGAGTGGCAATTCGCTGCCTGGTTGGGTTCCTGTGGTGGCTGCCTGCTGCAGGCTGGGTTATGTAGATGGCAGCGGTAGAATTCCTAGTTTGATGTGTATGTATTTGGACTTCCATATGTTGTGTGCATATATGTGCTGACTGCAGGACCAGAACTTCTGACTGAGTGGCCAAGGTGGGCAGTGGGAGGGGGGCGGGGAGGGAGGGGTGCTGCAGGTGGCTGTTGAGTATGTCATGAGAGGTTTTCTCAAACCCTAATTCACGTTTAAAATAGGTATCTTCATCAGAGGCTAAATTTGGATTCTGGTCTATCAAACAATAGCTTTGTAAAGTCACATTTCCATACTCTCTTCCTTCTACTGGTCCCAAGCTGCCTCAGGAGCTCTGTTTCCTGCTCATGGCTACTGGCTACCATTAGAACAGCAATTACCCCTTACCCTTCTGTCTGGGAACTCACAAATCCTCCCTGGGACAAGGCTTAGCCTCCTCCAGGAAGCTCTCGGTGCCCGTTCCAGTCCTGAGTCACCTCTTGATATTCTAATCCAGGCATCAGCACTACTGCTTGTAGGTCAACTCCAGCCAGCTGTCTGGTCTTGTAATGAAAGTTTGATTAGGATTCAACTATGTTCATTTGTTTACATATTGTCTCTGGCTGTCTTTGGGATACAATGGCAGACTTGAACAGTTCTGACAGAGACCGTATGGCACACAAGTTTAAAATATTTATTTCATATGGGGCGCCTGGGTGACTCAGTCAGTTGAGCATCTGACTTAGGCTCAGGTCATGGTCTCATAGATCATGAGTTCAAGCCACACATCAGGCTCTGGGCAGACAGCTCAGAGACAGGAACTTACTTTGATTCGGTGTCTCCCTCTCTTTCTGCCTCTCCCCTGCTCATGCTCTGGCTGTTTGTCTCTTTCCCTTTCTCTCAAAAATAAATAATAACCATTAAAAAAAATATTTACTTTGTGGACTTTTGCAGAAGAAGTTTGCCGACCCCCTCTACTAAAGTGAGAAAGCTTAACGTATGAACCTACTGACATGACGTGTAATGAATGGCCCTCTTGGGAAGTTTGTAAAACTCTCACTTTAGAATTTAGTATAGTTTTTTTTTTTTAAAGATTTTATTTTTAAGGAATCTCCACACCCAGTGTAGGGTTCAAAATCACAACTCCAAGACCAAGAGTCACATGCTCTACTGACTGAGCCAGCCAGACACCCCAAGAATTCAGTATAGTTTAGGAAGCGTGGCATTTTCTAGAGAAAACATCCATTTATTGCCATTGTTAGGTGATTGCAGAAAAGGCTTCCAGAGCACAGCTTTGTACCTAAATCAGTTTCTCCCAACGCAGAACTCTTACTAGTTATTGATCTCAGTGTAAGAACATATATCTTATCCAGTTTCCATAAGGATGTGTGAAGATATAACTTAATCAAATCATTTATATAGGAGTCCAAATACACAGATTTAGAAGGTTAGAATTTACTTAAAAAAAATAATTCTTGGGGCATTTGGGTAGCTCTGTCGGTTAGGCGTCTGACTTCGGCTCAGGTCATGATCTTACAGCTCGTGAGTTCAAGCCCTGCATCGGGCTCTATGCTGATAGCTCAGAGCCTGGAGCCTGCTTCGGATTCTGTGTCTCCCTCTCTCTCTGCCCCTCCCCTGCTCATGCTCTATCTCTGCTCTCTCAAAAATAAATAAATGTTAAAAAAATAAATAAATAAAATTAGAAAAATATAATGGTAGGTATGAAGTGAGAATACATTTAACTCAGTTACAGAGCTAGATTCATTCTTCGGTCTTCTCTCTTGCCCAGTGGCCAGCCCATTCCCAGGGTGGAGTACACGGAGGAAGAAACAAAAACATGGGGCGTTGTGTTCCGAGAGCTCTCCAAACTGTATCCCACTCATGCTTGCCGGGAGTATTTGAAAAACTTCCCTCTGCTGACTAAACACTGTGGCTACCGGGAGGACAATGTGCCTCAACTTGAAGATGTGTCCGTGTTTCTCAAAGGTAAGACTTCACACAGGCTGTCTCTTCTCTTCCCAGCCAACATCCTTGTTTGTCCTCCAAGGACACACATTGCAGCAATGGCCCTTTTTACAAAAAAGGACAAACTCCCTTTGATTTAAAAAGGAGAGCACGGTGGCGCCTGGGTGGCTCAGTCGGTTAAGCGGCCGACTTCGGCTCAGGTCATGATCTCGCGGTCCGTGAGTTCGAGCCCCACGTCAGGCTCTGTGCTGACCACTCAGAGCCTGGAGCCTGTTTCAGATTCTGTGTCTCCCTCTCTCTGACCCTCCCCCGTTCATGCTCTCTCTCTGTCTCAAAAATAAATAAACGTTAAAAAAAATAATAATAATAAAAAAAAGGAGAGCACGGAAGCAGTGATACCTGGGACCACCTGCTGAAAGCAGAGCAGGGACCATGGGCAGGGAGGGGGACTCAGCTGTTCATGCCACTCAGGGGCGCAGTGGGCTCTCTCATGGTTGGCTGTTTATGTGGTAAACCCCAAAGGATGTTTGCAAGTTCAGCTTTGAGATTTCTGATCTAGGAACTACTCTGTGGGGCTACATAGGGATAGATCGGCCTCAAAGGTGACATTTTATTTGCTTTGTTAAAAATTATGTACTGCATGAAGAAATATCATGGGTGATCTTGAACACTAGTGACTTTCCTTTGGGGGAAACCAGTCAATTAATCAAAGCAATTTTTGTATGAATAAATTATGTGCCAGGGACCATAGTCATGGCAGATATGGGAAGGAACAAGATGAGGTACAGTGATACCTCAAGTTCATGTCCTCTGCGTGGTCCCTCTCCTCCCTGGCCCTCCTGGGACAGCAACTGGGAGAGTTTCTGGGCGTGGCCAATGGGGGTGGGGTTTCATGTGGCTGCACTCCGTCCTCTGAGCTTCACTGGGGTTGACTCTCTGGGTTCTCTGTTCTTTCCTCTCCCCCTGTTTCCATCGCAGCAGTGGTAAAAGCAGAAGCCTTGTTGCCCTCCTCGTCTCCTGGGACTCACTTCCTTGCCTGCCTACCCTTTCTGTCGGTGATACTTTATTATTTTTTTAATTTTTTTAATGTTTATTTTTGAGAGAGAGAGAGACAGAGTGAGAGGCAGAGGGGCAGAGAGAGTAGGAGTCACAGAATCCGAAGCAGGCTGCAGGCTCTGAGCTGTCAGCACATATCTGACGCGGGGCTTGAACTCACGGAGTGTGAGATCATAACCTGAGCTGAAGTTGGACGCTTAACCGACTAAGCCAACCAGGCGCCCCTATCAGTGATACTTTATTCTCTAGACTCACTATTCTCTAGGCCCACTTCTAAGGACCCCTCCCCTGACTTCCTACCCACCCTCCCAGCTGTGTAAATGGTCTTGGTTACTCGTTTCCTATCGTTGCTGTAACACGTCACCACAGATATAGTGACTGCATTACCTCACAGTGATGGAGGTGAGAAGTCTAAAATCAAGGTCTTGGCAGGGCTGCATTCTTTCTGGAGGCTTCTATTTCCTTGCCTTTTCAGCTTCTCGAGTCCACCTGCATTCCTTGGCCCCTGGCCTTTTCCTTACACCGTTCCAACTTCTTCGGTCCTCTGTCACATCTCCTTCTCTAACTCTGACCCTCCTCTGTCCTTCTTGTAAGGACCCTTGTTATTATATCAGACCCACCTGAGTCATCCAGGATAATCTCCCCATCTGAAAATTCTTAACCTAATCACCCCTGCAAAGTCCATTTTGCCGCGTATTTGCAGGTTCAGAACATTAGGGCACGTGGACATCTTTGGAGGGCTATTATTTAGTTTACCGCAGTCTCCAGGTATTGCCACGTCTAGCTTTGGCACCATCATGAACCTGCTCTTTTCTTTCCATCCCACTGTCACCACCCAAATTGAGGTCCCTATTTTACAGACTTGATGTCTGTATCTTCTCCCCTCTACCCTCTTGTCCACTGCTTCCAGATGAAGCTTCTAAGACATTACTTCCTTCCTGGCATCTCTGCTCAGAAGCTATCAGTGGCTCCCCTTTGATGTTACTGGGGCTGGATTTTTTTTTCTGTGAAGGCCCAGATAGTAAATATTTTAGTTTTTGTTGGCCAAGAGGCAAAATGGAGGCCATTATGTAGGTACTTAGATAACCTTTTAAATGTGACCAGTAAAAAAAATGTAAAAATTATTCTTAGCTCATGGGGTATAGAAAAACAAGCTGGATTTGGACTATAGGCCATGCTGTGCTGATCTCTGGTTTATATAATCAAGTTCTGAACGGCTCAGCCTCAATTCAAGGCCCCCGACCCAGCTTGCCAAGATTGTCTCCTGTGACAACCATGCTGCACACACCCTCTGTTCTACCTGTGGGCTCTCCATACCCTTGCTCACGTTCTGTCTCTTGCTAGAAAACTCATTCCTCCTCTACCTATCAAATTCTACCTATTCTTCAAGACTCAGAGTAAGTCCTGCCACCTCCATGAATCCTGAGCATAACAGTCACCATGACCTTTCCCTCTCGGATTTCTTTGTAGATCATGTGTGTATCGGGAGAGAGACAGGCATGGTCTGAGAGCAGATACCCTGAGAACCACACCTAGTGCAATGGGAGAGCCCCATGTGTGAACACCACCCATGATATTGGGTACTAAGACAAAGAGACTGAGAACCACTAATCAGTATCACTTAATTAGTGCCTAATTACATAATGTCTTAGGCTGTTGTTTAACTGGATTATATTCTCCCTAACGGCCTTGCCTCCGGCATGTCCCTCTTTGTTTCCCACAGAGTTATGTGCGTATTATAGATTTACCATGGGCTTGATGGCTCATCTACGGGAATTGCTTTTTACCATGTTGTTTCTCAGACTCCAGTAATTAGAATACCATCCCATAATTTTTGCCACATCTGTCTCCCAACTTAATATTTTGATGAGAGGCCGTGTGGTGTAGCACAGAATCTGGCTGCAGAATTCCTGGGCTGAGTTCTTGGCTGGGTAACCTCAATGAGTTATCCTAACTTCTCTGTGCCTCAGTTTCTTCTCTGGAAATGGAGATCACAATTTTAATCTACCTCGCAAGGTGGCTGGGAAAGGAAATAACCACTATACCTCGAAGCCCTATAGTTATTTCCTGATATACGTTAAGCACAGCAGCGTCTTAGTTATTTATTATTGCTCTTGTTCTTGCTGTTATTTTCACAACCCTTACCAACCCGACACTGGGAGCTCAGTCTGCACCATTCATTGGCACCTAGCAAGCATAATGTAAATGTATGTGGTATTTGTCTGTTAACTGACTCACTTTTAAATACCTAATTTATTTAAAATTATTTTTAATGTTAATTTTAGAGAGAGACAGAGACAGAATGCGAGTGGGTTGGGCAGAGAGAGAGGGAGGCACAGAATCCGAAACAGGCTCCAGGCCCTGAGCTGTCAGCACAGGGCCTGACGCGGGGCTCAAACTCACGAGCTGTGAGATCATGACCTGAGCCGAAGTCAGATGCTCAACTGACTGAGCCACCCAGGCGCCCCCATAAATACCTAATTTATTTAAAAAGGAAACTTTATAAGCAATGATATCCACAAATTCAAAGTTCTTGATGATATGTTAGTCACATATTTTTAAAAATTATATCAAAATAAGATACATAACTATTCCAAAAAGGACCAATCCTCTGTGCACCCCCACACAGGTCCTACATGTGGGATACACCGGCTTCATTGCATAGAAAAGAAGAAGAAGAAAATAGACTTAAGTTTTTGATATTCTCTAGGGAAAAATCCAAAGGAAAAGCTTTTGGAATGAACATATTATTGTTAGAATTATGGGTCTGAGGAGGCCTGAGAACAGGAATATTTTCATGTAGATACCAGAAATCCCAGGATGAACTTGTTTTATAAGCTTAATTGGTTCTTGCCTTTTAAAACCATTCTAGCCATTCTGAGACGCTCTCCTAATGAGATGAGGTTTTCAGAATGGGAGGCTTTACAAAGCTGGTGTCAGAGATAAGAGTAGTTCTCCCGTTGTAAATTTCCTGGGCCTTCATGAAAAGCAAGCATTAGGTAGTGCTTAAACTGAGAACACTGATGACCCACGGCCTAATTGAGTTAGCAGGATAGGGCAGTTTCATAGATTGCATTGTATTCCACTTATTTTGTTTCCTCTTACCATAAACCAATAGACATGTAGAGCTTTAGTGTATCTCTTCAAATTACAGAAATTAATGATTGTTTTCATAATATCATAGAAAACAGCAATGTGGAATGAAGGAGTTAGGTGGTATTGATGATAGAAAGCTGTAGTGTGAACTGATTCCACAAGGCTAGCGAAGGGGGTGAATTTACCGTGTGTTAACTGAACACATACAGGCAGAATGGATCCCCACCTGGGGGCGTGTGTCTTTTAGAAACATACCAGGTAATACGTGGTAAGCATCACTTGTCCTGTGAATTTGAGCTTTCTTATCCTAATTTAGCTTCTGAATTTAAATCTTTCAAAATTTTTTCACTTTTTCCCCCCATTTTAATAAATGCCTTGTTCCCCTGGAAACCATCATTTGGGAGTATATTTTAGTAACCAGAAACCACAAACATGATAGCTATTAACTGTATATGTCATTCAGTTGTCAAGAGTTTTAAGACCTTGATTACTTTGTTTCTAGAACTCCTTATAAATAATAGGACACCCTGCTTGGGCCCTCAAACCTTGTCAAGTTAATACTTAGTTGGTTCTTTCTGTTGCCATTTTAGAAAGATCAGGCTTCACGGTGAGGCCGGTGGCTGGATACCTGAGTCCTCGAGACTTTCTGGCAGGACTGGCCTACAGAGTGTTCCATTGCACTCAGTATGTCCGGCATGGCTCGGACCCCCTCTACACCCCGGAACCGTGAGTACCCACATTGGATGCCTAGGCTGGATGAAGACCACCACACTGTCAAGTGGTCAGTGCTCACTGTACTTGGAAGTGACTTAGGCCCTCTTTGATCTCCGAAGTAATCGTGTCGGTCTAGCCAGCGAGCCAAGTGCTCGTTCAAAGAACCAAATTCCTCAGCTGGGTATGTGGGATCTCCGTATCCTCACTTAGGTTTGTCTCTTTAAGGTTATCTCAACACTGAGGCTTTGGCTTTGGCCCAGCTGTTGGTGATATTGCTCCTTAAAACATGTGTAATTTTTATAAAGCCACGATCCCTATAGACCATTAGGACGATGTTGCATTTAAAGGAGCAGGGCTCAAAATGCCAATAATAAGAATAATCCCAACATGCCAGGTGCTACTCTCATCAACTCATTTACTCTTCACAGCAATCCCATGATGTAGATGATTATCTCCGTTTTTAATGAGGGGAAGATGCAGGCACAAAGGGATAAGTCAGCGTTAACACAGCTGGGACTCACGTGTCTCTTCCCATGAGGAGGCTCTTCCATGTTAAGGAAATTCATGCACATACACCATGACAATTCTCATGACTGATTCCTTCTCCTTCAGTGTTTCACATCACCCCCAAAACTCAGAACTTTTTACTATGCTCTTCCTGCTCTCTTAGTTTCTTGAACACTCCTCCAGTCCTACCTACCACCTCTAGATTTATATGGGGTTTATGATTCTTCTTTGACTCTGTCAGCTTTCTTTGAGAGAATCCACCTTTGGGGCTTTTATTCTCTCTCAGACAATGGGTGGCCAAGGGTTGGGTAAGCTGTGAACTCTCATGTGTTCATAATTTGGCCTTATCACACATGGATTGTAGTCTCCCAGTGTGAAACACTGGCCTGTTTTCTTTTTTTTTCTTTAATTTTTAAATGTTTATTTATTTCTAAGAGCGAGAGAGAGACAGAGACAGAATGCAAGCACAGCATGGGCAGAGAGAAAGGGAGACACAGAATCTGAAGCAGGCTCCAGACTAAACTGTGAACACAGAGCCCGATGTGGGGCTTGGACCCATGAGCTGTGAGATCATGACCTGAGCTGAAGTCAAATGCTTATCCAACTGAGCCATCCAGGTGCCCCCAACAGTGGCACATTTTCTTTCTTCCTTTTTAATTTTATTATTTATTTTTTAAAATTTATATCCAAATTAGTTAGCATATAGTGAAACAATGATTTCAGGAGTACATTCCTTAATGCCCCGTACCCATTTAGCCCATCCCCCCTCCCACAACCCCTCCAGCAACCCTCAGTTTGTTCTCCATATTTATGAATCTCTTCTGTTTTGTGCCCCTCCCTGTTTTTATATTATTTTTGTTTCCCTTCCCTTATGTTCATCTGTTTTTTCTCTTAAAGTCCTCATATGAGTGAAATCATATGATTTTTGTCTTTCTCTAATTTCACGTAGCATAATACCCTCCAGTTCCATCCATGTAGTTGCAAATGGCAAGATTTCATTCTTTTTGATTGCTGAGTAATACTCCATTGTATATATATATATATATACCACATCTTCTTTATCCATTCATCCATCGATGGACATTTGGGCTCTTTCCATACTTTGGCTATTGTTGATAGTGCTGCTATAAACATGGGGTGCATGTGTCTCTTCGAAACAGCACACCTGTATCCCGTGGATAAATTCCTAGTAGTGCAATTGCTGGGTTGTAGGGTAGTTTTATTTTTATTTTTTTGAGGAACCTCCATACTGTTTCCAGAGTGGCTGCACCAACTTGCATTGCCACGAACAATGCAAAAGAGATCCTCTTTCTCCACATCCTCACCAACATCTGTTGTTGCCTGAGTTGTTAATGTTAGCCATTCTGACTGGTGTGAGGTGGTATCTCATTGTGGTTTTGATTTGTATTTCCCTGATGATGAGGGATGTTGAACATTTTTTCATGTGTTGATTGGCCATCTGGATGTCTTCCTTGGAGAAGTGTCTGTTCATGTCTTTTGCCCATTTCTTCACTGGATTATTTGTTTTTTGGGTGTTGAGTTTGATAAGTTCTTTATGGATTTTGGATACTAACCCTGTATCTGATATGTCATTTGCAAATATCTTCTCCCATTCTGTCAGTTGCCTTTTAGTTTTGCTGATTGCTACCTTCGCTGTGCAGAAGCTTTTTATTTTGATGAGGTCCTAGTAGTTCATTTTTGCTTTTGTTTCCCTTGCCTCTGCAGACGTGTTGAGTAAGAAGTTGCTGCGGCCAAGATCAAAGAGGTTTTGCCTGCTTTCTCCTCGAGGATTTTGATGGCTTCCTGTCTTACATTGAGGCCTTTTATACATTTTGAGTTTATTTTTGTGTATGGTGTAAGGAAGTGGTCCAGGTTCATTCTTCTCCATGTTGCTGTCCAGCACCACTTGCTGAAGAGACTGTCTTTATTCCACTGGATATTCTTTCCTGCTTTGTCAAAGATTAGTTGGCCATACTTTTGTGGGTCCATTTCTGGGTTCTCTGTTCTGTTCCATTGATCTGAATGTTTGCTCTTGTGCCAGTACCATACTGTCTTGATGATTACAACTTTGTAGTATAGCTTGAAGTCTGGGATTGTGATGCCTCCTGCTTTGGTTTTCTTTTTCAAGATTGCTTTGGCTATTTGGGGTCTTTTCTGGTTCCATACAAATTTTAGGATTATTTGTTCTAGCTCTGTGAAGAATGCTGGTGTTACTTTGATAGGGATTGCATTGAATATGTAGATTGCTTTGGGTAGTATCAACATTTTAACAATATTTGTTCTTCCTATCCAGGAGCATGGAATCTTTTTCCATTTTTTTGTGTCTTCTTCAATTTCTTTCATAAGCTTTCTATAGGTTTCAGTGTATAGGTGTTTCACCTCTTTGGTTAGATTTATTCCTAGGTATTTTATGGTTTTTGGTGCAATTATAAATGGGATCGATTCCTTGATTTCTCTTTCTGTCGCTTCATTGTTGGTGTATAGGAATGCAACCGATTTCTGTGCATTGATTTTATATCCTGCAACTTTGCTGAATTCATGAAATCAATTCTAGCAGTTTTTTGGTGGAATCTTTAGGGTTTTCCATATACAGTAACATGTCATCTGAGAAGAGTGAAAGTTTGACTTCCTCCTGGCCGATTTGGATGCCTTTTGTTTCTTTGTGTTGTCTGATTGCAGAGGCTAAGACTTCCAATACTATGCCGAATAACAGCGGTGAGAGTGGACATCCCTGTCTTGTTCCTGACCATGGGGGGAAAGCTCTCAGTTTTTCCCCATTGAGGATGATATCAGCGTTGGGTTGTTCATATATGGCTTTTATGATCTCTAGGTATGCTCCTTCTATCCCTACTTTCTTGAGCGTTTTTATCAAGAAAGGATGTTGTATTTTGTCAAATGTTTTCTCTGCATCTGTTGAGAGGATCATATGGTTCTTGTCCTTTCTTTTATTGATGTGATGAATCATATTGTTTTGCGGATATTGAACCAGCCCTGCATCCCAGGTATAAATCCTGCTTGGTCATGGTGAATAATCTTTTTTTTAATGTATTGTTGGAGCCAGTTGGCTCATATCTTGTTGAGGATTTTTGCATCCATGTTCATCGGGGAAATTGGTCTATAGTTCTCCTTTTTAGTGGGGTGTCTGTCTGGTTTTGGAATCGAGGTAATGCTGGCTTCATAGAATGAGTTTGGAAGTTTTCCTTCCATTTCTATTTTTTGGAACAGCTTCAAGAGAGTGTTGTTAACTCTTCCTTAAATGTTTGGTAGAACTTACCTGGAAAGCCATTTGGCCCTGGATTCTTGTTTTTTAGGAGATATTTGATTACTAATTAGATTTCCTTACTGGTTATGGGTCGTTCAAATTTTCTGTTTCTTC
Source organism: Felis catus (assembly GCF_018350175.1). Lineage (NCBI taxonomy): Eukaryota > Metazoa > Chordata > Mammalia > Carnivora > Felidae > Felis > Felis catus. The sequence goes on from NC_058374.1 coordinate 96,364,379, forward strand.
CTGTTTCAGTTTTGGTAGTGTATATGTTTCTAGGAATTTGTCCATTTCTTCCAGATTACCCATTTTTTTTGGCATATAGTTGCTCATAATATTCTCTTATTAGTGTTTTTGTTTCTGTTGTGTTGATTGTGATCTCTCCTCTTTCATTTTTTATTTTATTTATTTGGGTCCTTTCCTTTTTATTTTTGATCAAACTGGATACAGGTATCAATTTTGTTAATTCTTTTAAAGAACCAGCTTCTGGTTTCATTGATCTGTTCTACTGTTTGTTTTTTTTTTTTTTTTTTTTTTTGGTTTCGATAGCATTAATTTCTGCTCTACTCTTTATTATTTCCTGTCTTCTGCTGTTTTTAGGTTTTATTTGCTGTTCTTTTTCCAGCTCCTTAAGGCATAAGGTTAGGTTGTGTATCTGAGGTCTTTCTTCCTTCTTTAGGAAGGCCTGGATTGCTATATACTTTCCTCTTATGACCGCCTTTGCTGCATCCCAGAGGTTTTGAGTTGTGATGTTATCATTTTCATTGACTTCCATATACTTTTTAATTTCCTCTTTAACTTCTTGGTTAGCCCATTCATTCTTTAGTACGATGTTCTTCAGTCTCCAAGTATTTGTTACCTTTCCAAATTTTTTCTTGTGGTTGATTTTGAGTTTCATAGCGTTGTGGTCTGAAAATATGCATGGTATGATCTCGATCTTTTTGTACTTACTTAGGGCTGATTTGTGTCCCAGTATATGGTCTGTTCTGGAGAACGTTCCATGTGCACTGGAGAAGAATGTATATTCTGCTGCTTAAGGATGAAATGTTCTGAATATATCTGTTAAGGCCATCTGATCCAGTGTGTCATTCAAAGCCATTGTTTCCTTGTTGATTTTTTGATTAGATGATCTGTCCATTGCTATGAGTGGGGTGTTGAAGTCTCCTACTATTGTGGTATTAATATTGATGAGTTTCTTTATGTTTGTGATTAATTGATTTATATATTTAGGTGCTCTCACATTTGGTGCATAGATGTTTACAATTGTTAAGTCTTCTTGGTGGATAGACCCCTTGATTATGATATAATGCCCTTCTGTATCTCTTGATACAGTCTTTATTTTAAAGTCTAGATTGTCTGATATAAGTATGGCTACTCCGGCTTTCTTTTGTTGACCATTAGCATGATAGATGGTTCCCCATCCCCTTATTTTCAATCCAAAGGTGTCTTTAGGTCTCAAGTGGGTCTCTTGTAAACAGCATGTAGATGGATCTTGTTTTCTTATCCATTCTGTTACCCTGTGTCTTTTGATTGGAGCATTGAGTCCATTGACGTTTAGAGTAAGTACTGAAAGATATGAATTTATTGCCATTATGATGCTTGTAGAGTTGGAGTTTCTGGTGGTGTTCTCTGGTCCTTTCTAATCTTTTGTTGCTTTTGGTATATATATATATTTTCATCTTTTCTCCTCTCAGAGAGTCCCCCTTAAAATTTTTTGCGGGGCTGGTTTAATGGTCACAAACTCCTTTAATTTTTGTTTGTCTGGGAATCTTTTAATCTCTCCTTTATTTTGAATGACAGCCTTGCTGGATAAAGAATTCTTGGTTGCATATTTTTCTGATTCAGCACACTGAATATATCCCGCCATTTCTTTCTGGCCTGCCAAGTTTTTGTGGATAGGTCTGCTGCAAACCTATCTGTCTTCCCTTCTGGGTTAAGGACTGTTTTTCCCTTGCTGCTTTCATGATTCTCTCCTTGCTGAGTATTTTGTGGATTTGACTATGATATGCCTTGTTGATGGTTGGTTTTTGTTGAATCTAATGGGGGTCCTCTGTGCTTCATGGATTTTGATGTCTGTGTCTTTCCCCAGGTTAGGAAAGTTTTCTACCATGTGATTTGCTCACATAACCCTTCTACCCCTATTTCTCTCTCTTCCTCTTCTGGGACCCCTATGATTCTGATGTTGTTCCTTTTTAATGAGTCACTGATTTCTCTAATTCTTAAATTGTGCTCTTTTGCCTTAATCTCCCTCTTTTGTGGTGCTTCATTATTCTCTATAAGTTTGTCCTCTATATCGCTGATTCTTTGTTCTACCTTGTCCATCTTTGCAGTCGCAGTATCCATCCGTGATTGCAGCTCAGTTATAGCATTTTTAATTTCATTCTGGCTATTTTTTACTTCTTTTATCTCTGCAGAAAGGGATTCTAATCTATTTTCCCCTCCAGCTAGTATTATTATTATTGTGATTCTAAATTCTGGTTCAGACATCTTGCTTGTATCTGTGTTGGTTAAATCCCTGGCTGTCGTTCCTTTGTGCTCTTTCTTTTGAGGTGAATTCCTTCATTTTGTCATTTTGAAGGGAGAAAAGGAATTAATGAGATAGAAAATTTGAAATTAAAAAGTTGAAATTTCAAAAATATTAAAATTAAAAATTAAAAACATACACACACACACACACAAATTGAATAGATGATGCTAGATCCTAGCTGTGTTTTGGTCTGGGTGTTGAAAGTGGTTTGACAAATTAGAGAAAAAGAAAAGGAGGGGGGATGAAAAAAAAAGGAAATCATTTGAGAATTTGAAAAAATGAATACACTGAAGTAGACTAAAATGAGATGATGAGGGTAAAATAGAATTTGAGAAAATATACACAAAAGTAAAGAATATAGTAGAAAAAAATTAAAGAAAAATATTTTTAATAAAAATTAAAAATAAATATGAATTTTTTCATTTTCTGTATTTAAGAAAAAAGAAACAAAAAACATAAATGAGATTAAAAAAAAGAAGAGAAAAAAGAAATCGTTTGAAAATTTCAAAGAGTGAACACACTGTAGTAGACTAAAATAAAATGATGGAAGTAAAATAGAATTTGAAAAAATTTACATAAAAGCAAAAAATATAGTAAGTAAAATTAAAAATTAAATAAGAATATTTTTAACAGAAATTGAAAGTAAAAACGAAGTTTTTCTCTTTCTGCATTCAAGAAAAAGAAAAGAAACGAAAAAGAAAAAAGAAAAAGAGAAAAATAAGGAAATTGTTTGAAAATTTGAAAAGGTGAGTACACTGAAGTAGACTAAAATAAAATGATGGAAGTAAAGTAGAATTTGAAAAAAAATTACACAAAAGTAAAATATATAGTAATAAAAATTAAAGAAAGATATTTTTAATAAAAATTGAAAATAAAAATGAATTTTTTCTCTTTCTGTATTCAAGAAAAAGAAAAGAATTGTAAAAGAGAAAAAGAAAAATGAAAATTGAGCCTGCTAGCAGATTGAAGTAGGACTGAAACTGCTTCATTTTCCCCTAGAAGCAGTCTATGTAGCTCTTTATACTCCATAAATTAAGCTGGCGGTGAGACTTGTGTTCTTGAAGAGTGAATTGGCCCAGTTGGGCGGGGTTCAGTGTAACAGCTCTGCTCTCCATTAGATGGCACTGCTAGCCTACTGGGGTGGATTGTTGCAGAGCTCGTAGGTGCGTATGCGCATGCGTGGGAGTGATAAAAATGGCGGCGCCCGGCTACCCAGTCTGTTCTCCCCATCAGCAATTGCGCACCCATCCTCTGTCTTCAGCTCTCGTCCACTCCCTGCTTTTTTACTCTCCGTGACCAGGCCCCAGGCAGTACCTCTCTCCCAAGTTTTGTCTCAGATGCGGCTGTTTATCCCGGCCCCTTCCTTCCGAAGGACTGCGGCTTTGACCCGTTCCGCCCCTCTGCGGGAGGGTCTCACTGAGCAATGGCTGAATGAGCAACGGCCGAATGTCGGCTGCACCCAGGAATGTCCGCTGGGCCCTGCTGCTGCCGGTGCCCCAAGACTGCGGCCAGGTGCCAGCCCGCCTCAGAAAAAGTTCGCGAGATATTGTTGCAGCAGCGTTTCAGGGATTATGGAAAATCACAACACACATCTGGCACCAGGCTTCACCCTTAATGACCTCGTTCTAGCAACGGCAAATGTGGCTGTTCTCTGGGGTCTGCTGGGACCAGGTGGCTTCAACAGTCTCTACCAAATGTCCTTCCAGCAGTGGAACTGCTTTTCCCCATGTGGCCCGAGAACCTCCTGGACTTCACTCTGCTCCTGGGGATTCGCCCTTCCCACCAGAGCACCGCCAGGTATCGAGCTGCGGAGTTGCAGCCTTTGCACTCCCCTTGTTTATAGTCTTGATGGAATTTAAACCCTCTCCTTTCTCCTTTCTCCCTTTTTAATTTAGTCCCTGAGGCTGTTTCCAATTTTCCACTTTCTCTCCAGCTGCTTTTGGGGAGGGGTGCTTTTCCCTTATTCTCTCCCCCTCCCCAGTCATTGTCCTCTCTTCGACCACAAAAGCACCTCCCTTCCTGTGCCTCTCGCTCCCCAAGTTCACTTCTCTGTGCTGCGTACCTGCTGAATTCTGTGGTTCAGGTTGTGCAGATTGTTGTGTTAATCCTCCAGTCAGTGTTCTAGGTGTGCAGAATGATTTAGTGTTGGTCTGACTGTATTTCAAGGATGCAAAACACAAAAAGCTTCCATGCTGTTCCGCCATCTTGGCTCCTACTGGCACGGTTTCTTAAACTTACTGAATTTTCCACTGCCTTCAAGGCAGACACAAATCTCATCTCTGGGAAACATTCTCTTGCCATCCCTGTGCACAATCGCTTTTTCCTCAGCAAATGTTATTTGCTTTCCTTATCATCCACTTATTACATGTATTTAACCATGCTAGATTTTAACCTTTTAATTTGGGTCTTACATCTTTACTGAAATTGTAAACTACTTGAATATTTCTTTCTATTCTTTAAAAAAAAACACTTATTGGGAGATTATTATGTGCTTAGATTGTCTAGGAACAATGTCCCTGTCTAAAGACAATGTCCCTGTTCTCTTGGATGAATGAGTGGAGGTAGAGGACAATGGTCAGCATACAAACACCTAGGTAATATGATATTGGGTGTAAGTGCTGTGATGTGTTAAAAGTGCTTTAAAGACAAATAAAAGAGGGTGAGAAGATGAATAGTAGTGGATGTTGCTCTTTTGGGTTGAGTCATCAGGAAAGCCTCTTGGGAAGTGACATTCAAACAGAGACCTGAATGCAAATATTTCCTTTTTTTTTTTTTTAAAGTTTATTTATTAGGAATTTTCTTCTTAACATTTATTTATTTTTCAGAGAGAGAAAGAAAGAGAGAGAGAGCATGCAGGAGGAGCAGAGAGAGGGAGACAGGCATCAAAGCGGGCTTGCTATGAGCATAGAGTCCTATGTGGGGCTTAAACTCATAAACTGTGAGATTATGACCTGAGCTGAAGTCAAGAATCTGCAGTTTAACAATCTGAGCCACCCAGGCACTCCTAGGTTTGTTTATTTATTTTGAGAGAGAGAGAGAGCACATGAGCATGAGTGTGTACGAGTGGGGGAGGGGCAGAGAGAGGGAGAGACAGAAACCCAGGCAGGCTCTGTGGGGAGCCTCCTGATGTGGGGCTCAAACCCATAAACTGTGAGATCATGACCTGAGCTGAGATCAAGAGTCGGACACTTAACTGACTGAGCCACCAGGCGCCCCCTCCTTTTCTTCTTTCCAAATATTTCCTGGTAGAATATTCCAGGTAGAGAGAAAAGAGCAAGAGCCAAAGAGCCCAAGACTGGGAGTTGTCACTGGGTCTCTGCCCCCTTGGGCTCCACTTGAATAAGCACCGACCCCTAATCTTACTCTCATTTGTTACCCATTGTTCTTCAGGACACTGGGGTTATCACTTTGCTTATGATGCTGTTTTACTAGAATAATATTGTGATTAATGGGCTGCCATTGATCTTCACTGTGGAGCAGAGAGTCCTTGAAGGTTGAAGCAGTTGACTAGTCGGTGGTGGTGGACATAGGCAGGGATTTGAGCTGAGCCTCTGAAGTTCCCCTCCTCCTCTTCAGCAGGCAGGCGGCTCACTGACCACGTAGGTCCCAGCAGGGTCACTACATTGCTTTCTAAGCTCCTTTCAGCTTCCCTGAAAGTGTTTTCAGGGTAAACAAAGGTTACTACTTATAGGACTCAAGACATTTGGAAAAGAAATGCTTCTTATAGTGGAGTGAGTACTCAAAGGAGCATTGTCAGAGTTAGAAAGGCAATCTCTAAATCTAGCCCAGAGGGTTTACAAATGGCCCTGTTTACAAATAGCAGGCACTTTGTTAGTTCCTTTTGAATAACTGGCCCTCGTGAGACCTGTGATAGCGTGCCAATAGGTATGCAGAGAGAGAGGGCAAAGAAATGAGATTTTAGCCACAGAGATCTATAAAATTTTGGGATAATGTGTTACATTTTTACCAAAGTACTTTCAGCCAATTCATTCAGCAAACATTTATGTGCAATGCTAGCAGGGAGGTGCAGTGGATTCAAAGATGAATAAAATATAGCAGCTGTTTCTTAAAGCAGCTCACATTCTGGCAGGGGAGATAGAAACATAAATAATTATGCAAGTGTGGTTAGGGCTATAATGAGGGTGTGTATAAAGCAGTCCTGAAAGGCTTTTCAGAGAGGGTGTAAACTGAGTGGGGGTCTAGAAGGGTGGATAAGAATTTATGTTTTTGTACAAGGCAGGGTGGGGAGGGAGGGGAAAGCTTTCAAGTCAAGCAGACAGCAAGTGCAAAGTTGTGGAAGCTCACAAGAGGCATAAGTGAGCAAGGCTTGTTACACCAGAGTGGCCAGAGCATAGGGTATGTATTAAGGATGGATTTTTTTTTTTCAGTTCGCAGTGTAAATGATCATTTGTCAAACTTGGACAATTCTGTAGGCAACAGGGAGTTATCCAAGGTTCTTGAGCATGATCAGATAATTGTATTTGAGAAAGATGATGGGGACTGGGGGATGGGGAGGTGTAAAGAATGAACAAGTTGGAAAACCAGCAGGAGCTCACATTCCAGTGAAGGAATATAGTTTATAAGTTCTTGACCTAGAAAAGGTCAGTGGGATAGGACAGGAGGTCACCTATTTGAAAAGTATCATCGCAATGGAATTAACAATATTTGGTGACCATGAGGGTGAGGAGAAGGTCCTCAAGATAATACTAAGGTTTTTAGACTGGGAAGCTGAGTGGATAGTTTTCAGGCTTGGAAGGAAAGGGCAAGGAAGGGGCAAGGAAGGAGGGAGAGAAGAGGAGAATTTGGGATTGAGGCATGTTGTCTTTGAGGTGCCCAGGGGTGGACATCCTGGAGAAGCCCCTGGTAGTTGGAAGTAAGTGTTGGGAGTTCAGAAGTGAATTTAAAGCTCCCACTATAGATGTGAGTGTTTTCTTCTTCTATGACTCCCATGACCATACAGACAAGAGGATGCTTAAGTCAGAGGATAGAAACCTGGCACTTGCTAACTTGGGTGTTTTACAGAATCTTTTTTTGGGGGGAGTGGGTTTTCTATCATTCATTGTTTTTTAAATTATTATTTTATGAGTACGTAATACATGTACATAATTCAGAATTCAAAGCACACTGTGGACTTAAAAAAAAGGGGCAGTGGTGACACCGCCTGAGTGGTTCAGTCAGTTGGGCATCCACTCTTGATTTGGGCTCAGGTCATGATCTCATAGTTCCTGAGTTCAAGCCCTACATGGGGCTCTGTGCTGACAGTGTGGAAACTGCTTGGGATTCTCTCTTTCCCTCTCACTCTGCCCCTCCCCTGCTCATGCTCACTGTTTCTCTCTCAAAATAAATAAATAAACTTAAAAAAAAAAGCACACTGTAAACAGTGACTTCCTTTCCCTCCTTTGCTCCCTTGACACTCCCTTCACCTCCCCAGGATACCACTGGTGCCAGTTTCCACTGCACCCTTCCAGAAGTAAACTGTGCAGACACAATTCTCTGTAAAGATCCCTTTAACTTGTATTGCAAAGTCCCAAGTCCCTTCACAGCTGCAGCCTTGAATGGATGGGGCACCGCACGGGGAGTGCCGGTTCCTGCCCAAGCACTTTTCCAGGCATTGTCTTTGTAATGAAATCCCATTTCCTCAATTGAAAACCAACAGAGGGCAGATTCTCCAATTTGTGAAGTTCAACTTGGCCCCTGTGTTTGGTGCCTGTACTCGGCTTCCAAATAACCGCCTTCAATTGCCGAAATGTTGTAGTGGAGGCAGCGCTAATGAGACAAAGGTGAGCCCTGAAGACGCAGGTAGAAATGAGAGTGAAAGCTGCAAAAAGACATTATCTGAAAAAAAGGATTTTATTTTCCTTTTCAGTCTGGGTAGAATGCATTTTGATATCCTAGCTCTCAACAAATATTGGGTTTTAAACATGTCTTTGGTCTTTTTCAGCATTTTACATTCTAAAGGCTCTGTGTTCTCTAAACTTGGCCAGATAGTGGGACTTTAATTTAAAAAGTGATGGCAGATTGGATTGGTTCCTTGGGGAGAGTTTTCTGGCCTGGAGGACAGCGGTGAACGTTCTGGAGAATCAGTGACTCCTGGTTTTCTTGGTTGGGAGGACTGACTTGCTTTTCCCTATGTTTCTACCTATATTGAAAGGTTACTGGTTTTGCTAGAAGTGGAGAGATCTCCTTCTCCCCTTATGCAGCACTTGGGGCATGGATTCTGCACATCACCATTGTGTGGCTACATGCTTTGATCGGCTATGATCACACGCCACTTTGTCACTAATTGAGTATTGAAGTTTATAAATGATTTCCTTTAAATAAATCTATTGGGTCAAATTCAAGGTTATTCCAACAGCAGTGTCCTTCTCACTCAGTGGAAGGAGAGGGAAAGATGCAGAGATCCAGGGTGCATGGGTATGTGAGCATCACCCAGCACGTGAATAGTGGCACAGTCATTTGAGAAGGCCCACCATCTCCAGGTCTCCTCTCTGCCTCTCGGGGAAATCCACTGTGGCTGTGTCATAGTGCACCCTCTGGCCACCTCATCTTTTAGAACAGGGTTTCTCATCCTCAGCACTGTTGACAATTCTTCGTTGTGGAGGGCTGTCTTGTGCCTTGCACGATGTTTAGTAGCATCCCTGGCCTCTATCCACTAGATGTCAAGAGCACCCTTCCACTGAGGCCAGAGGTGACAACCACACATGTCTGCAGATACTGCCAGTTGTCCCCTGAGGGGGGCAACATTGCCCCCAGTGAGAACCACTGTTCTAGAAGAAATCTGACAGGTCATGATGACGTTGTTGCTCTGTCTGCCAGTTATCGCTCTCTTTTCTTTGAGAAGCAGTCTGTAGACTTTGTTTCCTTTCTGAAACATAAATGCTGTATAGCATTCCCTTGTTTAACCTCCGTTGTTCTGTGTTGTGTGTAGAGAGAAAAGTCTGATCTCATTAAACTATAACTTCTGCTTCTCTTTCTGCCTCCTCCAAAACCGTATGCTCCGGTCACACTGCACTTCTCACCATACCTGTGATCCTGCTGGTTCATGCCCCTGCCCCTTTGTACAGGTGGTTCATTCTACCTGCAATGGTTCTGGTAAAATCCTTTTAATTCTCTAGATGAAAGCTCAGTCACAACCTTCTCTGTGAAGTTTCTTCTCGTCGGAGCTGGATGATCCTGTAACACTTTGTGTCACTTCGATTTTAGCACTGACAACACTGAGTGGTAATTAATTGCATGTGTCAGTCTCCTTCATAAGATTGCAATGAACTCAAAGCCGGTTGGCACAGGCGGTGTGGAAGCAAGGAGGTCAGACTGAGGGAACAGTGGATCCCCAGACCTGGCATATAAGGTGAAAACTGAGTCCTGTGCGGGCTGAAGCCATGGACAGTACTGCTATCAGGAGGTGCCAGGTTCGAGATACACTCAGAGTCCCAGACCCAGTCAGAGATCTGTGGAGTGAGGGAGCACAGGGGAGTGAATGCTGCGGATTTATTTGAAGTCCTGGGCATGCACGGTGTGTTGGTGAGGCCTCTGTCGGAAAGGCTGCAGCCCTGTATTGGGGAGTGTCCTCCCCTCTTCCCAGTGGCTTTACTCTGATTTCAGGGACATGTCTGGACACCCTTTGACCAATTTTTACACATTCACTGTCTTCAGGCAAAATCCTGAACCTTTACTGGTACAATTATAGGCAGCAACTGAAGCTGTGAGGATAAGTCACTTGGCTCAGAGGACCCTCTCTTCAATCACATCCAGTAAGGGGCATCCTATCCTGCTCATCTATTTTGTGTTTGGGATAAGGATCGTTTCAGACTAAAAAAGTGGTTATTCACTGTGAAGCTGGAGAAGAAGGGCAAAAGGAAATGTGCAAGTTGTCCCCACCTCCCCCTTATTAAAATGAGGGAAAAAGAGCAAGAGAGGGAAGGAGGGAAAGAAACAGAGAGAGGAAAAGAGGGAACCAGTCTGCACTTTACATGGTGCTAAAAAGGTATATATTTCTGCCTTTGTGTAACTAACCCCAAATATTGTCCCACTTAAAAGGCAGGAAAGCTCATTGTCCTAACTTTAAAAATAATGTCATTCCAGGGTGCCTGGATGGCTCGGATCATGATCTCTCAGTTCGTGGGTTCGAGCCCTGCATTGGGCTCTGTGCTGACAACTTGGAGTCTGGAACCTGCTTCAGATTCTGTGTCTCCCTCTCTCTCTGCCCCTCCTCCATTCATGCTCTGTCTCTCTCTTTCTCTCTCTTTCTCAAAAATAAATAAACATTAAAAAAAATAATGTCATCCTGTGACATGTTCTAAGTTCTATTTGAACTAATATTTAAAATATTACATTAAGAAGAAGTTCTAGGAGATTGGCAACTCCTGCCAAGCACTAGTGAGGGTCCCCAAGGGACTGCCATGTAGGGGGATGTGTCATTCATGTCTGACATGAATGACATGTCTCTCCTCCCCCAGGGAGAAGAGTGGATCAGGGAGGCATCAGCATCCCTGGGTTTGTCTCTAGAAGCTTCTTGCTGGAGTGGCTGTGATTCAGTTGAGTAATCTCAGGCATACTGGGAGGAGAAGCAAACTGTAGGCAGGGACCTTTCCCTCACTCCCTGGTTTGGTCTCTGACATCAGGCTTCTGGTTCTTACAAGGTGCTTTGGATTTTCAGATGCAGTATGTATTCCACTCTCCCTAGCTCTGCTTTAGTTCCTTTGATTTCTCCTCCCTGGGCATGTCCTTCCAGGGGATCTGCGGTCTCTTGCTCATAGTTTCTACAGACTCCTTGAATGTGTTTTGTGCAAGGTGGTTGTTGAACATCTGCTAACCGAATTTGCATGTGCACATGTACTTGTGTATATGATTTTCAATTACATCTGGAGTCCTGATGCCCAGTGGTATCTTAGAAATGCAGAGCTCTATTTTTTTTTTTTAATTTATTTATTTTGAGAGAGTGAGTGAGCACGTGTGCATGAGGGGGTAGGGGCAGAGAGAGAGAGGGAGAGAGAGAATCCCAAACAGGCTCTTCACTGTCAGCATGGAGCCTGATGTGGGGCTCCATCGTGAACCATCAGATCATGACCTGAGCAGAAGTCAAGAGTTGGACTTTAACTGACTGAACCACCCAGGCACCCCAGAGCTCTTTTTTTTAAGTTTTTAATTTTTAATTTTTAATTTTAGCAAGAGCATGAGTGGAGGAGAGGGGTAGATGGGGGGGGGGAGAGAGAGAGAGAGAGAGAGAGAGAGAGAGAGAGAGATTGAGAGATTGATTCTTTTTTAAAAAAAATTTTTTTTAATGTTTATTTATTTTTGAGACAGAGAGAGACAGAGCATGAACGGGGGAGGGTCAGAGAGAGGGAGACACAGAATCTGAAACAGGCTCCAGGCTCTGAGCTGTCAGCACAGAGCCCGACTCGGGGCTCAAACTCACAGACTGCGAGATCGTGACCTGAGCCGAAGTTGGCCGCCCAACCGACTGAGCCACGCAGGCGCCCCGAGAGATTGATTCTTAAGCAGAGCATGGAGCCCGATGCAGGGCATGATCTTACGACCCTGGGATCATGACCTGAGCTGAATCAAGAGTCAGAAGGTCAACCAATGGAGCCACCCAGGCTCCTCAGAAATGCAGAGCTCTTTAATAAGAAATATAGTTCAGGATGCCTGGGGCTCAGTTGGTTAAGCATCCGACTTCAGCTCAGGTCATGATCTTGAGGTTCATGAGTTCCAGCCCAGTGTCGGGCTCTGTGCTGACAGTTCAGAGCCTGGAGCCTGCTTTGGATTCTTTGTTTCCCTCTCTCTCTGTCCCTTCTGTGCTCGTGCTCTCTCTCAAAAATAAATAAATATTAAAAAAAGTATATATAGCTCAAGAAAACCATATTCTCCTGGGGCCAAATTTCATGCTTTCCTTCAGAAGCTGTGTGGATTGACTGAAATCTCAGAAGTGAAGAAGGATAGGGCAAGAAAACCCTATTTTCTAAGGCTACGTGCACACAAACACACTCACTCATTCACTCACTCACTCACTCCTGTATAGTCTGGACTAGTTCTCCTCAACATAGGCCAAACCCACCCCGATCTAGATTTCTGAACAGAGGTGGCCGAGGCCTCATGGTACTGTACTGGATGCCCTTTGAAACTTAAAACATTGCCAGGGCAGTGTTGAAATACACATCCATAGCACATGCCCTCTACCCCTTGTCTATTTCTCAGGGAGGAGCAACCAGGAATTTTAAATATAAATGTACATTCTCTGACATCAATTTTTTGAGGTCAAGCCAGTACAATATCTGTCTTTCCAGAAGAACTATTACCAAAGTAATGCAATTTTGTATCAGAAATGCCTTTTAAAAATGTTTTAGTGAAAACATTTAAAATATTCATTCTATTTTATTTTCAGATGTTGGGCTTAACATACTAGCAACAAAAATATACTTGGCACAGCATAGTATAAGCTTATTCAGTGAGGGAGTTCCTGACTCAGAGCTGCGCTGGGATGATTGATTATTCGGCACGTACTGATGTGGGTGTATCTTCTTCTGCTCTCTCCTGGTAGGCCACTTTTCAAATCACAGGGCGAACTTCCACCATTAGGAAATAATTCATGACACCACTGACAAATATTGCGATGTCTATTGCTATAATACAACTAAATGCATTTGCGTTGAGGAAATTCTCTCTTGTCACAGTTGAACATTTTAGGGGCAATTAATGTTATCTTTAAATATAACTGTTTTAAAGTTTTAAAAAGGCTTTGCAGTCAGGTGATTTTTCTTATAATTACTGCTGTGTTTCAATTTTATAAGAAAAATAAAAGTGAATTATTTCTGACAGTATTTTTCATCTGTTTCTAAGTAAAGTGAATGAGTTTTATGCTTAGCCTTTGCTTATTAGAACAACAGAACCCTCTCTAAAACTGGCAGAAGATGCCATTTATTTTCTTTCCTTGTGGCTCAGACATTAATCCTCATTTGTTAAGTGATAGCATCAGTAGGTAAAGACGTAGGTTTTCACATTTATAAGAAAGGTTGGCTGCTCCTCTCCTGATCTAACAGATGCCTCTCACTAGGTCTGTAATGAGAGGAAAATAGGATCTTTCCCTTCTCAATTTTCCCTCCTTGCTGCCATCTGAGAGATTCTGGGCATGTGAACTTGTCTGACTTAAGCCCTGACTGTTGTGGGTGTTTTTTAATATCGGGACTTGCTGAAGGCGAGTCCGGGCAAGGTCTTACCGCAGAGCTGGGAAGATAAGCCAGAACTTTATAGAGTTTAACCTTCATTCCTATGAACTCTCTTTAGCTTAAACCTGCTCTTTCCCATAGGAGCCTGGAGCGCAGAGCCAAGCTTCCTGCCTAGCCAACTGGCTTTCTCCACGGTGCTATTATCATTGTTGCTGTTCAGGATTACACAGAAGCATTCTGTGTTCTCAGGAAATGGCACGTTCTCAGAAAGCCAATCCCATCTGGCCTCCTTTTCTTGCATTTGAACCCAGAGCTCACACCCTCAGCAAAGCAGCCATCTTCCGCTTCAGGACAAGTTTGGTTTGGGGTATTCCCAGGGCTAGTTAAGACATTAGAGGCCCCAAGACCTGAAAATATTGTCATTGTCTGTCTGTAGTAACAGGTAATTTCAACAACAACATCTGTAGTAGCAGAAGCAATAATATTTTTTACTATTAACAAGTATATATTTATTGACTATTATGTACGAGGCACGATTTTTTTTTTTTCAACGTTTATTTATTTTTTGGGACAGAGAGAGACAGAGCATGAACGGGGGAGGGGCAGAGAGAGAGGGAGACACAGAATCGGAAACAGGCTCCAGGCTCTGAGCCATCAGCCCAGAGCCCGACGCGGGGCTCGAACTCACGGACCGCGAGATCGTGACCTGGCTGAAGTCGGACGCTTAACCGACTGCGCCACCCAGGCGCCCCACGAGGCACGATTTTAAGTATTGTATGTGGATGAACTCATTTAATGCAACAATCTTCTGAGTTGTTACTGTTATTATTCTGAATTTCCAAATGAGGAAACTGAGGCACAGAAAGGTTAGGTAACTTGCTCAAGGTCACATAGCTGGTAAGTGGGTAGTCAGGATTGGAACTCAAGTAGACTTATAGCGTCAGCTTCTGTGAGATCAGCCAGTATTCTACGTTAAACAGCACCATTAAACAGGGAAACTCGAAACTTCTGCATATGACATTGAATAGCTTCTTTCTTGGTTTTCTAATCACCAATTTTATAGGACATAGTTGAGAGTAACAATCTTACTTTAATTTGGTGCCAGAACCTTAACTGCTGTATGTGCCTTTTGGATGATCTGGAGCTATGCAGGCCCTCTCCAGTCTTTGGTCGGGTGGGCTACCAGTCTTTGTTAGAATCCCACCCTCTCCTTTGATCTTCACAGGGCCAGAGCCTGCCCTATTTATCAGGAGGAGACGTTTCCTCTTTCACCAGGAAGGGGGAGAGGAAGGGGATAGTGCTTCACTAAGGTGTGGAAATGCAGCTAGAAGGGTGCTGTGTTTGTCTCCTCAGGTGGAAGGACCTAGGGGCTGCAGCACCTGAAATTCTGGCCCCACTATCAGCTCTCCACATGACTGTAGGCAGCCACTTAACCTCTCTGTGTGAGGGATAATGAAATAATGCTTTGATCTTTGCAGAGAAGAAAAGCTTTATATAAATACCAAGTAGGTCCACTCTTTCTTGGTACCTCTTAAATTCCTGGGGAGGCTGACAGGTCTCCTAAAATTCCAGCTTAGTTACAAGGCCACGTATGTTCCTTAGGCCTGGACTCCCAAGTTTTCAATCATAAAATTGGGTCTAGTTTTGTGAGGTGCCTAAAAGCAAAAATACCCCTAAGACTTTTTATAGAGCCTTTTGTCTCAAGTGCCCCAAGCACTCTAACAATAGATATTCCATGAAAAATAAAAAGTCCTATACATTATTTAAAGCCTGTGCATTTTGAAACCAAACTGTACCTAAGTGTCTGCTGGAGCTCTGTTTCTGTTCTTTTAGGCTGTTATCCGTAGTGACTTGGGGTAAAGCCTTCAAATATATATATAAATATATATTAGTGGATTCAAAGCAGGATTCCTTCCTACCCACCTCCAAGGTTTGCCTAACGCCACACCTGAGCCACAATTCATGTTCCCTCAGTGCCATGTAGTCAAGGAGAAACTCATTTATGCACCTTCAGGTGTGGAAGACTGAGATGGCCTGGGAGAATTTTTTTTCAGGAATATTTGCATTTTTAAATTGCAAGTTCAGAAGAAGAAATTCAAAGTGATTGAAATTATTAGGCAGGGAAGACATAACCACTGGTCATACCTCTTCACTGCTGTGCAGAGAGTTACATCTATTGACCTGTACAGAAGCCACCACCACCAAAGAGAAGGAAAAAGGGATCTACATTTCCCACACATGTTCTGTTGGGTGGACATGATTCCACTCATTTTTATGAGGGAGGCAGGGCTGTCATCATTTTACAGGTGGCAAATCCAAAGTGCAAAGAAGTCAGGTCGTTTCCCTGTGGCTCTACAACTAGGAAATAGCAAAACCAAGACCTAGTTCAATGCCCTTATGCTACACTGGAAATTAGGAAAACTGTACTTGCGAGCCACTTGGATTTACCTCTTTATGGAGCCGGAGAGCCCCATCATCACTACTCCATTCAGTTGAGTTGAAATAGCACTTATCAAGTATCTATTTTGTGTCAGGTGCCCCAAGACGCACATGGCATGACATTTGTCTTGGAGAGGATTACTAGATCTTGTTTAAGTGATAAAATATCTTCCGAAAGGGCAGACTTGCTGAGGTACAGATGTAGGTGTAAGTATAATTTAATGTAATATGATTAATGATACATAACTTGTTGGGAAATAATGTTTTCAATGGGTTATCTTAATCCTTCTTCAAGAACTCCATGAGATAGGGACCCATATAATCTCCATTCTAAAAGATGAGCAAACAGTCCATCTGTGCTGTCCAATGTGTAGAGACGTGGCTATTTAAATTTATTAATTAAAATTAAATAACTATAAATTTAGTTCCTCAGTAGTGCTAGCCACATTTCAAGTAGCTACCATACTGGATAATGCAGATGAAGAATATTTCCAGCACTGCAGAAAGTCCTATTGCACAGAACTGCTCTAAGTCATTTGCCTATGCTGGAATGTGGGAAATGGACTTGGGTCTGACTTCAGAGTATATACTTTTAACCATTATGTTATACTGTGTCCTTAATATTTAGTGCAATTTGGGGAGGGGGCAGAGAAAGAATTCAAAATTCCTTATTTTTTCAAGGAATAAGAAATATCTGAGATGATGGGGGAACTAAAGACATATCAATAGTTTCCCTTGCAACCCTTTTATGGTACGTGTAAGAGCTGCAAACTGTGTCTCTCACTGGATCAGGAAAGTTAGTACTTGCTGTTTGCCCTTTTATGGAACCATAAGGTGGCTTTCTAAGAGTTATTCTAGGATTATGTCTTATTTACTTTTAAGCCTCACTTCCGAGCATAGTACTTGGTACATAACAGGCATACAATAAATGCTTCTTCAACAAAATTTCAAAAAAGATAACTATAATATCTTCTGTCGGTCTCAAAAGAATTGTAGTGAAGAAGAGTAACATTGGTGGCCTTCCTGATGATTCCTAGGGGGGAAAAAGTAAAGATTTCCTCTAGGGCAATATCCAAGTGCTCAGCTTCACAGAAAGAGGGCCACGTATCTATTTATCTATACTGCGATAGGGATAGAAGAGGGAGTGATCATAAGGGCTGCCTAAAATTTTATCTGGGCCAGATTTTACAGTATGCTATTTTAAATCTAAACCAAAGGAATTCCGTATTTGGCTCCAAGGAGATCACTGAAGGAAAATTGCCTCGATACCAAATGAAGTCCTGTTATCATCTCCTCGGTGCAGTAAAAACAAACCAAGTCACCCCCTTTTCAACGTGTCCCAGGGTGTTATCCCAGGTTACTTGCACTCACCCACCAAATGTTGTGTGAAAGCTGAAAAAGATACCCAATTTTGCCTCCCAGCTCATCCTCCCGCACCATTTCACCAGTGCAAACTCCTCACCCCGCCCACTCATCTTGCTTTCCTTCCCTTCATGATTTAGCTAAAGCGTTGGCTTCTGTGTCATTTAGAACAAACAAAAACTATAGAAATATGGTTTAAAAGACAGATGCACTGATTTGGGATGGGAAGCAAATGTTGGATGCTGGCTCACTGTGTCCTAAAGGCTTTAATTTACAGCAGAAATAAAAAGGAGTTGTTCAACACGTAGCGTGAGGAGTCAGCTTTGAAAACTGATAAGAGGAGAAAAATGCCAGACTCATTTTGAATGTGAACTTAACAACCAGGACCCTTATTTCCCCGTAGCAAGATGATCGCAACTTTCTTAGAATGATTTAAGAATTCCCCTGAGGCACTTTGCCCAGGCCCCTTTGTGGGCCCATTTCAGCAGGCTTTAGAATCCTCCTAACAGGGCTTATCAGAGAAGATTCCAATTTAGAGCAGCAAAAGTTTAGAGTCTGATATCAGCTCTAGCTTTTCTTTTTCCTTTTTTTTTTTTCAAAAGGAGACATGATGTTTTACAGTGTTAACAGTTTTGAAAGGTCCTACATTTCCAGTGAACAGAGCGCTTTTGTGAAAAGCCTTCTGAAAAGCATTATTCAGGCGAAAATGCATCAAAGGGATGTGAGTTAAAAAGAGAAAAGTTTGCCGATGTAGAGATTGGAGGCAGCATGTGCTGACAGGTGCAATTATAGCCCAATAATTGAATCTTTTTAGAGAGATCTGTTGTGATAAGGCAATAGTTGTGGACTCACCTTGGAACCCTGTTCATAATTAGATACTCAGGGGTCCAGCTGTGGATGATACAACCAATGGAGGGATCGTGAACTATGTTATATGCAGGACAGAATCACTGTTGTACTTTGTAAAATAGGGCGAAATGGCATGATTTCAGCCCAATGGAACCTAATTAATACAACGGTTGGAGACAAAGCTCAGCCTTTTCCCTCAGACTCCCAACAGTCTGTAACAGTTTTCAGCCTCTAAAAATCATAGTCAATCCAAGCTTCTAGATCCTTTGGTGTCAAAGAAACTAAAAAAAAATGTCAATTTTTCAAAGCTAAGTAATTACTTTTATTAGTAACATTAAAAATCTCTTTGTTGTTTGCTTGAAGAGTTTCTGGGCACTTCTGTTACCTTTGTCTACACTGCACATCTAAGCCAAAGACTGGGATAGGGAATGATCTGGTGTTAATTTCTGAGAATGTTGCACCAAAGTCATGAAAGACAATAAGCTTGTTTCTGGTCTTGAAATATGGGTGTGCAGAGCCTTGGCTCAATGAGAAGTGGACTTGCTGTCCATATTGTCCATGCTGCATGCACACTTGCTCAGGAATCTGAGCTGCAGGTCTTTCTCAGGGTCTCTGTGTGGACACAGAGCTGAGAAGAAGACACAGACTACTGAGATACAACACAAATCATTTCTACTTATCACAGGGCAGAGGGCATCTCTCACGCTCCATTAGTAATTCTGTTAGACATCTTGCTTCAGGCTTTCCTTCTTAAGGAAATAGTGTATTCTGCCATATTGCATGATTTCTTTCTGTCAGATTTATTTCTTTTATCCTCTTCTCCATATAGCTGGATTACCTTGTCATTGCAATGCGATTAAAGGTTCTTAAGGTGGCTGAGAATTATAGGTTTCTGATAATGACACCTTAACTTAAAATCTAGGCGTTAGTTCCTTTTTTATTATAGGGAATTGACTCCTTAATGTCTTTGGATCTTAGTGTTTTCCTTCTTTTTTCCTTTGTAGTTGCCAACTTTTCACTTTTGCTTCTATCTTCATGTTTTTGAATTCCATTAGTACCTAGGTAGATAGAAGACTGTCCTCTGCAGCAGCCTTCTCGCAGTACCTGTCCCGTAGTAAGCATTCAATATGCATTGGTCACAATAATCACTATTTTAGTTTCTGCTTACCTTGTTTGTTTATGTCACCTTCAGTACTTTCCCACAGTTTGACATCTGGTCTAGTTTTGGAATTATTATTGTCATCTTTTCTGCCTGGATAGGGAGGGGTGCTTTAGTATTTACATTATAGGCTACAATGGAGTTATTCAGATTTATCCATGGTGGGCCACTCAATCCTAATTCCAACACCAGTGCAGACTGCATGGCCTTTTATTAATTTTTTTTAATGCTTATTTTTGAGAGAGAGAGAGAGAGAGAAAGAGAGAGAAATAGAGTGCAAGCTAGGGAGGGGCAGAGAGAGAGGGAGACACAGAATCCAAAACAGGCTCCAGGCTCTGAGCTGTCAGCACAGAGCCAGAAGTGGGGCACGAACCCACAGACCATGAGATCATGATCTGAGCTGAAGTCAGATGCCCAACCGACTGAACCATCCAGGTGCCCCTGCATGGCCTTTTAAAAAACTGATCACAGGAGCACGTCTATAGGGTCCACTCCCAGCATAGAACTTTTAGACCTTTAACTGAATCAAATGCACGTGAAGAAGTGATTAGCTACCTAGTGAACTATTTTTTACCACCTTTCATTATTCCTCAGTATTATGATGTCATTTCAGTGGAATTAAATTTGAGCAGCTCAAGATTACATAATCACATTGAGTGTTAGTTTCATGTCCTTGCTGCTTGAAGCCTGCTAGTAGAGCTCCAGAGCATCATCTGTTCTGACAGCGGGTCTCCACCTTGGCTGTGCCTTCTTAGCACCTTCAGCACCTTTAGAATAATGCAGATACTCTGGTCTATCCCAGAGAGTCTGACTGAATTGGTTTTAGATAGGACTCATCTTAAGATAGATATTCTTAAAAATTCTCCTCAAGGAATGGAGGGCCACTGGGTGGCAGGAAAAGAGATTCACAACATACTGACTACATTTGCACTTGTGCTAACCAACTTGGTTAAGCTCTCTCCCAACCACGTAAGCTGTGCCCCCTCACCCATCCCTTCTCATTTACTCCACATCTTCCAGTTAAAACAACAGAGCAGAAAGAGGACAGCTGTTTAAGTTGGAGGAATTTGATTTCAAATCTTGTCTTTTATTGAGACTGTGATCTTGGAAAGATAGTTAAATTTACATGAATTTTAGTTTCCCCATTTATCAAATGGGAATAATAAGTCTTCTTTGTAAGTATAGATAAATTAATATGATACAAGAGCATTTAGTACAGTACCTAACACATAATAGGAGCTCAGAATATGTTAGCTTTCTTTTCTCCCTTCTCTTTTTAATTTCTTTATAGGTCAAATGAAGGGCTCAGATAATATTTGAATTCTCCTTATTCCCTAGAATCCAATGAGTCTGATTCTTTGCCTTAAATAATATGAGTGGAGAGTAACTTCCATGTATTCTTTTCCACAAATCCAGTTCTGTGTAAAAAGAAAGCTATCGGCACACAGCTGACAGGGAATAAATAGGGAATTTCTTTTAGTATCCCATCTACACATTCTCCTTTGGCTACCCTTTCAACCTGACGTATCTGTGAAGTGGCTAGCCAAGGCTGGGGATGTGGTTTGAGTTGTGGGAACAAGATTTTTTGAGTAATGCCATCTGTTTTATATGGGCATCAGTCTTGTACCCTTGACCACCATTCACTTGCTTCAACCATGTAACCACCCAGTGTACTTTATACTTATGATAATAGTGGTAGCACCTGGCATTTATATTTTAGCACCTATTGAAAGTGATACACTTCAGAGGAGGCCAGGTGAAGTCAGGAAACATCTTTCAAAGACTACCTGGCTAATTACTTTTTGTCAAGAAAATAAAGTATTGCAGCTTCTCAATCCATTCCCAGAGAGTCATAGGAGAATTCATTCTAATATAGCTTGGTATCAGGGAACAGTGTGTGATTCGTGGCAATGACTCAGGAAGGCATCTGCCTTGCTTCACTGTGACACATACTTGCCTTTGCCTGATCATTTGGCTCCAAATGGAAGCTCAGGCAAATGAGAACAGACCTAAGCTTCTATTATTACCTAGTTCAGGCTGCCCAAAGCAGAGGACTGGGAAGGTCTTCCAACATGCAGGCTCAAGGGAGTTGCCTGTGTAATAGGCAGATAAGTTCTTTATGGGAAAAGTCACTTTGATGATGACAATATAATCCCTCTGCTGTTTTCTGCTGTCCACAAAGTGTAACATGGCAGGCGGTGCAACTTAAGTGTTAAAAGCAACAGTTTAGAAATCACCACAAGCTGGATTAAAATTTTGGCTTTATCCTTACAGCAAACTTTGTCTGTGAAGGGCCAGCTAGTAAATATTTTAGGCTTCATGGGCCATCTGGTCTCAGTCACAACTACTCAACTCTGCCGTTCTAGTCTAAAGGAGCCACAGACAATACATAAATGAATGGGCATGGCTGTGTTCCAATTAAACTTTGTTTACAAAAACAGGGAGTGGGCTAGATTGGCCTGCGACTGTAGGTTGCCCATCCCTGCTCTATAGGCTTTTGCACTAAGAAGTTACTTTAATTCTCTAACTTTCCCTTGAGGGTTAAAAGAGACAGTATTTGTCATAAAACACTTCCCATGTGGTTGGCATATGGCAAGCACTTGAAAATAGTAGTTGCTATCAACTTATTAAAAATATCGTATATCACACAATTTAAGATGCCATGAATTGTGAGGTGTGGCTGGATTTCAGAGATGTTAAAAGGTGATAAAAAGTTTTAGAACTGATGAAATTTGGTAACGGTTAATTGATCATAGTAACAAGGTTCTATTTAGGATTTTAAGTCTTGTTCTACCAGTGACAGTTTGGACTTCCTGTATAACATATTTTTATGATGTTTTTCTTGTCAGAGATACATGTCATGAACTCCTGGGACATGTTCCACTACTCGCGGATCCTAAGTTTGCTCAGTTTTCACAAGAAATAGGCCTGGCATCTCTGGGAGCATCAGATGAAGATGTTCAGAAACTAGCCACCGTGAGTTCATTTTCAATGAAAAAAACTGTTCTATTTATATCCATTTGTAAGGTAAACAAAGCTTTAGAGTCATTCATGATGATTACAAGGCAAATATTATGGAGAAGGCATGGTGACTTCAGTGATTACTACGTTGTGTTCCTTTGATGTACAACGTGTTCTTAGCTTATCAGCCATTAAGATGTTTATATTTTATCCTTCTTGTTCAAGGAGTGGCTAGAGAGTAAATATTTTAGGCTCGCAGCTCATAAGGTCTCTGTCACAACTACTCAGTTAAGTCACTGTGATGCAAAAGTAGCCAGAGGCAGTATGTAAATGAATGAATGGTGGCTGTGTTCCAATAAAACTTTACTTATAAAAGCTGGCAGTGGGCCACGTTTGGCTTGTGTGCTGAAATTCGTTGACTTCTGTTCTAGTTCAATGTTTTTTTTTTTTCCCTAGAAACATTAGGAATACTAAAAGTTATGCATTTATGAAAAAGTAGGGGTTGTACTTGAGGTTATCACTGATTAGTGAATATGGGTGTGGTCAGACACAATTTGAGACAGCCATGAGAAGCTTAGGCTAAACAATTATTATAAGTACAAAACCAGAGAAAGATTTAATAGTTACTATGTTCTCAACAAGGTTTTTTTCTCAAAACAAGCAATATGAGAGGAAAAATGTCATGTTGGTGGCTTCCTTTAGGATGCAAATCTAGCAAGCATATCTACCTTGCCTTAACCCCATTTCGAAGAGACCAGGGTAAGAAAGAACAACTTTAGCACACTCACTTACACAGGGGCCAGTCCATTTGCCTAAATGAACAAAGCTATCAGAGGAATTAAAAATGGAAGCTTAAGTTGTGTGTATTTGCTATAGATACACATTGATGTCACATCAGGCATGTAGGGATATTCTTCACTCCTACCAGGAAATACATGCTCTAGATTTCTTTTCAAAAAAGTTTTTTGTTTTGAGAGAGAGAGAGAGAGAGAGAGAGAGAGAGAGAAGCACGTGTGTGTGAGCAAGCACAGGAGGAACAGAAGGAGAAAGAATCTTACATTTTTTTTTTAACCTTTATTTATTTTTGAGAGAGAGACACACACAGAGTGCAAGTAGGGGAGGAACAGAGAGAGAGGGAAACACAGAATCCAAAGCAGGCTTCAGGCTCTGAGCTGTCAGCACAGGGCCCAACGCAGGGCTCGAACCCACAAATTGTGAGATCATGACCTGAGCCTAAGTTGGACACTTAACCTACTGAGCCACCCAGGCACCCCACGAGAGAATCTTAAGCAGGCTCCACACTGAGCACGGAGCCCGACACCAGGCTGTTACTCATGACTGTGAGATCATGACCTGAGCTGAAATCAAGAATTGGACGTTTAACTGACCGAGCCATCCAGGCGCCCCTCCTACATTTCTTAAGACAACTGGCCCTTTCAGTTCATCTTTTGTTTCCTACTTTTCATAGAGATATAAGAAATGAGAAATGTTTTTCTAATATAAGAGAAGCAGCAGTGCAAAAGCCATGCTGTTAGTGTCAATGTAGAGATGAATAATTAGTGGGGTCAATGGGGGCTTCAGTAAACCCATTAGAGCCTACTGCCGAAGGCAGGTCCTCAGTTTTCACTGGCAGCTGCCAGCCAGGAGTGCAGGCTTTGTGTTGCCAGTTCTCCAAATTTTTGAGAGAGATTGGAAATCTAGATTTCTAAATGAATTTAAATGATTTTAAGATTTTGGCTCATAAAAAACATTGTGAGCTGAGGAAAATATATTTGTAGACAGAATCAGAATCTTAACTTCCAATTTGCAACCTCTGCCCTAGGGAATGTATCTCATGTATATTGGCTATCTATTACTGCATAACAAATAACTCCAAAACTTAGTGGCTTGAAACAGCAAACATTTGTCATCTCATAGTTGGTGTTTGGGAATTCGGGAGCATCTCAGCCGAGTGGTTCTGGCTCAAGGACGCTCCTGTGGTTGCTGTCAAGATGTGGGCTGGGGCTGCAGTTATGTGAAGATTTGGGAATCTTCTGCCAAGAGAGTTCACTCATGTGGCTATTGGCAAGTCACTTTCTCTAGAGCAAGTAATGGGGGAGGGGGAGGAGGAGAAAGAGATCGATGTGGGGAGGAAGTTGTAATGACTTCTCTGACTTGATCACATGTTGCTCATGTCAGCCATATTATGTTTGTTAGAAGGGACTCACTCCAGCCCACGTTGAAGGGGAAGGAGATTAGCCTCCACCTTTGGAAGAAAGGAGTGTCAGAGTGTTTGTAGACATGTTTTAAAACCACCACACCGCTGAGTTCTGTTATTTAATTCTCAAACCTTGGCTCTGTCTTTAAACTCCACATTTTAGAACTTTTTCTGTGCCTGGAAGATTTCCCTTGAAATTTTCCTGGTTTCAGCCTTTAACCCCCTATAACTTGTACTCTTCATCAGGGATGAATGTACTGCTTATTTGTCTGACTCTGAACAATCACAAATCGGGATTCAACTCTGCCAGGCTCTGTGTGTGTCCAAAGAGAGGATGGGAAGGAATAAGGTAGGGCTGCATGGATGTGAATGTAGGTAGATCCTAGTGGGTGATCTTATTTCTTTTTTAAAAGCAGTAACAAAAAAGTAGGTTTGTTGGCCTTTATTTTTACACTCCATAAAGTGATAATTAATTAAGTCCATCGTTCAAACTAACATTCACCAAGAAT
Source organism: Felis catus (assembly GCF_018350175.1). Taxonomy (NCBI): domain Eukaryota; kingdom Metazoa; phylum Chordata; class Mammalia; order Carnivora; family Felidae; genus Felis; species Felis catus. The sequence goes on from NC_058374.1 coordinate 96,389,298, forward strand.
ATAACACGGTCCTCACGTTTGGGAAATTTGTAGCCTGTATAGGTAAAACTAAGATTTTCAGAGGAGAGAAAGTTTGTACTGGGTCCCGAAAGATGAAAAAGTCAGCCAAGTTGCAAAGGGGAAAAGGCGGGGGGGGGGACCTGAGGGACAGTTTCATCCAGAATAAGAAATCTCTCTGTTTTGGGGACCCAGCAGGGAATGCCTGCTCACCAGATTGCAGGGCCATGCTGAAAACAAGGATTGCCTTTTGTATTAGATATCTATCACTACTGTTAACAAATTACATATGACTTAAAACAACACAAATTTATTATCTTACAGTTTCATTAAGCTTAGAAGTTTGACACAATTCTCACTGAGCTAAAATTAAAGTGTTGGGTTGCCTGGGTGGCTCAGGTGGTTAGGCGACCAACTCTTGATTTTGGCTCAGCTCATGATCTCACGGTTCATGGGATCAAGCCCTGTGTTGGCTGACAGCACAGAGCCTGCTTGGGATTCTCTCTCTTTCCCTCTCTCTGCCCCTCCCCCATGCTTTTGCTTGCTCTCTCAAAAAATAAGTAAACATTAAAGAAAATAAAATTAAGGTGTCAACAGGGTTGTGCTCCTCTCTGGAGGCCCCAGGGGAGAATCTGTTTCTTTGCTTTCTCGAGTATCTAGAGGTTGCTTGCATTCTTTGGCTCATGGACCTCTTCCTTTGTCTTCAAAGCCAGCAACGTTGCAACTCTCTGATCTCTCTGCCATTGCCACATCTCTCTTCACTGACTGAAGCTGGGAAAGGTGTTTTGTTTTTAAGGACTTATGTGATTAGATTGGGCCCTGCTGGATAATTCACAATAATGTCACCATTTCATGGTCCATATTCTTAATGATATCTGCAAACGTAATACTTTCTAGGGATTAGGGCAGGACATCTTTGGGGGGAGCATTATTTTTTGTTTCTATACTTACATTTGCAAGGAAAAAAATGAATACTTGAATACTTGTATCTTGAAACCTATTATACTAGGACCAGTAAATTTATAGGATGAATATGTTTTCTTTTGGAACTTACATTCCTTATGATTCTAATACCCTTGGCTATGATTGCCTTAGGTCCAACAGCTAAAAGTGCTTCCGTCTGTTAGAGATCATTGGGTCATTAATCATGTTTCTCTCTCTCTCTCTCATTTTTTCATTGCCTTTTTCCTGGAATATACATGTACTTCTGCAAAAGCCAATCAATAGTTAGTCTTTAAATGGCTAAAGAATCCTAGGTACCATGAGGTAGGAATAAGAAAAAGACAAAAAGGTATACTTGCATCAAGGAGCTTTTGACCTTTCATCCACAAAAGTATGAAAATCCAGAGTCAGTGTGAGCTTTTATTAATATATGTGAGAAGGTATGCAGAAGAAGTGGATTTAAGGTGAAGCTTCCAAATGCGTTTGAGTTCTGAATTCAGTGGTGGAGACTGGGGTTCAGAACTGGGAGCAGAGGCCAGCAGTTTCATTTCTTCTTCTTTTCAAAAAACATTTTTATTTAAATCCAAGTGAGTTGACATGTAGTGTAGTAACGGTTTCATGAGTAGAATTTAGTGATTCATCACTTATATACAACACCCAGTGCTCATCACAAGTGCCCTCCTTAGTGCCCATCACCCATCTAGCCCATACCCCCTACCTCCCCTCTAGCAACCCTCAGTTTATTCTCTGTATTTAAGAGTCTTTTATGATTTGCCTCCCTTTCTGTTTTTATTTTTCTTTCCCTTCCCCTATGTTCATCTGTTGTGTTTCTTAAATTTCACATAAGACAGGTTCATTTCTATGTAGGAAGTAGCTCCTGACAGGTTAAGGAGGATCAAGTGTCCCCCAAGGGAGCCAAGAATCCTGCCTGGAATCTTGCAGTAGCTTTGACAGTTAAAAACAAAACAAAACAAAACAAAACAAAACAAAACAAAACAAAACAAAACCAAACCCAAGAGAGTAAAACTTGCAAAAGACTTTAACACAAAGATTTTGAACCTCTTCTAAATGCAGTGGAGAGTTGGTGGGGTGGGGGGAGTGGAGGGGGGAACTCACCATGGTTTTGTCTGATCTACTCATTTCTCTTTTTCTCATATTGCATGTGCCCCCACCGCAGCTCCCTTTGATTTCCTGCCTCTCACAAGCCTTGTGATTCCAGTTCCTTCCAGCTTTATAGACTCTACCCCTCTACTCTGAAAAGTGTTTCGCAGGGGCACTCAGTTGGTTGAACATCTGACCCTTGATCTTGGCTCAGGTCATGATTTCTCCATTCGTGAGATCGAGCCCCATGTCAGGCTCTTCACTGACAGTGTGGAGCCTACTTGGGATTTGCTCTCTCCCCCTCTCTCTCTGCCCCTCCCCCCTCAAAATAAATAAATATAAACATTTAAGAAAAAAGAAAAGAAAAGTGTTTCACAGACCAAAGAGAAATTTGGAAAGCTTTTCCTGCATGCTGTGGGGAGTATGGGGGAGAGACTCACAGTGTGAGGAGGCTAGGGAGGGAGATTTTCCCTGAAATGCTCCTAAAACTGTTGTTGACTTTAGAAACCATAATGCATCTCTCAGTCAGAAACAAAGTGAATGGGAAACTGCTGGAAGGTGGTTTTGAAAGAAAGAACAGATTCTGGCCAGGCCATTTCAAAGTAAACCTTTGAATACATAACCTATTGGATAACGTGCATATTAATGACTCTCAAGCCATATACTGTAGCTAAAAGCCCAATTTAATGACCCAGTTGCAAAGACTAAGAGATTAAGGGCTGACTACGGCCTCACTGGGAGGTGTAAAAAGTCCAGTGGTAGGGGGAATAGTGTTGGTTGGGAGGCCTCTTAACTGTCCAGATGAGAAATGGACATGTTATTAGCTGATTTCCTCAAAGTTGTTCCCATTAAGTCCCCTGAAGATGTACTGGAGTAAAATGAGAGATGAGATGTACCAAAGGAGAAAAATCCATAGAGAGGACAAATGGAAAACCACAGAAATCACTATTTATGCAGCACAATGAGACAGGCCATATTATTCTTTTACTCTAGGTGAGATTTATATTATTAATGACTCTGTTTATATAGTGCCTGCTTTTCCTTGTTTAGTGAATTTAAGCACTTAGGAAATAGGGAGTAAAAGCAGACACTTAATAACTTTCTGTGATGTGCTGTCAACAAATCCATCCAAGGAAGAAAACAACGTCCAGTAGGACTAATTGGCCACCGCTAAATTCTGTTTCATCCAAAGCTGCTTTTGAACTTCTGGGGTCTGATTTCAGAGGGACCAGGCTATTTGCCTATAGCGATATTGCTTCTTCTTGCTATATTTCTACATGATATTTATTTTGACATTTTAATAATGCTTAGCTTTGAGAATGAAGCTATCTCTGCTGTTTATGTAGCCAGTGGTTTCTATGCTCTGAGAACCATTTAAATGAAACTCTTTTGTATCTGAAGAAATTGATGATGATGCTTGGTAAATGTATTTCAAATGCATTGTTATACATGTAAATAATTTGCCCTCTGGTGGATAATGAATAAGGCCACTGGTTTTGGCAGCTGCACTCTTTTTATACTCATCATAGCTGTCCGGGGTCTGTGCATGATAGATATGCAAAAATATTCCCAGTAAGGGCTGCTTGGAGTGTGCTATGATTTTGAGACGAGCCATTTCCCACCGTAGTGCTGGCTTAAGTGGATTTAATAGATTAGTGTCTTCTTTAAGGGTTGTAAACTTAAATGCCTTCAGGGGCCAGATAGGTAGCAAACATGTGTGAAACAGCCTGATATACGATAATAAGGAGTGTAGGAGCCTGTGGAGAACTGGAGAATGCACATTACATCTAAAGGCCTTCATATCCAGAAATTAAAATAAAACAAAATGTTCTTTGGCCACACACCATGTCTGCAAGCTGAAACAGAACGAGGCTCTCAGTCCCCAGCCCTTGTATCTGAGGTTAGAGTACATGTTAGACCTACCATCATTCTTGAGGGACCAACCCATGCTCGGTTCATCTCTTGTCATAGTGGATGTTCTTAATTACCGTTTGCTGACTATTTTTCCTAAGAAAATAGTGTTCTCTAGAGGGAAGTATCCTATCACTATTGAGAGATGACTGGTTTTGAATTAAACTGCAAACAGTTACAAGCATGATTGCCATGCATGTGGGCTGAGCACATGTCAAAAGTTTATTTAACTAATTTTTTTTAATTTTTTTAAATTTTTATTAAAAAAAATTTTTTTTCAACGTTTATTTATTTTTGGGACAGAGAGAGACAGAGCATGAACGGGGGAGGGGCAGAGAGAGAGGGAGACACAGAATCGGAAACAGGCTCCAGGCTCTGAGCCATCAGCCCAGAGCCTGACGCGGGGCTCGAACCCACAGACCGTGAGATCGTGACCTGGCTGAAGTCGGACGCTTAACCGACTGCGCCACGCAGGCGCCCCTATTTAACTAATTAATGAGGGAAAAGCAGGATGATAAATGCAGCTCAAGGAAGAATTTGCGAGACTGAGACCATATCGTCCCTGAAAGAAAGAACCTGGAATAAGGTGCAAAGTCGTTTGTGTTCTATGGGTAAAAACTACATAACCTTGAGGTTGTCTTTTCTCCCAGGCAGAAATCATTTGCGTGTCTAGTGGACAAAAATAACTTGCGATTTATCTATCTTCACAAGTTACCATCTAACTTCACAACGTCTGGGCCCTAATGAGTAGTAAATAGGAAGTCGGGAAAGCTTACGTTCCCTAGATTAATGCTGCTCAAACCATAATGTATATAAAATAAGTTAGGGATGTTGTTAAAAGGCAGATTCTGGTCAGGTAGGTCCAGCATGGGGCCTGAGATCTGGCATTGTTTTGTTTGTTTGTTTTTGTTTCTTAAAATTTTTTTAAGTTTATTTATTTATTTTGAGAGAGACAGAGACATGTGAGCAGGGGAGGGACAGAGAGAGAGGGAAATTGAGAGAGAGAATCCCAAGCAGGGATTCAATGACACAGGGCTCAAACTCAGGAAACTAGGAGTTCATGACTTGAGCCAAAACCAAGAGTTGGACTCTCAACCAACTGAGCCACTCAGGTGCCCCAAGATCTGGCATTTCTAACAAGATCCCAGGTAATGCTGATGCTGTTAGTCAAAGAGGGTCAGTTGACCTGATAGGCCCGTGGGCCTATTAGACAATGCTTGAATGTTTCATTCAAAAGACACATCGTAATCTTCCAGTCTTATTTCCATATTTTGATACTTTTTTTTCTACAAGCTGGATTCATAGAGTATTGGGAGATTAATATTGTGTAATATGAGATGAGTTTATTTAGGACTTAGTCTGGGCCTGAAAATGAATGCTTGCATCTATGAGCGCCATGTCATTGGTTCTGTTTTGAGTGTCTACTCTTAAACTCCCCTGCTGCTTGCTCTTTGACCCCATGACTTATATTATCCAATTTTATGGGAATGCATAAACAGAAACTTGCTGATTAAGTGGATTTAGGAATCAGTCCTAGAAAAATATCGATTTCGCTTCCTTCCCAATGTTGGGAAATGTAAAGGGGTGCCTTTCACCAAATGGTGCTTCCCATCTATGGTGTGTCCCGTCATGCAGATGGTTTCTGTTCAGTCTATTCATTTCTCACATCATGGAGGCATTTGAAACAGACAAAGCTGTGCACCATTTGTAAGAGAAAGCAATCAGTATGAATACACCTCAGATGTTTCCAAGCAAAATAAATTGGCCTCTGGCCTAGTTGGAATTTTCTCTCTACAGAGAGTTTTAGGTCATCCATTCACTTCTGTTGACCCTGACACATACTTACCTTCACTTCATGATTGAGGGTTTCTGTCACTGGGTCTTGGGAAAGCTGATGGGAGAAGAGTCTTGGCCAATGGTAATAAAAGAATAAGCACTCTAGGGGCGCCTGGGTGGCGCAGTCGGTTAAGCATCCGACTTCAGCCAGGTCACGATCTCACGGTCCGTGAGTTCGAGCCCCATGTCAGGCTCTGGGCTGATGGCTCGGAGCCTGGAGCCTGTTTCCGATTCTGTGTCTCCCTCTCTCTCTGCCCCTCCCCCATTCATGCTCTGTCTCTCTCTGTCCCAAAAATAAATAAACGTTGAAAAAAAAAAAAAAAAAAAAAAAGAATAAGCACTCTTTCCCAGAATATGTTCCCAGAACATTAGTCTCATGAAATGTTATTATGGGTTCTAGAAAAGAAGGGATCTATGGGCAAATATATTTGGGAAACATTGAGTTAAAAAAAGAAAACAGCTTTGTTTTTTAAAGTACTGAGACTTTTCAGGGACTCTAATGTGATAATGTGTAGGGTGAATCTCCACAGGTGATAAAAAACTTATTTCTCCAAACTTACCATGTTTTCCCTGTTTTAAGATGCCATTGATTGTAAAATATACTCTTAATTCAATAGCTTGTTCTAAAGGGGAATAAAGATTTAGTTAGCAAAATTTTTGATATTGTTTGTAAGATAATGTTAAAATGTAAAAACAGTGAACTTAAGAATTAAGAAAGTACATTATATGATTGCAGAAGTCTCTTTTTATGGAACACGTGTTAGCATCCTATGCTATTAATATTCCAAGGAACACAGTTTAGGAGATACAAATCTAGAATGATTTTTGAAAGGGGAGAATTCATTGTGAACAGAGACCCGATCACCAGCTTAACTTTTTTTCCACAAAAGGATTGTCAGGAAATTAGTAATATAAGGTTCTGTTTGTATTTTATCAAAACAAATAATTTATTGGTTCCAAGTAAAAGAGTTTGCATTGATTGGGGCTTTTGATGGTCATGAATCAGGTGTGCTTGAATTTCTAGTTATAACCAGGACTTTCTCATGCTGAGAATAGTAATGAAATGTAGTCAGTCTTAAACTAATAATCGACTATAATTCACACTAGAAATGTAATTGTAAAGGTAACCTTAGTTTATGAATTGCTAATTAATATTTTCCTGCCTGTGGGAGGACATTAGCTTGTTTCCTGGTCTCACATCTTTGTCTACCTGGCTCAGAGTGGGGAACTTATGTCTGCTTTTTTTTTTTTTTTAATTTTTTTTTTTACGTTTATTTATTTTTGAGACAGAGAGAGACAGAGCATGAATGGGGGAGGGTCAGAGAGAGAGGGAGACACAGAATCTGAAACAGGCCCCAGGCTCTGAGCGATCAGCACAGAGCCCGACGTGGGGCTTGAACTCACAGACTGTGAGATCATGACCTGAGCCGAAGTCGGACGCCTAACCGACTGAGCCACCCAGGCGCCCCTTATGTATGCTTTTAAAATACTTACGCCCAGCTCTAGTTCTTTCTGAAGATGGATGACATTAAAAATGACCATTTTAGTATCTCTACAGAAAGCTCGCAATAAGCCCCAGGCTTATTTATTCCATGCGGAGTCTTTGAACTAGTTCAGCTGTTTGGATCATTTGATACAAAGCTGACAAAAAGCTGGAAGGAATGCACTTTTATACATTCTTAATTGAGATGTTTGGGCAGATGACCAGTGTGTGTATTATTTCTAAGAGTAACTTAATTAAAAGTTAATAGTATCTATTCCAACTCATTACTTTCACTTTTATGTCTTCTGTGCATATAGAAAAATTGTAGAACCTACAAGGTGCTACATTTCTTCAGCTAGCCCCATAGAAGCTTAACTTTTTCAGTGTTTTCCCTTTGTGTTTTTTTTGCCTGGGTGCTCTAAGACCACACTTCCTTCTGACTATCTCTCTTCTGAGAACTTTGATATCAGAGCTAAGGCTATTTTCTCTCTCTGTTTGTGTATGTTTCACTTATGATATTGCCATTATGAGGTGCCTTGCCAGCTATGGTGAGAACACCACAGTTATTTGGAATTAAAAAAGTGAGCTGTACATTGCCCACTATGGTTAGAAACAAATCCATTTGTAACCCAGAATAGTTGTGTATTTTTGCAACTCAAATCTTTCTTCGTCATTTAAAATTGTATCCTAGGGGCTTCAGAGAGCCATCGTGTAACTGCAGACGAGGGAAAAAAAGCTCAACAACCTACTTTAGATATTTGGAGACTCGTAAAAATAGAGCTGCTTTGGTAGCTATTTGTTCTGTGCTGTGAGTGAGCTCTGCACCCACTTAATTTTATTCATGCAGGAGCACCGCAGGCCCGCTGCTGGAGTCCCTCAGCACTTCTGCTTTTGGGGTGTCTGGTGGGCAGTATGCGGTGTGGTGTGATGTGCTGGAAAGGGTCTAAACCCGAAGCTGGTCCAGTGGGGCTTGAGTGCCAGCTTTCTTCACTTTCCCCAGCTTGCCTGAGATATGATTGACATATGTTGTGGCAGTTTAAGGTGGACAATGCACTGATTTGATATATTCATATATTGTGGTCTGATCAGTTAGCTAATACCTGCAACGTGTCACAGAATCACCATTTCTTTTTTGTGAAGATATAGTCTCTCAGTGACTTTCAAGTATATAATACAGTATTATTAACTCTAATCATCATGCTGCACATTAAGATCCCCAGAAGTTATTCATCTTATAACTGGCCGTTTGTACCCTTTGACAAATACCTCCCCATATCCCTCACTCCCTAGCTCCTGGTAACCACCGATCTAGTCTCTGTTCCTAAGAGTTTGGCTTTTCTATATTCCACATATAAGTGAGATCATACAGTATTTGTCTTTCTATGTCTGACTTATTTCACTTAGCATAATGCCCTCCAGGTCCATCCATTTTGTTGCAAATGGCAGAATTTCCTTTTTCCTCAGGGCTGCATTGAATGAATACCACATTTCTATGCATTCGTCCATTGATGGACACTTACATTGTTTCTGTATCTTGGCTATTTTGGATAATAATATAGTAAACATGGGAGTGTAGATATCTTTTTAATATTCTGTTTGCATTCCTTTTGAATATATATTCAGAAGTGGGATTGCTAAATCATATGGCAGCTCTATTTTTAACTTTTTGAGGAAGTTTTCCATACTATTTTCCATAGTGGCTACACCAATTTACATTCCTTCTAACAGGGCAGAAGTGTTCCCTTGTCTTCACATCCTTGCCAGCATTTATCTCTTCTCTTTTTTATATGAGTACCAGCTTTGTTACTTCCTAAACTTGTATTCTGAGACAAATCACATTAACATTTTGGGCCTCAAATGTCTTCTTTAAAACTGGAGATTCTCCTCCCACCTGATGCTGAACGAGGAGCAAATGAAAGGAAATACTTCCGTGATGTGTGGCTTGTCATTATCTACCTCATACTCAGGTATGGTAGTACTTGATCTCACCATTACCCAACAAATCCTAACTGCAGCCAGGGTTGTATATTATTGATTTAATAATTTTAGAGTCATTTAAAGACCCTAAATCATCTAGCTCTTCATCTAGAGATAACTTCTTCCTGTGATTCAAAAGCCCTGACATTGAGCCCTTCTTACTTTTTCTTCTCAAAGTAAGCTAGTGTGCATTCATCAAGCACGGAAGATTTCTGCAGTCATTTTCATTTCCATAAAGATGTACAAGAGAAGGAGTTTTCTGGTTTAACTACAATGGAGTAGGCTCTCAAAATCTTAGACTTGTATTAACAGAAATGTCTATGGTATAATTCCATTTCTAGCAAAAGCAGGGAGAAGATGGTTGGAATTTTTTTTTTTTTTTATGAGCTAGAATAGCAGAGGTAATATTATATCAAACTATAGGAATTTAATTACCCCATTCCACAAATGTAGTTTTCAAATAAAGGAGTCAAAAGGATTTTCAAAGCTATTCTTCTGAACTGTGATATAAAAACCCAGAACACATTTAGTAGATGTAAAACGTATTGCTGTACATTATGAGCCACCACGATGAATGGAAGCACAATGAGAAACACGACACGAGACTGAACACACGGTGATTAAACATCTCTTTGCTCCCCTCTTAGAAATATTGTAATTTGCTTAGAGTTTTATATGCTTGTCACTGTAAGGATGGGCATTTCTGGAATATTTCTGATGAGTGGACTTCATAGTGGGACGAGGTTTCCCAGAAAATGGAAATGCTGTCATTTGAGGGCTTAAATCCACACTGGATGTAAGTAAGAAATGCTGGGAGGGTGGGGAGGAATAAATCACCCAGGGGCCTCATCATTTTTCAGGGTCTGCCGGTCTGTCCTTTATAGTGTCCATAAACAACCATTCTCTCTGAAAGGCAGGGAGGGTGGATGCAGGGTGACTTGGGGACTCTGTTATTGAAAAGTCTTTACCAAAACTCGTTTCTCCTCCTTGTTACACAACTGACATATAGTCATTGTATAAATTTTTTTTAAAAAATGGATAAGTAAGGAAAAGAATATAAAGATCATTTGTAATATCAGACCAGTGATAACCACTATTAACATTTAGTATAAAGCCTTCTTGTTTTTCCAAAGTCATTTTGGCATGTCAAGTAAGAGCTTGGTAAAGGGAGTCTTGGCTTTGGAAAAGGAGCAATGAGGTGTTCACCCATTTATCAAACACTTGTGCTGTCAGGAGAGACTGTATCTTTTACATCTACACGAGAAAGAATAAATTGGAATTGCTCTGGAGATACAGGGCTTATGACTTTTCACCCAGGTACACTGCAAAGTGGTCCAGTGAACATCATATGTAGCTAATGAGTTTCGTTTATTTTTCCTTTTTCTTTCATTTTGGAGAAAAAAGTTAGCAGATGCCACTTTTTTTTTAATTAAAAATTGGTTTCCGTACCTATTTTAATTTTCTATTTTCTAATTTTGCATTAGCTTGTCGTTATTGGTGAGTACTACTTTTATCTAATCGATATCCACCCCTCCTATTGTTCTCTTTCTGGGTAAAGTCATAAGTATCCTTCCCCATAGCACTTGATCTGATTCTTTATTAAAATTTTTTTTTTTATTTTAGGGGCACCTGGGTGGCTCAGTCGGTTGAGCGACCGACTTCGGCTCAGGTCATGATCTCATGGTCTGTGAGTTCGAGCCCCACGTTGGGCTCTGTGCTGACAGTACAGAGCCTGGAGCCTGTTTCAGATTCTGTGTCTCCCTCTCTCTCTCTCTGACCCTCCCCCATCATGCTCTGTCTCTCTCTGTCTCAAAAATAAATAAACGTTAAAAAATTAAAAAAAAAATTTTATTTTAATGTTTATTTATTTTTGAGAGAGAGAGAGACAGAGCACGAGTGGGGGAGGGGCAGAGAGAGAGGGTGACACAGAATCTGAAGCAGGCTCCAGGCTCTGAGCTGTCAGCACAGAGCCCAATGTGGGGCTTGAACCCACAAGCTGAGAGATCATGACCTGAGCTGCAGTCAGATGCTTAACTGACCGAGGCCACCCAGGCGCCCCTCTTCATCTTTAAAATGAGAATAATGATAATACCGTTGAGTCTTGCAGAGCTATTGTGGACTAATGAGATAATGCATTGTAAACCTGCTTAGTACAGTGCTAAGTGTTAGATAAAAGCTAGCTAGTGTATTTGACGTGACTGTACTCTTAGCTGTCAAGGTGGCCACATCAGTAAGACTCAAGGGCAGGGAAGGCCCCTGTGTGACCTTGGGTAATTTTCTTTCAACATTCAGTTTTCCCTTCTGAAATGCAGACTATGCAGTTTATATTACAAAGGGGTTTTAGACAGAGATAGGATGCTACTTTGCAATGTGAAGTGTTTTAACCATAAATAATAAAGGTATGGCCTCCCCTAAAAGATGTCAAGCTTCTCCCTGGAGATGGAGGAGACCTCCCCAGAGTTAATAGCACACCTCCCCTGAGTGAACACAGAGAGAGGCAAGTTGCAGGAAACAGCTTTGGAAAACAAATGAATAAATATTGTTTGTGCTGGTGAGAGCGCATGAAATATGAATTCCTGACTAAACTTTGCAAGCAGATTAGGAGTGATGCTGTTCATTGATACATGCAGCACTCCCTTAATAACTAAAGAAAGCAATAAATTTGGGGTTTCACATCTCGGCTGCTCTTCCTCCTTATGAGTTCAAGTTTCTGAGAATTCAAGCCAGGTGTGTGGAGTTTGGCTGTAAGCTGGCTGCATTAACATAAGAGTATGCAAAGAAGCTATTGGAAGAGTTCCAAAAGATGTTGTTTGCTCCAGTTTTGATGCATTTTGGATGTGTCTCTGTTTGTACACAGGGGTCCTATGTTGGTGTCTAACTAGCAAGGTTTAAAAGTTCTCTGTAGTAACACATGGGGAGATACCGTAAATTGGCATACTTTAGAAACATTTAGATGTTCAGTGCTCACAAAAACGTTTTTGGGGCTGTTCACCCTTTCTTCTCTTAACACTAATGAAGAAGACTTAGCTCTTCCAAGATAAAAACCAAAGCTATAATTGGTGAGAAAAGGGGCATTGGATTCTGCTTCCTTGTGAGGGTGTTTTCTCAAAGGCGTGAACTTGCTGTGTCCCTACTAAATATCTTCTCCACAACTCTGATAGAATCAATTGTGGCCCACTCACTTATTTATTGGTAAACATTTACTGAACATCTTTTATATGTTCAGGCGGTGGGAATTCAACTGTGAAGTTGGTAGACAGGATCCTGCTTCTTGGGGACTATTTCTAGTGAGGGGTACACATAAGTGAATAGGGATTTAAATATAACTTGGTAAATGCAAAGTTAGGGAAAGGAGGGCACTTAGGTCAGGTTCAGGATGACCAGAGGTGATTTTGATGAGGTGGGGAGACTTTTCCCAGCAGTCAGATTGTTAATTTTTTATTTGCTGTTACATATGCTTACTGATAGAATAGGTGTTAATACTTTAGGAAACTTTTGCATCTCAATAGATTGTTTGCATATCAGAAAGCTCCTTTGATTGAGTTTCAGGAACTGTTGACCTGTAATTAAGCTCATAATCACCTATGCAGAAGGTAATTTCTCTGTAGAAATGACTCTGTAGAATCAGAGGCCTGAGATGGGATGAGTCAGCCATGAAGATATCTGTGATCTTAATCACCTCAGAACAGAGAACCTTCATCTGAGTTACAGCTCTTGCTGTAATTGCTTGAGCATTTGATGTGTGCTTCTTCATTTGGGTCCCATGATGGCACTTCAAGGTAGGTGAGACTCATATTATCATCCCCTAACAAAGTCTCCAGTGTCCACAGAGTGCTGATTACACAATTGGTGCTCAATAGAAATTTGGTGAGGAAAGGAATCCCCATTATATAGATGAATACAGGGAGATTCAGACAAGTGAAATGACTTATCCAAGACCATACAGTAAAATAGTGGCAGGGACTGAACTATTAGATTTTCTCGGTCCTAGTCTAGTACACCAGACCATTTCTCAGGAGTTTAGGATGTCAGAGCAAAGAGTGACCAGGTGAAGCAGGAGAGATATGCACTCAGTGTCCTGGAAGCAAATTATTGTCACAGATGCAGGATTCAGGCTAATGTCTGAACCTGGGGGAGGTTTCAGGCTAATGTCTGAACCTGGGGGAGGTGGAGTTATACACACACACACATATACACACATATACATACATACATATGTGTGTGTATGTGTATACACATACTCACATACACATCTTACACCTTGCTTAAATTAAAAAAAAAAAGTGCATTAACACATGAACATCCAGATTCCTAGCTTCTCTTAAAAAGACCAGTGTCTCTGGGAGTCAGACTGCCTTTACCTAAGGAGACAATTGGCCAGAGCTTAGTTATTGTTCTGTTAGAAAGGGTCCATGATCCTGAATAGAGAAGACATATTTCATCTTCAGTCTCCTGCCAGTCCCCCCTTTATTGATCAGGGGAATCTGCTGATTAGAGGAAGGGAGAGAGAACTGAGGGATTGGTGCTCTAGGCTTGATATGTTTTATTTCCTAGCCAAAATTTATTGTGGTCCCAGGTCTTCTGAGCCGGGCTAATTGCAGTGCGCTTTCCCACTTGCAAGATTCAGAAGACGTGGCTTCCTTTAATGACTGGTTTCTAGTGCGTGCTCCTCTCTGGCTCCTGATAGGCCTGCGCTGTGTTACTTGGCTGATCCTGGGGCCACAAAGGAATAAAGGCACTTAGCCCAGTGCAAGCTGTGGAAGGATGGCTGCGGGCAAGCTAGACAGACCCCTGTATTTCTTGGCACACGCCAAGCCCAGCTATTAAGAATATGACGTGAGGGGCGCCTGGGTGGTGCAGTCGGTTTAAGCGTCCGACTTCAGCCAGGTCACGATCTCGCGGTCCGTGTGTTCGAGCCCCGCGTCGGGCTCTGGGCTGATGGCTCGGAGCCTGGAGCCTGTTTCCGATTCTGTGTCTCCCTCTCTCTCTGCCCCTCCCCCGTTCATGCTCTGTCTCTCTCTGTCCCAAAAATAAATAAACGTTGAAAAAAAAATTTACAAAAAAAAAAAAAAGAATATGACGTGAGCATCAATTCTAGGGACCTGCAGCGTTCAGTCGCAGAGAAGAGGGGGCAAACAGTGTGATACAGTGCAAACATCATAGATTTTGGGGGTTAGGCATAACCAATTCCAATCCAGCTCTATCACCCCTACACTTGCCCAAGTTACTGAGCCTAAGTCTCAGTTTCCCCAGCTGTAAAATGGGAGGATTTAGCACTGGCATATAGTAAGAATTCAATAAATGATAGCAATTCATTTTATTTATTTTATGGATAACTTAAGACTCAGAGATGCTAAACAACTTTCCTAAGGTTAGGTAAATGGCAGAGCCTACCCTTGAACCCTGATCTTACACTCTAAAGTCAAAGTGCTACCCTATTATATTATTGTTGCAGTGCCTGCCTCTTAGAGGTATTGTGAGCATGATGTAAAGTGCTTAGCACTGTAGTGGAGAGTAGGTTTCAGTAAGGCAGTGGTTATTATTAGACATAGGGGAGCTCAATTGAGCTGAAATGCTATCTGGAGGTTCAATTACCTATAGACCCTCATTGTGACAGGGACCCCAGTTCACAGGTAAATCTTCTCAGCCCCATTTACACATATAGATGGTTAGTGTCGACTCTGAGTGTGAGAGATGATGATGGTAGGGCTGATGGTTAGTGACTAGAAAAGAAACATGACTTCATTAATAAAAACTTAAGATAGAAGACTGCTTGGTGTAATGGAGTGGTAAGAATGGCTTTCCCCACTAAACATACCTTTCTCATCAGTTTTCAGGTGTATAATTGTCTCCAGGATTCTTGGTCTTTCCTGGAAAGAAATAGGTGAGCAAGTGCAAGCTCTTTAGCCCTAATGTCTGGGAGGGTGTTGCTTTTAGTAATGCAGGGATAAAAATAAAACGACCCTCTAAAGGCAGTGGTGACTGCCCACAGCTTACTTGGGAGTCAGTAAAAACCTCATTTTTCATACTAGCCTCTGAGAGCTGACCTTTAAAATCACCACATCTGGGGAGAATGTGTGATTTGATGCAGAACATTTTAGGACATGCCAAAGGATGAATGGCTGAGAATGTGCTCATCAGTTTTCTTCTCCTTCAAGGAGCTCAGAATTGCTTAGGTTATAAAAGTCAGTTCTTGGGCACTTCAAACCTACAGCATTTGCTTAAGTAGGTCTTCTGTGCAAAGTAGATTAAGCACATATATAAATGGGATGCTGATCCACCTACCTGCAATGAAATGGGGTGTGTGTGTGTGTGTGTGTGTCCTCAGGGTGAAGTTTAACCATTTCAAGGTAGCTAGTTACATAATAAGTCAGTAAAGGGTTGTTTGGAAAAAGATAGAATTGCTTTAGAAAGAGAACCAAACAATGTGAATTGCTTTGTTATGAAGATGCTTTATCGAGACTCTTGTACTACATCTAGGGTCCAACGAGTAATACTACTGAACATAAAACCAGCTTTTGATTTGTGAAACTCAAAATAGCTGTAGATCCAGAGGGCTTCATTAAAAAGAAGCCTATTTTTATTCATAATACCTTTGAAAGAGCCAGAGAATTTTGTGGAAAACAGCATTGGATGGGTGGTCATCTCACAAAATCATCTTCAGGAGAAAATAGCATCTGTTGGATCTCATGTGTCATCATCTGCTCAGTGAAGGTCTGGGCAGTGATGCCAACAGAAATTCCTTGTGGTTGCTAATTCTGAGCAGTCTGGGCCGTGAGGCACTTCAGGGCCTGGATCTATCACACTTAAACTCCTTCACACCCTGACAATGCACAGTTAGCATTTTTCCCTGGCTAGTCTCCAGTTGCCTATAAGTTTCAGACCTGGCAAACTGAAAAACTCTCCCCCCAACATTTTTGATGAGGATCCAGAGGTCAGAATCAGTGGACCTTCAGAGTTACTGCTTGTGATGAAATAGGCCAGGGGCCACTGAACCACAAGACTACTGAGCTTCTGCAGGAAGTAACTGCCAATCAATCTTCGAAGGCCTGCCAGTAGGATAGCTCCTCCCTCCCTCAATGGCTTGGAGGACCATTGGCTGTTGTTGAAGAGATGTCAAGGGACAGATCTGTTTCTGAAGCTGTAGGTGAAAACTGATTGGATTTCTACTGTAGGAGGGTTTTCATCTTTACAGAAAAGTCTATAATATTGGAATATTTGCTGAAGGTAGTAGTTATTGATCTGGAAGACTGGCATTGACCTGTTGCTTGGCCCACTGGAAAACTCTCCTTGCTTTCCCCTTTCCTCCCTCCTTCAGTATTTGCTGAGCACCTGCTGCATGTCAGCTGGGTGCTGGAGACCAGATATTAAACAACAAGAACAACCCAAACAAGTCAGACCCTGTCAGAGTTACCTGAAATTAGGGAGCTCAGAGCCTGGTGGAGACGACAGACAAGACTGGCAATATCCACATGGATCCAGAAGTGCTCTACCAGGAGAGAGGAGAGAGCCACCTAAGCTGGCAAACCAGCAGGAATTGGCAAAGGAGCTGGACAAGGACAAGGGCATTCCATGCAGAGGGAAGGTCATGTGCAAAGGCCTAGATGGGAAGCTGAAGAGAGCATGGCAGTCTGCACAGTTGCCAATAGTTCCCTGAGGAGTGGACGATGGGGAGGCAGAGGGTTGAGAGATAAGGCTGGAGGAGGCAGGGGTTAGGACACGGAGGGTCTTTTCTGCCATACCGAGAAGTGTGGGCCTTCACTTTAGGGCAGTGGGATGGTGAAGGTCTGTAATTGGGTCAGCACATGGCCATTGTGACCTGGAGCCTAGCCCTGGGGATGGAGTGTCTTAGAGTGAATTTTGTCAGGGTTTCAGGGGTGGGCAAACTGCTTGGGTGGCTCTCCTGCTGACTGCAAGCTGATCACTACTGTTAGTTCATCATAGTTCTTTTTTCTATTTCTTCATTTTTTAAAAATAAAAAAAATAGCTAGGCATGTGGGTGACTCAGTTGGTTGAGCGTCTGACTTCAGCTCAGGTCATGATCTCATGATTCTTGAGTTTGAGCCCCGCATCGTTTTCTGTGCTGACAGCTCAGAGCCTGGAGCGTGCTTCGGAGTCTGTGTCTCCCTCTCTCTCTGCCCCTCCCCGCACTCATGCTCTGCCTCACTCTCTCAAAGATGGATAATAAAACATTAAAAAAAATTTTTTTGGGGGCGCCTGGGTGGCTCAGTCGGTTAAACATCCGACTTCCGCTCAGGTCATGATCTCACGGTTCGTGAGTTCGAGCCCCGCGTCAGGCTCTGTGCTGACAGCTCAGAGCTTGGAGCCTGCTTCACATTCTGCGTCTCCCTCTCTCTCTGCCCCTTCCCTGCTCATGCTCTGTCACTCTCTGTCTCAAAAATAAATAAACACTAAAAAAAATTTTTAAAAATAAAAATAAAAAAAAATTTTTTTTAAAAGATTAAAAAATACCATTAAATCCTGACGTAAAAACTAGTAAATGTTAAATGATAAGTCAGGTGGCCTTTCTTTGAAAATGCTCACAGATAAGCTGGAGGAGGGACAGTAAAACTGAAATGGCCAGAGGGCTCTGAAACAAAATCATCCGTTTGTCCTTGGAAGCAACCAAAAAAATATAGGAAGCAATAGTTAAGAGACACAGAAAAATCCCAACCAAAGCAGTGCTGCTGAAAATCGCCTATGTCAATGTATTCTTCAATAAAAGTTGTTTTCTGCTGACGCTTTTTTTCCCCCTACGGATGTTCCTCTTATATTTGATGATCAATTTTCCACAAGGTTTGCTGTAATGTTTCCTCAGAGCTTAGGTTTTTACATTTTAATTCATTCGATGGCCGTTCTTAACCTAAGACAATATACGCTGTTTCCACAATTCAGGATCATCGTCTTCTAGCTGACAAGACATTACTCAAATCCCAACCCTCCTGTTTTTCTCTACTTGTTTTTGTCTGTCTTGGTTTGAGGCGAATGGCTGGCAAAAGCGGCGGTCTCTACCGGTTGAAGTGGAGCCTGTGATCTGGTACATTCTATCATTTGACTTACCTCTACCTTCCTTTGATGCTCATTTGGGGTTCCCAGAAGTCACCCTCCTGATGCAGGCCCCTGAAGTTACCCTTTCCACTTACTTCCCCTCTTCCCATTAATCCTTCTTCTAAGGGCCCATTAATCCTTAAAAGCCTAACACAAACTTCATATTCTTTATGTTCGAGACAGATAAGCACACTGCAATTTGAAGACTGAGTGAGTTTGTGGGAAGATAAAAACTGCAGTATATTATTATTATTGTTGTATTAATCTTGTCTCCCCAGTCATATTTAACAATTCTCTTTAAAAATTTTTGAATGTTTGTTTATTTATTTTTGAGAGAGGTGGTGGGCCGGGGGTGGTGGGGGGGGGGCAGTGGAGAGAATCCCAAGCAGGCTTCATGCTGCCAGCTCAGTGCCTGATGTGAGGGGTGAACTGTGATATCATGATTTGAGCCAAAATCAAAAGTCGGATGCTCAATCAACTGAGCCACCCAGGCACTCCCACATTCCACATGTCTTGAGCATAGAGACCACATCTTTACCTACTTTTGTAATCTCAGCTGGAGTTCAGCACTATGGAATTTAGTAAATATAAATTGATAAAATGTGTTTTGATTAAGTTGTGACTTGGCAAGAGCTATACTGATTTTCGTTTAGAGGCTCATGCTGAAATATGAGTGTAGAAATCTAGGCGTAGCTACCATCACATGAGGCATTTGGACACTAGTACTTGGAATCTATACAGAGACTGGCCCCTGAATGTGTGAACACATGAGCAGCAGCTTCGTTTTGCCAGTGGAGGCTTTCGGATGTGGTGTGAGTGGCCTGTGGTTACACAACATCTGTAGCCCCAAGACTGCAGGACACCAATGGATCTGGCTCTAAGTTTCTCACATTTCTTACACTCTTATTGTATCCAAGGCTAGCTTGGGCCAAAATAACAAAGCATGCAAAACCCCCTTTTCTGCTGTCTCTTGAAATCAGGTCCCTGAGAACTTCCCCCATCAGGAACCCTTGCTCTGGAGACAAAGCATTGGGGTAGTCACTGCATCCTGGTGTGATGTGGCTTTATGTGCTACTCTTGGGAGTATTTGTAGATCAAATGGTCAAAGGAACAATAACAAAAACTGATGTCTGGTGATTGGGGGACACTTCAGGGGCATGAAACTCTTCCAGGGCTTAAACAGTACAGTCCCCATTTTTACTTTTTATTTCTGATGGTGATTTGTTTGCCTTAACATTTCTATCCAAAAGCTTCCTGCAAATCAGGAAACAACAGATGCTGGAGAGGATGTGGAGAAACGGGAACCCTCTTGCACTGTTGGTGGGAATGCAAACTGGTGCAGCCGCTCTGGAAAACAGTGTGGAGGTTCCTCAAAAAATTAAAAGCAGAACTACCCTATGACCCAGCAATAGCACTGCTAGGAATCTACCCAAAGGATATAGGAGTGCTGATGCGTAAGGGCATATGTACCCCAATATTTACAGCAGCACTTTCAATAATAACCAAATTATGAAAAGACCCTAAATGTCCATCAACTGATGAATGGATAAAGATGTGGTTTATATGTACAATGGAATACTATTTGACAATGAGAAAGAATGAAATCTGGCCACTTGTAGCAACGTGGATGGAACTGGAGGATATTATGCTAAGTGAAATAAACCAGTCAGAGAAAGACAGATACCATATGTTTTCATTCATATGTGGATCTTGAGAAACTTAACAGAAGACCGTGGGGTAGGGGAAGGGGAAGAAATTACAGAGAGGGATGGAGGCAAACCATAAGAGACTCTTAAATACTGAGAACAAACTGAGGGTTAATGGCGGGTGGGGGAGAGGGGAAAGTGGGTGATGGGCACTGAGGAGGGCACTTGTTGGGATGAGCACTGGCTGTTGTATGGAAGCCAATATGACAATAAATTATATTAAGAAAAACCTTCCTGCTTAGCTATCAAAGCTCACTCCTGTTCCAGTCCTATTGTCATTTGCAATTTAATGGAGATTAAGGGAATTTGGGCCAAAGGAGAGAAGATACCTGCTGCTTGTAAACTGAAATGATGTAGCTAAAATTCAAACCCCAATAGCTGGGGATGGGCAGTAGAGGGGTGAGTGGGAGGGGACCTGGGACAGTTCCACCTTTCAACAATTCTTCGAGTATATATTTTGACATGCTACTTGTTCGAACTAGGATGGAAAGATGTTAGAGAAAACGCTGTGAAAGCAGGGCCGTGAGACACAGAGCCCCTTTTAAGTTTTTCTTTTATTTTTTTGCACTTATCAAAGTACAGACTCTGATGTTAGAACATCTTTGAGTAGCATTCTTCCTTTGCCCATTTGATATGATCTAGGCACCAAATAGAACAGATGCTTGTAGCGCTTATAGTGGGGAACTGTGTTCTGGGGGTCCCAGTTTTACAAGCATGGGGTCTTATTTGCTAGATTATGAAGATGTAGTGGTGGGGAGGGTGTGGAGGTTGGAACCTGGATGGGGCTTGGGCAGCGTGGTGGTGGCAGGGACTTGGGGAGTGTGGGGTTATAGCTATATACCCATTCTGGAAGGATTTCATTATTTCAGCAACAGGAACTGACTGATAGTGGCCCTACGTTTGTAAGTGAACTTGTTGATGAGGAAAGAACACTGGATTTGAAGTTATGACATGAGCTTGATTCCTAGCTCTGCTTGCTATGAGTTGTGGAATCTGGGAAAGTCACTTAATTATTGAGTCTCCATCTTCCCATCTATAAAATGGAAATATGTAGTAATGACTGCTCTGTATCCAGTTAGTGGTAAGATAGCAAGTCTGTAGTCAGGTGACATCCCTGAGAATACCTTCCTTCCTTTCTTTCTTTCTTTCTTTCTTTCTTTCTTTCTTTCTTTCTTTCTTTCTTTCTTTCTTTCTCTCTCTTTTTTTATTTCTTTAAAATATTTTTTTTAATATTTATTCATTTCTGAGAGACAGAGTGTGAGTGGGGGAGGGGCAGAGAGAGAAGGAGACACAGAATCCAAAGCAGGTTCCAGGCTCCAAGACTTCAGTGCGGAGTCTGACTCGGGCTCGAACTCACGGACTGCGAGATCATGATCTGAGCCGAAGTTGGCCACTTAACCGACTGAGCCACCCAGGTGCCCCGAGAATACTTTTTTTAAACTGGGGCATCTTCCGGCTGATTTTCCCTTTTATCTTGATGTTCTAACATCATTGTTGAATTGTTTAGTGATAACCTCAGGTGTGGAGGTGTTTAGGTTTGTATGCTCAAGTATCAAATTTTATATTTCTGTGTTTTTGAGTTGTTAGGTCTGAATTTTTTATGTCTTTTTCATCCCCCTCTTAGGTTAGGGTATGGGCTTCAAGCTACATGAGTAAACTTTAGACCATATACAAGATAACGATAAGTGACATCTCAGTGAGGACCTGAGACTCTTTTATATGTAAAGTAAATCAAATTTAGCATATACCTTTTTGTTACATTTAGCACATCTCAGGACTTTTCTAAACTCTCTTTGCTAGCCTCTTTCTTTGTGCCCGTGTCCTGGAAGTGTAGATAGTGGAATTCTAGATGTGGAATGCTGTATGTGACTAGTTTAAAATATATACTACCTGTGCGTAAGGATCAAATTTGTAGTGGAGGTGGCAGAGAGAACATTTCACTTACTCCTCCCTTCAGTCAATTATTAAATGATATGTGTAAGCCACCTTCCTGGAGAAAGTGTGAAAGACACCCAGGCTTCTTCCTGGATGTTTGTGTGTACCCTTTAATGCAATTTAAGAGTATAGAGGGACTCTCAGAAAGAGGTTATATAGTTATTTCAAGGCATCCAGGGAGTAGGAGGAAGAGGGAGGCAAAAGGACCCTTTAAAAGGGAAATTGGAATAGTAAATTTCTTTTCCATCACAAGTTCTTTGAAAAAAGTTGTTATTTCTCTTTAACTGGAGTGTGTGCCTTAGCCAAAGCTTCAGGTACCTAACACCAAACAGAACAAAGATGTTGCACCGTGTTTTCATAAGTCACCAGGGGGACCAGTGTATATTTTGTTGGTTTGTTGAGTGTCTGTGGCCTTGGTTCCCTCAAGCTCGCCCCTGCAGCCCATTTGGCTGACCAGAACGGTTGCGAGAGTGGTGTACTACCAGTAGTGATCTGAAGATGGCAGCATTGGGCGACCTATCTCCTTTTCCTAAGCACACGCCCCGCCTGGCACATCCAGGAGCTGCCTTCCACGGCAGTGTTTGCATTTCAGCTTGTCACTCAGACTTTTTTTCTGCTTAATGACTGTATGTATGTAAATGATCCTGCTTTTCTTCTGTGGAAGAAGTCTGATCTATCATTCCTGTTTTGGTTTTTCAGTTAATGATTATCTGTAATTATATTCAAATAAAATATTTATAAATAATTACATATAATTAGTGGTATGTAAAATGTGGAATTCATGAACATCAGCTCTGATGAAAGGTACCCTTTAATTTGGGAGGTGATTGTCTTCGTTTTATTTGTTTCTGTTTAAAAGACATCAGTGGCCAAGAACCTGCAATCCTCTTTTACAGGTGTTCTTATGATGTTCAGGGTGTTTTGTTTTTTGTTTTTTTTGGCTAATAGGTAGGATATTTGTTTGGTAGATCTCTAGGGAATATATTATAGATTCACATCTGGAGAGAGTACTGTGGAGAACAAATTATGTTTTCTTAAAATTTTGGGAAGCAATTAGCTATCCTTGAGTTCTGAAAGGTCTCCAGGGGTCATCCAGTTCAACTCTAAGCAAGCTTTGCATTTAAAACCAGACAGAAGAAATGTGCAGCTGTCCCCCTTCCCTGTCAGTGATCATGCCCGGGGCACTCTGTCTTGTGAGATCTCCACGGGTATTGAAAACAGAAAGAGAAAAATTGTCCTGAGCAAGTCCATAATTCAAATTTTGCCAACACCTGAAGTTCCGGTGCATTTTACCATTTTCTTTTTATCTGTTAGCCACACATGGAGCTGCAAATGGAAAATGGTCTTAAAGTAAAAAAAAACCCCAATTTTCTGGAGAGAAAAGGCTGTAGAAGGAGCATAGAGGCTTTCCTTGGTTGGGGACAGCAGGAAACCAAGGGAAAAGGTAGATAGCGAATGAGCAGATGGAGCTACGTAAGGTCAGAGTTTCTGGAAGGACTCCCAGACGAGGTATGGGGCCAGGGAGCATTCTGAGCGATGGGAAGGAGGATGCACAGTGACTCTTTCCTTTGAGCTTGCCCTGATTCTAAGAGCACGTGTACCAAAGGACACACTGGTAGATTTAGCTTTGAACCTTTAGTTGAGTTGATGCAGACCTTTTAATTCCTGCCTTAGAATAGGATGGGATGCCAAATCTATGTGAAGACCTTGTGAATGGCACACCAGATTTTCTCAGCACCCCCTCCCACCCCCCACCCCCAGCCTGTTTTGATTTAGGTCATTTTGTATGCACTGATATAGCATAAGAAAAATTAAAAATGCTCGTAACAGGCTGACCTAAATGCTCCTATAGCTGGCTCCATATGTGTATGTTGGAGGCTTTTGAACATGACAGCTCGCTCGCTCTCTCTCTCTCTCTCTCTCTCTCTCTTTTACACACTCTTCTGTATTCAATACTAAGGCTCCAAGGATTTTACATCATGTGCTATAAATGCAATACAAATTAGACAAATCAGCCAAAGACACACTAAGAAGATACCATGAGATTCTAGTTTTCCGCTTTTAGACTTTAATTTCTCCATTTTTGGTTGTAAGGGGGAATCATGCATCTATTAATCTTTTACCTAAAAACTTTAAAATGTGACTTGTCGAGCTCTTTGAAATTTGGAGCTCTAGATCTCTTAAATGGACCATCTAGACTGGTCCGGGTAAATCACTTTATCTCCTTAAACTTGAATTTTCCTTTGGGTGAAACAACGCTGAACCTGCAGGACTCTTATTCTACAACTGTACAATCACTTCTCTTCATTGTGCCCAGGATTGTATGATATCTTTTGGAGGACAGACTTGAGGGCTGTCTTTTAGCATTTGATCAGATCTCTTATTTTGGCTCTTCTCCTGAGGTCTCTGTGATACTGACTTCTCCCAATCCCCTGCCCCTGCTGGCTCAAGTCGTATTCTAAGTCACCCACCTCCCTTGCTCTTTGGCTGCCTCTGCCTCCTAACTGGTCTCTCTGCTTCCACCCCTGCCCCGCTGACAGTCTGTTCTTTACCCAGCACCAGCACGATCTTTTGAGACTAGATTAGAACATGTCTAGCTCTTGCCTGAAATCCCTCCAATGACTTCCCACCGCCCTTGGAAATACAAATCCGTTCCTGCCTTTGCACCTACTTCCTCTGCTGGGAGTGCTCTTTCCCTAAGATCTTTGCACAAAAGGCTGCTTTTCAAGTGGGTTGCAGCTTAAATATCACTCCCTCAGAGACGCCTTCCCTGGCCACTTCATCTAAAATAGCCATCTCTTCTGCTTAATACCTGACACATTACATGGATTTATTACATATATAGCATATTCTGCCTGGAATTATCCTGTCTATCGATTTTTGTTGTTAAATCTCATCCCGGCAACAAATAGGCTTCACGGGATCAGGGACTTTGTTGCCTTGTTCATTGCATATCCTTAGCAACTAAAGCAGATTTTGGAATATAACAGGTGTTCAAGGAGTGTTTGTAGAATGGATGAATGAATGAGTGAATGAATGACAGAATGAATGTCATGGGCAGAAGAACTACATGCCAGAGAGGTTATAGTCATATAGCTAAATAGAAGCAGGGCCAAGACTAGAACTCAGGTCCCTTCATGTGTTTCTTTCTTCCAGGTCATGCGGTCATACGGCAAGCCTGACTTAGAGATAATTCTCGCATTCGTTATTTACTCACTACATATTTATTGAGCTCTTATGTTTCAGACACTATTCTGTATCAGTGGTTCTCAAGCAGAAGTGATGTTGGTCCCTTGGGAACATTCTTCAATGTCTAGAGATGTTTTTAGCTGTTACAAGTGGGGTGGGTATGCTAGTGACATCTAGTCTGTAGAGGTCAGGAATGTTATCGTCTATATGTTCTATAATGCACAGGATAGCCTCCCACAACAAAGAATTAGCCGGCCTGAAGTGTCAACAGTGCTGCAATTGGGACCCTGTTCCAGATGAGTAGATACTTACTCTCATGGAGTTTATAGTTCAGAGTGGGGAGACAGATGACAGTGTATATCATACATAAAGAAATTAAAGGCCATGTCAAAAAGGTGATATAATGGGAAAGAAAGTAAATCAGAACAGAGTGAGAAGGAGGGCTGGTGGGCATTGTGGGTGATGAGGGGAGGAAGGACTACAATTTTACCCTTTTGGGGAGGTGAATCAGGGAAGGAAGTTTTGCCTTGGGAGGTTTAGCTCCATGACTTCCAATGACCAGTGCTTTGGGTTCAGCCCATTGAACTTCACAGGTCATCCTCACGTTTAAAAAACATAAAACCCTTCTGAACAAAGGGACATATTAACTTCCAAATGAAAATAGAGCACGCTGTTGTGGGCTAGAAATAATTATTATTTTCCACCCCTTTTCAGGGGTGTTTAAATTCTCTTTCTCAACACTGTCAGTGCTCTATCATCACGAATGCAGGGCAGTGTTAATTTGATGCAATGTGTATTGCTCATTGTCAACTTCTCACTTTTCTTCCAGAGCAAAAATAGTGTGATTTCAGCTTCTCTCAAGAGCATCGAGAGATTTTTTGGTTGCTCAGAGGTTTCTGTCTGTCTAGGCTGGTTTCTTTTTTAAAAAAAAAAACTTTTTTTTCAACGTTTATTTATTTTTTTTGGGACAGAGAGAGACAGAGCATGAACGGGGGAGGGGCAGAGAGAGAGGGAGACACAGAATCGGAAACAGGCTCCAGGCTCTGAGCCATCAGCCCAGAGCCTGACGCGGGGCTCGAACTCACAGACGGCGAGATCGTGACCTGGCTGAAGTCGGACGCTTAACCGACTGCGCCACCCAGGCGCCCCTAGGCTGGTTTCTTAAACTCAACAGAAACAACTGTAGATTTTAATGTCTTGGGAAATCTGTAGTAGTTGATGCTGGTAAAATGCAGGTCAGTGAAATGGTTCTTACTATATATGTTTTTATATATGTGTATATACACACATACATGTATCTACACACACATACATGTGTCTATGTGTAGCATACATAGATATACACTTAAGATCTCACTGAAAAAGTCAGCCTAAAATTGTGGTTTTGGTAATTTGGTAGGCGTGTACTTGCTCTTTTGGTCTTGCTCTTGTTTTTGTACCACAGTTCTTTACCAAACATTGGCACCTAGTAGGTACTCCACAAATGTTTGTTGAATGAATAAACAAACTGCAAAAATCAGTTTGAGATTACTGGATTCCAAGTTATTTTTCTATGTTCACATGAACTTATTTATGTCAACTGAAACACAACTTGGCAAATACAGAAGCATATTCTTACGCTGGTATGACTGTGGCATAATCATTCATTTCTAAATCTGTAGTTTTTTTTTTTTTAATTTTTAAAATTATTGCCAAGGATATGAGTTGACTTATGGGGTTTCTGAATCCACCAAGCACAAGACTCTTAGTAATTAATACATTTTCTGTATACCTTTAACCTAGGGAGGAATTATTAATCAAGAGAATACATTTCAACAAGCATCTTGATTCAAATGTATTTACATTGACAGTATTGAAGATATTATGCCCAGTGCACCTTTTTATTTTGGGTGCCATTACTGGATGTGTGTCCATGGTTTTTTTTTTTTTTTCCCCTCATTTTTTTTCTTTCAGTGCTATTTCTTCACAATTGAGTTTGGCCTTTGCAAGCAAGAAGGGCAACTACGGGCATATGGAGCAGGACTACTTTCCTCCATTGGAGAATTGAAGGTATGAAGCTGTGAATGAAAATATCCTTCCTGAGCAAACTGGTTCAAGGTCATGGAGAATATTGATTTGTTTGTCTGAGCAGTTCTACTCATAGGTACGTCATAAATATTTGATACAGAGGATGTGGCACCTCAGGTGTGGGTGCTGACCTAACTTTGTGCACTTCTGAAAATGGGTCATGCCTTTCTAGGTGTGTGGTGTGGCTCAGATGGATGAGCAGCCATGTGCACAGATCAACGGGAATGACAAACGTATGCTCGAGTGTTGGGTAACATACGACTGGCCTAAATTTAGTACTGAAAAGTGGGCAGCAAGTTAGCAGTGATCACTTCATTGAAATTTCCTTATAAGGATAGCTTGGCTATCCTCATTTCTGTTATCCCCATGGCTCCCATGGACTCCCTAGAATTTCCTTTCCAAGGGAATTTGAGATTATGTTAGCTTCTGTGAAATTAATGTGTATTAAAACGTTTGTGGACATATACAATTTGGGGGAAAAAAGCTGAAATATACCTACATTCAGAGAGGTAGCTAATATGTGTAGTGATGTTTAGGGAATGCTATTTTTTTGCCTTAAAATATAGTAAAATGGTCGTTTATTCAGAAATGTTGGGGACTGGATCATCTGATCATTTAAATCTTTTGGTTACTTAAGAAGTGCTGTCTATACCACTGGGGGACAGCAAGGTTTGATGAATTTAGAATGCAGTGTGATGTATAATCTGGAAGTGGTACTGAAAATAATTTAATCTTTCTTTGATTATCCAGACTAAGATCGGGATTATCGACTATTTTAGGGTTTTTATTTGGGGTATTGATTATCCCTAGAGTCGAGTAATGATTATTGGAACGTCTTGGTTGTTTATATTCTTGAAAGATATAATTTTCCTGTACTTTTATGAAGTCTGTTTGCTTTATGGTGCCATTTATTCATTAATTCATTCCTCAAACATTTGATTGAACACCTACTATGTACCACGTACTGTGCCAGTCTCTAGGGAAATAAATAATGAAGGAGGAGGAGGAGCAGGAGAAAGAGAAGGAGAAAGTAGAAAGAAGAAAGAAAGAAGAAGCAGAAAACAGCTACCTCAGACACTTAAATAGACCTAATTAGTATTGTAGGTGCTTTATATTAACCCACTTAATTCTCATAACAGTCCAATGAGGTAAACAGTGTTATTATCACATATGAGAAAACTGAGCCATAAAGACATTAAGGAACTTCCCCGAGGTGACACAGCTAATAAGTGTTGGAGCTGGACCCACGTCCAGTGGACTAGGCTCCAGGATTCCAGCCAGTAACCAGTAGGCTGTCCCGCCTGGGATCCCTGTTATCAGAGAATTTACTTTCTAGTGCAAGGGGGTAAGCAGCCAATCTGTTAATGCGAACTGTGACCAGTGTGCCTGGCACTTACTAGGCCGTGCCTGGGAAGACTCCTGACAAGGGCCTTGCTGCCCAAGCGGATTCTTGAGGAGTGGAAAGGATGAATAAGGGGAGGATGAGATGCAGGAAATAGTCCGGACAGTATTGTGTGCTCTCATCAAATCCTGGACCATTTAGGAAGCTGCCTGAGGCTCTGCATGGCTGGAGTAGTTGATAACATTTAACATGACAAAAGCCTGATGTAATGTGGTAATTTATTTTTTTTAAATGAAATCCTCAGCCACAAAAAAAGCATTTCAGTGCCGTGACCAAAGCCCACAGCAATAGCATGATGTCATATCCCTGTAAGACCCATGCCTTCTGTGGAGTGCTTCTTGATTTCCATGAGAAAAGAATTAGAAAACGATGTGGCTCTTGAGCTACATCTATTTACATTCTCTTCAGAAAGTTTATAAATGATGCCAGACAGAAAAGAAACAAATCTCTCTCATTGCCCCAACTTTCGACAGGGCCCTCTAATCAGGTTAATGGGGCATGTGTAGGCAGCATTGGGGTGAATCTGTTGTTTTTGTTGCTTTTGGTGTGGACGGAAATGTCTAGAAATGGAAATCAGCCAGGATGTGTACACCGAAGGGCATTGTCTGCCGTGAATCTTGTTCTGGTCCATCACCTCTGGTCATTAGCATTCTTCCATTCTCAAATTTCTACACTCCACCATCCCAGTGATTGCTACTTTGGACCATTCTTACAATTCAGAAATTCTTTCTCCGAGAAGTATCTTCTGATTGTTCACGGAGAATACATAACACAGGATGTTTTCCATATCCCCACCCCTCCCCTCATCTCTGCCCCGCTCTGTGTGAATGTCCGGAACCCTCACACAGCTTCTGAGTACTTCTGGCTAACTGTCGTTTGTGGGGACAGATGATAATCCTGAACCCGGGGAGGGCGGGGGATCACTTTATTGATAGCATCGCAATAATTCCTGTGTCAAACACATTTATGATTTTGAATGCAGTTACCTTTTGCGGTAAAGTCTTTCTTGTTGTTTTAAACTGCAGCCCAAATGTAGGTCCCAGCTAAGTTGTCGGAGGTTTGGGTGCAGTCTTTGTCACTTTTACATAAAAATTCGCCTTCTCTCCTTGAACAAAACACGTTTTAAAATTTGTTCTGTAAAAGGCTAAAATTTCTTGGGCGTAGATGTTGCATTACAGCGCCGGTCAAGGACTCCCAAGTGGTGTATCTCTAGCTCAGAGGATAACTTTCATTTTTGCCTCTTATTTTTTTGATGATTACAATGTTTATTTTTTGACAGCCTTTGAAGACAGAAACAAAATAAATAAGGAAAAGCTTGTAAAAGCTGTATGTGAGAACCACAAAGACTTCTTTTTTTAACCTCATCAGTGGTTGTTCCCTCTTTTACCTGTTCTGTGATGTACTTTCAGGAATTCCAAAAGTGTGTCTGGATAGGGTTTTCCATATCTTCCTCACTCTGGGTGGCAGTTAATAAGGAGATAAATCATCTGGAAATCTGACTTTAATTTAATTTAATTTTTTAAAATTTGCATCTAAATTAGTTAGCATATAGTGCAACAATGATTTTGGGAGTAGATTCCTTAGTTCCCCTTACCCATTTAGCCCATCCCCCCTCCCACAACCCCTCCAGTAACCCTCTGTGTGTTCTCCATATTTATGAGTCTCTTATGTTTTGCCCCCCTCCCTGGTTTTATATTATTTTTTCTTCCCTTCCCTTATGTTCATCTGTTTTGTCTCTTAAAGTCCTCATATGAGTGAAGTCATATGATATTTGTCTTTCTCTGACTAATTTCACTTAGCATAATACCCTCCAGTTCTGTCCATGTAGTTGCAAATGGCAAGATTTCATTCTTTTTGATTGCTGAGTAATACTCCATTGTGTGTGTGTGTGTGTGTGTGTGTGTGTGTGTGTGTGTGTGTGTGTGTGTGTATACCACATCTTCTTTATCCATTCATCCATCAATGGACATTTGGGCTCTTTCCATACATTGGCTATTGTTGATGGTGCTGCTATAAACATTGGGGTGCATGTGTCCCTTTGAAACAGCCTACCTGTATCCCTTGGATAAATACCTAGTAGTGCAATTGCTGGGTTGTAGGTAGTTCTGCTTTTAGTTTTTTGAGGAACCTCTATACTATTTTCCAGAGTGGCCTCACCAGTTTGCATTCCCACCAGCAGTGCAAAAGAGATCCTCTTTCTCCACATCCTCGCTAACATCTGTTGTTGCCTGAGTTGTGAGTGTTAGCCATTCTGACTGATATAAGGTGGTATTTCATTGTGGTTTTGATTTGTATTTCCCTGATGAAGAGTGATGTTGAGCATTTTTTCATGTGTTGGTTGGCCATCTGGATGTCTTCTTTGGAGAAGTGTCTATTCATGTCTTTTGCCCATTTCTTCACTGGATTATTTGTTTTTTGGGTGTTGAGTTTGATAAGTTCTTTATGGATTTTGGATACTGACTAGCCCTTTATCTGATATTTAATCATTTGCAAATATCTTCTCCCATTCTGTCAGTTGCCTTTTAGTTTTGCTGATTGCTACCTTCACTGTGCAGAAGCTTTTTATTTTGATGAGGTCCTAGTAGTTCATTTTTGCTTTTGTTTCCCTTGCCTCTGGAGACGTGTTGAGTAAGAAGTTGCTGTGGCCAAGATCAAAGAGGTTTTGCCTGCTTTCTCCTCGAGGATTTTGATGGCTTCCTGTCTTACATTGAGGTCTTTCATCTATTTTGAGTTTATTTTTGTGTATGGTGTAAGAAAGTGGTCCAGGTTCATTCTTCTGCATGTGGCTGTCCAGTTTTCCCAGCACCACTTGCAGAAGAGACTGTCTTTATTCCATTGAATATTCTTTTCTTCTTTGTCAAAGATTAGTTGGCCATACGTTTGTGGGTCCATTTCTGGGTTCTTCATTCTGTTCCATTGATGAGTGTCTGTTCTTGTGCCAGTACCATAC
Organism: Felis catus; assembly: GCF_018350175.1. Classification (NCBI taxonomy): domain Eukaryota; kingdom Metazoa; phylum Chordata; class Mammalia; order Carnivora; family Felidae; genus Felis; species Felis catus. Next base: position 96,420,842 of record NC_058374.1, read on the forward strand.
TGTCTTGATGATTACAGCTTTGTAATACAGCTTGAAGTCTGTGTATTGCTTTTTAAAGTAAATGTTTATTGATTTATTTGGAGAGAGAGAGAGAGAACAGCGGAGGGTGGAGAAAAAGAGAGAGAGAGAGAGAGACAGGGAGGGAAGGAGAGGGAGGGAGAGAGAGAGAGAGAGAGAGAGAGAATCCTAAGCAGGTTCTGCACTGTCACTGTAGAGCTCAGCATGAGGCTCCATTTTTACTAACGGTGCTGGTTTCAGGAAAAGGAAGGGCCCGGGACTGGAGGTGTGAGCCATCTGAGCAGGGGAAAGGTGGGAGAAGTCTGGAGCCATTAGCACTAACTCTAGTCACAGACAAATCAAAGAGATTGTTTGAAGTGGGAATTTGTTCCTTGCCCCTACAGGAACTTATTCAAACCAATGAAACTTTCAACATCACTGAAAAAAAAAAAAAAGGTGTGATGCTGTTATCACCTAGTTGAGCAATAGGGATGTTGGTGGCACTTTATACTTGGTTAGCAGGAGAGACATTTGGGGAAGTTTAAAAAATATATGCATACATGCATATCTACATATACAGAAGTATATATTTGCTGTTCAGATGCGGGGAGGAAGGAGAAGATGATTGCAGTGTGAGTGTAAGAGTGTTTGCAAATTCTTATTCAGAATCTAGGGCCCAAACTACCTCTAAACCTGATTTCACACTTGAGTTTTTTCCCAACTTAAACCAGTCCTAATATAGAGAGTGAGGATCACAGGATTTATGTGGAGAATAGTTGAGATAATAACCCTGTGCCTGCAAAGGCAGGTGGCTGGGAGGAAGGAAGATTTTAAATTGGTGAACTTGGGGCAGGCACTATTGTGGTCTGAAACCTGGAAGCCTCATAGCTAGGGCCGTGTTTCCTTGTCTATGGGTTCTGGACCCAGCGGGGAGAAGAGCTGTATCAATGGTGGCAGGTGTGGCTGAATGCCTGTGTACACCGACATCATCTCCACACTGAGGTGGCAACAATAACTCAGCATACGGTGCTTCCCATGTGCCAGGCACAACCCTGGGGGTGGGGGGTGGATACTATTAGTAGTCCCATTTTTCAGACGGATACTGGAATAGGCTTCCAGAGGTATAATAACTTGCCCAAAGTCACATAGAAACTTTAGGTAATAATTAGGTTCTAGGCAACTTGATGCGGAAAAAAAGTTTTTGTATTTAAAAGGCTGTAATGGTAAATAAGTCTTTATTTGTGCACTGAAGGGTTGTGTTGGGAAGTGTGGGAAGGCCATGCCTAGGCCATGGGAAAGGTTGCTATGGTCAATTTGTGCTGCCTGGGAAGAGGGGGGAGATGACAGGGAGTGCGGTGTACCTGCAGGCCCTTTAAATTTTTTTAAAAATTTATTTTAGAGAGAGAGAGAGAGAGAGAGAGAGAGCATGTGATGGAGGAGAGGGGCAGAGGGACAGGGGATAGAGACAGTTTTAAGCAGGCTTCACGCTCAGTGTGGAGCCCATTGTAGGGCTTGATCCCACAACCATGAGATCATAACCTGAGCCTAAATCAAGAGTCGGACATTCAACTGACTGAGCCACCCAGGCACCCCTGTAGGACCTTTTAAAATAATATTGTGAGGACAACTTTAGAATTCATGTGGATCAATCTTTTCAGTTTTATCAAAGAGGACACCCTGTCCTGATGGAGAAGTCTGACTCATTCGATATCATGCCTCTGGGACAACTGTGTTTAGGACCCAGGACTTGTAGCTCCCAGTCCTGCACACTTGTCTTTAGCACTGTTGGTAAATACAGAACAATCCTTCTAGACAGCATTTAGATGAGAGCAGCTGATTCTTAAGCACTCTTGCACTTTTAAAATGGCTTAAGACGAAAAGACTGTCAGCCACATTCTCTCAGCCTTATAAAGCCTCTGTCTGCCGAAGTCGGATAAATTCTTGCAGACCTCAGGATATCAGACTGCTAACACTTTGGGAAGGATTCGCCACAAAGTCCCCGGGGACATCAAGTAGTGTGACTCCATGTTTACAGAGAATCCACTCTGGACATAGTGGGGAAGCATGGAGGCTGCTCCCTCACATGGAGGCAGCTTAGAGATAGACGCGGACGGGAGCTGAGAATCAAACTCAGTAGGGCTCCACTCCATGGGGCGTCAGTGGAGACATGGATGCTATTTCATAGACTTTGGGCCATACTCTAGTATTCAGAAACAGGAACCTCATAGGCTGCATGGATGTTCCTGGCAGTCATCCCACAGGTAAATGAGACCACTTCCAGGTGTGAGCATCACCTCGTTTTTGGCCTCACCCACTGGTTGCCCCCCAACTCCAGCCTCTTACCATTCTCCAGGCAGCTAATCTTTGGGTACCACTATCACCCCCATAATTGTAATAGCCAAGGAGCAGCACTGGTCCCATACCCCATGGATGGAGAGGTCCCCAGTAGGTAATTAGCATATCGGACACAGCAGGCCCCTGAGGATAGACTGCGTTGTTGATAGCTTAAAATAATCAGCTCCCAGTTTTTCCTTTGATTGTTACATTAGGCAAATGTGATGTGTCTTGCCTAATGGTCTTTGCCTCAAGTTTTCTTCTGTGAATCCACTGACTTTACTTGAAGTCTGGGGCACAGCGCTCTGCCTTCTGGCCTTTTTCTTGGTTTACTCTCCTCCCCTTTACTAGTTATAATAACTAAATGGGCTCATCTGAGTATCCAGTGGAATTGTCACATGATAATTCTTTCTAAAACTCCACCGATTTCAGTCTGTGTTATTGTATACACACATTCTGGAGGCCTCCTTTACACATGGTGGCTGCTGGGTTGCTAATAGCCTACCAAAGCCTTTTAGACCCAAGCAGATGAGTTTCATCTCCTTCTTGTGCTTGTATTGACCCAATGAAAAGTCTTGGGCTCAGCAGGGATGCCCTGCCTGAGGAAGCAGAGGTTTAACTGTTTTCATGGTCTGTTTGGCTACCACTCTCCTCATGCCCCTGATTGTGAGCATGAGAACATGGAAAGATCAAGGACACTGAATCTGTCACTGTCCTTCCTTACATAGATACCGGTGAAGGGTGAAGTAAAACCCACCTCGAGTACATGGCTGCAAAGAAAGCCGCTTCTAATTCTGAAAACCACAGCGAGTCAGTAGGAGGCCTGTTCTTTGCAAAGGAGCACCAGCTCTCAGAAAAGGACATTTGTTTCTTGAAACCGTGAAGTTGTTTTTAAAATGTGGACAGAATTATTAGTCATGTGGAACCCAAGTCCCCTGATGTTCATGGCACTGGATTGAATCTGGCACAAATGCATTTCAGGTGTAGTGACCTTCTGCTTTTAATGAAGTTGTTCTGTGGGCCAAAAAGAATGAATGAGTTCATTCCCAGAGGCCCTCTGCATTCCCTGATTCATATATGCATTGATCTGGACAATGCAACTTTGCAGGAAAGCAAATCACATGCAGGTGGGCCCTCGTGCCCTTTCTCTTGCATGTTAGTCCTTTGGTCTGCAATTGTATTTTCAAACTTAGGGCACCAGAGCCTTGTTCGTGGAAGACTGCAGCAAATCATCCCATGCATTTTGAAATTGTTGGGGGTGTACCAAGAATTTGAACAGGAAAGATTTTTCAGCATTTCTCCAGGAAACTTTAGCAATCTACCTCTTTACCGAGAGGGAGAAAAGTGCTTTGGGTGGAACCCAGATGCTGGAATGAAGTGTCTTCAGAAATCATCCATCCCAAATCTCTCATTTACAGTTATGGAAACAGAGGCACAGAAGAGAGGCCAAGGTTACCCAGCTTGACAGCAGTAACATTTAGAGAGGAGCCCATTTTCTCTCCGTTCAAGACAGTTTCTGCTGCCTCTTCTCTCACTCTGCTTCTCTCCCCCAACTAATTTACCCTTTTAATTAAGAAAAAGACAGAATCCAGAGGAGTATTTCTCGAAATATAGTTCACAACCACTGGAGTCTGAATCACCTCGGAAGCCTTTAAAATGCAGATTCCTGAGATTTATCCAGACTTGCTAAATAAAACTGAGGCCTGGGTATTTGCGTTTTTCCCCAAGCTCCTCTGTCATCCTTATGCACATGAGGTTTGAGAACCATTAATCTAGGGACGATAAATAGGCAGGTGGCACGTGGCAGGAAGTGACCACTAACTTTCAGCATCAGTGAATTTATCTTGAGAAGACAGTCATCCATTGTTTCTTGCTGTTCTCAGTGCCAGTCATGTAGTGAGTTGAATGGAGCTAATGATGGTTCAAAGAGTAATTACATTGGCTTCCCTGTTTTCCTAACGCCTTCTCTGTGCATAAGTGTAACTATTAATATTAGCTCCCTTTTCCCACCTGACAATATTTATCTGCTGTATATTGCTCTGCTGTACTTGCTGGAAGGGAAATGAATGCTTTGCAAGTACCCTCAAATATACAAGCCCACTCCAGACTCTGTTGATACACAGTGCCTGGCCTCAAAATGTCTCACAATGAGGCCACAAATAGTTCAGTCAGAGTCCCAATTACCTTTCCACGCAGGTAATTATTACTTCTGCCATTTAAGTGAAATTTTAGTACGCTGCTTATAGCAATAAATTTAGGACCATATTTATGCTGTCTCCTTGCTTCTATTCATAGCGTAGATTTAAAATTCCATTTCTTTTGGGATATAGCTCTGAACTGTCCTTCCATATGAATTTGTCTGATAATACATAAAATAATACCATAATCTCATTTTTCCTCTCAGCTTCTAACAGACTTAAACAAAACAAAACCCCTAACATGCATTTTACCCTGCATTTTTAGAGAGTACCGTATTTCATGGCAGACTAGTAACTGAGCAGCTCTGTAAAAATACTGAGTTGTGTTATAGAACTGTGACATCATGGCACTTTGGAAGTCTCATTATCGAGTTTAATGGGTTTCGTGGTATATTTTGCAGCATGCTCTTTCTGACAAGGCATGTGTGAAAGCCTTTGACCCAAAGACCACTTGCTTACAGGAATGCCTTATCACCACTTTCCAGGAAGCCTACTTTGTTTCAGAAAGTTTTGAAGAAGCCAAAGAAAAGATGAGGTAAACTTGTGTTTCTTCCATCTCCAGAAAATTACTTTTTATTTTTCTGGCTCTGTTCCTTCCTTCTATCTGTATCTCCTATACCAATGACAGTTGATCACTTATCCCTCTATTTCTGTTTATTTTGCAGGGACTTTGCAAAGTCAATTACCCGTCCCTTCTCTGTGTACTTCAATCCCTATACACAGAGTATTGAAATTCTGAAAGACACCAGAAGTATTGAAAACGTGGTGCAGGACCTTCGCAGTGATTTGAACACAGTGTGTGATGCCTTGAACAAAATGAACCAGTATCTGGGGATTTGATGCCTGGGACCATTGTCATTGCCAGAATGATCTTTCTGGGGCTTAGCAGCAATTCAATCAATGTCATATAACACCAATAACTCTCTGAGTCATGGCTTGGCTACTGAGCATGCAATTCTGTACAATTCTGCATATCTCTATCTACTTGTAATTTACTGTGTTAATGTGTGAAACACCATAAAGAACCCAATGACAGATAACCACTCATTGTTTGAAATATTGTAACATGTTTAAATGTCTTAAGTAGATTTGACATTCTTGCTTGGTGTCCTTAACCAAACTGCAGCTATTTAAAATTTGTAACAAATAGCCCTCTTACGATTCTAGCTTATTACTTTTTCTTTCTCAGATCTGAGCTTTTCCTCTGTGTTCATTAGATAAAATGAAAATAGCAGTGAAACTGTTTCTATTTTCTATAGTATCAGTGTTTCCACAGCACTATTTGAGATAAACCCAGAATTGTGTGAAAACTCCCATCACATTAACAAAAGATACAGTATTCTGTTTCAAAAATGAAAACTAGTGAACCCACTGGTTGGAATGGTTTTTAGGTTGAATATTTATACAATGTTAGAAAAGAGAACATTTTGCAAATGGAACGTGTAGGTGGCATTGACCATGTATAAACTGAGTTGTGGCATGCTTTCCAAAGTATTTTGGAAGAAAATACTTCCAGAAAGGACATTAGGAAAGGCTAAACAATGGGCAGAAGGTCTTGGGACTATGAATTTTATGCTGGAATAAAGAGAACTATCATGCTCAGGTGTTTAATCCATTTGTCTTAGAGAACAATAATATCATAGAGCCTGGGTTTCAAAACTGTGGAAATTGCATCTCAGAGAAGTTAAGTGATTTGCCCAAAGCAGCGGTTAATTGTGCACTAACATTTCCAGCCCATTGCATGTCACTTTTGGATTGCTAAATTCAACTTGGTATATTTGTGTGTAGTAGAGAAGGGAAAACTAATACTTACAAAACTATGTTAATCGCTAAATAGGATTTGGTTTTTGATCAAGGGCTTCCAACAGCACAGATGTTTCCTCTCACGGCCCCCAAACCAAGCCAGATCTCTGAGAGTTTGTCCAGTTTGCCCAAAGTTTGGGCAAATTTGGGCAGATAATGGTGATGCACCACAAATCTCTAGCCATCTTTGCCATAAGAGGTATAATCAGGTGACTAAGTGAACAAATAAAAATCTGAATGAGTGAATAAGTTTTGTCTGATTCTCTCAACAAACACAACCACTGTTCCTCACATTGTACTTTGTCATGCAGAATGCTGGATGGATGAAGGAAAGGATGGGAAAAAGAGATGAGAAAGGTGACAAAATGACTTTTAAGTTAGCAATTCTACAATATTTGCTTAAGCAATTTCTAAGATGTTCTTTTAATAACAAATGGCATGTGATTTCAAACGAATTCATACTCATATGGGCCCATTATGAGTCAGAAATTTTTGTACTAGATGTACTTGGGAAGAACATGAAAAAGAGTGAAAATATGCATCAGAGAGAGGTAAAATGAAAAGAAATCAGAGGTTTGAATAGTGGTTCCTTAACTACTGAGGGTCTTTCGTTTCTGAAGGATTCTCAGAACAACTGAGTTTTGGAAAGGGATTTGGCAGACAGAATGTGACAGTTACGCAGTTTAAATGCTATTTTAAATGGAAGAGATAGTGCCTTGAGAGATTATTGGTGGTAGAGAAGTGATGAGCAAGCTGAAGCAAAATGATCTAGAATGATCAAGTAGTTGCATATTTCAGTAGTTTTATAGATTCCAAACGACATAGTTTCTTACATCTTGTTTTGCTAGGTCTAGATGACCCTGAGTAATTATTTACTTATAAATTCTAACCTAGAACAATAACCCAGAATAATAAGTCCAGAAAGTTCCAGAACTAGTTGCTGAATTTTCTCAAAGAGGAAAATTGGCTAAGAAACTCTTAATGTCTGCCTTCCGCCTTGTTTTCATAATTTGGTGTAATAAGTAGCCATCAAGGTTGTCCCTTTTAGTCCCATGAGAGGGGAGGTTCTCAGTTAAGTGGACTGGAAGAAGAATTATATTTAATTGTAAACAAATTCCCTCAACAAAAATAACACTTGAGCTATCTTCTGATTGGCTTTTTCTCCCCACATGTGCAAAATCTATGTTGTTTCAAAAATAGAAGAGTTGCAAAGTAAATAGGCTTTCCCACAGAGCTTATATAGGTTATCATATAAGGTGGAGGGATTCCATGATTCTTTTTAGATTTGTTCTCCATTTGGAAGAGCAGTAACCATGGTTTTCACTGTGTGAAAGAAAGGAATCATGGTTTTCATTTGTCGTGAGCATTTAATATGCAAATGCTATTACAACTAATGGTGGGAAAAATCCTATAAAATTTAACAGCCATCATAGGAAAAGTGTTGGCAGAAAAAGTTCCCAAATGGAAATAGTACAACCAAATAATCACAGCTAGCTCCTTGTCATATTTGATACCTGCTTAGTATAACCATCTGTCTCACTTATGACTCATGACTTAAGGCTAAATTAAATAGAATCAAGGGCAATTATAAATTTAAAGATGCTTGCTCACTGTCATCTCATTGTGAATTGCTACTTTATTTTGACTTTGCTGCTGACTTCTATAACCGGCTAATCAGAAACCAATCCAAGATTCCTGGCAATACCAGGTTTCTTATGCATCACACATTGGCAAAAGACAGCCAGAAATCTGATTAGTCCAGTTTTCTTCTGGAAGCATTTTTGTCTGTTACAAGTTAGGGTCAGGCATCTAGTGTATGCTTGGATGATCAGTTTATTTGGCATGATGAGAGCTTAATAGATTGTTCATAAATTGCATCTTATAAGAGTAGGGAACTTTGACCCAACCAAGTTGCTAATTTTTTTTTTTTTTTTTACATTTGTGGTGAGGGTTGTGGAGCCTTGGGTTTCTGGCTTAGTCTCATTTATTTACTGTGTAATTTAGAAATGATGCTTTATGGGGATGATATATGTGTTCTTGTCTTGCTTGCACATAGTAGATGGGCCTGTGCCTAATGAATGCAAAGTATTGCAACATTTACCAACATGAAAAGTCTAAAATGAAAAACAGTGCGCTTTAACGTGGAAGCAAATAGAAATACAAGGTTTCATTTTCAAATGGAGTCATGGCTCACATCATCTCATTTTCTTCATTCGAGAAGGAAAACATTAACACACGATGTAGTTGTCCTCCAATTCATTTGATCTAATTTTCAACTTCTAAAGAATCAAGCACTGATGCTTACTCTCATGAACCTTGTCTTACTTATAATGAAAAAGAAAGCAGTCCAGAGTATTCTAGTGTGTCTGAGTTTTTTTTTTCTTCCTCTTCAATTTGCAAAGACATTCTCTTATTTTGGGAAATGATTCTTATGCAGGTTGCCATATTTTGGGAAAAGGCAAGGGAATTAATAGTGAGATACTGCTTCTAATATTAAATTTGCATGTGTTCAAAATAAACCAGTTCTGGAACATGAAATGGTGATTCTTTATAATATATATGACCTGGGGCCTCAAAACATTTATTCAGTGGCTTAGACCGTATTAGGGACTGTATGAGACACTTTTCTAGACACTGAAGATATGGTGGTAAATAAGGCAGAGAAAGTTTATGCCCACTTTGAACTTATATTCTGGTGGGCAGATACAGGCAAAAAGCCAGATTATTTGAGACCACAGCAAATTCTATGAAGAAATTGGAGTGATAAGGAGCAATGGGCAGGACGAAGGAATAAGGTGGCTAGGGTAAGTTTTTCTGAGCAGATGGCATTTGACTAAGAACCATGGGATGAGGAGAAGCCAGGCATGAAGAGACCCATGGAAAGAATGTTTCTTGAAGAGGCGACAGCAAGATCAAAGCCAGTGGAAGCCTACAGAGGAAGGACAAGAGAGCAGCATGGGAGGCAAGGATAATATAGGGTTTCAGAGGGGGTCAGGTATGTTCTAAATGGAGTGGAAAGTCACTGGAGAGCTGTAGCAAAACAGTGACAGATCTGATTTACATTTTTAAGAGGTTACTCAGGCTGCTGTGTGGAAATGAATCCAAGGGGGTTGGGAGGGTGGGGTAAAACCAATTAGGAGGCTATTGCAATGCTAGAGAGTCAGTATCTTGCTGGATCATGGTGGACGTTATTAAAAGTAGTAATTAAATAAGTTACACAGTTGGGTGGGTAGATTAGAACTGTCAGATGAAAAGTGGGGAAACTGGAAAAATGGTACCTGGGTTATCATTTGGAGAAGCATATATCCAATGATACCCTGTGTCTTTTGCAAATACTTAAAGTTTCCTTTGACAAAGTAGTATTAGATTAAACTTTTTCTGGCAAGCTTAAGGATAAAAAGCCATGCAATTTTTTTCTCATGACCCACAAATATTAACTGCATAAGCAAAAATGAAGTAGCAAATGAGGCATTGTAGGTGAACAATTGGTGGTGCTGACATTTAGGATAATTCAGGGAAAAAAGCTCCCTTATTTCCAAGCACACTAAACAGTTGTGTTCACCATGCCATCCGGCCATTTCTGTGGGAATAGACCTCATAAAGCGAATCAGTTGTCTATTTCCACTATTCTTGCTTCCTTCCACCTCCCCAGATGTATATTTTAGATACCCCAGAAAGGTTCACTTGCTGTCATTTCTTCCTCTCTCCAAGAAGGACAGGTCTGGTACAGCAGCTGGATGCACATTTCCTTCTTTGGGAAGATCATAGTGAGCCTGATGTTCAACCTAAGGGCGTCTGTGGTTATGGTGCCTGCAAACAGCATTCTCATAATCCAGTCTGGATACAGTTTTTATAATTGAACAACAGAAACATCTGACAGATGTGGGTAGGGTAATTTGAAAGCTTGTGGCACAAAGAAATCAAGTTCATTTTCTGTCAAAATCAAATCTTTAAAAAAGATGCAAACCTAGCCCTCATTTTTAGGTTGAGAGAGATAATCTTAATTATAGGAAGGTGCTGGGAATTTCCTGGTGCCTCCTTCCAGATCCCTTGCAGTCTCTTTACTTTTTAGCTTGTTAATTTTCATGGAACTAGCAAGATGCTGATTCAGTAGGTCTATTATTCCCAAAGGTTTGAAAACCACTGAACACATCTAATGTACAGCTTGCCCAATTTTAGGGAACAGCTAACTTCACAGGCGTTAATGAGGCCAATTATTGGCAAGTGAATTTGAAGTGAAGAACACATTAGGTTTGCCACTATAGCAGTTATTTGTTATCGGGATTGATTGAAACAAACTTCCTTTTGATCATTACATCTGATTGATCACTGCACATGGCATTATGAAAGAATGAGGTTCCCCAATCAGATAGATACTTGGAAGAAAAATCTCTACCTTGTAAGGGCAGAACATGTTCCCCTATCCATTTCAGTGTGAAAGCCTAGCTATTAAGCTGGAATGGATCCTAATTAGCCTCCTCACAAATCTCTAAAACTTTTTGGTCTTTCCTGTTGAGCAGAATTTAAAAGAAGCCGAAATTCCTCCCTTTCCCACGTATAGTCAATATCAAAGAAAATAACTTGCAGGGTAATACTTACTGCTGAAAACGAGTGCAGACATAGAAATCCTGATTTGAAGTGGCATTGGAAAGTATAATTTGATTCACCCAGCCAAATGATTACTGCAAGTGCAGATCATCAGCACAACCCGCTCCAGCACATTTGATTGGTGATCAGCGGACAGCTAATTGCCAGACTGAGTCTGCCTCTTGAGTCTCTGCCTGGGAACAGAGGGAAAAGTCCCCATGAGTCCTACGTAGACTGGACGGAGGTTTTCCCACGTTGGAAATATGCCTTTGAGGGTGTTTGTCACTCTGCATACACTGGCCAGCTGCCAGTATCTACCAGTAACTGCAGCACCCCCCCCCCCCCTTTCCTTTTGTGAACCACCCACCCCTATGCTTTGTTCATAGCTTGGGTGAAGCTGATTCCACTTCCCAGTTCCAGGGATGGGCTCATGGCCAAGGCTTGGTCAATGAGCTATCTTACAACAATTGGTGCAGGGATGGGCCATGTCCATGAGGTGAGCCATGTCCTGAGGTGAGCCCTGGCTCTTTCTGGAACCATTGGGAAAGGGGTGTGCTGCTTTCTTCTGTGACTGGAAGGTGGTAGTTTGTGAGTCTGGAATTACTAGGGGCCATCATGTAGGGAATGTAGGACTAAGATAAGAGACAGAGGCAATGTCTTAATGACATTGTTAAACCCATGGATGTAGCTGTGCCTGAAGCTAAATGTACCTTTAGACTTTCCAGGTCTGTGAGCTAATAAATGCTCCCTCCTCCCTTGCTCTCATTTTACCGCTGCTGTCACTGGCTCCAAAAAAGTACTAACGCCCAGGATAAAAGCACAAAAGGAGAGGCAGGAGATTTTAAACTTGCTTTCTTCACATTTTTCCACTTGGTTTTGGAAATCACAACTTCCTGAAGAAGTACTATTTATATCCTTCTGGCTTAGTCTGTGCCAGAGAAATATGGGATGTCTGACCTGTTTCGCTCATCGAGTGCTGGGAATGGTATGACGTCTTCCGGTAAGACGTGGCCAGAAAAATTGCTCAAGAGAAGCATTTAGTTGGGTTCTAGGTGACTACTTGCAGTTCAATCCATAGCCCATGATTTGTCCCATGGAAAAAGAATACCAAGACAAATTAAACTTAAGATACCATGGGGAGCCTGGGTGGCTCAGTTGGTTAGGTGTCGACTCTTGGTTTTGGCTCAGGTCATGATCTCAGGTTTTGTGAGTTCAAGCCCCACATCGAGCTCTGCACTGGCAGTGTGGAAACTGCTTGGGATTCTCTCTCTACCTCTCTCTCTGTCCCTCCCCCATTTGCACTGTCTCCGTATCTCTCAAAATAAATAAACTTTAAAAAATTAAAAAAAAGATACCTGTATAAGACTTTCTCATACCAGTTTTTTTTTCTTTTAACACCATAACTCTTGGGAGGATCTCGTTTTTGGTGGAATTGAGCAGCTTTAAACAAAAATTCTCCCTCAGAGTATGGCAAGAGAACATGGGCTTTGGAATCAGATACACAGAAGTACAAAGTCTTGTTTTTCTGCTTACTACCTCAGTGATCTCTGTAGACATATCGACACTTTCTGAGCTTCTGTTTTGTTTTCTGTTTTGTTTCTAAGTGGGACTGAAAGAATATATTTTTTATGGAATTATCATAATTAAATATTATATATATGTCTAACCATAAAAATTACTTAATAAATGTTAATTTCCTTCTCTTCTTGTTTTAAAATCTATCAGCACTTAAACATCTCCAGCTTGTCCCACACTTGTAGATGATGAAATCATTGTACCTTCATGGCCCAAAGAAGTACGACACCAGTGTTATGGGTCATTGTTTTTATTTCTGTGGCTCTTCATACTTTTATTTGACCAGATCTTAATAGAACTGACTGAATCTCATTCAGATGTGAATCTGTAGGCTTGTGATCGTTTGCATGATGGCCTTAAATCACTCACTACCTGGGAATTCTAAAGCAATGGATGCTAACCGATTCAGTGGCTTCAGAGATGTTTTGCATTTCTCTGTGGACATCAAAATTTATATCTATGAAGTGGGAATAAAAATATAAAAGCCAGGGGCGCCTGGGTGGCGCAGTCGGTTAAGCATCCGACTTCAGCCAGGTCACGATCTCGCGATCCCGCGGTCGGGGAGTTCGAGCCCCGCGACAGGCTCTGGGCTGATGGCTCAGAGCCTGGAGCCTGTTTCTGATTCTGTGTCTCCCTCTCTCTCTGCCCCTCCCCTGCTCATGCTCTGTCTCTCTCTGTCCCCCCAAAAAATAAATAAACGCTGAAAAAAAAATTTTTAAAAATATAAAAGCCTGCTTAAATTAATGAAACAATATATAAGGTTGGAACTTTCTGGAAGAAACACGCTAAGCAAATCAAACTATTATTTGTAGTTCATTGAATCATGGCAAGTTGGCTCAGGGCCACTCTGCAGTTCTAGCTCAGAAAAGCTGAAATAGAGGGCAGAATGGTTGGTGGGTACATGTTCTAGTCACCAGTCCATGTATTACAAGGCAAGCCCAGCCAACCCATTCTATGTCAGAAGTACTGCATTCCCAAGGCTCTGTTTCAGAGAACAGTTGCTTGGGGCTGTCTCCAATGAAAATAAAGTCCTGGTCAGAGGAAACAAATTAAGTTCAGAATATAAATGCATTTTATTTGTAAAGCAGGAAAGGGAAGTGCTAAGTGAAAATAGGAAATTGGAATATTATGTATTGAGAGAGCAATTCCCTTCATCCTCATAGCTAATGGACTGAACAAAAAGTGAACAATTTGTTTCATGTGATGATTCACTAACGCTAAGCAGCAAGGTTTCTGTTTCGGAGTCCCATTCCACATTCAGCTGCTTGTTTTGTAGTGCAGGAGCACAATCATCTGTCTATCTATTGCACTGCATAAACAGGATGGCTGAAATGTATGTGAGGAATAACCGTAACTGCTTAAATCCTTCCTGTTAAAGGAAGGAGCGAGGGAAAGGCAATATGGAGTGTCTCCTACTTACCTTAAAATAACCATCTGTTTCCTTTGTGATGTCCTCTTCTCTGGAGAATTCACTTTCAGAAAAATATTCTAATATGGGAAGGGGAACAGTAGCTGGATTCAATTTTACTTTGAGCTCCATTTTTGCATCCTTTTCATCTTGGTTTTAAATGAAACAACTTTGAATATACTGTTCTTTCTAGTCACCAGTGTGGAGGGAGCAATTATCCTTGTGGTTGCCTTTACATGAGGATCTAGGTTAGGTGGGACCATAACTGACACACGGGGAGAAGGGACATTGGACATATGAACTGAAATGGATCCTCATTTCAGTAAACATTATAGTAAAATATTGATCAACTGTTAGCTTTGTTTTCCACCCCTGAACGTTTACTTCGTTGACTTTTTTTTGTATTATTTGCATAATTTGGGTTAGTTTACAATGGGGAGCTTTATTACGTATGACTCATGGAACCCAAGAACAGGGATGTAGTGGACCTCCAAAAAAGCCTAGTGCTGGTAACTGGAAAGACTTCAGAATTTTCTGTCTTCACCTTTGCCTTCCCTGCACATCTGTTTAATTCTACTTTTTGGAACTTTTTTTTTTATCTTCTTGAAAACCTGCAGATGGGATTTTCTATTTACCCATCGGCATGGTGGAATATGGTGACTTTAAAACTCCTGAGTTTTACATGTTATGGTTTTAGCTAAAGACAGACTCACTGCCTCTGAATTCAAATTTCATTAAAAATTTTTTTTAATATTAAATATAATTTATTGTCAAATTGGTTTCCATACAACACCCAGTGCTTATCCCAACAGGTGCCATCCTCAATGCCAATCATCCACTTTCCTCTCTCCCCGACCCCCCATCAACCTTCAGTTTGTTCTCAGTATTTGAGTCTCTTATAGTTTGCCTCCCTCCCTCTCTGTAACTTTCCCCCCCTCCTTTCCCTCCCCCATGGTCTTCTGTTAAGTTTCTCAGGATCCACATATGAGTGAAAACGTATGGTATCTGCCTTTCTCTGCCTGACTTATTTCACTTAGCGTAATACCCTCCAGTTCCATCCACGTTGCTGCAAGTGGCCAGATTTCATTTTTTCTCATTGCCAAGTAGTATTCCATTGTATATGTAAACCACATTTTCTTTATCCATTCATCAGTTGATGGACATTTAGGGTCTTTCCATAATTTGGCTATTGTTGAAAGTGCTGCTTGATTTCAAATTTCAAATTCTTGGGAAAGAGAATCTGATTGATCTGGTGTGGCTCAGCTTCCATTCCTGGTTCAGTTGACTGTTGGCAGAGTGGAAGGGTAAGGTGGTTTAAATATAATTGCAGAGACCCTTTCCTGTGGGCAGGGAGGCAGTTCTGGGAGAAGATGGCATGGGCAGAAACCCAAATGGGTTTTTATAGTCCAGACCACAACTATTGCCTCATTAAAAAAATCATTGTGCCTGATGGAGCTTGTCCTTAGGTCCTAAATGACCAGACTTGGGGTGGACCTTTACCCCCCATGTCTTATTTTTATCACTCCCTTTTGGATGTGCTAACTTCTCATCAAATGTTCCCTTTTTTGGAGTGGGTGAAGTGAGCTTATACTAGTGGTAACACCACCTTTGGCCAGTCTATTCTCCCCCTCTCTACTCTTTACCCACTTTTGTATTTGACATCATCAATCTAACATGCAGGTTGGAAAGGTCCCTTGGTGGGCTCTTACAGTGGTGAGCAGAGAGGAGAGACAATGGAAACAGAGAAGGAGCATCAAGAAAAGTAGGAGGGTCATGAATGTGTGGTCCTAGAAGCCAAAGGAGAAGAACTTTAAGGGTTATGGGGCTATGGACTCCAAAGAACTGAGCCTTCAGCCCCTGGAGGTATGAATGTAGCACCTGTGTACTGGATGTAATCATGAACATAGCCAATCAAATTCCATGCATATGGGCTATATGTTCCTACTCAGATTCCTGCCTTATTATAGGAGTGATGTTTTCCTTTCTATGGGAAATGAGATTAATTTTTTTGTGTTATATACACACACAATGGAATATTATTCAGCATTGAAAAAGAAGGAAGTCCTACTATATGCAACAACAAGGATGAACCTGGAGACTATTATGTTATGTGAAATAAGCCAACTAGAGAAGGACAAATTCTGTATGATTTCTATTCTGTATGAAACCATATGGTTTCAGCTTTGCAAGATGAAGTTTGTGTGATCTGCTGTATGACATTGTGCCTATACTTTTTAAACAAATTTTTAAAGTTTATTTATTTATTTTGAGAGAGAGAGAGCAGGGAGGGCAGAGGGAGAGGGAGAGAGAATCTCAAGCAAGTTCCACACTGCCAGCACAGAGCCTGATGTGGGGCTCAAACTCACAAACTGTGAGACCATGACCTGAGCTGAAATCAAGAGTCTAAGGCTTAACTGACTGAGCCACCCAGATATCCCATCATTGTGCCTATACTTAACAACACTGAATTATGCACTTAAAAATTTTGGTGAGAGGGTAGATCTTATGTTAAGTTTTCTTACCAGAACCTCCCCCCACCACCAAAATAAACCCCCAATCCCCAAACCAAAACCAAAATAAAAATAAGAGGGCATGAGGAAACTTTTGAGATGATGGAGATGTTTATTACCTTGGTTGTGGTGATGGTTTCACCATATGTCCAAACTCATCAAATTATATACATTAAATACATGCAGCCTTTTGTATATCAATTATCCCTCAATCAAGCTGTTAAAAATATAAATAAACAAATTGGAAACCAGAAGATTGGATTATATAGCTTCTAAGACTACTTCCATTTTCAAAATTTATTTAACATATCTATAATAGTATCTGTAGGCCAGATTTTGTCCAGACTCCACAAAACCCATCTGCTCCTCTGTCATATGGCTGTTCAAGGTTTTCAGGTGTTTTCAGAGCTGATTAATCTGCCAGAAAGCATATTAACATTCTCAAATATTTCTCAGGGTTTGCCTACCATATCACACCAGTCCCTTCCCTTCTATACCTCAGTCACTAATTGCAATTCTTTCTAACCATTTTTAGGAAGAGGCCAGTTTGAGTCACACAGGCAGACACATTTTCTTTCGTCTCAGACTCTTTTTAATTTTAGCTTTCTTTTCTACCTACATCCACAAGCAGCTCTGTCACATTCATGGTGTGTTACTTTTCTATTGCTGCTATAACACTATTGCAACCTTAGTGGCTAGAACAACACAGTTTTCTAGGTTGGAAGTCTGGCATGGGTCTCATGGGCTAAAATCAAGGTGCTTATAGGGTTGCCTTCCTTTATGGAGACTGTAGGGGAGAATCTTTTTTTGTTTTTTGTTTTTGTTTTTTTCCTTTTCCAACATCGTGATTTTTTAATGCACTTTTGGCTCATGACCCCTTCTTCTATCTTCAAAGCTACCAATGGTGGGTGGAACCTTTTATTGCATCCCTCTGACTATGCTTCTGTGATCATATCTGTTTCTCTGACTCTTCCGTTTTACTTCCTCACTTTTAAGGACTCTTGTGAATACATTGGGTCTGCCTGGTAATCCAGGATAATATCTCTTTTTTGAGGCCAGCTGATTAGCAACCTTAATTGCATCTGCAACCTTAGTTCTTTCTTGTTATGTTACTTAAAATATTCACAGATTCTAGAGATTAGGATATGGACATTTTGGAAGGGGGCATAGTTTTGCTACCTTGGGAAAGCTAATCAATTTCTTTATATTAAAATGGGATATTATTTTTCTCATATACTTGGTGCAAAGATGAAATGTATTAAAAATTCATAGTACAGTGTCTTACACATGACAGATATATGGGGAAGAGTATCATTATTATTAATGTATTTTCTGGCACACCCAGACAAGAAGAATGGCTAAGAGAGAATTCTGTTAGAAGGGTTATTTTTCCTATTTAACCCCTCTTGTTGTAGAAAAAAATTTCAATACAACCTTTCTCCTGTAAAAAAAAAACACAAAAAACCCAAAACAAAAAAAAAAACAATGCCTTTTCATTATAGGGTGTTGGGGAAATTACCAAAAAAAGTAAATAAAATGACATGCACACCTACCTCACAGACACACCTGCTCTTGACATTCATGCTGTCTTATAGTCTTAGAGGTTTTATAGCTAGAAGCAACAGAAGCGCAAATGAGCTCAAGCAAAAATGGATATTTAGTGAAAGGACATCTGTAAAATTCAAGTACATCAAGAAAGAAGGGTTTGCTCTTTTCATTTCTCTAAGAGAGAATGTTTTCTTATCTTTGCTTCTTTTTGGTATTTTCCTGCTCTTGCACACTAAGTTTTTCAGCTTTGGACATGCATGTGGCTACTCTAGTTCATGGCCTTGTATTAGTTTCAGTAAAGGCTGAGCTGCTGCATCAAAGAGCCCCCAAAATGCAGTGGCTTAAAAGAAGTTTATTTCTGTCTCTCTCCAGGGCGATGGGGCAGGTCTGCTCCATGCAGTCATTCTGGATTCTAGGTTTCTTCCATCTTTTTGCCCTGCCGTTCCCGAGAGGATTGACAGAGTCTGCCTGGTTGAAATTGGTTCATGGGCATATCCAGGTTTCCAATTTGTGGGAGGGAGTCAGGGGAGCACCATTTCAGGAGAAATGATTCATCTTTCAAGTAGCAGATAATCCAGAAGTTGTATAGCTAGCTTCTACTCTTAGTGCTTGATTTGAACTAAACCACTTAACCACAATTTGCCACTAGAGGCTGGGAAATGTCAAATCTAGGTATGCTGCCAGGCGCCCAGCTACAACCCTATTGCTGTGGACAAAGGGGACTGGTGGATAACCAGCAGTCTCTGCTTTGACTTCCTAATTCAAGAACTCAAACTGCGGCTCCTCTTTAATTCCAAACTCTCTTTAATGGGGCTCAGATTGGTCTACGTTGAGTAAGGTATCTGTTATATTTAGTTAGCCCTCATCTGGGGAGGCAAGATCATGGGAACCATGGCAATATCTTAGAGGTTCTGGGAGAAGACGAAGAAGGGGAAAGGCATACAAAGTGCCCATTTGTATATGAATATATATCCTTCCCCCCCTCACCCCCTGATGTAGACATATAAATATATACACAAATATTTGGGGATCTCTCCTCCAAATCCATATATCCTTATCTCCATCCATCCATCCATCCATCCATCTATCAATGTACATGTTACCAGTTCTTTAAGATTTAAACAAACTTGGCTTGAATTCACTGAGTCAGAGAACCTAGTTTTTCTTTTCTCCTGGGCATATGTCTAGACTACATTTTTAGCCTTCTTTGTAGTTAGGTATGGCCATATGATTGAATTATGGATAGTAGAATGTGGACCATAGAAATAATTTGCATGATTCTCTACTCTCTCTCTCATTTCAAGAACTTGCTGAATGCCCAGAGTGACCTTGGAATCCATGCATTGCATTGTCTGTCAGCCTGAGAATTTGAATAACTGTATGAAGCAGGACTTCTACCCTCTTATCCACCACGAATTGAACTATGATGTGTAGGAAAAATAAAATTCTATGTTTTAAATCATTGAGATCTTGGAATAGCAGGTAGGGTTACCTTAATTCACCCACTAATTTCTGTGTCATGGATGTCCAATTATATTTTTATGGTACTGTCCCTGATTTCCTGTTTTTAAAAAAAATTTTTTTTAACGTTTATTTATTTTTGAGACAGAGAGAGACAGAGCATGAACAGGGGAGGGGCAGAGAGAGAGGGAGACACAGAATCAGAAGCAGGCTCCAGACTCTGAGCCATCAGCCCAGAGCCCGACGCGGGGCTCGAACTCACGGACTGTGAGATCGTGACCTGAGTCAAAGTCGGACGCTTAACCGATTGAGCCACCCAGATGCCCCAGATTTCCTGTTTTATTAAAGCCTTGAAACTCACTTATCTCTCAACTTGGTTCTTTTCTTGACCACATTAATCCCGGTGGAAGAAAAAACAGCTTCTGTCCTTATGCATGGCATACTTTGCTGAAGGTTTGTGCAACCCAAAGAATTGGATATCTAAAAAACTCTTGTTCTTTTTTGTAAAGTTTATTTATTTATTTTGGAGAGAGATAAAAGAGAGTGCAAATGGGGGAGGGGCAGAGAGAGAATCCCAAGCTGGTTCCACGCTGTCAGAGTCCAATACGGGGCTTGAACTCATGAACTGTGAGATCATGACCTGAGCCAAAATCAAGAGCCGGACACTTAACTGACTGAGCCACCCAGACACCCCTAAAAAAATCCTTGTTCTTACAAGCCCTTACCCCATCTGCTGCTATGTTAGCTGGTTTCTTATTTCCTTTCCTCTCTCCCTTTTTCTTCTTTCTCCCAACCCCAAATTAAACTTTTTTTTTGCAGGGCAGTTTAGCTAGCTACTCTTTGACTGGTCCCAGCGTATCCAGGCTATCCCTAGAGAGCTTCCTTCTCTCTCTCTCATTCTCTCTCTGTCCCTCTCTCATGCACACACACACATGCACACCGTGCATGCACACACACATTCACCAAGACACCTAGGCAGCCCTTGAGCTATGAGTAGTGCTGTATAATATTGACCATAAAGCAAAAAGCATAAAAAATCCAGGTGGTTAGCTCCTTCAGGAAAAAAAAAAAATCAGAAGAGATGGCAACATTTCCAGATACACAAGTGCACATTCCCAGATATAAGTAGATGGAGCTGAGGATTGGTTGTCTTTATAGGCAGGTAACTGCTCTTCAGTAAGCCACACCCCCACTACCACTATTCCATGTTATCTCTGAGACATGGGCCATTTCACTCACCCATGTCACTCGCCTCCCTCCTTGGGGTATATGAGCTTGCTCCTTCTTTCCTATGATGAAATCGTTTCTATCCTAATAAGAACTCAAGGCCCAACTCTCAAAATAACAAATATTATCCCCTATATACATACACATTGATCATTTTGCTACTTTTCTGGTCTCACTGAAGACCCAACAACATATCAACGTACCATCATTTAACCGTTTCTCTATAGTTGTTAATTCGAATTATTTCCAAACCTTTGTGGATAAATGTGTATTCATTCTCCATTTCTGTAGACTAAATTCCTAGATGGAGCATCACTTGGTGAGTAGCTATGAAGAATTTATAGTACCTGATACATATCACTAAACTGTTGTGAAAGAGATGCTATCAGCAATGGGTACCAGAATTTTGCTTGCAGTAGTTAATAGGACTATAACTCAGTCTTGAATCACAGCTCCTACAATACCTGGAAGGGTTCTTTAACTTTGAACTTTCATTTTGACTGAATTCATGCTATGAGATGAAGAATATATAGAGTTTAGTATTTGGTTAACCTAAATATAGCCATATAAAATTTAAATGATGATAATGAGACCAGAATTTCAATCATCCTTATTAAAGAATGTGTATAAGCCTTAGTTGAATGTGACTGAGCAAATAGTTTTGTTTCTAGTTTTATCCCTTGTATCATACAAGTTTTTTTTTTTTTTTGGATCCTTTTCTGTGTATCTCATGGTGTTCTTGTTCCACTTAGAAGGCTACTTCCTTTGAACAGGACATTTCTTACTATTTGCAGCAAATTTTTAGTTTCCTTCTGCTTCTTAAAATATAGAGTCCATCAGTGTTCAAAAGGGATGGCTTTCCTCTTTTACCATGCTGAACACCTTTCATCTGTTCCTTACTACCCTTTCAATATTTGCCCTGTTTTTAGAGCCCTCTGCAGAGTTTCTCTCTGTCCTGTGGGCTGCCTGGTTCATCTAGCATTCTGGAACTGGGTGGAAATACTGGGTCAAATTGTGCAGTAGCATAATCACTGTTATATTTCCTATGTCACACTGTTATATATCCTTCTGGACTAGAGCAGGTCAGTTTAATTATTTACCTTCTTCATAACCACATTCATGCAGCCTACACTGGTGAATGATGAATGTAAAGTTACAACATAATTCATCATACCAAAACTCATATTCTAATATAAAAGGAATCAAAGGGAAACTTCAATGCAGAGGTTCTCATTTATTTAGGAATTCAGGAGCAGGAAAGGCAAGTGTGTGGCCTTGATGCTCCTATAACATTGTTCCCATTCTGATAATGGCAAGACTTTACACAAATAATAAGGAAGATCAAAGTCACTGCCCAGTTCAACCAGGTGACGTTTTCTCATGTTTATAATGGACTTGCTTTAGGAATGAATTGTTTCATCTCCATGGTTTGCTTGTCTAAATTCTGGTCTAGTTTAAAATAACATCAGAACCCTTTTAATCTAATGCAATCATGGCAGTAGTTAAATTGGTTAATTGAAGAAGTTGTTTAAAGCAAGAAATTATTTTAAAAAGACACCTTATAGATTTTACCTGCCTTAAGAACATGTAAATTTATATTCATTCACCAGTATTATAATGTAGACCCATGGTATTCATTTTTTAAAAGGTAATTATCTATCTATCTATTTATCTATTTATTTATTTCTAAAGCATGCACGAATGGGGGAGGGGCAGAGAGAGAGAGGGAGAGAGAGAATCCCAAACAGACTCTGCGCTATCTGTGCAGAGCCCTACGAGGGGCTCGATCCCACTACCATGAAATAATGACCTGAGCTGAAATCAAGAGTTGGATGCTTTCCCAGCTGAGCTGTCCAAGAGCCCCTCCACTTCATTTTGGGTATGTGTCCCCTGATGGGAGTTCTGCATCACCCTGCTTCCGTCAACCACGCCCATAATTTGGAAATTCTGATTTGGCTTCTTCATGTAGAGCAATAACCTAAGACATGGGCACAGCAACCAGGGTGCCGACACTTTCATTTTTATGATTCTTTAAAAATGCTCTCCGATTGTCTCACTCACATCTAATCTGACAGCATATTTTTAGTGACTCACTTTTATAAAGTTTTTCAAAGCATTCAGCATGGTTTTCAAAGAAGCCATGACTGTTTTGCATTCAAATATCGTGGACTTAGATGGTATTTCATTAAGTTATGCAATTACAAAAACAAGTTTAAGTGACATGTACAGTGCTGGGAACAAACATAGCTGCCTCTTGGAGAGTCTCCAGCTCGGCTGATGGGCATGGCATCGAGGGAGCTGGCTGGGGAGTGCCCTCTGCCAGTGGCTGTCCCACTGCTCTGGGCTCCAACAGAAGAGCTTTACAGGGATCCAGGGAGTATCAGGTAACCTGGCAAGTTGGTTAAGTGGAGGTAGGTTAACAGAGTTCTACTATACTTCCAGGATCCCTGTTAAATGTTTTATAGGGAAATTCAAATGCTACTTACTATGAACTCAGTTAAGGTGTGAAATAAATATTTTGCAGAAACCCAAAACTTTTAATTTGAGTTTCTGGAAGATTTTATCTTTTATTTCACTGGCGTTCTCTCTAACACTCCTCTTGATGGGATTCTTGGCAATTTAATAGCAGAGCCCGGATGAATCTTTCAACACCCGGACTTCTCCTTTCCTTCCTCTCCTCCCCCCCCACATATCCTGTTCTCCAGCCTCCTGCAGCTCTTCATTGTCACTCATGTCCCGACTTTGTTGTTGCCAATAACTGCAACCTCTCCATAGGTTCTGTTTTGAACTACTTCCCGCTAACACCCCAACTTTGCAGCTCCCTTCAGTAACCTCAACTCTGAAAATCCTGGTTCCCTCTTTTCACTTTCCCTCACCTGCCTTTTGTCCACATTTCCCTTCTTCTCCAGCTTAAATTCCAGGGTCAATAATTATCCCTCCCTTGCATACATCCTCAGCTGCCCTGATGCACATTCTTGCTTTCTGAAATTTGTTGGGGAAAATCCCAACTTGGGTAAATCTTACCATCTTTCTACTCTGCGCCTATAACCATGCAACAGACTGTGATTGTAGACAAACACACAAGTGTGTGGTTGGTCTCACTTTCAATCTGTGATCACTCACCCCAAGTGGGGATCAGGCAGCCTGACCTTATGTGGTCCATGTATTTTTCCACTATGTGGAACATTTTGGACATTTTTCCATTATGTCCTACTTTCTCCTCTCTCTTTAAACTCCCATATTGCATATTTCATCCCTCTCTTAGCTGGCCTTGCTTCCTATTCCATTGAGAAAATACAAGCAATCTAGAGGCTTTCCGTAAGCTTCTATCCAAGACTATTTGCCTTCTAGCCCTAGTTCCATATATGCCCTCTTCTCTCCTGCTTATCAATCGTCCCCCTCTCCCCTTCATTAAATTTTTATCTTCTTCTGGATCATTCTCATCAGCATAAGAAAAAACAATGCCATTATCCCTACCATTAAACAACAACAATCCAATAAACTCTTTGTAAAATCTCATTTATTCCTCTTGCTATTTCCCCATTTCTCTGCTCCGCTATGTAGCAAAACTTGTTAAAGACCAATCTATATATACTGACACTTTCCTCTTCTCCCACTTTTTTTTTTGAATGTTTATTTTTGAGCAGGAGAGAGAGAGAGAGTGAGAGCACAGACCTGTGAGGTGGGGGGGGAGGGAGACAGAGGACTGAAGCAGGCTCCATGCTGACAGTAGAGAGCCCAAAGTGGGGCTTGAACTCATGAACCCTTAGATCATGACCTGAACCATGAGATCATGACCTGAGCTGAAGTCAGATGCTTAACCAACTGAGCCACACAAATGCCCATCTTCTCTACTCTTTAGAACTCATTCCAGCCAAGCTTTTACCCCTAGCACTCTACCAAAACTTAGTAAGTCATCAGACCTTCACACTGCAGAATCCAACGGTAAGGTCTCAGTCTTCATCTCGCCTCACCTATCAGTAAAATTGGTCCAATGGCTCTCTTACTCCGCATATGGCTTGATTCATTAGGCTTCCAGGCACCATCTTCTTTTGGGTTTGCTCCTACACCTCTGCTCCTACTCTGTCTCCTTCCTTTCCTCAAACTCATTACACTGAAGTGCCCCAAGGCTTGGATTTTGCCTATTCGTTACCTATATTCATTTCCTTGGAGATCTTAACCAACCTCATGGCTTTAAATAACATCTAAGTGCCTATGATTCTTAAATTTATAGTTTATCCTCAACTTCTTGCCTGATATGTGTAATTTCTATCTGATCTCCACTTTAAAGTCTAATGGGCAACTCAAACTTAGTATGTCCAAGACTAAGATTTTGGTTTTCTCCCCCAAACTTGCCTCTCTTTCAGGCTTCCTTATTTTAGTAAACACATCTCTATCAAGTTGTTCAGTGTATCAGTTAGCTATTGCTTCATAACAAATTACCCTACTCTCAAAGGATACTCTTAAAACAATAATCATTTATTCTTACTCATGTATCTAAAGGTTGATTTGGAATTGGCTAATCTAGATTGGCCTTGCCTAGGCACCTCTGCTTCAAGTTTCAGAGGCCAAGGCGGTTCTCCTTCCTGGTGCAGGTCTGTGGGTCACCTGATCACCGCTACTCCACTTGTTTCATATTTTTCTGGAACAAGCAGGCAGGGTAGGGCATGTTCTTTTCAAGCTGATGGCAAAGATATAAGAGGGCAAGAAACAACGTGTAAGGCTTCTTAAGGCGTAGGCTTGGAACCAGCAGGCAGTCACTTCTATATGCATGTCATTGGCCAAATTTGAGCTTGTGGTTGAGCCCAAGGTCAAGGGGTGGAGAAACAGATGATGCCCATATTGAGGTAATAAGAAAGATGCTGATGTTGGGAGACATGAGGAATTAGAGTCAATAATTCAGTTGACCACATTCAACCAAAATCCTCAGTGTCATACTTGATTCTTCTTTCTCATACTGGCTCCCAACATTTAATCAATAAATCCTGTTGACTCTACCTTCAAAATACACCCCAAATCTGATCACATCTCACTACCTTCCCTGTTACCACTCAGGTCCCAGCCACCATCATATCTTATTTGGATTAATTATAATAACCTTTTATCTGGTTTCCATTCTACTGTCCCTTTCTCTTGGTGGTCTTCCTTAATACTACAACCAGAGTGGTCTTGTTGAAATAGAACTCAGATCATGTCATTCTTTTCAAAACCCTCCAAAAGTTTCCCAACTTAGAGAAAAAGCCAAAATTCTTACAATGGACTAGAAGAAGGTCCACAATCTTAATCTCATTCCTTTCCCTCCATGAGGTCATCTTTACTCTCTTGCCTCACATTGCTTCAGAAATAACACACTCCTTGATGCTCCTTGAAAATGACAACCATACCCCTGCCTCAGGGCTTTTGCACTTGCTATTTGCACCTGCTATTTAATCTGCCTGAAATGTTTTTGTTCTAGATATCTGGTATTTTCACAAAAACTACCTTTTTTTTTTAACGTTTATTTATTTTTGAGACAGAGAGAGACAGAGCATGAACGGGGGAGGGTCAAAGAGTGGGAGACACAGAATCTGAAACAGGCTTCAGGCTCTGAGCTGTCAGCACAGAGCCCGACGCGGGGCTGGAACTCACGGACCGCGAAATCATGACCCGAGCTGAAGCCGCTTAACCAAGTGAGCCACCCAGGCACCCCACAAAAACTACCTTCTGAGTGAAGTGTTACTTTTCAATTCTCCCTCTCCATTCCTCCCCAAATCCTGCCACCCTCAGCACTTCTCATCATCCTTTCCTATATTGTTTCTCCATAGTACTTACCACTGCCAAACATGCATATGTTTTATTCATTTTTGGTCTTCCTTTATTGGAATAAAAGCTCTATTCTTACACTCCTCTAGCTGAGATTCCCTCCCCCCCCCCCCCCGCCTTGTTCACTGCTGTATGTCCAGTGTCTAGAAGAATGTTTGGCACATAGCAGATCTTCAATACATACTTTTTGAATGAAAAAATAATTGAATTGAATTTTACTGTTTCATCAGTGTTTAATTCATAATGGGCAGAAAGAGCATTCCTTTGCTTAATTGTGAATAATTACCAGTAAATATCTTAGGGATATTTAACTTTCAAAATATTGTTGATCACTTATAATCTCCTGCAGTCAGCTGTGGATTTAGGAATTATTTTGTCAGAAAATTTTTTATAATTTGGATGTTGATTAATCAATTATTATTAAAGTACATAGTAGAGAATGTATTTATTAAAGTTACTTCTTTCCAACTGAGCTTTATTTTCATCTTTCCTTCTTCTTTAATCCATAGTATTTACTCTGGACAGCACAAAATCTTTATTATTTGTTCCCTTTCTTTTGCAAAATGACTGGTTTTGCAATTTCAGCAAAAATGGCCTCAGTTGGGGAAATAAATAACTTTAATTCTCCTTTAGGTTTTGAGATGATTAAAATTGAGAATAGGTGGGATGTTTCTTTCATATGTTATTTCTTCAGCTTTATAATTTTATGTTCAAGCTAGTTTATTTTTCTAAGCCCTCCCTTTTTTCCCTCCTCTGAGGGCAAAGTAAATCGCTTTACCTTGCAGAAAAGTGCCAGCAGCATCCTGCAAAATCTTTGAGGAAGCTTATCCATTGTCATTAATTTTGGAAGATTCATGATCTCTGTAAAAGATATAAAAAGTCACTGCTTGGAAGCACTGATGATGATTATTTTTTACTTTTCTTCCCTTTCATATGCAAGGGGTGGATGGGCATATTTCCTTGGTTTTAATGATAGTGATACATGATCACAGATAGTCATTCTTCCCAAGCTCTAATGGGAGGGAGTGACTGCTCATCCAAAAAATAAAGCCTGGTCTGCGGTAAGAATTATGTGTGTCTGGATGAAAGGAATTGGTTTGGGTCTCCTAGCATATATCAATAAGTTTAGTTTCCTTTGTATATCTTACAAAGTTCCTTTCATTTCTTTTACTTTATCAAAGGTGATTGAAGTAGAGGTTTAAAGGAACTAAATATATTGCTGCAATTTCCTGCAACTATTATGTTTCTTTCCATATGTCAGGCTGAAGACAATTATCAATAAAATGTATAGAATTATTATTTGGCACTGACACTCACTGCTTATCACACACATTTATAAAGGCACAGGGAATATGTTGGGTTAGGTTTTCCAAGTCTTTGAAAATAACTCTTTTGATCTTTGATTGTTTTAATTCATATTTAAATGTTGGTTAATTCATATTTTTTAACCTTCAGTTTTGTATAGGAAAAAAATCCTCACTATCCTGCTTTTTCATGTTGACATTTCAGAGGAGGTTTTTTGTTTTTTGTTTTTTTTTTCTTGGTTGAAATGCATGTTTTTTCGTCCTGGAATGATCAAATGATAGTTTTCTTTACATGAAAAAATTGAACTTAGATGGTATCGTTTTTAATGGCTGGCACCTATTAAGAGAAATACTTTACTTTCATTATTTAGTCTCTTTCCTGAAGCCAAAAGCAAGAGATCAGTGGGTATGTGGGAAAGAGTCGTCACTTCAGCATTCTCCTATGAAAACCTTTTCCATTTGTCCCTAGTGTCTTGTGATATTTCTTTGGGGACCCAGTGAGTCTTTGCCCCCATGTCTCTTCCAGAAAGAAACAAGAGGCTCTACCTTAAAGAACCAAATAGGAAAAAAAAATGAATGGACATATCGCCCTGGACATACTTGCAGATATTTCCAAAGTTAATTTCTCCCAGAGGAAGGGCAGTAAACAGGCTTTCACTTTGGAAGGTCAAAGTCTTATTTTTAGCCATTTAAAATGGGAATGTTAATAAGAACACAATTAGAGTAAACAGTCTACAGCCCATGTGAGAATCATCAAAGTTATGAACAAGAGGAGGCATTTAAGGGATAAACATAATTGCTGAAATTGTGTTGAAATGAAAAAAAAAAGAGGTTAGACTGGGAATATGCTGAGGATTTTAAACAGATCTTTGCTCCTTTTTTATTACCACCCCGTCTCCCACCTCATAATACTCCTCCCAGAATGACAGGCCAGCCCTCGTCTTCCTCTTGGGTCTAGAGTGGAGGGAGTTCGCACTTCAGAGACAAGGTGGTGCCTATGTATTTCCCCTTCCCAGTTCCCACCTTGTGACAGTCTACTGGCCCAGCCACTGGCTCTGGTTTTCCTCCTTGCTGGAGCCATGCCCACAAGCTCTGGTGGGGGTGGGGGGATGGTGGGTGGGGGATGGCATTTCCCTTGTGTGAAGCCACATGGCCTTTAATGAAAGAGGTGCTGATAGGGCTTTCTCTATTTCTGTGGAAAACTAAAAAACAGCAACAAGAAAAGGGACTGGTTGGACCTCAGGACACTATTTTTAAAACTTAAAAGCACTAGAAGAAGCATTATTGTAGAAAAAGATTTTAAGTTTCTGGTTTTGGAGATTGTCCAGGAAAACATTCAGTTCATCAACAGCTATTCACTGAAGCTTATTTTGTTTTAACGTTCCATTTTCACATTTGTTATCATATGGCTACACCAGGACATTGAGGGCACAAGGAACTTTTTGTTCCACATGATTTGGATTCTTGTCTGAAGGCAGGAGGCCCCACCCAGCCTGTGCAGTCAGGGTAGTAGCCAGCTGGTAGAGACCATGGCCTCTGAAGTCAAATTGCCAGGTTTTGAGTCCTTCTTCTCTTGCTCACAAGCTACAGTCTTGGTAAGTTATCTAACCTCTCTGTGCCTCAGTTTCTTCAAATGTAATAGGGGGGCAATAATAGTATTTCCCTCATAGAGTTGCAATGAAGTGTTGAGAAAAGTGTCTCACACATTGTAGCTCATGAGCTGGGAGTGGAGGAAGCTGAGAATAAGAATGATTCTACTTTGCATTTAATGTGCGATGTGACTGAACTCTACAAAATTAAAGTGACTCATTAAAAGTGGGTCAGCAGCAATATATTTTATTCTACCCTAACATTTAGGTATAAGAAGTTTCTTTCACTTCTCTAAATCAAATTTAATCTGATCCAAGCCTTTATCTCATTGTGTTGGCTGGAAATTCAACCCCAGTGGGTTTTGGATTTCTCTATTGCCAAATTGGGCAAAAGTGCTGGTGAAGTGGGATGGGTGGGGGATGAATCCTACAGTGGGAATATTTGGGGATGATTCTCCCGTCTTTGGTTCAGATGGATGTCTACTCGAGCTCACATTTATCTTGGATAGGGACAGGCTCTGCTTTTTTTTTTTTTTTGTTAAAGCTTTATTGAGTTACAAATAAAATCATAAATAAAATTGTATATATTTAAAGTACACAACATGATGATTTGATATATGTATACATTGTGAAGTTTACCAAAATTAAGTAAAGAAACATCCATCACCACGCAGTTCCTTTTTTTTTCCTTTTTGGTGTTGAGAAACCTTAAGATCTACCCTCTTAGCAAATTTCAAGTATATAATACAGTATGACTGGCTATAGTCACCATGCTTCACATTAGCTTTTCAGACCTCATTCGTCTTACAGCTGAAAGTTTGTACCCTTTGACCAAGATTTTTTCATTTTGCCCATGCCCAGCCCCTGGAAACCACCATTTTACTCTCTGTTTCTGAGTTTGCCTTTTTTTTTTTTTCTCCCCAAGAGTCTACATGTAAGCGATACCACACAGTTGTTTGTCTTTCTCTCTGCTTTTGCTACAAGCTGGAGTGTGGGTCTTTGTGAGGCTGGGTGCCTACATACCTACTGGGCACTCAGCAAACACCAGGCAATCATTTCTCTCAGGGGCCCTGCCATCTTCTGTCTTTGCGGGACCTCTTTGTTGTTGAACTCACAGATCTCAGTCCCTTTCTTTGTCTTGGGAGTTCTCCCTCCAAGCACTCACCTTAATTTCTTTCCTTTCTTCCCCTGTAGACTTAGCATAACTCTCTAAATGAGTTTAAGCTTTTAGGAAAAAAAGTCCAGAAAGATGCAAAATCTTAAGGCAACTTTTGCTTGGACCTTGCAACATGAACTCCCGTAAGAAGAAAACATAAAGACTCGGTGGCCATCTTAGAACAGGGAGAGAAAATTATAGGAAAAATAAAACATATTAATCTCACTCACATTTCGATTTCAACATTGGTTTCAGAGTGTGGAATATGGGAATTAATTTTCTCCAGAGTCCCTTATACACTCCTTTCATATTTGCAATGGCTTCTTCTCTGACACTTGTTGAAATCAAGTCATGTTAAATGACAGTCAATGCAGTTTTAGTAATATCTGGCCTACATATGGCCCATGCATTTTCTTTCATTGGCAAATGCAGCATTTTCCTTCCCACAATAGAGATCTCAAATGGTGGAAATGCAATGCATAACTAGCACAGATCCGAGGGACCCAAATACACCAAGGTAATTATATTTGGGCTGAATTTTATTTTAAAATTTTTTTTCTTTTTTCTCTTCTTTTTTTTTTTTTTAATTTAAATCCAAGTTAGTAAACATACAGTGTAATAACGGTTTCAGGAGCATAATTTAGTGATTTATCAGTTACATATAACACTCAGTGCTCATCCCAACAAGTGCCCTCCTTAATACCCACTAAGCCCATCCCCTCACCCATCTCCCAGCCAGCAACCCTCAGTTTGTTCTCTGTATTTCAGAGGCTCTTATGAGACTCTTTGCCTCCCTCTCTGTTTTTAAATTATTTTTGCTTCCCTTTCTCTATGTTTGTCTGTTTTGTTTCTTAAATTATACATATGAGTGAAATCATATGATATGATATTTGTCTTTCTCTGACTGACTTATTTTGCTTAGCATAATACATTCTAGTTCCACCCATGATGTTGCAAATGGCAAGATTTTATTCTTTTTGATTGCCAGGTAATATGCCATTGTGTATATATACCACATCTTCTTTATCCATTCATTAGTCAATGGACATTTAGACTGTTTCCATAATTCGGCTATTGTTGAGAGTGCAGCTATAAACACTGGGGTAGCTGTGGCATGCATTTTTAGATCCTTTGGATAACTACCTAGCAGTGCAATTGCTGGGTTGTCGGGTAGCTCTATTGTTAACTTTTAAGGAACCTCCATACTATTCTCCAGAGTGGATGCACCAGTTTGTATTCCCACCGACAATGCAAAAGAGATCCTCTTTCTCTGCATCCTTGCCAACATCTTTTGTTGCCTGAGTTGTTAATTTTAGCTATTCTGACAGGTATGATGGTATCTCATTGTGGTTTTGATTTGTATTTCCCTGAAGAAGAGTGATGTTGAGCATCTCTTCATGTGTCTGTTAGCCATCTGGTTGTCTTCTTTGGAAAAAGTAGAACCCATTTCTTCACTGGGTCATTTGTTTTTTTGGTGTTGAGTTTGATAAGTTCTTTATAGATTTTGGATACTAACCCTTTATCTGATATGTCATTTGCAAATATCTTTTCCCATTTCATTGGTTGCCTTTTAGTTTTGCTGATAGTTTCCTTTGCTGTGCAGAAGCTTTCTATTTGATGAGGTCCCAATAGTTCATTTTTGCTTTTGTTTCTGTTGCCTCCAGAGACATGGCTAGTAAGAAGTTGCTGTGGCTGAGGTCAAAGAGGTTGTTGCCTGTTTTGTCCTCTAGGATTTTTATGGTTTCCTGTCTTACGTTTAGGTCTTTCATCCATTTTGTGTTTATTTTTGTGTATGGTGTAAGAAAGTGGTCCAGGTTCATTCTTCTGCGTGTGGCTGTCCAGTTTTCCCAACACCATTTGCTGAAGAGACTGTCTTTTTTCTGTTGGATATTGTTTCCTGCTTTGTTGAAGATTAATCAGCCATACATTTGTGGGTCCATTTCTGGGTTCTCTGTTCTGCTCTGTTGATCTCTGTGTCTGTTTTATGCCTGTGACCACTTGACTCAAGGCTGGATCAGGACAATTTGAATTTCCTCACCCTCCTCGTTCCTTGATATGTATGTTCAGCTCACTATTCCCACAGCTGAAGCTGTTTTCAAGGATGCAGACTTGAGAGAACAATGCATTGGTGAGCCTATCTGTTGTACCTTGTATGTGACTGAACCCTGTTAAGGCCTCTATAAACTTTTAAGATTCTAGTGGGCTCGTGTGAAGATCTACTTGTCTTGAGGCTGCCTGAGATAAGCCTCATCAGTTAGTTCCCTTGCTTATTAAAACCTGCCATCTACCAATCTGGAATGGCCTGCGCCTTTCTCTAGTCTCTCCTTGCCCTCTGTGTATGGTGCCAGTTTGCACCTTAACACATAGAATTGAAACAATCATTTACTTTTACTTCTATAGAATACTATGTACTAGATTTAAAAAACACTGTGAAGCAGACTTTGGTCATCAATGACCTTGGAATATTTATGTGACTTTGAAGGAATCCTTGACAACCTGTCACCATACCGCAGGCCCACTGGTTTCTTCCTCCTTTCTTTTTCTTACTAATTCTTCCTCTCCTATTCTGTTCTCTTCCTTATTACTTGTCTTTCTATCTCCCCATTTTCTCTGTCCCCTTTCTCTGTATTTTCCCTAATTTTCTATTCTAGAAAATTATCTAGCCCCATCTGGGAGAGCAGGACTAAGGAGATTGTTAATTTCTGGTGGGGAGGTGTTTGCTTTGCTTTAACCTGAAGAGCTACTTTCTTTTCTTTTCTTTTTTTTTTATGGTTTATTTATTTATTTTGAGAGAGAGAGAGAGAGCGAGAGAGCAAGCATGAATGGAGGACAGGAAAAGAGAGAGGGGAGAGAGAGAGAATCCCAAGCAGACTCCACTTTGTCAGCATGGAGCCCAATGTGGGGCTCGAACTCACGAACCATGAAATCATGACCTGAGCCAAAGTCAGGCACTTAACCAACTGAGCCACCCAGGCACCCCACTGCTTTCTTTTCTCATTAAGAGAATTTCACATATGTATGATATGGTGTTCATTTGTTATTCTTTTCTTCTATCCTACGTATCTACACTAACTTAGGGAAGCAACATAATTTCAGTAAATATCATTCCTAGGGTTCTCATTAGAGAAAATGAGGTCCATTGTGTCTATATCGGAACAAGTATTTAGGTTGTTAAGCTGATATTCCCTGGGGTCTTTTTAAGACCAAGCAGTAGTATTGAGGTCAGGGCTTTAATTACAAAAAGTCCAAAGACTTTTGTTTCCATTAGGAAGCCACACACAAAAAATGTTTTTTCTATTTCTGCAGCGGCATCTTTCTATAGGTGGTTAGTGTCAGTTACCATTGTTTCATATAAATAAATACATATAACAGCAAAGATCAGAGTCCAGAATCGAAAGAGTAAAGTCTTCCAAATAATTCAATTCAATTCAACAAGCCACAAAGATGATAAAAATAGTTCCTATCCTCTTGAACAAGATTCAGCAAATTATGGCCTGTGGGCCAAATATAGCTTATTGCCTGTAAATAAAATTTTATTGGGACACAGCCGTGCTCATTTGTTTCCATATTGACGATGGCTGCTTTTGTGCTACAGTGGCAGAGTGGAATAATTCTGACTGTGGTTCAAAAAGCCTAAAGTATTTACTACCTGGCATTTCGCAGAAAGTGTTTACTAACCCTTGCTACTGAAGCTGACATTTATTGTGGAGAGTGACATGGAGAGTGGTGGTCACGGAGACACAGACACCTTTTCGCTCACCCTTGTTGTATGTTCTGCTGGAGGAAGAGGCAAAGCCTGTTGTATTTCCACTGTATTCTGTATATACTTTTTAAATAGTCCTTGGCACTGTGTAATTGCAGTTATTCTTTTAAAATATCCGTCTCCCTTACTGTTAGACTGTGTTTATTCGATCCTTATGAAGACCTACTTTGTGTCAGGTGTTGTTCTAGACATGGAAGATACGGTGATAAACAACAACGAAGTGTTGTCTCTTTCTCTCTCTGCATGGATTTCACAGTCTAGATCTGGGGTTTTTGGGGACCAGGCTAGTAATACAAATGAGTGAAGCAGCCTAGGTGTCTTAGCCTTTGGGCTGCTATAGCAAAATATCATAAACTGGGTGGCTAATAAACAATAAATTTATTTCTCACAGTTCTGGAGCCTGGGAAGTCTAAGGTCATGGCACCACCAGATGGGGTGTCTGGAAAGAGCTGGCTTCCCCATGACAGCCATCTTCTCACTGTCCTCACATGGCGGAAGGGGCGGCAAGCTCTCTGGGGTCTCTTTTATCAGGGCACTGATCCCATTCATGAGGGCTCCACCCTCCTGACCTAATCACCTCCCAAAGGCCCCGCCTCTGAGTACTATCCCCTTAAGGCTTAGGATTTCAACAGATATATTTTGGGAGACACAAACACTCAGAACACAGCACCAAGAGTAAGACACAGACTTCCTTTCTTTGACTATTAAGTGTGTAAAAATAGTTTTCACTTCCACCCAGTTTGTGCTGGTTTCTGATTTTTTTGAAACATGAGCTCCTCTTGGATTATGCTTCACTTTTCCAATTTTGATAGAGACATATTTGAGAAATATTTCTCTCCCATGAGAAAAGTCACAGCATATGATGATAAGTGGGGCTAACACTGGGCTTTAGTGTCAGAGAGGCTGATAGGACTGTGACACACTTTCTTCTAAGGAAACACCAGCTACTCCACTCCAGGGCATTTGTGCCTTATACAAACGCTAAAGGTTCTTATTTTTAAATGTTTGCTTGTTTGTTTGTTTGTTTGTTTAGAGAGTGCACACAAGCAGGGGTGGGGCAGAGAGAGGGAGAGAGAATCCCAAGCGGGCTCTGTGCTGTTAGTGTAGAGCCAGATGCAGGGCTCAAAGCAACAAACCACAAGATCACGACTTGAGCTGAAATCAAGAGTTGGTCACTTAGCTGCCTGAGCTACCCGGGTGCCCCTAAGAATAATATTCTTATTCTCTCTTTCCTTCTCCTCATCTTCCTCTTCCTTAGTCCTCCTCCTCCTCCTCTTCTTCTTTCTTCTTCTTTTTATGAGAAAGAGAGAAACTGAATAGTTGATCTGGATTTTATGTGAACTCTTAATCTTTGAATTTTGGCTCAACTAAAAGAATACCATGCAAACCAAACTTGCTATATGTGCTAGTGAAGTTTTGTTTACAGTCTATCAGTCTATGTTCTGTTTGAGAACTGTGTAAGGTCCTGGGGAATAAGTTCCTTGTTTTAATAATAACAATATTCCCTATGATTCCTTAGTTATGTTATTATTATTCCTATTTTACAGACAAAAATGAGGTTCAGATAGAAGTAACTTCTCTGAGCTTCTGAAAATCCCCCTCCCCCAATGGAATTGAAAATGCGGAACTCTTGTAAAAATGGGAAGAGATAATATATACAAAAGTTTTTGGTAAACCAAAAAGTGCTGTATGTATATTTGTTTATAAAGTGGTAAAAGAGAGCCTCTATATTCTCTAAGTGTTGGGGGAAGAGAGATTCACTTGTTTTCTTGGCAGAGATAGACTTTGAAGTGGACCTTTAGAGAAGGGTGGGACTTTGGAGGTGTGGAGAAAGAGGGCAGAAGAAACTGTCTGAGCAAAGGCCAAAGCATTATTTCCTGAACAGTTTC
The DNA here is from genome assembly GCF_018350175.1 of Felis catus. NCBI lineage: Eukaryota > Metazoa > Chordata > Mammalia > Carnivora > Felidae > Felis > Felis catus. The sequence goes on from NC_058374.1 coordinate 96,456,993, forward strand.
TGGGAGGCCCTCTGGAGAACTGATGTTTGAGAAATGTTGGCCTGGAAATATGTAGCTGTGGAGTTCATTTGGGAACAGAATATAATCCTGTGACTGAAACATGGTTGAATCTACTGCACATGGAAGAGAGGCAGAAACTTGCTAAATTGGAGAGGGCCTGAAGGATAGAAAATGTGAGCTTTATTCTGTAGGAAATGGGCATCATCAGAGGTTTGAAGCAGGAAAAGATATTTTTATATTTGTGTTTCAGGTTGGTGGTGGTGGTGGTGGGGAATAAACTCTTCAACAGTGGCAGGCATGATGGATAGCTAGGGATGGACTAGAGGCTGGGAAGCCAGTTTGCCCATTTAGGAAGATGCTCAAAATGTCCAAGTGAAGGGTGGGATTGGGAAAAGTTTTCAATAATCTTTATTTTATCTTTGGTAAGGGTATATTTTTATGTTGCTTGCACATTAAAGAAGAGCAGTAAGGCGGTATCTGGGCCTAGGCTTCAGATTTCTTCCTGAGAAATTGAAGGACTTTTGCATTACTAGGTTTGATCCTCTGCCACCAGCTCTTTAAAGGAGGAAAGTGAAAGCTCTGGACGGAATGATAAACATTAGTTTTTGTTTAGAAAAATTTAACCATGTGAAGAAAAATCCATACCGATAGTACTTCTTGATGTTCCGGTGTTCTTGAAATCTAATGCACCAGATTTATGTGCTGGCTGTGCAAAGGCATGCTGTTCTAGGCTGTTGGCGGGAAGCTCTTAAACTCCCTCTCCCCCCCCCCCCCTTTTTTAGTAGCAACAATTAGTCTTTGCTTTGTTCACTTACTTCGAATATTATCCAGTTTACCCACTCACCCAGGCTTGTTTTCTCGTCACCATTTTTGAATTGTTTAGGCAGGTGGTTTTAGTTGTATATGTTTTCCATGTTTCCTTTCACCTGTAGAATCCTTTGGCTGAGAGATTATAATTCAGCTGTTTCTGTTAAAAGCTGGTTTTCCAGGCCTGCTAGAGACAGGCTGCTGGATAAGAAGCAGTCAAGAGACTGCCTGTCCTATGTTAAGTCAGCATTCTGCATCCAGAGATGTTTAAAGAATATGGTGTCTGATAAATCTCTGCAAGTCTCTAATTCCGACTTTAGTTTGTAAATAGTCATCTCAGGAGAAAACTGGGGGAAAAAATCCTGAGTGGAGGGAGTTTATACAGATGGATTCAGATTAGCATTATTCATTAACCTCAGCAGTTTCTGCTGGTTAATAATCGCCAACACACTGCACTTTGGAAGATTACTTATTAGGTGGTATAAATGTCCCTTCAAAGACATTCTTGCTATTTCATTTAAAAGGCAATGAATTAGCCCTGGACATCTGCCATCTATAATTCCTATCTGGTGGGACTGCCCTTGTATATAGCATATTAGCATATAGCATAGCATATTAGATTTTAGCGCTGGGAAAATTTCATCATCAAGTAACATCTTGTTTCTCCACTGAGGGGAAGAATTGAAGAGAACAGTGTCAGGGGTGATGATAACATTCACATATTATTTTTGGACACATTGTTTTAAACTTATTTTTAAAGTATCAAGTAAATATATATTTAGACTAGGAGATATATACCGTGTGGCACATTCTTTTAAAACACCCAAATTTTATGGTGTGGAGTGTGATAGTTTAAATTCTAGAGACAGACCTGTTTCCATCTTAGCTGAGTCACCTGTTAGATGACTTGGGTAAATTACTCAACCTCTATGAACCTCAATTTCCTTAGTGGAAAATGAGGATAATAACAGCAACTATACTGAGTGTTTTTGATGATTATATGTATAGTGCTTAGAAAGCACTTAGCAAAGTGCATGGTACTGGGTAGACCTTTAATAAATGGTAGTTATAATAATTGTTGAATCAAATTCTTCTAGGAATTAATCTATTCCTTGTTTTTAAGTTTGAGGTATAATTTTGGAATAAATTCTTTCATACATGATTTTGTAGGGTTTGAAATAAGAAGGAATAGCTTAGAATTTAGATTCTATTATTGCCGAACTGTGTGATCATGGACAGGTTATTCATTCATTCATGCATTCATCTACTCCTGCATTTATTCAATGTGATTTGGTGCCATTATATGCCAGGTTCTAGGCATTGGGGATAAAGAGGTGAAGAGGAAAGACAAAGCCTTTATCTGTAAGATGCTTACATTTATTTATGTATTTATGTATTTATCAAGATTTGTTTATTTTTATTTTTATTTTTTTTAATTTTTTTTAACGTTTATTTATTTTTGAGACAGAGAGAGACAGAGCATGAACAGGGGAGGGGCAGAGAGAGAGGGAGACACAGAATCAGAAACAGGCTCCAGGCTCTGAGCCATCAGCCCAGAGCCCGACGCGGGGCTCGAACTCACGGACCGCGAGATCGTGACCTGGCTGAAGTCGGACGCTTAACCGACTGCGCCACCCAGGCGCCCCAAGATTTGTTTGTTTTTGAGAGAGAGAGCACAAGCAGGGAAGGGGCAGAGAGAGAGTCGGACAGAAGATCTAAAGTGGGCCATGAGCTGACAGCAGTGAGCTATATGCAGGGCTCGAACTCACGAGCCGTGAGGTCATGACCTGAGCCAAAGTCTGACACTCAACCAGCTGAGTCATCCAGGTGCCCTGGTTGCTTACCTTCTAATAAGACATGTTAGACAACCAAAAATATAACAAAATAATAAGGTAAAATATCTTGGAACTATTTAGAAATAGATAATTATAAAGAAAGTAAATATAGGCTGTTTACTCTTATAAAGAGACAGTATGTGTACAAAGAAAGTAAACACAGGCCATTGTGTTGGGGGTAATTGGGAGCTGCAGCGCTGGACAGTGTGGTCAAGTCTGACATCTATTTCATTTAGGATTTAAATCACAAAGCAGCCACGCATGCAGGGATCTGTGAGGAGAGAACTGGAAGTGTAAGCCTGGACTGGGAACACTCTTGGTTTGGGTGAGGGACAGAAAGAGACTTCATGTGGCTGGGGTACAGTGAACAAAGGGAGAGTGGCAAGGCCAGTTGAGAAGCCCACGTACACCATGGTGAAGAGTTTGGATACAATTTTAAGAGTAATAGGGAGCCACTGGGAAATTGTAATCAGGAGAAAGCTATGTTCTGGATTTTCATTATTTAATCTTTTGGGGGACATGCTTCTCACATATAAAAAGCAGGATGATTATGGTAGTTACCTGAGAGGATGCCAGAATACTAAATGAGATATTACAAATAAAGCACTTGGCCCTGGCATATGTAACCACATAACAAAGGGCAGCTATTGTTATTTTTGTGTAATTGATGTTGTTTTTATTTCAGCTGCTTTGGACAGAATCATGTTTCTCCAGAAGTCACATGTTACTGTATTTAGAGTTAATGACTCTATGAGGTAATTAAGGTTAAATGAGGTTAATAAGGGCAGGGCTCTAATCTGAGGGCTTCTGTAAGAAAAGAAAGAGACCTTTATTTTGATGGGTTTGGATGGGGTAATCTATTCTCGCTTGGTTTTCTAGGTGAGGAGCAGTAGGCATTTAGGGAGACATGATGGCCAGGGATAGAGGTCCTGTTCATGGGCATGAAGCAGGAACAATGTTTGTTTTAGCTAATACTCTGATCACATGAACTAAGCAGTTATGACTTCTGGGTTCATTAGTTCTGGAGCTATGTTTTACAAGTCTGGATGCATATAATAATGACTGGGAGAAGTTTTAAAATGACATATTTCTGGATTCTACCACCAGAGACTCTGATTTAGTATTTCAGTGATTGAGCCCTGTATTATGTATTTTTGACAAAATACCTCAAATGCTCTGCCAAGTTTGGGATGTGCTGGTTTTAGCATATTTCCTAGTGACCTAAAATGATGTCATAAATTATGTTCAAATACATTGGACTTTTATTTATTCATTAAATTTTTTTTAAATGTTTATTTTTGAGGGAGAGAGAGAGACAGAGTGAAAGAGGGGTAGGAGTAGAGAGAGAGAGGGAGACACAGAATCTGAAGCAGGCTCCAGGCTTTGAGCTGTCCACACGGAGCCCAATGGGGGGCTCAAACCCATGAACCATGAGATCATGACCTGAGTCAAAGTCGGACGCTTAACTGACTGAGCCACCCAGGCAACCCCATCAGACTTTTATTTAAAGAGAACATCTGGCCCTAGGAGAGTCTGATTATTTAAACACCCTCTGGACGTAGAACTTATAGATTGAAATCCCAGTGACACAACTTACTAGTTATGCAATTTTGGACATATTATTTGCCTCATTTTATTCATCTATAAATGGGTTGATGATGATAATGTCCCAAATCCTAGGACAAATCTTACTAAAACTAACATAAGAATGAATTAAAAATCTGAATAGTCTTATAATTATTGAATAAATTTATAATTAAAAACTTTCCCACAAATAAAACTCCAGTTCAAATGTCTTCATTAGTTTACTCCAGAAAATACTCAGAAATAATGTCAATCTGACAAACTCTTTCAGAAAAAAGGAAAGAAAGAATACTTTGCAATTTTTTCATGAAGTTAGCATTAACAATAGTACATTCTGATGAGAATATTACAAAAAAGAGATATTGGTAAGTCTTAGTTGTTGTGCAAAAAAAGTTAACGTAGTGGGTCTGAATCTGTTATCCTTACAAAATCCTGCTGGCAAGGTTGGTCCTTGATTGGCATATGGAAACTTGGATTTTGGGAGTATTCCCCTCATTCCCTAACTGACAAGAGTGACTCCCTGGGCTTTAACTGTCTGTACATGGTTTATGCTAAATGTCTGCTTTCCTTCTAGAAATCTGGAGTTTTAGCATGTGTTGGGCAGGGGCTGCCTATGTACCAGCCTGGGCACTGAGTCTCTAATGAGTTTCTCTGGCAGAAAACACTTTATGTGTGTTGTCATAATTCCATGCTGGAGAACTTAAGCATGTCCTGTCTGACTCCACTTGGAGAGGACTCTTGGAAGCTTGCTCCTGACTTCCTTCACACTTCACTCCTTGCGCTTTTTCTCTTTGCTGAATTTGCTTTGTATCCTTCTGCTGTAATAATTCAGTATGACTAAACGCTAAAACCCGTGAGTCCTACTTTATGACTCAAATCCTTCTCCCAGGGACCTCCAATAGATTCATGCACTGCAATTGTTAACCAATGTAATAAGTCTTTGAAAAGTAATAAAAGATATAAGGATTATTTGCACATGATATGATTAGGTGTGTAGCATTGAAAAATAAGTTTAGCACGGTTGCTAGGTACACCATCACAAATTTTCAAATTGACCATATTTCTCTATAACAGCAATAGACTTTAAGAAAATACAAGTATTAAGTCCCCTAGAGTAAATCTAATAAATGTGTAAGAACTCTTGACAGTAAAATATAAAGTGTTGCTGAGAGAAATTGAAGACCTAAATATTTTGATGGATGTACTATACTCATGGATTAGAAGATTCAATACAATAAATAGGAAAACTCTTTCCAAATTGAATTAGAGATACAGTGGAATATCAATTGAAATTCATTTTTTTTTTTTTTTAGTGAGATGTGTCAAGCTAATTTTAAAATTTATATGGAGGGGAGCCTGGATGGCTCAGTCAGGTAAGCGTCTGACTCTTTGTTTTGGCTCAGGTCATGATCTCATGGTTTTGTGGGTTCAAGCCCCGTGCTGGGCTCTGCACTGGCAGCATGGAGCTTGCTTGGGATTCTCTCTCTCTCCCCCCCCCCCTCTCTCAAAATAAATAAATAAATTAAAAAACATAAATAAAATTTATATGGAAATGCAAAGAATCAGGAATAGCCAAGACTCCTTTGAAAAACAAGATAGGAGGACTCATTTCATTCAACAGTTGTCATAAATAAAAATAAATATATAAAATATATTTATATGGCTAGAAATGTACATTTATAGATACATAAAATATGTAAGATATTTTATGTATTTTTACACATATATATTTTTATTTATGACAACAATTTCATCATAGTGCAGTAGGAAAAGAATAGTCTTCTCAATTAATGTGCTGAATCAACTGTTTATCCATATGGAAGATAATATCCTGTATCTCACCAAAATTCATTCCTGATCAGGTATGGGCATAAAAATGAAAAAAGCAGAAATAATAACAGTAAAGCTTCTAGAAAAGGCTTATTCTGTGATGATAGAGGTATTCTATAACTGTGCTGTCCATTACATTAGCCACCAGGCCCATGGGTCTCTTGGCCCCTTGACCCTTTGTTGCTAGTGTGAATAAGAAACTGAATTTTTATTTCTTAGAAATTTTAGTTGATATAAATTTAAACTTAAATAGCTACATGCAGCTAGTGGCTACAGTAATGTATAGTGCAGTTCTTGGGTATATTATAGGAGACTATCTTTGTAATTGAGATAAGGAAAGATTTCTTCAGCAGGACAGCAAAATTAGCAACAAAGAAGGAAAATATGATAAGTTAAACTACATTAAAATTGATAATTTTTCTTCATCAAAAGATACCATTAAGAGGATGAAAAATTAAGGCACAGGATGAGAGAAGGTATTTTCAGTACAGAAAATTGACAGTCCTGTTCAGAATGTATAAAGAATTCCTATAAAATAGAGGAACTTAGAGAAAGATTTTGCAAGAGACTTGCACAAACACTTTAAAAGGAGGATCTACAAATGGCATAATCATGATTAGTAATCAGAGAAATGCAAATTTAAAACCATGAGATAACAGTGCTCTCTTATCAGAATATTAAAATTCAAAACACTTGAAAAATACCAAGGATTGGTGATGATTTAGAGCAACAGGAATTCTTACATACTGCTGGTAGGCATGTCAGTTCAACCACTTTGAAAAACAGTTTGGTTGAAGGTATGTCTACCTCATAAATCGGTATTTTCCCAACAGAAACACAAGCAGAGGTGTTCTACGTGATCTTTCTTTCTTTCTTTCCTTTCTTTCTTTCTTTCTTTCTTTCTTTCTTTCTTTCTTTCTTTCTTTCTTTCTTTCTTTCTTTCTTTCTTTTTCTTTTTATTTCTTTTTATTTCTTTAAATTTACATCCAAATTAGTTAGTATATAGTGCAACAATGATTTCAGGAGTAGATTCCTTAGTGCCCCTTACCCATTTAGCCCATCCCCCTCCCACACCCCCTCCAGTAACCCTCTGTGTGTTCTCCATATTTATGAGTCTCTTCTGTTTTGTCCCCCTCTCTGTTTTTATATTATTTTTGTTCCCCTTCCCTTATGTTCACCTGTTTTGTCTCTTAAAGTCCTCATATGAGTGAAGTCATATAATATTTGTCTTTCTCTGACTGATTAATTTCACTTAGCATAATACCCTCCAGTTCCATCCACGTAGTTGAGAATGGCAAGATTTCATTTGTTTTGATTGCTGAGTAATACTCCATTGTGTGTGTGTGTGTGTGTGTGTGTGTGTGTGTGTGTGTGTGTATACACACATCTTCTTTATCCATTCATCCATCAGTGGACATTTGGGCTCTTTCCGTACATTGGCTATTGTTGATAGTGCTGCTATAAACATGGGGGTGCATGTGTCTCTTTGAAACAGCCTACCTGTATCCCTTGGATAAATACCTAGTAGGGCAATTGCTGGGTCATAGGGTAGTTCTATTTTTAATTTTTTGAGGAACCTCCATACTGTTTTCCAGAGTGGCTGCACAAGCTTGCATTCCCACCAACAATGCAAAAGAGATCCTCTTTCTCCACATCCTCGCCAACATCTGTTGTTGCCGAGTTGTTAATATTAGCTAGTCTGACTGGTGTGAGGTGATATCTCATTGTGGCTTTGACTTGTATTTCCCTGATGATGAGTGATGTTGAACATTTTTTCATATTTCGGTTGGCCATCTAGATGTCTTCTTTGGAGACGTGTCTATTCATGTCTTTTGCCCATTTCTTCACTGGATTATTTGTTTTTTGGGTGTTGAGTTTGATAAGTTCTTTATAGATTTTGGATACTAACTAGCCCTTTATCTGATATTTAATCGTTTGCAAATATCTTCTCCCATTCTGTTGGTTGCCTTTTAGTTTTGCTGATTGTTTCCTTCGCTGTGCAGAAGCCTTTTTATTTTGATGAGGTCCTAGTAGTTCATTTTTGCTTTTGTTTCCCTTGCCTCTGGAGACGTGTTGAGTAAGAAGTTGCTGTGGCCAAGATCAAAGAGGTTTTGCCTGCTTTCTCCTCGAGGATTTTGATGGCTTCCTGTCTTACATTGAGGTCTTTCATCCATTTTGAGTTTATTTCTGTGTATGGTGTAAGAAAGTGGTCCAGGTTCATTCTTCTGCATGTGGCTGTCCAGTTTTCCCAGCACCACTTGCTGAAGAGACTGTCTTTATTCCATTGGATATTCTTTCCTGCTTTGTCAAAGACTAGTTGGCCATACGTTTGTGGGTCCATTTCTGGGTTCTCTATTCTGTTCTAGTGATCTGAGTGTTCTTGTGCCAGTACCATACTGTCTTGATGATTACAGCTTTGTGGTATAGCTTAAAGTCCTGGATTATGATGCCTCCTGCTTTGGTTTTCTTTTTCAAGATTGCTTTGGCTATTTGGGGTCTTTTCTGGTTCCATACAAATTTTAGGATTATTTGTTCTAGCTCTGTGAAGAATGCTGGTTAGATTTATTCCTAGGTATTTTATGGTTTTTGGTGCAACTGTAAATGGGATCAATTCCTTGATTTCTCTTTCTCTTGCTTCATTGTAGGTGTATAGGAATGCAACCGATTTCTGTCCATTGATTTTATATCCTGCAACTTTGCTGAATTCATGAATCAGTTCTAGTAGTTTTTTGGTGGAATCTTCAGGGTTTTCCATATAGAGTATCACGTCATCTGCAAAGAGTGAAAATTTGACCTCCTCCTGGCCGATTTGGATGCCTTTTATTTCTTTGTGTTGTCTGATTGCAGAGGCTAAGACTTCCAATATTACGTTGAATAACAGCGGTGAGAGTGGATATCCCTGTATTCTTCCTGACCTTAAGAAGAAAGCTCTCAGTTTTTCCCCATTGAGGATGACATTAGCGTTGGGTCATTCATATATGGCTTTTATGATCTCGAGGTATGATTCTTGTATCCCTACTCTTTTGAGGGTTTTTTTTAATGTTTTTATTTATTTTTGAGACAGAGACAGCATGAGCAGGGGCATAGAGACTGGAGGAGACAGAATCTGAAGCCGGCTCCAGGCTCTGGGCTGTCAGCACAGAGCCTGACATGGGGCTGGAACTCACGGAGTGTAAGATCATGACCTGAGCTGAAGTTGGATGCTCAACTGACTGAGCCACCCAGGTGCCCTATCTTGAGGGTTTTTATAAAGAAAGGATGCTGTATTTTGTCAAATACTTTCTCTGCATCTGTTGAGAGGATCATATGGTTCTTGTCCTTTCTTTTATTGATGTGATGAATCACATTAATTGTTTTGCAGATATTGAACCAGCCCTGCATCCCAGGTATAAATCCCACCTGGTCGTGGTGAATAATTTTTTTAATGTATTGTTGGATCCGGTTGGCTACTATCTTGTTGAGGATTTTTGCATCCATGTTCATCAGGGAAATTGGTCTATGGTTCTCCTTTTTAGTGGGGTCTCTGTCTGGTTTTGGAATCAAGGTAATGCTGGCTTCATAGAATGAGTTTGGAAGTTTTCTTTCTATTTCTATTTTTTGGAACAGCTTCAAGAAAATAGGTGTTAGCTCTTCCTTAAATGTTTGGTAGAGTTCCCCTGGAAAGCCATCTGGCCCTGGACTCTTGTTTTTTGGGAGATTTTTGATTACTAATTCGATTTCCTTACTGGTTATAGGTCTGTTCAAATTTTCTGTTTCTTTCTGTTTCAGTGTTGGTAGTATATATGTTTCTAGGAATTTGTCCATTTCTTCCAGATTGCCCATTTTATTGGCATATAATTGCTTGTAATATTCTCTTATTATTGTTTTTATTTCTGTTGTGTTGGTTGTGATCTCTCCTTTTTCATTGTTCATTTTATTTATTTGGGTCCTTTCCTTTTTCTTTATGATCAAACTGGCTAGTTTGATCATGCTGGTTTGATCAAACTGGTTTATCAATTTTGTTAATTCTTTCAAAGAACCAGCTTTTGATTTCATTGATCTGTTCTACTGTTTTTTGGTTTTGATAGCATTGATTTCTGTTCTAATCATTATTTCCCATCTTCTGCTGGCTTGGGGTTTTATTTGCTGTTCTTTTTCCAGCTCCTTAAGGCATAAGGTTAGGTTGTGTATCTGAGATCTCTCTTCCTTCTTTAGGAAGGCCTGGATTGCTATATACTTTCCTCTAATGACCACCTTTGCTGTGTCCCAGAGGTTTTATGTTGTGGTGTTATCAATTTCATTGGCTTCCATACACTTTTTAATTTCCTCTTTAACTTCTTGGTTAGCTCATTCATTATTTAGTAGGATGTTCTTCAGTCTCCAAGTATTTGTTACCCTTCCAAATTTTTTCTTGTGGTTGATTTCAAGTTTTGTAGAGTTGTTGTCTGAAAATATGCACAGTGTGATCTCAATCTTTTTGTACTTGCTGAGGGTTGATTTGTGTCCCAGTATGTGGTCTATTCTGAAGAATGTTCCATGTGCACTGGAGAAGAATGTATATTCTGCTGCTTTAGGATGAAATGTTTTGAATATATCTGTTAAGTCCATCTGGTCCAGTGTGTCATTCAAAGCCATTGTTTCCTTGTTGATTTTTTGATTAGATGATCTGTCCATTGTTGTGAGTAGGGTGTTGAAGTCTCCTACTATTATGGTATTACTATGAATGAGTTTCTTTATGTTTGTGATTAATTGATTTATATATTTGGGTGCTCTCATATTTGGTGCATAAATGTTTACAATTGTTGCGTCTTCTTGGTGGATAGACATCTTAATTATGATACAGTACCCTTCTGCATCTCTTGATACAGTCTTTATTTTAAAGTCTATATGGTCTGATGTAAGTGTGGCTACTACGGCTTTTTTTTTTTTAATTTTTTTTTTTCAACGTTTATTTATTTTTGGGACAGAGAGAGACAGAGCATGAACGGGGGAGGGGCAGAGAGAGAGGGAGACACAGAATCGGAAACAGGCTCCAGGCTCCGAGCCATCAGCCCAGAGCCTGACGCGGGGCTCGAACTCACGGGCCACGAGATCGTGACCTGGCTGAAGTCGGACGCTTAACCGACTGCGCCACCCAGGTGCCCCATACTACGGCTTTCTTTTGTTGACCATTAGCATGATAGATGGTTCTCCACCCCCTTACTTTCAATCTGAAGGTGTCTTTAGGTCTCAAGAGGGTCTGTTGTAAACAACATATAGATGGATCTTGTTTTCTTATCCATTCTGCTACCATATGTCTTTTGATTGGAGCACTGAGTCCATTGACGTTTAGAGTGAGGACTGAAAGATATGAATTTATTGCCATTATGATGCTTGTAGAGTTGGAGTTTCTGGTGTGTTCTCTCGTCCTTTCTAATCTTTTGTTGCTTTTGGCATTTATTTGTTTGCTTATTTACTTATTTATATTTTCATCTTTTCTCCCCTCAGAAGGTCTCCTTTAAAATTTCTTGCAGGGATGGTTTAGTGGTCACAAACTCCTTTAATTTTTGTTTGCCTGGGAAACTTTTTATCTCTCCTTTATTTTGAATGACAGCCTTGCTGGATAAAGAATTCTCGGCTGCATATTTTTCTGATTCAACACATTGAATATATGCTGCCACTCCTTTTTGGCCTGCCACGTTTCTGTGGATAGGTCTGCTGCAAACCTGATCTGTCTTCCCTTGTAGGTTAAGGACTTTTTTTCCCTTGCGGCATTCATGATTCTCTCCTTGCCTGAGTATTTTATGAATTTTACTATGATATGTCTTGTTGATGGTCGGTTTTTGTTGAATCTAATGGGAGTCCTCTATGATTCCTGGATTTTGATGTCTGTATCTTTTCCCAGTTTAGGAATGTTTTCTGCTATGATATGCTCACAAACCCCTTCTATCCCTGTTTCTCTCTCTTCTTCTTCTGGGACCCCCTATGATTCTGATGTTCCTTTTTAATGAGTCACTGATTTCTCTAATTCTTAAATTGTGCTCTTTTGCCTTAATCTTCCTCTTTTTTCTGCTTCATTATTCTCCATAAGATTGTCCTCTATATTGCTGATTCTCTGTCCTGCCTCATTTTTCCTTGCTGCCATGGCATCCATTTGTGATTGCAGCTCAGTTACAGAATTTTTTTTATTTCATCCTGACTAGTTTTTACTTCTTTTATCTCCACAGAAAGGGATTCTAATCTATTTTTGAACAGCTAGTATTCTTATTATCATGATTCCAAATTCTGGTTCAGACATCTTGCTTGTATCTGTGTTGGTTAAATTCCTGGCTGTCGTTTCTTCCTGCTCTTTCTTTTGGGTTGAATTCCTTTATTTAGTCAGTTTGAAGGGAGAAAAGGAATTAATAAGATAGAAAAAAATAAAATTAAAAAATAAAATAAAAAAAATATTAAATTAAAAAAATTAAAAACACACACACACACACACAAAATTGAGTAAATGATGCTAGATCCTAGGTATGTTTTGGTCTGGGTGTTGAAAGTGACTTGATATATTAGAGAAAAAAGGGTGGAGAAAAAGAAAGAAAAAAAAAGGAAATCGTTTGAAAGTTTGAAAAAATGAATACACTGATGTTGACTATAATGAAATGATGGAAGTAAAATAGAATTTGAAAAAATTTACACAAAATAAAGAATATAGTAGAAAAAAATTAAAGAAAAATATTTTTAATAAAAATTAAAAATAAAAATGAATTTTTTCCTTCTCTATTCAAGAAAAAGAAAAGAAATGACAAAGAGAAAAAAGAAAAAAAGGAAATCATTTGAAAATTTGAAAAAGTGAATATACTGAAGTATACTAAAATAAAATGATGGAAGTAAAATAGAATTTTAAAAAATCTACACAGAAGTAAAAAATATAGTAAAAAAATTAAAAAAAATATTTTCAATGAAAATTGAAAATAAAAATGAATTTTTCCTCTTTCTGTATTCAAGAAAAAGGAAAGAAATGAAAAAGAGAAAAAAGAAAATAAAAAGAACGAAAATTGAATAGATGTATCTGCTAAAAGGCTGTAATATGACTGAAATTACTTCATTTTCCCCTAGAAGTCAGACTATGGAGCACTTTATAGTCCATAAACTAAGCAGGCGGTGGGACTGTTGTTGAAGAGTGAGGTTGGCCCAGTTGGGCAGAGCTTAGTGTAATGGCTCGGTTCTCCACTAGATGGCGCTGCTAGCCTACTGGGGTGGATTGTGTGGCTCGTAGGTGCCTACGCACATGGGCTGGAGTGGTGAAAATGGCGTCACCCAACTACCCAGTCTCTAGTATCAGAACTCTGTTCTCCCCGATCAGCAATTGCGCACCTGTCCTTTGTCTTCAGCTTTCACCCACTTCCCGCTTTTGCACCGTTATTGACCAATTCCCAGGTAGTACCTCTCTCCTGAGTTTTGTCTCAGATGTGGCTGTTTTCCCTGGCCTCTTACTTCTGAGGGACTGCGGCTTTGACCTGCTCTGTCCCTCTATGGAGGGTCTCACTGTGCAATGGCTGAATGCTGGCCGCACCCAGGAACATTGCGGGACCGTGCTGCTGCCGATGCCCAGAGACTGTGGCCAGGTGCCAGCTCGCCCCAGAAAAATTTCGGGAGACAGTGTAGCAAAAGCGCCTCAGGGATTACAGAAAATCACAACACACATCTGGCACCAGGCTTCACCCTAACGACCTTGTTCCAGCACCAGTGAATGTGGCCATTCTCTGGGTCTGCTGGGCCCAGGTTGCTCACAGTCTCTACCAAATGTCCTTCCAGCAGTGGAACCACTTCTCGCCATGTGGCCTGAGACCCCACTCTGCTCCTGGGGATTCGCCCTTCTCACCAGAGCACTGCCAGGTATCGAGCTGTGGAGTTGCAGACTCTGCACTCCTCCTGTTTACAGTCTTAATGGAATTTAACCCTTCTCCTTTCTCCCTTTTTAGTTTAGTCCCTGTGGCTGTTTCCAATTTTCCACTTTCTCTCCAGCTGCTTTTGGGGAGGGGTGCTTTTCCCATATTTCCCCCCACCCTCCCACCATCTCCTTCCTCTCTCCGCACGCAAAAGCGGCTCCCTGCCCCCCATGGCTTCTCTCTTCTCAAGTTCACCTCTCTGTGCTGCATACCTGCTGAATTCTGTGGTTTAGGTTGTGCAGATTGTTGTTAATCCTCAGATCAGTTTTCTAGGTGTGCTGGATGGTTGGTTTAGTGTTGGTCTGGCTATATTTCATGGACCTGAGACACACAAAAAATTTCCATGTTGCTCCACCATCTTGGCTCCCTCCTACATGATATTTCTAAGTATGTTTATAGCATTATTATTATAGCCCAAACGAAGAAAAAAACCCAAATGACCACCAAGGATAGAATGAATGTGTGAATTAGGTTGGTTATAGAATGGAATTTTTTTTAGATTTTTAAAAAGTTTTTATTTCAATCCCACTTAGTTAACATAAAGTATAATATTATTATTAATTCTTCTTATTATTGAGAGAGAGATAGACACTGTGCATGAGAGAACATATGTGTGCATGCAAGGGAGGGGCAGAGGGAGAGGAGAGAGAATCTTAAGCAGCCTCCATGCTCATCATGGCGCTCAATGCAGGACTATCTCATGACTGTGAGGTCATGACCTGAGCTGAAATCAAGAGTCAGAACTTAACCAACCGAGCCACCCACGTACCCCAACAAACAGTGTAATATTAGTTTCAGGTGCACAATATAATGTTTCAACAGTTCCATACAACAACCGGGGCTCATCACAAGTGCACTCCTTAATCCCCATCACCTACCCATCCACCCCCAACTTCTCCTCTGGTAACCATCAGTTTGTTTTCTATAGTTAAGAATCTTTGCCTTAGTTTGCCTCTCACTCTCTATTTTTTCCCCTTTGTTTGTTTTGTTTCTAAAATTTCACCTATGTGTGAAATCAAATGATATTTGTCTTTCTTTCACTGACTTATTTTGCTTAGCATAATACTCTCTAGCTCCATCTATGTCCACACAAATGGCAAGATTTCATTTTTTATGGCTGAGTAATATTCCATTGCATGCATATATATATATATATATATATATATATATACCACATCTTAATCCATTCATCAGTTGATGGACACTTGGGCTGTTCCCATAATTTGGCTATTGTTGATAATGCTGCTATAAATATTGGGGTGCATGTATCCCTTTGAATTAGTGTTTTTTTTTTGTATTCTTTGGGTAATACCTAGTAGTATGATTGCTGGATTATAGGGTAGTTCTATTTTTTAACTTTTTGAGGAACCTCCATACTGTTTTCCAGAATAGCTGCATCCAGTTTTCATTCCCACCAGCAGTACAAGAGGGTTCTCCTTTACCCACATTCTCGCTAGAGTGGAATTTTTTTTTTTTTAAATTTTTTTTTTTTAACGTTTATTTATTTTTGGGACAGAGAGAGACAGAGCATGAATGGGGGAGGGGCAGAGAGAGAGGGAGACACAGAATCGGAAACAGGCTCCAGGCTCCGAGCCATCAGCCCAGAGCCTGACGCAGGGCTCGAACTCACGGACCGCGAGATCGTGACCTGGCTGAAGTCGGACGCTTAACCGACTGCGCCACCCAGGCGCCCCAGAGTGGAATTTTTTATAAGAATGAAAATGAATGAATTACAGCCACAAAGCATGGGTTTGTCCTACAAGGTTGAGCAAAAGAAGGCAGACAAAGAGAATATAAAATGTCTTTTTCCACTTAATAAAATTAAAAAACAGGCAAAACTGAACTGTGGGTTTAGGAGTCAGGACAGTAGTTGTCTTTGTTGAGCAGTAAAAAGTTGTAATTGGAAAAGAGCATGAGGGAACCTTCTAGGGGGCTAATATATTTCTTGATCTGGTTGTGGTTACATGGGTATGCTTGCTTTGTCATAATATCTTGAGCTAGGCACTTATGTGTTGTGCACTTTTCTGAATATGTGTTTTACTTCCATAAAAGTGCAAATTAATGAAAAGAGCAAGTTAGAAAATACAGTAGCTTTAAAATAGACTAAATAAAGAGATTAAGATAGTTCATCTCAAACGTTTAAGAAACACACGTTTGTTTTAGAAATAAGAAGCACTATTGTCTTTGCGTTAATGGCAGTGTCCATGTACACATTAGGTCCAGGGTTTGGCTGATGGTGCAGGACCCACAAGTGGACTAGCTCAGCCAGGAGAGAACAGGGCTGGCTTTCACACAGGGAGCACTGTGAGGCAGGCCGGCAGGTGGGAGCTGGTATCTGGGAGGCCTGGCAGTGGTCTGTGGACAGATGTCCTGGCTGGTGGGTTAGGGCTCTCAAACTGGCAGCAGGCAGACAGTGAGTGTCCAAGCAGGCAGGTGGTCAGTACAGAGGGGACTTATAGCAGGTGTTATTGACCATGCCATGCATATGGGGCTCAGGGACTGGCCTCCACATCATGAGAGGAATGGGAAGAGAAAGATGGGATTCAAACCCCAGAGGAACAGGGCACAAGGCAGGAAATCAGTCAGCACGCCCATGAAAATGGGGTATGACGTGGAGGTTTGGTCATAAAAGTCTCAGAGTCTCGACCTATTTTGAGTCTACAGGTGAGAGTTAAATATTTGCAGCTTGGAGGATAAAGGAGGGAATCAAGCTGGTGTAACAATTTAAAGTACGTGGGAAAAAATAGTAGAAACATAAAATGTTAGCACCGGAGGACCTTAATGCCCATCTAACTCAACTCCCTCATTTTACAGGAAAGGAGACTAATATTATTGAATACCACCCATGAAATGCCTTTTACAAGAGAATCCATTTCATCCTTGCAAGCAGCTTATGAATTAAATAGTATTGTCTCTATTTTCCAGATGGGTCAGAGAAGTGATGCCCTCTGTGTCATTCGGCACTGTTGGTGCTATTTCCACTTCATCAAATACCAAGTTATGGCAGAGTTGGGTCTGAGAATCAGTCTTCTTGACTTCTAGGTTTATTCTATTTCCAATATGACAGGAATGACTGTAATTTTATTTCAATGGATTGACTGAAAAGGAGATCTAAAATTTTAATACTTCTCCTATCTCACTTGAGCTGAAAACATGGGTTGACTGATAATTTACACTGGAAGTGTTGGTTTCCTGTGTTTGAGGGTTGTTGAAAA
Source organism: Felis catus (assembly GCF_018350175.1). Classification (NCBI taxonomy): domain Eukaryota; kingdom Metazoa; phylum Chordata; class Mammalia; order Carnivora; family Felidae; genus Felis; species Felis catus. Next base: position 96,474,159 of record NC_058374.1, read on the forward strand.
TCTGATTTGTACCTGAAATGGCTCAAATACAGAGATGCTTGAGTAGATCAAATTGTATCTTTGGGTTCCAGTTGAATTTTCCTAGGTACGGCCCTAGTTCAGGAAAACCAGAGCACGTCAACTAAAAAAACAAAAACAAAAACAAAAAAACAAAACAAAACAAAAAAAACGAGGTAGGGGGAATAAAATCAAACAGGAAACTTTTAGCCAACTGTTCTGAAGCTCTTTTTGGATGAGAGATGAGCTGATGGACTGGGGAGAGGCTAATGACACCCTTGCAGCCTGCTATCACAGACCTATTAGCCCTGCAGCAGGAGTGGGGGAGACAATGGAAGCACTCTGCTGGGATAGAGGAGCAGAAATTTCCAAAGCCACCTGAAAAGCGAAATAATTATAGAGAGTCACCTGAAATTCAGCCAGAAACATAGCTTGGACAAGTCACTTAACACCTTTATTCATCCTGTCTGAATTGCAGATAAAAGCTTTTTATCTACCTACCTTATTGAGACATAAGAATACATGTAATTTTTGTTGTAAGTTTCTTCCAACTATTTCACAAAGAATACTATCTAAAGACAATGTGTTATTGTTACTGTTTCTTTCTACTTTGTGCCTAGGGAGATTTTGAAAGATGCTACAAATGGATTAGGTGGGTCAGGGATAATACTGTCCTCCTGCTCTAGAAGCTTGAAATCTGGAGATGGCTGACCATTTTCTCCCCCAGCACCTACATGTAGAAATACAAATGAATACATATCAATACATTATATGTAACATCTAGAGATGACATTGTGTTAGCACTCTTGCATTAGTCATAGGAGATTTTCTTGTTCTCTCTCTATGTCATGCTGTATGCTTTTCTCCTTTTCCCTTTTCTCCTATCTCTCTTCCTTCTTCCCTCCCTCTCTTCCGACCTTTTAGGTCTCTGTTGACTGAGATGGAAGGTGAAAATTTTCATCATGGAAGTTTTCTTTTTCTGTGTGATGCCAAATATTCAAATGTTCTTGAACATCTGGAGATTTGGAAGGGCCTATTTAGTGTATTTTGGATAAAACATGCAGACATTCCATTTCAATCCAGTTTTGGAACAGGTATCATAAACAAATAAGATTCCCCAGGGTAAGAAAATATGGTTTCCTTGGTTCAGATTTCATTTTCTCATGTAGTAAAAGATACCTCCATCTAGAAAAATATACATGACTAAGACATGAAAAAGAGACTGTGCAGGCTTTATGATGAAGAACTATTGATACCCAGACTAGGATCTGGAGACAAGATGAAGTGGTAGGAATTGTAGTTATTATTCACCAAATGGAAGCATGGGTTCCAATTTAGATACGTTTTTTAAAAATGTTCAAGAAAATTCCGAAATCTCCATTTTTAATGTCTGGTATCCTTAAAAAAAATATTGGCCAGGAATTAAAAATCTTTGAAACACTCTTTAGGGCAAACAAACATGTCTGTGGATCAAATTCTGCTCACAGGTACCAGTCTACAGTCTTTGAGTTAAGATCTTGGGGAGAAATTTAGATTTTAATATGCATGAAATAGGAAATCATTGAATAGTTTTAATAGCAGTAATATAATCTAATTTCCCAAAGGTAGCTCATGGCCACTGTGTGGAGAGTGGCTTTTAGGTGGGCAAGAGTGGAAGAGAGTCATAGCCATGGTCCAAGTGAAAGGATGATGGACCTTGGTATGTGGTGGAGGCTATGAAGTAGAAGCATATGAGTTACCAAAAGGAAAGGGCAGAATCAAGGATGTCACACAGATTTGGAACTAAAGCAACTGAGTGGATGGTGGGGCCATCTACTGAGATGTTGAAGGGGTAAAGGATTAGGTTCCAGGGAGACTCAGAATTCAATTTTGAGTGAGTTTTTTCTATAATGTCTTACCTTAAATGCTCATTCATTTATTATTTCTTTTAAAATTGACAGCATTTCTGCTTGACCCTATCATCGATATTGTCATTTTTATTTTTTGGTAGTTTCCCTTCAATAGTCTGTTATATTTTTAATTTCCCTTTTGATCCAAGTGTACCTGGGAGAATATTTTAAAATATCTAATCAGTTCTGGCTTTGTTACTGACTTCTTTTATTCCATGGTGGTTAAAAAATGGAGTCTGTCCAAATTCTGCTTTTATAAATTAATTGAGGTTTTCTTTGTAGCTAGTGTAAAATTGGTTCTTTTGGAAAAAGTCCCTATGTTATCTCAATTTCATTTTACTGAGTCTTCAACATCCCAGAAAGCCCATCAGAGTTTCTTACCCAGATTCACTTCAAGAAAGAAGAATTATTGTTCTATGTAAAATAATAGTTGATTTTCTCTGCCGGTGAAAATACCTAATGCAAAACTAATCTCACGAGAAGGTAAGGTGAGACCATTTTTCACGTATGAGTTTTCAAGCGAACACAGTGAGCACGTGCGGCGATAGAACGCTCTTTAGATCCGACTTCCACAAAAGGCGATTTCAGTTTGGACCTTTGTCCAAAGAAGTTGACCTCTTCCAAGGGGTTTAAGTGACTGCAGGCCAGACTATTGCAGAGCATCTCCAGGACACTTTCTCTGTTCTGATCCCTTGTTCAACCTGCTGGCTCCAGGGACACGCTGCTCTTTCCATCACAGATGCTTCTTTCTCAAGTGCGTACTTCACTTTGATTCCCTCGGATGCTCTCTCTCTGCTTTCTTTCACAAACACTTATTTCTGTGAGTTCTTTGGTAGCATCTATGAAGTACTGAATCTCATGCACATGTATTTCTTGGAACTTCTTTTTCGAGTGAATTATTTTGCAGCTGCTCTGCTCTAGAGCTACAGTTTTATGCGTGCCACTTTTCCTAGAGGCTTTGAGCCTCTCTCCTGTCCTTCTCAGTAAGTGGCCATGCGGACAAGACTCCTGCCTGACTCCTAGTTCTCATTGCATTCCCCTAATTTGTTTTTCAGTTTTCTTCTTTCCTACCTGAAACAACTTGGAAGACCATAATGTGTTTATTTCCCAAGCATAGGTAATATTTGTGTACCTGTTATTATAGTAAAATATTCAACAGTAAACCTGTTTATGTGACATTATTTTGGACTTCAACTAATGCACTTTTATATTCTCTTTGTGAATAGTTGACCTCACTTTTCAGTAGAAAGAACATATTGAAAAGAGTCCCATGAGGGGCAGCTGGGTGGCTCAGTGGGTTGAGCGTCGACTCTTGGTTTCAGCTCAGATCATGATCTCACAGTTTTGTAAATCTGAGTCTGTGATGGATTCTGTGCTGGCAGCATGGAGCCTGCTTGGGATTTTCTCTCTCTCCCTCTCTCTCTGCCCCTCCCCTACTTGTGCTGTCTCTGACTCTCTCAAATAAATAAATAAACCTAAAACAACAACAACAAAAAAGAGTCCTGTGAAGTGCATGATAGCCAATGGCTCACAGAGGAAGAGATTTTTCTCTTAAGTAATTACAGAAACATCACCAAAGTGAGGGTTGTGCTAAAGGTGAGGCAAGGTCAAGAATTAAATTCAAATTCATTCCCAAATGGTAGCCAGTATTTTGAGTGTATACTGAAAATAAAGTAGTCTACCAGTTACTAAGTGGGCTTGAATGCATTATTATAGGAAAAAAATTATATGGGATTTAAGTGCCAGCTCAGGAAGAGAGAGGACTAGGCTAGCTTTCTCGCTCCTCTGGTCCCCATTTCGTTGCAGCTTGCTTCTGAAAGAAGCAATCAACAGTGGTTTATGATGCTCAGACATTTCTATGATGCACGCTGACTGAAAATCATTGATGTTTCTGCTTTAACTAGATTTAGCTACTTTGAGTTGAAAGCGCTGCGCTGCCTGAAATCCCATTTTACTAAAGCCTCCAGTGAGTAAAACCACTGGGTCCTTCAGGAAAATTCCATTGCACAGTTAGAGGAAACAGTTAATTACAGCTACAATGAGCTCTAAAGCTCTACCTTAAAGGTACAGAACTCTGCCTGCTCCAGCTGGTCTTTATATCCAGCCCATGTGGTGCCATTCAAGTGCTACCATGTGGCTTAGCTTCTTTTGATGTGTTTCCTGGGATTCTATGATTTCCGTGTCCCCACAAAATGCTTTCTGAACAAGGCCACGAATCTTCTGGACATCTCTTTTCTTTTTCATTCCTGGGATTCCAGGTTTTTCCCACTGGCCCTCCTCCCCCATCCCCTTTAGCAAAAGAGCTAATTCTTAAAAAAATAGATTTAAGCCAGCCCCACACTCCATTATTTGTAGAACTGGCCCCTGTGCACAGAATATGTTACCTTGGGAACTGAGACAAATTGTAGGCTTATGGATTATAAAGATTTTTTTTTTACCTTAATGAAAATTTAATTTGTTATGAATGGTTCATCATAACATATGCCAAGAGGAGCGTGCCAGAAATAACAATCTGAAGGAACACACGGGATCTAACGCTTCCATACTTTTCCAAGAGTAAAAGAGATCATTGAAACAACACATGTCAGATGCTATTACTGTCATATTGTTGAGGCCATCTGTTAAAAACCAAGATCAGGACCTGCTGTGTTCATTGAATTTGCAGTTCTGGAAAGGACAATGTCAAATGAAATTAAGTTGATTCTGTTAAGAGGAGTGTACCTGAGGGACTAAAAAAACATTTTTTTTTTCAGTAAGATAAGCCTATGTTATTTCTATAGATAGATGTTCATACAAATATAGCAACCTTTTTAAAAAGAGCACTAAAATGGGGGTATGGGGGAGAAGGGAAAATGGGTGATGGGCATTGAGGAGGGCATTTGTTGGGATGAGCACTGGGTGTTGTATATAAACGATGAACCATGGGAATCTACCCCCAAAACCAAAGCACACTGTACACATTGTATATTAGCCAATTTAACAATAAATTATATTTAAAAAATAAAAAAAGCACTAAAATTTGTATCACTACGTTAGTTATTTAGTTTTTGAAACATGAAATTGCAACAATAGTTTGTGTATTTAGATAGATATTTGAATGTATGCACGTAAAAATGCAAAATATGGATACATACCTGATAAAGTTGTCACTTAGAATACTTAGGGGCTTTTAGAATAAATCAAGGATGACTATAAAAAGAATATCTGATAGTTTATAAGTGAAAAAAAATGTGCTGTTTCTTTGATATTCTGATGAGGCTTGAAAAGTGGAATTTACGAGTGGTTTTTAATGAGATGCTTACTCACTTTTTCAGCCATTCTTGCTTTTATATTGAAATATCAAGCTGGCTTTACTAAACAATAACTATGTGGGCTGCCCAGTCTCCTAGAATGTCTCTTTGGGCAGTATTTCAAGTGTCTCTGCTAACATTCTATTTGTCTGTATTCTATGCTTTTTTTCCCCATTCTTCCCCAATGCATCTTCCCCTCACGCAAATAAAAGAGTAAAAATTCTCTTTGTTATTCTATTTCTCAACTCTGATAAATCTTTGTGGCTGGGTTCTTTAGTAAAAACATACTTGCTTAATGCACTGGTTCTTAATCAGTGGCTAATGTATTAGGCAAGTCATGGACAGTCCATTGATCCTCATCCTGAAGATGTTTGGAGTGAATTTAATGATCACTGATGTCCTTTCCATTTCTAGAAGTCCAGGGTCCTAGGGAAAGTGAAGTCTTGTATATGTCTATAAAGAGCTATAACATGCTCTATTGAAATTTTATCTGAGCAGATGATGTAGAGTTAATGATATGTAGCAAAATTGCCAAGAAAATCTAAGAAGGAACAATAATGTTTGACATAAATCTTTATCCACTGAAGATGAGGACATACTTTCTGAATGGTTCTCTACATTTTTTTGTCTTTCCCTCCCATCTTATTCCATGTTTCACCCAAAATTCGTATCTATCATTTATCCACCCATCCATTCATTCATCAATTTTCTTATGAGGTCGTTAAATGGCTTAGATGCATAAAGCTTGTTTCTCACTGATTTTCTGTGTGTGAAAATCAAGACTGTTCCCATGTTATAACAGGACCAGGGCGCTGTTCTAGTTTTCCCTTGCATGACAGTGGGGTGTGAGGGGAAAGGAAGTGAACGGAGGACTAAGATTAAATGGATGTGGACCCAGATGATTAGAACTATAGGGCAATGCCAAAGCAGTAGGGGTGGCTGTGAGGATGAGGAGAGGAGGTTAACTTTAAGAGTTTTTGGTGGGGTTTTGTTGCTGGATTCCTACCATTTATCACATTCTTTCATAGGTCTTCTGAGAGGGAGCACAGATACTAAGAACTATATTTAAATAGAAAATAATGTGTGTGTAGTTACCTGATGCTCTTGCCTAACAACTGCTAGAGCACAAGACTTGGGTCTGGGAACCTAAGAGCAGATTTCCAGTTCTCTCTCACCTGATGGTTGACCTGCGGGGCAGACCCATCTGATCACCCAGCCACAGACTGAGAATCAAAGTGTTTGATTTTGCTGTAGTGATCCTATCCACTTGTGAAATGGATCCAGGGTTAGTTAGTCTCAGTTCTGATTAATTTCTGGTAGCATTATAGCTCTTAGTTGGTCCTAAGTGGAAGTGGAATTTAGCTAGTAAGGGAGTGGACAGTAGTGGATGCTTAGGCAAAAGTTATCTCTGTGGGCAGAGCAGTAATGCCCCTCATCCTCAGAAGTTCATATATAAATAGTAAATATGATAATTTGGTCAATTGCTTACTTTCTTGGTTCTACCTACAAATCTCACGGAACCTGTTGTCTACTATTCCAGACCATTTTTAGTACTTAATCAAATGACACTTGTTTACAAATGAGTATTGGGGTCAAAATGCTTTATGCTTTGGGTTTTATATTTCTAATAAAGAGGTATCTGCTTATGTGCTTGATTGAAATTTCCTCTGAATCAATTTTATTCTGGTAATTTTATGAGGTACTGATTCATTATGACTTTTGAGAGAGAGTCCCTAACATACTGGAAAACTTTTTTTTTTTTAAATTATTTATTTTTGAGAGAGAGAGAGGCAGAGCATGAGTGGGGGAGGGACAGAGAGAGAGGGACACACAGAATCCAAAGCAGCTTCAGGCTCTGAGTTGTCAGCGCAGAGCCAGACACAGGGCTCGAACTCACGAACCGTGAGATCATGACCTGAGCCGAAGTCGGACACCCAACCGACTGAGCCACCCAGGCGCCCCTTTACCGGAAAACTTTTAACTGGATTTTACATATGTTTGATTAAATTCAACAAAAGATTTTTGTCTACTATATACTAGGCTCTGCAAGGTGCACAAAATGAATTTCCTTGCTCTTGAGGATCTTACAGTTTGGTTCTAAAATGTTAATACTATACTTAACTTATTCTAAGATATATATTTCTAAAATCAGGATTCTTCTTATTCTGGTTGAAGGCCTAATGTAATAGGTGTTATTTAAAATTTCTTCATGGTAAATAAAATTATGTGTCTTGTAATTAATGTCTTCAGAGTCAAGAAGATAGCTTGGTAGCGTGAGAAATTTGGGCAAGTTTACTTGCCATACACCTACCTGTCTGATGAGTGTATGCTGTGAGTGATTGTGGATTAGGAAATAGGAGTCTGTAGTTCAGTCAGTTGATTTCAATTTCTGGTTCCCACCTGTGTCTCAGTGTGTGAGCATCTCACCAGTTGAAAGTGATTCTAGGATTTAAAGCTACATCATTGTCTTACAAGATGCAAACCAATTAACTTCATTTGGCCTTCAGTAGAGTAAACAGGTATCTCGTGCAACACGGAAGGGAACACTGGGTTTCCTAGACTTACTGAGGGATAGCATGGAGGACCTCAAAAACACGGCATCTTTCTGAGACATTTTCAAAGGTAAATCTGACTATATGTGATTTTTTCCCCATCATAACTAAAAAGCCATGTAAGATGTGCCTTCACTTTACACAACAAGAGAGGATATGGAATTTTGGCATTGGTATGAGGATTGGAGGATGTCTAAATTATTTCTAAGCATTTGTGCATTTAGAAAACATTGAATGCCTAATATGTGCAAGGTGCCCATCCAATCTGGGACAGTATAATAGCAAGAAATCAGGATAGCATTACGAATTTTGCCTTCAAGGTCTTTGTTATATAATATAGCAAAGTATATATAGGTATTTAAATGACAAAATGTAACCGTTGATATTATTAGATGAGTTAATATTTTTTTTACTAAAAAAATTTTTTTTTAATGTTTACTTATTTTTGACAGAGAGAGAGAGAGACAGAGCATGAGCAGGGGAGGGGCAGAGAGAGAGGGAGACGCAGAATCCGAAGCAGGCTCCAGGCTCCAGGCTCCAGGCTCCGAGCTGTCAGCACAGAGCCCGATGTGGGGCTCGAACTCACAGACCGCGAAATCATGACCTAAGCCAAAATCGGATGCCCAACCGACTGAGCCACCCAGGCACCCCTTAGATGAGTTAATATTTTAAAATGTGTTTAGAACAGTGTCTAGGACAGTAGAAGTGCTACATGAAAGTATTTGTTAAAAGAAAGACACAAGGAAAGGAAGCACAAACTATAGTGTATTACGGGATAAGTGACCTAAGAATGACACTGAAAAATGCTTTGGAAATTCAAATAGAGAGATGTTCCAGTTAGGGGTGATCATAGAGTCAAGGGAATTTTTGAGCTAAGTTTGTAAAGAACAGTAGGATTTTAGTAGAGAGAGAGAGAGAGATGAGAAAGTGCTCTAAATACAAAGAGAGCCAGAAGAAAAGTCCATGTATGCTAGCTTGTCTTTTTACACTAGAGCCTTATTTGCTGATGGGATTCAAAGCATAAGTAGACAGAGGGATTAATCTTAGATAAGAAAAGTGACATCTATTCCTCCAAGGCATGACGAAAGGAAGGAGGAATAGGAACAGATGCAGTGGAATCACTTTTGGGGGTGATTACCTCCTCAATCCTTAGCAGCTGAGGTGTAAGAGTAGAAGAGGACTGTAGAGTCTCTACAAGGTTGAATTGTTTTGGAAACTGCAGCTCAATAGGGAAGTGAGGTCAGGCGAGTGTCCAAAGAGAAAAAGGAGATGGAGGGGTCAGGAATTGCTGGGTTTGAAGAAGTTGATCATTTAAATTTGGTAGGAAGTGAGGGAGTGGGTTATATGGAAGTCCAAGACTCTGTTTTTCTGTACAGCAGAGAAACAGAATCCTGGGTGCTTAGGTTGACTCAAGTCTCAGCAGTAGTGAAAAAGGAGCTGTTGGATGGGCATCCACATTGATAGTGAATTAAATCCCAAAGTCCTCAGTGAATGTTAAGTGATCTGGCGATCAACAGAAGATAATAACAAGGAAGGCTGCAAGGAGTTACAGGGGAATCAGATGTACCTTGAAGAAGTGAAGGCACATTTTTAAAAGATGAGGGTGGAAAGAGCAAGAAACAATGGGAGAAGGGAGAGTGATATCTAAATATTTTAGTCTTGGGGCGCCTGGGTGGCGCAGTCGGTTAAGCGTCCGACTTCAGCCAGGTCACGATCTCGCGCTCCGTGAGTTCGAGCCCCGCGTCAGGCTCTGGGCTGATGGCTCGGAGCCTGGAGCCTGTTTCCGATTCTGTGTCTCCCTCTCTCTCTGCCCCTCCCCCGTTCATGCTCTGTCTCTCTCTGTCCCAAAAATAAATAAAAAACGTTAAAAAAAATTTAAATATTTTAGTCTTAAAATGCCTGTTCTGCAGGAGAATGAGCATTTGATCGATAAAAAGAAGAAGGAAATGTTTTTAGGAAAGAGATATGCCTTGAAGATTAGGTAGGTAGCAATTTAGCATTCTGGATTAGTGTATGAACTATGGAGTCAGATAAGGCTGAGTCAAATCCAGGCTATTAGAGCTGACACCTGGGGCAGCATAACTTTGCTCTGCCTTGATTTTCTCACCTATAAAATGGAAATAATAATAGTACCTGGTTTCTATATGAATTAAATGCTATGGTGTTTTTCTCCCACTTCATAAATCTCTCATCCTCAGTTCTTTCACTATTTTTTTCTAGTCTTCCTGGGCTTTTAATAGTGGAGTGTCTTAGAGCTCAGACCTTTTTCTGCTTTATTTTCCCTCCTCTCCTCTTCTCCCCCTACCCTGCCCTTCCTATCAGTGAGCCTCATGGTTTTAAATACCATGCATGTACTGATGACTCCTGAATTTTCATCTAGAATCCAGAACTTCCTCTCAAACTTCAGACCCACATAACCCTTGCTTATTAGACATCTCTGTTCAGAGGGCTAATACATTCCCAACTCAACATGTCCCAAACTGAAATCTTGAACTTCCCCCTCAAACCTACTTTACCCACAGCCCTCTCCATGCCACTGAGGGCAGCTTGATCCAGTTGCCAAGGTCGAACCCTCCTAAGTCCTCTTTGTTTCTCTCAGACCCCGCATACACTTGTGTGTGCCTACAAAGAATACTCTGAATCCAGCCATTTCTCACCACTTCTGCTGCTACCATCTTGATCTGAGTTCACCTCCTACACTGTTTCTAGCATTGCCTTCTACAGTCTTTTCTCAAGATCGCTTGAGCTTTCTAGACAGATCTTTAAAAATAGAAGGTCATATAACCCTTCTAACGCTGTTGCGTGGATTCCATTACTCTCAAACACTTAAAGGTTTTACAAAGGCCTGCAAGGGTGTGTACAATCTGCACTTCCATTACCTCTCTGGCCTCATTACCAATTGTTCTCTTCCTTTTTCTTTTCTTTTTTTTTTTTAAATATGAAATTTATTGTCAAATTGGTTTCCATACAACACCCAGTGCTCATCCCAAAAGGTGCCCTCCTCAATACCTATCACCCACCCTGCCCTCCCTCCCACTCCCCATCAACCCTCAGTTTGTTCTCAGTTTTTAACAGTCTCTTATGCTTTGGCTCTCTCCCACTCTAACCTCTTTTTTTTTTTTTTTCCTTCCCCTCCCCCGTGGGTTTCTGTTAAGTTTCTCAGGATCCACATAAGAGTGAAAACATATGGTATTTGTCTTTCTCTGCCTGACTTATTTCACTTAGCATAACACTCTCCAGTTCCATCCACATTGCTACAAATGGCCAGATTTCATTCTTTCTCATTGCCACGTAGTATTCCATTGTGTATATAAACCACAATTTCTTTATCCATTCGTCAGTTGATAGACATTTAGGCTCTTTCCATAATTTGGCTATTGTTGAAAGTGCTGCTATAAATATTGGCGTACAAGTGCCCCTATGCATCAGCACTCCTGTATCCCTTGGGTCAATTCCTAGCAGTGCTATTGCTGGGTCATAGGGTAGATCTATTTTTAATTTTTTGAGGAACCTCCACACTGTTTCTCAGAGCAGCTGCACCAGTTTGCATTCACACCAACAGTTCAAGAGGGTTCCCATTTCTCCACATCCTCTCCAGCATCTATAGTCTCCTGATTTGTTCATTTTAGCCACTCTGACTGGTGTGAGGTGACATCTGAGTGTGGTTTTGATTTGTATTTCCCTGATGAGGAGGGATGTTGAGCATCTTTTCATGTGCCTGTTGGCCGTCTGGATGTCTTCTTTAGAAAAGTGTCTATTCATGTTTTCTGCCCATTTCTTCACTGGATTTTTTGTTTTTCGGGTGTGGAATTTGGTGAGCTCTTTATAGATTTTGGATACTAGCCTTTGTCTGATATGTCATTTGTAAATATCTTTTCCCATTCCATTGGTTGCCTTTAGTTTTGTTGATTGTTTCCTTTGCTGTGCAGAAGATTTTTATCTTCATGAGGTCCCAATAGTTCATTTTTGCCTTTAATTCCCTTGCCTTTGGGGGATGTATCAAGTAAGAAATTGCTGCGGCTGAGGTCAGAGAGGTTTTTTCCTGCTTTCTCCTCTAGGGTTTTGATGGTTTCCTATCTCACATTTAGGTTCTTTATCCATTTTGAGTTTGTTTTTTTGTGAATGGTGTAAGAAAGGGGTCTAGTTTCATCCTTCTGCATGTTGCTGTCCAGCTCTCCCAGCACCATTTGTTAAAGAGACTGTCTTTTTTCCATTGGATACTCTTTCCTGCTTTGTCAAAGATGTTCTCTTCCTTTTTCACCTGCCACAGTCTGTGCAGTCTCCTTGTTCCTTGAATGGGCCATTTAAGCTCTTGCTCTGCAATTTCTGTGGTAACAATTTTGTGCTAACAGTTTTCTCTGCCTAGAACATTCCTCCTTCAAGTATTTTCTTAGTTAATTTCCCTTCAAATATTTTTTCACATCTTACTTTCTCAGCAAGGCCTGTGCTACCCCCACCTTTTAACAATGTGCCATGTTCCAGCCCTGCTATGGCACTCCCAATCCCTTAATCCTGCTTTACTTTTTATTATTACCTCCTTAAATACTATATAATTTGCTTATTATATTTTTTATTGCCCATCTCTCTATGCAATAAAAACCTCCATATGAGCAGGGTCTTTATCTGTTGGCATCACTAATGTATACTAAGAACCTAGCATGGTGCTTGGCAAGGGGTGGGTACTCAATACATAATTGTTGAGTGAATAAAACAATGAATAAAGGAATGAGTGACTATAAAGCACTTTCTATATGCTGGGAATTATACTAAGTACTCCATTAGTGCTACCTGTTGTTATTGCTGTTATTTTCTAGTTGGGGGAAAGGAACGGATGAAGAATACATTCTAGAAAGATTTTGGAAAAAGGAATAATGGTAGAGAAGAAGACTGTTAGGTTGACATAGGCTGGCAAGTGGATTATGACCTTAAAAGAAACCCTAGCAGGCTATTGGTTTCTCTGTAAGAGCTCTCTGGCCGAAGGGACCTTTGGGAGAGTATAGTTAGAAAATAATTTACTCAGGGATAATTATTACTAGCAGGAACAGATCTTTTCTCACTCTGACTCACCCAATGGAGACTACTTTTAAGTAATTATCTTGGTTAAGTTTTATTAATCTTTTGGCACTGAACGCAGTGGTGCTCTTTATTGGAAGACACTGTTCACCACTGAATTTTTAAAGCTCTTGGGGGAGCATTTGAATGAGAATAGAATTTGATAGTAGGATTGATTTGGGAGTGGTGGTTCACATTTTCCTTACTTTTTCTTTTTTCTTTCTTTCTTTCTTTTTTTTATATCTTGAATGTTTGGGTAATTAGTAAGCTTAAAAGAGAATTACAAAATTTTAGTTCAGAGGTTATGGATTTTCTGATTACTTTGAGTGAGTTTTTAATGCCTTTGAATTTTGGTGCTGTGTTCTCATACTGCCCATTGAATTAAATATTGAAATGGCTTAAATGCTATGATTGACCTGGGAATTTTAAGGTAGACTCAGGGATATAGGTAAACTTTTTTTTCTTAAATTAACTTTTTATACTACTGACATAATTCGTATTCATCATAAATAATGTTGGAAATGCAGAAAAGTTTCAAAGAAAAAAAATGAGATCTTATCCCATCACCAGAGATAACCACAGATCAGTGTACTGGGAATGTTCTATCTTGAGTCATTTCAAAATCTTGGTGTATTTCTCCGGGAATTTGTTCACCAGATATCAAAACCACATCAGTGTCTACAAGACAGTGATTCCTAACTCTTTCTTGCATTATGGACTTTTATGAGAATCTGAGAAAAGCTATAGATTTCCTTTCCCCAAATCTCCATACAGTCATGCATGCAAATTTTGTGTATTATTGGAGGTTTTATGGACAATCTGGATCATATAATAGTCTATGGATTCTAGGTTAAAATTTAATGTAAAGCACAAGCCCTCTTTAAAAAATTTTAAAATCTGATAAATCATGAAATATTAAAATGCTTTCCTATAATGCTTATGTTTGTTCAAAGGTAAATATAATGAATATCTGTTACTTTTATCTGCTTAGCACCCATTTTTATTTGTCTCTTCTAGTAACACTGCCCAATCACCATGTTACAAGGATGGGCATATGACCCGGGTTGCAGCAAGAAGAATATCTAATTTTAGAATAGCTGAAGTGTGAATTAAAATTAAACAGACTGACATTTTACCAAATATTTAACAATCTATGCACCTGAACGTTTCTTTTCCACTGTAATCACTTTAGGAGATTTCATTTCAATTATACTGTCACAGTTTGAAATATTTTTGTTTCTCTTCTGGAATTGCCTTTAAAGCAAATTTATGAGCTATCTAAGCAAGTCACAGTATCAAAACTTTTGGTTGAAAGTTACAGAAAACTCCACTCAAATGATTTGAGCAAAAAAGGAATTTATTGGTTTGTATTAACTGGAAGGTTTAGTGGGGAGCTCCATCTTCAAACACAGGTGGACAGAGAAACTCAAATAGTATCGTCAGGATCTTGTTTGTCAACTTGTCCCTGGGCCCTGCTTCTTTGTGTTGTCCCCATTCTCAGAGAATTTTCTTGCATTGTGACAAAAGTGACTGTATTATCCTTTCTGGCTAAAATCCATCAGAAGCAGAGAGCACCATTTCTGGTAGCTCCTGGAGAAGTTCTGGGATGTAGATAGACTGCATGCTCACAGTGAAACGATATCTGAGGCCAAGGTAATGCAACGTGATGTCTCATTTAGTTCTGGGGCATGTGCTTCCCCAAGGAGTCTTAGTTTCACCCAATGTGTCTGAACTAAGAGTGGGGGAGGAGGTTATGTGTCAACATAAGGGACTAGTGTTGGAAGAAGCATGAAAGGATACCAACAATATTCATTCTATAGTCAGTATGATTCTTTTAAAGTCACAATTTACACGTGGCTCAAAATATCTGACTTCTTCACCAGATGTAATGCTAAACGATTTCTGATAACAATAAAGATAATAATTTACCAGCATCAGAGGTATTCAGAAGAATGTGTTTCAGATTGTAATATCCATTCCAAGGAAGGAAGACATCATGCATGGGAAACTACAGTTTATTCAGAGGAGCTATCTCCTAATTTAAAACAGAAGGAATAACGGGGTGCCTGGGTGGCTCAGTTGGTTAAGTGTCAGACTCTTGGTTTAAGCTCAGGTCATGATCTCACAGTTTCATGTATTTGAGCCCTACATTGGGCTCTGAGCTGACAGAATGGAGCCTGCTTGGGATTCTCTCTCCCCTCTCACTCTGCCCCTACCCCACTCACGTGTTCTCTCTCTCTTTCTCAAAATAAATATACTTAAAAAAAATTAAAAAACAGAAAGAATAAGCAGTATGACAAGTAAGTCATAAAATGGTGGGTAAGCAAGTGTTGACTTTTAGCCTGTATTCTTAAAAGCCATCTCTTAAAGAAAGATTATGAAATTCTGAGGGAGTGTCTGCAACACTGAATTATAGACAAAATGCCAACTTAGTAAATGTATTAAGTTTTGAAAAATGTACTGAAATATGAATTCTTGTGAGTGTTCCTGTGAGCTCAGAAAATTATATGCAATCTGTGTTACTGGTTATGTTGTATGTGATCAAGCTTATTGTGGGATTTACACATTTTCCAGTTGGCTTATTTTTGTCTGTTGATTTAGCAGTTTTTGAGACGAACGTGTTAAAATCTTCACCTACAATTGTTGATTTAGCTATTTATCTCTTCTAATTTTTCAGTAATTTTTAGAATATGTGCATTTCAAGGCTACATGTGTATATCTATTCATGACTGATATAACATTCCTTTACCAGTATATGATGTTCCCCTTTTCCCAAATGAAGTTTTTCACCATAAGTTCTATATCCTGGCTTTCTTATTTTCCTGGTATATTTTTTCCATTCCATTATTATCAACATTTTTGTATATATTCTTTGTTGGGCCCCCCGGCTCTTAATATTCATCCTGGGATTGTCTGTCTTTTGATTGATAAGTTTGATCCATTTATATTAATTGTAATTACTTTTGTTAATGTTTCTGTCATTTTTTGTTTTCTATTTACCCTTGTTCCTTTTCATTTATTTTTTTCTCCTTTTATATACTTTATTATGCAAATGAAATTTTTTTTCTATATTTAAAGCTGTACATTTTATTTTGATTCTGTGATGTTTGTTCCCAACTTAGTAAGATTTATACTTGTGCTTATTCTTTTCATCAAACAGAAAATTCATTGATATGTTTTTTCACTGAATAAGACAAGAAATTTAGTACCTTCTAATTTCCTTCTCACTTCCTAGTACCTTCTCACTTCCTTCTGGTATCTTCCCTCAAACTGCATTATCATATTATTATTTAAAATTTTAGGTTTAGATTTTTCTGCACATACATTTCTGATTATTGCTTGTAACAGTAAATTAAGTTTTGCCTCATCCTTCCCATACCTTGTTTTTGTCTTCTAGATTTATCCCTTATTATGTTATAGTATATTTTTCAAGAGTTCTTTCAAAGTCTTTGCCTGACAATTTTTGGTAACCTCATAAGTCTGTGACTGTTTTTATATCATCATTACACTTAGGTGGCAGTTTAGCTGGATATAAAATCCCCAGATTCAAAACTCTTTTTCTTCAACATTCTGAAGATTTTTATTAAAATATCTTCATGTATTAATGCTATTGATAAATTTGATATCCATTTGATTCTTCTTACATTGTATCTTCTTTTGCACTCTATAAAGATTTGAAAATTTTAGAAAAATTTCAGTATGACTTCACTAGGTGTGGGTTTTTAAAACTTATCTGTTTGACACTTTATATTTTTCCATTTCCTTTCAGTTTTGTTAGTTTTTCTTTTTTAAAAAATATAGAGTTAGTTTAGGTTTAGTATAGTTTAGTATATTTTGGTGTAGTATTTCTTTTGAAATGTGTGTTCTCCTCAGATTTCTTCTAATATTTTTCTGTATGTGTCTTTTACTCCTTTATGGTTACTAGCTGCATTGAATTGTAATGTTGACATGGGGGGATGGGCATAAGCCCAGGCCCTGGTTTGTACTCGTTTATGTACTTTTAAGATTTCAGTGCATGGGGAGAGACTCCGGTGTTATAATCTGGGTTCTGCCCATTCCAGTGCTCTCTGCTTTAGGTGTCACCATACCTTGCTCCATCCAGCGGGCAGCACTTTTTAAATGTAATTTCCTAGCCTCAGGAGTGGGGAGGGGAAAGAGAAGAGGGAATATTCAATGGGTAGCCCTTCTGTTAGGTCTCAATGCTTTAGGTTCTTTGTCCCATCTGTGTTCCAGTGCTTCCCTGATATTATTTCTTTAACATCTGTATCTGCATTACCATAGTGAAATGGTTGTCAATATTCTCCTAGGGCAATATAGAGTTCTCCTAACCTACTTTAATCTGTGGTCTGAAGCCTTTTCTGTCTCTGGCACACTCCTCTTTTTTTACTAAGGGACCTGGCCACCCTTTGATTCCCCAAAGCTTTCTTGCAGTTTATGTATAAACATGGCTCTGATATCTGT
Organism: Felis catus; assembly: GCF_018350175.1. Classification (NCBI taxonomy): domain Eukaryota; kingdom Metazoa; phylum Chordata; class Mammalia; order Carnivora; family Felidae; genus Felis; species Felis catus. The sequence continues at coordinate 96,491,400 of NC_058374.1, forward strand.
CAATAGCCATATTTCTCCTGTGAGAAAGAGATTAGGTTTTGGGAGTTGGAGCCATCAGCACTTATTTGTCCTGAACTTGTTGCTACTTTGTTGAAAACTGTAAATCATTGTTGTGGTTTTGCTACATTTATTTCACATTATCATTACTATGAAACAAACTATAACATGTTTTCAATGTTTGTTCTTTTTGTATTCTACATCTCTCAATATTTCAGTGACAGATCTCCATCAATAGTTGGAAGGTTATATACATTTAAAACATTTCTTAATCATGAACTACTAGATTTCTGAAAGACTTTATTTGACTATTAGAAAGATATATCAACAGACAAAAATGTTGAGTCACAGTGATAGCTGTGATTTGGAGTGCCATTCATTCATTTCTTCATGGCCCAACAAACATGTCAGACACTTATCATGTGTGAAGCAATGTACTGAGTTAAAAGAAAAACACAAAGAATGTGATCCTTTTGCTTGGAAAACTTGCAGTCAAGTAAGATCACTGGATAGCCATAAAACAATTTTAATTCAGAACAATCTGTAATAATTCACACTTCCTCCTTTGTAATTTATTGTCACATCTTCTTTATAAGTCCTATTTGCTACTTTTTACATATTGCTTTCCCCCTTAGAGTGTATGTCCCTTAGAATGTATGTCTCTTTCAACTCTCTTACTTTAAAAAAATTTTTCTTTTACTGCGGGAAGAACACTTAACATGAGATCTATCCTCTTAATAAGTTTAAATGTACAATATACTGTTGTTAACTATAAACACAGTATTGTACAACAGATGTAGAACTTACTCATCTTGCATAATTGAAAATTTTGCCATAGATTAGCAATTTCCTATTTCCTTCTCTCCCTAGCCCCTGGTAACCAACATTCAATTTTCTAATTAGATGAGTTTAATAATTTTAAATATCTCATATGAGTAGAATAACGCAGTATTTGTGCTTCTGTGATTGGCTTATTTTGCTTAGCATAATGATTTCAAAGTTCATCTATGTTGTTGCATATTGCAGGATTTCCTTCATTAAAAAAATTTTTTTAAAGGGGCACCTGGGTGGCTCAGTCGGTTGGGCGGCCGACTTCAGCTCAGGTCATGATCTCGTGGTTCATGAGTTAGAGCGCCTCATTGGGCTCTGTGCTGACAGCTCGGAGCCTGGAGCCTGCTTCAGTTTCTGTATCTCTCACTCTCTGCGCCTATCCTCCCTCATGCTCTCTCTCTCTCTCTCTCTGTAACAAATAAATAAACATTAAAAAATTAAAAAAAAATTTATGCTATTTTATCTAATTTTGAAAGTGCAACTGGGGATGGGCAGAGAGAGGGGGACAGAGGATATGAAGCAGGCTCTGTGCTGACAGCAGTGAGCCCAATGTGGGGCTTGAACTCACGAGCTATGAGATCCTGACCTGAGCCGAAGTCAGAAGCTCAACTGACTGAGCCACCTGGGCATCCTGGATTTCCTCATTTTTAAGACTGAATAGTATTCCATTGTATGTATGTATAGCATTTTCATTATCCATTCATCTGTGGATTGATGCTTAGGTTGTTTCCATGTCTTGTTGCTGTGAGTAGTGCTGTAATAGACATTAGGGTGCCGATTATCTCTTTGAGATCCTGATTTCAATTCTTTTCGATAAATACCCAGAAGTGAGATTACTGGATCAAATGATAGTTATATTTTTAATATCTTGAGAAATCTCCATCCTGTTGTTACATGGCAGCTACACCATTTTTCATCCCCATCAACAATGTAAATCTCAATTTTTTTTAATCACATCTTAGATGCTAAACATAAATGTGCTATTATAGGTATTACAGAGGATTAGAGAACATCTCTGGGTTGCCAGGAATGGTGAAAATGGTACTTGAAGTGGGTTACTCCTTAGCTTTAATTCAAACCCTCTTTCCTCTGGTGTACTTTCAAACTTTTCTTGATCATCTTGAAACAGCTTTTCCATCTCAGCAGAAAGTTCTCAAGAATGTATCAACTCCAAGCGAGTGCTGTATGTTTTTGTCATCTCTGATGCTTGGATCCAACTTGTTTTCCATTGGAAAAGTAAGACTTTCACCTGATATAGCTGAGAAAACCTTGTCGTGTGGGCTGTCTTTAACAATTCAGTGTTACCTTGGCTAGGCTGCTGCCCACACCCACGGACCCCTGTCATTGCTATTCTCAGCAGCACATGCCCCAGTTTTATTTAAATAGCATAAGGTTGGAGCCACAAAAGAGAACAATATCCAATGTGGCACTTGAAGTAAGTATTATAAACATAGACTGTAGAGATTCTAGGAAGGAGCAAGGTTGGTGGTCCTTGATCAGAGAGGAGATTAGAACCACGGTGTAAGTGAATGTTAGAAGGTACTTTGGAGGTCGCTACATCTACCACCAGCCCTCACCTTCGAGATAAGGAAACTGAAACCTAGCGTGGTAAAATGACTTGGTTAATTCCGCACCAGACCTGTAACTAGAACTCAGGCTTTCTTATTCCCAGGGCAATGTTCTTCCTATCATATTCAATTGTACTTCCTGGGCATTTCAGACTTGGAAGTCAGTGACAGCACACTGGAGGGATATTTTTCTATAGATTTGGATTTTGTAAGCTAGAAAAAATTTAGTTGATGACATGGAGAAATTTGCTAAGGCTTGTTGTTTCTGTACTTAGTGTGATAGTTAATTTTATGACCCAGTCAACTTGGCTGGGTCTAATGCCAGACACGTTGTCAAATATTATTATGGATGTTTCTGTGAAGATGTCTTGGATAAGATTAATATGTAAATCACTGGACTTTGAATGGATTTCCCCTCATAGCACGGGTGGGCCTTGTCTAATCAGTTGAAGGCCCAGATAGAACAAAAAGACTGACCTCCCTCAAGCAAGAGTAAATTCTGCCAGCAGATGGCCTTTGGAATTGAATTTCAATATTGGCTACTCATGGACCTCTCTAGGTCCTCATATGGTCTCAGGTAATGGCCAGCTGCAGATTTTGAACTTGCCACTCTCCTCTATAACTGGCTGAGCCAATTCCTTAAAATAGATCTCTCTCTCTCTCTCTCTGTTAGTGTGTGTGTGTGTGTATATATATATATATATATATATATATATATATATATATATATAATATGGATAGATATGTATCCTATTGGTCTGTTATTCTGGAGAACTCTAATACACTTAGTAAAACTTAGTAAAACACTGGTTTCTCTAATCCAGCATTTGGACCTTAAATATTTGTACCCAGAGCATTTTGTCTGATGTTTGGGGTCATCATATGCTATTGTCTTTCTCTCTTATGCTCTGCAAACATGAAGATGCATCTTTTCTATTTTGCTACTAAAAGTAAACCTTTAAAAGCCATGCACTTGTTTCTTCCTTGGTAATGAAGATCATTCCCTAATGGGATCCTGAGGTGTCCTCATCGAATTCTGAGACAAGCGCTGCTGGCTCTACTTGTTAACTGGTGAGGCAAGTGTTTGGATCTGGTGCCAGAGAAGATATGAACGCCAGTACACAGCAACTCAGTTTTCATTCTTTTTCTGAAACTCTGGTGGCACCTCTCTTATCCAGTCCTCACTCTGCTTTTCCAAGACACTCTTCCGTCCTCTTCATCCTCTTTCTTTGTATTGGTTAGGACACTTCCAGACACGGGGACAGTAACCCTACTTGAACTTGTGTAAGTCAAAAGAGAATTGTAGGGACACAATTCTGGGTGGCTCAGTTGGTTGAGTGTCCGACTCTTGATTTCGGCTTAGGGCATGGGACTCCCAGGGTCATGGAAATGAGCCCCGGGTTGGGCTCTGTGCTGAGCTTGGAGCCGGCTGAAGATTCTCTCTCTCTTCCCCCTCCTCTGCTTGCACTCTCTCTCTCTCTCTCTCTCTCCTCTCTCTCTCTCTAAAATAAAAAGGAAATACATAAAAAACAGAGAGAATTTTATTTGCTTATGTTACAAAAAAGTCTGAAGGGAGTTCTGGAGTAAAACTCAGAGCCTCAAGTATTGTCACCAAGACCCATTTTCTTCCCATCTCTCTGCTCGGCTTTCTTGTGTTTTAGTACCATTTTGGGGGCTAGCTCATCCTTAGCATTGGCAAGATACAGGAGTAGTTCCTCGCTCACATTCTGTTCATTTAATATCATGGGAGAAGAGAGAGCACTTCCCAAGAGTCCTAAGGAAAGTCCTGGGCCTGTCTCTCATTGACCAGTTAGGTCAATAAGAATCAAGGAATATGCTGATTAGCTTACTCCTGGATCGTATGCCTATCTTGATGCTTAAGTTAAAGCTAACCTCAATCAACCCACACGTACAAAGAGCAAAGAAGAAGCAGTGTTCTCAAAGAGAAAGGGAGAATGGATGCCTGGTAAACAAAAGAAATAGAATACTACATCATCCTTGTCAAGTTTGGGCAGTCAGGCTGTGTCTGGCAGGTGGGTGAAGAGCAGTGGCGAGGAAAACTAAGGCGCCCAGTCTTGAATAGTTCAATTTCTTAGATCTTTAATAAATTTTATTTTGTTTGGCTTTAATGAGGTATAACTGGAAAAATTAAAATATATTTAAGGTGTGCAACGTGATGATTTGGTATACATATACATTACATCTACATACACATTATATACATGTATACATAACACACACGCACACACACACATTTGATACACATATATAAGTACCTGTATAATATCCTGTGGTTCTAGATTATTGAGCTCTGGAAATAGCAAAAGACTAAGCTAGAGAGTTTTTTCAATATTTTGGAAACAAATTACATTTCCTGGAAGGTCTTAATGTTCTAGAAACGAGATTTAGAATATACTGTCTCCTTACCGTACAGTGTCAACTTCTCATTGACTACTTTATTGTCAGCTCCTGGGTCTCCTTTTTTATTCTTTTCTGTGGTTTACCATAGCATTTAGAGTGAAACAGTGGGAAGTACGCCCCATGAGGAAAAGGGTTTAGTCCTTCTGCTCAGTGTCACACTATCAAGTGCCTAGAAGAGTGTTGGGCATATGACAGGCACTCAAAATTATTTGCCAAATAAATGGTTAAATAAACTACACATGTTACTTTATATCTGGCCTCACCATGGATTGATAAAATGTCATGATAATGAATTCTTCCTTGTTTACTATGTTTTTTATGATGAAATTCTTTTTATCTTACTTTTTAAAAATGAAACTTTTTGGGGCACCTGGGTGGCTCGGTCAGTTGAGTGTCAGTTGAATGTCCAACGCTTAATTTTGGCTTAGGTCATGATCCCAGTGTCGTGGGATCGAGCTCTGTGTCCAGCTTAAGAAAATCTGATTCATATCAGCTGTAGCTCATCACTCTCTCTTATTAGCGTGCAGAAGCTCTAATGGTATCTGACAAAGTAACTTAATGGTTTTATATAGATCTAAAAAAACCCTGGTTTCCTAGGTTAATATTTATGTCGATGCAAATATAGCCAAATAAATATTTCAGTAGAAAAGCCTACATCACCATATTGTTAGATAAATATTGAAATCCAGAGTTCTGGCTCAAGATGCCAATTTAAAGACTGTTTATGTTATCTGAGAAATATTCAGCTCCTATCACTTTTATTTTGGTGTTGGTCCTAATGTTAATACCAATGATAAATCTCTAACTAGATATGATCTGAAAGGATACATTCAGAAATCCCAAGGAAATATCTGGACATATAGATATTTCTGTAGATAGCAAAAACGTGACTTTTCTATTTGCTAGTTCTTTACAACCTTCCTCGTTTAGATATACTAAAGATTAATAATAAACCAGTGGATAGATCTCTGCATAGTCCTTAAGAAATCAGTCTTTGGAGTTAGACTCCCAGGTTTAAAATCTAACTATATCACTTACACACTGTAGAACCTTCGGCAGGTTGCTTAATCTCCTTGTGCCTCAGTTCCTAGATCTGTAATACAGAGATGATAATAATCTCTGCCTCAGGTTTGGTATGGAAAAATGCACAATTTGTTTTTTTTTTTAATTAAAAAAATTTTTTTTTTATTTTTGAGAGTTGGGGGGAGGGTCAGAGAGAGAGGGAGACACAGAATCCAAAGCAGGCTCCAGTCTCCATTCTGTCAGCACAGAGCCTGATGTGGGGCTCGAAAGCACAAACCATGAGATCAGACGCTGAACTGACCGAGCCACCCAGGCGCCCCTGAAAAAATACACAACTTCTAACACATAGTAATTACTCAAATGTTATTTAATACTACACTTCCTTTTACTTCTCCTCTGATTACTACCATTATCACTCCTTATTCTCTCCTTGGCTGATCACTATTATACATAGTGTTATTTCTAGCCTTTTCTCATAATGCTAGGTAGGACTCTGAACATTTAACACAAAACTAATGACTTGTCTGATTCAAGCTTTTGATTGTAACAGTTAATAAGTGTTTATGATGAAGTCAGCAATGTATAGCATGAGAGAAAATCCACGGGTTCACCTGGATCGCCATGGCATATTGTCATAGTTATTTATCTTCTCTGGATATCCCTTCTACTTTTTGTGAGGCAGCAGATAAATAAATGAAGATTTCTGAAAATTGCTGCCTCCCAGTCCCTTTGGGATTAGGTGAAGAATAGTCTCCTTGAAATGGAAATGAATTCTCTTTCTTTGGGCTGTACTTACCTCTCCAAGATATATTGCAATCACGACCCACATCGTTCCACCAAAATGCAAGGCTTGGTTCCATTTATTGAAACATTGGTTGTGTCATTGACCCCTTCACATACATGATAGGGTTGTATCAGTCTGGGAATTGATGACAGTTCAGTCCCTAACAAGATTCTTCATTCTTTCCTCTGAATAGTCTTGATTCATTTTGGCTGCTGAACTCATCACAAGGTACATACATTCTGGGTCTTCTGGATGCAAATAAAGCTGCATGGGATGTATCCAAATTCAGAAGTAAATGAAGGGTAAAGTGGTATGCCAGTGTGACTGCAATCCGACTAATTTGAATCTATTTGCCCTCCATCATTTCTGTGTCACTGTAGCCATACCACAGTGGATTCTGCGGAGCTGATTGAATCATAGCATCTAGAAGCTTAACAAGCTGCTAAAATGTAAATACTGACCTGGGGAATTTTGCATGGCTACTGAAGGCAGAGTTCAGTGTCCATGATTATACTGCACAGCTTTACTCAAACAGCCAATAAATGTTTACAAATCCATTTGATCTACTCAGTTTGCCTGCTCACAATATAGGTGGGGAAATTATATTTCAATAACAACCCTGCTCTCTTAGAGAGAATGGCATGGAGGGAATGAAGCGATAGACACAGGATGAGCATCTGTCTTAAGTCCAGGTGTTAAGGATGGTTGATGCACAATCCTTAGAGTCTTCTGTTTGGTGATTACAGTATCATCCTTGTGAACAAGGAGCTTTCTGCGAATAAGTCTTGCAAATAGTTTTGGTTCTGGAAGAAAATCGAGAGGAGAGTGGAGGAAAGAGTATATAAATGCTCTGTGCTATGAATGCTGGATCTTTCCATCTGAAATCTGTAAATACAATATAGATTTTCCTGGCATTGAGTTAGATTTGGAAGATCCTTCATTCCATTGATCTTGAGGATAATAATATTTATCATAGTGAAATCCTTTAGTAGAAGCAAAAATACTTCTGACTGAAGAGACATTCCAATTATTCATGTCCCTTTGTTATTGTGCTATTATCTTTTTGTTTCTTTTGTCTGACTGTTTTGGTGAAGAGAGAACAGACTGAGAAAAATGTGAAATTTGAAATGGTACAGGGGTGACTACCTTGGAAAATGATAAATGCATAGGTAATTTTTTACTTTGAATTAGAGGCAAAGTTCATTTCCAAACTAAAAACATAATTAGTTATAACGACAGCCTATTTTGTTTAGATCATTTTAAATTTCAAAGGGTGTTGCTAAATGCACAGATTTATCCTTTTCATCTCTTTTCCTGGGTGAGTCGTTGCTTGAAGCAAGGAGTTCCAGGATAGAACAGAGGGAATCTTTATAAAGTAGTAATCAATTAGAATGACCACAACTGAAGGTGTAGACTTGGTGCAAATTATGCTTTTCCTAGCCTTGGGTAATTTAGGTATCTGGACATGCTTAACCCCCATCCCAGGTACCAGACAATTTGGGGTTCCCTTCTCCACCCAGATAACAGCAGGGCTTTGGGTAAGGCATTAGGAGAGGGACTGAGTGATGTCCTTAAACTCACAGTCACCTCCAAGGAGCTTTCTCTAGAGCCAATTTGGTTCAGTCATCTAGGGACTTCCTCAAATGTGGTAGAAGGGTTTGACTCCAGGGACACAGAGAAATGTCAGTAATTTGATAGGCCCATTAAGTACTCAAATAACTTGACTGTCTTAGGTTAACCAAACCTGATAGGCCTGAGTCTACTGGGCCATCTTCATTCAGTGTTCTTGCCTAACACTAACCCTAATCTAAATTTGATTATTTATGCAGTTAAATTCCAATGTTGTACCTAAAAAAAAGTTTTTATTTATTTTTGAGAGAGAGAGAGAGAGAGAGAGAGAGAGAGAGAGAGAGCGCACATGCAGTGCAAGCTGGGGAGGGGCAGAGAGAGAGATAGGGAGAGAGAGGAATCCCTCTCTCTGCACTGAGAGTGCAGCCTGACACGGGGCTCCATCTCATGAACCATGAGCTTTTGACCCCAGTTGAGATCAAGAGTAGGACACTTAACCAACTGAGCCACCCATGCACCCTTCCAATCTTATACTTTAATTAGTTCAACTGGTAATAGGCAGCTCATGGGATCCCAGAAAATGTATTTGGGGACAAAATGTATTGGCAAAAGCCTTGGGAGTTCAAGGAGAAGAAAAGTGGAGACCGTGAGGAGTCACAGACCAACCCACAGGTTTCAGGAAATGCTGCTGTGGAGGTGGTCACCAGGCTGAGAAATTAGGCAGATCCCAACGTGTGATGAATAGTGGGATATGATGCATTGTCCAGATCCCCTTTCAAGGAAGGGTTTGTTGCTCCAGCTTGTTGGGAGCAAGCTCCCAGGGCTTGTTGGGAGCCCTGTCAGCAGATAGCCTGTAGGCAGCATTGTCTCAGCAGCAGAGAGCCTTGTCCAGGACTACCTTCCTGGCAGCCTCTATCTAACGACTAATCTGGATTAGGGTATAAAGGCTTGGATATTTTGGCCCGGCACGGGTCAATTGTGACTAGCCTTTGTAGCTTCACATTTCCCTCTGGCACCAACCTGGTTTGCCATATGACTTCCTCCTTTACCCGTTCCTGCTTTTCTTCTCCTTCTCCCAAGTACTTACTACTCGCATGCTAAATTCCATGTCAGAGTCAGCTTCCCAGAGAATCCAATCTGAGACACAGTGTAGACATCGAAGGTTCAGTTGAGAAGACTGCTAGAGTTTAGTGAGGAAGAATGAAAGTGTCCTGATTTGAAAGGTAAAGAAAGCAGTGATTAAATTCCTTTGCTCCTTAATCCTTTGCTATGACATAGACATTTGTCAGGTCCAGTTGTAAAGAAGTTTTTTATCTTACAGGAGCATTGTACTAGAATGTCACTAAATTGTCACCCTTTTCAGTGAATTCATGGAAAAGCCTACCACTTAAAGGAATTCCACTGTTACGGGATAGAGTTAAGAAGTCTCCAACCTGGTCACAGGGAAAAAAGACCAATGTGGTAGAAGGGAGCTAGGCATTAATAGCAGTGGTGATGAAAGACAAGGCCTACAGCATCCCCTGTCTAAAGCCTTGTTACATCATTTCCATTTCCTGTGAATTTTCTGGTTTGAGGAGAAGCTCTTAGAGTCATGAAGAAGAGAGGCATCTATTTTTCTTTTTCCACAGTCTTTACTTCTCTAGTAAAGGAATATTGTTTTCAGGCTGGTCTTTCCCACTAAAGTATACATTCTTTAAGGCATTGTCTTAGTTTGATTTACTCTGGAAGCAGAGCAGGCAATAAAGATTTGAGTGGAAGTAACACATTTTATAAGAAGTGGAAAAGTAGTAGAGCAAAGGAGAGAAGGCCAATAAAATGTCCATTATTAAGCTGGTTATAGTGGGCTACTCATGTGTCTCAGCATGATGCCCCCCAAGTGTCAAGGGAGCTGGGGTATTTATACATGTCCTTCTGTTAGTCACTGCTTGAGGGCTGTGGGAGTCAGAGATATGGGGAGGGGAGGAGGCACAGGGAGGTGTTGATTCTCTGGCACCTCTGGCCTGCTTTGCCGTGGAGGAGTAGCTTCCTAGCAGAATTCCTCAGTCTCATTGAAGGATATACTCGCAGATATAAGTTGGAACACACCAAATTGGTAAGGTCCAAAATACAAGGGTATGGGGGAAAAACTGACAATGGCTGCTTGGACACGAATTATATTATTCACTTTTATATCTGCCCCCAAATATGCCCTGTGCATAGTACCCATGTGCCTGGTACATAGTGTGTGCTTAGTCACTGTTTTGTGAATTCCTTAAAGATGAGACCAAACTCAGCTACGTGGTCCTTGTGTGCAAGGGTCTGAGAATCCCAGCGGGCTGGAGAAGATGAATATGCTGTGGCTCAGGTCATCTCCTGTTTCTCAAAGAGAGAGTGGAGAGGGCCAAGCACATTTAGACTCAGTTCTTAAAGATTAATGTAGAACTCAGTTTCCCTGATAAGCTTTCAATTAAAGTTGGAAATTGCCTCGTGCAATTCACAAAGGTGCATACACAAGAAGGGAGAAAAAAAATTCTGATTACAGTTTTATTTGCTGACACTCCTTAACAATTTAAGTTCAAGTACTATTTTGCTAATTAATGGCTGCTCAAGAAATGCCATGTGTCAGCAATGAATCACTTACTTTTGTTGCTCTTCAATTGTATATGGATAATGAACAAAGACAAGTCATATAATTAATGCTGAAAATAGCCTAGCTAGGGGACAGAGGCCGTCAATAGGAAGAAGATACTATATTTGCCAGTATCCATACCAGGTTGTTAACAGTCAAACTAGTTAAAAGCATAAGAGACAACTTTATTGACCTATAAACCAATAACCAAGGTACAGAAAGGACAGGTAGAGTTAGCTTCAGGGATATTGGGAACCAGGGAGTAGAACACCATCTGGACTCCCACTTTCCATCTTTCATCTATGCCTCTTTTTGTGCTTCTTCATTCTGTTGCACTAGCTTTTATATGGGCTTGGAGCCCTGGCTACTATTGATAGCTTTGGGCTCGTAGCTAATTACCTCTATGCCAGAAAGGAGAGGAGCCCTTCTGTTTCCACTCAAGCTTGAAATACTTCAAGGAAGGACGGACTGGCCATGAGAGCTATGTGGCAAAGGAAGTAGACCCGTCTTCAGAGCTTTCTTCCAAGAAGGGGGAGGTACCTTTGTGGGTGAACAAGATAATAGATTGTTAAGGGTAGGTAGCATTACGAGGAAGTACATGATTGAAGTTCCAGGTAAATAGTCTGGATTAAATCTGCCATCGTAATTCAGAGAGGGGGAGGAGGTTGGTTGAGTTGTTGAGGAGCTGGGACTTGAACTGCAATTTCTACCCAACTTTGAGGAGCAAAATACAACAGTACCTTAAATATACACCCAAATGCTTGGGAGCCCAGGAAGTGAGAGATGCCTCCAGAGTATAACTGTAACCCCGTGACTCCATCCACTGGATCCTGCTGCAGCTTGGATGTAGGTAATTAGGTGAACTCACTCTTTCTGAACGCTTTGGAGTCTGCAACAGAACTGTCCTCTGTTTCCTGTCTTCAGCAGAGAGTTCTACATCGGTATAGTGGGGAGCTAAATCCTAAAGGTGCCTGTGGCATTTGGAAATGCTGAATTTTCAACCTTCAAAGTTACTGTGGCTCGAATGTGTGACTAAATTGCTGGATACCACCGAGTGACTCTGCAGGACTGAGAATTATCAATGGCTTTGATCATTTGCTTGGAATTTAGAACAAAGTTATTCTAGTGCTGGTTTAGACACTTTTTTGGGGGAACTGTTTCTTTTAATGCATTGATTTAGGTAAACTTATTAAAGAATGCTTCAGTGATTCACTTGTTGATTTAAAGGATTGTACACTTGCTTCCTTATAACCACATACTCTAATGGTCCAACTTAGAACATGACCTTTTGCTCTGACTGCTCTTCTGTGGAAGTTTCTCAGTTTAAGTACAAAGAATTGCCTATATTTCAAATTACAAAATTATAGCTTTTTGATAAAATGCCAAGGACAGCCCAGTGATGGCGTAGCACTGATATTCAGTTCAGCTAATTCTGAGAAGTGGTCTGCCTCCGACCAGCGAGTGGGGAAAAAATAAGCATGACTTATTCAGGAAGACAAGGGTCATTAGCAGTGGAACTGATGATCATAGGGTGGTAAAACTGCTTTTTATCCAAAGAGCTTTATATAAGAGCAAAGTTAGTTAAGGAGCTGACAGGCTGAATTTTTTTTTTTTTATTGTGGTAAATGCTGAACAAATCAGAAGAGCAATTCTTATTCTTCATCCAAAATAGAGGAGAGAAGAAGGACGATATGGATGGTTTCCAGTTTTTACAACTGTTGACAGAATAGTCAAAATGTAATATGAAAGGTCTTACGAACTCAGAGCACTGACACATACATTCTTTTAGGCTAACATCATCCTCTTTGCAAAATGGACAGACGCTGTTTATTTTTGTGAGTAGTCAACTAAGCTAATGTGCCAGTTTCTTCTTTGATGTTTCAGCTTTAAGAAAGTTACATTAATGGAGGGCAATTATGGTAATTTGAATTAGGAATGGAATTATGGTAATTGAAAACTTCTACGGTGACAGGTATTTGTGAGACCCCGGTGTTCTGGTACAGTTCAAAACTGCTATTAAGCCCATGGTAATTAGCATTTTCCCCCTGGAATGGCTGAAAGAATAAGGGAACATAAAACAAAATTTGACAGTGTGAGAAGGGAACTGGCAACAACATCAAAACCTACAGTCAACACAAAGAAATACAAACACACTGATGGTCTTGGGCTTTTTAAAAATAGAGAATCAGAAGAAAATCACAGCTTTGGGGCACTGGTGAGGCTAAGCCTTTATGTTGTGGGTCTGTAGTCTAGAGACATTGGCAACAGAAAGATGAAGCAGAGAAAGCCATTCTTGTTTTCTGGCTCCATTTTTGAATCAAATAGTTGCAGGGAGTACCTTGGGCCCCCACAATCCAGAGCGTTAGAAAGCTACAACTAATTAGATGAATCACTCCACAACGTTCATGCAGTCATTCAACAAATGTTTATCAATTGCCTCCTATGTGCCAATCAGTGTGCCAGGTGCTAAAGATATAAATAAGACAAGGTTCCTGCCCTCACAGAGATTTTCCAGTCGAGTGTAAAATTGAGATCTATTCGGCTCCACATTAAAGGTAGGGAAGCATTCCGTTAGCTCCAGAGCTATACTGCGGCTTTGTTCATCCTGAAGTGTTAAAAATGCTAGTTTAGCTTTTAAGCCTTTAGACTTTTGTTTCTGTCTTAGTGATTTCTCTTGAGGTCTCTAAGGATAGTAAAACACTAGAGTGCCTGTCAATTAGTATATGCTTGGCTACAAATAACAGAATACCTGCATGAAAGTATATATGTGTGATTTACTAATCTCACATGATAAGTAGGAAATTCCAGAGTTAACGTAGCAGGTCAATGGTAGCACCAACATTCAGGCTTCCACTCTTTCAGGTCCAGCATTTTCGCTATGTTGGCAATGTCTCTCTAATGGTAACAAAATGGCTACCAAATCTATAATGTCTTTACACAATAATGTTCCAAGCAAGAAGAAAGAGGGCAGGAGCAAAACACTTTCCCTATAAGGGAAGAAATCATTCTTAGGGGAGAATATCCATCTCCCAGAAGCCACTAGAAGACTCCTTATGTCTCACTGGCCCAAACTGGGTCACATGCCTACTCTTAGAACTTCAATTGGTGAAAGGGAATTGTAATGTCATGACAAATCATTACTCTCTCCTGGGCTGGGTACATCCCCATTTTATTAAAATCAGGCTTCAGTTAGCAAGGAAGAGGGAAAATGGCTGTGGTTTCACAGGCATCTGTGTGGAGTCAGAGATGATGGAAACACCTACAGATACTTTCCCTGTACTTGTCCATTTCTAATTTTTCCTTCTGGGTTAAATAATCTTTCAAACGTGTTTTTATAAGAATGCAAATGCTTCTGTGAATGATAGCACAAGTCTCTAATACCTCAGTCTGTTGGATAAACTTTAATAGGAGAGAGTAGGACACCATGCAATCCCTAGGAGTCTACACATTGAAAATGAAAAATAGGGTGCCTGGGTGGCTCAGTTGGTTGAGGATCTGACTCTTGATTTTGGCTCAGGTCATGATCCCAGGGTGGTGGGATCGAGCCCTGTGTCGGGCTCCATGCTGAGCGTGGAGCCTGTTAAAGTTTCCTTCTCTCTCTCTCTCTCTCTCTCTCTCTCTCTCTCTGTGTGTGTGTGTGTGTGTGTGTGTGTGTGTGTCTTCCCTCTGCCCTCTCCCCCACCTCATGCATGCTCTCTCTCCCTCTAAAAAGAAGAAAAAGGTGGGGGGAGCCTGGGTGGCTCAGTTGGTTAAGCAACTCACTTTGCTCAGGTCATGATCTCATGGCTTGTGAGTTCGAGTCCCCCACTGGGCTCTGTGCTGACAGCTCAGAGCCTGGAGCCTGTTTCAGATTCTGTGTCTCCCTCTCTCTCTCCCTCTCCCTCGCTCATGCTCTCTCTCTCTCTCTTTCAAAAATAAACAAACATTAAAAGCAAATAAAAAAAATTGGAAGTCATGAGATTTCCATGAGAAATCTAAGAAATATGAGATCAAGAGTGCTGATAATATATTTCCCCTGTCATCCATTTTACCAAACTTCTATGTAGAATTTAATTACCTTGTCGAAAAGAGGTCATATTCATTAAATATCTATTATCTATACAGCACTATCTCCGGTGGGCATTAATCCCTGTAGCATTCAGGTGAGGTAAGATTCTCTTTACAAGTAAGATTGACAAGGTACAGAGAGGTTACATAACGTGCAGGGATTCAAACCCACCTAGGCCTGATGCTCAAGTCCACTTTTTTTCTATCGCACCAAATTTCCTCTTAAAGCCCAGCATGAAAGTAGTCATTTGAATCTGAGAATGTGATTTAACTAAGTTTTTCTGTCTGTTGTGAGTTTCCTTGTTATTCAGTGCTAATTTCTGTATAACATACCTCAGTCCAGCAAGATTACAAACTCACTGGGAGAAACATTGAAAACTTCACCTATCAAATATTTGAGGTTAACACTAGATTCTTTTGATAAGATATAGATGGTTAATATTCTGACTCTAGGTGATGCCATCATCAATGTCCTTCAATGATTTATTTCATATGAAGAGTGGGTAAGATATTTTACATTGAACAGAGTTGTTTCAATATGGAAAGAGGGAAGAAATAGAGATTTATAACTTTAGTAGAAACTGCTGTTTTCTAAACACGTATAAATGGCTAGTGTTATTGTTTTAATGGAAGGAAATGATGGAAAATAGGGTGAAATCCCAATTTGCTCAAATGAGGACTGTATTGTATTAAGTTGGCAAGTACAACTATGTCTCTTTTCTTGTCACTCCCGGGCAATCTCTGTTTGTGAGATGCATCATATAGACTTCAGGTCAGCAGAGGGTAATTGACCAAGTCTACTTTGCTACAGTCAGTGCTTATCATTACCAGCTATTCCATAGCCTCTGCACGGAATCTGAAGCACAATTCAGTTACTGGAGTCCCTCTTCGAGGGAACAAATGTTTTCTTGCTGGTGAACATTAACTCATGTTACAGATGTGATTGAAACAACGAAGTAGTCCATCTCAGAGAGTGGGGAGACTGTTCTATTGACGAACTGATTTTAGCATCCTGATGACCGATGCCAGATACATGAGTTCGTGCGTGTTTGACAGCCTCTGGCAATGAAAGGGCTGCATTTAAAAGGAGAACCTATCTTCATATGAACTGTTCCTGCTCAGTTTCTCATGCTGTTTAACAAACAAAGTACAGAAAGGCAAACCACCCCTCAGTAATTCAGAAAGCCTATGTATTCTTGAGTCTTTATAAGTAGAAAGTGGGACGCAACATTCATTGTACTTGGAAGAAAATCTCATCTGGGAGTGTGAAAGAACAATTTGACAATTATCTCCGTAGTTCTAAGGTCTGAGGAAGAGAAATGACAACACTTTATTATAAAGCACCTTTAATTGAAGTAATTAGGAGCAAGAATGCTAGCACAGGCTGGTAGACTGTCAGAAGGGAAATGGATTTCTGGTCAGGTTTGCTGAGCTTGGGGGCTCCTGATGAACTTTTGTGATAATAATTAACATAATACTTCTGAGGCATTTTCAGTCTTATCAGAAATTATTTTTCTCTGCCTCGCTCTTCTTTCAGATGAAATAATAATGTTTAGCACTTAGCTGGCATCTTTCATTCCGATGGGTCCCCTGGTTCTTAAACAATTTTTCTATCTCCACATGTGTGAATATGTGTCTACACGGAGACATTTCAGCAATTGCCAAAAATTTCAGCAATCCCACTGGGTAGCACACTGCAGCTGTTTAGTATTATTCAGCAAAGCTACATGGTGTTTGAGGGGTAAAAGTAACCAAAAAAAAAAAAAAAAAAAAAAAAAAGAAAGAAAGAAAGAAAGAAAAGAAAAAAAAACCCAAAATAAATGAAAACCCAACATTAATCCTCTAGGAAGGATCTGGGAGGCAGAAATGTGTATATACACAAAAGGTTTTGCTCAGCATATACCGACTCCTGCTTCTAATATATGAGCCATGGAAATATCTGGGCACCAAGAGGGGGTTGTCAAGTTGGCTTTAAAGTACCTTTGAAATATAGTGTTGTCAGCAGCAGGGTTTCCTGATGCTGTACTGAGGCATCCGTTCAGCACTGATGCAAAGCCATGTATGTATGGCACTTCATTAAATTAGCAATATACTTCCTGTAGCATGCTGTATTTTCCTTGGAGGTCCCACTCAACTGGCCATGCCTGCTATTTAGGTTTTAGGAGCTGATAAGTAACTGTGATTAGCCATTCAGATTTCATCTGAAAAGAAATAAAATCATTTAGTTGCTTTAAAAAGACATGGACATTCATAGAATTGGTGTATTTAGAATTTGAAAAGCGATGACTGATTTTCCCTATCAAATAGAGCAGTGCCTGGCACGTAGTAGGCACCATCTATTAAGTCAATGAATGAAAGCTTTGAATTCATGATGATAAGAGCCCTCACATTTGTGTGGTGATAAGTACTTTTCAAGGTACTTTCACAGATATCAACCTTTTTTATCTCACTAATATTATACTGGACTTAATTTGATATTGTTAATGTCAGAAGAATTTAATGTAAAAAATTAATCATAATTAGATCACTTCATTTTTCTTTGGTGAGTCATTATTCACACTGTTGGATGGATTGAACTTCTGAGGCCTGCCCTGCTCGTATCCCATTCTATGGGAAACTGCCTGGTTCAGAGACCTTATTGGCTGTCAAGCCACGTTTTAAACCATTTGATCCTATTCCATTTTGTTGTCTTTCACATCATCTTCCTGGGTTTACGTGGGCCTCAGGAGCAGGTATATCACCCAAGAGCAGTCATTCTATAGGTTAGCCAGTGATATTTGACTTGTGTCTCTGTTTCCAAAGAGAAGTTGGATTATCGGTGGATTGTCTCTCAGGAATTCAAAATTAAAAACATGGGGAAAATTTCCACCTACCAGGGAAGCTGAAATGAAGTGAGGCCATGAGTTAAGCGTTGACTATAGCAAGCCAAAGCCATGTGCTGACTTTGACAGAGTCAAGTGAGACATCTGCTTGGTGGGGAAGAGAAGGGAACAAATATACTGAGAATGTGAGACATCATGCATTGCTGATGAGATCATAAGGTCCCTGAGAAAGAGATAAAGAGAAAGGGAGAATTGTTGTGACAACCTCTTTTTCTATCTGTGTTCATTTTTATAAGGTGCCTTTTTATTTCATGGTGTGACTTAAAGCAGGTTCTTGTTTCTTACGATCATAAGAGTCAAAAGAGACATTGGCATGATGCATATTTGCTGATGAGAATAGAGGGACACATAGGAAAGGTGATGATGAGCTTGAACTTCTCTTCCTGGATGGGATCTTATAGAAATTGATGTCATGGCTTTTGGAGGAATAAATAAGCAATTACCTTGAAAGATGGTATCAACTTTCTATATGATGTAGGGAGGGCTCTTTTGTTATCCATCATAGCGCTTAGGTGCTGCTCAGCATATGGTTTACAGGAAGTTTCTTGCCCTCTGAGTTGTACAATAAGTCAGATAGTTATTTCTTAAGGCCTTACTGTAGAATTCTTTGACCAGGATCTTCACTGGTTCTTCCCATCTCCGTGTGGTTGATTTACCAGACCAAGTATGGCTGCAGGTCTTGCATTTGGGGAAATTAAGGGCCAAGAGTGACACCCTTCAACTTCTGAGATGCTTAGTTTCATGCCAATGGCTCCTAGAACTGTCATTTTGGAGGATAAAGAAAAAAAAAAGAAGAGTATGCTGGGGTGCTAACTCCTCCAGCTGGTCTCATCTTCCGTCTTCCTGTGTGTCCTTTTCTGCGTCTCCATAGCATTATCGTTATAGGGGAAAGAACCAGAGAAAGTTGTCAGGAGCCACAGACTATTTAACTTCACTGAGTCATGTCTGCAAAATGTGAGAAATAGTTTTTGTTCCCTTCACAGAGGTGTTATGAGATTCAAATATTAGAATGCATTCACTAAAACTTACTGAGGTCCCAAATATGGACATATTAGATTATCTTATATAACAGAAACATTTCCCTTTTCCTGTCCCTCTGTGTGCCCTTATACTGGTGTTATTAAAGACTTCATCATTATTCCCAACTTGGGCACACACTCTTCCTACATGGGCTCATCATCTATGCCCATGGAAGATGATATCATCTATGCTGATTAATTCCAAAATTTTTACCTCCAGTGCATTTTTCTTTAGTTCTAGTCTCCAATATCAAACTCTCTGCCACACGTGTCCTCTCTAAATATTTCACGGACACCCCCAGAACGTGCCAAGATATGTGCAGTGACTTGGAGATAAGAGGGAAGATGGTTCACAGATTGAATTTGAGGATCCAGAAGTAGTACAGGATGGGGAGAGGAGCAAGGGAGGAAAACCAGGCTAAAGAGTTTTTTTTTTTTTTAACGTTTATTTATTTTTGAGAGACAGAGAGAGCATGAGTGGGGGAGGGGCAGAGAGAGAGAGGGAAACAAAGAATCTGAAACAGGCTCCAGGCTCTGAGCTGTCAGCACAGAGCCCAATGAGGGGCTGGAACTCGCCGACCGGACTGCGAGATCGTGACCTGAGCTGAAGTCAGATGCTTAACTGACTGAGCCATCCAGGGGCCCCAGGAGTTGTTTCTTTAGTGGCTTGTTCCCTGTCAACCGAAGCTAGAACTATGTTTCCAATATGGTTTTGGCAGTTAGGGTTAACTACAAGAGAAATCTGACTGAGATTTGGAAAACAGAAGTATAGTCCTGGCCAGATGTCAGCGTAGGGCCCAATGCTGCTCCATAATGTGCTCCTTTACCTGATTGGCGGGGCAATATGGAGGTCAGCTCTGCGCTTCCTCCCTCCATCCCTTGCCACCACTCTCCTTCAGATTCTCTGAATTCTGGGCTCTGTGGTGAAGGCTACCTATTATCCTGTGTGTCACTCATTCCATCCGAGATGGAAGTGATGAGAAAAATGAGGATTCTGTTTTGTTGTTGTTGGCTTCCATTTTGTCCTCACAGATTCCAGCTTATTTTTATTCTCTCCCCCTCTTCACACTCATATTTTCTCCTGTATTTCTGGCATTACTGACCTCAGACCCCACACTGGAGGCAAAAGCAATAGCTCACACAGCTGCATAGGTTTTGATCTCTACAATCAATCCCTTATTCTGTATCATTTGTCATGGTTCTGTTCCTTTGATTGAACTCTGATGCAGCTTCTTATGAAATCAGCACTCATCTATTGATTTAATGGATTTATTGATTAGTTTTGACGTTCAACTTGGCTCCACACAGAAATTTTAGACAGGGATAAAAAGACTGGCCAGTTTTACCAGATCTGAAGCAGCAACTTCTTTGCTGAAAGAATTTCCATATTTTAAGAAATGTTTTCCTGTAGCAGAACATCATGTCCAAGGCAGCGCCTTTTGTTAAAAAAAAAAAAAAAAGAATATCTAGGTAGTTTTTTCTGTAACGATATTTATATTTTAATTGCTTTATTAAGAAGATAATTTTTCACTGTTAGACAAACTCTAAATACTTAGAGCATCATATGGTGACATTTGAAAGGAAGTTATTTCCTTGGTTATTTGAGAGCTCTGATGGGTACATTGCTCTAGAGGTTATGGTATACACCATCTAATCTAGAAATAGGTCTTTCTATATAGGTGGGAATTTCCAACCTTAAACATATCTTTTTTCCTTTTGTTCACAAGAAATTTCAAATGTAAATATTGTTTAAAAGTATATTTAAACATATGATTAAAAAAAAACCCTTTTAAAATATAGCTACCAGATATTTCTTATCTTAATACTGTGAGGGGGAAAAAAAATAAAACAAGCAAAAATACAACATTGTCCTAAATTATAGATTAAAAAAAAATTCAGTTCTAACGCATGGTTGCAACTATTATGCTTATAGACAACCCATTTATGTACCCGAGGCTTAAATGTTTTTTGAATTAAGTTTCATTTGTAGAATACAAATACTATATGGTCCTTCAAAACCTGAGACTTAGAAAACCTGTTGGAACCAAGTTCTGATAGGTCTGTTATAGCAAAATGAACTGGATATGATATGCTGGCCAATAGAAAGCTACCGTAGGTCATTTCCTCACCATCCTTGGCTCTAATGAGTTGTAACAGACATATAATATTGTGTAAATTTAAGGTGTACAATGTGACGACTTGATACATGTACATGTTGCAAACTGATTACTATAATAAGGTTAGAAACGCATCCATTACTCCATATAATTACCTTTTTTTCTGGTGGTAAGAACATTTAAAATCTGTACGGTTATCAACACTCGTAGGTTCTTGAACAGGGAATTGAAAGTAATATTTCAAGGATGATTAATACAGTGGAGACACGGGTCAGAAAGATGGGTCAGAAATGATGCTTAACTACAAGAGTAATTAAAAAGATTGTAAAATATGTATTTTTTTCTTTAAAAAATTTTTTTTAATGTTTATTTATTTTTGAGACAGAGGGAGACAGAACGCGAGTGGGGGAGGAGCAGAGAGAGAGGGAGACACAGAATCTGAAACAGGCTCCAGGCTCTGAGCTGTCACCACAGAGCCCGATGCAGGGCTCGAACCCACAAACCGTGAGATCATGACCTGAGCCGAAGTCGGACGCTTAACTGACTGAGCCACCCAGGCGCCCCAATATGTATTTTTTTCTATTGCAAAAGTAATCCATGCTCATTAGGGGAAGTTTTAAAAACTCATGTAAGTGAAAAGAAGGAAATAAATCACCGTAAGTCATCATCGCTGAGTCCTAAACAATATTAGTATTTTGGCATATTTTCTTCTAATTTTTTTCCTGCTTATGTTACATTGTGTATATGATTTTTATCCTGATGATTTTTTTATTTAGTATTGTTGAATATCCTTGAAATTGATCAGAGACTCATATTGAAACCTTTGATAATGTTTAAATTCATTAATACCGTTCGAGCATATATTTTTACCGTTCTTTTTTTAAAAGTTTATTAAGGTGTAATTTTGTACAATGAATTTCTCACACATAAATAGACAATTTGATAAGCTTTGACAGATATACACACACATGAACGTACCACCACAATCAAGATATTGAACATTTCTATCATCTCCAAAGGTTTTATTGTGTCCTGCTACAATCATCCCTCCTCAGGCAACCACTGAATTATTTTGTACCATCGTGTGCATTTTCTACAAATGCACTCTTTCTGTCTGGCTTCTTTGATTCAGCCTAATGCATTTAAGACTCATCCATGTCATTTACATGTATGTTTGTTACTTTGTAACAAACGTGTCTGTTTGTTACATGTATACTTGTTCCTTTTTATCACTGAGTAGTATGCTGTTATATGGCATGTAATTGTCTCCATAAACTATGCGGAGGACAAAAAACCATGCTGAATTCAGATGACAGGCACTTCCGGTACATTTGTTTCATATGCCTGTGAATTAAATTCATGCCTTGACACAATTATATATTTTCATAATTCATAGAATTTGAGGTCACTACAAATAATCAAAATCCTTAAACTCATTCATTCATTTATTCATCTGAGCTCTGTAAACTCGTTAGGTACTTCTAGGTACCTGAGATACATCAGCAAACCAAAGTATTTTTCCTTGTTGAGATCATGTTGTAATGGGAGAAGATAGAACATATTTCTAATAAATAGTAAATGTAAACATGTAAATAATCCCGTTTGTTGGAAGTTTATGAGCTTTACACAAAAAAGAAAAAAAAAAATGGAGCTGGTTAAGGACACTGGGAGTGCCAGGAGTGTGTTTGCAGGATAGATGTAAGTTCCAAGATTAAATAGAGTGATCAAAGTAAGCCTCAGTGAGGTCTGAGTTTTTGAAATCTGACGGTGTCAAAGATCTATTTATCATAACATTTCCTAAATAATTCTTTGTAAACATATGGCTATTCATATTCAATTAAGTGGTTGTATCATAATTTGCTTAATCAGAGCTATAGTTGAACATTTAAATTAGTTCTAATTTTCCCTGTGATATATGTCACTATGAACACTGCTGTGAATAAAGCTTTTGAATTGTCTACTGTTTACTTAGGACAGATACTGAAGTAAGTTATTGTAACAAAAGACATAACTTTTTTCCTTTTCCTTTTTAAGATTTTTAATGTTGAATCATTATTGTATTTATAACATTAAATCCTCCTTAGGTGTGATATATTATTATTTCTTAAAAACCTTGTTAGACTCAATTCATTATATATTATATATATAATATATAACATATATATTATATATAATGTATTATATATATTTATTCATTATATTATAAGATTTTAAAATCTACTTAAAAATAAAATTAACCTGTAGGGTACCTGGGTGACTCAGTCAGTTAAGCATCCAACCCTTGATCTCAGCTCAGGTCTTGATCTCAGGGTCATGAGTTCAAGCCCCATATTGGTTTCCACATTGGGTATGAAGCCTACTAATAGATAGATAGATGATAGATAGGTAGATAGATAGATAAAGTTAACCTAGAGTTTAGTTTCTAGGGCTATATTTTTCAGCATTAATATTAGGGTTACTCTGTCATCATAAAATAAATGGGTAGAATTTTGTTTCTTTGAAAGTATGATAGAACCCCATGGTAGGAGAGATTCCTTTCAGATTGTTTATATCTATTTTTAATTTTTCTTTGACTTATACTTTCTTACAGTTGTTTCTGTTGTTTTCCTAGTTATCTGAGCTAATTACTTAACTCCTTTAAAAAAAAAAAACTTGACCTCAGATACCCATCGTAGAGTTGATCATATTCCTGGCATTAGGGCAAGTGATCATCACCAGGCAAGAACTTTACTCATTTAATTGACTTGTAGTTCCCTTTGTGTACCAAACCCAATCCTCCTTGTTTCTCCAATATCTACTCTTAAATATTTAATATATGCCCTTCCACCATTGTCTGTACATGTATATATTTTTATCCTTGGAAAGGACATAGTATTTTTTGTGCTTTAAAATTTTACATTAGTAATTTCTGGCCAAGATGGAGTAATAGGAATAATTAAACAAACAACAAACAAACAAACAAACAAACAAAAAACCCAGACAAATATTTCAACCAATGGTTTTCAAGACACTGGACATCAGACAATAAAAAAGAGTAATCCCTGTGAGACAGAAAACAAATGAAGTGATTCCTGTGACTTACCTTGAGAAGGGAATTAGGTGAATCCTGGAAGACTCCCTGAATTGAATAGATGAGACTGATAATCTGGGGAGACCAGACTGAATTTGCAGGATAGAGTCCTAGAGAGGAGCAAGCTGCACAGAAACAGAACGCTGGAGATCTACAGAGGGTGCCCCTTGAATATTCAGTAGAATTCTGATCTACTGAATGTATGTGTGCGCACGTGTGTGAAGCCAGAGAAAGAACCATCAGAAAGAATTAGAGGGAACTGTGCCGTGTACTCACAGAGGGCCAGGAACAGTGTTTGTCCCACCATCCGCTCTGGAAAACATCATAATTCATGGGACATTGGATAGAGTACTCAGAAGAGTCTTGCCTCAGTAGTAGGGAATAATTAGCCCTGGAATAATCACTGCCCCAGCTCTACCCAACAAATTTTAAAAGCAAGACCTGCAATAATCAAAGTGTTCATAAATAACTGCAATTGAGAGCAAAGGGCAGCAATTATAGGAATGCAAACATCTCTAGTACACAACAAATAAAATTGGATACCTGGTATCGAATCAAAATTACCAGGCATGCGATGAAGCATGTGATCCATAATCTGTCAAATGAAAGTGAATAAGAACTGACACAGATGTTGAAATTTCCAGATAAGGACTTCAAAGCAGGAACTGAAACTATATCATATATTCAAAAAATTAAGTAGAAACATAGGTGATATGTATAAGAGTACTAGACCAAAACTTCAGGGGTTAAACTAAAATGTGTGAGATGAAAAACTCGCTTTATGGGATTAACAGCAGATGAGAGATTGCAGAGGAAAAGATTAATAAATTTGAAGGTATTGCTACAGAAACTCTCCAAAAGGAAGCACACTGAGAAAAAAGGATACAGACGGAAAATAGAGTCCGTTATGTGTGAGACACCTTTAAGAAGCCTAATATACATGTAATTGGAGTCTCTAAAGTAGGAGGGGAAAACAGAAGAAATATTTGAAGAAATAAAGGCTGAAAACTTCCAAAGTTGATGCAGCCGATAAACCCACAGATCTCAGAACCTCAAAGAACCCCAACAAAAGGATGAGAAAGCATATCACAATTGAATTGCTCAAAACCAGTGTTAAATAGGAAATATTAAGAGCAGCCAGAGAAAATGTCACATATATACAGAAGAACAAAGATAAAGATGACAGCAGATTTCTCTTTGGAAGCAGTGTGATTAACAACTTTAAAGTACTGAAAGAAAAAAAAAAGTCCACTTAGAACTCTATACCCAGCAAAGATGTCTTTTAAAAACAAAGAAAAAGACTATTTCAGACATACAAAAGCTGAAAAATTTATCATCAGCTGATCTGAACTAAGTGAAACGTTAAGTCAATTTCTTCAGGCAGAAGGAAAATGATTCCAGATAGATAGATATACACAAAGAAATAAAGAGCACTAAAAATGGTAACAAGGTAAATTTTTCTTTTTCTTTCTTTTTTTTTTTAAATGCCTTAAACCATATATGCTTATCCATTCCTAGAGTGATGAAAACCTAGGTCGCCTTCAATACTTTCCTAACACTCAGGCAATGGTGATAAATTTCCTCGTATTTGCTTGTGTGTCTATGCAGGATTTTTGGAAAACTAAAATTAGAAGAAAACTTCTGGATGATAAGACCTCTTTACCAAGAACTTAGATATTTAACAGAGAGAGTTTGGATACATTCCTTATAATATTGGGGAAAAGACAAGGATGACCACTTTGACTGCTATGATTTTTTTTTTATTAAACAAATTTTTTTAAATGTTTTATTTATTTTTGAGACAGAGAGACACAGAGCATGAGCGGGGGAAGGGCAGAGAGAGAGGGAGACACAGAATCGGAAGCAGGCTCCAGGCTCTGAGCCATCAGCCCAGAGCCTGACGCAGGGCTTGAACTCACGGACTGCGAGATCATGACCTGAGCTAAAGTTGGATGCTTAACCGACTGAGTCACCCAGGCACCCCTGACTGCTACTGTTAATATAGCGCTATACAGGTCCTGGATATTGTAATAAATAAAGAAAAATTAAGGGACACTTTCATTTGAATAGGCAGAAAAAATTATTGCTTCATACGTAACCCAACAGAGTTTGGTAAGGTTGCTGGATACAAAATTTATTAGTATCTCCCTATACCGGTAAAGACCAATTAAAAATGTAATACCATTTTCAATAGAACAAAAACTACAAAATACTTAGTAGGTCACCTAATAATGTGTGCACAAAAACCTAGTAGAGAAACGTAAAAGTATTCCTATTAAAGGACATAAAATCATAATAAATAGAAAGATAAACTCATACTGGAGCAAATCGTTATTTTAAAGGTTTAAGTTTTACTTCAGATTACTTTATAAATTCAGTGCTAAGATAATATTGAAAAAGAAAAACAGATATGCAGGATTGCCTTCCTACCTAAAATTTTTGTTTTAAGTTTATTAATTTATTTTGAGAGAGATAGCACCAGCAGGGGAGGGGCAGATAGAGAAAGAGAGACGGAATCGAAGCAGGCTCTGCACCAACAACACAGAGCCTGATGTGGGGCTTGAACTCCTGAACTGTGAGATCATGACCTGAGCTGAGATCAAGAGTTGGATGTTTAAGTGACTGTGCCACCTGCCCTGCTACTTTAAGACATAATACAAAGCCATAGTTAAAATAGGATGGTACTGGCATTGAACCCAATAAATAGACCAATAGTAACTTGATACATGTTACAACATAAAAGGAGAAAGGATAGATTCCTTGGAATAAAATCACCAAAGAGTTGCAAAACCAAATGGAAAAAAAAAAAAGTCAGAGAATATCTCTGTGGCCTTGGGATGTGGAAGGATTTGCCATATGAGACCAAAGAAACAAACAAAAACCAGTGGGGGTAATATTATTGGATCTGTCTAAATGAAAATAAAAGATTTCTATCAAAGAACATGGCAAAGTTAACAATCAGGTAACAAAAGAATATTTGTAAAGTAACAAGAAAAGCTCAAGATGTGCAATGGAAAAATGGACAAAGGACACAGCTAATAAATATATGAAAAATTCTTAACCTCGCTATTGATCAGAAAGAAGCAAATGAATATGTGACTACAAGCAACTTAATACTACTGAGCAAAAATGACACTACCAGGTAGTATCCGTTGCTGGTGAAGAAAAGGGGAATTCAGAACCTTAATGTACTCTGGGCAGGCTTATAAACTGAAGATGTCATTTTCAAAAGCAGTGTGGCAGAATAAGAATTTGGGGCTTTTTGTACATGTTGCCAAGTGTTTTCTCCCAAATGCAGTGCTTTATGGTACTTGTTACTCTGTCCCTTATTTATATTTTAAATTTACAAAAGAATCATCTTGTTATTTTCATTTAATTTTTATTTTTTCATTATTTTTTATTATTTATTTTTTAATTTTAGAGAGAGAGCAAGTGGGGAGAGCGGCAGAGGTAGAGAGAGAAAGAGAGAGAGAGAGAGAGAGAGAGAGAGAAAGAGAGAGAGAGAATCTCAAGCAGGGTCCACATTCAGTGTGGAGGCCTGGGGCGGGGCTCGATCCCATGACACTGGGATCATGACCTGAGCTAAAATCAAGTGTTGGACACTCAACGGACTGAGCTCCCCCCAGGTGCCCCACATTTTTAAATTAATAGCAAAGCTGTCTATCTCCTTCACCCATCGATCTTTTGGGAACTTGGTGTTTTTGTTTTTGTTTTTTCTAATTGGTTCATGTGAGCTTTTATATAAAAAGTATTTTTCTTTTGCTACATTTGAATGAACGTGTTTTGATCTGCTGTGTCTATCAACTGTACTACAGTTATAAATGGCTCCAGGGGCGCCTGGGTGGCTCAGTCGGTTAAGCAGCTCAGGTCATGATCTCACGGTCGGTGAGTTCGAGCCCCGAGTCGGGCTCTGTGCTGACAGCTCAGAGCCTGGAGCCGGTTTCAGATTCTGTGTCTCCCTCTCTCTCTGACCCTCCCCCGTTCATGCTCTGTCTCTCTCTGTCTCAAAAATAAATAAACGTTAAAAAAAATAAATAAATGGCTCCAAAGTATCAGTTATGCATTGGCTGCTGGTTGGTTTGCTAGGGAATCCTACTTCTGGGATTTTCCAAGACTCTATGCCACATGTGCTCATCATTCAGGATCCCAGCTCAGGGAACAGCCTCATGATTTTTTATTTTTTATTTTTATTTTTTATTTTTTTGTGGTAAAGGGTAAAAGTCAAGAGAACTGATGGAATATACACTTCTGTTCTGAATTGTCATCGGGCATGTGCATTCATGTATCATTAGCCAAAGTGAGGCGGGGAAATACACTTCACCTACAGGGATGCATAGGAAGTCATGTAGCAGTGGGCGGGAATGGATGAGTACGGGAATGGAGTAATGAATGATAGGGAACAGGAGTATAAGTTACTATAGAGCTTATTTGCAGGTGATAACTTTTTTTTAATTCAAATATTTTTATTCCTACCTCGCGTTGATGTCACAATGGACTAGGAGCGTCCCAGGGAAGGGTATTTTAAAAATACGAATTCTCTCTGGGAAAGTATCCTGTTGTAGCTTTTGGAGGTGGTAGCCTACAGCTAACTTGGGTTGTTTAACTGAAGCAGGAAATGCGGTAAGCCTGCTGGTTTGCCTGCTGGAGACTGGGGAGGCAGGCTGGCTGGCTGTGGTAGTGCTGGCGATTCACTTGAAGAAAAGAGCTGGGGTTTCATAGCCAAGAAAGGCTTTGAGAGCATGAAGGGCACATGGGTTTTAAGAGACTGGTATTCTCTGCCTTTTGGTGGGGGGGGCATTGCTTTGGGAGAACTTTGGTGTCCAACAGTAAGCAGAACAGAAAAACAAGTCAGACTCGTTTGGGTCCAGGATTTCAAGGGGAAGGGGAAGGAGAGGGGGAAGGATCACAGCATCAAGGTACAAGCAGTTCCTGTTTCTAGTACCCAAACCTTTCCTGATAAGTAAAGTTCTTTTGATGTGAACGACTCTGACCTCCTCCCAGTACTCTTGTACTGACACTGTAACACTCCAAGAGCAGTGTCAAAGAATTAGCACAGTCCTCAGCTCTAAATCTGCTCTACATACCCATCCTTGGCGTTTGGGGAGATCATTTATTTCAGTAAGTATTTATGGAGTGCTTTCACATGCCAGCTCTGTGCTGATCTCTTATTTTCTCTCCTCTGGATTTGGAGCATAAAAAGCTCCATAAATACTTATTGACACAGAGACGATTAGAACCTTTCCTCCACGGACATGAACACAAACAATTATCTTTTAAGGTAGGCTGATAGATAAGAGCAGCTAGAGAGAGGACATGTTAACTTGGGTAGGAGGAGGATGGGTCCAATGGAGTCTCAGAAGAAGCGGCATTGAAGTTGGGTCTTGATGCAGAGGAGAGGTTTGCCAAGCAGAGAGACAGCAAAGGCATGGAGATGGAAAGAGAAGAGAAAACAGAGAGAACTTCATGTGGCCTAAGCAGAGAGGGCATGGGAGACAGTGGTAGAAGGCTGAGTCCTCAGAGGTAGATCACAGACATGACAAAGAGTGGATTTTTATTTTTAGGTGGTGAGAAGCCACTGAAAGTTTTTATAAACACACACATCGAGTAAAGCACACAGATCTGTGTTTCGGAAAATAGCTATTGACAATTTGAAGACAAATTAGAGAAATAAGAGTTTGAAAATTGGTAAACCAGTAGGAGGCTGATGCTACAATCTGAGAAAAATTAATGTGTGTTCTAATGAAAGCAGAAGCGGTGAAAATGGCAAGAGACAGATTCAAGGGATCTCCCAGAGAGGGAAGTGACAGGCTTTGACAACAATTTGGACGTGGGGAGTAAGAGAGGGAGGAGCTGATGGTGGTGGGGCTTTGCTGTTGTGGGTAGACATCACAAGAAGAGCAGGCTTGGAAGAGGGGGGCAGGGTGCTGGGGAGATGATCTCATCATCCCAGAAGAAGTCCTGTTATAGGATGCTTGGGCTAGAACATTAAGCACTCCAACAAGTTTTCCAGTCTGATTTTTCCAACTGTGGCTTGAATGTCAAGGTGGACTGAAACTATATGGACATCACAATGTTGATGCTGAGCTTGCGGTGTGGATGCTGATTCAAAGGGGCCGGAGCCGGGCCATTCGGTGTCTCTGGTCGCCTCCCAAAGGCTGCCCATCTCCTGACCAGTGCTATAATGAGTGTGCTGGGTTCTCTGTGGAGCATTTAAGCGAGTTACTGTCCTTCTTGGCCCTGGGCTAGGTACGCTGCTGGGACTGCAAAGCTGCACATCCCTCTTTAGACAACAGCTGCACCTGCTTTCCCCTCTCGCTCAGCTTTTCCCTGGGTGGCTGTTCTATATGCAGAGAGATAGCAAGCACTGGAGACAGGTGATGTTGCTGACTGCAAGGGGAGCAAACCGGCTTCTCGAGGCTGTATGTGCTGGCAGCTCAAGTTGTTAATTCACTCCTCACTGTAATTAAAATTAGAATTTGCCAGGTCCTTGGTCAAATTTTTCTTAGGAATACACATGAATAGCTTGTGATGGAACTGACAGGTTTCTTTAATTGTCACCGGCACAGGCTGATCTCTGATTTTCTCTCCTTTGGATTTGGAGCATAAAAGTAAGCATAGTTTGAAAAATTCAAATCAAGGAAGTAATTGCATAGTACTTGGTCATTTTCTTTCCCCCTTAAGGTCATTTATGGGAAGTTTTTGGAAGGAGGGCTGGTCCCTGTTGGGCTTCATCTAACAGGTAGGTTGTGTTTGGACATAGCTGCAGAATCCATCCATGGCCCAGGCTCCAGAAAAACACGTGGTAGAAGGGAAAGGATCTTGGGAAAACAGTGAAGGAGCATCACAGTAAATAGGCTCATGGGCTGTGTGAGGGAGAGGGAGATGTGGACAATCCACACCAACCCTGTTACCTAGGGCTGGAGGCAGATTCATTTTAAGTGTCAGGACTCTTCCCTCATCTGGGCACCTTCCAAATTTCTGGGGGGAATATGTTGACATGGGTGTGTGTGTGTGTGTGTGTGTGTGTGTGTGTGTGTGTGTGTGTGTATGTAGTTTTAAGAGAGAGAGAGAGAGAGAGAGAGAGAGAGAGAGAGAGAGAGAGAGAAAGAGAGAGAGGCAGGCAGAGAGAGAATCCTAAGCAGGGCTTGAATTCATGAACTGTGAGGGCACAAATATATATATTTGAAACACTTTATATGTTCTCATTCTCAAAGAGGGCTCCCAAACTGTAAACTATAGATTCTATGGAACCTGGATCTACTCTCAATTTATGATCCTAGAAAAAGAAGAGGAAGAAAAAAAATCCTCACATGTAGGGGTTCTTTGTGCTCCTTCTATGCTACATGTTAGCTTTGTCTGGCTCACTATCACCCTATAATCCTAAATTCAGCTATTTTCGAAGCAGGAAAGTTTGGGGGTTGGGTATAGGGGAGGGAGTGGGAGATAGGATTTCAGCTGGCCGCTTTGCTTCTATCATTTGCATAATTCCAGATAAACAAATGATGAAAGCAATGACTATTAGTCATTGTGATACTGCTTTAATTAGTTCAAGCTGACAAAATGGTAAAATGTCATTTGATGCTAGACTCTTTCTTTATGCTTGTTCTGTTTTGGATACATGTGTGAGCTTTACAATTAGTCACCACAACATGGGAAGCACTGTAAAGGAAAAAAAAAAAAAAGGAAAAAGGAAAAAAAGACAAGGCTGTTGAGTGTGATTGTAAAAATGCATTAAGCTCCAACACAAAAGCAGATGAAAACTGGCAATAAGCCTAATGCTTGTGGGGTTTTGGACTCTAGCTCAGTCACTCAAAATTGGCACCAAAGTGTCATTTTCGGGAGGCATAATCAGAATGACCATGTCTCCACAGCCTCTTCAGCGCTGTTGATTCTCTTCTGTTTATTATTAATTTGTCATGTTGTTTCCAAGCATTTCAGCACAATCTTCCCATTTGAAGCCCATTTCTGTTCATTACAAGCTCTGTAGAATCCCCATGGGGTATTGTTGGCAGCTTTACCACACTGGTCTTTCCACTGGTGACAAGGAGAGATGAAGAAGCTCACCCTAGGTCCCACATTTAATCAATACCCGGGACAAAGTTCAGCAGCGGTAGCTAGACTTGCTAGTCCTAAACCTGGCTGCTGCTTCCTGCTTCCATGGCTTTTCTTGTGTGTGCATGTGTGTGTGTGTGTGTGTGTGTGTGTGTGTGTGTGTTTGGGTTTAACCTACAAGTTATTTTTAAAGAAAAGGACCAGTGAAAAAAATGTGTTCTTATCTTAGCTGCCTTGAGTCCCTGAAAAGACTCACAAGGGCTATTTACTGGTGATAAAATACAAGTGCCTTGTTGTGGGATGAGATCAATAAGTAGTGTTCTCTAGCCTTCCTGCTGAACTCTGGGGAGATTAAGTTTGTTCTGCCTTTACTGAGGATTCTTCTCCCTTTAGAAGTGAGCTGTCATGCTCCCATCTAGGTCTTGAGCTGAGTTATGCTGCTGGGACAGATGTGCAGCCCCCCGTGGCTTGGACTCTTTACAACTCCTTTTTTGTGATCAGTCCTGACATCACGGCACTGGACAGTTCAGTAATGGTAATCTTGGGGGTCGTTCTTTCTGGAGACATCTGCTCTGCTGCTTTTGCTGCTTGGTTTGATGTCGTTATAAGCACGCTGTTCATTTGCATCAACAGGGCTACTGATGCTTGTCCTTCATTTGGACCATGAATGTGTAGCGAAAGACTCAGGACTCAATTAATTTAGATATTTCTGAAATTTCTGAATTGCAGCTGGTTGGGGGAGGTAGTACGTCTAGGCTTATTTTCAGTGCAGAATATGGGCAAGTCTGTGCTGTGAGGCTATATGAACATCTGCAAAATGGGCTCTTTATGTTTTTTAAAAAACGTGCACTGTAGTGGAACAGAAGCATAATATAACCCATTAGCATTAGTGTCAGCGTAACAGTCTCTGAATTGCATATTGGTGGGAAAATATTGATAGCAAAGTGTAAACAACTGCAAATGGGAAATGCAATAAAGCTCTCTTCATAGGACTCGTAATTTACAATTAAACAGGCTACATTGAGATGATATGAAGTAGAGGCATGTATGTCCAAAGTAACGGGGAATTTAAGTTAAGACTTGCAGTTTCCCATTGACCTATATGAGGGTAAAAAGAAAAACTAAAGAAAGAAAAT
The DNA here is from genome assembly GCF_018350175.1 of Felis catus. Classification (NCBI taxonomy): domain Eukaryota; kingdom Metazoa; phylum Chordata; class Mammalia; order Carnivora; family Felidae; genus Felis; species Felis catus. The sequence continues at coordinate 96,524,524 of NC_058374.1, forward strand.
AAACTCAGTGTATTATCTGGCCAGTGTGTGGTTGACAATGGTACAAATAATATTTGTTAATCATATTTGGATTTGTGTAAAATGTTCAGTGGTGAATATTCTACCAGTGTATTATTACCCCAGTGTAATTCTCTTAGCAATAAGGTATTTCATAGGTGTGAATATATTCCACAACGAGGGAATATGCAGTTAAAGAGGAGTTTCCTCATAGACAGGCAGCTTTATTTTTGGATGAGAAATGACAGGCTTAGTCTAGTGAGTTTGCATTCACTCTCCCAAAATCCCTAGGGCTCCAGTTTCCTCATCTATAACTTAATGGGTTGACCTAAATCATTATTTTCATTTGCTTTCTATTCTGTCACTCCTGTGCCGTGTAATAAGGTGATAATGGGTAAGATTTACTAATCTGGGTCTTGGGAAAATAGTCAACTTCAGGCTATCATGTGATTATCTGTTGGGTGCTTGGAAACAAAGCAGCAAAATTACAAATTTTTGTCATTCTGAGTTGAGGCTGATACTGGATGGAGGGAAGGGGGAGGCTCCTAGTAGGTACAGTGGCTACGGTTGGAGACATTGATCAGGTACAGATTTGGGGTGGGGACTTGGGGAGGTGGGATCGCTGAAGGCAGAATTGAAGTGAATGCTATTGCTGACTCTCCAGAGTCCTTATTCTTTTCTTCCTTGTCTGCCAACTGTGGAAGAAGAGACTTCTGTGTTTGAGCCTAGCCCTCATGGATCTAGCCCTACAGGATGGTTCGGAGAGAATCCATGTCTGCCCTTTAGCCCCAAGAATAACAATATTCCCTCTCTGAGGTTTTAGAGAGGCTGGTCTGGACATGGATGTGACTGAAGCTCAAAACACCTTTTTACTGGGTATCTTGGTCTGTGGGTATATTCTGAGGAAAATGGCTTCCTGTGTGTCTCAGTTGAGAGGACAATGTCATTACCAGTTTGTAACACTGTTATATGTTAAGCCCCTCATGTTTCGTTGGTAGCTGGTGGAGTGTGGGCAGAAGATTCATGGGTAGAGGGCAGCTTCCAGCATTTGCTTTTATGGCATGGTGGTTGTCAAATACATTGTTTTCCTCTTCCTACAGGCTGAGCAAACACTTTCATGCCTGTGACAGCAGTGTGTGCCTTGGTCCCTGCAACAGGTTTATGGACCACCTGTTCTTCACTGTGATGTCATAGGGCAACAGCAAGAGCAGCAGTGAGTGAAATAGAAAACAGATTTTTTTTTAAATTTTTTTTCCCACGTTTTTATTTATTTTTGGGACAGAGAGAGAGCATGAATGGGGGAGGGGCAGAGAGAGAGGGAGACACAGAATCGGAAACAGGCTCCAGGCTCTGAGCCATCAGCCCAGAGCCCCACGCGGGGCTCGAACTCACGGACCGCGAGATCGTGACCTGAGCTGAAGTCGGCCGCTTAACCGACTGCGCCACCCAGGCGCCCCGAAAACAGATTTTTCAATTCTTCTCTGGAGCCATGTCTCTTAGAAAGAGTGAGTTCCAAAGGTTTCTGGGCTTATGATGGGAAGACATTCTTCAGGTAACAAGTTGAGGACACAGAGTCATTCAAGTTGCATATAATAGGAGAAGTGGCCTGATTTTGAACCCTAAGCTTGTGAGGCAGGACATTTTAGATAGATCCATATGTGAGACAGACTCCCATTTATGACTGTGCTTGCCACGGGCCACTGCATAGGTAAGATCACTTACATGCTAGGCTCACTTATATGCTAGTAAAACTGTCTCTATTTTCTTTCTCAGGAATCCTTGTAGTTCCAGGCTGGGACTGAGAACCTCAACGTTTCTATATAATCGTTTCACTTGTCCTTTGGAAAGAGCCACCAGCACCGTCCCAGCGTTTTAATGATTATTGGGGGCAATATCAAAAAGGGAATCTTCTCTCAACAGAAGGGTGCTTAAAGAAAAGGAAAGTTTAGGGAGTGAACATGGTGTGATCATATCTGTTCATGTGCATTTTGGTGTTCTTTTTTTTTTTTTTTTTTTTTTCTCTTCATAGTATATGCCCATTTCCTGAGCAGTCAGAGCTGTCCTCCTTCGGGAGAATTGGGATTGTGGTAGTGGGAACACAGAGAGAGAACAACAGTCACTGTTTTGTTTGTGACTTCTAAGACAGGCCCTTGAAGTCCATATGAGAAACAGTAGTCTTAAAAGTCAAAGCTTTCTGTTTTCAAGAGCCAAGTTCTACATAAGCTAAGAAAACCATCTTGAGATTCCAAAGGGAAGACCCTGAAGGAAGCTTGGCATATAGTTTATGCCAGAACAATAAATGAAAAAGCAAGAAAGGCAGTGTTCGGAATCCTGGCTGAACATTAGAATTATCCAGGGGAGCTATTAAAATGCCTATTCTGAGGCCTTGCCCTAGGCTGGTTGAGTCAGAATCTCTCAGAGCGCTCAGTGGGCATCAGTACCTAAACAAAACAAACAAAACTGTGGATTTTTCTAATGTGCAAGCCTCAGCTGAGAATAAGTAAAAGTGGGAAGACCATTCTGGTCTAGAATGGGATAACATATTCACTTGGAGGAGGTGTCTGGGGACTGAGATCAGGAGACAAGATCTGGGCAGATCCCATGGAAAGGATCAGTTTCACTGTGAAGAATTGTTCAATCCCACCTACTGTTAACATCAGGTAGTTGTGTGGGATTTGAGGCAATGATATTGCTATCTGACTATGTGACACTCTACGGAATCCTATTACCCATATTCCTCACTCTCTGGGAAGGACATTCCAGTCTAGTGTGTGTCACTCATCCTGAGTTGAATGGCAGAAGTGGCACTCACCTGTGTCTGGGCATAGCTGAGTTCTATCCGAACTTCCCCTGGTGGACATACCCATTTTCAGTGGCCCTGAAAGAAGGTAAACGTGGGAGTATGTTGAGGTTATGCAAAGGGCAGCACCTGAATTTGGAGGAAAAAGGGCTAGACAACATTGAAACTCACTGTTGTTACATGAAGAAAGGGTATCTCAACAAAATCAAATGATGAACACTAGGTGTACTTTAGAAAGAAAATGAAATGTGTGAGCTCAGCCTGTGACTTGCAGTTCTTTCCCCTAATTAGGGGTTACCATGGTGATTTTGAAACAATGCTTGATACACCTGGACATATATTAGGACTTTGTCCTCCAGTAGGGTGCAGTTGAGGTGTTCTTTTTTGAAAATAGATTTAAAATTATAATTAGCACAACTGAGAGTGAAAGGAGGAAATACGAATGAAGACACTTGCAATGTTTCCACTTCCACCATCAAATTTTAAATGGTAAAACTGATTTTTTATTTTTAACGTGGTAAAATGGCTTTGAAGGGTAAATTCAAGACAGTCTTTTTTGCACACAGCATTTAGGGTTTTGAAAAATTTATAGTGATAAAAAGTTCATAAAGATGATAATAGTCATACTGATATGACTTTAATAGTAATAGGGTGATAAAATAGCAAGATGTGTGTTTTATACAAAATATATGGAAAGAAAGACATAGAAAGGCTCACTAGGGGAAGTTGGGGATTATTGAAGCCTCCTCAGTGTCCATGTGTAACCTTTATGAATGGAAATAGTTTCAGCCAGAACAGGATATTTAATTTTTATGAAGAAGGAGCCTCAGGAATGTCACAGGTGGTGGTGATGCTGAACAGGAAAACATAATTCCCTGTGCCTTGTGCCAAGTAGACTGCCATTGAGATCAACGGCACTGTGCTTTCCAAAGCACTGCTGGATCAGGTCCTTATTGGAGATCAAATTAGACTATTATGAGAAATAGTCTTACTTAATGAGAATATAATTATTTTTATTGTGACTAGTAACAACCATAATGCAAGTGACAGAGTGTGTTAAGGAGCTGGCTGGCTTGGTAATCAGGCTGGGAGTTCTCTGCTGCCCACTCTCCACGGACCTTAGTTTTTTCACCTATACACTAAGACAGTCATTTCAATGGCTATCACGGTGTTTTGGCAGAAATGGTAAATGAACATGGTGCAGAATTTAAATGTTCTTTAACTTTTAATTAAACTAAGAAGAAGATAAAGAAGGAGCAGTAATTCTTGATGTAAGGGGCGAAGCTTAAATTAATCAGAAGATTTCTATAGCAGTGTGTTCTTTCCAAAGTTTTTTTTTGTCTGCCATGTGAAATTACAGGATGCCCACTGAAGTTTGAATTTCAGATAAACAACAAGTTTTTAAAGTGTATGCATATCCCATGCAATATTTGGGGTGTACTTATATATTTATACATGTGGGGCCCACTTCTACTAAAACATAGAATACCATATGTTTTATCTGGTGACTCTAAATAGGGCATGAGCAGGGCCTCAAGGAAAGTTTTTATGTATAAAATATCTTCTCCCACTGGCTGCTTTTGTGCTTGAAATTCTACTGTTAAACCATTTCCATGAGTTATTTTATCTTAGTTTATTCTATAGCCTCTGCAAGAGGCTGCAAGAGAGTCTCCTGTGACCTGTAGGCTTAGCTCTGTCACTTATTCTTGATGAAGGCAGACGATATGTTTGAAGGTTTAGAATGACCAGCAGTGGGTTCTGGAATTGTATTTGTGGTCATGGTCTCAACTTTTGGGGTGCCTTGGCTTCTTTTTTAGCTGTACTTGCTCACCACACATTTGCTGAGCCCATCTTTGCCTGGCACTGTGCCAAAGAGGTACTAATGGAGTACTAGGTAAGAGGGCTAATGAATAAGGATTCTAGCCTTTAATGAGTTTATAGTCAAAACCATCAGTAGCTGATACTTCTGCTATAATACAAGGGCTGCATTAGAAGTAGGCTCTGGATGCCATGGTGTAAGTGAGATGAACCCTCAAACCAGATTGCGGACATTGGGGAAAACTTCTAGAGAAGGTGATGTTTTAATAGAGTTCAAATGATAATCAGGAATTGACCAGCTGGGGGAGTGTAAAAAAGGAAGGAAGGGCCTTCTAAGCAGGGATTAGCACCTGCAGCCAAAAGAGAGAATACCATGTGTCCAGAGAATTACAAGTAGTGGGTTAAGCTGACATCTACAGTTTCTATTAGGTTGGGGTATAGGGTGTTGACAGGTAACTCTGCTCTAGCAGGAGATAGTCATAAGGATGTCTTTGTCATGCTGAATTCCTCACCCACCATTCTCACGTTGATTGACCTCGCCTCTGTCAGCTTTCTCTTTAGTGTTCTTGGCAGTTCTGTGGAGGCTAGAGTGTTGTTTTAACCCCCTTTGGCAGGACTTGTATCATTCTGCTTGGCTCTTTCTCATCCCTCCTTGGTCGTGATGGTAGTAATGGGTTGTATGTGTGCTTGGGGAGAGGGGAGGATCAGGAGTGAACTAGGATCCTATCTTGAATTAGTCAATACATAGTGTTGAGAAATCCAATAGAGCATCCCAAGTACTTTCAAGTGTTTTCACTGGTTAATTGTTGTCATCATGTTCAATTATCAGATCAAAATGTCTTTGCTGTTTTTGATGAACTTACTGACACTTAAATTGACCACTGACTTTTGGAACTAAAGATTGGGCAGATTAACACTGTCTTTAAAGGAAACAGCAGCCTCTAGCCAGGTTCCTAGACCCTGTTCTGTGCAGTTTAAGTTGCCTATAAGGTCCTGACCTATGTTATCTTGCCATACCTCAAAGCTGAGTTTCTGGATCAGCCAGGTGAGAAATGGTGGGGGAGAAGAGGCACTCATTGCTTCCAGGGAGAACATATAAAGTGGGAGGAGGCTGAATTTCTAGAGGGCCATAGCAAGACTCAGTGGGATGACGGTGGTTTTTGCCAGGCTCTCTTTGAGACTTGAGACTGACTTTTTTTTTTTTTTTTAATGTTTATTTTTGAGACAGAGAGAGACAGAGCATGAACGGGGGAGGGTCAGAGAGAGGGAGACAGAGTCTGAAGCAGGCTCCAGGCTCTGAGCTGTCGGCACAGAGCCCGACGCAGGGCTTGAACTCACAGACCGTGAGATAGTGACCTGAGCCGAAGTCCGCGGCTCAACTGACTGAGACACCCAGGCGTCCCTGACACTGACTGTTTTTTATCTCTGATCTTCCTCTTATGATTTTGGCTGGTCTGTCTCTATTGGTATCACATCCAGCTATTAGCTTCTCTTAATTGTGAGCTGATTGCACTATTGTTTTTGACAATGCCCTGGGGCACAACTTGTTCGGAGTCTGATCCAATTAAAGTTAGGCCTTTTTGCCCAGGTAGTCCTTCAAGGCCTTTTCTGACCCCAGGAGAGCTCTACTTAGCTTTTTCTTTCCCTGGCTCTCTTAAACTCTTAGTCAGTCTAGTGTTTTACCTGTGGCTGTCAAGGATCTACCAGCCTCCTCTTAATTGCACACCACAGAGATTTCCATTGTTTTCAATAATGCCCTCTCACTGTTGCAAATAAAGTCAGTCCTCTTAGAGAGAGCTACAGGGCTCTCCATCCTAAAGGCCTGCTTCTCTCACTGGGAAGAATGTCCATGTTGCTATTCTGGAGCTGGGGTCATGACAGTGGCCCACTTCTCTCAGAGAGACAGGCATATTCTATGAGTGGGGGTTGGGGATGTGTGGTAGTGCCTGGTGTCCTCATCTTGTCCCTCCTGGTGTGGAATGTCCCCCATGATAGAGCTGAGGTGATGGTGAGGAGGGGCCCAGTATTCTCTGTCTGCCATGCCTGTGATACAGCTCCTACTCTTCTAGTGGGTGCTGGTGGAGAATGGGAACTTCAGACCTCTTTTCTACTCTTGCTTGGAATAGTTTCTGCAAATATAGATCAGGAAATGGGGAATGGGTGTGATAAATGCTGCCAGACTCTCCCTTCCAGAAAGAAACCAGCACCATAGCCTGGGAGCTGGGGAAATATGGAATTCTCTCTTCTTGGCTGCACCTGCCTGGAGAAGAGCTTCCATCATACTGAGCTGTTCCTACTAAGATTTATTAGGTTTTCTTGGATAAATGTTTCTCCATTTGCTATTTGCCTTTAGGACAATTTCCACAGACTTTCAATTGTTGTTTTTAAATATAATTTTCTACAGTTACGCTACTTTCGCACGGGAGAAGGTCCACAGAGATCCTCCTAGCACCATTCAGAAGCGTCTCTTTTTTTTTTTTTACATCATTTTAAAAAATGTTATGAATTCCATCTTGAGAAAACTATACTTTATTCCACTTCTCTTTTTGTTTTGGGCATTTTAATTATAACACAATAAGAAAACTGTTGTGGTCATCAGGGTAGCTTGATCTTCACATAAATCTGTCTTTTAGGTCTCTTGAAGTTCTGTAGATGGTTCTATGCTAGCTTCTAGCTGGAGTCTCGCTAATGGTCCACAAGGGCTTCCTAGTAAGTATCATTTTTTTCTTCAAATCTGCTTTCACAACATCAATTTTATGTAATAGCCCAAAGAAGATTCCTTAGCTTCCACTGTTTCAAAGACTTCAGTCCCTTCAGTATGATCCATTTCATCCTGTTTGCTTTATGAAAACCTCTTTCAGTCCTCAGCTCATTTGCGTAGCAAAGGTGATTTTGAAGTGAGTTAGTGATTAGGCTTTTCCAATTTCTCCAGTTCTAGAATTTCTCCATGCTATCTGTTTTCTCAGCTTTTGCCCCAGTCAAGTAGTACCCAAATATTTTAAACAAGAAACTTAATAGCACGTGATTTCCATAAAAAGTAAGAATTGTTTCTTCATGTGCTTTGGGAGTTGAGTGGAAATTCCTAAAAGTCATTTTTTCCTACTTTAAAATTTCCTCTAAGGAAATTCCTGATGCTGATCATATTTAAAAATTTTTCTGCTATATTAGGCATTCCTCATTTCTGGAGGTATACCACAATTATAAGGTCACAATTTACAATAAGGACTGTGTATTAATAAAGATATTTAGGAATTAGGTGTGTTTATACCTTAGTTATATAACTGGCTAGACTAAATTGAGAAACCAAATTCCCTGTCTTGTTTAAACATCCAAGGAAACACATGTGTTCAGCTGTCATCCTTGTCCTTATTTCCTTACTGTTAGACTATTTTAATCAGCAGAGTTCTCTCTTTTTCATTTCTCAACTATTGAGGAAACAATAATATAGTAACAATCATCACAAAGACCTGTTTGGTCATTCAAACCCTTCTGTGTTTATAGGGAAATGTTACTTATTCTGTCATGTTACACTTCAAATACTGCTTTAAGTTTATGGTTTCCAACTCCTTTGCAGAAAGTCTCTTCTCCAACTGCTGTGGTCTATTCATTTTCCCCTGAGTATGTAATGTCCATTCTCACCTCTTGTTCCTGCTTTGCTACTTCCCCATCTGGATTGCTTCCCTAATCAGTTTCCATCTGTTACTCCTAATTATTTTTCAAAGCATGACATAATAACATGGGGAAGCTAATCTTTCCAGATATAAGTCTATTTTAAATGAAGTAAAATTAAATCAATGGTGCAGAAAACAGAGGTGTGCGATAGATCTGAACACATAGAAAATTCGGGGGTGCCTGGGTGGCTCAGTTGGTTAAACGTCCGACTTTGGCTCAGGTCATGGTCTTGCTGTTTGTGAGTTCAAGTCGCATGTCTGGGTTTGTGCTGACAGCTCTGTGTCTCCTTCTTCTCTGCCCTTCCCCTGCTGCAACTGTCTCTCTCTTTCCAAAAGAAATAAACATTAAAAAAATTTAAGCACATAAAAAATTTTGTATATGAAAAAGTAGCTTTCAAATTAAGTGGAAAGTTTGGTTATATACATGGCTGCTCATTTGAAAACAATGAAGCCATAGTTATACCTCACTCTTTTGCTAGCAAGGAAGCCCTACTTGTCTGGACTTCTGTTTCCATGAGAGGATTTATTTGTATACGATAATCCTCATGACCTCTTTTGGCCTGCCTCACTCCTTCCTCCTCAAGGAAGAAGGTATGACTTGCCTGATGGAGGGATTTTGGAAAAGGGTCTAAGCAGGCTCAGTTCTGCTCCTTTAGGGCTCCTCTCTTTTGTGGTGGAGTGGTCTGTTTTCAGGATGTGTTCTTGTCTGCTTTGCTACTACTAGAGAGGCCTGCAGTTTTGCAAATCTGCCTGAGCTGAGTGCTGTTTACTTAAGGGACTGTATAGTGGCAATAGGCTGAACTGCATTTTACAATTTAATCTTATCTGCAATAAAGCTGATCTAAAAAATATGCATCTCTCTGATAACAGCATCTACTTATCAACTGGCTTTGAACTTGGAGTAAGAAAGGAATATGATTACTTATCAGTTTAAAATCTCCATATCCAAACCTAAAAAGCTATTAAAAAAAAAGAAGGAGAAAATAAAGCTTCTGTCCATCAAGGCTCAGCACTTCTCTCATCATGGAAGGTCATGGCGAAATCTTTTACTTTCTATCAACCATCCGTTGATATCCATCACTCAGCACTTATGTCTTGCTCTGTGTTTTTCATAGTTTTAGTTGTGCTGCGTAGTCTTTGCTGGAGTGTTAACTTGAAGGAAGACAGTGTTTTAGTCATCTTTGAACACCTGAAGTGCTTGCCAAAGAGTAGATGCTCAATAGACACCAAGTGATATCAATTGTGTTGAATGGCTCTTTTATGATTACTTCAAACTAGTTTCTGATGCAGTGACTTTTCTTAAATAATAATGTTATTGAATTTATTTTGTACTTTACAATTTTCAAAGTGCATTTCAAATGACATGGCTTACTTAATCTTTAAAGAATCCTATGAGATAGGCAGAACAAATCTTATTTCCATTTCTTAGATATGACAAAAAGATCTCAGAGAGGTGAATTACTTGCTCAGGGTCACAGTGCTTATAAATGACAAAATCCAGTACTTCTAATTCCTGGGGGATAATTCTTTCATCCTGCCACAACCATCTCTTGTATGATGGTGAAAACCTCAGGTGACTTTCCAGAAATGTAAAGAACCCCACAGCATTAGAAAATATATGACATTTCCGAGGCACCAGTTGAAATTTGATGTGAAATTCCATCTGACATGTTTGTAGCAGCTTTAATTATATAATCAATTTAAAAACAGAGTATTTAAAGCATCCACAGAAATCGCTGGACACAACTAATTTCATCCATAAACCAGACATTTTGCACCTCAATTTTCACTCTTCAGTTCTGTTTTGTGAACTAATTGGCAACACTTGATGAAAATTTAAGATGTAGACAGACTATAACAGGTGGAGCAATCACATCTTCACAAGGAAATTAATTTATACACACACACAAATACACACGCATATTCACAGGCTCTGATCCTGCCAAGAAAGGAGCCCCAACAGTGTGGTTAGCTGCAATTATGGCTAAGTGTCATAAAACAATTTTGGCATATTATGGTGCCCACAGGAATCACAGGGATCTCTTTGTTCTTGGTCTTCTAAGCACGTTTCATTCTCATATGAATTCATCCTTGCAAGTTTTCTTTGTTCTATTTTCTTTGTCAGAAAAGTAATTTGACTACATCCTGCTACTCGTTTGGTGATTTGGGGATGTCGTGAAAGCAGCTATCTTGCAAGCTGGACTAGAACAAAGTGTGTCAGTATGATTTATAGGAACTGCTGTGATTCTCAGCTATGATGAACAGACAATTCCATACATGACAGTGGATATGCACAAATGCCTTTTTGCAAGAATGGCTTTACTTGAATTTCCTGAAAGTTTTTTTTAATGCTTCTGTAATTACATGGTTATTATTGAATACTGGGGAGAAGTGGTCTTTGATTACCTTGTACCTTCTTTTTGGTGAATTCTGATGTGAATTTTTCTGGGTTGACAATTCCAATAAATGAATGAATGAGTGAATGAATGAATGAATGAATAAATGAATGGATAAATAAACCTGTCTAAGACTATAGAACTGACTGAAAAGAGTCCAGTGACTAAACATAATTTTCTCTAACATGTAATGTGGAGCGTATTAGGTACATTGTATGAGGTAAAATGTGTGATTTGTACTAAGAAAAGTCAAATGTCTCAGACTATGAGTCTGGAGTTCTATCTTGTCCAGCAAGAGAGTGGATGCAGAAATGAAAACCAGAGAGGCTAATGTCTGGGAGGAGACAAGAGCCCTGAACAGGGGTTTTGTCTCTGTATTTATTGAGCTCTCAAGATTTTACATACACGGTGAACGTGAAGAAGAAAACAATCAGATAGTAGCCATTAACTTGATTGTGTAAGAAGCAAAGGGTTTGGGGGGCAAGTGGCGTATCAAGTTGTGATCAAAGCATAATGATATATTGGCTCTAGGTGGAAAGTGTTTTTTTTTTTTTTCCTTTTGTAGGCAATATGGCTAATTAGCTCTTATCTCTAAAGGTTCAGCTTGTGGGAACATGCACCCTCAGGGTTAACAAGGCACCCTTCTTGCTAGCTAACATTGGGTGCTTTTGCCCTGCAGCAGCTTTCTGCCCTAAGCCTTGTTAACCCATTCGTGCAAGAGTACAGAATTCTCAAACTTATTTCCCATAGTAAAAATTGCTGATAAGTCCTCATAGTTCATTCTTTCATATAGCAAGATTGAGAGGAAAAAGAGACTTTATTATTATAGAATGTTCCATTCAACTCTTCAGTAAGATACATTAGGAAAAAGGCACTGTACATGAACCACCCAGTGACTGTTTATTTTTGAAACCAATATAGTTTCTAATAGAAAATGGAAATATACCAAATACCAATATACCAAATAGAAAATGGTATATGTTTAAGAAATTTCCATTGCTGTTTCTCTATTTCTAAAAATCAGAGTCATGTGTATCAGCTTGGCATGTGTATGTTTTTTTTTTATTTTTTATTTTTTAAAACATTTTTTTTTTGAGAGACAGAGACAGAGCATGAGCAGGGGAGGGACAGAGACAGAGGGAGACACAGAATCCGAAGCAGGCTCCAGGCTCTGAGCTGTCAGCACAGAGCCTGATGTGGGGCCTGAATCCAGGGAACCGTGAGATCATGACCTGAGCCAAAGTCGGTTGCTTAACTGACTGAGCCACCCAGGCACCCCAGGCATGTGTATGTTGTTTTAAAGCAAGATGATTAGAGTTGTGTTGTATATTCACAAAGAAGGACACCTATGTTTTTCCCCGTTCAAAATAAAACCTGATTATAAATAATATATGTTCATTGTAAAGAAACCCCAAATACACAGTATAACACACACTACACACTAAACACATACACACAGACACACAAAGAAGGTAAAGAGTATGTGAAATGTATCTTATCACTCAAAGACAACAATTGCTAATATTTTGACAAGTATCTTATCAGACCTATAACTATACGGTCAGAAACACAAACATATTTACTAAAATTGGATCAAACAAAATATGTAATCTTTTAAGATTCATTAACATATTGTGATCATTATTCTATATCAATAAATATAGATTTTTATTTTCATTACTAATGTTTGCAGTGTGTTCCAGTGTGTGGATACTCCATAAATACTTTAGTTCTCCATTGATGGATTTTAAATTATTTTCAGTTTTGAGCCTTTTTATAAATAACATTGGTTCAAAGACACAAACATATATATACTATATATATTATATACATATAGTATATATATTATATATAGTGTATATATATATAATATATATATATATATAATATATATATAATATATATATATAATTGTACAATTCATTTAATTAATTTTTATTGGGTATTTTCTATGTGCCAGACATTATTCTAAGTGTTGGTGGTATAGCAGTAAGTAAGACCATTAAGATCTCTGCTTTTACAGAAGAAGAAGTTAAGATAGTGGAGTAGTAGGGGAACCTGGGGTTGTCTCATCCCTCGAACACAGCCAGATCAACATCAAATCATTTTGAACACCTAGGAAATTGATCTGAGGATTAAGAGAACAATCTGCATAATTTGAGGGAGAGAACATAGCAGGTGTCTGGTGGAGAGAGGGGAACGGAGGGGGCGGGGAGAAAAGCTGCAGTACTGGAGAGGGTTGGGAACCCTTTTCTCAGAGAGGAGAAAGAGAGAGAGGGAGAGAGAACAGCACATCAGGCTCACACAAGAAAAACACTCCCCCAAAACCATTGATGGGGTAATTCATGAGGACCTGACTATGGCAAGTTTTTGCAAACAGTGGAGCTGAAATTCTGAACTTTTGGAAGTCTGTGCCATTCACTGGAGTAGGTCCCGGTGGATGGCGGTTCTCCTGGAGAGAAGGGGAAGCCTGGGAGTGGACGGGGGACAGCATGGTGTGGAGGTCCCCTGGGTCACACTGGGCCAGAATGCCCCCCTTCCTGAAGTGCATTTGGAAGAGAGTATATTGCATCTCTAAGGACAAAAGGCCTGGCTGGCACCTTTGAGCAGCTGTTCAACAGCAGGGAACAGAAACACATGCAGAGGGCAGATAAAGTGGTTGCAGCTTTTCGTTGTGCTTCACCATAAGCCCCAGGCACCTGTGTGGCTGTGCAATTGCTTTTTCTGGGACAGAAAGGTGCCAGGTGCACTGCTGTGACACTCTCCTCTGGAGAAGAGGAGGGGGTTCAACCTTTGCGGGTCCTTTGAGATTTGCAGTTTTGAATACCAGTTGTGCACCAGAGATAAAGCACAGGAGAGCTGTAGCGGCAGGCAGGTCAGTGACCTGGGCACAGAAGGGTTGAGGGCAGGGATCTAATGGTAGCCTGGGACACAGGTGGGGATTGTTTGCTTGTATGTGAGGGCTACCTGAACAGTGGTGGGTGCCAGCTCTCCTCTCTGAGGACAAGAGAGCTGGGTGATGTCATCCCCCACCCACCAGCATGGTATGGCTTCAGTGAACAACACAGCATCCTCAGTGGAGAATGGAACTGTTTACACCAAGCCCCGCCCCCCTGTGCCCTGCAGGGGCATCTTTTACTAGGGCAGGTCTGACTGTGAGCCAGCACTGTGGGCATCTCCCCCAGAGGACCAGCACAGGCACCCTGCATGCACCAAGTCTACTGATCACAGCTCTCCAAAGCATCAGTTTTACTTCTGGTAGAAATAAGACCAGGTTTTTTTTGTTTTTGTTTGTTTGTTTTCTGAATCAGGCTTATAGTATTTTGTTCATTTGTTTGTTTTTTTCATTTCCTTTTTTTCATTTTTTGGATCAGATTCTTTCTTTCTTTCTTTCTTTCTTTCTTTCTTTCTTTCTTTCTTTCTTTCTTTCTTTCTTTCTCCTTCAAATCAGGCTTAAGGTTGTTTTATTGTTGCTGTTGTTTTGTTTTTTGCACCTTTTCCTTTTCTCTTTTTTTGGATCAGCCTTTTTTAAAAATTTATTTTTATTTTTTAAACAAGGCTTATTTTAACAAGTCAAAGCACACCTAGTTAAAGGTCCAAACACTCCCCACTACAAGCAAGGAGGAACTCTGCAGAGGACTGACCCTGGGGGGAAAGAGCAGCCAAACCACAATAGCAGAGTGCACACAGCATATACCCAGAAACACTTCCTGAGGCTCCAGGCTCCAGGCAGTGTATAACCCCTTCTTAATATAGCATTACTCTAAGGAGCAGGAAACAGAACAAGCTTTCATAACATGCAAAGGACATAAATCTAGACAAAATGACAAAACAGAAGAATTCTCCCCCAAAGAAAGAGCAAAGAAACCATGTCAGGGATTTGCTCAAAACAAAAGAAGTAATATGTCTGCACAAGAATTTAGAATAGCAGTCATAAGAATACTAGCTGGGCTTGAACAAAGCATGGAAGACACCAGGGAAACACTTGTTGAAGAGATAAAAGACCTAAAAACTAGTCAGACTGAAATAAAAAAAATGCTATAACTGAGATGCAAAGCCGACTGGATGTAATCAATGAGGATGGAAAAAACAGAGGATTGAATAGATGATATAGAAGATAAAATTATGGAAAATAATGAAGCTGAAAAGGAAAAGGAAAGAAAACTGGTAGATCATGAAGATAGACTTAGGGAGGTCAGCAATTCCATAAAGTGCAATAATATCCATATCATAGGAGTCCCAGATGACAAACAGCTGGAAAAAGTGACAGAAGGTTTATTCAAGCAAATTATAGCTGAAAACTTCCCTAATCTGGAGTAGGAAACAGGCATTCAAGTCCAAGAGGCACAGAGAACTCCCCTCAAAATCAACATATGTCAACACCAAGACATACCATAATGAAATTTGCAAAATAAAAAGATAAAGAGAACATTCTGAAAGTACTTAGGGACAAAATGTCCTTAACCTACAAGGGTAGACACATAAGGTTAGCAGCAGACCTGTCCACAGAAACTTGGCAGGCCAGAAGGGAGTGGCAGGATATATTCAATGTGCTAGATGGGAAAAATATGCAGCCAAGAATACTTTATGTAGCAAAGATTTCATTCAGAATAGAAGGAGAGATAGTTTCAAAGACCAGCAAAAACTAAAGGAGTTTGTGAACACTAAACAAGCTCTCCAAGAATTATTAAAAGGGACCCTTTAAATTGGGGAAGGGAGACCAAAAACAACAAAGACTAGAAAGTAACAGAGACAATTTACAGGAACAGAGACTTTAGAGGTATTACAATAGCACTAAATTCATATCTATCAATAATTACTCTGAATATAAATGGACAAAATGATCCAATCAAAAGGCATAGCTTATCAGAATGGATAGTAAACAAGACCCATAGATATGCCACTTATAACAGACTCATTTCAGACCCAAAGACACCTCCAGATCACAAAGAGCAGGTGGAGAACCATTTGTCATGCTAATGGACATCAGAAGAAAGCTGGAGTAGCCATACTTTTATCACACAAACTAGATTTTAAAACAGAGACTGTAATAAGAGATGAAGAAGGGCACTATATCATAATAAAGGGATCTATCTAACAATAAGATCTAACAGTTATAAATATTTATGCCCCCAGCTTGGAAGCAGGCAAATATATAAATCAATTAATAACAAACCTAAAGCAACTCATTGATAATAATACAATAATAGTACTTGGCTTTAACACCCCACTTACAACAATGTACAGATCATCTAAGCAGAAGATCAGCAATGGAATGATAGCTTTGAATGACACAGTGGACCAGATGGACTTAACAAATATATTCAGAGCATTTCATCCTAACGTAGCAAAATACAGATTCTTTTTGAGTGCACATGGAACATTCTCCAGAATAGATCACATACTGGCCTCAACCAGTACAAAAAGATTGAAATCATACCATGCATATTTTCAGATGACAATGCTATGAAACTTGAAGTCCAACCACAAGAACAAATTTGAGAAGATCACAAATACATGGTGGTTAAAATACATCCTACTAAAGAATGAATGGGTTAACCAGGAAATTAAAGAACTAAAAAAAAATAAATACGTAGTAGCCAATGAAAATGAAAGTATGACAGTCCAAAACCTTTGGGATGCAGCAAAGGCAGTCATAAGAGGAAAGTATAAGCATGCCTGGGGCTCAGTCAGTTAAACATCTGACTTTTCATTTCGGCTCAAGTCATGATCTCATGGTTGTGAGCTCAAGCCCCACATTGGGCTCTGCACTGAGCACAGAACCTGTTTAAGATTCTCTCCCACCTTCTCCCTCTTCCCCTCCCCTACTTCCTTTCTCTGTCTCTCAAAAAAAAAAAAAAAAAGGGAAGTATATAGCAATTCAGGCCTTCCTGAAGAAGGAAGAAAAGTCTCATATACACAACCTAAACTTACACCTGAAGGAGCTGGACAAATCACAGCAAATAAGGCCAAAAATCAGCAGAAGAAGGGAAGTAATAAAGATTATAGAAGAAATAAATGATATAGAAAATAACACAGTAGAACAGATCAGGAAAACTAGGAACTGGTTCTTTGAAAGAATTAAAATTGATAGCCCCCTAGCCAGACTTATCAAAAAGAAAAGAGAAAGGATCCAAATAAAATCATGAATGAAAGAGGAGAGATCACAACCAGTACTCTAGAAATACAAACAATTATAAGAGAATATTATGAGAATCCTATGCCAACAAATTGGGCAATGTAGAAGAAATGGATATATTCATAGAGACATATAAACTACCAAAACTGAAATAGGAAGAAATAGAAAATTTGAACAGACCCATAACCAGTAGAGAAATTGAATCAGTAATCAAAAATCTCTCAACAAACAAGAGTCAGGGCTGGATGGATTCCCAGAGAAATTCTTCCAGATATTTAAAGAATAATTAATACCTATTTTTTTGAAATTGTTCCAAAAAAATAGAAATGGAAGGAAAACTTCCAAACTTGTTCTATGAGGCCAACATTACTTTGATTCCAAAACCAGACTAAGACCACTAAAAAGGAGAATTATAGACCAATATCCCTGATGAACATTGATGCAAAAATTCTCAACAGGATACTAGCAAATTGAATCCAATAGTACATTAAAAGAATTATTCACTACAGTCAAATGCGATTTATTATTGGGCTGCATGTGTGGTTCAATATCCACAAATCAATCAGGGTGGTACACAATATTAATAAAAGAAAGGAGAAGAACCGTATGATTCTCTCAATAGATGCAGAAAAAGAATTTGACAAAAAACAGCATCCTTTCTTGATAAAACCCTCAAGAAAGTAGGGATGGAATGAGCATACCTCAACATCATAGAGGCCATATATGAAAGAGCCACAGCTAATATCATTCTCAACGGGGAAGAACTGAGAACTTTCCCTCTAAGGTCAGGGACATGACAGGGATATCCATGCTCACCACTAGTACTGGAAGTGCTAGATTCAGCACTCAGACAACAAAAAGAAATGCATCCAAATCAGCAAGGAAGAAGTCAAACTTTCACTCTGCACAGACGACATGATACACTAAATAGAAAACCATTAGAAAGACCACTAAAAAATTGCTAGAACTGATGCATGAATTCAGCAACATCAC
The DNA here is from genome assembly GCF_018350175.1 of Felis catus. NCBI lineage: Eukaryota > Metazoa > Chordata > Mammalia > Carnivora > Felidae > Felis > Felis catus. The sequence continues at coordinate 96,542,338 of NC_058374.1, forward strand.
AGGATATAAAATAAATGTGCAGAAATCTGTTGCATTACTATACACCAATAATGAAGGAGCAGAAAGAGAAATCAAGGAATCGATCCCATTAACAATTGCACCAAAACCCATAAGATATTTAAGAATAAACCTAGCCAAAGAGGTAAAAGATCTGTACTCTGAAAACTATAGAACACTTATGAAAGAAATTGAAGAAGACACAAATAAATGGAAAAAAATTCCATGTTCATGGATTGGAAGAACAAATACTGTTAAATGTTGATAGTACCTGAAGTGATATACCCATTTAATGTAATCCCTGTTAAAATAACACCAGCATTCTTCATAGAATAGCTTCTGAATAGCCAAAGTAATATTGAAAAAGAAAAGCAAAGCTGGAGGCATCACAATTCTGGACTTCAAGTTGTATTACAAAGCTGTAATCATCAAGACGGTATGGTACTGGCACAAAAACAGACACATAGATCAAAGGAACAGAATAGAGAACCCAGAAATGGGCCCACAGCTATATGGTTAACTCCTCTTCAACAAAGCATGAAGGAATATTGAGTGGAAAAAGACAGTCTCTTCAACAAATGATGTTGGGAAAACTGGACAGCAACATGCAGAAGAATGAAACTGGACCACTTTCTTACACCATAGACAAAAATAAGTTCAAAGTGGATGAAAGACCTAAATGTGAGACAGGAAACTGTCAAAATCCTAGAGGAGAACACAGGCAGCAACCTCTTTGACCTTGGCTGTAGCAACTTCTTACTAGACATGTCTCTGGAGGCAAGGAAAACAAAAGGAAAAATAATTGGGATCTTATCAAGATAAAAATCATCTGCACAGCAAAGGAAACAATCAACAAAACTAAAAGGCAACTTAAAGAATCAGAGAAGATATTTGCAAATGATATATTGGATAAAAAGGGCTAGCATCCATAAAGAACTTATCAAACTCAACATCCAAAAAATAATAATCCAGTTAAGAAATGGGCAGACATGAACAGACATTTCTCCAAAGAAGACAAACAAATGGCTAACAGGCACATGAAAAAATTCCCAACATCACTCATCATCAGAGAAATAGAAATCAAAACCACAATGAGATACTACCTCTCATCTGTCAGAATGGCTAAAATTAACTCAGGAAAACAGATGTTGGTGAGGGTGAGGAGAAAGGGGAACCCTTTTACACAGTTGTTGGGAATGCAAACTAGTAGCCACGTTGGAAAGCAGTGTGGAGGTTCCTCAGAAAGTTAAAGACGGGGCTATCCTATGATCCAGTAATTGCACTAGGTATTATCCAAAGGATAAAAAAAATGCTGATTTGAAGGGGCACATGCACCCCTCTCATTTCTTCAATAGGTTATATAATTACTTTTGACCACCTTCAAGGTCAAATCAGAAATCTAACTTCAGCATAACATATTGAAAAAAACTTATTTTTAAATTATTTTCTTGTTTTCTTCAGGCATACTAATTAGCTCTATATTGGATTTGTGTGGCTTTTCCATCATAGCCACCATTTTCTCTTTAATTTCTTTCTCATTGTCCCTTTCCTCTTTATTTCTGTGAGACTTTTGCAAGTCTGTCCTCTACATTATAGATTTTGTTTTTTGGACTTTTCTTTTGCTTTCTGCTGCTTCAAATGATGTTTTCCAATGGTGTATCTTTCCCTAATGTCTTGACTTTCCTTTGCCACTTCTCTTTTCATCTTTTTATTTTTTGGTCATATCTCACCTTTCATCTCTTGTTTTACAGAGTTCTTGATTTCTCTAATTTCCTTTAGAGGCCAAATTATTTTCTTAAATATTTCTTACCTGAATTATATCTTCCCAATTGTGTTCTTTTTCTATCATTTTTATGCAATGCTTTCATTTTTGTCTTTATTTGGGGGACAGCATTTTTCCATAGATCTCATGTTTATTTTCTTTTTTTCTCTGCCATTTATTCCTTACCTGAGGGACAGTCTCTCTAGTTATGTTACATGCTCATATTCTTGGCCAAGGTTTATTGACTTTCTGCTTCTATGACTCTTAGTTGAGTATTTCTATGAATTAAACTGGCGGTCTAGGTCAGGCAGTGGCTCTCATATTGTCCACAAAACACCACCAGCAGCAGAAGTTTGCGAATTTATTAGAAATGCAAATTATTGGGGCCTTCACTCCAGATCTCTTGAATAAGAATATTTGGGGTAGGACCATGAAATGTGTATTTTAAGAAATCCTGGAGGTGATTCTGAAGCCATATGAAGTCTGAGAACTACTGTTTATATGTGTATATTTCCCCACCCTCCCCCTAACGCCAGTGGCTCCCATCTTACTTATGTTCATGTCACATTTCTAAATATTAGAATTTTGTGGCAATATATTTGAAGTGTATTACACACTTCCTTGGTAGTGTTTAGTGTTATATTGTTGTTTTAGTAAGAGTGTTTACTAGTCTGGCATTTTTTTCTCATATATTTAATACCATAATTTTTTTGGTTTGTTTCAGTTAACGCAAAATCTTTTTTGGTTCCTCTCATTTGTCATTTATTATACCTTTTATGTCTCATTGATTGAAAATTGTATCAGTGTTGTATGATCTCCTTATTTTAGTTGCAGATAGACATTGCTATCAATAGTGTGTGTTGTCAGTTGTAGCACGTAAAAATTTTCACACTGATCCAAATTTGGAGAGACATCTGTGGTATTAAGTATACATTGGTGTTCTGTTATACACATTTAAGAACCAGTGATTTATATTATGTTATATTGATTTTTATGATGGATAAGGAGAGAACGAGGGCTATGCCTCAACATATTGAGCTTTTCTTTTGTGGATTATTTATGCAAAAATTAGAATTATACTGGAAGTTTAGCTTTTTGGATTTGAGAACATATCCTCCCTGTTGTGGGTGGAGGTTGTTTATTCCCTCTATTTAGGAATGAGTTGGCTAATTTGATGCAATGTCAAATTAAAAAGAGCCCCCACAGGGATGGATTATAAAGGAACCTGGGAAAACTTTTGAGGCTAATAGATATGTTTGTGATCATGATGTGTTAATGTTTTTCTGGATGTTTACATATATCAAAGCTTATCATATTGTATACAGTTGACCCTTGAGCAGCACCCATTCAAACTGCATGGGTTCACTTATATGTGGTTTTTTTTCAATAAACACAGTACAGTACTATAAATGTATTTTCTCTTCCTTATGATTTTCTTAATAGCATTTTCTTTTCTCTAGCTTACTTTATTGTAAGAATATAATTTATGATAATATAACTTAAAAAATATGTGTTAATTTGCTATTTATGTTATTGGTAGGGCTTCCTGTCAATAATAAGCTATTAATAATTTAATTGGGTGAGTCAAAAGTTACATGGGAATCTTTGTGCAGAGGGTTGGTGCCCCTAAGCCCCCATGTTGTTCAAAAGTTTAAACTGTACTTAAACAGATATGGTATGGAGCATCTGGGTTGCTCAGTTGGGTAAGCATCCACTGTTGATTTTGGCTCGGGTCGTGATCTTACAGTCGTGAGATTGAGCCCCACATCAAGCTCCATGCTGGGTGTGGAGCTTGCTTAACCTTCTCTCTCCCATCTCCCTCTCTCCTTCCCTTGTGCTCTCTCTCTCTCTCAAAAAAATATTGGTTATATAGTTTATTGCACATCAATTACACCTCAATAAAGCTGTCAAAAAAAGGCCCTTGAGTTATGCAGTTTTTGTAGTTGTCAATATAGTTTGCTTTGAGTATAGTTTGTAGATGTGAATCACTGGTTCTAACTATCACTCTTAAGTAAATTTTACCTGTCTTTCCACCATTTGTGGGGAAGAAGAAAAAATATAGCATGATGTGGCCTGTTCTAGGCCTATCATGATTTTGAAGTGTTTCTGACACACAGTGAAAAGATAAACTACAAATGATAATGGTTAACTCAACATCCATCCTGAACACTTTCTAGTATGCCAAGAATGGAAAGCTAAACTATATTCCCAGATCTCCAGAAGTCAGAGATTCAGATATGATTTATGTTTCATCAGTCAGATACTGATGTTGCCTGAGACTTTGATTAGAATATGAACATAGGCAAGAGAGCTAGAGTGTAGGGTACAGATTATGGGAGAGTTGACATAATTCTGGAGCCACCATAAGACATGGTGACCCCCTAACATGGCAATTTGTTTCCTGACCAGCTGCTTCCTGTCACAGCAGTGTTCCAGTCATGTCAGAGTTAGTATTGCTTTGCAGTTAGCAGTAGTCCAACGTGACTCCTGATTTGTTAACTTCCTGCAGTAGTGATGGTCACTTTCTCAGGTACAGCAGAGGCAGAGAGGTTCTAAGAGCTAGGAGTTGGTCCTGAGAGATTATCCTTGAGCCTATTCCTCTAGCTCTTCAAAATTTATGGAAGCACACAGTTTTCTGTATAAAACTCTTTCTGCTTAAACCAGTTCAAGTGGATTCTGTTGTGTGCAGCTGAGACCTGAGTGATAAAGTGATTAGTACCAGAAATGGTTATAGGCAATAAAACATCAAAGAAATAGGACCTGATTATATTAAAAGGTAACTATGGCACAGAGTGAGAAGTTATTTAAATTATCATTAGTGATTATCTGAAATAATCTGTCTATTGAAGGCAAGGGTTTGGAAGAGAGTGTGAACACTGTGGTAGACCACTATGGGGGACATGAAGAAGAAAAAGTACTTAGGATTAGGCTTTTCCTCCCTATATTGTGCTGGTGAGCTAAAAGAAAGAAAGGGATAGGCTCAATACTTTTAATTCTCAGCTCTAGTAATAATGTAAGAATTAAGGAATTTTTGTAAAGGATCTCACAACTTTTGTAGTCTCAGTACTAATTTAGATGGAAATCATTTGGAAAGTCTGATGCTGCAAGTTGTTGAATTATAAGATAGGTTGAATTTACAGCTTGGTCATTTATTTTTCACAAAATTGAAAGCATTGCTTTAGAAAAAGTTAGATCCCATCATTGAAATGATGCTACTTAGGAGGACTTGGATAACTCTACAGAGCTGGTACTCCTGAACCTTACCAGGACTCCATTGGCAGCTGGCCAGCTCCTCCCTTGTCTGATGATGCTACTATTGCTTTGTATGAACACCATAGAACAGCCCTTTCTGAGGCAGTCCCTTTACAAAGGGCTGATAGTTCTTCTGCAGCACCGTACTAGACTTGTTGGTTCTATACCTCCAGCCACATCAGATCCCTGTGTGTTCTTGAAAACAATTACAACATCAAGCCTTACAGGAAAAGGCTTACAAACAAAAGGAATTAAACAATTTTGCTAATATATTTTTAATGGCAGAAATCTGGGAATTATGTGTTGGAAACCGATTTAGAGGATAGTAGACCAGGGCTTTGATAGGGTTGAATTTATTGATATGGACATAATTATAGTGATTTGATATTTAGTGTGTAGTTTAGGTAGTTGAGTGTTTTTATTTGGTCTGATGGCTGACCGAATTCTAGACTTAAGGATAGTTTAGTCTAAATGAAGTGGAGATGCTAGAAATTCCTTCATCTCATTAAAAAGGACAATTTAATATCTCAGGGTAGTAGAAATGTTAAAATGGGTTTAACATGTGTGATCAACTCAACTTTCCCATAGCTATGTCTCTCAAGAGTACCCAGATCATTGATAACTACATTAATGATGGGCAGCCATGACTGGCTAACTATACGCTGAAAGAAAAGACAGAATATGTTGACATTAAGAAGAATCCCAAGTTAGATGGGAAGGATAAAATTTTAGGTAGCAGAATCCAAATGTGGTAATTACTATGTCAGATAGGCTGAGCATAGTTATCTCAGTAGGCAGAAGTCATTTGATGGCAGAAATTTTTAGTGGGAGCTTATTGATCTGCAGGCCATAGGAAATAGATGGGCAGCTAAAACTCAAGGTCTTCAAATAGAACCCTAACCTGAGATGCCATAATAATCATGTCCTTTCTACCAATTCCCAGACCTGAGTCATGGACCCAGACCTCTTGAGTGAAAGGGAATCATTGTTTGTTCTCCCTGAGACTTTGGATTCTTCATTCTTTATTACAACAAGTGATTTCTGTAATCTTCATTTTTTTCATCTTGGACCACCATTAAATCCAAATTTTCAGTAAACCAGTAGTTAATATCCTTAAGGAAAGACTACGAAAACATCATAAGTACATACCGTAAATGTTATTCCCATTGCTGATAACAAGGTAATGATGTTTGGGGTAAAGGAAGATAGCAGACCTTTCAGTAATTATTGATACTAGTTCTGAGATAGCATTAATTCCTGGGGATCCAGTTTCCATTATGGTCTATTGGTCAGAATGGGGGCTTATGGGTTCTAGTGTTAAATAAATAGAGTTTTAGTCTATGTCCATCTCAGAGTATTTTTGGTGGATCCATGTATATATACCGTGGTTCTTTTTCCAATTCCTGAATATAGAATTAAAAAAAAATATTTTCAACAACTAGAAGAAGTTACACATGCCATGCTCTCTGTGGCAAGTAACTATTCTCTTTTTGAGAAACAGCTCTTGGTGTGCTATTAGACTCTAGTAGAGACTAGGTATGTAACTACAGGATGCAGACTGAGCTGCTTCTTCTGAACTGAGTGGTGTCTGATTTACCAAGTCCCAAATTAGGGCATGTCCAGCGGCACTCTATCATCAAGTAGAAGTATAATATATACTATAAAGATTTTTCAAGTCCTTCTGCTGCACCCTATTCTCTCCATCCACCCCCAGGACCTCATGGGAAGTTCCACATAATCTGAGACAGAAAAGAAAAATCAAGTCTGCTTATAGTTTTTTCCTCATGATATGTGGCAGGAGCTGTAAGTGGACTGACTGCTGAAGCATCACATCTTCAGGGATGTTACTGAGAGACAGGAAAGGAAGGAAATCCTCCAGTGGGTCAAGCATACAGTTCTATGTGTAGTGGTCTACCTTGCCTAGAACGAAAAATAGCTGAATGTTGTATGTATATGTTTTGACTCATGGGCTATAGTTAATGGGTTAGAAAATATAATATTGGTGTATTGGTGCCAGGGAAGTTTGAGAAAGAGTTGGGTAGGTAGAACTTTTGAATGGACCCAGAGTCATGTGTTCTTTATAACCAAAAGGTCCCACTTTGAAGATGAGGTTATCAAAATCAAGTAAACATGATGGTCATTCAGTAGATGAGAGAGAAAATCTTTTTCCAACCAGTCTAGTATTTGCTCAGTGGATTAATAAAAAAAAACTGGTGGCACAGGTGGAGGCTCTACATCAGCTCAATAACATGAACTTTCCGCCAACATAGTGACATGGCTACATGTCAACTAAGGGTCCAAACTGCCAGAAATGGGATAATGCCTCTGTGGTTTAGTGGTAGGTAGATTATATTAATCCCCTTATCATGGAGAGAGCAGTGATTTTCTTCTCTGGAAATGGATTAATCAATCTGGATTTATATTTGCCCTCTTTGCTTACTATGTTTCTGCCAGCAAACATCGGAAGACTTACTAAATAGCTTATTCACAATATCCCACACAATGCTTTTTCTGATCAAAGAACAAATTCTATAGCAAAAGAGGTAAGGTATAAAGTTCGTAATTATGAGACTAAGTGGTAATTTATCCTGAAGCAGTTGCCCTTATAAAATGGTAGAATGGAATATTGATGACTCTACGGCAGCATCTAAGAAACAACAGCTTGTGAGATTGGAATGCTATTTTATAGATGTGGTATTTTCTCTGAACCACTGGCCAACCATTGACCAATATATTTCACTCATATCTGAAATACATAGGGTCTGAAAAAAAAGTGAGAGACTCAGGAATGGCATCCCTTACTATTACACCAACGTAATACCAAATGACCTACTTATAAAATTTTGCTGCTTGTTGCTGTAATTTTAGGCTCTGCTGGCTTAGAGCTCTTAGTATCTAAGAGAGGATTGAATTTTCTAGGGGATACAAGAACTTAACTGGTAGATGAGACTATCAACTGCTTATTTTGGGAAAAGGAGGCTAATCCCATGTTGACTGACATAATTAATCCTAATTGTCAGGGAGGAAATAGAGAGAGGAATATGTCTGGAGCACTAATAATCCTGTTGAATGCCTCCTATGACAACTAGTCTACTACTTAAAAACTACAGCAGATAGGCATGTTGTGGAGGTTGTTCTGTTGTTTGAAAATGCAAGTGTGGAAAGTAGGATATATGGACGCTAAATAGAAAAGTAGCTTTATGAACAAATATTCCAATCTTCTGAAATAAAAGTGTCAATTACTAAAAACAGCATTTCCCAGGTTTTCTTGCAGGTAGAGTTCTGGAAATGATTTAGATTACGTCAATCAGAAGCATTTTTGTTATATGGTGATTAGCAGTCGAGTCACATGGATAGAAAGGCAAGATGTGGGGCAGCCATTTTGCTTATATAGAGGATGGCAGAGGTTGCATGATTCTGGGGTCGTCTGCTAAAGCTTCCTAATTTAGAATATGGTTCCCTGATTCAGCAGGTTCCTGCTTCTGCTTTCCTGATTCTAGCAGTGACAGTGTGACTTTGGGGGATGTTCAGATTCAATCCTATTTCTCCTGGCCTTCCAACAGTTTTGTAAGCACATAATTTCCTTTATCAAATACTGTTCTGCTTCAACTAACTAGAGTGGGTTTTATTTTCTACAACTGAACCCTGTCCAATATACCTGCCTTCCAATTTGGAGATATTAGTGGTATATATTTTTTTTCCCAGAAAAATGTCCACTTCCAACCATGTTTACTTCCAGCTATTCTCTTGAGAATTTGAATTATGTAGATTCCTGGCAACTTATTTTAACTTAGTTCAAATTTAGACAATGTTTCTTAAATGTTGTGTTCTAAGGTTAGGACCTTGTCTTGTTTACAGGTTTGTTAAGGGTTTCTTTACTAATGTAGCTTCTTTCTTTGAAAGTTACTGTCAACAGAAAAATAAGAGATCTTTAATGTTATTATATTAAAAATCTTGGACTGATTTGTTCCAAAGTTATTTTAATTTCAAGCTCACTTTACATTCTGTTGCTCAAGCTGGCAATCTATAACCATGTCTTCCTTATCTATTTGGAGATTCCCTGAAATAGGAGAACAGATTTATCTAAGTGTAAAGATATCCTCTCAAATGATGCCAATGGGACAGGCTTTAGAAAAATAGGCCTAAGGTTCAATTTCATAAAACAGGGACAGTCCCAGTGGTTCTCAACCTTGGCTACACACAGAATAATTTGAGAAGCTTCCAAAATATATTAATGCAAGGACCACACCTCAGTTAAATTGAATCCTTCCCCATGGGGGTACTTTTTTTTAAAACCCTCCACCAGATGATTGTATTCATCTGCTTGGACTGCCATAACAAAATACCACAGACTACGTGTCTTAACTAATGAAATTTATTTTCTCACAGTTTTGGAAGCTAGAAGTCCAAGACTAAGGTGTTATGATAGTTGGTTTCTGGTGAGGCCTCTTTTTTCTGGCTTGTAGATGGCTTCCTTCTCACTATATCTTTTTGTGGTCTTTCCTCCATATGCTAATAGAGAGAAAGATATCTCTAGTGTCTCTTCCTCTTTTTATAAGTATGGCAGTCCTATAGATTAGGGCTGTATCCTTATATCCTTATTTAACTGTAATCACTTCCTTAAAAGCCTATCACCAAATACAGTCACATTGGGATTTAGGGCTTCAATATATGAATTTGGTGGCCCATAATTCAGTCTATAACAATGATTGACAACCACTGCTTTAGTGGAATCATTTGGTTTTGGGGTGGATGGATTTTAGGACATAAGAAAAAGCAAACAAGTCACAATGATGTATCCAGTTTAGTCTATGTGGCAACTTGGCAATTTCTGTTGGATAGAATAGAAATAGCACTAACTAGGGAAAGATACGGGATGGGGGCAGAAGCTTATAAACTGGAACATTTAGTCTGAATAAAACAGTAGACTCGAGTCCAATTCAAGTTGGCATAAGGTGTTTAAGACATTATATCCCAAAGTGGGTTATAATATTGAGACTTACAAAGGCTAGAGTTCTTGAAGTCATGAATCCTGAAGTAAATAGAAGAATTTGAGAATCATGGTCCAACTTCAGTGACAGGAGCAGTAGAAAATGGATGCATGGTCCTGTGAACAGGTTTTTGAAACAACGTTCTTGACCTTGTGTGAAAATTGGAGTCAGTCTTCAGGAGCCAACCAGGGCACAAATGGAGAGGTTAGAGAAAGAACCTGCAGGAGGCTAAATATATCCCCAGGATCAACTGATGTGAGAAGTGCTGGCTATTAAATCTCATTTGTTGGTAAGTGCAACCAATTCTTTGTAATCTCTGATATGGCTCTCATTGGTCTCGTATCTAGAGTAGTGGTTCTCAAACTTTGACAAACATCAGAATCACCTGGAATTGTTGTTCAAACATGGAATGAGTGGCTTCACCGCCCTCCCTCCAAAGTTTCTGATTCAATATAGGTCCAAGAATTTGCACTTGTAGCAAGTTTTCAGGTAATACTGTTGCTGCTGATTTGGAGAACACTCTGACATTCACCAAACCTGTTTGCATGTAGCAGACATTTTATATGCAAATACTCTAAAATATATATCATCATATATATTTTGATAATGGGAGACCATGCTATATAGACGCACAGGAAGCTAAATCCATTCTAACAACTTCTGAGTAGGGAAAGAATCCTCCAGATAACACTCAACTAAGAAGTTGTTATTTTTCCCTGAAGCTAGACGGGGGGTCAGTAGAACCTCTTCTATCATAACAGTGGCAGCATGTTTTTAGCAGGGCTTACAGGCACTTTTCAGAGTGCATATTATCTGAATTATTTGATATAAGCTAACTTGGTTTGCTTTGCCCCCAGGCCCCTTTTAACCTTAAAAACCACCAAAGGTAGGTTCCCTTCAAAGGGAAGGTTAGAATTTAGGGAATGAATCTTTGGAAAAAGAGGTCTTATCCAAATATTCAAGAAGAAAAGAGTAGGGCTAGTTTTTTGGTCCAGGAGCATAAAGAAGAGATAAGACTCAGGGCCCCTCTTACAAATATGCCAGTTCTGTTTTGTACAAATGAAAAGGGTGCTCTTTCCAGCTTAGATTTAAGACATTATTTGGGCAATTTTTTGATAGATGGCAGGAAAATATGATGAGGAAAGAACCTTTTCTTAATTTGCACAAAGTCCACAATTGGGTTAGCAAGCCCAACAGAATCTCAGATAGGGGAGATTGGTGAGACAATAAAAAGAATGGCGGAATCTGGTGTGACAGTCCAGATGCCCAGGCCTCATTTCTGGGAGTGCTCTCATACTTGTTTTGATGCCCAGAAGTTGCCATGTGGATGGACTGAGAGAAAGACCAATGGACTGAGAGAAAGACCAATGGACTGAGAGAAGGACATCTCTCTCATGCTCTAGAGCTGAGTGGAACCAGAGATGCAACGCAAATCCACTGCCTTGGATAGCTTACCAGAAGAGGGTATCCACAGTGAATAAGAGTTTTATGGCTTATGTCTCTCAAGATTTCTCCTATTGATTGTTCTATCTCCGACTGAGTCATACTATCACCCTGCTCATGCCTGATAACCTGTTTACCAATTTTTCTAATTGTTTAATATGCAAGACCTTAAGCTGCCCATATTCAGAGTCATCAAATGAGTGGGGGTGATATACAGCATGAATGTCAAGTCTTATAGCCACCATTCAGCTGTTCTATGCGGATGCTTTCAGCAACACCCATTAAACTACTTGTAACCCATGAGAGGACTCTGGACATTCTGTAGAGAAAGGGGATAGGAAGGACATATTATATTTCTATCATTGGGCAGGGCCAGAGTATATTAGTATCACCCAGGAAAGGTGCAGATAGAGGAGGGGATATCTCTGTTAGACATAGATAGCCACATTGCCTGCATCTTGGTATTTTATTCATCTATTAAGTAGCAAATAGACTAGAAATATATGGTTCAGTTGAAGTAATATATTGACCTTCCTGTGATTGCAGACATGAAGACTGAGAACACTTCATGAAAGCTAACATTTATTGAACATACTTACCACATACCAGTCATACTGCTAAGCTTTTTATAAGTTTCATCTCATTGAATTTCCCAGCAACCCTCCACAGTAGGTATTTTAATTTTATTATCTTAAATATGGGGAAACTGAGACTTAGGTCATGTAGCACACCAAAGGTCACACATTTGGGAAGGGATGAAGCCAGGGTTCAGGTCTGCCTGACTCTAGAGCACAGCATTACACTGACTCTGCAGAGAGCTATGCAATTATTGTATTCCAGTTTAGATTCAAGGGGTGACATTATGACACTAATATTCATGGCAGTGACACAAATAAGAGTAGGAGGTGGAAATAGGTCAAAAGAGGTTGCGAGTCCAGAGGATGAAAAGAGAGGGTGACAAAGAGTACAACCAAACCCAAGATAATACCATGGGAACTCATGGTCAACGTTTTCCTCAGTGTCCTAATAATACCAGTACCACAAGATGCTTCATAAAAAACAATTCCATTGTTAAGTACACTTACTTAAATAGCTGGTTCTTAAAGATGAACAGTATACATTAGCTTATTACCAGAACCTATTTAATGTTGGTTTTACCCAACATTTTTCAAACATATTTAGCTGCAGATCTCTTTTATGTATACCAACAAATTCTCTGGAAGTTTCTACTGCCTTAGTGAAATGAAATTAGTAGTCAACTTCAGAAACACACTGAGGTTATATCAGAATATTATCTTTTATCATTGCATTGCATTTAAAGTTTTTATTTTTTTAAATTTAAGCTCGTGACTAGCTGTAAATAGTTCATTCCAAAATAAGTTATTTTAACTACTTCTTTTATTGCCTCTATAATACTTAACAAATAATTAAACAACATCTTCAGGTATTAGTAATTAGAGATACTGGTTTAAAAGACCCCGATGCCATTTGTAATTATTATTCTGGTGCCACAATTGGGAAGAATAAGGTGAGGTGCAAATGGTGTGACTTTGTAGCCAGATAGACCTGGGACCAAAGCCAATCAAGAAGAGGTTGGTGTGGCCTGATAATGAGTTTGAAGGATTATCATTCAGGTGCTTACCAGCTCTCTATCTAAAAGGTTTTAACTGACATTAAAGAGAGATAGAACAACTTCCCATGGTATAGACTCTTAAAAGGAAAAAGATACAAATATGAGTTTAACTAAATAGGAAAGTACCTAAAACCTGGAACATGGCTATCCCTGCAGTGGTCTCTTCAGCACTCTCCTTTAAGGACCTACTTCTAATCCCGCCCACATTGGACCTATACGTGTTGTTGTTTTACTATAGTGGGATAACCCTAGGACTAAACTGGTGATCCAATACTCCTAGGAGATTAAAAAATTTTATTATGGAGTAATTATAAACTTAAAGAGTTGCAAGAATAGTACAAAAACCTCCCTATATCCATTATACCCACCATGCAGATTCAGCATTTGCTTCCCTCCCTCCATATACATGCACATACACTGATTTTTTTCCTGAACTATTTGTGAGTGAGTTGAAGGCATTATGGACCTTTATTCTTAAATACTTCAGTGTGTATTTTCTGAGAATGAGGACATTCTTAGTTATAGTATTATGGATTGCAAACTGGCCAAATATTCCTCCTATACCTGTCCTTTTGTAATGTGGCTTTGTGTTTCTTCAGTCAAGAGGGAGTCTGTTTCTTCACTCCTTAAATCTGGATTTAGCCATGTGACTTGCCTTAGAGACAGGACATTAAACCTTAATGTAAGCAGAAACCTGAAAAATACTTATGTTTTGTGGCCTTCCCTCTCTTGATGCTGAGAACAATTCTGCCACCATGTGAACAAGCCTGGGCTAGGTTGCTGGAGGATCAGCGACATGCAGCTGTCATCTTGGCTGAAATCAAGCCAAATGTCATTAATGAAGAAGACTATCTAGACCATACAGCTACACCAGAACGAGCTCAGATTAAGAGTTACGCATCCAACCCACAGAACCATGAGAAGGATAAATATTTGTGGCCTTAAGCTATTAAGTTTTAGGGTGGTTTGTTGCACACCAACGAAGTAAAATGACCCAAAACAGAAAATTTAATAGTAATGAAATATTATTATTCAAGCCATATTCAAGTTCTTCCAATTGTCCTAGAAATGTTTTGTTTTTTGTTTTTTTTTTTTTTGACAGCATTTTTTCTCCCCAGTCCATGTTCCAATCCAGGGTCATGCAGGTCAATTAGCTGTCATATTTCTCTCTGTTCTTTTTTAACTTTCACAACATTTTATTATTATTTTTTGACATACAAAAATATGTACATAATTTTTATTATTATTTTATACAACTTGATGAATTTTGAGATAAGTATACACCCACAAAGCCATCCCCACTATCTGTGCCACAAATCTGTCTATCACCTCCAAAAGTTTCCTTCTACCCTCTTATTTATTATTATTATCATCAATATTATTATTGTGATGAGACCATTTATAAGATCTACTGTCTTAGGGAAGTTTTAAGTGTACAATACAGTACTGCTGTCTATAGGCACTGTTTTATGTAGAAGATATTTAGGACTTATTCACCTTGTGTAACCAAAACTTTGTACTCTTTGACTAATACTTCTGTTTTCCCCTTCTTTCAGCTCCTGGCAACCACCATTCCACTCTCTTTTTCCATGAGTTGACAATTTATTAATCATATAAGTGGTATCACATAGTATTTGTTTTCTGTGTCTGGCTTATTTCACCTATCAAAATGTCCTCCAAGTTTATCCATGTTGTTGCAAATGGCAGGATTTCCTTCTTTTTTAAGACCGAGTAATATTCTATAGTATGTATATGCCACATTAAAAAAAATGTTTATTTATTTATTTTGTGAGAGAGTGAGAGCTAGAGAGAAAGTTGGGGCAGGTGCAGAGAAAGAGAGAGAGAGAGAATCCCAAGCAGGCTCCACATTCAGCGTGGAGGGGCTCAATCTCATGAACTGTGAGATCATGACCTGAGCTAAATGAAATCAAGAGTCAGACACTTAACTGACTGAACCCATGTGCCCTTATGCCACATTTTAAAAATCCATTCACCCATTAATGGACAGTCTACTTCCATATCTTGGGTATTGTAAATAAAGCTGCAGTGAACATGGGAGTGCAGATATCCTTTCGAGACCCTGATTTCAATGCCTTTGGGTATGTACCCAAAAGCTGGATTGCTGGATCACATGGTAGTTCTATTTGTAGTTTTTTGAGGAGCATTCAAACTGTTTTCCATGATCACTATACCAATTTTTATGTATAGTGTAATATACAAAGTAAATTGTACATTGCATAGTGTATAAGGGTTCCTTCTTCTTTCTATATCCTTGTCAACATTTCTTAAATTTTTTAATAATAGCTATTCCAACAAGTGTGAAGTGATATCTTATTGTGGTTTGGCTTACATTTCCCTAATGATTACTAATGTTGAATACTTTTTCATATACTTGTTGGCTAGTTGTATGACTTCTTTGGAGAAATATCCATTCAGTTTCTTTGGCCATTTTTAAA
Source organism: Felis catus (assembly GCF_018350175.1). Lineage (NCBI taxonomy): Eukaryota > Metazoa > Chordata > Mammalia > Carnivora > Felidae > Felis > Felis catus. The sequence continues at coordinate 96,557,872 of NC_058374.1, forward strand.
TTGTGTTATCATACTTCCTGATTTCAAGATACATTACAAAGCTACAGTAATCAAAAGAGTAGGGTACAGGCATAAAAACAGACATATGTATCAATAGAACAGAATAACAGAACCTCAAATACATTCACACATGTAAGGTTAACAGATCTTTGACATGAGTGCCAAGAATACACTGTGGGGAAGGATAGTCTCTTAAATAAATGGTGTTGAGAAAACTGGATATACAAATTCAGAAAAAGGAAATCGGACCCTTATTTTATACCACTCACAAAAATCAACTCAAAAAGGATTAAAGACTTACATGTAGGACCTGAAACTCTAAAACTGCTAGAAAGCTCCTAACCATTTGTCTTAGCAATGATTTCCTGGGTACAAGATCAAAATCATAGGCAACAAAAGCAAACATAGGTGGGGTTATGTCAAACTAAAAAGCTTCTACATAACAAAGGAAATAATCAACAAAATGAAAAGGCAACCTATGAAATGGGAGAAAATATTTGTAAACCATACATCTGATAAAAGGTTAATATCTAAAATGTATAAGGAATGTATACAATTTAATGTCCTGTCTCTTTAATTTTCTTTAGAACTGTTCCCTGGCCAATTTTTTTTCATAACTGACATTTTTGAAGAGTATAGGAGCCATTGTTTTATTTTTTATTTTATTTTATTTTTAAAAAAAAATTTTTTTTTCAACGTTTATTTATTTTTGGGACAGAGAGAGACAGAGCACGAACGGGAGAGGGGCAGAGAGAGAGGGAGACACAGAATCAGAAACAGGCTCCAGGCTCCGAGCCATCAGTCCAGACAGAGCCTGACGCGGGGTTCGAACTCCCGGACCGCGAGATCGTGACCTGGCTGAAGTCGGACGCTTAACCGACTGCGCCACCCAGGCGCCCCTAAGAGCCATTGTTTTAAAGAATGTCTTTCAGTCTGAGTTTGTGTGATATTTCATTATGATCAGATTTAAGTAATAATTTTTATTTTTGCAAGAATACTACATAAATGATTTTGTATCCTCAGTGCTTAAGATCGGAAGACACAGAATGTTAATTTGTTTCATTATTGGTTATGTTAACTTTGACATTTCATTAAGGTTGGGTTCACTGGGTTTCTCCACTGTAGGATGACCATATTTCCCTTTGCTATTATTAGGTATCACCACTTCGGGGGTGGGTGGCGTGGATTGGAAGGCCCTGAAACAGTACATTAAGGAAGAACAAAGAGGAACTGGTACACTTAATTCATCTGGTATTACCAATAGTGATCCAGAAACCTGGCCTATGGCACACTTTATCAATAATATTGGGTATGGATTTCTCATTTGTCGATCAAACTATGTAGGCAGTCCATCAAATTGCTCACCAGGAGGGTCCTAAAAATTCCATCATTACAACCATGAGTGACTGTGCTCAGATTTGGGAAGGGTTCATGTGGCTCACCCCAGGTTATGGACATTTGAGAACCTAGGCACTCCTACGTTGGGAACAGAAAAATCACTCCAAACAGAACCACCCAATTGTACCATGACTGTGGAATCGATATCATTCCATATGAACTGTGTAGTTCATTCTGTCACATTACAGGATAGTGGCTGGTTTGGCACTGACTGGCCACGCTGCCCAGGTATTTATTGGGTAGCCCTGAACGGGACCCAGTGGTTGGGTAGCACAAATCTTAGCTATGGCTTCCACCTGGGTGATTGAGCTGCTATAGACTGGGGTTTCCCTGAACACAGGGGAGAATCTGACCCATGGTAATAAAAATTGCCAAACTCCCTCTCTTCAAGGCCAAACGGGCACATTCTATTTTCTACTGGTACAATTATTTGGCTACCATCTCTGACCCCTCCATCAGCCAGGAGGACATTACAGCACACATAGAAGCCCTCACTAAATTTGCCCAACAAGCTTTAATTGATAGCCAGCAAAGCATGTCTTTACTGAACACTGAAATGAGTCTAATGAGATAAAGCTGTCTTCCAAAATAGGCTGGCCTTGGACATTATTACTGCCTCACAAAGAGGCACCTGTGCCATTATCCAAACAGAATGTTGTGTGTTAATACTTGATGAGTCTGCTTATGGATCATCTTTATTAAGTCACATGAGGATACAAGTGAATGCCCTGAATGATCTGACCCCCAGCCAAGGGAACTTAATAAATCAGTGGTTCAGATTATGGCACTCTTGGTGGAAAAAGTTTTTACTTATGTTGAGAATCATTATCTTAATCTGTGTTTTCTCTTGCACGTGTCCATGTTATTGCTGTGGTATTTGCTTTCAGTGCAGCCAGATAGTCACCAAACAAGGTGTTCCCATGCTAGTGACTTGCTGACTGCTCAGGCCACCTTGCGGAAGAGGGGGCATATAAATTGTAAGTGCTGGTCATGATGGCTGGGTTGTTACAGGATGTCATAGAGAGGATATGGCCGCCAGTAGACCTGTGAGCTAGCATCCAAGCAATTGGAGGCCCCGCTCACCCTTTTCTGTCCTTGGAATGTATGTTCATCCCATGGTATCCATAGCCTTGAAAGGCACCTGGGTGGCTCAGTTGGTTAAACATCTAACTTTGGCTCAGGTCATGATCTCATGGTTTGTGAGTTCAAGCCCTGCATCAGGCTCTGTGCTGACAGTTTGGAACCTGGAGCATGCTTTGGATTCTGTCTGTCTGTCTGTCTGTCTCTCTCTCTCTCTCTGCCCCTCTCCTGCTTGTGCTCTGTGTATCTCAACAGTAAATAAATGTTTAAAAACATTTTTAAAAAAAGCCTTGAGAGAGCAATGTGTTGGGGAGACCATCTGGACTGGATACATGACTAAACTCACCTAAAGACTCTATAAAAACCCTTAAAATTCTGGTAGGTGGGTACAAAGATCTATTCATCTTATAGCTTCTTGAGACAAGCTTCATATAAGTTCCTTATTGTATGCTAAATCTCCCATCTACCAATCTGGAGTGGCCTGCCTCTCTTTTTGGTCTCTCCTTGCCCTTTGTGTACAGGGGTCACTTTCAGATTTCACCTGGGAAACCAAAAGAGTATTGCTTGCCTGAGTGTCCTGGGCCTGGCCAAAATTACTGGTCCTTTAAACTCTCACCCTGCTTACTCAATATATGGCTGGCCTGAGAAGAGTGTGATCTCAGGCTGAGCGACTCTGCAGTTGAGGCAAACCCTAAAGGAGTTGGCAGTTTGGAAATTGTTTGCTGACTGTGCTCCCCATACCTTGGCGGTAGGTCCTTCTGGGCAGTTCATCTCTGTGTCTACCATACCAAGATACTCAAAATGTGAGTGATATGTATTTATATGAGTAAACATATGCAGTCCTCAGTTAGTTAAAACTGTGCATTAACGTAGTGGTATGCTTTTCCTAAAGAACTGTTATGAAATTTATGATACATGTACAGCCAATGTCATCTTAGAGTGAAAAAGATACAGCAATTGAGATTGAGTCATTAAATGAAACGTAGTCATGAACTTGTTTGAAAATTTCCTGTCCTGTCCCACTTATTTCATAGTATATAAAGGAACTTTGAAACTTTACCTTCAAAAGAGTTACTTCTCATTCAGAGGAAATGATAGTAGCAAAACCCAAACAGTCATTTTGGTATTTAGATTCTAGGGTTCTTGTGGATTTATTTAAAACAACAAGTTGAATAATACCTTACAGAGAGGCAGCAAGTATACAAGAAGAACAAGATAAATAATGGAAAATAAAAAAGTTTTTTTTTTTCCAGTGGTAAAGAAGCTTGGGCAGTCCAATACATCATGGCGACAAGTGAGCAGTGATAACAATAAAAGATATTCTTGGAATGGATATCCCCACAATTCAAGTGACTGGCCTTAGTCCAGGTCTTTATTTCTAGGTCTTAAAAATGATATGTGTCTGAGCATCACCAAAGGTTTTTTTTTTTATTGGAAATTGCTATAACTAAGGACAGATATGATTGGAATTTGGAAGGCAGCATTTATCATTGCTAAATTGGATTGCTTATATTTATAGTTCTTTCAAAAGTACCAAACATGGAAGGTTTCCACTTGCAACAATTCTACTATATTGTATGTTGGCTCAAAAAATATGAGAATGAGGTACTTTTGAGACTTGATTTTATAAATACGGTTTGGCAAATATACATTGTGCCTTGAAACCTAAGACCAGGAGGGTCTCATCAATTCAGGTCCCTCAGTGGCATTTATATAGTAACGTGTGCTAAACACAGGCATGTAGAAGATGAAGTAAATAACTGCCATACGAATGCTCCAAACTACAGTCTAGCAACTCTGACCAGTGAGAAAAAAATTATGAATTTTCTGTAAATATTATCATAGACAAATACACATAAATTCTACACATGCAGAATAAAGACTAAATGCCAACACTTTTTCTATAAAACCAGGATTATAGTATCCACAATGAGGTGTGGACTTAGACAAGGAAAATCTTTTTTCTCTTTCAAAAAATGAAATTTTATACTGTATCGCTGTCCAAAACTTCAGATAGCTATTGAACAGTGCCCAAATACGTAAAATGATAAACTATCATCAGAGTCTGTATATCAAGTAGAGGAGTATTAACCAGAAGTCATTACTCCTAGGCCTATGAAAGGAAAACAAACCAATGCAAGGGAATACTTGGAACTGTGTTTTAACTTTACCCCATACTCTGTTTTGTCAAAGTAAGCTTCGATGTATATATATTTTCATTCCAGGGGCACCTGAGTGGCTCAATTGGTTGAGCTGTCATCTCACAGTGTCTGCTCAGGTCACAATCTCACAGTTTGTGGGATCGAGCCCCATGTTGGGCTCTGTGCCGACAGTGTGGAATCTGCTTGGGATTCTCTTTCTCTGCCTCTCTCTCTGCCCCTTCTCTGCTCACTTTCTCTCTCTCTCTCTCAAGATAAATAAATAAACTTAAAAAAGGATATATATTCCAGTCATTGCAGGGGGAACAGGCCCCATTGCCTTTTTTTTTTTTTTTTTTGTGAAGGAAAAAAACAAAGATGCTTTTGAGAGATACGTCTGAGGACTATAAGTGCCAAATATGTAGATAAGTACCAAATAGGTTTTTGAAGATCATTTTAAACATACATTTCAGAAAATGAGCAATTTGTATGTTGTCAAGCACCATTAATTGAAACGTTTGTGCCCTTGCTTTGATAAATTTGCCTCAGTGACTTTATCCAGAGCTTTTTTTGATCAAATAGTTTATATTTCTAAGTTAAAAAAATACATGGGAGGAATATTTATTTTGACTTAGTTTAGCAAGATGGTGTTGCAGGTAGGATGCTGTACTGTATATCAGGGAATTCAGGTTCAAATATTGAATCATCAGATACTATACTGCTATCATAAATAATAACATTTATAATAACAACTAATAGCAACAACATTGATAATATCAAGCCCAAATTTAAAATGGCAAAAGAAATGATGGAAATAACTATACTGGTTTAGAACTATAAAAACTGATTTAAAAAAAATCTTGCCTGATAAACCATACATTTTACCCCCTAAAACTAATAATATAAAAGAGACTATGCTTGTAACTGTTCTAAATAGAAACATCTCAATAACAGAAGGGAGCAATATTGGTATTGCCTGTGGGTTTGACAAGATTTGATGAGAGATGAAAATTGAGGAATATCAAAGTAGAGGTAGTTATCTTGCTGAGTGGAGCAGGTTCAGAATGGCTAATGGGAAACATTACGCACATGGAGAATCTATTACGCTTCTACATCAGTTAAAAAGTTACTACTTCCTGCTACTTGTCATACATCAGGATATTTCCAAGCCCAATAGAGGATATTATAATGTATTTGGCCAGTACTATTAAATTGACTTAACAGATTTATCTGACCTGCAAAAACAAATGTAAATTATAAATCCAGGGCAAGAAATCTCAAAATATTTCTTTAGAATAAACAGAAGAAATATCTTTGAGACTGCTTGCCATGAGAAATTGCCTATAGAGTAATTTCTACCAACTGAAGATATATGGAAGCCACAATTTGGAAGGTTCCCAAATGTCACTGGAACAATATGGCCTCAAGAAGAGATAAATTAGACAGATGGAACCATGCAAATGTAACCTATTGGAAATCTGAACAGGAGGTAACTGATATAATAAAGGCAGTTTGTAACCAGAAAGCTCAGGTTCTGACCTATTGCAGATTTCTGGTACAAGAAGTTCTTGAAACACTTGGAGTTGTTGCAGGATATATCATGAGTAAATCAGAAGAATACTGTATTTAATTAGACTTGAAAACAAGTAGCAGTTGTAAATAACACTATTTTGAAGTTACTAAAATTTAGATCAGTAACACTTTACCTACTTTCTACAAACCATTGACATCACTTTTGTTATAGAAGATTTATCCTATTGAGAGGGAAATCTCTCCATTGATGAGCTTCAAAGATGTTACTAATCACTGAAGGAATAAATTATTAAATTTCTTTATTTGCCTTCAGGTGCCTCATTTTCCAGCCCACCCAACACCCTCCCACATACCTTTACTTCCCCCAGTTTCATGTCTTTGCTAATGCTCCCTGCTTTTCCTGGGACCCCTGCCTCCCATTTCTGCATAGCCACATCTCACCTTCATGTGTCTTCACATGCCACTTTCTCCACGAAGCCATTTCTCATCATCCTTAGCCAGATGGAATCTCTTCCACATCTCATCTTTACAGCCATAATTCATTTGTGGTTCTTTTGGTTTTGACCTCAGATTGTAGCACACTAGGTACTGTTTCGTTATTAAAATATGAATTCCTCAGGAGAAGAGCTTAATCTGAATTGTTATTTTCTCTGCGGCAGCCAACAGTATCTGGTACATATAGCAAGCATTTGTTAAATGATTAAACAAATCGTAGTTTAATTTCCAAGTAATTAATAAACTAATAGATATGGTTGCGTCTACTCATGATTCTTCTAGTTATTTATAGGACTTAGAAAGGTGTAGGCAGACCCTGTATTTGCTGCTTTACATTAGGTTGTGCTACGCATGTAGTACATGGTAATCATTAGTACTACCTAATGCCCATTCCTCCATTCTAGTTTATTCGTTCTTTTATTAGCTTTAGTCTAGGCAAGCATGCGTCATGGTACTATGGTGTATTTTTAAAACCACTAGTTTGTTTTTAGAGCCTGCTTAAATTTTAAAGCAGTTTTCAATTTACATATTTTGGAAACAAATATGCAGAAACATTTGTGTGACCTGCATATTATTTTTTAAAACTTTGAATAGTTGCCAATATTTTAATCATGGAAGAATTCACCTTACAAAAAACCTACCAGATTTGTCTTTTCTTGAAAAATCAAATCTGACAATACTCTGTCCCCATTTTTTTCAGAGCACCAATCTCTTGGATTTAAATATGGGGACAAGGAATGCTTTCCAGTTTTGAATAGTTCCTGCCAGGCCCTTATTGCTCATTCGTGTTCCTTATTTGTCCACTTTAGGCCTCTGAGTTCATTATTCCTATTTTAGGCCTTCTTTTGAAAATAGAAGATGTGTCAGAGACTATCAGCTATTTATTAAAATCAATTTGTTTGTCTTGGGCATAGAGCTAGACTATTTTTCCCTATCTTCCTTTGCAGTTCAGTGTACTCATGAAATTGAGTTTAGCCAATGAATGACACAAAGTGTGTGCCACTTTCCAGCCTATCCCATGCAAACTTTCCATGTAGACTTCCCCATTGCCTTTCTCCTGATAGCCAGATGCAGACAAACCCAGTGGCAGAGCCATGAAATTGAAGGAGCCTGGGTCTTTCAATGACTCTGTCTGTAGGAGAGCTGAGCTCCTGACACTATGGCCTTGACTATACTTCTTCTTTTAAAAATTTTTTTCTAAACTTTAAATCTGAGAGATTTAAAAGTATAATGATCCTTTTCTTAGAACTGTACTTCAAGTTCTAGTCTTTTAGCTTACATTTGTTGGAGTCATTTATAAGTTTATGGTTTGAATAGAAGAGAAGAGGAAATCTACTTCTACGTTAAAACTTGATTTATTTAGGTCTCTTTTATGGCAGTTGCCCTGTACTGAATAAGCCAGCATGTTAATGAACTGGAATTGTTCATGGCACCTGATCTTTGGTGACATAAGTCAAGTAGGCAGAGGGTAAGTGAGAATAAATGCCTCATCCTTCCTGATGGTGTTACTGGTTCTGAGTGCCTGGTATGCAGAGCCCGGTAGATAAAATTTGGTAGTAGAAGGGAGTGAGGGAGAGGCGTGTAGGGTCATCCCTGACTTTTAAAATGCTTTCCACTCAGAGAAACCCTATCATTAGCAGCAACAACAAACCTTCACTGAGCACCTGGTTTAGGGCTTTGAGTTCATCTCCAAGGGCAGTAGAATGATTTTGATTTTTTCTGATAGCTCTATTGAAATTTTTTGAGAGAAAAAAAACCCCTCGGTTTCAACTTACGTGTGCAGCCTCCTTGAGAGCCCTGGGCTAGCCAAGCCTTTTCACTTACATCTTTCTGAATGACTAGGTTTCAAGCAAAATTAATTTAGATCAAGTATTTGATGTTTGTTATAGTTTGCATATTAGTTTTAGGTCAAATTTTGAGGCTATTGAATTAATTATTTACATACAGCATGACAGAATTATGTATTTATATGCTAATAATGCATTGATCCTAGCATAATCATTGTGTAGAGAACATCACACCCATTATAATAGTTGAAACATAATTTTAATTGACCAGAGACTGGTTTCTATAATTATTGCCTTTGAAATATTAATCAGAGAAGGCCTCTGTGGGGAAAGAACTGGAGATTTCTAGCTGTTCTGCTTGGCACTGTGCAGGTAACTTTGGGGATAAAAACAAGGAGGCCAATCCATTTTGACCTTTGTTGCATTGCATATGGCAGTAATGTACTTGATGGCACAAAACCCCTACTTGTATTTTGTTTCCATAGTTTGCTTAATGGCAATCCACTTTGTGACAATTTTCAGGAACACACTGTAATAAAAATGGAGAATACCTGAAATCTTTTAATGTGGAGTTTAGAAAGAAAGATCTTACATCTGTCACTGAGTTCATTATGTAGAACTCATGAAATAATAACAGCTTTAGCAGTGAATGCTATTTTAGAGTCCTGGAATGTTAGAGCTCAAAGACACCTTTGATTCTTGGTGGGTCTCCCCAACTCACTACTCTTTTATTTGGAAATTTTCCCATGGTTTCTGCTGAAGTGGGTTCAACTAACCTTACTTCTTTAGCCATAACAAAAATAACTGTCCACAGTCAGGATAGACGCTTTATTTAAACTGAACAATCAAATTACCTCACTGTTTTTTGTTTGAACTAAGAGTTATAGAGACTGAGGTAGATGGTTGGAAGCCCCCAAGCTGTTTTCTGTTAGGGAATGAATGGGTCAAGTAACTATGCTAACAGAGAGACACGGAACTTAAATATGTGCCAGAATGTTAGTTTTGTTGCTAGTAAGTCTGAGTTGGAAAATACATCAGGACGCAAGACCAAAATGGCTGGTTTCTTATCCTTACTCCTTGTAGTTGAAGTTTCCTTCCAGTAGCGGAAAGCAGAATTCTATATCCTCCATCCTCAGGGTTAAGGCCTGACTAAATGAGCACTCTCACAGAGGTCACATACAGAGAGCACCCAAAACTTTTGGGCAAACCAGCTCCCAAAAGAAAGATAATCAAGAAGATCCTGGGCTCCACACACACAAAGATCTTCTTCTCAGTTCTGCCGATCAGATAAGCCACTCCCAGGGAAAGTGAGAGAAGGTGTACTTCCTGCCCAATACTCTCTAAACAGGGAACACTTCAAGTTTTATGGGCCAGGCAGGAATCTGGGAAGGGAGAGACTCATTTCTCCCATATGGACTTAGGACCACATTGTAAGCCAGTGTTGTAGGGGAACAGGGATTAGGAGTGTGTGGGGAGAGAAATAATAAGAACAGGGGAGGGGAGAGATGATACAGCTGAAAACAAGTGGAGAAAATAATTGTCTGGCATCTCTATTCCCATGAGGTCAGCCCCTTCTTGCTATGGGTTCTATCTATTTATTTATTTATTTATTTATTTATTTATTTATTTATTTATCTATCTATCTATTCTTATTTTTTTCTTTTAAAAATGTTTATTTACTTATTTATTTATTTATTTTGAGAGAGATCATGCACGCAAGGGGGGGGGGGAGCAGAGAGAGAGAGAGAGAAAGAGGGAGAGAGAGAATTGGAAGCAGGTTCTGCACTGTCAGCGCAGAGCTCAACATGTGGGCTCAAAGTCGGGAACCATGAGATCATGACTTGAGCTGAAGTTGGACACTTAACTGACTGAGTCACTCTAGTGTCCCCCAAAAATCTGATTTTTAAATAATCTCTATACCCAATGTAGGCTGAAATTTACAATTCCAAGATCAAGAGTCACATACTCTACCAAGCATGTTCTACTGACTGAGCCAGCCAGGTGTCCTGGTCCTCCAGATCCTTGTAACAAAGCTTTGTTACTTAATTTGGCTTATGAGCTTCTCTCTTTTAAAGCAAATCATCCGTAAGACACTAACTAGCCTTTAGTGGTTTTAGAAAGTATATTTTGTACTGAACACTCCGGTATGTATCCGATAATCTTTAGTTAATTTAGTGAAGCCCTGATTCGTTATAATGAACATAAGTAAAAACTTAGTAATTAAAGATTTGAGATTTAAAAGATTTAGCATTTTTGTAGCCCCTTTCATACTAAAAACTCCCAGCAACTGTGCAGAATATGGTAACACTTAAAAAAATCTACCCTCTTTAAAAAAAAACCAAAAAACAACTACTTCATTTGTGAAGAATTATTAAATAATTACTAAATTCACAAAATCTGTGAACTATTAAATAAAAGATGTAATTCCACAGAACTGCTGTGAATACATTGGTAATAGTTCTAACATTTATTTGACATTAGAAAATGGTCAAGTTCAGACAAAAAGATCATGATACTAGTTTGAACCATATGAAATTTTCTTTCTTTTTATTTTTTTGGTAGGTCAAAAATGGGCAAATATAGGCAATTTCCTATGAGTAGACCTCATTTTGCACCATAATAGCGTTAATGCTTTTGTGTTGAGAGATGAAGGGTTTCTTCCTGCAAAGAATTGCCTAGGCTCTAGTCTAGACTAAAGCCCAAGGAAGTGGTTCACAAATCCCACTTCATGATGAAGTTGAAAACTGTCTGAGCAAAATGAGAAAAATAGTAACAGTGTAAAGATTTTTTTTCAAAAAAGTTAAAATTCTTTAATTTTGAATGTCTGAGATTAGAGGATTTGGAGGGTTAAAGTAGTTTTCCTTTTGTAAAATAAGTAGCTTTTTTATTGTTATAGTAGCTTTTTTTTTTTGCTATAGTACTTTTAGAATCTACTTGCATGGAAATAATAATGGCAAGTGCATATCAGCCTTCAAAATGGTTCTTGATATTTTACTGTTCTGTAATATCCAAATGTTGAGGAACTGCTCATGGGCACACAAAATAACCAGAAGTAGATGACACAGATGTAGGCAAGGAAAATTGAAGGCTGAGTAGGCCATTCATTCATCATGAATTCTTTCTTTCTTTCTTTCTTTTATTCATGCAATAACTTGCGAGTAACCAAAAGCATTTCCTTATACCCTTGGAGGAGGAAGGTCTTCAGTGCTTGGGATCTTCTCTGATGCTGTTCCCTGGATCTCCTCTTTGGCTGATAAACAGGAATAGCTCTACCTTGTAATCCACTGTCAGGGCCATTGTCCTTGCAGCTCCTTTCCTCCTGAAGCCTAAGCAAGGTGATTAGAGAGAAATTATCATTCTACCCCTGGTAACTCCCACTCTCCCTTCTTCCCCAGCACAAGTGCATATCTGATTATTGTAGAGATTTCTCAAGTCCTCTAATGAGGTGTCTTATAGGTCTCAAAACACCAGAACTGTAAAGAAAGAATTGAGGTGAACACTGTCTTACTTTCTTTCCCTCTTGCACTACAGAAAGAAGAACCTTTGTTTAATGAAACCTGCAAAAGCCTCCTTCTCTCTTGACTGACTTCTCTTTCCTTGATATTTTACAATCCACTTTTCTAAGTTTCCCGTGTTTCTCTACTCCTTCCCTCATAGACTGGAGTTTCCATGCCCACCACCATTCCCATTCCTTCCAGTATCTTGAGGGTTTCAGGCTTGACTGTATCCAATCTGGAGATGGAAGAGCTTTTGCTCCATGTGTGTTGGGGGTGGGGGGAAGTAAAATCTTCTAATTTTGGTTTAGTGTTCTCTTTGATTTCCAAAGTAATTTTCCATAAGAAACAAGGTAAGAATTATTTGTTTCATAGACAACAAGTATTATCTCAAACGAATAAAGTATATTTCTTCAATTAGCATTTGAGCATGATATGACCTTGTTCATTACTGAATAACAATATCAACAAATAAGATTTTCAGAACAAAGATTTGACTCTTTTTTTTGGATTTTGATTAAAAAAAAAGAAGCCACATACATAATTATTACAACTGCAAATGGTTCTCCTTTACCTCTGGAGGGGTGAAACCAGTTTGTTAGATTCCATTAAATTCTAAATCTCCTGGCTGATAGAAATGGAACGGACAGCTTCTGTTAGTAGTTTATCCTACCACTTATGTGATAGGAACTATATTTGGCATGGTGATACAGAGAAGAATAAGGTATAGGACCAGCTTTTGTGTGTGTGTGTGTGTGTGTGTGTGTGTGTGTGTGTGTGTGTGTTTATTTTTGAGAGAGAGAGAGAGACAGTGTGAGCAGGAGAGGGGCAGAGAGAGAGGGAGACACAGAATCTGAAGCATCTCCAGGCCCTGAGCTGTCAGCACAGAGCCAGATGCGTGGCTGGAACCCACAAACCGGGAGATCATGACCTGAGTTGAAGTCAGAAGCTCAACTGACTGAGCCACCCAGGTATCCCTAGGACCAGTTTTTTAAAAGCTCATAGTCTGGACGGAATTTAGATTACAAACATTTATATAATCTTGTGCTAAGTAGTATACAACCCAAGAAACAGAATTTAGGTATTCAATATAGGACATTCTTGATACTTTAAGGCAACTGTGAAGTCACACAGGATTAGTTTATAATAGTTTGCAAGTATTTCTACTTTTATTATTTCATTTGACCCTTCGAATTAGATGTGAGATAGATGTTGTTATTCCATTGTTCAGATGAATAGAGCTTAGAAAGCTGAAATAATTTGGCCAAGTTCACCTGGCTTTTGAGAGGCAGAACTGGAATTCACATTGTGATTAAAAGGTACATACTGTCTTTGACTACTGAGGAATAAATTGCCAGATTAAATAAGCTAAGAATGTATATTAACAGTTCTCAAGTTTAAACTAACAAACAGTTCAGGGCTGTATCATATACATAAAACCAAGGAAATGATAAGAAATAATCAAATAATAGGAGAATAGAAAACTCTGACTAGAAGAACAGATGTTGTGATCTTTGATCATGTAGTTAACAGTGATACCTCCCAATATTATTATTCTTGCACGAAATAAGAATATGCAGAATTTATGCAACAATGACATATATTGTTGAGTACATGATTCAGAGGAATTGCTGATCAAATGTGGAGACTAATGAAATTAATTAATAGTATGATTTTGGTGTCAGAGGAACAGTAGTCTCTAGTGTAATGTCTTGAGAAAGATGGAATTCATTATAGTTTAAGTAAACTCACTCAATTGCACTGACATTTGGAATCAAACTAGACAAGTTTCAGTTTGTTTAGTTAAAGCCCATTGTGAAAATGGATCTTGAAAACAACTGGCACCAAGTAAGAAGATAGTTTTTCTGTATCAGCTGTCAAGACCTACTTTAGACCAAATTATTTATGCCCCACTTTTTCCCACTCCGCCAACTCTGTACCTAGTAGAGCAAGGTGGTAATTATAAATTTAAGTGCCTATAAGAGTGCTGTAGTCTACTTAAATAAGGGAAATGGACCAAGTGCAAACAGAGACTGTTGGGCATTACCTGTGCCCTCAGCATCACCCAGATTCACTTTCCTTTCGGTGTGTGCCAAGCTGAAAATCTCTTCCCCATCTAGAAGCTCATGACATAAAGGTCAAGAGAAAAACCTTTGGAGACAGACCTGTCATTGGAGCTTGCTTATATTCCAAGTCATTTTTTTTCTCCTATCTAAAATGGAGGTTACAAAACTCGTCTTCATGGTAACTACCTTTATTACATAGGGTCTTGATTATTCCACCATCTCAAAAACAATAAATAACAACAAAAACAACGTGCTGATCTATTTCCTTTATTACCTTATAATGGCAGGACCTGGAAAACAGGCAGTACAAGTACTCTAGAAGTCCTGGTAGGAAATACGTGATTTGAAAGCAGGAAAAAAATCCAAAGAGAATTTAGGGCCTGTCACTTTGGTGAAATCTCTGGGAGAGTAGTGATCTGGGGTGTGAAGGAATATCCCCTCCAAAGTACTTCAGAGAATGAGGTACAATGCATTGTGGACTTTGGATTTTGGAGACAACATATCCCACATTTGGAATCCATTTACTGTGAGAATCCATAAAGTTCCTAGGTTTGAATGAGGCCAAGAGTAAGAGAAGCCACTGCAGCTGAACCAAGCCTCAGAGCAAAGCTCTGCCGTTTAGTCCTTATGAGCCAGCAGGTCCAATGGTGCTTAAGATGTCTGTGGCAGTTTGGGATGCCCTATGTAGCTTCTAGCAGACCCCTATAGAGGCATAATACACAAAACAAATTTGTCATGTTTGGAAATAAATAGTCTACTGTTGAGAAGCTGCTCTTGGCTTGCTAATGGGCTCTGCTAGACATTGAAAGTCTGAGCGTGGGAACTGAGCCTCTGATAATGGCCTGGCTGTGTTCTGCTCCACCAGGCACTAATGGTAGGTCTATCCAGCAGTACTCCACAATCAGTTAAAAATTGCATTCATGAGATCAGACCTACTCATGTTCTATAAGCACTAATAAGTTTCAAGAGCAGGTGGCTCACATTCCCAATGTACTTAACACCTCTTGCAATGTCACCTTTCCATCAACCCAGCCATGGCCTCATGTAAAGTTTTCTACAGCTAGCTAACTGAGGGAGAAGTTCAGTTCTGGCCTCATAATACAGCTGTGCACACATGACCTGCTGCAGCAATATAACGTAAAAAGGGATGGACTTGAAGGACAACAAGGGAGACAAAATCCTTCTAGTGGACAGAAATCTGGGTGATGTAGCTGAATTTCCATGTTGTTTGCCTGAAAGGAGAGATGGTCATAACCATGGATCTATACCAATTCATGGACAGAAGCTAATGGTCTGGTTAGATATTCAGAGATTTGCAAAGATCATGATTGGAGGATTGGTGACAAAATAGGTTTGGAGAAGAGATATGTAGATAGGCCTCTAAGAATGGGCCTAGCATATAAGATTGTTCATATCTCATGAGATTATTCACCAAAGGGCCCCCTCTATAGAGACAAACAAAACATTCAGTACCCAGGTAGATAAATTTTCCTGTAGATTTCATTAAGTATCTGTCACTAGCTCTCCCAGTGTTTGATCAATGGGCTAATAAACAAGCGACTATGGTGGCAGGGGTGGAAGTAATACATGAACTACAAAGTATAGAATTCCCCTCACTTAATCTGATCTGGCTCCCATATTCAGGGTCTAGCACCATACTTAATGGAAATCTGGGAGCCACCTAGTGGAAGGTCAATTAGATCAGACTGTTACAGAAAGGGTGGCAACTTGTTCTCACTGGAATACTTATTTGTTCTAGATTTCATTTTGTCTCCTGTTGCCATCTTTCTGTAAGCATTTAATTTATGTACTTTCTGAAAGCTTTAACCTTGGTCATAAGTTTGACCAAGTAACTAATTTTACATAGAAACTAAAAGGAGGTGCCTTTTCATGGAATATACTGGTCTTAACATATACTCTGTAATTCATAGATAGCTTTCCCCTCCCCCAGCTTTACTGAGGTATAACTGACAAATAAAATTGTAAGATATTTAAAGTATACAATGTGATTATTTGATATATGTGTACCTTGTGAAAGGATTTCCTCCATCGAGTTAATTAACACATCTATCACTTTATCTATTTACCTTTTTTTTTTCTTGGTAAGAGCATTTAGGTTCTAATCATCAAATTTCAATTATGCAATACAGTGTTATCAGCTACAGTCACCATGTTATACATTATATCCTCAAGCTTTATTCATCTTTTAACTGAAAGTTTGCATCCTTTCACCAACCTCTTTCTTGTTCCCCCAGCAACCACTCTTCAACTACTTTTCTACTGTTTCTATGAATTTGACTTTTTTTTTTTTAACTACCGCATATAAGTGACACTATGCACTATTTGTCTTTCTCCTTCTGGCTTATTTCACTTAGCATAATGTCCACCAGGTTCATCTATGTTGACCCAATGACAGCATTTCCTTTTTAAGGTGGAATAATATTCCATTGTACATAGATATACCACATTTTCTTGATCTATCCAACAGTGGTTTATAGAATGTTTGATGGCCTCTACTGAAGACTGGTTTGTGCTGATCATAGCAGAAGTGATGTGATTTTGGAGCTGGTCACTGTTGCAGTGGCTTCCTGACTCAACAGGCAGCTTCTTCATTCTATAGTCTCCTGATTTTTGTCAGAAGCAGTAGCTCCCTTAGTAACCAAGTTCTGTGATGTGACTTTGGGGGTCCATGAATCCCAGCCTACATTCAGTTTCTATAGCACTCCTAACGTTGAAGTCATTTAATATCCTGTAAAAATTTCCACACCACTTTAGTTAGCTAGAATGGATTCTGTGTTCTGCAACTGAGCCCTGACTGATACAGGCAGCAAAGTCTTTTCCCCAATCCAAAAGCGGGCGGAAAACTGACTCCATGCATGGGTAAAGGCAGTTTTAACCTGTGACTTTTAACAGGTACATTTTGGAAAAGCTTCAATAACAGCAGATTGTACCCTCAAAACGTTTCATTGCTGTCTTAATGCTAAGCAGATTTGAGAAAGGGAAAAAAAGAGTATTGGTATGAATTTGGGGGGAGTTTAAGTTAAAAAATGTGAGGTTAAACTAGCAATAATATGTTACCTTGTGGACAAGTCATTGAATATTTGTAAATTTAGAATAACAACATGTTCTCCTAAACATGTCATAAAACTATTGGAGATGTTAATGGGGTATTTTGTGATTCATAACAATGTGCTACAGAAGAAAAGTAAAAACAAGCTTTAATGTGATGTGAAAATAATATCTATTCATTATTTTTTAAAAAATCAGTGACTGAAATACTTTTTGGAAACAGAATCCTCCCACTGAAGTTGAGCAGTAGTAAAAACTGTCTGCTTAAAGTTCTCTAAATAGAAGCTTTTCTGGGTTAGCTTTATAGATTGGAAAATTGGGGGAAATTTGAAAACTCAGTGAAAGTACTTCCTGAAACTTATCCAGTGCCTCTGCTGACCTCCTTTTCCAATCATTAGCATCAAGTACTAGAAGTTTATGGTGTCTCCTTGCAAATGACATTTTTAAAACTTCACTATGCTTTTATGTAATTTTAAAGGATATTAATGTTGGAACTGTGTAAACCTGGATGGCCTGTTATTTATAGCAGTGCTTCTTAAACTGGGGACTTATTTGGCAGGTCAGCAAGGGACCTGAATTTCTGCGTTTCTAACAAAGTCCCAGATGGCATTGATGCTTCTAGTCTGCAGACCACACTTTGAGTACGAAGGATTTAGAAACTAAAATTTAAAATCATTGTCAACTTGTTTCTTTTAAAAATTAATGGCAAATAATTTGATTCCTTCTTCTAATTTCAACAGCTTATTTAGATATTGCACTTAACCCAGTCCCAATGTCAACTTAGGATAAATATTTATAAAGAAGAAAAAGGCAGAGAAGTTAAGGCAGTGATTTAAAATACTGGCAGATTTTCAATAAGGCTTTTTTTTCTATGTTATAAAACAGAGTCTACTAAATAGTGTGGACTTGAGTTAAGAAAGACCTGGATTTGGATAAGATTTATCTTTAGTGTTGTGTGAACTTGGGCAAGTTTAAAAAATTCCCAAGCTCCCCATGTGGTTCCCCATGTGGTTGTCAGGTCCTGGAGCCGTGGGGAGGTTAAAAGGGATAATACAAGTAACGCTTAGCAGTGTGCTTGCATATAGGAAGTGCTCAATAAAGATTACTTGCTTCATTAGTTATTATCTCCAATGAGCAGTCTTGCTCCAAGTTGATTGTGATTCTTATTGGAGTAGAAATTCTCCACTGAAAGTCTATTGGCTATAACTAATGAGGTTGTTTTGTGAAAACTAGTCTACACCATCATCATCATATCATAATATTGTTATCAAATAAGAAGCTGATGATTGCATATAAAGTACTTCACCTGGAAAAAAAATACTGTGAATATCAAATTGGATACATTTTATTTTCAGATCACTTATAATTGAATCTTGTCTCATTTATAACTTTTGGCTTAGACCTTTAAATATCAGTATACTTATGTGGTTGGAGCTAGAGAGTATTATGCTAAACGAAATAAGTCAGTCAGAGAAAGACAAATACCATATGATTTCATGCATATGTGGAATTTAAGAAACAAAAAAAAGAGGCAGAGGGAAGAAAAAGACAGAAAGGCAAACCAAGAAACAGACTCTTAACTGTAGAGAACAAACTGATGGTTACCAGAGGGGAGGTGGACATGGGGAGGGGGTGGGTTAAATAGGTAGCAAGGATCAGGGAGTACACTTGTTGGGTTGAGTACCAGGAATTGTGTAGAGGTGTTGAATCACTGCATTGTGCACCTGAAATTAATATTATACTATATGTTAAGTAACTGGAATTCAAATAAAAACTTAAAATCTGGGGCGCCTGGGTGGCGCAGTCGGTTAAGCGTCCGACTTCAGCCAGGTCACGATCTCGCGGTCCGTGAGTTCGAGCCCCGCGTCAGGCTCTGGGCTGATGGCTCGGAGCCTGGAGCCTGTTTCCGATTCTGTGTCTCCCTCTCTCTCTGCCCCTCCCCCGTTCATGCTCTGTCTCTCTCTGTCCCAAAAATAAATAAAAAACGTTGAAAAAAAAATTAAAAACAAAAAAACAAAAAAACAAAAAAAACCCTTAAAATCTAAAAATAAAAACGGGGGACCTGGGCAGCTTAGTCAGTCAGCGTCAGACTTTGGCTCAGGTCATGATCTCATGGGTTTGAGCCCTGTGTTGGTTGGGTGCTATGCTGATGGTTCAGAGGCTGGAGCCTGCTTCAAATTCCTCTCTCCCTCCCTCTCTCTCTCTCTCTCTCTGCTCCCCCACTCGTGCTGTCTCTCTTTGTCTCTCAAAAGCAAACATTAAAAAAAATTAAAACCCTAAAAATAAATAAATAAACAAATAAATAAATAAATAAATATCAGTATACTTATTTTTGTTATTGTTTTGAATATGTAAGGAAAATTAAAAAGTATGTACATTTTCCCTTTTTGAATATGTAGCTGTGTAGTTGCCCAAAAGCTTTGTAATGAATTCTGTAAACATACAGATTAATATTCAGTACATCAAATGTTCCATATTTATCCAGCATGTTAGATACTTTCAACCTCAGAAACTTTTTTTTTTTTCCATTGAGGAGGCATTTGTGCAATTGTTCATATCTGTGGAACTTCTAACACTGTATTTATGTAAAATTATACTTCAGTATAATTGCCTATGTAATTAACATTCAGGAAGAAATTATTTATTCAGGAGCACATTTCACAATTCAATTTCAGTCTGTGACAAAGAGGCTTTTAAATGTTAATCTTATGAAAGAAAATGGAGCAAATAGTAAAGGCTGTGGATTAATACAAGAGGCAGCTATTTACAGCGTAACGTTTTCCCTTCCTGGGAATTACCTATTTTCTACCAGAGAGTCTAGGCATGTTTCAAATCTCACTGGGAAGTGTGGGGTTGAATCTTATACTTTGTGCACATTAGATGGTTTCACATCAGGTGACTAAATAAAAGAGCAAAATGGTTACAAATACATTTGTTGTTGAAGCTTTAAAAGACACATAAAGAATAAATGCACATTATGGTGGAGTCAAAAATCATCAAGAATATGTAGAAAATAGAAATATGATGTCTATTTTCTCAGTTTCAATTCTATGGGAATTTTCTGCTTTGGATAATAATCCTTTCAGAGCTATGAACAGAGGCACACACCTCCCCTCCTATCATCTAGCTTTTAATTTCAACAATATGTAGTAACATCTCTTAAAAACCACAGGGACTATTTCTGTAACATACCTATTATTCTGGAAATTGGTGGAAGTTTGAGGGAGACAAGAGTAACCAGAAATATTGTCATCTATTATTCACATGTTTCTTTTCTGACTACAGAACATCATGTTGAAATAAGAGTAAAGAACTTGGTGGGTCGCCTGGGTGGCTCAGTCGGTTAAGTGGCCGATTTTGGCTCAGGTCATGATCTCTGGGTCCGTGAGTTCCAGCCCCGCACTGGGATCTGTGCTGACAGCTCAGAACCTGGAGCCTGTTTCAGATTCTCTGTCTCCCTCTCTCTGACCCTCCCCTGTTCATGCTCTGTCTCTCCCTGTCTCAAAAATAAATAAAACGTTAAAAAAGAAAATTAAAAAAAAAAAAAGAACTTGGTAATACCTGGTGGAACATAAAAACTTACAGGAAAGCTATTCTCTAGCCATATTTGTTATAGGAGCTTAACATTTTCTCTATGTCTTTAATTATTTGGAGATATGATTTGGTAGTTTCAGTTTATTTGCAAAATAAATGCATAAATAAATACTTATTAGAAAGATTATTGTCGATGATACACAGAAATGAGATAATAGATATGTTTGTTTAACATATGTTTGTTTAACATATGTTTGTTTAAGATATGTTTGTTTAACATATGTTTGTTTAATCGTAACACAGAACTTCACAGTCATTGCTACTACCTTGGTCCAAACCACCAAAATTGCTTGTCTGTATAATTGCACCGGCTTTCTTTCTGGGCTCCCTGCTTTCACACTTGTCCTATGGCCCACAGAACAGTTAGAATTAGCGTTTCAAACTTAACTTAGTTACATGCACAGACTCTCAACACTGTGCCTATCCACTTACCAGTATCTGTGCCATCCCCACCTCCTTTTCCTCCTATTATTTTGGACCATCTAAAGACAATCTTCCACTTCTGGATGAGGTGCCATCTTCTTTCACTTACTGAAAAAAAAAGCTACTCCAGGTATCCTCCCTGCTGTCTCCAGCCTCATCACTTTTCCCTTTCCATAGTATCATTTTTTGTTTGTTTCATTTTATTTTATTTTTTTTAATTTATTTTTATTTTTTTTTCAACATTTATTTATTTTTGGGACAGAGAGAGACAGAGCATGAATGGGGGAGGGGCAGAGAGAGAGGGAGACACAGAATTGGAAGCAGGCTCCAGGCTCTGAGCCATCAGCCCAGAGCCCGACATGGGGCTTGAACTCACGGACCACGAGATCGTGACCTGGCTGAAGTCGGACGCTTAACCGACTACGCCACCCAGGCGCCCCTATTTTTTAAATTTATATCCAAGTTAGTTAGCCTATAGTGCAGCGATGATTTCAGGAGTAGATTCCTTAATGGCCTTTACCCATTTAGCCCATCCCCCCTCCCACAACCCCTCCAGTAACCCTGTTTGTTCTCCATATTTAAGAGTCTCTTATGTTTTGTCCCGCTCCCTGTTTTTATATTATTTTTGCTTCCCTTCCCTTACGCTCATCTGTTTTGTATCTTAAAGTCATCATATGAGTGAAGTCATATGATATTTGTCTTTCTCTGACTGACTAATTTTGCTTAGCATAATACCCTCCAGTTCCACACAGGATCATTTTTATGAGCATATCTACCCAAACCTTCCTCTTGTTATTGCCCTATTTCTTTGCTCCCATTTACAGAAAAAATTCCTCTAAATTGTAACTTCTACTCGTTTCCTCCAATTCTCCCATTCTGTCTGTACCCCTTCCAATCACGCCAATACCCACCATTACTTTATTAAAACTATTTTATCAAAGTTTGCCATTGACCTCTACATGGTAAAGTCCACCCAATAGACAATTCTTAGCCCTCTCTTAACTGAGCTATAGCTAGCATTTGGCACAACTGATTGTTCTGCACTCCTTGAAACACTACCTTTAGCAGGCTTCTGGGCCATCACAATTTCCAGTTTCTTTCACTGGCAGCTCCTTTCCCCATGAACACTCATGTCCTGCTTCTTTACTTCTTTCAAGTCTTTGGTCATATATCACATCACAGTGAGGTCTTCCTATTCTGCCTGTATTGGGATTCTCCACAGAAACAGAATCAATAGGATATATATATTCATAAGAGAGAGAGAGAAGGGAGAGAGATATTTATCATAAGGATTGGCTCATGAAATTATGGAGGTTAAGTCCTAAGATCTGCAGATGGCAAGCTGGAGATGAAGGAGGGATGGCTGTATAGTTCCAGTATGAGTTGGAAGATCTGAGAACCAAGAGATGGTGTATGGTCCAACCCAAGAGCAGGAGAAGACCAATGCCCCAGCCCAAGCAAAGATGGATTTTAGGCAGATTAACTTTCCTCTTATTCAGGTCTCCCCCCTCCCCCCCCTTTTTTTTTTTAATATTCAGGTTTTCAATTGATTGAGACCCATCTACATTAAGAAGGGCAATCTGCTTTGCTCAATCTACAGATACAAATGTTAATCTCATCATCCAGAAGCACACATACCCAGAATAATGTTTGGTCAAATGCCTGAGCATCTCTTGTCCCAGTCAAGCTGACACATTAAGTTAACTATCACACTACCATATTTAAAATAGTAACCCACACTGGCACACTCTATCCCTTTCCCTGATTTTCTTATCTCCATAGCACCCATCACCATCTACATATGCTCTGGTTCATTCATTTACTGACTGGATGACTATTCCTTCCACTGGAATGGTAGTTCCGTGAGGGCAAAGGATTGTTTGATTGTTTATGGTTGTACCTTCTATTCCACAACAGTGTTTGGCACATAATAGATGGTGATCTTGTTGGATGAGTTGAACAAGTGCCACTCCCTTGCCTAAGAGTTTTCAATGGCTTTTTTTTTTTTCCTAAGATAAAATCCAAACGTTTACCATGGCCTAAAACCCTGTGTGATCTTCCCATTTCTTTCTCTCTAACTTCCTGTATCCCTTTCTCATTCCTGCCCTGAATTCCTTGAACACACCAAGATTCTTTCTGCTTCAAGGTCTTGATGGTGTCCCTTCTTCCAGGAATACTGTTCCCTCTTTCTTTGTGTATCTGGATCCTGCTTATACTTAAGGTATGAGATTAGCTACTACCTCTCAGAATGGCTTTCCCTGACCATCATGTGTTCTAGGTTTTCCTCTATTATTCCCTACCACTGTACCCACCTTGTTTTATTCATAACTCTGATTAATGATGATCACATCTTTTCTTTTATACATTTTCTTTTATAATTGATTATAATTCACATATAATAAATTTGTATGGGCCTGTTAGGTTGACGAAACAGTGTGGAAATACATGTGTCAAGTTGTAGCTGCATGTTGGAGGGGCAAACTAAAGGCCACAAGGGGGATGAGAATATGCTATAGATGGAGGTTAAATTGTGGAAGCCCTTTGATGCTGAGAGAT
Source organism: Felis catus (assembly GCF_018350175.1). Classification (NCBI taxonomy): domain Eukaryota; kingdom Metazoa; phylum Chordata; class Mammalia; order Carnivora; family Felidae; genus Felis; species Felis catus. The sequence goes on from NC_058374.1 coordinate 96,581,505, forward strand.
GTTTGTGCCCACTAACTCCTGCAAATAGTAAAGAGCCACTACAGTGGTTTAAACAGGTAAAATGATAAAAATGGCTTTTAGGAAAATAAAGACATAGCACACTAGCAGGCCACTCCAGGAACTGAAGTAAGCCTTCAAGAAGCAGGTAATTTGATTAAATTACTTTGTTCATTATTCATCCAGTGATTTGGGGGCTTGCCACTTAATTCTTGGATTATGTGAAGATTCTCCTGGTCTCTGTGCACCCGTGCATCCTGATTAAGGAGCTCATATGATTTTTGTGTTTAGATCCTTGTATGAATTTCAATTCTAAAGGACTAGCCTGTTTGAGGTCTCTTCTTCTTTGTGCTAAATGTGGTTGGTTGTGGTGAAATTAAGCCTGAACTCCTTAAAATCCCTTCAGTGGTTATCTGCACATGTGTTGAATCGTTTCTGGTAGGGAGAGACACGTGTCTCTCAGCTGAATATAGGGTGCCAGTGAATAGTTTCACTGAGTTCCAAGGTATTCTGAGGTGAATAACAAAGTGACCCAAGAGGCACTCTGATTTCTACCAAATTGATGGATGGAGATTTGTTTCCTATTGACTGTGTTCCTTGACTAGAATAGGAACAGTGACACCCCCAATCCATTAGGCTGACATCTTTTGTAATAGAAAGCCAAACATGTTTGTGTAGTTGAGATTGCTTGTGGATTTGTGCATGTGTTGTAAAGTGGGAAAATGGGGTAGAAAAGAAAGTGAGGAGGGAAGACTATAAAGTTGAAACCTCAGGATATTTAAGGAGCTCGAACCCTATCATAAGAGGGATCTATTTAGTAAGCTGTCACAGAGATATGTGTTAGAACAAACGCTTGTTGCCTGAGCAAATTAGTGTCTCATTTGGAGTTATGTTTCCCACAGAAGTATCATTTGTGATAATGGTTTATATCATTGATTATGAAATCAGAAAACACATTCCCTGGGCCTAGGTGGAGGATATTGACTATTGGAAAAAAATTAGACAAAAAAATTAGATAATTAGAAAGTTTGCTTTGTCAGTTGGGATTGGTAAGTGCAGGGAGTGAAAAGGAGATAAAATGGAGAAATCACTTTTAGGGTCCAGGTTGTGTTGTATGTCTAGTACAACAGTGAAGATGCTGCAAGTTGGCAGCCTAGATTTAGCTTTAGGCATTGATTCATTCAGCCCCTGTATGGCTTGTCCTGCTTGCAAGATTCTGGGTGTCTAGTGGAGAAGACAGAAACATAAACAAATGCCTGTAAAACAGATAGGGCTAATTATACAAGCTGTTTAGGACCTCACAAAAGAAGGGCATCTAATCCAACTTTGTGAGTGTGGGCATCAGGGAAGCACTTGGAAGTGGCTGTGAGCTACACTGAGTATTAGTAGGGAGTTTGGAGAAGGACAGTGGCAAGGGAAAACTTCCCTTCATAGCATACCCAAACATTGAGGGTAAAATTGTGGAGAATGATATGCCATTAAGTGTATTAGTTTAGTATTCCTGGAGATTCTCTCTCTCTCTCTCTCTCTCTCTCTCTCTCTCTCTCTCTCTCTCTCTAATGTATTGCAGAGAAGGTCAATGTAGAAGTGGGAACTAGGGAAAAATGTAAGGACATGCAGCTGGAGAAATAAGCAGGGTCCAGATCACAAAGGCCTCATAAAACCAGGCTTAGGGATCGTAGTTTGTGAAATGGAAACAATTAAAGGAGGAAAAGAAAGTGCTACAGCTGTAAACAACAATGAAAAGAGTTGTAAAATCCATATCTGGTAATTTGTACTTACAAGTGTTTTTAGAAAATGATTTTAGGGGAGCAGAAAAAGATAAAGATAAAGCAAAAAAGCAGAATAAGGAGAAATCAGTATATTTGGCCAAGTTTTTGAAGTTAGAGTCTCCCCCAGTTTAGCCTAGCTCTGTTAAGCTCCTTGTTAGTTCCATGTACTACCTCTAGCAGTAGAAGATTTGGAAACACAAGAGATGAATCTGGGACCCCTTTAAGCTCCAGATCCTCTAAGATGATTTTCAGGTCTCAAGTAGAGGGGAGGTTGTTAATCTAATGGAGTGAAGCATGCTGGGATGAGAACAAACTGGGATCAGCATGCACCTTTAAAGGGAGTTGTTGCTATGCAGCAACCATGCCCTGGTATTGCCACATCTTCAGTTTTGTAAAGTATTGACAACTAATTAAAATTTCCTCTGGTCTTTGCTTTTGCTTATATCACAACTACCTCCTATCATTTGTGTTGTTGAAATCCTAAAACCATGTAAGCTCTTAGTTAATAGTTGATAAAGCCTCTATTTTTTAATAACTCCAGAATACTGTTTTATTAATTTTGAGTTGAGAATATAAAAGGCTAAGTGGAACAGATATTTGCATTGACTTCAACAGTGCTGCCTCCTTCTGCAAGCGACCTATGTTTCCCACATTAATCATGATGGTTGCTTGGTGAGATGGCTGAAATCAGATTTGGATTTTAATTTGCCTCCACCTCCATGGTAGGCCTAGGCCTTGGATACTCTGCTTGTTTCTTTGCTGCTGAGACTCTTCTCTTTCTGTCAGTGTGATCTCTTGTCCTCTGATTAACTGTTGGCTCTGGCCAATGGGGAGCCTAGACAGGCGTTCTGAAGGAAGAAGAGGAGTAGGATCATAGTATTTATTCCCTTGGTTTCCCAGGGATTATCTATATCATACAGTTGTTGAGAATTTAAATAATGTCAATTTAGTACAGTCCCTGGACCATGTAAGCTCTCAACAATACTTCTTTTAGTTTTCTTTATAAGAATGATTATTAAAGTTTAAGAAGTCAAGTAATATTTCCCTGTCTCTCCTCCTGCGGGAAGTGGGTCTTTTTAAGGCAATCCACTTTCCTTAACTCTTTTTGAATTTTGCTTTTGATCCTTCCCATCTTTCTTTAAGTCTAAGGGGAGAGGTTGATTTCAGCTTTACTGCTTCCAGTTCCTAACTTCTGCACTATCCCTTGAGGGGATATCCCTATCCCCACTCAGATCATGGTATTGAATTTCTTTTTAAATGAACCCTCCTAGAATTATCTTAATGTGAGCATGCCATCCAATTCCTGTTGGAACCCGGACTGTTCAGTACTTGAAGCCATTGCCGTCTCTTGCTTAGACTACTGCCTGTCTCCAGTCCCACTTCAGGAAAAGCCAAGTTAACATGTAGTTCTGAATATACCACTTCCCTTCTAAATATTTTGCACAATCCACTACCATCAATTTAGCTTCCATTTATATCTTCTATTTAACTCTTTTTCAGTTAAAACTTGACCTATAGCTTCACGTGTCCTTGTCTTTCTCCAGTCACAGGAGGAGCTAGAGCCCTACTCTTAAGCAAAGCAACCCCTTTTACTTAAGTGGTTGGTTCAGGTTCTTCTCTCCCCCCGATCGTTTGAAATAACTTCCATGTTGCAAAATGCAATCAGTGGTTAACTCTGCACCCATCTCACTTTAGATCCTAGATGAATGTGAGTCAGTTGATTAATTCTTCCTTCTTGAAACACTTTTATTTCTTACCTTCCTTTTTAGTATGCTTACTGGTTTCTTTCCTCCTTCATAGCCTGATTTTTTCTAGTCTCTTTTGATGTCTTCTCATCTTCCTTTCTTCCAAATATTGGAGTACTCCAAAGCACTGTCCTTACCTATCTTTTTTATATAGACTCTTCCTCTGGGTAATTTCACCCATTGTTTTCACTGTAAATAGTATCTCTTGGAGAAAATTGCCACATTCATCTCCTGACACTTGAGCCCTTCCTTGAACTCTAGACACCTATACTTAATTTGCCATTTGGCATCTCTGCTTAGATATTTCATACTTATTTCAAACTTAACAAGTCCAAAAATAGAACTCTTTATTTGCCACCCCCCCTTAATTTAATTTAAGCCTTTCTCCTTTTTTATTGTGTACCTTAAAGGCTGTAATATTTCTTACTATAACAAAATTTATAAATGTTAAATAATGATTCATTATTTTCTCTTCTAAATATTTTTAAATTTCCTTTATGGATTCTTTTGGATCCAAGAATTGTATAGAAGTATATTTTGAATATTTCAAATGTGAGTCTTTCAGAATTACATTTTTGTTATTTACTTCTAATTTTATTGCATTTATTGAGAAGGTGGTCTTTATGATATCCAAGTTTTATTTATTTATTTATTTATTATTTATTAAAAAAAATTTTTAAATGTTTACTTATTGTTGAGAGACAGCGTGAGCATGGGAGGGGAAGTGAGAGGGAGAGACACAGAATCCGAAGCACGCTCCAGGCTCCGAGCTGTCAGCACAGAGCCCAACTCAGGGCTCAAACTCACAAACCGTAAGATCATGACCTTAGATCATGACTGTAAGATCATGAGCGGGAAGTCGGACCCTCAACTGACTGAGCCACCCAGGCACCCCTTATTTTTGTTGAGATTCACCTTGTAGCTTAGCACATGGTACATTTTGATAATTATCTAATGTCTACATAGGCAGGAGGGAGAGAGAGAGAGAATAGTTTTGTATTGCATATTGTGGGAGAGCTCTGAAAAGCAGTTGTTTCTGCCAGGAGCCCAAGAAATACAGAAAGTCAGAATTTATTTTATATTAATTTCTTGGCTTTGGGGTTCTGAACACCAGATAGGCCCTTTGTTTTGGTATCTCAAAAGAAATTTCTTGGTTGTTCACTTAGAACTCAGGAAGAGTAAGACAAGTTTCATCATTATTTCCATCACATAGGCCAGATGCATTCTTTTCTCCTTGCTCATGTGTGTCTATCCTAAACTAGTTTAGTAAGATTTTTTATTTTTTAATATTTTATTAATTAAAAAATTCCTTTTATTAAAGTTTTTTTTTGATAAGTATAATTGTATATGTTTAAAGTGTGTGCAATGTGGTTATTAGATATACATATACATTGTGGAATGATTATGTAGGTCAAGATAATTAACATATCCTTCCCCTTGCATAGTTAATTCTTTCTTGCATGTGAGGGTAATAATGCTTAAGATGTACTCTCAGCAACTTTCAAGTATATAATAGTGTATTATTAACTATTGTCACCATGCTGTACATTAGATTTTCAGAACTTAAAACTGAAAATTTGGACCCTTTGACCTACATCACCCATTTTCCCCATTCCTCATCTACTGGTTTTACGACATTGGCCTTATTTATTGTTTTTTTAGATTCCGTGTATAATTGACGTCATCCAATATTTGTCTTTCTCTGTTTGGCTTATTTTACTTAGCATAATGTCCTCCAGTTTCATCCATATCATTGCAAGTGGCTGGACTTCCTTCTTTTTTTTTTTTATGGCTTAATAATGTATACACATATACAATGGACTATTATTTTATATACTATGTAATATGTAAGTCACATTTTCTTTATTTATTCATCTATCAAAGGACATTAGGTTGCCTCCATATCTTGGCTATTGTGACTAATGCTGAAATAACAATGGTGTGTAGGTATCTCTTAGAGATACTGTTTTCAATTCTCTTATATATATATATATGTGTATATATACATATATTTTTATACATATATACGTATATATGTGTATATATATGTGTGTGTATATATATATGTGTGTATATATATATGTGTATATATATACATATATATGTGTGTGTATATATGTATGTATTTATTTAATATATATATTATATATATATGTACACACACATATATATGTTAATATATATATTATATATGTATATATATTATATATATAGTTAATATATATTATATATGTTAATATATATATTAAATATACACACACACACACACACACACACACACACACACACACATACATATATCCATCCATCCAGGAGTGAGATTGCTAGTTCATATAGTAATTAATTTTTTAATATTTTGAGGAACCTCCATACTGTTTTCCATAATAGCTATACCAGTTTACATTCCTACCACCAGTGCAAAAGGGTTCCCTTTTCTCCACATCCTCATGAATACTTGTTATCTCTACTCTTTTTGATAATAGCTATGCTAAGAGGTGTGAGATGATCTCATTATGATTTTGATTGGCATTTCTCTGATGATTAGTGATGTTGATCATTTCAAATACCTATTGGTCATTTGTATGTTTTCTTTGTAAAAATGTCTATTCAGGTTCTTAGTCCATTTTTTAATTGTATTATTTGCTTTTTTGCTATTGAGTTGTATGAGTCTTTTATATAATTTAAATATTAATCGCTTATCAGCTTTTGGTGTGCAAATATTTTCTCCCATTCTGTAGGTTGCCTTTTCAATTTATTGACTGTTGTCTTTGTTGTGAAGAAGCTCTTCAAATCGATCTAGTCCCACTTATTTCTTTTAGCTTCTCTTGCCTGTGCTTTTGGCATCTTATCCAATAAATCATTGCCAAGAGTACTGTTAAGGACTTGTTTCCCTACATTTTTTTTTTTTTTTGGAGTTTTATGGTTTCAGATTGTATATTTAAGTCTTTGATCCATTTCAAGTGATTTTTGTGAGTGGTGTAAGATAGGACTCCTGTTTCATTAATTTGCCTGTGGATATCCAGATTTCCTAGCATCGTTCGTTGAAAAGACTATCCTCTCCCAATTGTTTGTTCTTGGTGCCCTTGTCAAAAATTAGTTGAGTGAAAGGGGCGCCTGGGTGGCGCAGTCGGTTAAGCGTCCGACTTCAACCAGGTCACGATCTCGCAGTCCGTGAGTTCGAGCCCCGCGTCAGGCTCTGGGCGGATGGCTCAGAGCCTGGAGCCTGTTTCCGATTCTGTCTCCCTCTCTCTCTGCCCCTCCCCCGTTCATGCTCTGTCTCTCTCTGTCCCAAAAATAAATAAACGTTGAAAAAATTAGTTGAGTGTTATGCGTGGGTTTCATTCTAGTCAACCTCTCTTCTAAGTTCCAGTCTCCTGTTATAATTGATTATTCAGCATTTTCTGAATGCTGAATGTATCTCAAATATGTTCAAATCTAAATTCATTACTCTTACCTATTTCCTTCTTTCTAATTTAATTATCAATATTTTGTCAAATTAGACAGCAATAAGTTTTGCCCATTAAGGTTGATAACTCTCTTAGAATAAGAGACCTTAACAACACCAAAATATATTCTTATATATATCAGAATTACAAACTAAATAATGAGCTTTGTATATGTACTTTCTCTCAACAGTATTTTTAATGTCCATACTTCTTGAGTTAAGTTGCTTTGTCTTATGTCAAGTCACAATAAATAACTTTTCAAAATTTAAAGGCAAAAATTTCAAGACTTAGTAGAATCACAATCTTTAGTTCTTTTCACACTTTCTAGGAGGGGTCTAGGAAATAAGCTATGATGTATAAGTCTTTTACAATGAGGATATAAAATAACATTCTATCCTGGTAAAATAGCTGTAAATTGTTATAGATAACAGAAAAGATGTTATTGTCCTTTAAAGGAAGTTGTTTGATAAGTGCTCTGAGTTGATCCTACATGGCCTATAATATAACCACCCAGATTACTGGTCCCTCAAACAATCTGGGAACTTTCACTTATCTGGGTCTTTGTTAATGCTTTCCCATATCTTCTTGTACATCACAATTTTACTCAGTCTTCAAAACTCAGGTCAAATGTTGCCACCACTTGGAAGCTATAATTATTTCTTTCTTTATGCTACCGAAGCACTGATTTTTTTTTTTGAGGACTCCTTTTACTGTGGCAAAAAACACATAACATAAATTTACCCTCTTAACAATGAGTGTACATTACAGTATTAACTGTATGCTTATTGTACAAAGATCTCTAGAGCTTTTTTATTTTGCATGATTGAATTTCTATGCTCATTGAATGACTCCCTATTTCCCCCTCCTCCTAGTCCTTGGCAACCACCATGATATCTTCTGTTTCTATGAATTTGATTACTTTAGATAATTCATATAAGTAGAATCATGCAGTGTCTATCTTTATATGATTGGCTTATTTCCCTTAGCATAATGTCCTCTAAGATCATTCAGCTTTTGCATACGACAGGATTTTCTTCTTTTTAAGGATGAATGATATACATTATATACCACATTTTCTTTATCCATTCATCCATTGATGACATTTAGGTTGCTTACATATCTTGGCTGTTGTGGATAATGTTGCAATGAACATGGGTGTGCAAATATCTCTTTGAGATTTTGTTTTTAACTGTTTTGGATAAATACCCAGAAGTGGGATTGCTGGATCATATGACAGTTCTATTTTTACTTTTTTGAGGAAACTCCGTACTGTTTTTTCCACAGGGGCTGCATCATTTTACAATCCTACCAAAAGCATAGAAGGTTGACAATTTTCCCCCATCCTTGCTAATATATATCCATATCCATATCCATGTATATACAGTTGTCATTCTAATGGGTGTGAGATAATATCTCATTGTGCAAAGAGACCAATTCTTATTTAATTCTGTCTTGCATTTTGGTTAGTTGTTTACACGTCTGTTTCTTCACTAACCATAGAGTAAGCACTGCCTACTAATAGTAACCTCATAGTGCCTCATTCATAATAGGTACTCAAGGCATACTTAAGTAATTTAATTCCTGTTAGTAGGTAAATAATATTATACTTCTTATTGCTTATATCTCTGCCAGTATGTTTAGAAAGAATTGATCTAACACCAGCTATAACTTCTATTCTTTAAAAGAGAAGAACATGAACTTTGTTTCAATATTGTTCCTTTTCTCATGGAATTTAATTAACTCATTGGTGTAGTTATTCTATTCTTATTCCAAAATAAAGACTTTTTTAAAAAACAAATAACTATAATTATGTTGTTTTGTAAGTAATAGCTTTAAGAAAAGTTTTATATGCTATAAATTAATATCTAAATGTTTACTTATATGTACTATGTTTATCTATCTGTAATAACATATATAGGAGAAAGTGTTTTGCATATGATAAATTGGACCTAACAACTAGTGACAACTCATAGTAAATGAATAAACTTGAAAACAGTTGTAACTACATGATTTATTAAACACAAGGGGATGAAAATAAGACTTTTTACCTTTTCTCTTTTAGTATTGTACTCGAAGGTCCTCAACATTTTCTATTACGGTTTGCTAAAGTGTGCCAATAAATCTCTACATTTTATTTGTAATGTTATTTTATCTTTCTTTTGGCGTACACTCATACTTCATCCTTTTGAGAATTTTTAAAAGGCTGTTTCCCTCTTAAGATTGCCTGCTCAGCTGATGACTGAAAAGATATGTACAAAATAAAAAACAGGAGAAGGACAGTAAGGCTATTACATATGGTCCAGTCACAGTAGCTTAGATCAAAAGTGCTTATTGTGATTTTTTTTTTTTTTTTTTTTTACCTTTTCTGTCACCTGGTCCTTGGAATCTGACTTCGGGCAGACTGAGAAAGCACAAGTTCAGCGGATAGTTAAAAGGTCACAGTTAAATTTTTTGGGACTTAAATGGAATCACATCTGGAGGGACAAGTTTGAGTACCAAGTTTCAGTACTAGTGGGAGAAATGCACAAAAATTTGCACGTTGTGAGACAGAATTCCATAGCAAAAAGGACAACCATTTTAATGTATGATTAAAATTCAATATTTATAAAAATGACTACAAAAATAAAACCTCAACAAAAACGGCCTCCATAGATTATAAGCTATTCTTAACCTTTGTTGAATAGAGTATGTTGATAATTGTGCTCCACTTGATGCAAGGGGTTGGCTTATAACTTCCTTGCTCTTATTCTTCCTATCCTGAGTATCTAGCCAGCTCAGACATCTCCAGGCCTTGCTAGTCTCCGCAAAAATGACATAACATAACTACCACATTAACATAAATACCTGCATTTTGCTGCTTGGTGGTGCTCACGGGTGCAACTCAACTTTTCCCTGCTCCCATTCAAAATGTCTCCTATTTATTTATAGGGTTCTCGGGAGAGATCCCCTGAGATCTGAAGAACAAGGCCATTAATCTGCTTTTGTCTCTTTGAAGTCTGCTGGTTGTGAGTCACCCGCTGTCACTTGCTGGTGCTGTGCTGAGTGTCTCAGTCCCTTCTGTTGCCCTTTCCCCAACTGCTCCACGTTTTATCACTTGGGCTTCACTCAGCCTGTGCAAGTCACAAGTTTCAGCGAGATCTCCGAAACACAGCCGCTCCTGCTCCCATCTTCAACCTTTAGCTGTTCTTCAATCTCCACCTCCTATATCCTACCCACTGCCCTTTAGGGGAACGTGCGCACGAGCGTCTGTGTGTGTGTGTGTGTGTGTGCGCGCGCCCGCGCGCATACCCACCCCTCATGTCCTTCACAGAGTTCAGGCACTCAAAAGCTAAACTTCTCTAGCCAAAAAACTAAAGTCCTTCCTCATTTCAACTCAAGCAAACGGGTTTGGAGGAGGAAGAAGAGGGCATGTTGCTGTATTGTCCAACCCGATGCTTGTGATGGGATAGAAAGGGGCTGAATAGGGAAAGAGGGGCATAAAGTAAGAAAATAAGAAGAGATCAGCTTTTGGAGTTTCTTGGATGGTGCAAGGAAGTAAAAGCAGCATACAGTATTGGTGAAGAGTACAGACTGCTGGGTTTCAGATCCAGCCCTACCACTTATGTGACTTGGGGCAAGTTACTAAAATGGTCTGCACCTAATTTTTCTCATCTCCAAATTGAGAATAATCATAGTACTACCTCACAGGGTTATGGTGAAGATTGCATTAGTTAACATGTGCAAAGTACTACTAAGTGCTATATAAATATTGGCTATTGTTAATTATTATTTTTTTATTATTATTATTTGCCCCTTGGCCTATAAATTAATCTTAGATTCTGTATCTTTGCCTTAGTCAGGAGTTGAATTAATCTACATGTATCTCTCTGTTCTGAAGTTACAATCAATGTCTCTGGATCCAGAGACACCTGTGTTCAGCAGACCATTAAAACAACTCACTCTGCCTAGGATATAAATCCCTGACCCCCTCACTAATGCTGTTCTTACGGCTTCTCTGAGCTCCTGGGCTCCAGATAATTCCTGCCTTTCTGCTTCTCCAAGTCTACTACCTCTGCCTTCTTAACCAAATCGGCCTTCTGTCTCTGTCATCAAGAGTAACTTCTAGGCATCTTTTGCTTAGCTGGACTTGTAGTCTTGGCCTCTCTGAGTCAGCCCTCTCCTGATGTCATTCGTACCCTGCCATGACAGTTTCAGATATTCAGAGACTAGAAACAGATGGACCATGATGGACACGATATATTGTGCCCTCTCTCATCTTGGCAACAGGTGGCTGCTCAGCCAGCTGGGGTCTTTTTGAGGACACTCTCCCAGGCCTGCCTCTGACCATATGCACTCCAGTCCAGATGGTGACATGTTTCCCCAGAGTCCTGAATCAACTTAACGGGAGATGGCAGGGTTATGCTGATTTTGCCTAGGGTCTAATACAAGCATAGAGTTTTTTTAAATTTTACTTTCTAATTCAGGAAAAAGGAACAAGCCTTATGTGAAAGTCATGTTCACAATGTGGTTTCAAATTCTGTCACAGGAAGTCTAAATTTACGTGATCAAATTAGCATTCATAAATGCCAAGGCAAGAAAGCAAATTAATTTGTTTTTACCTTTGGAGAAGAATAAAGATGACTTTGGATAATCTAAGGTATTAGGTTACTTACTTTGTCTGTCTGGTTTTCCTTTGTAACTATTCTTGCCACATTAAAATAATGGCAAACATATCTTATGATATATTGGGTACAGGTTCACCTTGGTAAGAGATGGAGGCAAGTTGCTTTCACTTAAGGTTAAAACTACTTTACACTATATTTTAGAACTAACCTACTTTCAGACAAATTACGGCTTAGAAGAACACATATTTGCTTAAAGTTATCTCTGCTTATACAGTGTTTTCTGATGCATTTATGCAAGTGTTGATTAAATCCTTCATGTTGCTTGAATGCTTATGATCATGGAATTGTTGGTTAAGGAAATCAAGAAAAAGCGTTCTCAGACCATGGCATAGACATTTTTGAGGTTTAAAAAGAATAAAAATAGTATGGTATTATTTAAGATTGGTTGAGAAATTTATAATAACTGTAAAAGAAATAGTTTATGGACTTTTCTCAGTTAATTTAAAAATATTGACTATTTAAAATTTTAATCTTAATACTTAAACATGAACTTTGGAATATCTAGAACCACAGGGATTCTAAGTTCTAAAAGATAAATTCAAATATATATACATATTTTGATAGAGTAACATACCTATTTTATAGATGTACGTTAATCTATGACATTTTGATATTAATCTGTGTCCATTAATCTATGACATGAAAAGATTTGGTAACATTCTTCTCAGTAACATGGCTCCTGATTGAAACATGACGGAATTTATTGTTTCCTTGTCTATCATCAGTGTTGCATGTGCCTGCTGTTTTCCATTTCTAACCCTGGAGATTAAGTTCAGTGAACAGGAAAGAAAAGTTAGGAAAGAGAGGAAAACTAATGAAGGGCAGAGAAATCAGAGCACCAAAATAATACTGTTCACATAATTTTCAGTATTTTTGAGGATCATAGTTTTAAAAAGATAAAATCATGATTTTCATACACATATAAAATGAACAGTGTCAAAGATTTCATTTAATTCATTGGTTAATGAGGAAACCAGTAATGTTACAACTGGTTAAAAGGGGAATTTAACTTACATTCTCTGTTGGACAAATCTATTTGCATTTGTATGAAGAGGACACATTTGCATAACTATGCACGAGGAACCCTTTCATTACTATCAGTTTTCTAAATAGGTTAGTCAAAGGCGGAGATAACCCTAATGATTGAGCTAGGCAGAACTCCAATTTCTTTCTTTCTTCTTCTTCTTCTTCTTTTTTTTTTTTTTTACCATTTTGAAGTCATTCACAATTTTTCCTGATGTTTGTATGCATAATACTAATGAACTGAATTGTGTTGTCCCAAATTCGTATGTTGTGAAAGTCCTAACCCCCACTGTGATTATACTTTGAGATAAGGCCTTTAAAGGGGATGGGTCCCTAATCCAGTATGACCAGTATCCCTATAAGAAGAGGATGTTATGTTTTGTTATGTTTCGCATAAACAAAAAAGGCCATGTGAAGACACAGCTGACTGGCCATCTGCAAGCCAAGGAAAGAGGTCCCAGGGGACAGTAAACCTGCCAACACCTTGATCTTGGACTTCTACCTTCCAGAACCATGAGAAAATACATTTTTGTTGTTTTAGCCACCCAGTCTGTGGTATTTTGTTATGACAACCATAGAAAATGAATACAATTTCTGAATCCTACTAGAATACACGTAGAGGAAACATTTCAAAGGGAGTATTGTTTTATTCCAAAATTAATGAAATTATGAAAATTGAGCAGCTGGCTGACCAGAAAAGTGATGTCTATCCATCACTGGTTCCATCTCCCTGCTAGCTCTCACTTCTATGGCATTTGTCTCCCTCTCTTAAAAAGGATTGCGAATGTCAGGTGAATACCACAGAAGCTGGAAGCCTCTCTCCTTGCTGCTTGGAGACAGTTTTGTCTGCCAGCCCCGCACCCTCCTCTTTTGCTCCACCCATTTCTCCCTAACTCATCTCCCAACTCCTCCTCTGTCTAAACTTATCCTTTAAGCCCCAGGGATGAGGCAGAGGACAGGCACCAAGGCTTATAGGTTATATCACAATACTGAATTGTAATGGGTTTTATTTTCATTTGGTTTCTGTTAAAAAAAAAAAAAAAAGCAAACACAATTTTGTTAGCTGCTATTCACTAGCCAGTGAATCTTGCAGGTTCTGTTTCACTTCTGAAACAGATCTGAGAACAGCCCTACCCCCAGGCAACTTCTAATCATAGCTGTCCTGAAGACTATCAGCACAATCTCAAACTCTTATTGTTATTTGTTTTTCAAATTGAAGTATAATTGACATACCATATTCTATTAGTTTCAGGTGTACATCATAGTGATTCAATATTTTTATACATTACAAAATGGTCCCCATAATCCATCTAGTTACCATCTGTCACCATACAAAGTTATTACAATATTACTGACTATATTCCTTATGCTGTATATTTCATCCCCATGACTTATAAATGGAAGTTTGTACCTCTTAGTCCCTTTCACCTATTTTGCCCAACCTCACTCCCTCCCCCATTCTGGTAACCAACAGTTTATTTCCTGTATCTATGAGCCTGTTTCTATTATGTCTTCTTTGTTCATTTATTTTGTTTTTTTAGATTCCACAGGTAAGTGAAATCATGCAGTATTTATCTTTCTCTACCTGCTGTATCACTATCATGCAGCATAATGCCCTCTAGGTCCATTTTTATTGTTATTCTTAAAGACTTCACATCTCTTTTGGTACCTGCCTCAAGGCATCAGCATCCTTAGGCCTTTGCCTCTAGGCTCCTTTTTTTTCTTTTCAACTCCTTTCTTATAAAACAAGAAATTTGAAATCTTCTAAGGGGATGTTTCTGAGCCAATAATGCTTTTTGCCCAGAAAGTTTCCACTGATAGAAATTTCAGTAACACTTTAAAAGTCATCATAATGGGGATGGCGGAGTAAGGAGATCAGTAGACCCTAAGCAATTTAATTGGTAAAAATTATAAAAAAATTATTTGAAGTCTTGGAAAATTTCCCTGAGTGTATACAGCAAATAGAGAAGCATACATTCAGGAAAATCTTCTAAATCTTGGTAAGAACACCAGAGTCTATGGTATTTCAGCCACAGCCCGCTCCGCCTCCCCTGTGTTATGAAAATCCACCTGGTGTGTTCTAATCTGGGCAGGGGTAGTGAAGGAAATGGGAGCTCTCTTTCTCCCCAGCTCCCATCCTGGGGCTAATTGTGTCCCGGGGAGGGGCAGGCTGCCAGCATTTCTCACCCCTCCCTCTCCACCAGCCTCAATTCCAGTTTGGCAATGTCAAGAGGACCAGGTTGACTTTACCCCATCCCACCCTCAGTTAGGGTGGAAACTCTATCTCGGGCGTGGCAGGCCTTGAATACTGGTGCATAATCTTGCCCTCCCCAGCTGCCTCATCCCATACAGGTTCCCCACCAGCAGTGGCAACCCGAGAAGACCAGAGGCAGCCATTCCTCTGCAGTGATGCTGGGGTTCTGCCTTAGGGAGGAAGGCAGACTATTAGGAAGAAGAGCTCCAGTTGAGGGGACTTAGTTTATAGGTAACAGATGGAAGAATATGTATCATGAAGACAGGAACCATAAGAAGGCTGAAATGGTTCTGCTAATGTTACACAAAGTGGACATTAAAAGATGTTTCTATAGATAAATAGGGACATTTTACAATGATAAAAGGGTCAATCCATCGGGGAGATGTAACAATTATAAACATACGTTCAGCAAACTTTCGATAATGTTAGCTTTGTGATCAACGAACAACACTTCTAAGATTCAGAGGTTTGACGGGAAACATTAATCCCAACAATTGTTGAGCACTAATATAGGACAGGAATTGTGACAGGCTTTGGGGATCCAAAGATATAGACCGCTAATCTTGAAGAATTTAGAGGACACTGGCATTTAAAAAATTACTAATATGTTAATGTAACATGATGAGGGTTCTTACAGAGTATTTGAAGATAGTATTTCAGTAAAAACAACTAATTTAGCACAATAATAAAAACAAAATTCACTCCAGGAATAAAGTCTTACATAATGCTTTTATACCATTATATTATTTGATCATCATAACTGCTAGGTTTTACACAGCTGAAGAACTTGAAGTTCACAAAAATTAAGTCCAAAAAACCGATATGTAAATATGTTTACAAATATCAAAGGAAAAAAGTTGTCTACAGAACTGTGTGCATTATATGATCCAATAAAAATTAAATAAAGTACACATATAGAGAATAGGTTTGGGACACATATAAAACAGGGTGCTAAAAGTAGCTATTCTAGAATACATAGGATTGTTAGTATTTTTTATTTTATTCCTTTTACTTGTATATATTTTCTGATTTTTTCTCTAATGAACACGTATTGCTTTGGGCATATTAGGTTGACAAAACAAAGTTGAACCTTTAAGACTATAAACAAGAGTTTACTCAAAATGGATCATAGACTTAATTGTAAGAACTAAAACTATATAACTCTTAGAAGACTTAGGAGTAAATCTTTATGACCTTAGGTTAGGCAAAGCCTTTTTTATACAATGCCAAAAACAAAAACAAAAGAAACAAGAGAAAAAATAGATTGAACTTCATCAAAATGAAAACACTGTGGTACTAATAACAATAAGAAAGTAAAAACACAACCTACACATTGGAAGAAAATAGTAGCAAACCATATGTGTGATAAAGCACTTGCAACTGGAATATGTAAAGATCTCTTACAACTCAATAATAAAAAAAATAACCCCATTATTTAATGGGCAAAGAGTTAAGACATTTCTCCCAGGAAGCCATACAAATAGTCAATAAGCACATGAAAGGTATTCAACCCATTGGTCATTAGGGAAATGCAAATCAAAACCATAATGTCATGCAACTACACACCCACCAGAATAGTTATAATAAAAAAGTCAAGCAATAGCAAGTGTTGGTGAACATGTGGAAAAATTGATATTCTTCTACATTGCTGGTGAATGTAAAATACAGCTGCTTTTGAAAACAGTTTGGCAGATTCTTCAAAATGTTAAACAGAGTTATAGAATCCTGCAGTTGCACTCCTAGATGTGTACCCATGAGAAATGAAAACACATGCCCACATAAAAACTTGTACATGACTATTCATAGCAGTGTTATTCATAATAGCCCAAAAATGTAAATAACTTGAATGTCTATTACCTGATGAATGGATAAAAGGTGGCATATCCATACAATGGAAAGTTATCTGGCAATAGAAAGGAATGAAGTACTGATACATGTACAATATGGATAGACCTTGTAAAAATTGCCAAGTGAAAGAAACCAGTCACAAAAGAATATGTATTATGAGTCCAATTATGTGAAATGTACAGAATAGGAAATTTGTAGAGACAGCAGGTAGACTTCTGGATGCCTGGAGATGGGGGCAGAAGGAGCAGGGAACATTGAGAATGACTGTAAATGGGTATAAGGTTACTTTTAGGGGAGCTAAGTCCTGTAAATATACTAAAAAAGCATTGAATTGTACACCTGAAATGGGTACAATTATATGGTATGTGAATTATACTTCAATCAGGCTACAAAAAGTACAGATGAACATATGGGAAGGTGGAGGGGGAGAGAAGAGAGGGAAACACACCACAAGAGATTCTTAATGATACAGAACAAACTGAGGATATGGAGTGTGGTGGTTGGGGGTGGGTGGGCTAGATGGGTGATGGGTATTAAGGAGGGCACTTGTGATGAGCACTGAGCATTGTAAATAAGTGATGAATCACTGAATTCTACCAAGAAACAAATATTGCACTGTTTGTTAACTAAATAAATTTGTTTAAAAAGTACTGTATCTTTAGAGTGCATTATAGTTAGCAAAGATACTTTCCTAGACATTTCTCTTAAACATCACAGGAATCTTTGTTGCTGTTTCTTTCTTTCTTTTCTTTTTTCTTTTTCTTCTTTCTTTCTTTCTTTCTTTCTTTCTTTCTTTCTTTCTTTCTTTCTTTCTTTCTCCCTTCCTTTCCTTCCTTCCTTTCCTTCCTTCCTTCCTTCCTTCCTTCCTTCCTTCCTTCCTTCCTTCCTTCCTTCCTTTAATGTGTGTTTATTTTTGAGAGACAGAGACAGAGTGTGAGCTGGGGAGGGGCAGAGAGAGGAGATACAGAATCTGAAGCAGGCTCCAGGCTCTGAGCTGTCAGCACAGAGCCCCAATGCGGGGCTCAAATGCACGATCTGTGAGATCATGGCCTGAGCTGAATGAAGTCTGATGATTAACTGAGTCACCCAGGCGTCCCCTTTGTTGGTATTTCTTAATAATTTTTAAGGTATTATCTTCAGTGAGGTTTTGAAGAGAGGGAAGTGAGGCTCAAAGAGGGGACTTGCACAAGGGCCAAGTTAGCAGAGGTAGGACGTGGATCTAAATCTCCTGCTCTTTCCACTTATCATGCTACTGGTTATATTACACCTGCAACTGTTCCTGGATTTTGTACCACAATACCTGGGATTCGTTGTCTTGCCACTTCAAAGAACGAAGAGGTGGACACAAAATAAGCAGCAGGCAAAAGTTTTATTAGAATATAAGCAAGAATAGTAGGAAAACTCTCTTTGCTGAGAGAGGACATTCAAAAGTGAATGCTCAAGAACTCTAGGCTAAGGTCCTTGTTTTCTAAGGTTCTGGTCAGCCCTCCCCTCTTCTTCCCCCTTGTTCCTTCTCAGATTCTACTCTTATTGGCTTGATGGTTCTAGGTGTTGGGTTGTCCATTTCTGATTGGTTTGTTTCCATTGTATGAGGGGTGGTCTATGGCCATGCTTAGGTCTTTTGTCAAATTCCAGAGGGCAAACCTGAGGGGGAGTAGGTGGGATCTGTTACATTCTTAAGAGGAACCTTATGCCTGAGGGGGCTTGCTGTGGTCAGACACACCCAGCATTGTTCCAAAATAGGTGTTTTTCCCCACTCAGGGGAAAAACTGAATCCTATCTTCTCCTATCAGACAGCTATCAAATTCCAACATGGTTTTTATAGTTATCCAAAAGGTATACCTGAATGGGCACCACAATTTTGTAAAATCCCAAACGGGATCGTTTGGCATTATTTGAATGTGACACCATAAAATTGAATGTGTTTAAACTTCCGTGAGCCAGTCGAAAGGATTACAGAGGAGTTGAATAAAACAATTGATTTTGTCATGATATAGCCCACATTATACAGACCACCTAGCAAGGAACTGAGGAGAAAAAAATGTATATAACTAATACTCTTCAAATCTTCACTTTCATATGCATATTTACTATGCTAAAATTCCAAAGTCAAAGACACATTGAAAAGTAAATGAAAACAATAACAGCTCTTTTAATCCTTGGTCACTCATGCATTACCAGACATTTATATTTTTGGATAAGTTGAAACTTTGTACATTTCCCTCAAAGCTGATGAAGAATGAAAAATGAGCTTTGATACTTTTAATATGGTTTGTGGAAAAGTGCCTGAGACATGGGGAAGGGTTAATATACTTAATAATCTCACTAATATTTTTTTGGAGAGGGCACACAGGTCTCTGCTTACTGCTGCAGCTCTCTCTACAGAGCACTGCATTCTGAATACTGAAACACAACACTTCCTGGAATGTAAAATAAAACCATTAGTTCTCTTTGACCCTATTCTGGGATAATTTGACTCGAAATTAATAACTGTCAACTGGAGATATTTTGCTGGCACTCAGGCAAAATGATATGTGATTCCTCCTTCAGGTTACTCACGTTGCAGACCACATTTACATTCAAAGATTAAGTTACTGACTGGAGTGGGGAAGAGGATTTTAATTTACAAAACAATTACTGCTTTTTTCTGAGGTCAGGAATTTGGTTTTCTAGATGTTTTAAAGTGCTGCCTCACTCAATTGCTGAGTAACAAGCAAAGCTAATGGTACGGTTTCTATGACTTTGTAATACCATGTTCCGTGCTTTATATTTGAACCGGGTTTTTACAAAACATTTTAAACAAAATTATTCCATGACTATAATATAAAACAATAAAAACAAACAAATCCATGACAAATAGTGTTTACCTATTCTTCTTGAATGAGCTGTCATTTTCTTGAAGTAAAAGACAGAGACCCTATCTAGACAAATTTTAAATTGTGATTGGAGTTGTATTTAACTCTACTTTCCTTCCTCTCACATAATTTCTCTTCATCCTACCCCTGGTCAAAGAAACAAACTCTTTTTTCCTTTCTTCATGCATACTCTCCTGTGCTGTTAATTCATGGCAGCAATTGTCCTCATCTCTGAAAGCTGCGTAGCCATTGTTGCAGCCATTGTTACATTGACCCTATTCTGGGATAATTTGACTTTTGACAAATTTTTGTCACTTTTTAATCCCACCAAACTCTCATTTGTTGAGTGCCTTCTTTGTGTTCTGAGCTTCCCCTACATGACCTCACTTATCTCCCAACACTTTGAGGTGCTATTGTCATCTTTATATGAGAAAAATGAGCCTCACAGAGGTCTGATAACTGCTAGAAGTCGCAGAGCTAGTGATGGGAAGCATTGGAGGCAGCTGTGGTTCCTAAATTCATTGTGTACTTTTCCACTGCCCTATTGCCCTATTCAACAACTCTTTGTCCATCCTCAACTATCCTTATCAAATTGTCATGGTAATGGTATAGTCTGGGATCCCACAGCTGCATTCTCAGGGCCTGTGAAGATTTAGATTAATGTAGGCTCATCAGGCAGCTTGGTTTTGTGTCTTCATCAAGTGTTTAAAAGGACAGGTGGAAATGAACGTGTGGCACAGCAGTGCCCTGGAATTCATTTGGATGGCTGCAGGGACACCTGAATTCCCTGGGGGCCTCAGGGATGGTTGGACACTGACAGTCTGGAAGCTGAGCAATTCCTTTTGAACATAGAAGAGGATTGTGGCTGTGCTTATAGTTCACTTGTGAATCTTCCCCTCCCATTGCACTTTAGCCAGAAGGAGAAATTTGGATGGGCTACAGATTTAGGAAAAAAAAAAAAAAAAAAAAAAAAAGGTTGGGCATTGCAGCAAGACCTAGCTGAGTTTGCATCTCATCTCTGCTATTATTTCCAAATGAAATTAAGCAAGTTAGTCAATATGAGTCTCTTTCCTCATTTATAAAATGTGGATAGCAAAACTTAGCTCTCTGAATTGTCATGGGGATAAAATTAGGTTATATAAAGGACTAGGTCGTAGGCACTTTACAAATAGCAGTAGAACTCAGACTTCCCAGAAACCCAGTGAATAAGGACAGCCAAGGAAGCACTGCTTGGATAGATTTTGTACTTAATTCTATGAGACTTCTAAGCTGGCAGCTTGGGACTCATTTACAGCTACTAACGCATGCCAGGTCTGTAGTACTTTATAATGTACCAAGCGTTCTTTCATTACTGCACTTGATTCTTATAAAAATCTTTGTGGTAGGGGCATGATGAGCAATTTATATATCTATGATTTAAACTCCATTTAATGCAGATGAGGGGACTAATGCTCAGAGAGGTCACATGACTTAGGTAAAATCATAGAATTCTCAGGGAGAGAAGCTAGATAAAAGCCAGGTCTGTCTTCATCAGTGTCTCCACTGGGGTCTCTCCTGGGAGGTGGGGACACGGCTGTGCTGTAAAGTTTATGGTATTCAGATCAACTTGAACCCGCAATTCCTACTTCTCTTGTTCCACTCTGAAGCATGTGACTTAAGTAGAAAAGCATACCTTTCAATGAGCAACATAGAGTACATTTTAGTGGTATTTTTGTAAGCTTGACAATTTATGCTGATTGATTTGTTGTGTCACCAAAACAAGTATCATTTCTATATTTTCAATTACCATTTGCATTTCCTCTAAGGTTTTATACCAGTCTAGTCATCTAATGAATTAAATTTGCATTTATTTCACTTCAGAAAGGTGAGAGAATTTCCTATTATAAATAATTTAACTGAAAAAATTTACATAAATCGAGTTCTTGGCATTTCATTTTAATGGTATTGGCCATGGAAAGTAAACAGCAACCTAACTTGATATGTTTTTTTTTTCCTTCATTTTGTCATTGAAAAGATTTTAAGGTAATGTCAGTTGTTTGTTTGTTTGTTTTTTTAAGTAAGTTTGTATTAAGGGAATTGTTCAGATGAGCAATTATAGTTTTCTGATTTCATTAGACATACCATAAGGGATTTCTTTTGGAATGTCTGTTAGTATGCATTGCTACCTTCAGTAAAGGAAACAGAAAGAGGATAATTTTTACTGATAAGAAACAAACAAACAAAAGCTCAAATGCAGTAGTAGAGAAGGCAGTTACATACACAGTATTTCCACTCTTTCCCTGCTCAGGAAAGCAGGCCTGGTGATGAACTCTGATTGTTCCATTCAATTTCAGCTAGTAGCCATAATGAATCAAATTACTCTATAACCTCATTAATACTAAATAGCTCTCTTTCTAGCCTTTGGTCTCCTACCTAACTATCCATCCACATCTTGGGCAAGGACTTTCCCTAGTGCCTTTAGTAATTAATGGATGGTAGCGTTCTTCAACAGCTACTTGAAAAGCCAAAGATCATTTACTGTATTTGGAAAAATCCAGTTCATGTCTGACAGGACATAAGAGGAACTTGCATTTGTCAATCTCTTATTTGGTCATCAGTGTACGGCCTGTCAGTTAGATGGTCTCTGTAGAGGGAAGTAAGCCTTGTTAATCACTATGAAACCCAGAAATCGCTGTTCCATCATTCCAGCTTAATGGCTGATTTTTATGCTGGAAGAAGAGTGCATATACATTTAAAGTAGCAAGATCTCTGCAGATTCAACAGAATGCTAAGTGAAACAGAGATGCTTTCGTTGCACAATATAATGAATCAGAAACATGAGAAACATAAAAATTTTAAAAACATAAGCCTAAATGTCAGGTTGCAGAACAACAACTCAACTTTTTTTTACTATGTTTGATGGGAAAATGTTAGAACAAAATATTGGACTTATCTTGCAGAGACCCAGAACCAGATACACTCATTCCTCATTTGTTTCTCCATATTACTAAAATAAAATTTAAAATCAGTTTTAAATTTTAATTTCCTTTGTCTACAGCAAAGAATATGTATATGATTAGGAGTCATGATATAGCTCAGTTCATGATTTAGCAATGGCAAGAAAAGTAACCTACCTACCACAGTAACCCTGATTTTTAATTTCTTTCATAGATAAGTAATCAAATGATATTATATATCTATTCAAATAAAGATTCCAAGGGGAGCCATAGGCAATATAGGTGGAGGGAAAAAATGTGAAGTTACTTTCTGTTCTGATCATGATTTTAGGTCAATGAGATTTTAAAAGCAAACAATGGAAAGTTTTACACTATGGTTTCTGGATCGGGTATAAATTTGGTCAAACAAGTTTGATTAAAATATAGCTTTTATGGTTACATACAGTTATCAGTTCTCAACCAAAGGAAATGCAAAGTTGGGAGTGCTATCACTTTGATACTCTTCTTCTGGCATAAAATACTAAACAAAAAGGCCTTTCTCAGAAAACAGATTCCTCCTTTTTCTTACATTCCCATAATGCCCTGTTTGTCAATCTCCAATTGAATAGCTCCCTTTATTAGCTTCCTAGGGCTGCTGTAACAGATTACCACTAACTAAGGGGGTAGGAGGGATGGGGGGCTCAAGATAGCAGAGATTTATTCTCTGACAGTTCTGGCTTCCAGAACTGTCAGAGAATAAATCTGAAATCAAGGTGTCAGCAGGATTTATTCCTTCTGGAGGCTCTTAGGGAGAACCCATTCCATGCCTCTCTCCTACCTTCTGGTGGCTCCTGCAATCCTTGGTGCTTCTTGGTTTACAGATGCATAATTCTGATCTCTCACTCAGTCTTTACATGGCCTTTCCATTTGTATCTGTGTGCCTCAAATCCCCCTCTGCATTTTTCTTGTAAGTATTCTCATCATTGGATTTAGGGTCTAGGATGACCTCCTCCTGAGACCCTTAATGTAATTATATCTGCAAAGACCCTCTTTCCAAATAAGGTCACAGTCACAGGTACTACGAGCTGGGACTTGGACATAATTTTTTTGAGAGATCCTATTCAACCTCCTGTACTCCCTAGTACCCTAGTTCCAAGAATTGGTTCAAATCTGACCTAAGTTTCCCAGATGGCAGAGAAATAAGAGAATCAGTGATAATGAAGTTAATTCTTCATAAAGTCAATAAATTAAATATAAATAGTGGTCCTTGGTTCCAAGATTACTCCTTCCTAGTTTTTTCCTATTCAAATGTGATGATAATAATAATAATAATAAATGGTTTTTTTGGGGGGAGGGAGAAGAGGAGGGCACATTTTGGTAAAGACCATACTAATGTGATAAAATTCCTGACCTGATTTCTCTGTTAGGACTCTTACTTGCCAGTAGCCAAAATTCCAACTGTGTCTGAAAATACAGCTGTTGGGTGCTCTGGAGTCATTCATCCAACATACATTAAAAAAATTTTTTTTAATGCTTATTTAATTTTTAGAGAGAGAGAGAGAGAGAGAGAGAGAGAAAAAGAGAGAGAGGGAGACAGAGCAGAGCACAAGAGGAGGAGGGTGGAGAGGGAGGGAGACACAGAATCCGAAGCAGGCTCCAGGCTCTGAGCTGTCAGCACAGAGCCTGTCATGGTGCTCAAACTCGCAAACTGTGAGATCATGACCTAAGCCGAAGTCAGACGCTTAATTGACTTAGCCAACTAGGCACCCACAACATACATTTTTTGAGTATTTATTTTGTACCTATTGCTGTCCAGCTATAAAAAAGATATTAAATGCCCATGTTCTCATGAAGCTCACATTGTCATGACCCACATTTATTTAACCTGGCCAACCAGAGGTAAGAATCCTTCCCATCAGCTACAGTGAATCATTTTCAGAGAAGGACCCCAATTGCTCAGCCTGGGTTATGTGTCTTGCCCACCCTTGAACCAATGACTGTTACTGCGAGTGAGGTACTGTGATCAGCCCAGCTTGGGTCACACGCCCAGTGCTGAGGTCTACATGATAGGCCTTTTGCTAGCAAGAGGGAATAGAATCTGTATAAACAAAATCAAAAGATATTTATGACCTTCTGCTACTGGGACACTGAACATTGCTAGAGGAAATCGTAAAACTGTTTTCGTACACTACAAATTCATGACATTCAGTTTCAGGTCTTTCCTGATCATCTATGGTCCTTTAGTCCATCTTGGTGCTGATTTTGTGTGTTTATTCACTGGCAACCTGTTGAGATGTTGTGTTTGATGCTGGGGAAATAAAGATAAATAGTACACAGGCTCTTCTCATAAATAACTTCTGGGCAAGAATGAGTTTAAATATTTAATTAAAATACAACATGTTAACTACCCTCCCCAGGGTATGGGAAAAGTGCCACTTGCAGAGATGAAGAAATAACTAACCAACTCTAGAATAGGTTAAGATTCACAAAGGAAAGAAACATGGAGTGGGCCTTCTAGGCATAGATAATAAATGGCATGTAAAAAGGCATGGGCGTTTCAAAGGGCACCACATGTCTGCAGATTAGTTTAGGGTGGTTTAGAAAAGGGTGTGTGATGGGGAGAGTGCAAAATCTGGCCAGAGGCTTCAGAGTGGAAATTTTGTATGACTTGGATTGTGTCTTTCAGCAAGCCTCTTAAATGTCTTTGCAGCCTCCAGATTCTCCTCTTTTCAATCCTGAAAGTTGTCATCAAGTTATTCTTCTTGAAGTTTACTTTGGTCATGTCATCTTCCTGTTGAAAAGCTGACATAGATGCCTATTTGAAGTGGCAAGGGTACTTGAGTTGTCGGTGAGAGGGAATACCACAGGAGATAATTTGTCGCTTCCTGACCATTAAAAACAAATTCTGCCTCAGGTGCCAATGGTGAAGTTTCCTTCTTCCTTCAAGGGACTACTGAAAACCCAAGACAAGTTCCGTCCATACAGTGAAGGCAACTCACCTTTGTAGGATCTTGGATGACAAGGGTTTCTCTACTGCCCCAAAATCCTCACCAAGTCAGTGTAGTGACACGAGAAACAAACTGGAAGAGGCAATGTGGGATCTCCTCAAATTGAATATTCTTATAATCTCCTTTTATGGCAGAACAATTTCAAATATAATTAATCCATGTGGGAGGACCTGAGTTTAGCTGTAAAATCACAAAAGAGGCCAGATTGTACAATATAGTCTCCTGAATTTGGTGATGATGTCATGGAATCTCAGCATTCAGAGGACATCTGGAGGTTTATTTTTCCTGCTTTTGCAACTCAAGTTTAACAACTCTGAATTTTGTGGAAACTGGGATACTCTGGCTGGTAAAGATTATTCACAGTTGACTAAATGCTCAAAGCAAATAAAGCAGATAGAGAGGAGCATCTTTTTCCAATACCGTTCAAAGGCAACTTTAAATACTGGGCTCTGATCCTTGTCCTTTTTCATCTATTACCTACAGTTAGACAAATTCTATTATTTTCTAGTCTATTCCAGGTATACAAAGTTCAGTGTAGTGTAAAGGTTCTACCTTGGGGCTCCTGGGTGGCTCAGTCAATCAAGCAGTAGACTCTTGATTTTGGCTCAGGTCATGATCTCAGGTTCCTGAGTTCAAGCCTGGAGTTAGGCTCCAAGCTGACAGTGCAGAGCCTGCTTGAGATTCTCTCTCCCCCCTCTCTCTGCTCCTCCACTGCTTTCTCTCTCTCTCTCTCTCTCTCTCTCTCTCTCTCTCGTGCACTCTCTCTCCCCAAATAAATAAATAAACTTAGAAAAAAATAAAGGTTCTATCTTACATCTAGCTCAAAGCACTATCTTCTAACTCACTCTTGATCAAGGAGGGAGCCTTGCTAGGGAATGGGAGGAGCCTATCCTTTGCTTCCCCCTCTCTTTGGGGGCAACTATGTATCCTTTATGGTGTTGATGTCTGGCAAGAAAAAATGACAGAAGAGGAAATTAAATAGCACTACTCAATAGTATCACTATTGTCCTTCTTTTATAGTTGATGGCTTCTGTATAACAGGAATCCAAAGCCTGGCTTCTCTATAGGATGTATTTGTTTGTTCCTCAGAAGCCCTATGGGAGAGTCTCCACTGCATCATCCATGACATGGGCTCCTGCAAGACCTCTTCCAAGCCCCATCAGCCTTGGACCCCAGTGGGGCACCCTAGTCCCTTGCATTGTTTGGGCTCCCTTGTCTGTCAGACACCCCATTAGTTATCTTCTGTGGTGTTCCTTCCCAACTCAAACTCAAGGATTCTTAAATCCTTGCCACCTCAAATGGTAGTGTGCAGGTTAGTCCACTGACCCCTCTCCCCACTTCATGCTATTTTACTTTAATTCTACTCTAATTCCTTCCCCCTGTTCACCTAGGCAACTCATATGCTACATAAGTGGATAGCCAATCAAGAATTGAGATGATAGTCTATTTTCTTTGCAAGCACCTCCCATCCCTACAAGTGGCCTTCATCTCTCTCATACTCAAAGCCCCTTTTGATAATAAATACTTTGTATATCCTTCTTTTTTAATCATGAAATAAAATTTAGAGATAATAAAATATCACAAAAGAAAATATTTTAACTTTTAAAAGAGCATAATTTAAGAAGAGTAATTTAACACTGAAAAATAAAGGAAAAAGAATGTAATTTATAATAAAATAATAGGTAATACATATTAATGGTAAGTGCTCCGGCATGATTGTACTAGAAAACATAATGAAGCAGTCAGATGCTTGCAGCTACTTAGGATGAATACTTGGATTTAAGATAAAGAAGCCAGAAGTCATCCTGTCTATGGGAAAGAAAATTAAAGGGCAGAGAGCAGGTGGACCCTAATTAAAGCTCATGGAATGATAAGTAAAAATAACCTGGCTTATATGTAAATGATAAGAAAAGAGGGAAAGAACCTTAACTAAGGCAGGGATAACAATGCCGTGGCAAATTACAAACTGTCAAATGGAGAAAATTAAGAATTAGCAAATGATGAAATAACACAAAAAACATGAATACCACCAACTTGAAATACCACCACATGTCCAAGCATGTATTCAGTAGCTTAATGTCAGGCAAGACCTGTGAAAGGTATAAAGGTGTGAAACAGATCTTCATTGGGTGGGATTCTCCTGGGCATGAAGGATATCTGGGCGCTTCTGGCTCTTTCTTTTCAAATGCCTATAGTGCCCCCATAAACATGTGAATTACAAGACCAAAATCCAAACCCCTCAAATTTCCAAAATGCTCCCCAGAGGATAGTTCCTTCCTTGTGGGAAACAAATAAAAACATTTCTTTAAAAAAAAATTAAGCCAGACTGTCTCATCCCTGTATAAACTGCTTTTTGCCAAATTAAGCTTTGTCGAGCCTGGAGTTCAGGCTCAACAATGCGTTTTCTACAAATGCAGTATTGAGGATGCTATTCATATTACACGGGGTCTTCTGTGCAGACTAGGGTTATGTTTATTTCTGATCCAATATTAGAATAGTCCAGCTTCTCCTGAGTACTATTCACTTTGAGTCACATATCTAACCATGGTTCTGTCTTTGTGTTGGGCAAATAAATGAAAGTTTAGATTTCTGACCTGTGTCCAGCCAGTTGACAGAAGGGTGCAGAATGCCTTGTATGTACTAACTCCATTCTGGATTTCTACTTTATTTTCTGCCTTCTTTCCCCTTTTGGTTTTCTCATTTCATGTGTTTATATTTTTCAAAATATTTTTTTCCCTGTTGGGGCAAAACAGCTAAAAACTGCCAGTTTTTTTTTTTATATATTTTTTTCAACGTTTATTTATTTTTGGGACAGAGAGAGACAGAGCATGAACGGGGGAGGGGCAGAGAGAGAGGGAGACACAGAATTGGAAACAGGCTCCAGGCTCTGAGCCATCAGCCCAGAGCCTGATGCGGGGCTCGAACTCACGGACTGCGAGATCATGACCTGGCTGAAGTCGGACGCTTAACCGACTGCGCCACCCAGGCGCCCCAAAAACTGCCAGTTTTAAGATTGCAGACTGAAAACATGCTATAATCTTCACTTCCATGCACCAAACCTGCTGGAGTCCAGCTCCAGCAGGTCCAGGGGTTCCCAAAGGATGAACGGCATCGGCGAAAAAGTGAAAATAAAACAAAACTAAAATAAAAACAAAAAATAAAAATGGACACAGACAACAGCAATGTGTTCAACTGGCAGATTTATTGTAGTAAACGTGGCATTATATATGCGAGTGATTTCCTTGTAGCATACGTCATCTATGTTTTTCTAACATTACCTAATTTTGAAAATGTTCCTATGTATAAACGACCTTTAAGAAATAACATGGTGATTTTCCCCTAACTTTCCCGCATACCCTTTGATTATAGATTGATTTCTTACGTTATTCCATTATGCATCTGAGTTTATCTATAATCTACAAAGCATTTGCTTTGCTGTTCTCGTGAAAGGCCCTCCATTTCTCAACACCTCAAGTGGAACAGTTACAGGGACATGACCTCCTAACCACATGGGGCCAGAAGAACAATGTGTTTGCCTCCGTCCGAGGTGCCAGGAAGGGGCCGAAAAAGCCTTAGAAACCCATGCCTCACACATTCTCAGAGATACAACGCACCTAGGAACCAATGAACCATTCTGTACCTTAACCGACTAGGTTCAGTCATCATCTGGAATGGCTCCGAGGGGCCAGGTAGGCCTAGGGGTTGAAGTCACCTGTGCCCAGAGATACACTCCTTAGTTGCCGGAGTGAGGCTTTCAAATCCATATGTCTCTTCTTTACAGGCCCTCTTTGCTGGCAAAGGTATGAGGCTATCCTTCCTGTAAGTAGAGGAGTCTCCATAGGGGATGGCAAGGGCTAAATGTAGGGCTGCACAATTTCTTGCGGAACCTTATTTTCTTTCCTAATGGTTCTTTTCCCAGAGGGCCTGTCGAGGGCAATTCCTCAACAGACAACACCCCAGGTAGTTTTAAGGCCAAATTACCTAAAAGCGGGAGTACAAGAAGCTTCACTGTCAGTGGGCCGCCTTGCAGTCACCAATCTGTCCACAGCCCGGGCCCTGCCACTTAGGCTGGGATAGCTCGGCTTCCAGCACAAACCCTTGCATCAATATATAAATATGTAAAACTATATACTGTCCATAACTGTGGTCGCAGATAAGAAGAGTTCCTGTGGGGGACCAGGACCTGTGAGGATAGAAAGCCATTAAAAAGCCTGGGGCCTCTGTAGGTGATATCTACCCAAGAAAGCACCATAGGATGTAGAACCCAGGGTTAAGGGGCATGGTGCTATGGGAAGGGCAGCTGCTCAGATTGATCTTTCAATATCATATCATATTCCATACCAATTTGCTCCATGTTGCCAATTGGACTTTGGTGAATGAAAAATACTATTTTTGCTTGGAACTTGGTATTGAAGCATCAAGGTCACATGGTTCCCCAATGGAGGGTTGTGCAGAGGGATTACTGTTTAGATGTGGTAATAAGTTCTGTGTTAAGGTAGAAATCAATAAGCTATACTTCAGCAACAATGAAATTAACTTCTGGGATACAGCTTCATACTAATTAGTATTTTGCAGCATATGTATCCTATAAGCCAGCTTAAAATATTAAAGTGGGTTATAAACAATCTCAATGGTGTGATTATTAGTCATATCTCTCCACTAACGCAACTACATATCATGGTTACATTTTAATCATCCTCCTCTTCTTTTTAAAATCCTTATTAGCTCACTCAGCATTTCATCATTTAATTTTAATGTTTATTCTGTTTTATTTATTAGTACTGAGTATAAGTAATTTTAGGTTTACTTTGATATTAATAATTTGCACTGAGCTTAAGTCAACTTTCCTATTCTAGAAGCATTGGTAAGTCCTGATTCTGCAAGAAGTTCTGCAGAGAAATACACCTCTTCCTAGTGAATAATAGTATAATAGTATGCTGTCTGTCATATACTAAAATGATGCAATTGACCAACTGTCAGGAAATGTTCTCTGAAATCTTTTCTAGTGATCATGCTGAATTACTCTGCTGGCTGTAGTTAGGGATGCAGCCTTGTTGTAGAAAGAATTTGCTCTCTATGAAGTTAATTGGCTCAGGTAGGAATAAATGTGCATCTTTAGCCCCATAAGCATCATACCCTCTAACCAAGTGAATTGCTTAAATAATATTTGTTACTGTTATATGTAATGGCTGTTTATAAAAAGCCTGATGCCAACTGCTTTCTGCATAGTGTTAATTTCTCTTCAACTGTCTTGGGAGTTGGGGAAGAGCCAGTGGAGAGGGAGAAGTAAGCCAGGAAACAGGAATGGGTAATGGGATAAAGTATAAATTAGCTTTAAATATAGGCAGTGCAATTCATTCAAAAGATTTTCATCCTGGCTTAAAGAAGTGGTTGTGTTGGTTTCCTTGTATAAAAGGTGAGTTATTAAGCATTTAATGTGGTGATATTTGAAAACACAGCTGTATTGTTTCTTTTCTTCTGTTTATAAGAAGCATGCCATTTCTCCTTGGTAGGTGGGAGATAAGTTATTGTCTCCCTCTAGAAACCAGGAACATGAATAGTTTCTTTTGCGGCCTTTGAGTTTGGAGCTTGGCTGTCTGATTGCCAGTTCTTCATGATGGGCCACAATAAAAGGATCAGAGAAGGAAAGGCTGGGTTTTTGTTGTTGTTGTTGTTCTGTTTTTCACTGTTTTGTGGAGTAGAGAAATGAAAGTTTAGCTTTGCAGAAGGTAGGAGAATTCCTTAGAGAAGAAGGAACCACTCCTTTGGGTGGTGGAAACGAGGGTCTCACCAGAAAGCAGAGTCCGGGAGGTACCATAACTCCTAAATGACGGCTGTGCACTAAGGGTTGTCATACGGAGGACCACAGCTGAGGGGCGTAGCGATGATGTGGATGCTACCTGCAGAGTGGTCCACCTTTGCATGTGGATGAACATGATGAGCATCTCAACTGTGACCAAAATATCTCCTTTATTTCCTCAGGACTCTGTAAGCTCAGGGGAGCTCAGGATTCTGCAATCCTCCCTTAGGAGGTAGATTAGATTTGTCCAGAGGTAGATTTGAGTTGATGTAATAAGGAAAGGTGATATTTCCTCACACTTTGGCTATGGGGAGGATTGGTTACATTAGCATGCACACCTTCCCCTGTGCACTCCAGAGAGTTTCTAAAGGGATTAGTGTTATTCCTTACTGTTCAGATCCTTATTTCCTTTAAACCCTTATACATACAAAATTGTGAAAACAGTCTTTTTATTTCATGGAAACTCTTCAAAATAGGTCCAACTGATTTTTAACTGCAGTGTATTTGAACTGACAGTTAAATTAATAAACATTTTATTCGAATAAAATAGAAACTACTTCTAATTAGTAGAAATTCAAGTTACAATCTTTAACTTATCATGTAAAATAAATAGAGTGCAAACCTCACTGCTGATTTGCGAATTTCCAGGGACCAACTAGTAATTGTTTGACTCACTGTTGTAAAGAATGTACCCAAGTGACAAATGGAATTATCATGTAAGTAGGCTGAGCCTGGCATAATTGAATATGTCATAAAGTTGGTATAAGCTATTTAAAAGTACTCTAAATGGATGACAGACATAACTTCTGATTGAATTGGCACGTGATACAGAAACCGCAGATTTTTCTTATGATTCTATCAGGGAATAATTAGCTGAAAGGATGAGAATGGGTGCCTAAGATTAATGGTAACATCAATAAGCTATTTGAACTCAATAGGCTAAAAATGAACACATGGAACACAGCAATTAAGCACATTTGGTTTAAATAAAGCACCCTTACTTGCCAGGAAGATTACCCACTGTGTTTATGTTTCCATTGGGAAATATTTCTTGGGATCGGGGCAACCAAAGCATTTCAAAAACAATAGGAACAATAACCAAGTTAAAAATACTTCAGAAAGAAAGAAAGAGAAAGAAGGAAGCCTTCTGGCCATTATTATCTTAAATTCTTAGTAGAATAACAGAGTGGATATTAAGAAAAAAAAAGTATTATATATGTATGAAGAGAGTGGTGAAAGCCTGGGTGATAAACAGCATGGGCTTATACAGAGCCCATTACACCAGACATATTCAATTTCATTCCTTTGATCAAATTACAACGTGGATGAAGGGAATTCAGCAGATATAATAGATCTGGACTTCACTAAATCATTTGCTCTATGCCTTATGAAAGCTTTACTTCAAATTTTAATTAAAATTAGCTTAACTAGTTACAATGACATATTACCTAAAATAAACTCATAAATAAAAAAAGAGATCAGATTTAGCAGTGATCTATGAGTTGAGAAAGAGGGAGATGAAAAGCTCCAGAATGGTCACCGAGGAACAACTGGTCCCTAAAGACAGTGAGAACTATTACAAGAGCAGAGAGGGGAGATGCTAACGTGGTGTTACAGAATGGAATAGACTTCTCAAATAGAATAACTCAATGTCCATTTTGTGAGATCTGGAAAAAAAATGAGTATTTTTACAATATAAGAAATGACACAGATATTGTCAGTTTGTGGATGTGCTAGCAAGAGGATCCTCGTATCTGCCACCACCTGAGAGTTGGGTTCCTCGAAAACCTTAGTTCTCAAAAGTTGTTTTGTAAAAACTGTTGTGTCGGTGACAAAAAGGGCCTCAGGTCCTAAAGACTTTGCAAACTGCAGGGGCCTCAGGTCCTAAAGAGCTTGCCAGCTGCAATAATAAAATCATATTTCCTCTAGGAGTTGCAATAAATATTGCCTTAGGTCCTATCTAGGTTTTAGTCATTAATAATGGTCTTTGTATTCTCATTATCATTAACCCTACCATTAGCACAGTGCTTCCATACATTCATATCATCCTTATTACCCCTATTATGATAAAGAAAGCAGCTGTTGTAACAGTTGCTTCAATTCTTTTTCTTATACGAATGCGTTGGCACCCAGACATGATCCTGCTATAACAGATAATCTGTGTTTTGCAAAACATGTTTTGCAATTTATCAATCACATCAAATCCAATTCAGAAAATGGAAATTCACCCTGTCAAATAAAAATTGTATATAGGAGTAAATTGTTTAACAACACACCCAAAATGCATGTCATTCAGGGTAACTGGCTATCATTTTCAGTAACTGCCACTAGATGGTGAAATCCTATGACACTGCAGTATAATGACATTCAAACAAATTCCAGAGCTCTACACTCAGAGCCCCAAGCTTTCCCTGGAGTGTCTGATTGCCGAAGGTCTCAGAGCACCTTAGCAGAAAGACCCACTGACCTTGTCAGGGCAGGGAGATGAATTTTCCTCTACTCTCCTTGCTATAAAATTCCCCCCTATCCCCAACATACGCTTATAAAAGTTGGCTGTGCTTTATAAACTGCCAAAGCTTATAAACCAGAAAATATGGTAATGTGTTAAACAGATATGTAGTCTTTCCCCTCCAGTAGCACAAAATTCTTTTTAAGGCAAACATACTGTTACTATGAATCATGATTCTGTTTTCATCTCTCTATAGAAATGTAATTGAAAAATAACACACTGGGGTTATTTTAGGACTAAGAATTAACATAAATTGTGAAAAGAAAATGAGTAACAGAAATGATATTGTCATTTTTGGAATTTGGACATTTATCAACACTTAGAAGTCAGAACTCTGTTGTTCCCAAAGAATTAATTCACATACAAGGCAACATTTTAGCAGATTAAAAGTTTTAACTGTCTTTTGAGAAAAAAAAAATGAAAGCCCATAAAAATGTATGTCTATTTGACAACCAAGAACAAGCATGAAAATTAAAAGGAAAAACATGAAAATACAAAGTAAAACAAAACAAAATATTTCATGTTTCACTAGTCATCGAGATGCCCGCAATCTGTGAGATCAGGTTTTTAATGTCTCTAACATTTATTTACTTTTTTCTCACTCAAGTAAGACAGTTTTAACAGTCTAATGTGTATAGTCAACTTCCAAGGTCATAGGGGTGAAATGCATTATTCAGTATTTATAATATTTACTTGCCCAAAGAAAGATTCCCTTTTGGAGGAACATGAGATATGAAGAGAGTTCTGTTGTACAACAGTCTGGAAACCCAAGTCATTATGCTGTCAGTCAGAGCTAAGGGTGGCCCATGATGCCATTCCTGCCTTAGACACTTTTGTCTTATCAAACCAGATGGGTGGTTTTCTTAAAGTCCAGACAATGCAGAACATAGAATGTCGAGGGAAACCAACTTGTTCTTGTCTGTAGATGGTAACCTCTGAAAAACCTACAAGTTTTCTTGGACCACAAGACCTTATATCTAGGATATGTTTAGCTTGGATTTGGTCACTTCCTTAGTGGACACACTGCTCAAAATTAAGGCGGTAGATTACATCTGACTTAGGATGCACCTCTTATACTAAAGAGTTAAATGCTATGGACATTGGAATGAGGCTATGGAGGGATGGCAGGGAGTTATGATCACGTAATCAGACATAGAGTCGAATTTTAGTGCCACAGAAGAACTTTATTTTGTGAAGGTAAGCTAATTAATGTGTTTGTTAGTAATGCCAAGGTACTGCTTCCTTACTGGAAAGGAAGAATCTCTCTTCCTCTATCGAGGAATAAAAAGAACTTGTGAGCTGTGGTGCGCTGCCTGGTAGGGGCTTATCTTAAAATGTACCTGGGATTTTGGTTTTATTCAGGTATGGTGAGGCCAACAGATAAGGAGATGATTGCCCTTAGTGGAGTTCCCAAGAGGGAAAGGGATGCCTTGCTGAACAAGGCCACATGAATAAGCACCAGTGCCAATAAGAAGGCAGAAGAAGAAGGGGGAGAGCATGGGCAAAAGCCTTTATTGTTGGTTTCCAAGGAAGGGATGGTAGGGCAGGATAAGCAGCTGAGGAGGTTTGTTTGGGATTCGATAGTCTGAGTAATTTAGTGGACTCTGGGCTGTTGGTTTGGTCCCTAGTTGTCTAGCACCTGGCCATGGGGTGATTAGGGCAGAGGCATATTGCCTCCTGGTGTGTAAAAGCCAGAGAGCAGAGAAAGTTCTGAGTTTGGGTTCTGGACTGGCTAATTTACATGTGAGAGGTGTTCCTCTTGGAGAGTAATTTGTTATCCCTAAGAATTGTCTTTCCCCAGATGCCAGAGCTTCGAGAATACCAAAAATAAGGAAATATAGTTAATACAGGACTCTGGAATGAGAAGAGTCTACATAGTGAAAAATTTCAGACCTTAGCCACAGTATCCTCTTTTCTATTACTCTAACACACTAGTGAACCTTCCACCTCAGGGCCTTTGCATTTGCTATTCCTTTTACCTAAAGCTCTCTTTCCAAGCTTCTCTCCATGGCTTCCTCCCTTATTTCCTTCATATCTTTGCTTTAAAAACACTGTTAGGGAAATCTTTCCCTCACCACTCTACCTAAAATTGTACCCTTTGCAACAGTTCCTCTGCCTTCCCTGCTTTATTCTTCTTGGTCACACCGCTCTATAACATACAACTTACTGTTTTCTTATTGTCTCTTTCTCATAACTGAATGCAAGCTCTATAAAAACTGAGTTAAAAATATTTTGTTCCCTGCTATATCTCCATTATCTTGAACAATGCCTGTGCCTGGTAGGTACTTAATAAATATTAGTTGAATGAATGAACTAACGAACGGGCAGTGATGTTCAATATTCAACTTATATCTTCTTTATGTTCTCCTGAAACTTCCAATATCACCCTGTTATATGTGCAACCTTGGGTCATGGTGCTTCGGACAATGCACCAGGAGTAGTGTCCAACTTGGGGGGGAAGGGGTACAGAGAGAAGATGGTAACTCCAGGAGAAGAAACCATGGGTAGGAATCAAGAAATAGGCAAGAGTAAGAATTTAGAGTAAAGCTGAAGAGTGAGGGGTATCCAGACGAATTGTAAGCAACTCTGCCCCAATTCTCAGGAGGGGAAAGAAAGGGTTGGATTTCCCCAAGTATGTGGCATGGGCAAGCAAATCATTTTATCTGAATATTCAACAAATAAAGTGACTCTAATGCCAGGAGTGCTGGGGTACCTATGCATTACAATGACATTGGAAGAAAGTCTTAGGTAAAAGAACATTTAAAGAAAGATATATTTAATAACAAGAAGCAGATCTGACTTTCTGAGGTAAGTGCAATTCGTA
Organism: Felis catus; assembly: GCF_018350175.1. Classification (NCBI taxonomy): domain Eukaryota; kingdom Metazoa; phylum Chordata; class Mammalia; order Carnivora; family Felidae; genus Felis; species Felis catus. Next base: position 96,618,165 of record NC_058374.1, read on the forward strand.
GAAGAAGAAAGCACACAGGGTTTTGTTGAACAGTGAGGAGACAAGGCCAATACCAGTGTCATTCTTGGTACTTCCTTGATGATCTCAGTGCATTTCACTGATATATAAGAAACACAAAACCTCAGCATAAAATTTCATAGTCTGTGAGTTAACAGTGCAAGGACACGTACAATAACGCAGCAGCCTTTAGATAAATAAAAACACTGCTATTGCTTCGAAGTGCTTGGCAAAGTTATTCTCTTTTACACATTTTCAAGATTCCACTTTGCAGATATTTTTTCCCAGTCAATGCAATACTTGCTTTGTTTTGTCACCTAATTTTTCAATCACCTACTTCTAGCTGATAATAAAAGAAATGAATAATATCCTGAGCATACGCTCTATTCTGTGTTTGTATTACCAATGGCAGGAGCTCCTTGTATATAATAATAGTAGACCATTTCTCTAAAGTGAGGATAATTTAAGTGATTTTTATTTGTGATGTGACAAGTCTACTGTATACCTATGGAACCAGAAAACACTAAACTTTGTTACAAAGCTTGCTGATGAGATACAGTATACTTCAAACACATTTTAGTATAAATGAATAAAAGACAATTTTTTTTCTGTAAGTGATACAGAGAAAATATTTAAATGTTGAATAAAGCCATGTAATTTTTATGTTCACAGCTTTGTCAAAAAGATGTTATCTTCTCAGCAGCATTGTGTTATCAAAGATGCAAACCTTAAATCAACAGCTGTTACACCTCCAGCAAGTTATGAATTTTTCCTGATTTATAGCAATCATTCTTTTTATTTCTTTTCTCAGTCAAGCAGGGAAATTAAGGTTATTTTCATGTAAAAGATACACACATTGTGGCTTAGTATTGCACATAATCCACATCTCTTACCTTTTAAATTAAATTGCTGTTGAATTGAATGTGATCCGAGGACTCTTTTTTGATTAATACCAGAAATATTGTTAGTAAATAGAAGGTAGAGACATTATTTACATAAAAATAAAGAGAAGATAATACAGACATAATAACGGGGATCCTTTTTATGATTTTCATGATTTGTATTACACTGATGTATCTGAACAAAGTGAAAATAAAAGCTAAAGAGATTTATGTTAGTAGAAGAGAGAAATGCTAGTCTTACTTTTGTTGGTTTTAGGTGTTCTTTAAAAAAATCAACTTTGCCTCAAATAGATTAGTGGTTACGTTTTGCGAATTTTGGTAAATACTTAGAAGTTACAATCCACTTCTTAACAAGCTAAAAGTGACCTTGTAGTTCCTAAAATTGTTTGCTCAAATTAAAAATAACTAACATTTGTTATGCAATTAGGCATTGTTTGTTGTGTTAAATGTTTTCTATAGAGCACCTACTACAATTCTGATAACTTCAGAGCTAAATACTGTTACCATCTCTATTTACTGATGAGGGAATTGGATTGGGAACAAGGTCTTAGATTGTGGAATAAGAATTTAAATCCAGGCCATTTGACTCACCAGAAGGAAGTCTCAACAGATGGAACTCTTAACATTATGTAACAGAGACTCCTGATTACAAGGGAAGAATCTTGCTGGAGAATTCAAACATCCTCAAAGCAGCAACCGATAGAGAAATCTTCATGTTCTTGGGTTATTTTGCTGATACATTTATGGGTTAATGAGGTTTGTTTTGTTCATCTCAGGTACACGATTGCAGTGGCTACTATGTGCCAGGGACTGTAGCACTTTATAAATATTAAGTGTATGAAATAGATACTATTATTATTATTACTAAGTACTATTGTAAAATGGGTACTCTTATCCTATTTTATAAATGAGAAACCCAAGTCATCGTTTTTAAGTAAATTTCACAAGGAAACATAGATAATAAATTATATAGATTTGACATAAAGAATTTGGCCTAATAGTCTACACCCTTACCTGCACTACACTAATACTACCTGTCTGTATCATGAGCTATTGCTTTAACAAACTACCTCCAAACTCAGTGGCTTACAAGCATATATTTTTCTTGCTCATAGATCATCAGGTAAACTAACCATGGTTTGGCTGATCTACCAAGGGCTCAGCTGGATGACTCCACTTCCAACTGTGGGTCAGATGGTCTTTGCCCCAGACTGTGGGTCAGGTTTAGGTCTGTGTGGTTATTAGGGCCTTTGGCTGAAGGGGATTAGCTATCTAGGGCACACTTTTCTCAGGCAGTTCAGCAGAGTATCACAGCCAAGCCTAAAACTACACAAGCATATTTAAGGCCTCTACTCACATCACATCTGCAAACGGGCCATTGGCCAAAGCACAACATCAGTACTAAAGCAAGTATATCCTTCCCACAGTGGGAGGAAGAGGGTAGTGAATGTTTTCTGAACAGCAATCCAAATTCTCTCTCTCTACCCTGGTTACCATTCAACCAGGTTTAGGAGTAGGGGTGTGTATTAGTTAAGATTTAGCTACTAAATTAGATTAAGGCCCCAAATGTCAATGGCTTAACATAATAATAGGTTACTTCTCATGCACATGGCATTTGGGCAGTGTGTCACTTGTTCATTTTTGAGGTCAACTAGGTCCTAACCTAGTATGCTGCCTCTGCCTTCCTCTATGATCTTGGAGACCTCTTCATTCAGCCAGCAGACACAGAAAAAGAATGGTGGATTGAGCGTGACAGCATGTTAGGGACCAAATCTGGAAGTCGTATTCATTACTTTTCCACATTCTGTTGGCTACAACTCCAAGAAATTCTGGAAATGAAATAGAATTGTGAACTCAGAAAGGAGAAATGGATTTAGCGAGAGTCTAGCCAGTCTTTGTCATGGATGGCAACGTACTTTTGTAAGCAAACGCATTCATGTGAGGGGTGACTGGGCGGCTCAGTTGGTTAAGCATCTGACTTTGATTCAGGTCATGATATCATGGCTGTTGAGTTCAAGCCCCGCATCGGGCTCTCTGCTGTCAGTCCAGAGCCCGCTTTGGATTCTTTGTCTCGGTCCCCTTCTCTGCCCCTACCCAGCTTATGCTCTCTCGCTCTCTCTCAAATGTAAATACACATTAAAAAAATAATTAGAAAAAAGGCATTCGTGTGGGTGTACAACAAAGCATGGGCATTTGAGCTTGTGCTTCATGTTACCAAAATGTAGCCCAAAGCAGGAAGACTTGGATACATTTAGTCTCTTTCTAAAGTGAAGATAAGATCTTGGTATAGAATCATAGCTTTATGATAATGGGACTGAGGAAGTCTGGCATTTTGGGGGACCGAATGGGCAGAGTGGTCATGTGAAAAGAGGAAGCCACCTCTACTGATACTTACCTATATCTTGTCCTGTAAAAATGAGCTTGGAGTGTGAAAGCCCAGAGTTTATGCCAGAATGAAGCAGCCAATATGTACAAATGGGAAGTTGTGAAGTCCCAAAGCAGAGTATGAGTCTTTTGAGGAAAATATTTTGTGATGGCATGATTTCCCTGAAGCCATTTAGAACAGACATTTCTCTTTGGTTTTATGAAAGCATACTGCAGTTTTGCAGGATTTCAGGAAACTCACATCTTCCCAATTAATCTTCACTGTTTTTAAGGACCATGACCAGTTAAACCCCTACATCATTACTTAACCTCATGATTTTTCTCTCCTTTCTGTGTATTTTTAACAATAAAATTACTCATAAAAGACAGGTGGAAGATGACAGATTAAATCTATTTTTCTATGGTGCCAAATCGAACTCAATTTTGAGGCAGAGCTGTAGCTATACTATGAAAACAAGTATTCAATTAAAGATGTTGTTCATGATATGACTCACCAATTACTAATGCAATTATTATAACACTTTTTGCAACAAGCAGTTCAATTGCATTACAGCAAAATTACTGTAAAATATAAAACCGATATTTCTTACCTTTTCATATTCAGGGATTTGAAGCATCTAAAATCACATCTCGTAGCTGTCAGTTTTCAATCACTATTTATGTGAGATGTATTATTGACTGATAAAAGCCAGGTTTTCCTTGCTCCCTTTAAAACACTTAGAATAGTTGTTTTTGTAACCTGCATTTGTGACAAGTACTTTTTGTGTCAAAAACATATTATGTCACAGCATAAATCACTGCTGCAGCCTCTGCATGCATGCTTTTCTAAAAGGAGATAAAATCTGTTAGATTCCTTTAAAGTGAAAAACCTGCAAAACAAAACAAAATGAAAAAAAAATTCGTTTGCTACGCATCATCCACAACCTTTTAGTTTCAATTTATAACATTTGCTTTCCATGAGTTAGTTGTATGGTGTATTTAATTGGGAATGTGGATGAGGCCTTTCTGTGTCAACAACATAATAATGATGACAACTTTAATTATGAAAAGTCATGGTTTTCCTGGTTTTGCTATTTTCTTGGGAATTTTTATATCTTGTACCTTAACAAAAGAAATCTTGCAGTGTTGTCAAAACTTTGTGTGTGTGTGTGTGTGTGTGTGTGTGTGTGTGTGTGTGTTTAGGTTGGTGTTTATTTAGTTTAGATGGCCCTGAGAAATGCTCCTTTATTTTCTCTTTCCTCTTTTAAGGAAAATTGTTGGTTCCTGGGAAAGAACTATTCTCTAGTGTTAAAGCAGCTGGTGCCTCAATATTCATATTTTTGAGCTGAAATAGCAGAGTGAGATCATTGTGGATAGAAAAGAAGGAAATAAATCAGCTTGTGAGATATTATCATTCACTTTACATCGTGAAAAACAAATACAGCTGTCATATTCTAACATTCACCATAGATAAATTGAAAGTATATATCACTATTTAACATAGTGAAAAAGAGAGCCTACCAATGACTGTATTTTGGTAATGTGTCTTATTAAAGGAAAGTAAATTGGCTATTGGATGGTACAACTGCAAAGAGCTTATCAAAGTGCTGAATCAGAGATTCCATGTATAGAAAAAAAAATCTTACGCGTTTAGAAGTGAACAATATATTGTGTTTATTAATCTCTGGCATAGGTTATAGCATTATGCAGCATTAAAAAATATAAAAAGATATTGAGGTGGACTTTTATATTTTGTTTTCTCATCTCTCATTTCCTTTGGGAAAAGGACTCGTTTTCTTCTGAGGAAGTACTTGTCCTTCATTTGTTTACATGAGAGGAGTTGTCATTGTGTGGTAGGAACCTGCACTTTTGACCACAGTGACTGCTAGTGTGTGGGATGGGGGACAGGGGCAACATAGCATTTCTTGCTCTTTCCAAAGTGGATGTGATTCAAGCTTGGACCAAGAGAAGTCAGTCTTTTCCGGGGATTTTTTTTTTTTTTTAACTGCAGCTGAGAGCTGGGAGAAAAATATACTTCCACAGTCAGTCTACAATAGTGAAAGACAGCCCAAAATACAGCAAGAACAGAGAAGAGAGGAGAGAATTTTGTCTATGTTTGAATTCTTGTGTCTAGGCTCTAAAAATCTCAGAAGCTGTGTGCTAAGTTTTTGTCCTTCATTTCTGGGAGGCTCCACGGTATCTTTCCAATCAAAGACTCCCCTGCTTTTTTTCTTACTTCAGACATTCAGGTTAAATTCCTATCACTTTCAACTAAAGGAATAAATGAATCCTGGCACATATTTATTCAATATAATTATGTATGTTTATTTGAAACAGGAAAATACTAAAGTAGAAACTCCAACATCTTTTATGACTAGAACAATGAATTTTATTTAGATAATAAGGCATGTTGGATAATGTGGCTTCAAGAAATGTTTTATAGAATATTTATTTTTCCTCAAGTTTCCCAAAGATAAATTTGTATTTTTTTTCCCTTGATATCTGGTGAGAAAACAAGTTTCTAGGCACTCATTTGTGTATTCATTTATTAATAAACATTTATTGAGAACTGCTTTATAGTAGGCACTGTTTTAGGTGTTGGGGACACGATACTGAAAATAATATAGGCAAGACGTCTGCCTTCATGGAGCTTTACAGCTCCATGTGAGAGTAACACAATAAATAAGAAAGTAATATAGTAAAGCAAGGTGTGAAAAGAGCCATAAAGGAAAAAAAAACCCTAAAACAAGGAGAGGCTAAATATGCTGGGGTGGGGCTACAATTTTAAATTGGGTGTCAGAGAGTCTTCAAGAAGTTGAGATTGAGCAGACTTGAAAAAGATGAAGCAGTGAGCCATGAATAGTGTGATCATATAACTTATCATCCAAATAGGGATATTTTTAAGATTGTGCTTGTCATTCTGGGATAGCAGGCACAAATGGGGACTCTCTCAGGCAAACCATGACCTATGGTCATCCTAGCTATGTGGGGATCTGGAGGCAGAGACTCCCAGGTAGAGGAAAGAGCAAGTACAAGGGCCCTGAGGCAGGAATGTGCATGGCTGGTTCAAGGCCTAGCAAGGAGGCACCCTGGCTAGAGCCAGATAAACAAGAAAGAGAGAAGGGAGAAAAGAAAGCCAAGCATTTCATTGGTGGCCTTGAAGGCCATGGTAAGGACCTTGGCATTCACTCTGAGGAATGAAGAGTCATCTGAGAATTTTCTAACAGGAATGACATGACCTAATTTGTGTTTTAAAAGGATAGTAGGGTGTGTAGGTGGCCAAGAAGAGAAGTAGGGATTTCACTTGGAGGCTACTGTAACAACCCAGATGAGAAAAGATGGTGAATGGTACTGGGTGTGGGCAGTAGTAGTAGCAATGGTAAGAAAGTGGTTGGCTCTTTGATGTATTTTAAAGGTAAAACCAAAATATTTGCAGATGGTTTTGAAGGTGCAGTGTGAGAAAGAAAGATGCATCAGGGATGATTCCAGGCTGGTAGCTTGAGTAACAGAAGGTTGCAGTTGCTGTGTCCTGAGATGAGAAAGACACAAGAAGGATGAGGTTTAGGGGAAAAGATGGATTAACTATCGGACTCGGTAAGTTTTAGAAGGCTACCAAATAACCAAAATAATTTCCCAAAGTAAAATCAAGATACTATCTTCAGAAAGAGAGAAAAACATGTTGAATAGGTCAGGTTTGAGGACTTCTTGTATTAACTGTCTGAAAAGAAATAGTCCTTCATGGCTTATTTTTAGTGAGCCTAAGCTGGGATCCTAGTGGTATTTCTTTTCTAAATTCTCCAAATCCTCTCCTTCAGTAATTAGGTGTAGGATCTTGCTATAGTTTTCAGAAGCTGACATTTTTTTTTAAGATTAGAATTACTTTCACATGTGTTCTATTCGCCAAAAGTTCTTGTGGTACTTTGGGGAGTACTTAATTGTAACTCTAATAAAACCTGCATGTTCTTTTAAAACCTTCTCACTTGGAGCTTCTGTTTTCTTAAAGTTACCCTAGTTTCACCCTGTTTTTCATTTTAAAATCACTTATTTGTTCTGATTTCTTTTAAAGTTAATAAATGTGCATTGAAGAATATTCAGAAAATACATGTGAACAGCAAAAAGAAAATGAAACTCTTACAACCTAGAAATAATGACTAACATTTCAGTGTATATCCTCTCATGTTATTCCATGTACATACACGTATGTGTGTGTCTTTGTATCCATCTGTCTGTTCATCTATTTGTCTGTCTTAAGTGGAATTATGTTGTACATTCTGTTTTGGAGTATGTGAGGTCCTCTCCTTGATAGATAAAATGGAGGCATAATGACAATTAGATAGTCCCATGTTCCCTCTGACATCTGTTAACCTTATACCATCTGCCCTTAGCAGAGGGTTTATTGCTTCCTTATTTTTACTGCAAATAACTAAAAAAAAAAAATTCAAGTTTATTTTTGCATTATTTTTCATACATCTCAATTCCATCTAGAATTTATCCATTACCACAATTTCTAAAAGATCTAAGCCACTCTCTTACATTTGTCCTTCACTGCATGCTTTTATTAATCACTGCTGGTTGTGTATATTGAACACAAGTTTTTCCCTTTATTCTTCCTAAAAGGATTCCTGTGTGGTTGAATTATCCCAATCCTTACCCAGCGTGCCCCTTTACATGCAATCATGTGCCTAATCCATTTTACTTGCTTTTTATTTTGTAAATTAATGTACAATTCACTGTGTGTGTGTGTGTGTGTGTGTCCACACAATACCAAAGATTTTAACACATACATGGATAGACGGTACCACCACTACAGTCAGGATACAGAATGGTTCCATCACCCTCAAAAACTTCATTGTGCTATCTCTTTGTAGTGACAGCCTCACCCTTACCCATACACCCTGGCAACCCCTGATCTAGTCTCTATTACTATCATTTTATCTTTTTGAGAGTGTCTTATAAATGTAATCATTCAGTGTGCAACCTTTTGAGACTGGCTTCTTTCATTCAGCATAATGCTCTTGAAATTCATCTAAATTGTGTGTGTGTCAATATTTTGTTTCTTTTTGTGGGGACTAGTATTTATTATAATTATGAACCACAATTTGTTTACTCATTCACCTGTTGAAGGACATCTGGATTGTTTCCAATTTTTGATGATCATGAATAGAGCTGTAGTAAACATTAGCCTGCAAGTATTTTTGTGAACATAGTTTTCATTTCCCTAGGGCAAATACTAAGGAGTAGGATTGATAGTCATATGGTAAGTGTATATTTAACATAAGAAATGCCAAACCATTTTCCAGGGTGACTGAATCATGCACTGCCATCAGCAATTTATGACTCCTCCTCACTCTGCATCTTTGTCTGCTCACAGTATTGTCTGTTAATCTTTTTAATTTTAGCTAGTATTTTAGGTATGTACTGGTATCTCATTGTGGTTCTAACTTCCATTTCTCCAATGCTCATATAACTTAAATATGTCCTCTCTGGTGAAGTGACTTTCCAAGTCCTTTGCCCATTTATTAATTGGGTCATTTTACTGTTGAGTTTTGATAGTTCTTTATATATATTGGATGCAAATCCTTTGTTAAATATGTAATTTAAAAATATTTTCTCTCAGTCTGTAGCTTGACTTTTCATTATTTTAATGTCTTTTGTAGAGCAATTTTTAAAAAATTTAATGTTTTAAATTATCAATTTTTATTTTTTATGGATTTACACCTATGTGTTATACGTAAGACCATTTTGCTTAATCTCAGGTTGTGCAGAATTTCCCTATGCTTTATTCTGAAAGTGATATAGTTCTGCATTTTATATTTACACCTGTGATCCATTTTGAGTTAACTTTTGTTATAAATGTGAGATTTAGGTCAAAGTTCTTTTCTTTCTTTCTTTTTTTTTTTTGGATGGACGTTCAATTATTCCAATACCATTTTTGGGAAAGTCTACCCCTTCTTCATTGAACTGGATTTCTACCTTTGTAAAAAATCAATTGGCCATATTTGTTGGTTCTATTTCTGTACTCTATTCTGTTCTATTGGGTCTATGTATCTTTCCCTTTGCTAATATCACATTGTCTTGATCACTACAGTTTTATAGTAAATAATAAAATTGAATAGTGTGATTTTTCATACTTTATTCTTCTTTTTCGAAATTGTTCGGGATATTCTAGTTCCTTTGGCCTTTCCATATTTCCATATATATGAAGCTTAGAATCAGCTTGTCTACATCCAGTAAACATTCTGCTGGGATTTTGATTGGAATGCTTGCTTCGAATCTATAGATTGATTTGGGGAAAATTGACATCTTTACTATCTTAAGTCTTCCACTCAAAAACATTGAATGTCTCATTATTAATTCAGGTTTTCTTTGATTTCTTTAATTAGTGTTTCATAGCTTTCAGGATGCAGATCAAGTATACATTTTGTTGAATTTATACCTCATCATTTCTTCTTTTGGAGATATTTAAAATGGCATCACTTTTGAAATTTTGATTCTCACTGGTCATTGCTAGTGTATAGAAATATGTGTATATATTTTTGTGCTAACCTTATATCCTATGATCTTGCTAAACAAAAAAGGTTTTTAGATTTCTTGGGATTTTTCTACAGAAGCAATTATGTCATTTGTAAATAGGGCCAATCTTATACCTTTGTTTCCCATTTGTATGCCTTTCTTTTTTCCCTACCCCCTTCTTTCTTCCTCCCTCCCTTCCTCTTCCTTCCTTCCTTCCTCCCTTCCTTCCTTCCTCCCTTCCTTCCTTCTATCCTTCCTTCCTTCTTTTGTTTTAAATTTTTTTTTTTAACATTTATTTATTTTTGGGACAGAGAGAGACAGAGAATGAATGGGGGAGGGTCAGAGAGAGGGAGACACAGAATCTGAAACAGGTTCCAGGCTCTGAGCTGTCAGCACAGAGCCCGACGCGGGGCTCGAACCCACAGACCGCGAGATCATGACCTGAGCCAAAGTCGGCCGCTTAACCGACTGACCCACCCAGGCGCCCCATTCCTTCCTTCCTTCCTTCCTTCCTTCCTTCCTTCCTTCCTTCCTTCCTTCCTTCCTTCCTTCCTTCCTTCCTAGTAGTGATAAAAGTGGATATCCTTGCCTTGTTCCCAAACTCAGGGAGAAAAACTTCAGTTTTTTCATCATGTGAGTATGATATTGATAGGGTTTTTGTAGATACTTTTTACCAGGTTGGGGGATTTCTTATCTGTTAATCCTAGTTTGCTATGGAGCTTTATCATGAATAGATGTTGAATTTTTTCCAATGCTTTTTCTGCATAAATTGAAACAATCATATGCTTTTTCCTTTTATATTGTTAATATGATGGTTGATTTTTGAGCATTGTGCTAGCCTTACATTCCTGAGATAAATTCCACTTGGCTGTGTTCTATTATTTGTTTTGTGTATTGTTACAATTGATTTACTGATATTTTCTTGAGGATTTTTATTCATGAAGAATATTGGTCTATAGTTTTTTTTGAATTGTGTTTTCTAGTTTTGGTATCAGGGTAATGCTGGCATCATAAAATGAGTTTGGAAATATTACTTCCTCTACTATTTTCTAGAAGAGTTTGTATAGAATTGGTGGTATTATTTCCTTTTAAAATGTTTGGTATAATATACTGAGGAAACCACATAGGCTAAAGACTGTTTTCTCATAAGGTATTTAACTATGAATTCAATTTCTTAAATAGTTACAGGACAATTTAAGTTGTTATTATACATAAAAATGTTATAGTATTCCCTCATATTTTCCATGTCTGGAATGTTATTTGCTTTATCATTCCTAATATTCCTGAGATATCATTCCTGATTTTTTTCATTCCTGATAATGTCTTCTCTCTCTCTTTTTTGTCAGTCTTTGTAGACTTGTATCAATTGTATTAATCTTTTCAAAGAAAGAGCTTTTGATTTGCTTGTCTCCATTGGTTTTTTTTGTTCTCAATGTCATTGATATTTGCTCTTATTATTTCCTTCCTTCTGCTTGCACTGATTGATTTAAAAAAATGTTTTTTCGTTTAGTAAATTAGAAGCTAGATTATTTTTTTTTAGGTTTACTTATTTTGAGAGAGAGAGAGTGAGCAAGCATGAGTAGGAGAGGGGCAGAGAGAGAGGAGAGAGAGAATCCTAAGCAGGCTTTGCACTGTTAGCACAGGGCCCAACCTGGGGCATGAACTCACCAACTCACCCACTGATCTACCCAGGCTCCCCTAGAAGGTAGATTATTGATTTAAAGCCTTTCTGCTTTTCTAATATGAGAATTTGATGCTATAAATTTCCCTCCAAATACTGCTTTAGTAGCACCCCCAATTTTTTGATATGTTAATTTTTTTCATTAAGGTCAAAATATTTTCTAATTTCAACTGAGAATTTCTCTTTGAACCATGAATTACTTAAAAGTATGTTGTTTAGTTTCCAAGTGTTTGTGGGTTTTCCAATCATCTTTTATTGATTTCTACTTTTATTCTGTTATGACCAGAAAAGTACTTTGTATGATTTTAATTCTTTATCATTTGCTAAGATTTTGTTGTTGTTATCCTGGATATGGTCTACTTTAGAGATATTCCATGTCTAATGGAAAATAATGTGTTCTGATGTCATTGAGTAGAATGTTCTCTAAGTGCTGACTAATCTAGTTTGTTGATGGTATTTTTCAATTCTTCCATGTACTTTTTGATTTTCAGTCTACTAATTTTATCAATTTATGAGAGATGAGTGTTGAGCTTTTCATCCGTAATTGTGGATTTATCTATTTTCCTTTCAATTCTGTCAGTTTTTATTCTTCATGTATTTTTGAATCTCTCTTATTATATACACACATTTTTTGGTTTATTATATTCTGATGAGTTCATTCTACTCTTTTATCATTGTGTTATGTTTCTCTTTTACCTTGTTAATTTTCTGTACTCTGAGATTTAATTTGTCTGATATTAACATAGTTTTACCAGCTTTTTTTGACTAGTGTTTACATAGTATATTTTATGTTTCTGTCCTTTTAAAAATTTAAAAGGTATCTATAGCATTATATTTGATGTGAAGTCTTATGGACAGCACATAGCTGAATCAGATAATTTTTAAATCCATTCTAACAATCTCAGCCTTTTAGTCTGCGTATTTAGACCATTAAAATTTAATATAATTATTGATTAATTTGGTTTCAGGTATATACCATTTTTTTCTGTTGGTTTTCTCTGTTTTTCATTCCTTTGTTTCTCCTTTCCTGCCTCTCTTTGGGTTATCTGAACATTGTTTTAGGATACCATTTTAATTTGTCTATTATGTTTTAAAATATATATCCTCATTTACATTTACTTTTTTAATGGACGGTCTAGGTATTATAATATGCATACTTATGTTTTTCAGTTTATTTCAAATCAATATTTAAGTACTTCAAGCAGAATGTGTACATCTCACCACAGTATAGGTGGCTTTATTTTATCCATTTGTGGTATAATTGTCATGTACACCTCATTATTGCAAACCTATAATGTTATAATATTTATTTTCAACTACCAATCATATTTTAAAGAACTCAGGAGGCAAACAGTATATTATATTTACCAATATATTTAATATTTCTGATGCTCTTTCTTTACCAATTATATTCCAAATTTACTTCAGTTATCATTTCTCTTCTGTCTGAGTAACCTACTTTAGCAAATCTTTTATAGCAGCTCTAATGGCAATGAATTTTCTTAATTTTTCTTCACCTGAGAATGTCTTTGTTTCATTTTCATTCCTGAAAGATATTTTCATTGAATATAGAATTCTGGGTTGACAGATATTTTCTTCTAGCACTTTAAAAATGTTGTTTGATTTCCTTTTAGTTTTTATGGTTTTTGATGAGAAAGCCAAAGTCATTCTTTTTTTTTTTTAAATGTTTATTTTTGAGAGAGAGAGAAAGAGAGAGAGAGACAGAGAGAGACAGAGCATGAACAGGGGAGGGGCAGAGAGAGAGAGGGAGACACAGAATCCAAAGCAGGCTCCAGGCTCTGAGCTGTCAGCACAGAGCCCGACGCGGGGCTCGAACTCAAACCACGAGATCATGACCTGAGCCGAAGTAGGATGCTTAACTGACTGAGCCACCCAGGCGCCCCAAGAAAGCCAAAGTCATTCTAATTATTGTTCTACTACAAATAATGTGTCATTTTTCTCTGGCTGCTTTCAAGGATCTCCTGTTTAGTTTTCTGTAGAATCAGTGTGTTGTGCATGAGCATGGATATAAAGATACTAATGGCTTTTCTACTGTTTGAGATTCACCAAGTTTCTGGAATCTGTAAGTTTATACCTTTTACCAAACTTTGGTAGTTTTCAGCCATTAGTTTTTAAAATATTGTTTCTGTACTATATTCTTTTTTTTCTTCTGGGATTTTAATGAAATTAATATTAACCTTTTGGTATTGTCTCTCAGATCTCTGAGGCCCTGTTCAGGTTTTCAAACTTTCTTCTCTCTGTTGCTCAGATTGGATGATTCTATTAGTCTGTCCTTAGGTTCACTGACTTGCCTCTGTCATATGCATTCAGCTACTGAGAATATGCAATGAGTTGTACAATTTAGTCATTGTATTTTTTTAGTTCTAAGGATTCTATTTGGTCTTCTTTACATTTTCTTTTTCTTTGCTGAGACTTATTACCTTTCCATTCATTCATTATGTGTTGAAAATTTTTGTTGTAGTTACCTTAAAGTCTTTGTAACATAATTTCAACATTTGTGTAATCTCTGTATTGGCATCTGTTGATTGCCTTTTTTCCATGTGGGTTGAGATTTTCCTGGTTCTTTATATGTTGAGTAATTTTGGATTTTAACTAAGCCATTTTGAATATGAGGTTATGAGACTTTGGGTCTTATTTAAATATTATGGACATTGTTAATATTTTTGTTGAGCAGCCAATGGACCTATTGGGGTTCAAGCCATTAATTCCATTCAGCTTTCTATGAGTTAAGGTTTTAATACCAGTTTATTTCAAAACCTTTGCTGAACTATGAAAATCTGTCCCATATCCAGTGGCCAGTCTGGGACCTGGTCGGGTCATTTTGTGTCTCAGTTAATTTATCAAAGTCTTTGGTATACTGTTTAGGATCAGATCCATGTATATGCAGCTCCAGGATGAGCCCAGAATTCACAAATAACCTTATAGTGTTGCTTTGTTAAGCTCCTCCCTCTCTACTAGCTCCTTAGGAGTTTACAGTTCCTGTGGCTCTCTTTTATGGTCCACTGGTTGAAAAGCTGGGGTATTATTTATCCCTGCTCTGCCACATAGTTCTTGCAACTGTACCCAACTTCAGGACCAAACTGAAACATGCAACAACTTTTCAGAGTTCCCTCTGTAGTCATATGTTTTCATCAGGAAAGAGAGAGAGAGAGAGAAAAAAAAAAAAAAAAGCAACAGAAGTTCTTGCCACATTCTTGGGACCACAGCTCCTTTGGTCAGAGAGGAAAGTTTCTCTTCCTTGGAGTTTTAGGTGCACATGGGCTCCTGCTGATATGAATGTTGCTGCTAGTAGACTTCTGTGCTTCGTGGGATTGAACTGGAAGGCTTCTTCTTGAGATCTCTCTATCCACACCAATGTATGGTGTTTTTTCACCTACCTTGAAACCAGGCTGTGGGATACTGGAGGAAAAAGGAGATAAACTCACTGTTGGTTCAGGGGTGATTTGAATTCCTATCCCTTCCCAAATCTGTATGCAGATGTTCATCTTTAAGAGTCCTCAGGTATCTGTGCTGTTTATATTTTTCTGGTTTTATTACTACAGACAGGTTGGAAAGTGCCTACTTCATCATATTCACAACTGGAACTTCCCATATTTACTTCTTGACAGTGATTGGTTAAAGAATAGCATTTAGCTCAATTCGGCCAAGGAGATATGAAATGAATCCTATGAGGAGGGTGGTGTGGGTCTCTTGGCAAAGTTTTCTTATTTACTAGAAGAAATGTTTCATTTTACTTCTCAACGTTTTTATTTATTTTTGGGACAGAGAGAGACAGAGCATGAAGGGGGGAGGGGCAGAGAGAGAGGGAGACACAGAATCGGAAACAGGCTCCAGGGTCCGAGCCATCGGCCCAGAGCCTGACGCGGGGCTCGAACTCCCGGACCGCGAGATCGTGACCTGGCTGAAGTTGGACGCTTAACCGACTGCGCCACCCAGGCGCCCCTCATTTTACTTCTCAATGTTGTTGTATCAAGATGTGGCATCTGGGACTACTGCTGCCATTTTCCACCAGCCTTGGGATAAAGGCAACACACAGATGATAGTGTAAAAACTTGGAAAGAATCTGGGCTTTGATGACATGACTGAGTTTGCCCCACTTCAGAACCTCCTCTAATGGCTGATACATACTTTCCTTTAAGCTTGTTTGAGGTTTGGGGTGTGAGGTTTTTGTTGCCAAAAGTATCTTAAAGTACATCATTATTCTTTCTATAATTCAATATATATATATGTATATATATTTATACACACACACATATATATGTATATATATGTATACACATATATGTATATATATACATATATATATACACATATATATATGCACTTTTCTATTTCATTGATTTCTATTTAATCATTGATTTTTTTTTAAAACCTGTGCTGTCTAACAAGACAGTCACAAGTCACATGTGGCTATTGAATAGTTAAAATGTGGCTATTTTTATTGAGAATGTGCTATGAAGTGCAAAATACATCCTAGATTTTGAAGACTTAGTTTTTTTTTTTAGAAGGTAAAGTATCTTGTTAATTTTTATAGTAATTACATGTTGAAAGGATAATATTTTGGAGACTTAAAAAATAAATATGCTACTAATATAAACTTCACTTCTTTTAACTATTTAAAATGTGGCTACTAGAAAATTTAAAATTACATAGGTGACTTGCATTATATTTCTCTTGAAGAGCAGTGAATCCCAGATTCATATATCTAACCACTATTCAACAGTTCTACATGGAAATCTAATAGGCATCTCAAACTTGGTATGTTTAAAATCAAATTCGTAAATTTCTCTTCAGATATGCGTATTCTGTAGTCTTTCTCATCTTAGTAAATGACAACTTGTTCCTTCAAGTTGCATGGGTCCAAAGTTTGAATTCATTTTTGATTCCTTCTTTCACATCTCACATCTGTTGTTCCTACATTCAAAAACTATTCATAATCCTAACCCACCCATAACACTGTCTTCTATATTCCTACTTAAATTCATGCTGCCGTCATCTATTGCCTGTATTGTTGCAACTGCCTCTATTTTAAATAGAAACCAGAATGACCTTTTTTATTTTATTTTTTTAAATTTTTTTTAAATGTTTATTTATTTTTGAGACAGAGAGAGACAGCACATGAACGGGGGAGGGTCAGGGAGAGAGGGAGACACAGAATCAGAAGCAGGCTCCAGGCTCTGAGCTGTCGGCACAGAGCCTGATGCGGGGCTTGAACTCGCGGACCCAGAGATCATGACCTGAGCCAAAGTCGGCCACTTAATGGACGGAGCCACCCAGGCGCCCCTGAATGACCTTTTTAAAAAGCAAGATTATGTCACTCTTCTGTTCACAATCCTCCAATGATGTGCCTTCTCACTCAGAGTGAAAGTTCAAATCAGGGCCCTGCCGCCCCTCTGAACTCATCACCTCCAGCTCTCTCCCTCATTCATTTCACTCCAACCATGTGGCCTTCATGCTGATCTCAGACTTGTTCAGTGAGCTCCTAAAGGGACTTTGTACTTAATAATCTATTTCCTAGAGTGCTGTTCTTCCAGATACCCATAGGGCTTGCTCTTACTTCCTTTGGGTCTCTACCCAAACACGTGTGAGATTTTACCATCCACCTCCAGTGTACCCTGTGTGCCTTATCTGTCTTAATTTTTCTCCATAGTACTTATTACCATCATTCATTGTTTATCTTATACCTTCTCCTGTCCTATGAGCTCCATTAGGGCAGAGATTTTGTCTATCAGATTCACTCCTGAGTCTTCAGCATCTGGAACAGTGGCTGGCACATGGAAGGTACTCCATGGCTATCATTCCTTCCTCTCTCGTTAAAGATCATCCAGACTTACTTTTCACAGCATACTCTGTTATCTTCTGAATTTTGGTATCCTTTTATTCCATACTCAAATTTTAAATTAAAAAAAGAGGAGTAAGTAATAACTTCAGGGTAGTTTCATCTACTATTTCATTTTCTTTCTGAGAGTTGAAAGTATTAGCAAGTGCAATTAAAAACCTCACTGACAGTTTATTTAAGAGGAAAGAAACACTTCTGGCAAAGTGTCCAGGTAGTTAATTTCATAATTAATATCCTCTCCTGTCTATTTGCCAGTTTTATAATCTATATTAATGGGGAATATTTATTTCCTACTCCTGATCTTTCTTATTTGGGAGCTAAAGTAGTTAAACTATGGGCCTCTCTTTACTCACTTTGTCCCTAAGAGGTTTTGAACTGGTAAATTTGTCAGCAGCGAATTGGAATGTTTGTCTCAGTTTTTTCTTATTTCACTTAAGAGTGAGCATGCCCAAGGAAAGGTTAAGTTTTCCTCAGCTCATCCTTGTTGTAAGCTGATGTAAGCCTCCTTAAAACCATCATTGTGTGTGAATAGCTGGTTTCATCTTCCTATTAGAAGCACTGGTGGGAAAGAGAAATGCTGTTTAATGGGGCTTCTTTAAGATTTACAATCTGCATAAAAAGTCATCATCAAATTCTTCTAACTGGCCTTGTTGTCTGTGGTATATTTTAATAAGAGTACCATTTCAGTCATGACTTCTAGGATATTTTTCTAACTGCATCTCAGTATGCTACCACAGTCAGGTATATAAGGGACATATGGCATACAGTCCTACTCTGCCTTCCTTCAAATATTTCTGTTTATTTGGAATACATTATAGTTTTCCATCATCTCACATCATTTACTTACCTGTGGTGTTCA
This sequence comes from Felis catus, assembly GCF_018350175.1. Taxonomy (NCBI): domain Eukaryota; kingdom Metazoa; phylum Chordata; class Mammalia; order Carnivora; family Felidae; genus Felis; species Felis catus. The sequence continues at coordinate 96,636,341 of NC_058374.1, forward strand.
GGATGAGGCTCTATTTACCATCTATGTTATTAGATTTACTTATTACTTATTGTTTTCACATTAGTATGTAAATATGAGACTATGATATTATTGATCTTTTTCTTAGTGACTTTCTCACGTGACCTGTTGGAACTTTGCCATCATTTTATGTCATCCTGATACATTCTGTAACAGTGACTTTCAAACTGGGGCACACAAACCCTGGAGGTAAATGAGCTTTTCCAAAGGGGGATATGGTAATCCAGTTGGGTAATTTAATAGAAACACATTGTGGACGCTATTGTAAATGATGCATTTAACAACACTATTTATAAGTTCACCTGCTAACGGTGGTCTAATATGTCTCTTCTTTTGGCTGTTAATTTCCACTGATGTCTCATTTTTGATAAAAGTAGTAATGATCCATGGATACATGAGCTCATTGAAAAATAAAGAGCACCTTAATTTCACTAAGCAATGAATTCTCAATAAAGTTTTACTTTTATATTTACTACTTCTAATGATTTCAAATATATTTAAATTTTGATTATGTACTAAAAGCTATTTTAATGATAATTTAGTCCAGAAGAAAGGTCGTCATACTTAATGGTCCCATAAATTTTTGAAAATTAAAAATTTAATTTATATACATATTTTATTAAAGAGAATATGACAAATTGATCAATAAAATACTTTCAAGCATAACAATATATGCATTAAGATCAATTCTTTGGGGACTGGGAAATGAAAGTATACATTCAGAGAGAAAAAGGAATAAGACTGACAAAGGAGAGCTTGTTCATGTATTCTTTGAATTACTATGGTATTTAGATTCATCTGACTCACATTAAACATGAAAGAACAATTCTGTTCAAAAATGTCATTATTTAAAACACACAAGAGGGGCATTTGGGTGGCTCAGTCAGTTAAGCATCCTTCAGCTCAGGTCATCATCGTGCAGTTTGTGAGTTTGAGCCCTGCATCAGGTTCTGCGATGACAGCTCAGAGCCTGGAGCTTGCTTCAGATTCTGTGTCTCCCTCTCTCTCTGCCCCTCCCCTGCTCATGTTCTGTCTGTCTCTCTCTAAAATAAATAAACATTTAAAGAAATAAAATGAACAAGAAATTATATCCTTTGCAACCATTTATACATATGATAACATTTTTAGACCTTGACCCCCAAATATGAAAGGGATAATAACAACTAAAAAAAGTATTTCACAGGGGCTCCTGGGTGGCTCAGTTGGTTAAGCATCTGACTCTTGGTTTCAGCTCAGGTCACGATCTCACAGTTCGTGGATTCAAGCCCCTCATTGGGCTCTGCAATGAAAGCACAGGGCCTGCTTGGGATTCTGTCCTCTCCCTCTCTTTCTGCCCCTCCCCCACTCTCTCTCAAAATTAATAAATAAATATTTAAAAAAATTATTTCATTGAGTGTAGGAAAAACTGATGCTCTAGAGTAAAAATTGTCAAATTGTATTTGGATATTTTTCTCCAACTCATCGCATTCAATATAAATTACTCCAGAAAAAGTCAGATAGTGTGTGAATCAATATCTCACCAATTGTGTGATGTGAGTACATTCCTAACTCACTATATTTAGAAATCCTAATCTTATTCTTTGATTTTATATCTATGTCTCTATCCATCTCCAGTTCTTCACTTCCTGCATACTACTTTTTCCTCCCACACTCCAACCTTCAGAGAGAAAACACAACGAAAGCACTTCACTATCCCATAATCGTAAATGCTACAAACCGTTGTTTTCTCTCCAAGATTTTATAGTCTTTCTGGGAGTTTCTCAAGTGTCTTTTGTGGGAATTTTCCCTTACAAAAAGAAGCAGGGTTGCTTTGTCTTCAAAAGGTCCACCTTTCACTGGGGCACCCGGGTGGCTCAGTTGGTTAAGCATCCAAATCTCGATTTCAGCTCAGGTTATGACCTCATGGTTTTGTGAGTTTGAGCCCTGCAGGGGCTCTGTACTAACAGCATAGAGACTGCTTGAGATTCTCTCTCTCTTCTCTCTGCCCCTACCCTCCCCCAAGTAAATAAATCAACTTAAAAAAAATTTCACCTTTACTAATTTGGGTATATTCACATATTAGGCATACATCCATATATCCTTATATCTATTTATGTATTTATATATTTAATACCTTTTCCTACATTACACACCCCAATGTAGGAAATTATTTAAAAATTTTTCTATATATTAAGTCCATATACACATGTGCACGCACACACACACACACACACACACACACATTTAGTTGAGGTATTTTTATACAATTGGGGGCATAGCATATATTTTGTTGATCTACCTCATTGTTCTTAACTACAACCAAATACAAAGTACCATGCTATGTTTAGCCCTGTTCATTTGGATGACCTTATGTAAGAGGTTTTCAGTGCTTAGTCTCAGTCACAGTGTTGCAAAGAGCATGCTTATGACTATATCTTTGTGCTCACGTGTGATTATCAAGAATATATTCTTGTAAGTGAAATTACTTGGTCAAAGTAATATTAGCTTTGAATGGATGTTATCCTCCAAAAACGGTGTCATTTTCACATTCAAATGACAATGGAAGAAATATGAGTTTCCTTATACCTTCCCCAAAATGCACATAATTAGCTTTTATAATGTTTTTCCAATTAAATAGCAAGGAATGATTTCTTGTGAATATTTAAATTTCACAAGTCAGAGACAGCTGGTGCATTACTTTGTGAGAAGTGGCATGCACTTAATTTGAGTTCCAGTAATACTAACTTGCTGTTCTTTTTCCTTTAGGCCATATTTATCTGCTCAGTATTATTTGGATATGGCTTTTGATTCCCCTATGACTCCTAAAAAACATCTTTTCCAGTTTTCTTTTTTGGATCATTTCCTCTTTTCTGTTTTTGTCTTCATCTTTTTTGAGAAGGTGTATAGAGCAGTCTTCCTCAAGCCTGCTTGCTTTCACCTCAAGCAGCTGACTTGCTTAACATAAATAGCTAGATATTGCTTCTGGCAAGAACACAAACCCAGGACACTCCCTGAAGGGCCAAAAGAATAATCACCTCACCTTCCATTCCATTCCTCTTGCTTTTGGTTAGTTTCTAACACTTTGTATTAAGTGTTAGAAAAGTTATTTTCTTCTTTATATTAAGGTGGTGCTTTTGAAACTTTTCCACCAAATTACTTCTATAAGCATAGAAGAATGAGCTTGAAAATAATGATTTGTTTTCTTACTCCAAACCTCTGAGTAAAATGGAAAGTACTGGAACATTTGTTGTTTCATTGTCAGTTCTTCTATTCTCTGACAAAGAATATCCTGTTTTAAAAGCACCGTATTAAGTAGGGTGAAGATCAAAATCACGATTGATTGAATTCAATCCAATTTTACCAAAATGTATATATCAAATGGTGAAAGTTCTCTTCAGTAATTATATAGGAATTTGGGGAAAGTTTTGACATTTGACTTTGTAGACCCCCTGAAAGGGTCTCAGGGACTTCAATTTGAAAACTTTAATCTAGAACAATGGCTCTCCATCTGTGTGAACTTGGGAATCATTTGGATACCCTGAATCTCAGCTCTAGAGATGCTGATTCAATTACTTAGGGTAGGCCTGGCCATTGATATAGAAAGTTTGTCAAAACTTTCTAGGTTATTTTAACATGCAGCCAGAGTTTAAGATCAATGCTGTAGAACATAGCATGGTGTCCTTCTCATTGTAGACACTCAGAATCTATTTTGGGATTATATTTAAAAACCTGAAAGTACAGGGAAGCCTGGGTGGCTCAGTCGGTTGAGCATCCGACTTCGGCTTAGGTCATGATCTCATATTCTGTGGGTTCCAGCCCTGCGTTGGCATCTGCACTGACAGCTCAGAGCCTGGAGCCTGCTTTGGATTCTGTGTCTCCCTCTCTGTCTGCCCCTTCCCCACGTGTGCTCTATCTCTCTCAAAAATAAAAATAGGGGCACCTGGGTGGCACAGTCGGTTAAGTGTCCGACTTCAGCCAGGTCACGATCTCGCGGTCCGTGAGTTCGAGCCCCGCGTCAGGCTCTGGGCTGATGGCTCAGAGCCTGGAGCCTGTTTCAGATTCTATGTCTCCCTCTCTCTCTGCCCCTCCCCTGTTCATGCTCTGTCTCTCTCTGTCCCAAAAATAAATAAACGTTGAAAAAAAAATTAAAAAAAAAATAAAAATAAACACAAAAAATATTTAAGAACCTATAAATACAAAAGCATTTAAAAGACAAAATTATATAATAATATTAGGCCATATCGTGTAGACCAGGGTTATTTTGGAGAATGGGCCAGAGCAGTTTCAAGAATCACTCCTTCAGAATTACAGACAGCGGAATGGTGTCTGGAACCTCATTTTCATTAGGTACAGACCACTGGTTCACTCTGTATGTATATTTGTACATGTATATGTTTGTGTGTGTATATATTCACACATATGTATGTATAAAACTAATGGAATTAGATATTTAAATCAAAGAGTAAAATGCTTATTCATATGTGTTTTCACATTACTTACATACAAAATGAATTAATATTAGAAAGAGCTTTTCCTAAGTCATTATGAAACCCTCTCGGACATCTCCTGAGGCCAATTCATTTCAGAGCATAGATCATTAGAAATATATTAGGTCATGAGGGAAGAAGATAGAGAGCAAGAGCTGGTTTAGAATATACAGGTTGTGTAGTCGTTTTCCCAGCTCTCGAGTGTGAAAGGAGGTGGAATTTTTACTGAGCTTTCCTTTGGTCACTTGTACTTATAAGATCTATTGAGATCTTTCCAAGAATAAAGGGAGAAGTGGGGACAGAACTTGAGAAGAACACGATTAAGGTGGAAATTTTTATGGTTAGTGCTTTTACCTTGGTACATGTGAAGTGTGATGTTTTTGCTGAGAAACTAAGCAGTTTATATATTTGGAGTCCTCATTAATAGATATTACTATTCTGATTTATTAGAGTGATAGTAATTCTTGGGGTTTTAAAATAAAACACCGAATCACTAGTAAATTCAATTTAAATAAGTTTAATATTAATGAAGACAAAGGGAGTCTAGTTCTGGCTTTATTGTGATTTTTAAATCAAAAGAGAATCAGAATATATTATTGAGCTAAACATAAACGATAAAACCATAAAACCTCTAGACAAAAACATAGGAAAAAAATCTCCATGGCCTTAGGGCAGGCAAAAATTTCATAGACAAGATACTAAAAGAACGAATCATAAAATTTTGAAAATGATAAATTGTATCTTATTAAAATTGAAACTTCTGATCTTCAAAAGACATTCTTAAGAAAACATGAAATACTAAGCCATGTATTGGGAGGTTATATTCACAATTTGTGTACCCGACAAAGGATTTTATCCAGTATACATAAACTCAATAAGACAAACAATTTAATTTAAAAAATGAGCAAAAGACTTGAGCAGGTAATTCATAAAAGAAGATATGTGAAGGTTAATAAGCACTTAGAAATATTTTCAACACTATTCATCATCAGGAAAATGCAACTCAGACCCACATGATATTTCACTACATGCCTACTCAAAGAGCTAAAATTCAAAAGACTAAGCAAGTTTAGGCAAGAATGTTGAACAACTATAATTCTCGTATGTTGTTGGCAGGGATGTGAAATAGTCTGGCAGTTCCTTATAAAGTTAAATATATACCTACCATTTGATCCTAGGAGCCATTCTAATCGTAGGTATTTACCCAAGAGAAGAAAAAGCATGTGACCCCATACAAAGACATGTACATGACTATCATGGCAGCTGTATTTGTAATAGTTGGAGCTAAAAACAATCTGAATGGCTATCAACAGGTGAATGGGTAATACATACAATCATATAGATAAGTATCAGAAACATTATGTGGAGTTAAATAAGCCAGATACAAAAGAATATACACTTTTTGCTTCCATTTAAGTAAAATTCTGGAATCGGCAAAACTAATCCACAGTGACAGAACACAAAATAATGGTTGCCTGGGGCTGAGAGGTGGAGAAAAGGCCAAGGGAACTTCTTGGCGTGTTGGAAATGTTCCATAATTTAATTATTATGGTTACCTAGAGGTGAATTAATTTTTCAACAAGCATCAACTTACACTTGATTTCATCCAATAGCCCCTCTCATTAAGCTGCATCTCTGTGCTGAGGAGAATCCTGGGTCTATGTTCTTCGGGCCCAGGATCTGCCCCACACCTCTCAAAGTACTACAGCTTTCTTTAGATATTATGGGTACCACAAGGAGGGAGCTGGGATGTGTTCCACAACTTATTTGAAAATAAACACATTAGTATAGGTAATAAGTGTTAGAGATGAGAGAGATCATTAGATACTGGCAGTTTAGAATGTAGAAATGTCAGGCCTGGCTAAACTCTATGAAAAAGGAAGTTGAAGATGGTAGTAAGGTCTTGCTGGGGGTCTGACAGTCCAGCTTTGAGGATGCTTCCTCTCATCCAAACTGTGTTTTTATAGATTGTAAGGCGCTGAAAGGTGTTTCTCTGCTACGCTAAAGATCAGAGAGTAATCAGGAACTGAATAAAATGAGAATTCATTGGGTTGTGGTCAGAAAGCAACTTAATTATTTTTCTAATAAGTTACAGACTCAGGATACTCAAAGAATGTCTGACACTAAGCTGTTTTGAAAGGTATCAGAGGCTTCTCATACTAAGAAAGGTTTCAGAGTAGATCTGAAGATTATTATTTTTCTTTTGGACAGAGAAAAGGCCAGAGATAGTCATAAAGATTAATGTTAAAACCAACAATGTATGCTCCTGTTTTTATTTTTCACATATGCCCCAAATGGTGTGTAACTTTTAATATGTTATAGATATAAAATTGCTTGATTTTGATTTCTTCTTTCCTTTTCAAAAGCATAAGGTTGTTTGAATTACCTGTTCTTCACAGGAAAAGCCTTCTCTCTCTTTCTCTCTCCCTGAGTTACTATAATTTATTTATTTACCTTTGTAGTTTGAGATAACTGAGATTCAGATGCAGTCATACAGAAACAATTCAGAAAGATCCTGTATATTCATCACCCAGCTTCCCCCAATGTTAACCGTAGTATAATAACAGAACTGGAAAATTGACATTGAATACAAACCTTTGACCTTACTGAGATTTCACCAGTTTTATATGCACCCATTTGGGAGTGTGTCTGTGTGTTATGTGTGGTGTATGCGTACTTAATTCTATGCAATTTTGTCACGTGTGTAGATTCATGTGACCACCAGGAATCAGGATATGAAACAGTTGCATCACCACAAAGATACCTTGTATAGCTATACACACTTCCCTCCCACTCACTCTTATTGTTGTATATAACTCCTAGAAACCTCTAAGTTCTTCATTTGTATACTTTTATCACTTAATGAATGTTATAGAAATGGAATCATATAGTATGCAACCTCTTGGGAATAATTTAATTCACTCAGCATAATTCCCTGGGTATTCATCCTAGCTATTACATGTAGCAATAGTTTATTCTTTTTATTGCTGAGTTCTTGTCCATAGTAGGGATGACCACTTTGTTTGCCTATTCACTCACTGTAGGACATTTGGATCATTTCCAATTTTTGGCTACTATGAATAACACTGTTGTGAATGCTCATATACAAGTTTTTGTGAAAATGTAAATTTCCATTTCTCGGGGATAAATGCTGGAGAGTAAAATTACTGTGTATAGTAAACCACATGTTTCATTTTTTTGAAACTGCCGCAGTGTTTTCCAGTATAGCACAACAATTTTATATTCCTATTAGCTATGTCATGAATGATCCAATTTCTTTACATCTTTGCAAGCATTTGGCATTGTCACTTTTTTTATTTTAGCCATTCTGATATGTATGTAGTGATAGCTAATTGTGGTTTAATTCACATTTCCTTAACGGAATTTCAGTAAGCCTGCAGATAGATTTGGAGAGAACTGACATTTTTACTATGTTGAGTCTTCCAACCTATGAACATGGTATGTCTCTCTATTTAGGTTATTGACTTCTTTTCTCAGCATTTGCATTTTTCAGCATACAGGCAGTGTATATGTATTGTAAAATTTATATGTAAATATTTCATTTTCTTTTGAGTGATTATAAATGTGTTTTAATTTTAGTTTTCATTTGTTCATTGTTACTATATAGAAATAACATTGATTTTTTGTGTAGATCGTTTATCCTGTGACCTTGCTAAAATTAAAAAAAATTAGTGTTTATTTATTTTAGAGAGAGAGAGAGGAGTGGAGAAGGAGCAGAGAGAGTGAGACACAGAATCTGAAGCAGGCTCCAGGCTCCATACTGTCAGCACAGAGTCTGATGTCGGGCTCGAACCCATGAACCATAAGATCACGACCTGAGCCGAAATTGGATGCTTAACCAACTGAGCCACCCAGGTGCCCCTAAAATTTTTTAGGTTCTAGGAGTTTTATTTTTGTGGAATCCCTGAGATTTTAATTTTTTTATTAAAAAAATTTTTATGGTTTATTTATTTTTGAAATAGAACCAGTGTGAGCAGGGGATGGGCAAAGAGAAAGGGAGACACAGAATCTGAAGCAGGCTCCAGGCTCTGAGTTGTCAGCACAGAGCCCCACACAGGGCTCAAACCCACAAATCACAAGATCATGACCTGAGCCAAAGTCGAACGCTTAATTGACTGAGCCACCCAGATGCCCTGAGATTTTTAAAATAGACAATTGTGTCATGTGCAAACAGGGATAGTTTTATTTATTCCTTTCCCATATATATGCCTTTTATCTCCTTTTCTTGACTTATTACAGTGGCTAGAACTTCTAGTACTATGTTGAATAGGAGTGGTGGGAACTGAATCCTTGCTTTATTTCCTATCTTAGAGAAAAGTATTTATCTTTACCATTAAGAATGATTTCAATAGGTTTGTTTTAGATGTTCTTTATCAAGTTGGGGTAGTCATTGTCTATTCCTAACTTTCTTAGAGTTTTTAGATTATGAATGAATACTGGGTTTTGTCAAATGTTTTTTTCTGTATTAATTGATACAATCATGGCAAGTCCTGCACCTCATTCTGTAAGTTGAGGGCTTATGGTGATGATGTTTGCTTTGAAAATGGAGTCTTGGTGGAAAGCCTGGGGTCAGTCATGGCTAGGAAAAATTAGAAGGAGGATTGGGAGAAAATAAACTTCAAAGAATGGATTCATAATAGGATAGGAATTTCGTACTATACATTAAACTTGAAGAGGGTCAGTGGAATTAAATGTAAATTCTTTTTTTTTAATGTTTATTTATTTTGAGAGAGAGAGAAAGAGAGAGAGAGACAGAGTGTGAGCAGGGGAGGGGCAGAGAGAGAGGGAGGGAGACACAATCCAAATCAGGCTCCAGGCTCTGAGCTGTCATCACAGAGCCCAACATAGGGCTCGAACCCACGAACTGTGCGATGATGACCTGAGCTGAAGTTGGAAGCTTAACCGACTGAGCCACTCAGGCACCCCAAATGTAAATGTAAATTCTTAGTAAGTGACAGTATGTGTGTGTGTGTATATATATATATATATATATATATATATATATATATATATATACATATATATATGTGTATATATATACATATATACATGTATATATATATGTGTATATATATACACATATATATAAAGGATATATGTGTATTTGAGTTCTGGAGCAAAGAGGAATGTATTACCTACTGAGATACAATAGCCACTATTTTCTGGGATTCACTGTGCCTCAAGAAGGTAATACCTTCATTTCAATAACTCATATTAAACAATTACCCCTTCAACTTAGCAGGCACCTATGATCTGTGAAATCTACCTCATTTTCCCTATCTTTAACCCTCATATCCTTATTTTCCTGCTTATTCAGTCTTTATTCCATGGTATATATTTACAGTTGCTTCCTTGTTGATACCCTTAGTCTCCCATTCCCCACTCTCCCTCTGTTGCAGGTGCCTGATCCTTCTCCTATTAAATCCAACTCTCCAGCTACTCTGGACCTGCACCCACATGGCATAGAGTGTCCCCAGAAAAACTTTAAATTTGTGTGTACTAATATCATGTGGGTACTTAGGTCCAATTATCTTAAAACCCAATGTTTCCATTTTCTATTTATTTATCCTTTTAGATTAGTATAGATTATATTTTACCTTTTTCTTCAAACCTTCAACACCTTTTTACCCACTTAATTGATGACTTTCTTCCTATCTTCACTGAGAAAATAAAAACAATTGGGAGAGAACGTTCATAAGCACCCACTACCACATTTTCCCACTTAACCGTCTTCCTCCTGGTTCCTACAAATGAATTGTTTGTCCTCAAACCAAAGCCCACTCCTTTACTTCTAGAACCCATCCCCTCACATTTATTCTAGGACATAATTCCAGCAACTTTCTCCATTCTTTCATGCATCAAGATTTCCTCCCTGACTGGATCATTCCCATCAGCATATAAGCATGTTAAAATTGACTCCCATCCCCCACCCCCAAACTATCTCTTAATCCTATATCCTCTTCTGGATAATACCCATTTCTCAACCACCCTTTACAGAAAAAAACACTATACACATTTTCCTGTATTCTTCAGTCACCACTGCTCTCTTCCCACTCATTCTTGAACTCTCTCCAATTAGGCTTTTGCCTCCAACTATCTACTGAGCCTGTTCATCTGAGGGTAACTAAGGGCATCCACATTGCCACATATAATGATCAATTCTTTGACCACATATTCCTTTTTCCTTTTTTTTTTTTTTTTTTAATTTTTTTTTTCAACGTTTATTTATTTTTGGGACAGAGAGAGACAGAGCATGAACGGGGGAGGGGCAGAGAGAGAAGGAGACACAGAATCGGAAACAGGCTCCAGGCTCTGAGCCATCAGCCCAGAGCCCGACGCGGGGCTCGAACTCCCGGACCGCGAGATCGTGACCTGGCTGAAGTCGGACGCTTAACCGACTGCGCCACCCAGGCGCCCCTCCTTTTTTCTTTTTAAAGTTTACTTACATTTATTTTTGAGAAAGAGCGAGCATGAGCAGAAGAGGGGCAGAGAGAGAGAGAGAGAATATCTTACGCTGTCAGCACAGAGCCTGAAGTGGGGCTCGATCTCACAGATTGCGAGATCATAATCTGAGCAGAAATCAAAAGTTGGACACCTAACCAATGGAGTCACCCAGGTGCCCTGCCACATATTCTTAACCGTCAGCAGTATAAACACAAAAATCTTAACTTTCCTTTCACACCTGACTCTCTCTAAGCCTTTGCCATCTCAATAAATGTCAACCCCCTCCTTCCAGTTGATCAGCTCAAAATCTGGAATCAACCTTGAGGTTTCTCACTCATACCCCAAGTACAATTAGCAAAACCAAATCACTTCTCACCACTTCTACTGCTACCAGTCTAGTCCAGGCCAGAGCCATCCCTTGCATGGACTATTTCAATGGCCTCACAACTGTTTTTCCTTTTTTATCTTTATGTGAATTCTCATCAAATCCACCACCAGGATTTCTCTAGAACTCACAACAGATTATGTCATTCCTCAACTCAAAAATTTCCAAGGACTTTTCATCACTCAGAATAAAGGCAAAGTCCTCATAAAAAGCCTGCCAAACCTTATACAATATTGGCTCCCCACTATCCCTCTGATTTCACCTCCTTTTTCTGTCTCTCTAACTTACTCTACTCTAGCCACGCAGGTCTCCTTGCCATGTCTCAAACACACCAGCCACATTCCTGTCTCAGGGCCTTTGCTCCTGCTATTCCCATTCCCTCAGTGATACACACACCTCACTTCCTCTAAGTCTTTGTTTAAACGTGAGGATTTCCCTGTCATGTTTAATAGCGTAATCCCTCTTCCTGGACCTATCACTCTCTATGTCCCTTCTCTTATTCCCATTTATCTTAAATTTTTTTTCCTTGTCTGTGTCCAATATTAGAATGCAAGCTCCATGAGATCAGGAATCTTAATCCATTTTGTTCACTATGCCAAGAACAATGTCTGGTGTACACTGGTTTCTTCACAAATATTAGCTGAGTAAATGAATTCATAAATAAGTAAATAAATTGCAGGGATGGTAATCTTGGGACAAGTTTCAGAAAAGAAACCTTACAATCTAGTACTTCATTTAGTGGCCATACTGAAAAGAGATTGATGAAAGTTGTGGAACACATCCCAACTCCCTCCTTGTGGTACCCATAGTATTTAAGGAAAGCTGTAGTATTTTCAGAGGTGTGGGGCAGATCCTGGGCCAGAAGAACATAGACCCGGGATTCTCTTCAGCCCAGAGATGCAGCTTAATGAGAGGGGCTATTGGATGAAATCAAGCAACTGCATTCTCCCACCAGCAGTGTATGAGCATCGCATCACAGGAAATAAGCAGTAAACGTGATATGCAGTTTAAGTTGCAATACTTCTTGACTAAAAAGATCTCAGAGGGAATGAAGATATTAGCAATGGTTTTTATGATGCCACAAATAGTGCTGCCTAGTTGCTTAGTTGCTTTGTTTTTAATCATCATTCTCATCATCATCATCAGATCGGAGTGACTATAAGGAGGAAAGCACTAGGCTATTTAGCAGTGTATTTCCTAAGTTTCTGTGAGGTAGGTTTTGGCAAGAGAACTAAACTATCTCTCCTAATAGAACTTGAGGCCATTGTTTCTCAGATGCATCTGTGTTACATGAACGTTGCTTGGTATCTTGGACTATCTCTTTGTCGTAGTCTTTTTTCTACCTCTCCTGTCGTAACTACAGAATGGCGGCTATTTTAATTGTAGTCAAGGTAATTTGAATTTTGGTCTTCTGAGGTTTCTTCTCTCTTTTTGAAAAAATTTTAAAATGTTTCTTTATTTTTGAGGGACAGAGCATGAGCGGGGGAGGGGCAGAGAGAGAGGGAGACACAGAATCCAAAGCAGGCTCCAGGCTCCAGGCTCCAGGCTCAGTACAGAGCCAGTGAGGTTTCGTCTCTTTTAACAATTTCCCATATTTCCGACAAGTGCTGTTTCGAGTGGCAGGGGTGCATTAACCCAGACTTAATGCAGGGGAAGATGGGTTAGATGGTTAAAAAAAGAAAAAGAAAAAAAAAGAGTTAAAAAAGAATATGCACATAGTCCTGATTTCCTTTCTTTTTATATCTCAAGTGAGGGCTTTGAGATTGTAGGGCCGGAACAGTTGCCAGAGGCCTACTTTTGTTAATTAATTTGAAGGCCAATTTTACATTCCAGGTCCGGAGAAGAAAGGAGGAAAATAGTGGTAAAGAAGAACAGGTGTGAGAGACTGTTGGCTGGATGAAGAGGCCTGAAGAAGGGCAGATGTGTAGTGGCTCTTCTCTCTTTTGTCTTATCAGCTGCAACTTTGTGTCAAGGGGTGAGCAAGGTATTCCATGTTTAGGGTGAGTTCTCCCAGTAGGATGAATGCTGCTTCCAAAATAAATAAATGAAGGAAGGAAGGGACGCGGAAAAGGAAAGGAAAGAAAAAGATAAAAGTAGTTGCGAACGGTATTCTCAAAATATCTTTTGCTGTCTTAAATGGGTGCACGGGATATGTGAAAGGAAACATGTGAATAAGCAAAACTGATGCCTTTTGGGATGCGCAGAGAGTAGATAAAATCCAAAAAGTATGGGGAGACAATTGGTTGGTTGACATCATATGATTAGTTCATCTTCTCTGACACTTTATTGATGCTGTTATTACTGTTTTTCAACCAATGTTCCTTTCCTGGCTTCGGTAACTTTGGAGCTGCACACTGGGAATTTAAAAAAAGTACTAATGAGGGGCACCTAGGTGGCTCAGTCGGTTAAGCGTCTGACTTCAGCTCAGGTCATGATCTCATGGTTTGTGAGTTTGAGATTTGCATTGAGCTCTGACAGCTCAGAGCCTAGAGCCTGCTTCAGATTCTGTGTCTCCCTCTCTCTCTGAACTTTCCCCACTTGCTCTCTTTCTCTCTCTCTCTCAAAAATAAACATTAAATTTTTTTTTTTTAAAAATAAAGTACTAATAAGCTTGGACTTCTTCTTTTTTTTTTTTAACTTTTTACTTTCAAGTAATTTCAAACTGAGAAGAGTTGCAGGAATAACATGGCAAACTTAATACCTTCTTCCAGATCCGTGATTCAAATTATGTCAATTGTTCTAATAATGTCCCTAGAGCAAAAGGTCCAGTTCAGGACTACACATTGTGTTCAAGTATCATGTGTCTCCAGCCTCCTTCACTCTGGAAGACTTCCTCTGTGTCTACTGGACTTTCAGGACTCTGACATTTTTGAAAGTCAGTTATTTTATAGAAGTTTTCTAACGTTCTGTTTGATATTTATTTAAAAAATTTTTTTAATGTTTACTTATTTTTGAGAGAGAGAGAGACAGATCATGAGTGGGGAAGGGGCAGAGAGAGAGGGAGACACAGAATCTGAAGCGGGCTCCAGGCTCTGAGCTGTTAGCACAGAGCCCAGCATGGGGCTCGAACCCACGAGTCATGAGATCATGACCTGAGCCGAAGTTAGACAGATGCTTAACCAACTGAGCCACCCAGGCGCCCGTCTGATATTTCTTCTTGATTATAACCAGGTTATGAATTTTTTTCTTTGCTGGAATACTGAAGAAGTTATGTGTTCTTCTCATTGTATCCTATCAGGTGGCACGTGATATTGATTTGTCCCATTACTGGTAGTGGTGACACTGAATACTTGATTCGGATGGTATCTGTTAAGTTTCTCCACTGTAAAGTTAATTTTTCTTTTCTTTTGTAGTTAAAAAACTTTTTGTAGAGAGATACATTGAGACTGTGTAAGAGTCTATTCCTCATCTTACTTTCATTCAGTAATTTTAGCATTCATTGATGTGTCTTGCCTGAATTCCTTCTGTATTCATTAGTTGGAACTCCAGTCTAAAAAACATTTCTTCCTGCTTATCTAGTATTATAGCAGTGTGGATTCATGGATTCCTATTTTATTCTGTGGGTTATAATCCATTACTGTTATTTTTTATTTTAATGCTCAAATTGTTCCAAATTTAGTCAGTGGGAGTTTCTTCAAGGTGGCTCCTATGTTATTTGGTTAATGTCCCCATCATTCTTTTGAGAACTTCCTTATTATATGGCAGATTAATATGTTCAAAGTGTATCTTATTCTTTCCCTGATCTTCCCTTAGAATCTGTAGTGAGCCCTGGAAAAATGTATTTAGAAACCAAGACTTAGACATTAAGTTTGCTCTTTGCTACTTAGGTGTTATGCTCTCAGGTCCTCTTAATGACTTAATGCATACACACACACACACACACACACACACACACACACACACTGAAATATCTTTATCTCTGTATAAATCTATAAAACCATATGTTTCTATCTACTCTTCCAATTCTAATCCGATGATCCAACCCCACAGGGGTCATCTGTACTCTTTGCCCTTTCCACATGTGTAATCTCCTTTCTCCAGCACTAAAAAACCTAACTCTTTGTGTATGTAGCTAATCATCCAATCCTGCTGGGCCTCTGATCTGCTCAGAGGCTCACCCTGTATGAGCCCTGACTCTTTCCTGTTGCAAAGGAAGGAAGGCATTACCATTATTTTTAACTGGACTTTTTTGCATTGGCTGTTTATTTTGGTATCACAGAAACATAAGAGTGACTTGGTAGCAGTGTTATTAAAACAGTGGAGTCACAACATATTGGTATTTATGAAAATATTGTATTGGTGTATATACTTTACACTTATATCTACATGTATATATTGCTATATAGAATGAATATGCAGAGCTATGGTTCACTGCCTTTTGACCCCAGTTTTAGGGGATTTTCAAGGGCAAATCTGGCTATAGGGGCTTCTTACTTTATATGACAATTTCAGAATCTAGCTCCTGTGAAAGTATGACTCCACTATGTGGCCTATATTGTCTCAAATTCTCCTTGCAGGAGAACACATCACTTTGGATTCCGAAATTGAAGCTGAGCGGACAGATACTGATTCTAGATTGTACTTACTACTGACTTATTCAGAGAAAACGATATCGTTTTTGTTTGCTAGTTCCTATCCTCAAAAATGTAGTTAAAAACATGCTTTCAAAAAATACCACGATGCCATATTTCTAGGCCAGAGTTAGGAAAGCGCAGGGTCTTGGCTATGGGACAACCCCAAGAGGGTGGCTCACTGGGACAACTTATAAGAGGCCAAGCTGAAGGGCACCCACACCAGGCATGGAGGCCAAAAGTGCTCCAAAGAGAGGGAGGAGGAGAGAAGCCTTAAATCAGAGAAAGAAGGGGCCAAGAAGCTGATGACAATGGAGTATTCATTCATTAAACATATACTTACTAAGTTTTCAGTATATACCAAAGATTTTGCTTGCTTTACAAATACATAAATGAATATATGTGTTCCTGCCCTGAAGAAGCTTTTATTCTAGTAGAAGAGAGTCATACCAACAGTTATAATACGAGATACCTCAGAAATCTTGCTATAGATTTTAGATTTGTGAATTTTGACAGCTGTTGCTAAACTGCTTTCCATAAGGTTAATAAGAGTTGGAAGTCATTTCTAAATACTTCTTTAAAAACCCATTTCACATAATATCTCACATATTTGAAAGGCACAATTTAAGAAGGATTTAGATAAGAATTTTAGACCTACCTAGGATATTTTTCCCCCCTTCTTGAGTTGTCAGATAAGTACCAAGAAAGTAGGTAGTGGCTTTCTGGGAAAAAAACAAACCAACCAGTGCCTCTCCTGGTTGTATTTTTCTAGATCTCAGTGGTACTGGACAGGATCCCCAAGGGTGCAGAAAATTATCTTTCAGTTAAAGCACGGTTAACTTGTTAGTTTACTGTTCTTTATCTTAACATTTGTGAATGCTTATTGGGCAAATGAAGGGTACTCAGTTTTGTTTAAAGTTGTCTGGGCTTTATAAAATCAGGTGGTAATTTCATAAGACACTTTTCCTCAAGAGATAACATGACTGGCAGAAACCTACCTATTTTGAGGATTAGGAAGAAATTACAGTTATTCTTAAGTGGTTATCAATAAATAAACAATGATATCTATGGCATATACCCCCATGAAATTTGATTTTTAAAAATGGGATTCCGCTCTTTTACTTTTATTTTCAGATACTTCTTGTTTATTAGTGAGTCTTTTCTTATAGACACTTCTCTTTGCTGGCATACTTTCAGTTCTACAGAGTTTTTGGGCGAAAGGTATTAGAAAAGTAAGTAAATCACCATGATGTTCTATATATTACCTTTGCAAATAATTCCTTGGCAAGAGCTCTAGACTAATAAATGAGAGCATGTGGATAATTTAGAATGGTTTTCTTTTTAGAACCAATGGCCTGGGAATTGAAAAATTCAAAGTGCTTTTTCATGGCGTTATTGTTTGAATCAATTAAAAAAAATGCACTTCATTTAGACCTGTTTCTGTGTCTCCTCAATTTGCTTTCCTGAGAAAGAACTGGGGAATGTTGTACTTTGGGAAAAATTTAATTAAGTCAGTTCACAGTGGAGCGCCACGAGATAAAATTCCTCAGGCCAATCCTTTCTGGAATTGTAGAAACAGATAGGAGGTGAAGATCTGCAGCCAGCCCTCTCTCTGCAGAGCAGAAGCTCCCCTCTCAGGTGAGCAGGAGCAGAAAGGCTGGTGACACAGGTAAAGGTCAAGATCATAACTCATCCTCTTGTTTCAACGCAATTTCAACTTGCTAAAACGTATGAGGTGTGTCACGGGCATTAACATTTTGAGCTTTCGGCAGTCAGATCTGAGGGCTCATTCTGTTCAATTCAGGATGTGGATTATATTTCATAATGTTGCTAGGACTTGATTATTTGCACATCCTAGAAGGTATAGCTCTTGCTCTGAACATTTAAGAGAGAACTGCTATAGAGCTCTGAACATTAAACAGATAATTACTATAGGCAAATCTCATAGAAATAAAGAGATGATCCTATAAGCATGGTTTTAGAATTACATATTTGGATGACTATCACACCAGCAGTTCGATTTGGCTCTCGTGGCAAACACTGAAAATGAAGGAGAGGCACAGAGAACTATTTGTGCACTGTATAACATTGCAGGTTAGCACAGTGACAAATAAAACACTTATTCAGACCATATAGGAACATATATAGTTTTGTCATCTATTTATATCTATCTCTATATCTTTATAGATAGATACAGATGAATAAAGACACACACATGCACACACACCCAAATAAGACATAATGGTCCCAGAAAGTGTTTGTAAACATTAATGTTAACTTCTGGACATACATTGATTTTAAACACATCCTTTACTTTAAATAGCTTTGATTTTCTGTCTAGAAGACAAAAGAGAACATTAATAGCTATCACTTACTAAGTTTACCTAGTTGAATGTTAGCGCTTCTAAAAACGAGTCGATGTTCATTACTTTTCCACATTGGAAGATTAAAGGAATAAATGATCCTTTGAAACTGAAATTCTCAGAAATGTCAAGGAAATATTGTGTTCCATCTCACTTTAAGAGGAACTGAATAGAGATCATAAAAGCCTTTTGACATTAAAGTGGAAGGCTGTTGGTGTATAACATAACCCAATTAATCAGGATCTGCTTAATTTGGAATCTGTAACAGAGTAGATACGGATGTGTTTTGTTGCTTTTTGTAACTTGTTTAAAAAAACCCATATGCTGAACTTGAATATAATAAGAATGAGAAGAGGCTAAAATTCATTCCTAGAGTTAAGCTGTACTCAAATAAAGGTCTCGCTTATTTGAATATCATTTAGCCCCACCACTGCCAACACACGTGTCTGAGGATCTTCTGAATGACACCGCATGACAGTTTACTAAAGTTAAAGCGGCAGCATAAATGGAAAAATGGTCACAACTTTTCATGATCCCCAGGGAAGAAAGCCCTTGCCCTAGTTTTTTGTTTTTGTTTTTTTTAGGATAAATTCTAAGAACAAGGACTTGTTCAATGATAGTCATGTAAAGCATAAATAGAGGATGATAGAGTGAACGTTGCCATTCTACGGCACCTTTTAATTTGCTCTTGTACCAAATCCATGGGAAACTGATTGTGTATCATGACGTCCTGGAAAAATTCAAATATCAAAGGGTGTAAGATTTAACAATTAAAATGCATTTCCTGAATTGGAAAGCACAATATACTACTTTTAGAAACAAAGCATGATACTTGTTCAAACTAAAAACGACTAAGGAGTTAAATCCCAAGGTTCTTGCAGCCTTATTGATACTGGCTACTTTGGTTCTATAATAAGATGTTAGCAAGGCTATAATAATACTTAATTTTTTTGTTGTTGGTGTGCTTCCAGCATAGATAACTGATAGCTTATGATATTCAGGTTATAGGTCAAACCTGAGGCTTTATTGTACATCTAGGGGAAATTACTTTTTGAATAACACCTAGTACAACCTTCAACTCCTAATAGGGCAGGAAGAATTGACATATGGACATTTGTACTTTCAGAGTGGCCCGAATACATGATTTTCACTTGCTCTGAAATGACTCCATAAATGCAATTTTAAAATTTACTTCTTCATCATACCACAGAAAACTTAGCAATAAATTCTAATATGTTTAGGTATTTCAAAGAGGAGAAACTATTTCTTTCTTGTTTGGTTATTCAAAAGATTATTGTAGCATCTCTAGCATATGGAAAATGTTAGAAAACATAGGACACATGTCCTGTGTATTGCCAATAAAAATGACATTTCAACGTATTGTACTTTTTCCTTATTCCCTTATAACTTCAGCATAATTAAAAAATAAACTGAGTAAGGTAATTTAGTGTAAATTAAATCTGATGCTAGAAGTAAGCTGCCTACAAGTCTAAATCAGGTACAGGAGCTTCTTCTAAAACAGGATTAAGCAGTGTTTCGACTCACTTAGAATCAATTCTCATGGGACACTGTTGTAGAAATAACGATATGGAGTTTAGAAATCATTTTTCTTATGGAAAAATCACAAGTCACAGCTTGCCACTTATGTTATCCAAGATAAGTTTGGTGATTATCCTGTAAATGAATATTGATTTTTGTGTAGACCCAATATTTCCAACTCTTCTGTTGTCCGAAATGGCCAATTGCCGAATTGTGGAAAATATCTTCTAGTGAAGTGTTTGCTTCTCTGAGAAAACACAGAAGCCACTTCACATCTGAGTTTTACTGCAATACTTTTTAAGATGAACTTTAACACAGCAGAGGAAAAGCAAAACAAACAAAAAAAACCAAACCCAAACTCAAAACCCTATATATTTTTTTGTTATTGGCTAACCCACAAGGTGGCACTAAAGAGAAAAGTGACAAAAGTGAAGATCACAGGCAACTTTTATACTAAATCAATTCCATTATAAACATTCAACCTATTTCATGAAATGATCATCCAAATTTCAATATGCTAGTAACTCAAAACATTGATATCCAGGCTCATTGTTTTTTTTCCCTACAGACTTTTTGGAGTAAGGAAGTTTCATCTTATCAAGCAGTGGGTTATTTTCAAAAGAGTTAGTAGTCTGAGTATTTCTTTGTAGTTCTTCTGTAGGGAAGTTTTTTTTTTTCTCATATACAGATTCCATGACCAGTTATGGACATGAACAATTATGAACAATTCTTTTTTATGTTTTCTGCAGTGCCTAGTACTTAATACACTTAATATAAATGTAAAAAAATCACCTATTTAACATTATAATATTAATAATATAATGATTTATTTAGATTTTTAGTATTTGTAGTAATAGCTTAAAAATATTTTTAAACCACCAAGGAAAAGGCATTTTAGCCAAAGTCTAATTGTTTAGATTCTTAGAATAATTCCTGGGTCCAAAAATACAAAATGTCACCTAACTTTCAAGGCACCTGGAGCATATTCCCAGGATGGGAATGGGGAAATGTTCTCAGAGAACCATATATAGAGAAAGAAAAAAGGATACGACGTTGGCATAGCCTTCATATATAACTCTAAAAACAAAGATGCATGGGGGAGCCTTAGTTATAGTGCATGTGGTGGAAGGAAAACAGCTCTGATTATGAGCAAGGAGAAGGTATAGACCAAAAAAAAAGAGGCTTTTGTTCAGTTCATGATTAAGAGATAGGTTGTTCATACACAAGACTAAAACTTGAAGGGGGATATTATGATTCATCCTTTTTCTTAGTTTCAAAGTAGGAATTCAATGAGTTGAAAAATAATGCAATTTTAATTTTTACTATTGTGTGTATATGCAATATATATATGTGTGTACAATATATATATGTATACACACACACACACACACATATATATCTTGTGAAATATTTTCCTAACAGAAGATGTGTTTTTAGCCTGAAATAACTGTGTCTTTGACTAGAATACTGACTCAGCAAAACTATATATTATGTATTTTATATTCTATTATTAAAAATAAAAAAACTACAGTTTAAAACCAGCTTTCAAAAACTCACAACTATATGACTTCAGGATTGGTGATATGTCATTATCTAAACGAAAAAACCTCACCATATTTCTTCTAATTTCTTAGAAATCAACCCACTTATAACCCACTTTGCTACCTCAAATTTAAGAAAATACTGTAATTAACCCCTTTTAAAGAGCTACAGTGATAAACATTCATATATCAGTAAAGTGCAGGTACAAAGAGAGATAGGTACAGTAAAGTGTAGTAAGCACAGGTTTTACTAGATAAATAATATATTTTACTGTTAAATGGAAGAAGAGTAGATAAATGATTGGAAAAGAGAAAAAACCATGGATCAGGAGATACATATGGAAGAAGAAATAAAACTGGATATTTTATGTCTTCATGTGACTTACATTAATATTGATATGTGTGCCTTTGAAGCAGATACTTTTCGTGGTTTCAAAGAGGTGAGGCACCCTTCAAATCATGTAAATTTGAGTTGTCAAATAAGCCTGGGTCAAAGATACATTTTTTAATGCATTCAGGAAGTAAGATTTCTGAGGCATATAAATTGCTTGTTCTGCAGTATGAAAATAAGCCATAGTCAACTCTTTCAACTACTTAGTTCTCAATCCAGAATGAATAATGCTCTCCTTTTTTCTTTCTGTCATTATTTTATAAAATTATAATTATTATTCTGCTCAGGGTCATACTACCTTTTCTCGGTTTATTCATTTCATTTAACAAACACTCACCTGGCACTCCTCGTGTGCCAGGCACTGCACTGTCCAAAGAAGGTGGAGACCATGGCTATTTGGTTCAAAGCTATACCTCTAGCCCTCTGCCCAGCACTGACTTCACAATTTGTGCAGCAAATACCAATTATGCAGCTGGATAGTTTACATCTGGCTTATCTTTCAGCAAGTAGTATGGTATAATGGTTAAGTGTACATGCAGGTGATGAAGTAACATTGCCTAATTTGGAATTCCAGCTCTGCCACCTACAAATTAAATGACTTAGGGCGAGGTATTTCGTCTTGCTAAAGCCTCAGTTTTCATCTGTCAAATGGGGGAAGTAACAGCATTGACCTCATAGGTTTATTTTCATGATTAAAAAAGATAACATAAAGTGCTTAGATAAATACCTGGTGCAAGATGAGCCCTTGAAAAATCTTAGCTATTATTTCCATTAATTCTTTCTGCCATATTTATCTAGAAACATGGGTTTGAACAGCTAAAAGTGATGGTAAAAACCATATTTACTATTTCCACTTCTTGAGCTACTAGACAAATCGACTAGTTTAACAGAAACATCTCCAGAGACTTACCTAATTTCTATTTTGTTTGTAGAATGTGGTACATACTATGTTTTCGGTTTTCATGAATAAACTGTAAACATTTCCATGACACAGTTTTTGCTTTTTTATGGAACTTTCTGACTAAGATGATAAACCAAAAAACCTACAGTGAACACTGAAGAGTTTTAACTTGGTGTTAGAACCCACAAATAACAACACAACTTTCTCGAGATTGTAATTCTCTCCTCTCTGGATATAACGTTTAATGTTGGAATTGGTAATGACACTGTAGATATTTGATTACGCTTTTATATTGGCCATCTAGAGGGGACCTTTTGTGTTGTAAGACTTGTTCTGTTTTGGTGAAAGTGTAATTATGAGACTTTCCTAAGACTAATAACATATAGTAATATATTAATGCTTAGGGAATGTTTTCTTTAAAAAAAAAACTTTACAGTTTTACAGATTTTATGTGAGAAAAAGAGACACAGTCAAATTAGATATAATTTCCTTTCAGATTAATATTTTTAAATAAATAGAAGTTAGACAACTAACAGTTAAATCAGGGTGTTAATTACAGTTTGCAAACTATAGACATCATGAAATTACACTGTCTCAATTATGGCTAATTTTAAACAACTCTCCTCATTCCCTCTTTAAGATCTTGAAGACTATTCTATCTAGAAGACTGTTTCTTAAATGAAACCCCTCAACAATGTCAGGAGGTGCAGTGGTTAAATGGTATGAACTTTTGAAATCATGCAATATAAAAATATTAATAAAGTTGGCAATAAGGTGAGTTTTCTCAAATTAAAAATTTCATCAAATTATCACAGTCTCCGGGCACCTGGCTGGCTCAGTCAGAAGAGCATGCAACTCTTGATCTTAGTGTTGTGAGTTCAAGCCCTATGTTGGGCATAGAGCTTAGTTAAAAAAAAAAATATGTGTGTATATATATATATATATATATATATATATATACATATATATATATATATATATATATATATATATATCTCACAATCTCAAATTTCAAACTGCCTTTTTATAATTGCCACATGGCGGCACCACTTTAGCTAGTAAACAGACTTCTGTCGTTAGTTGTCAGCATTAGTCTCTAATTGTGTGGGGCCTTCAGGAACACATCCCACTCAAAACATATCAGTCCTGTTCACTGCCAGAGTGGCTGTGGTTGTTTTCTCCCCAACTCCTCATGTTTGTGTTAGTGCGGTATATTTTTATGAAGTTTCTTTACCCATGAAACTTTGATTTTTTAATTGAAAATTTTTTTTCTTCTCAATAGAGAAACTTAATTAAAAATCATGGGAGAGCATAAAGAGACTAGTATGTTAGCTTTGGAATCTTTTTTCACAGAATGAAAAAAACCAGGAGAGACCCCTGAGCACGAACACATCAAGAAACTGAGTCCTAAAGTAACTGTGTTAAGATAATGTACGGGGGTGAGGGCAGACTGGGATTTAGTTCTTTCTTCTGAGACAAGCTACTTCTGGATGTGAAGTGCTCATCACACTTGAAGGACTGAGTCCTTAAGGACACTTAAGCTGTGCCTCTACATACAAACCAGAGTGAAGGGAAAAAAAAGCAGCTCTGGTGTCAACAGAATAAAGACTGAAAGCTGGTGCATTCGCTCAGAGATAGTTCACGTTGATTATTCACAGGACCAAGGTGGAGATTTAATTAAAAATAACTTCTGTCGGTCTCATGTATATTAAGTGTTCGCACTGTTTGCACTTTTACAAGTCTCTTAAATCAACTATGGCTACAAAAGGTCTTTAAAGACATTTGTTGGTTAAGAAAATGGTTATAAAATTCTCCCAACAATAAATGTGTTTTGGAGAGAAGCGTCCAGCACTCTGGAAAGTCTTATCCTGCTACAGGGCTCTGGCATTAGCAAAGTGCAAGCTGTCTTCAATTTAGTGATTGGCAACACTGAAGGCAACTTCTTAATAGGAATATTAACGAGTCATCTCTTTAATATTTTGGTTAGGTACACGATCTGAAATTTTGCCTCTTATTTTTTTCGTGGTTTCAGGGTAGAATGCACATTCTCTAGAAAAACAATATTAAAAAATTATTTACAAAGTGCTTCTCAGAGGAAGGGTGCTATACACTTTCAGAAATTAAAAAAAAAAAGGAAAAGCTTACTGGGACCCTTTCGTAACACTGATATGAGATGAAGAAATATTTACCCACTTGACCTTGATATTGAGTTTATTGGATGAAGTTACATTTTAAGAGAATCAATATTTTAATAAGTTGTGTCCACTCTGTATTAATAAGGTTGTGTCTGCTCCACTTGGGTTTCAGAAATAATGCATCCACTAATTTAATCACAGTCAGCAGCAACTTTACTAATTGGTAAACATATACTTAAATTTTCAACTATTTGAGAGATGCCTTGTAGTAATTTCAGAAGTACATAAACACATCAATAAAATGCAAATAGGATTAAAAGAAGTCTTCTTCGAATCTTTTCTAAACTAGTATCATTTTAGAGAAAGGTCTTAAAGATCCCATAGTGGGTGAACTCTTTAGGTAGTGATTCTAAGACTCCTAGATGTTCCAGATCCCTCTGATAGTCCCAGTGAGTTGAATCCATGGATGTTAGATAATCCTGAAATGCCAGATTAGTACCCTGAGGTCAGAGAAGTCTGGTGACCTGCTAAGAGTCACACAGTGCTTTTTGCCGGTCTGTACTCTATTTCCTGATTCTGTGAAAACAAACTAACAAATCCCAACTCCTCAACTCTTAAAATGCATACAGCCAGATACATATGGACAGCAAGAGCATGGAGATTTAAAAACAGAGCAGAAAAAAGTAACTTGAACAGAATGTGGCATTTCCCTTGGTCTGTTGCTAGCGGCCCACATACAACATGCTTAAAAAAAAAAATCCCACCCGGTACTTCTTTTCATCATCATTTAAAAATGATTCAAATGGACCTTTAGGATGTATGGCTTTGGGCATGTAGCCCATCTGGGGATAAATGGAAAAGAGCTTCACTGAGCAAGGCTGTGTTTTCAGTGGTTGTCAGGCTACAGTTGATGTGTATTCTGTCTCTTCTTGTTGGTCATGCTTTGAAAGCCAAACACAACATTTTAGTTGTATATTTTCAGGACTACAAAGCCAGTAGCATTTAACGTTCCTTTTTGCAAGAAAAATAATTATGGACATGATTTTTAGAATGCCTTAAGGATTTGAAGATGCGAAAGAAACATGTAAAAAGGACTTACCTCTTTTTATTCTGTTTTTTCCCCCCAGATTTTTATTTAAATTCTAGTTGGCTAGCACTCTTTTTATTCTTTATTTTCTATTTATTCTTTTTTTTTTTTTTTTTTTTTACTGATTCTGAACTCCATCACACTTTGTTTTATTAAAAACTAGAGACATCTGTCTCTAACAACCAAGTTGCTACCTTTGGGGTGGCTCTTATCTGAATATTGTTCCAATTCGAGTTTTTTTGCACAAATTCTAAGGGTTGGATATCCCATGTACACATATACACTCTGCACCATAATTTAAAACTTCTATAAACTTAGACAGACAGGAGTCCATAAGCAGCCAATTGTCTATGACCCTGTTTTGATGCTCCTGCCTCAGCAAAACTTCCTATTGATAACTGTTCCAAAGAAGTTTAAACTATCTTCCTGATAACACTAAAAACCGCAAAAAAGTAATTGTGGCTGAATGAAGTGAAACACTAATCAGTCGCGGAATATGTTTGTTCACTGCTTTGGTAAGTCTCCAGTGATGGGGCTCAGATCCCCAGCTTTTCTCAGTCTGAAGTTTTTGGTCTTGGATGTTACACCGTTGGCATTATATTTTAATCATTTTCCCAGTCTAAAAATAGGAATTATTCATTGGGAAAAATATTTCTTTTGTTTCGCCTTGACTTCTGGAGGCTTCTAATGCTTCATTGCTAGCCTTTATTTTAGTACTGCACACCTGGACACATCACACTGTATAATATCTGTAGTCAGGCTTTGGAGAATTTGTTTCAATTTACATACAATCCTCCAAATCCTCAGGCGAGCTAGATGTGAAATCTGATCCTGCCACAGCTCCCCAGCAGGATCTTCCTTCGCTGTCGGTGTTAATAGCCAGAGGCTTCAAGGATTCCCGCCCCCCCTCCCCGGGAGGCGCGATGGGGCTAAGCAGTCGGGAAAAGGGGAGACTGCGGGGCTGGCTGCGCTGAAGATTTACAATGTACTTCTTGCAGGCGGCTCAGCAACCCCCTCTGTGGCTGTGGGTGTCTGGTGTGACAGAGCGGAGAAAAGCTCTCTAATCTCCCAGTGCCTGCCTCTGCCGCTCAGCCGCTCCCCTCCCTCCCGCCTTCCCTGCCTCCTCGCGCTCTCTAGCTCTCTCCTTTGCCTTTCTCCGGGAGTTTCAGTCCCCGAATGCAGCCAGAGTAGCCTTGGCAATCTGGACCTGGAGACTGTGTATACACACACACACACACACACACACACACACACATACGCACACACGCGCACACACATGCACACGCACTCGCACACACGCACTCCGGCTCTCCCCACGGGGACACAGAGCAAACCCGGAGCTTCATCTACCTGAAGGGGATGGCCCGATCGGACACTTCTTGCTCACTTGTCATCTCCGGAGGTCAGAGCAACGTCGGAACGAGGGAGGCTCGCTGTCCGGTCTGCAACCTCACGCCGTTTGCCGCCACCGCTGCTTAAAGTGTCCAGGGTGGAGGAGAAGCCTTCTTCAGGGCAGATTCCCGGCGCGGCTCTGCGGCCCTGGGACTTCGCCCGCCTGGTTCACCCCGCTCTCTTCTTCCCCGGCCATCCTCTCGCCCCCGGCTGCGGAGTGCATGGCTCGGGCGCCTCCGCTGCTGCCGCCGCCGCTGCTGCCACGAGCACATCCCACCCAGAGGACTGAACGCCGCCGCTGGAGTGGGGAGAGAAAGCGGAAGCCCTAACTTCCCTCTCCACCGCTCCCAGTCCTTTCTAGCGGAGGACCCGTTGGAAGGCTCCCGCAGAAAGGCGGGCGAGAGCTGGGCGCAGGGGAGGGCAAGCCGGGAGCCGCAGGCGCACAGGGGCGGAGGCAGCATGTGCCCCGGCGCCCCGCGCCGGCCGGAGAAGTAGCGCGCGGTGGGGCGAGCGAGACGCTCCTTAAGTTGGGCGCGTCCCAGAGCTCGCAGCCCCGCGCCTCGGCCGCCGGGGTCCGGAGAGAGGCGGGGCTGATGGGGGGCGCCCAGGTTGCTGTCGCCTGCGGCCAGAACCCGTCTTAAAAGAACCCGGGCCGGCGTCTTCAGGGTCCCAGCTGGCGTCGCGCCCTCGGCCCGCGTGCGCTCTCTGATGCCTGCGCTGGCGGTGGCCCGGGTGGCCCGCTCGCGGGGGGTGCCGGAGGGGGCGGGGGAGGAGGAGGAGGAGGCAGTGTGATGGCCCTGGACGGCGAGCGGGGGGAGCAAGAGGAGGAGAAGAAAAAGAAGAAGAAGAAAAAGAAGAGGAAGAAGAAGAAGGAGGAGGAGGAGGAGGAGGAGGGGGCTGAGAAGAGCAGCTCACCCTTCGCTGCCACGATGGGGGAGAACGACGCCGCGCTCCGGGCCGGCGGCAGGGGGCTCTCGGACCCCTGGACGGACTCCGTGGGGGTGCGACCCCGCACCACCGAGCGCCACATCACGGTGCACAAGAGGCTCGTGCTGGCCTTCGCCGTGTCCATCGTGGCGCTGCTCGCGGTCACCATGCTCGCGGTGCTGCTCAGTTTGCGCTTCGACGAGTGCGGAGCTAGCGCAGCGCCGGGCGCCGACGGCGGCCCCGCCGGCTTCCCCGCGCGCGGCGGCAACGCCAGCCTTCCGGGTTCGGCCCGGCGCAACCACCATGCCGGCGGAGACTCCTCGCAGCCCGAGGTAGGCGGGGAGGCCACCCCTGGGACCCCGTCAGCCCAGCCGCCGTCGGAGGAGGAGCGGGAGCAGTGGCAGCCGTGGACGCAGCTGCGCCTGTCGGGCCACCTCAAGCCGCTGCACTACAATCTGATGCTCACCGCCTTCATGGAGAATTTCACCTTCTCCGGGGAGGTCAACGTGGAGATCGCGTGCCGGAACGCCACCCGCTACGTCGTGCTGCACGCCTCCCGGGTGGCGGTCGAGAAGGTGCAGGTGGCCGAGGACCGGGTGGCGGGGGCTGTTCCGGTGGCCGGCTTTTTCCTCTACCCGCAAACCCAGGTCTTGGTGGTGGTGCTGAATAGGACCTTGGACGCGCAGAGGAATTACAACCTGAAGATCATCTACAACGCCCTGATCGAGAACGAGCTCTTGGGCTTCTTCCGCAGCTCCTACGTGCTCCACGGGGAGAGAAGGTAGGGAGGGAGGCGGTGCCCGGCGCCGCCCCACCCAGCCAGGCTGCTCAAACGGCTGGGCGGCCGGCGACCCCAGGGACCGGGCTGGCTTCTGAGACCCGAAAAGCGAGTGGTGGGGGAAGGAAGCGTAAGGTGGGGGTAGGACCATTACCCAGACCCCTTGGGATCTCCCACATACCCGGGCTTTCACTGCTGCCAACTCCACAGACTCATTCATCAGTGCCAAACAATGAATGCCACCCCCTCCTCTAGTCTGGAACCCCCACTCGTCAAAGTTCCTTAGCTAGCGTAGTCTAGCACAGGTCTTTTTAAAGTGTAGTGTGAAATCTGAGCGATACCAGGGTGGCATCAAAAGCCTGACAAGATACGGTCCAGGGAAAATACGTGAGGGCCAAAGGCCGGGGCACATCCAAGTAAGAAGTCAGTGCAGGGCGAATCGTTCCCTCCCCCTCAACGTGCCCACCTCGCCTATTATCTGGCAGGCGCAGAGTAGAGGATGACTTTGGCTGCTTCAAGTTTTCCAAAACTGGAACTTGAGATTCAGAGCAGTAAGAGCAGGTCCAGGTGACAGACTAAGGGGGAGGCTGACAGGGACCCGGGGAGGCTCCCATGGTCAATGCCAGCGAGAAATTTCCTTGCAAGCGCTGCCAGCTGTCTCTTAACGCAGAGTGACTCCAGTTTTTTGTTGTTCTTGAGTTACTGCCTCTGGAAATGACTCCAGTGGTGAAAAGAGGGAAAGCTAGCGTCAGTCTCAAATGCCTTGTTAACGAGTGCCTTTGATGCTTTTTAGATTTGGACCGTCTTTTATTCTTTATTTTTTGGAGAGGCTGTGGGGCTTTCCACCACTTGTTTAGAGCTCAGACTTTGGAGTCAAACAAAAGTGGGTTCGAATCCCAGATACAACTGTGGCTGTGGTGAAGGCTCAAAGAAGCTGACGAATCTAAGTCACCAGTTGCTGACAATGACCGCCTTTAGTGCTTATCCAGGGACGTATGTTAACTCACTCCTACAAGAACCCTATGTGGCAGGTGCTGTCCAGGACACTTCCTATCTTATAGATAGGGAAATGGAGGCAAGAGGTCAAGTCATTTGTCACATAGTGAGCTGACAAAGCAGGGATTTAGACCCAAGCAGTTTGACTCCAGAGCCCGGACTTTTAGTTTTAATTTGATGATAATAGTAATATTCTCACAGGATTGTTGCAGGTGTCCATGAACAAATGCATTGAAAAGCACTTAACCTATACCTGGCATATAGAGTGTCCACTATAAATATTGGCTATTATGAGTATCCTATGGTAGTAAGCATTCAAGCATATTATTGTATGAATAAACAAGTGATTCTTGCTTTTTGCCCTAATCCATCGCATTTAAAATAACCTTGAGTCATTAATGAAATGAGTAGAGGGCCCACAAACAACCAAAATGAACTTAAAAAAGAAATCGACAACCTTAGAAGTAGAGGCAGGCTGGAGATTAGCAGTGATGCCCCTAGCAGAGCCTCCCCAGTTCTCAAATGATTTTCACAACAGCAGAAAACTGAGGCTCAGAGCAGCCCTGGGTGCCTGAGATCAGCAGGCTTGTCAGTGGAGAGGTAGGACTTGAACTTTGGTTTTCTGATGGGCCAGGGCTTGTGGTCTCTGCAAACTCACAGAAGAAGTTTGTTATTGTATAGGAGACTGGGAAATTTCACTGTGTTGTGGGAAGACACAAAAGTTTTATTCTTTTATAGTGTGCTATGAAGTAACCTCAGATAAATTTTCCAATGGTTTAGTAGCTGTGTGATAGCTAAAGCCTCCTATAAGTGAATGTATAAATTATTCACTTTCAAGCTCCTACAATCAGAAGTGGATAATTGAAGCCTCTTCTACCATTTCCTTCAACATATTCTGAACAATACAGATTAAATATATTTTTTAAAAACCCATGATCATATCAGATATGGGAGAAAAGGCATATAAGGCAAATTTGCATGTTGTGTTTGGAAACAAGCTTATGTTGAAATGTCAATAGTGGGAGTTGCATATCATTACTGATAAATCTTGCTCTAGTGAAATAAATACTTCCAACAAATACTGCTTTTTTTTTTTTTTAAGCCATGCCAAAATGTATTTGGTGGAACTGAGCTTGTTTTGGTCAGCACTTTCAAATTAACAGGACTCTTAAAAAGACCAGATGTTTCTGCTTGACCCATAACTGATTTCTTGTACCCCTAGTGCATGTTTGTGTTCAAACTCCCTCCCGATTTTCTCCCAAAGACGTAAATAACTTGGTTGAAAGTTTAACCTAGTGTACATGTGGGTAAACTCTGCATCCCAATAGAAAATCAGGATTCAGTATTTCTGGGCATCTCGGGATGGTTTTGTTTCTAAATAGCATCTTAGAGAAAGTCCTTATTCTTCTTCATACTTTTTTTTTCCTTCAATACCAGAGTGAATATGATAATTTCTTGAATGTTTCTAGCTGGAGTTGATATGGCAAAGACAATCTAATGAGCCATTTCACAATTATGTTAATATTACATATATTAAAAGTTTTTTGATTTTTTGATTGCTGTTGTTACTATGGGTACTTGGAACACTTTATTTATTTATTTATTTATTTATTTATTTATTTATTTATTTATTTATTTATTTACTTCAATATATGAAATTTATTGTCAAATTGGTTTCCAAACAACACCCAGTGCTCATCCCAAAAGGTTCCCTCCTCAATACCCATCACCCACCCTCCCCTCCCTCCCACCCCCCATCAACCCTCAGTTTGTTCTCAGTTTTTAAGAGTCTCTTATGCTTTGGCTCTCCCACTCTAACCTCTTTTTTTTTTTTTTTTTTTTGGAACACTTTTTAAACATGCTAATGTCAGGAACTCAGCCAGGTTTGGACTTCGGTTGGTGATGATTTTGTTCCCCAAATGCTCTGTAATCTGGCATTTACAAACACACTTTCGAAGAGGACATAGATGCAAATTCTAAATTTTCATTTGATTAATGATTAAATAGCTTGATCTTTAGTTAGTCATAATTTTTGCCAATTTAATTGTTGGATAATTTTTGTAATAGAAATAAATACTTATGCTGCCTAATGAGGAGTCAAAGTGAACAACTGGAAATATTTAAAGAACAGTACTACAATTTGGTCCACCTTACTTAGCTTCTTGGAAACAACACATTAATACCCAGTCAATCTGATTCTTTGGTTTACTCCTCAGAGGTCTGAGAGGAAGAAGTCAGGTGAGGGCAGGAAAATTAGATTTCACTACTATATACTTATGACCCCTGGAAGGTTTTATCCCCCACTAGGTGTTGAATGGGACCTGGTTTTGTCCTACAGGGAACACTCAACATCCCTAGTTCCCATCCTGCACTGGACGATGGTAGAGGGACCCACTCCTTCTTAAAGCCCAAGGCTCCTCTACTTTCTGTTGAGCATTTGGCTAAAGGGAAAATTCACCACTTGTTGAATACTGCAAATAAGTTTCTCTCAGATTTGAAATGTTTGCACATGGCAGTCAGTTATCTCCATTAGGCAGAACACACACTCATTTTTGCCTCAAGTTGGTGCGTGGTAGGCAGATAAAAAGGGTGTGTATTTATGCCATAGGATCCTATAGTAGAATATACTTGCTTAGAATTAGGTATAGGTTCATTTACCTGAAGTAATTGCTGCTATCGGGTAGCCAGATGGCAAGCATATCCATGTTCAAAGTAGGGTACCTTATTTAGAACCAGATGGTTGGACTCAAAGAGGAAATTTACTCAAAGTAAATGAATATTTTATTCACTTTCAAAAGGGAGACTATTTTTCTTTGACAAACTTTGACTGGGTCTATAATATGCCACAGTTACAGAACACAAAATAAAAATAAGTGGTCTTTTTCTATAAAAGGTATTTAAAGAGAAACCATGATCTCCAAGTAAAATTGGAAAATAACACTGTGGTTCTCAAAGAGAATTGCAAAAACTCTTTTGCAGGAATCTTGTGGAGAGGCTAGAGGATTTTATGGATAGGCATTTGATCTTTTGTGGTATTAGTGTAGATGGTTTGATGCCTTGTAGTTTTCTGGACTGAATTAATAATCATGATATTTAATAAAAACAAGAAAACCACCACATTGCTTTTATATTGAAAGCAGCCTCATTTCTCCCATTCACTCTGGTGAGGAGATATTGTTACATGAGCAAGCTGGAATTCATGTCTTTTTGCTCCTCTGTAGAAGGCTCTGAACTGAAAAACTTGTAAAAAACCATTTGTGTCTGTGAAAACTTTTTTTATATGGTTCCTTTATGGACTTAACTCATTGCCTTTCTGTCAGACACACATAACCATATGGCCAAACTGAGTCCAGTGCTAGATTTTGGTCACAATTTAGAATGCCACCAATAAACCTAATCTACAAAAATCGTTTCACAAATGTTGTTCAGTTAATAACGCAGTTGGGTGGGAAAACCCATACAGTTGGTGTTTATCTTGCTGTGTTTTTCATGATGCCATCTTATTTGATTACCCTGGATAGTAATAAAATACACACTTTCTCTGAAAGAGTTAAAGTAGTTTTTATTTATTCAAAGTACTCTGAAGCCTAAACAGGGCCTATCTGCTCTGGATCTCTTTTGAACAAGATGGATCTGTGACTGGTTTTCTGGTATTTGGTTTGCAAAGCATGTTTATTTCCTCAAACCAATTCCCACCAATGGGGATGGTAATGGGCTTCAGGCAGTAGTCCAGGGTGATGGTTTAGGTTTGCTGAGGATGGGGACATTTGTCCATGTGATGACAAGAAAGAATGGGCCTCCTTTAAGCACATCTGCAAAGGATGGTATAAAAGGAGCAAGGAAGAAATGATTAAGGTTTAATACATAAATGTTTTACAGTCTGTAAGGAAGGGTGTTCGTCATCACCCCATGTTCATTATCCCACCGGCCAGCAATGATAATCATCATCACTGTCAAAGTGGTCAACTTCCTTTTAATTGTTTGTCTGTCCCCTGTGTGCTTTCAGATTTGCAACGGTGGCTGGGGTCCTCCAGAGCTTTTCAAAGTCCCATGTCATCCTGCTTTTTGCCACTAGAGAGTAGACAGTAGCAAGTCGACTGTCACTATGTTGAATGTGGGTGAATATAAAGATAAAAGATACTCCTCACTCTTCTCAGTTTCCTGGCCAATCTGGAATGATGCATGTGGCCACAATGGATGGTGGTGTTGGGAATAAGATTGACAAGATAAGGTGGGGCTGAATTGGGGTGAGGGACCCCATGCTCACCCCTCCTGACTTCTCTGCTCAGTTACTGAATAAATGAGTGACTGGGTGGTTTAAGGAGCTCTAGCACTGTTTTTTCAGAGATGGGATGAGCTGATCCTTCCTAGTTTACACCTACGTTCACTTGCAGGGTGAAGTTTTACTTTAATTATTCAGATCTTTCCCTGTGACCACACAGATGAAAAAAAATCAGAGGAATGGGTAGAAAAAGAATGAAGTTTTAAAGTTACCGCTCTTGGTTACTTTTTATCTCTTTTAAGAACAGTTTCAAGCCACTTTTGGTTATGTTGGTGGATGGAAAAGATGTGTATGTGTTTAGTGTGTTCAGGGACTCTGAAACCAGGCTGCCTGGGTTCATGTCCTGACTCTGCTTCTTACTAGCAAAGCTAGCCATATGACCCTGGCTGCATTTCCTAACTGTTCTGTGTCTGGTGTCTTCATCTGGAAAATGGGGATGATGATAGGGTTATTGTGAGGATCACATGAGTTAAGTAATAAAACATTTAGAGCAGTGTCTGACAAATGGTAAACACTTTTGTGGGTATTAATATTATTATATTATTCTATGGCTGGAGATCTACTCTTTGCACTGGTACAGGGTCATAGAGGGTCAATATTTTTACCTTGGGGTTTCTCCTACTAGCAAGGCCGGGGTGGGAATTGTCCTTGTAGCCATTGCCTCCACTGCTCTTTGTTTTGCCCCACAAGCAAAATTCAAAAGAGGAGAAAGCAGAGCCTTTCCACCATGAGGAAGAGAGCGAAGAGAAGCGCTATGGTATTGCCCAGCTAGAGAAACGCCATGCTTGAGCCAGACATGATGAGATGGAGAGGGCTGAGAGAGCAGGAAGAGAATAAGGAAACAAAGGGAACAGACACCTCCCTGATTATGGTGCTGCTCTCTATCAGCAGTGAGAATAGCAGAGGTCAGGGGGGGTGCCCTCCTTGTCACTGGAAGTCGGTGCATCAAATTGTAAAACCCCGAGGACCAAGGGAGAGGTACACCAGTCATTAGCTATTGTTCCCAAGACTTTGAATTCTGACAGTAGCAGTATTTTATAATACTTACACAATGCTTTGCCTCCTTCCAATATTAAACAAACGAATCTCAGACACTAGTTTATTTATGCCTATGAGAACCTAATATTATGGCTTGCAGAAGTAATTTTAGTGCATTCATAATATTCTTCATCAATGGTGATCAAGCACTCAGGACTCATTTTTGATAAGAGTATTTAGTACATAAATAGGAAAACAATTATGAATATTGTGCTCTGTTTTTATAACACGATTATTCACATATGCACCACTTCCTACATACATATTGCTGGCATTATTGCATTATGTTTTTAGTTTACTAGAATGGTTATTTAAAAAAATAGATTACACGCTTGCTTATAGCACTGAATATTCAGCAGGAGTACTTTTCTGAAATGGCAGAGGTTTAATGACTCATTGAAGTACATAAAAACACACAGTCTAAACAACGACCCATTTTGGCTTAAAATGTTTTGTCATTGAGTAATAATTTGCATTTTGATTAACAACCTTAACTTTAAATGGGACACGTGTAACTTCCATGACCTTGTCAACTGAGTCCATTTACTGCAAACAGTTGAATAGTAACTAGATGTTCCATTAGAACTTTTCGTTAGATCTTGGGAGTTTTTATTATCAATCTGAAACTCTTGCAACACCAGGCAGATTGCTATTGCAATGGAAGCAAGTTCAAAGATCATTTTTCACTGCTGTATGTGTGGTATGCATAAATGTGGTCCTAATGGAAACCTCTCCAATGGGGCATGCCCTTTGTGAGGTTCTCCTGGTTTTGGTGGGCTCCACAGAGAAAAGCCATGAATCAATCTGCATGCTAACAGTGTCATGCAAATGTTGGTTTCCTCTGCATATTTTAACTTTATGAAAAGGCAAACTGAAAATAATGGAACAGAAATTGTTTTGTATCACATACAGTAATTTGTTGGCAATATCAGCCAACGTTAATGCATTACTTCTGCTGAATCTTATCATAATGACTTGACACAAGTAGCTTGCCTAGTGAACTTCCGCAGAAATAAGAAGAAATCAATTCTCTGTATCCTTCAGAAGCAACACAGAGCTCTATGCCCTCCTCAGCTCAACCAAAATGTCAAATAGACAAGTTGTTAAGAAATTAATTTATTTTAGATAGAAGAGAATTAAAATACATGTATATTATTTACGTTTTTCTCGTTATGCTAAAGTGGCATTCTTGGAATGACACTTCTAGATGTCACTTTTGGAAGTGGAATTTTTCATGGTAATAGAGAGATTCATTAAAAGATGAAAATGATTTTGTTTAAAGAAGCAGGAGAAACACCGAAAACGAACTACTTGTCCCTATTACCTTCTGCCTCCTGCTGTTTTATATTACTTCTTGCTGCATTTGCATATGTATTTTGGATCCATACTGTATATTACAATTTTTTCTATTTTTAATTAATTTTTTGTACTTCTTCTATCTGGTGTCCTGCTACCAACTCAAACTTACTTCGAAAATACTCAAAACCCAAATTCATTATTTTCTACTCCAGTCACCTTCTTTAGAGGCCTCTCTGCTGTTTTTAATGTCAGTAAGCAGAAGAGAAGTGCCCCTTCCACCAGTCGAAGGCAACCCTAAAATACATACAATGAAGACAGAATTCTATTTTTTTTGAAATCCAGCAGAACCTGTTGCCTGTTGAGGGTACTGAGCCTTGAACTAGGTCTCTTTGTTAGA
Source organism: Felis catus (assembly GCF_018350175.1). NCBI lineage: Eukaryota > Metazoa > Chordata > Mammalia > Carnivora > Felidae > Felis > Felis catus. Next base: position 96,673,312 of record NC_058374.1, read on the forward strand.
CAGGAGAATATCAAGGGTGAGAGGGGTGTTAGAGATGGACCAGAAATACTGAGTCCTGGTAAAATGAGAATCTGTGAGAGAACAGACAGCGCACTAACTTAATAAGTGAGTCCATACTTTTTTAAAGGCTTATTTCTGTGCTACTTACAGTCGACTTGCTCACTTCGTCATCTGCTTCTGACCTTTAAAACACTACCCAGGCTTTAAGATCAATTCTTAGGCTTCTTCCTCCATAAAGCCTCTTCAATTCTTAAGGCCAGTAGTTCTCAACTGGGTCAATTTTGTGGCCCCCCCCCCCCCACCCCCGCCCCAACGCCAGGGTACAATACAGTTGCTGTGCCTGGATATGTTTTGGTTGTCACAGCTGGGTGGGAAATGCTACTGGCATCTAGTGGTAGAGGCCCTGGATGCTGTTCAACATCTTAAAGTGCAGAGGACAGCCCCCCACAAAGAATAATTATCCAACCTTAAATGTCAGTAGTTCCAAGATTGAGAAGCCTTGCTTCAGGAGAATGTAAGTTCTTCGTACATTTTCCTTCTTTGTCATGGCTTTTTGTAGAATGCCAGTTTAGGTATTTGTTTAATTTCTTTTATTAGAGTATAAACTCCTTGAGGGAATGATGCATATATATTTATCTTTTTCTCTTCAGTATTGAATAGTCAAGAATGATGATTAAGAGAAGCAAATGCATTATAGAGCTTGCAGTAAAAAGCTATTTAGTGGTAGTGTAATTTACTATTAAAAAATCTCATCAAATAGAGAGAATATTTTATTTCTGAATATTGTACAGTTATAGGATCTTGAGCTTGGAAAAGACCTAAAAGTAATCTCATCCAACTGTTCTTCTTCATCAAGGGACTTCTTTTGATTTCCTAAATACTGAATTGAAATTCCATTGCAATCGTCCTCAGTTGCCAGACTGTGAAATTGGTATTTCCTCATTTAGACATTATCAGAATATATGGTGGCCCTCTGTGCATAGATATATACTGTGTGTGTGAATTCATTAAGAATATTAATTGCAGAAAAAGTCACTAGATGATCTTTATATCCCTTTCAACCCTGAGAATCAGTGATTTGAATTGCTAGCTTTACTAACATATTTACATACTATGTAAGGCAAAAAGAGGCTGCACAACATGATTCTTCTGTATAAATATTTGGTTTATTAATTTCTCATTAACCCAGAGTATTTAATCTTCTACATCTAATAAATTCCTACCCATTAATTGCTTAATGCCAAACACACCTTTGATTTTTACTTAATGACTAATACATTCTAGTAGCATCCCCTCTATTGAACTCTTGTAGAACTTTACCCCCAATGTTGTTACTTGTGTTTTTATGTATATGTCTATATTTTTTTCTTTTCAGTTAGATTGAAAAGACCTTAAGGACAAAAATGGTTATATTTTTTAAAAAATCCTACCACGTACTTAATATAGTGAAAAGCTCATACACAGCAGACCACATCTATTTGTTCGGTGGTGGAATTGGAGTCCTCAGATACTTGAAAGTTAAAAAGGAACACTTTTTCCTTGTATATGAAATCCTGTAGGTAAATTTTAAACAGCTCAGGAGAGAAATATCAAGCTCAGTGGATATTTCAATTAATAAGATGGAAAGATGAGATACAAGAACATTAGGTAGGACAAAAGCATGTGGAGAGAAATTGTAAATGGGTACATGTTAACTAAAAGGTAGAGACATTTCATTAAACAAAACTATTACTGTCAAAAGAAAATCATAAGGAAAAATACTACCATGGTACTGGCAAATTTGGAAAGCAGAACCTTTGTTACCAAAAGTCGAATTAAAACATTGTTTATAAATTACGGCTAATGATTCATTTTACTCTTCTTGAAATACAATTACTTCTTACCGAGATGCAGAAAATGTGACTGCTAGACACAGCTTTGTACTAATTGCCAGTATAAACTGTGGACAAATCACTTAACCCTATTGGAACTACTTTTTCATTTTAGAAATTTATGAGAGCTGGACAATTTGTTTCTAAGATTGCTTCCAACTTTAACCTTATATTCATCTGAAGATTTGTAGTTAAGACTTTCCCATATATTATATCATTTTATCATCTCGACAGCTTTGGAAGGAAGGCCTAGAAAGCATTATTATTTTCCTTCTACTAATGAAAAAAATAGGCTCAGGCATTACCCAAGCCTGCTATGTAGTAGCCCAGTACTGCTCCCAAGCTAACTCCCAAGAATCCTCTCTCTGAGAGTATACAATTCATCTTGAAAATGTCTTATTTTTCTCCATTTCAAAACTAAGTTTTAAAAAAGTAGGCTCTCAATGATAAATGTAAGCTTCATAATGTTAAAATGGTATGAACTTTTACATCTGATGGTTGAGCTAGGGATAGCCAATAAGATTCAATGCACATATCAACTCCTATTAATTGGTAGTAGCTGTCTCAAGTGCTATGCTAAGAATAATTCTGAGGCCAAGTTTGGGTTCAGTGGGAAAGTGAGCCATGTTAGATTAACCATGAACACTGTGGATGATGGAGAGAGGAGTGGTGGCAGAATTACTTATAGGGGAAAGGGCCTTTTATATATATTTTAATGTTTATTTATTTATTTGAGAGAGAGAGAGAGAGAGAGAGAGAGAGAGAGAGAGAGAGAGAGAGAGAAAGAGAGAGAGAGAGCAAGAGAGAGAGCATGAGCAGGAGAGGGGCAGAGAAAGAGAGGGACACACAGAATTCAAAGCAGGCTCCAGGCTCTGAGCTGTCAGCAGAGATCCCAATGTGAGGCTTGAACTCATGAACTGTGAGATCATGACCTGAGCTGAAGTTGGATGCTTAATTGACTGAGCCACCCAATCACCTCAGGAAAGAGCCTTTTATTTTTATTTATTAATTATTTTTTTAAATATAATTTATTGTCAAATTGGTTTCCATACAACACCAAGTGCGCATCCCAACAAGTGCCCTCCTCAATGTCCATCACCCACTTTCCCCTCTCCCCTCACCTCCATCAACCCTCAGTTCATTCTCAGTATCCAAGAGTCTCTAATGGTTTGCCTCTCTCCCTCCCTGTAAATTTTTTTCCCCTTCCTTTCCCCCATGGTCTTCTGTTAAGTTTCTCAAGATCAACATATGAGTGAAAACATAAGGTATCTTTCTTTCTCTTCCTGACTTATGTCACTTCACATAATACCTTCCAGTTCCATCCACATTACTACAAATGGCCAGATTTCATTCTTTCTCACTGCCAAGTAGTATTCCATTGTGTATATAAACCACATCTTATTTGTCCATTCATCAGTTGATGGACATTGAGGTCTTTTCCATAATTTGGCTATTAGTGCTGCTATAAACATTGGGGTTCATGTGCCCCTATGTATCAGCACTGCTGTATCCCTTGGGTAAATTCCTAGCAGTGGTATTGCTGGGTCATAGGGTAGTTATATTTTTAATTTTTTGAGGAACCTCTGCAGCACCAGTTTGCATTCCCACTAACAGTGCAGGAAGGTTCCCATTTCCCCACATTCTCGCCAGCATCTATAATCTTCTGATTTGTTCATTTCAGCCACTCTGATGGTATGAGGTGATATCTCAGTTTGGTTTTGATTTGTATTTCCCTGATGAGGAGTGATGTTGAACATCGTTTCGTGTGTCTGTTGGCCTTCTGGTTGTCTTCTTTGGAAGAGTGTCTATTCATGCCTTCTGCCCATTTCTTCACTGGATTATTTGTTTTTTGGGTATGGAGTTTGTTGAGTTCTTTATAGGTTTTGGATACTATCCCTGTATCCGATATGTCATTTGCAAATATCTTTTCCTATTCCATCAGTTACCTTTTAGTTTTGTTGATTGTTTCCTTTGCAGTGCAGAAGCCTTTTATCTTGATGAGGTCCCAATAGTTCATTTTTGATTTTTTTTTTAATTTTTTTTTCAACGTTTATTTATTTATTTTTGGGACAGAGAGAGACAGAGCATGAACGGGGGAGGGGCAGAGAGAGAGGGAGACACAGAATCGGAAACAGGCTCCAGGCTCTGAGCCATCAGCCCAGAGCCTGACGCGGGGCTCGAACTCCCGGACCGCGAGATCGTGACCTGGCTGAAGTCAGACGCTTAACCGACTGCGCCACCCAGGCGCCCCTCATTTTTGATTTTAATTCCCTTGCCTTTGGAGATGTGTCGAGTAAGAAATTGCTGTGGCTGAGGTCAAAGAGGTTTTTTCCTGCTTTCTCCTCTAGGGTTTTGATGGTTTCCTGTCTCACATTCAGGTCCTTCATCTGTTTTGAGTTTATTTTTGTAAATAATGTAAGAAAGTGGTCTAGTTTCATTCTTCTGCGTGTTGCTGTCCAGTTCTCCCAGTACCATTTTTTAAAAATGTTTTTGTTTATTTTTGAAGGAGAGAGAGACGGAGCCTGAGCCGGGGAGGAGCAGAGAGAGAGGGAGACACAGAATTTGAAGCAGGCTCCAGGCTCTGAGCTGCCAGCACAGAGCCCGTCCCAGTACCATTTGTTAAAGAGACTCTTTTTTCCATTTTCCACTTAGTAACGTTTTATGAAGTCTGATATTTAATTGCCTTATATTGAGTTTTATAACTAGTATTCTCAGAAAAGTTTAATTGACTCGTGTCATGAATGTTTTCATAAATAATGGTCTCCTTTTTTTTTTAAAAAAAAAAAAAACGTTTCCTTAAGGTTCTTAGTTTGTAACTATAACTGAAAGAATGTAGAGGATGCTTCTAGCTAGAGTTTTAATGAGATGCAACTTTGCAGCTTGATCTGAAAACTTAAAGATTTATATAAATTTATATAGATATATACACATGAGCACACATTGACATGTTTATATTTATTATATTAATTTGTATTATATTAACATAATAATATCAAAGTTATAATTTATGTAATAAATATATGGGTAGTAAAAACGAATATTCTCTGGGTCATTCAATATAAACACGTGTCAGAAGGCTCAAGTAAAGTTAAAGATATTGTGAATCAATATCACTTATTGGCTGGCTGCCATTTATTAGCTATCTGATGGTTGCTCTTCATCTTTTACAGTGATAGATGCTTTACACGCTTCTCCTGTAAAAAGTATTGCACACTTTACAATATTTTTTAAAAGTTATGTTTGATTATTTCCTTTCGAGCGATGAACACCTATACCTTAGGGAAATTTGGTAATCATCCAGGATGATACAGCTGAGAATGTTGTGAGGCCAGAATTTCAACCAACTTTTGTCAGGTTTCAAAGTTCTTACAAAATCAGATCGTGTCTTGCTGAAGTTTGAGGGCACAGATGTTTCCCACTGATGGTCTGTTCTACATGTATCTGATGACAACATCAGATTTTGGTTTTACTGTCTTTACTTATACAGCTTTAGAAGAGAAAATGGGGGGCATACTAAAAAGGAGAACCATTATTTCCAAGTATTTTTCAATGTGATGGCAACGAGTTGTTTTTCTGTAAAGTGTCATATTTTGTCTAGTAAGCACTGGTCTGGGTTTGGAGAATGTATCTCAACTGAGACAAAAACTTCCCTGAAGGAATTTTATTGTTGGGGAAATATACATGAATTGTACTTTCATGCTATTCATGAACTTCAGTTCAGTTCAGAACTTGTGATTTGGCAAAAATATATTATTTTATCAGCAGAAGCATGTAAAATGGGCATAACTTGACTCAAGCCATAAATGTAATTGAGAATGTCATTTTCTTTTTTCCAGGTTCCTTGGTGTTACTCAGTTTTCGCCTACACATGCCAGAAAGGCATTTCCTTGTTTTGATGAGCCAATATACAAGGCTACTTTCAAAATTAGCATCAAGCATCAAGCAACCTATTTATCTTTATCCAATATGCCAGTGGAAACTTCCGTGTTTGAGGAAGATGGATGGGTTACGGATCACTTTTCACAGACCCCTCTCATGTCTACATATTATTTAGCCTGGGCAATTTGCAACTTCACATACAAAGAAACTACCACCAAGAGTGGGGTTGCAGTAAGTATTTTAAACTTAAATATGTTTTTAGATGCTGTATACACTGTATAGTAATCTGATTTCTGGATTAACAGTTAATCATTTTTATCCTCTTTAAATCTTATGTAGCTGAATTCTTTTGTTAACCGTTAGGGGTAAATTATCTTCCTGCTTTCAAAGAGTCAGAGAGGACTGTCTCTTCCATACCCAGCCCTTTTTATCCCGTTTACCACCTCTCCCACCTCCACCATCCCTGTCCCTCTTCATCTTCTGAGTATTTCTGAAACATCTGTTGTTTGTTTTGGGGAAGTTGCTTGTCTTTACTTATATGACTGGGAATCCTGCTGCCTTTTATTGTGAAATATTTCAGATATCCAGAAAATGGAAAGAATAATATAATAAACTCCACATGCCTACTTGCTGGCTCTAGAGAATCTGAACATTTTACCATCTTTGCTCTAGCCTTATTTAGTTTTTGAGAAAGTAAAACACTTTGGATAGAGTTGAAGTCCTCTGTGTACACCTGCCTGATCTCATTGCCTTGCCTCCTCCCTTAGAGATATCTCCTGTCCTGAGTTTGATGTTTGCCATTTCTGTGCATGTTACCATACGATTATCAAGTATGTATATATACTTCTCTATATATGGATGCAATGCTTTACACTTTCATATAAGTGATTTATATTATACATAGTTCTGCAACTTATTTTTATTTCATTTTAGTTTTTACCTAAAGTTATGTTTTTGTGGTTTTTCTGAATAGATTGTTTGAATGAAGATATCAAAATTTGTCATCCTCCTGTAGACAAACATTTTAATGTTTCTGGTTTTCAAATATTAGCAACAATGCTCAGTGAATATTTTGTACATGAATTCTTCTGTCAATGTGCTAGAATTTCTGTAGGGTATAAAGCTTCTCTTAGCCTGTAACACCCAAGTGTATAGAAATACGTACTTAGGGGAGCATGATATATAGGAAACCTAGAAAATTCATGCTCTGCATTTAATTTATAAAAGGAATCAATTGGACTCTGAGTGATAACTATCATTTGTGACAGCATGGTGTTCTAAGCATTTTTTGCATACTATTGTGTTGCACTAGTCAGGCCAGGTCAGGCCATGCTGAATTAACAACTTCCTCCTCATTTCAATGGCTTACACAATAAATATGCATCTGTTTTAATTTTTATGTCACCCCTAAAGCAAGGTATTATGATTCTCTTTTTCTGGATGAATAAAGTAAATTGGGGTTTAAAGAGATTAAGTAGCTTACCCAGAGTCAAAAATTAAACAAGTGGTAGAGCTGTAAGACAAACTTTTGTTGGTCTGATCCCAAATTTTGGGCTTTCCCTCTTGTGCCTTAGGAACTCTGTTTCATCATTTCAGCTGTATGTCTGTGAAAGAATCCAAGCAATGATTCTCCCCATCCACTGGCCATTGTATTCAGTGTTGCTTAAGTGTAACAAAAGAGGTGAATAGAAATCTATACTCTTATTCTGTAAGAAGTTCATAGGTCTATAACAACCTAAACTTTGAAAAATGGGTTTATATAAATAAATTTTTCTCAGGGTTATTTTAAATATACATCACTGTGGAACCTATTTAAAAAATAAAATCAGCCTGCATAAAAAATTAATGCCATTATTGAAGAGCTGCGTATAGTGAATTAATCTACATAATCATTAAAATTAGGTCCTAAATGCTGGCTCTGGAGGGCCAGAAGACATTTTACTCTTTTGGCTTTATACTCATTTGTTATGTTGAGTTCCTCTGATGTTTGTTGATGACTCCTTTAAGGCTGTTCATGTTGGACCACACACAGAAAAGGAACACCAAGACATCTCGTTTACTTTGACGTCTTCAAAAGTTGATGATTGGCTTGCTGTGCATCAGCTTGCAGCACAGGGCATACTGGAACTGTTTTTTTTCCAGTATGTTTTCTTCAAAGCATCTTAAAAGTATTCTCAGCCCTACACAATTAAGCTTGTTGCTAAGTGACCCATATTTAAAACCAGACACACTCTAATTATTTAGATGTGACTTTTATTAGAGTTAAGAATCCAAGTAATTAGTAAACATTTTAAAATTCCTACTTAATAATTTTTATGTAGAAAAGATAAAACATGCTACCAGAGAGCATGAAAAGGTCAACTGAAATAAAATTTTAGATTGTATAATCTAAAAATACTAAGGATAATAAAAAGGGAAACAAAATTGCCCCTGGGAACCCTTATTTATCAACTGTGGAAATACAGTTTAAAACCTGCTTCTTTTTTTCCTGTCACCCCTTGGATATCCAGTTTATTTTATCTTCACTGCATGAAGGAAAATAAGCACATAGTAATCACATTTCTGAACTCTTAACAGCTGGAAGGAGTGAAGTTTAGCCTTAAGATCTTGACTGTGGAATAGTCATGTGAAGTCCACGTGGTCATTTTGGATCAGAAGCTGATGCAGTTTTCTCTGAGATATGAAAGAGTAACTTGAGTAGCATCTTAATAATTTACAGCTGAATCGCAACAGTGCCTGAAGTGTGATCTTTGAAGCATCATCATTTGCTTCTCAAGTTGTCTGCATTTTGCAAGGCACTATCCTAAGTAATTAGAAGGGTAAAAGACTCTTAAGATCCTTCTAGTACAATAGTCACATGTGCATCTTTCAGATGGAATTCAAGCTGGTGGACGTACTTTGTTTACCCATCTCCAAAATGGCTTAGGATTTCTGTAATTAATTGTTGAAATTTAGAAGTAGAGAGATTGCACATAAAATTGCTTCTGGCTTCTCTTGAACAATGGCAAGATCTTGTGACATTGGGCTCACTTCCCACTTGGCAATAATGGTTCACTCATTTATTCCTTCAGCAAATATTTACTGATTGTCAGGTAGTCTAGACTCTGTTCTAGGCTTTGGTGATATAGCAGCAAACAAAGCAACAAAGTTCCTACTCTCAGGGAACTTGCATCCTAATATGGAGAGAGTGACAAAAAACAAATAAATGTGTGTCAGGTAGTAATATTTGTTTTGAAGAAAATCAATGTGCTGTACCTGGATGGTGGCTGACTCATTTACATGGCACATTTGCTTTCCAGTGTAACCTAATCCAGACCACTTTTGTTCTTTTGCATTGTGTCAATTTCACTATCATAGATTACCTGCTTTCATTCTGTAGGCATTTGGAGTTTCAACCCTTGTCTAGGGGCATAATTCAAGAGACTAGCCAAGGAATATGTGTCAGAAAAGCAATAAATCAACTAATTGTGAACTGGTGTTACTGGCATTCACTAACTGTGAAAGGAAAGTTGCAGAAAATAAGTTCAAGACCATTTAGAAGAGGTAGAAATTGCTAAGGTTGGAGTTTAATGATGTGCTTCATAGAAGAGATAGGATTTAATATGACTCTGAATAAAGGTTTGGTCTTAGAGAAGCAGATGATGTGTGCATATAATCCTTGGTAGGAAATGTTAACTAAGAAAAGACAAAGAGGTAGGGATATGTACAGGATATCTATGGGAAATAGTGTATGGTTATTATGGTCATGAACATCAGAACTTCTGCTGCATTCTAATGGTTACAGATAAGTCACTAAGGATGGTTCTGATTTGCTAGAAGAGGGCATATATCCCACTTCTTGATAGGGAATGTCAGAGCATTTGTAGACATAGTTTAAAATCAGTGAAGTCTTCTCTCTGACCGCAAATTATTTATATTCATCCCACGTACAAAATACAATCACTCATTGCATTACATTATTAGTCTAAAGTCTGAGGTCCAGGATCTCAACAGCTAATTTAGGTCTAGGTGTAGATGAGACTATTGGGGTTTGGTTTCTTGTGCATGGTTTCTCTTGCTCTGAAGATCTGTTTACTAAAGAGGCATGTTATCTATCTTCTCTCCCCCAACAGACAATGGTAAGATGGGAATATTATTATTTCAATAGACCTTTCCATTCAAGAATGGAGAAAATGGGAGGACATAGCAGTTGCTGGTCCATAGCAGTTCTGAAATCCAATTGGGAACATGTTGGCAATTTTAAAATTATGACTCAATGCTGAATTGTCCTTCTGGGAAGTTGGCCCATCATTTGGACTCTCAGTTTTGCTTTTTAAGGCATCTTTTCTTTTTAAATGAAAAATTAGTCTGTGTTCGAAATTGAATAGCTTTCTCAGCTTGCTTCCTATCAGTAAAAAGCTGGGGGTCCAAAGGCCTATTTTTCTTTTGTCAAAAGAAAGTCAAAAAGTCAAAAAAGGTTTAATTATTTTTTTAAAACTTGACTTATTGTGTATCAAGTTATATCTATTCCGTTAGACAAAACTATACCACAGGTCTCTTTAATATGAGCCTTTGTTTACTGTGAGGCTTTGCATAATAATTCTCATAACATTCTTGGATGCTCTATTACTGAACAGAGGTTTATAAGTAACACACTTAAGGTCCTTAGAAAACATTTGTTTTGGAGCAGCTGGGTGTCTCAGTCGGTTGAGTGATCAACTCTTGATTTCGACTCAGGTCATGATCTCATGGTCATGGACTGGAGCCCTGCGTCAGGCTCCACACTGAGCTGAGTGCGTGTGTGTGTCTGTGTGCACATGTGTGCGTGTGTGCTCTCTCTCATTCTCAAAATAAATAAATAAACTTAAAAAAAAGTTTAAGTCTTTTGTCTTTTTGAAGAGGTCTGAGGAGCATCACTTTAAAAGTATCTGACATCTTAACAGTTCCTGAAGTTGCATCCTTGGCTTCATCTTTAGATCACATTTTGCTAAAAGTGACCTGTATTTCCGTCACCCCCCCCAGCCCCGCCCCGCCCCAGAGTCCATTTCTTACTTTGAGAATCTTTCACCATCTGGAGAAGCCGAGAAGGAGAAAGAGTTCTAATTTCAAGCTCAGTAAGTCCTAGCTCTTTCCTATTCCACATTTTACTTGGAAACTAGACAGTTTGTTCTCCAGGTTTGGATTTTTTATGGCCAGGGAGAAGAAGCTGGTGGCACTTTTTGGTTGAAAGTCTTCTTAGCTAGAAAATATAGTTCAATAGTTACATTTCTTATTTTCTGTAGCATCACAGGTAGCAGTGTTGCCAGAGTTTCTTCTACTGCATAACAGAGGCCCCCTTTCCTTTAGCTTCCAATACCATTTGCCTTAACATCCTTCAAGCTGTCACCAACACCTTCCTTAAAAGTCATAAAGCTTCTGTGGCAGGATACTCTCAAGGATCTTTCACTTTTATTCCCAGCCCAGTCCCACAGCCAGTGCCACATGTTTTAAGTCTTTTGCCATGGCAGTGCCCTACTTTCAGGTACTAAAATTGGTCCCAACTGATATAGCTAAATTAGAAATCACTTTGAAACTTAGCAATGAAAAAATAACCAGTTCTTATGGCCATGGATTCTTGGGGTCTTAAGTATGGACAGTACAGAGCAGTAAAGGACTCCTCTCTGCTCTGCAGGGTCTCAGCTGGAAGGGCTTGATGGCAGGAGTGACTTGGCAGCCGTGGGCCAGAATCATCGGGGGGCATCTTTACTGAGTGTCTATTTACTTGATGTTCACTGTTTCTGGGCCCTCAGTGGGGGCTCTCCTCTGGAGCATCTGTGAGTGGTCTCTCCATGTGATCTGAGCCACCTAGCAGCATGGTGGCCTAATGTTGTCAAACTTGTTACTGGTGATTCAGGCCTCCAAAGGTGAATGTACCAAGAGATTTGCACTGCCTGTTCACCTCATTGTAAGTGGTTACATAGATTGTATTAGTCACCATCTTTTTTTTTCCTCTTCCTTTTAACAAGGCGGAAGCTATCTTACCCAGCCTAAGAAGTTAAACAGTGTTACTTTTAGTGCACTGACTTAGTGACAAACTTAAGTTGGCTCAGATTCTAGCAAGGAGAATATAGACTCCATCTTTCAATGGGAGTAGTGCCAGAGAATTTGCAGGCTAATTTGAAACCATCACAGTTGTTATATGTATTTCAGAAGATTATGTTTATAAAATCATAAGCACAGTGCCTGACACATTTTACTCTGATGATGACAATTAAATTGATGATATATTCAGAAGTCCTAGAAGGGAGTAGGGATATATAAATTTGAGAGGTAGATGGAAACTAGACTGTGAAAGAGCTTGATGCCTGGCTAAGTTTTAAGATTTGTTCAGTTAACAATAAGAGCTGCTGAAAATTTAAGGGGCGCCTAGGTGGCTTAGTCGGTTGAGCATCTGACTGGCTCAGGTCATGATTTGCAGTTCGTGAGTTTGAGCCCCACATCGGTCTCTCTGCCATCAGTGCAGAGCCTGCTTTGGATCCTTTGTCCCCTTCTTTCTCTGAACCTCCTCCCTCTGCTCATGTCTCTCTCAAAACAAATAATTTTTTTAAAGAGCTACTGAAAATTTAAAAGCTGGAGTCATGACATGTATAATTTTTATAATCTGCCTGAGGAAAACATGCAAAATATGTGGACACAAAGAGACTGGGGTTGGGGGCCCATTTCCCTAAGAAACTCTGGGCTAGAGTAGTTATAAATGGATAGGATAGTGTAGATATGAAAGGCAGTTTGAAGGAAGAATTGATAGGATTTGGTGAGGGACAAAAGATAGGAAAAAGAAAACACTGGGGAACCAGGAGAGCAAAGACTCAAGAATGACTTTAAGGTTTAAGGTAATAAAAACTCCATAGTTTTTGTCCTCCAGATTCTCAATGTATTCTGAATTGGCTATGACAACTAACGAGAGTTTTCATTTTTGTTGGCCAGTCTCTTAGATGCACAATTTACACTGCCCAAATGATGTGTTCATCATATTATAACTGGATATATAAATTTTTATTTGTCAGCATTCTTTAATTATCAAGTTATAAAAACTCAATTTGAGCTTAAGAAAAAAGTAACATGTATTAGAAGGGTATTGGGATATCTCAAGGCATCCCAGGGAATACACCTGGGACTTGGAGCACTGTGGGAATCTTGGGAATCCTATGGCAGGTCCTCATCAGTGCTTCTTCTGCTTTGCTTTACTCTCTGTGGACAGACTTATTCTGTTCTTTGATTACTGTGGTGTAATATTGCAGCCAAAAGTTCCCAAGTTTTGCATATTGCTATGGAGGACCCAAGAGGGAAAGTGAACTTTACAAATTCCCAAACTCATAGGGACTGTTATTAATTGGCCCTGTTTGAGTCATGTGATCATATGTGATAACTGTGTCTAGAGAGTGGACATGTGGAGTCATATCATAGGAACATGGCATCTTCTGCTTCACCTCATGAATGGGAGGGCATCTTGCAAAAAAGAGTTTGTAGAGAACAGATGCTGGGAAAGATCTACAAGTGCCACAAACATATTTTTTAGTATTATTGTGTGGACTGACTACAGCAGGAAGGATACACAAAATTTACAGTAGTGATGTATATTATAAATATCCACACCCAGGAAAGTATACACATACATACATATGGATGTTTCTGATTCTAGAATTCTAGGGATTATATTGTATATACACACTTAAAACATGGAATCATTCTGTGTCGTTTCCTACTGAAAAATAAAGCTTGGGGCACCTCAGTGACTTAGTTGGTTAAGCATCCAACTCTTGATCCCAGGATCATGAGTTCAAGCCCCACATTGGGTTCCATGCTGGTTGTGAAGACTATGTAAATAAAAAAAGAGAAGAAGAAAGTAAAACTTAGGTCTCATTTTAACAAGAAAAGTGCAAGTGTAGGTTAATATGCTGTAAGCATATATTCCAGTTAAAAAAATTCATATAAATAGTAGGAGTCATTTTGTCATTAAACATTCTGTTTAGATTGCATTATTAATATTATGTAATAAGTGTCCATAGAGAAAGAAAAAGAAATAGTAACAACAAAAGAGTTGGATTACAGTAAATTTAGGGATATATATAGAGGCTTCCTGATGACCCCAACAAGAGATAGTCATCTTCCCTTCTCTACTCCTGGAATATTTTGTAAACTCATGTCTTATAGTCATTATCTCATTGTTCATAGTCATTTTTTTTGCCAGCCTCTTTGCTCCTCTAGACTGTGAACCTTTTTTAATGTTTATTTATTTATTTTGAGAGAGAGAGAAAGAGAACAAGCAGGCTCCCACGCTGCCAGCACAGAGCCCAAGGTGGGGCTCAAACTCACGAACCATGAGATCATGACCTGAGCTGAAATCAAGAGTCAGGCACTTAAATGACTGAGCCACCCAGGTGCCCCTAGACTGTGAACTTTTTGAAGGCTGGTGCCATATCTTACTCATCTTTGTAAGATTCAGCACTTCCTATTGTATGTAGAAAATGATAGGTACTCAGTGAAAGTCCATTGAACATCTAAACGAGTAAACTCCCTTCAGAGAAGTCAAAATGTCAGGTTTTTCCAAAATCTTCTGGTTAATATGTAAGACATGAAAATTTGTGAAAAGTAATTTTTACTAAAATTGAAATATAAATAGCAAAGTTTACAATACAGATATCATTAGTTTTTAGGAACTCTGTAGAAATATGTAGGTGAAAAGTGTTGATAAAGAGAGTTGGGTACTGAGGGCAAAGATTTACTGCCAAGCAGGGAACTGAATCCAGTGCAGTCTAGGCTCTGGGGAATCTAGTGCAGGGGAGGAGAAATGAGGTGGCTTTTATACACTGAAAGACCAGGGATTGTCTCTGTCCTCTATCAGGAAAGCAAAGTCTCTGATTGCTGTTGAGTGTCTGATGATAGCTGGGCTTGCCAGCTGGGTGGATGTAGGCTGGCTGCCTTATGGGTGCCTGTCTTGGGATTATAGCACCCAGCTCACCTCTGCTGCATGAGAGATATGTTTGAGCCAAGTTTGGGTCATTCCAGTTAGGTCTTCAGTCTTGTCAGCAAGCTATGTGGCTAGGTCAGGAGTTTATTAAAGCCAAGGAGTTTGAGAACCTAAAAAGAAAAATAATTTAATTGATGAGCCTCTTAAATTTCATTAGTGTGGTAGGAACAGAGCTGGTAAGTTCTGTAGAATAAAGAAATGCATGCAGTGATTGCAGACTGTTTTTAATAGTGCTAGTTAAGGAATGGATAACACAATACATCTATGCAGAGCCTACTGCAGTTAATTTTTGGGTACAGGATTGCTGAATCTAGAGGAAGAGAACAAAAATGTTTCCATACAGTCGCCAATGGCTACTTGATGTTGAATGGCTTGTCTTTGCAGAGGAAATAGCCAATACTGTTTTGTACCTTTCTGCAAGTTTAAAAACCCAGGAACAGGAATAGAGAAAGCAGATGTGAGGAGATTCAGCCTGGGAGACTGATGAGGCACACATAGCCAGCAGTCAGGAGGGTAACAATAAGGTATTGATAATAAAAGCATTGTTGAGATCACAGGCCATGGTGTTCAGAGATACAGAAAGGCAAGAGAACCCACAATGGGAGTGATATTCATGGAAAATGGACTGGGACAGTTGAAAAAATAGAGATCACCGTGAGAATGAAAAGTAGGACTGGAATGATAAAGTGGGTAAGACAGAAAGATGATCAGTGATAGAAAGAAGTGTTTCAGATTTCAGGATGAATTGGAGGGGTTTTAAGCCTGCTATTGCAAAGTTGGATGGATGAAGAGGATTTGAAGATACAGTCACTTGAGGGAACAGGGATTAGGTAACAGTGAGGCCATGTTGGAACAAATATCAGGAACACTGAGTGGGTAATGCTGGAGAATGTAGGCAAGAAAACTGTATGCCGGGTTTCAGACTCTCAAAGTGTAACACCTGGATGCCTAGGTGTGGACAAGGATTAGTGAAAGCCATGAACTCCAAAAGAAGAGAATTTTTTTTTTAAGGAAGTGGAGGAATAGTGTGTAAATATGTGTGTGGAGGAGCTAGGAAGGTACTCATGTCTCTCTCTAGCTCTGAGGCTCTGAGGCTCTGATGAGAACAGATCTAAATAAGGATAAGAATGTGGGCAGAAGTGGTGGGTGTCTGGGGTTTGTGTAAAGGAAAAGAGCTGTTGATAAGAAGAATTACTTACATAGAGGGTGGAATGGTAGACTGAAGGGACATGTTAACAGAAGAGGGAGTGAACTGAGTAGGCAGAATTTAGTTAATGGAGGAGCTTATAGAACTCTCTTGCCCCAAAGTTTCCATTGAGATGTTGGTGTAGTGGAGTGTGCCTCAGCAAATATCCATCCCCTGGTGGCTGGCCTGGGCTGATGGTAAATTCAATGATGGATGATAATGGGTTTTGATATTCAATCCACAATTTATCAACTGTCCTGAGGTTTAAGAGTCTACATAGTGAAGAGGGTAATAGAAGCTAAAGGAAGAGCTTGAAGTAAAAACCAAACATACAAAACAATAGTCAGTGTAGAGTATCCATGGTTGTAGTATGTTTATTCTTGATAATGTGTGTGATGGACTGCATGGTACATAGCGAGGTCCACTTCTGTCTTTGGTAGAGAGGAGGGCGGTGGTTTGGCCGTGATCTTCCTTGCCCCAGTCTTCCTGCTGGGATTTTCACGGCAGAGGCCACCAATTCCGTTATCTCTTAGATATGGTCTCCATGTATTCAAGTAATACCATATAATCTAATAATATAAGAGTTTTTCTTTTCTTTGCTGTCTACTTACCTTCTAACTTCAGATTAATTACCGTTATTATCATTATTTTTATCTTCCCTCTTCTTTTTCCTTCTAGTTCTTTAGGACTTTTACTTTAAAGGACTGTTTTGGCCCAGCCTTTATCATCTG
The DNA here is from genome assembly GCF_018350175.1 of Felis catus. Classification (NCBI taxonomy): domain Eukaryota; kingdom Metazoa; phylum Chordata; class Mammalia; order Carnivora; family Felidae; genus Felis; species Felis catus. Next base: position 96,689,965 of record NC_058374.1, read on the forward strand.
AGAGAGGTAGGCAGAATATTGTGTAATATTGAGGAGGGAAGTGGTAAGAGATGAGTTTGGAGATTTATGCAGGGTCCAGATCGTGAAGGGATTTGTATGTCATGTTAAGGAGTTTTGATTTTATCTTTTAAGCAGAGGAAGCCATTAAAGGATTTGAGCTTGGGAGGGCTTCAGATCATATCAGGAGCTTTCCGTAAAAGCATGGGGATAATATAAAATGTCTTATCATCATTACTAAAAGACTCTCAGTTCCTTTTTTCCATTATTAACCTGACCAAGGTCTGTTTTCCTGTTTGATCAAGGTTGCCATGCCAGTTTAGATCAACTTTCCTAAGGATCAGGGAGCAGGCAGTAATTGGACATAGGGCAAACAGGTACCATCACTTAGATTGTGTCTGACATGAAAAAATAGCCAAACTTCTGCATCTAGTTTCAGACACAAAATATGCTGTAGTCTAGAGAAGAATCTCCGGGTAGCGATGGTCCAAAACAAATGATGAAACAAAATCATATTCTGAAAGTTGATGTTACTCAGATCCAAGTGATCTTTATAGGACTTAAAATCAAATTTCAGGAAGATTAAATGGGATATTTGGTTAAGATGTACTAATATTTCTGGAGGTGGAACTTGCAAGAAATAAAGAGAAATATTCTTTGCTAAAGAATCAAAGGAAGGCCTGTAAGGTCTTTGTATTCGGTTTGATAGATAAAACTGAATATTCAGAGTAGAAGACGACATCAAAAGTGCTAATTGTACTGTCTGTCCTTAGCCACTGCCACCTACTTAATGTTTCTTGACTTCCTTTTCAGACCAGATGGCAGAAAGGAAATTCACTGAGTCTATGAGATGCTGCTTTCTGATTAGGTTTGATTTGGGGAGGAACTGGTAAATACCTAAAACCAATCACTACCCATATGTACTGTTCACATGGTACTGAAAATGATTTATTTCTTGCTATATTTCCTAAAATCATGGAAAAGCATTTTTTCATCCATTTGCAAATCTATATCGAGCAATTGTGTTCAATAATGATTTATTGATATTTGGAAAATTATGGCATATTGAGATCAAAGAGAATGGACTGAGCTGAATTCATAAGTTCACTTTAGATGTAGGGCTTTGAGTGACAAGGAGAGGAAAAATTCTAAATTTTTTGGATTAACTTTAATTAGTAAGCTAATAGATACTCAATGTCTTCTTTGGACTTAGCATCATGTTAAATACTGCATATAAACCGAGGCATAAGATATAGATTTTATTTATAAAAGGTTTAGAAGCCAAATGATGAGGCGAGGTAAGTACACTACCATACAATGGATGGCACAAGGCAGTATTTTATAAAGGAAAGGCAAGTTCAGTGGCATGTTAGATGTAGAAGAAGAACAGAGTAGATGTTGAAGAAAAACAGAGTAGGATATCAATGAGGGCATAGATAATTATTGAAAAGTATTGGGTCTTGAGGGATGGGTGGATATGGGTATATGGAAAGCAAATTAGAGAGCCTTCCTTGTGAGATGAAGGGAGTGTTCAAAGAAGGAATGACCATGGGGTTTTCTTCAGAGTGAGAAGATTAATATATTAGGTAGTTGGTTGCAAATATCTGAAAGTCACTCAGGAAAACTTAGGCAAAAGAGAAAATCAATGGTAAGATTCTGGACAGCTCAGAGAAATGAAGAATTAAATAATTAGGTCTTGGGAAAGATAGCTTTGAGGAACTAGATGGCATACCAATTAAGAATCTTCTTGGGGGAACTTTCATTGGATTGTTTTAGCTATAGTCCTCAAATTCTCAGGAAAGAGATCAATTTCTTTTTCCTGATTAGAGTGCACACCTTCAGGGATGATGTAAATACTGGGGTTCCTTTATCAACACACCTATCAGGGGCAGATGGAATCTGGGGAGTGGTAGTTTTTCTTTTCTTTAAATTTTTTTTTGTTTTTATTTATTTATTTTGAGAGAGAGAGAGTGTGAGAGAGAGAGAAAGCAGGAGAGGGGCAGAGAGAGAGAGAGGCAGAGAAAGAATCCCAAGTAGGTCCTACACTGTCACCCCACAGCCTAATGTGCGGCTTGAACCTATGAATTGTGAGATCATGACCTGAGCTGAAACCAAGAGTCAGACACTTAACCATTGAACCACCCTAGAGTGGTAGTTTTTCAAAGGAAAAATGTATGACATTATCAAGAAGGAGGAAAGTATATCCTTAAGCAAAAACATTAGATAAATACAGATATCCCATATGGAGTACTGACCAGCTGCTGGACACTGTTGTAAGTATCATTTAATTTAATTACTATTCCCATTTTCTAGATGAAGAAAGTATGGCACTAAGAGGTGGAATGCTGAACTTGCCCATGGTTATGTGGCTCATGGTAGCAGAGCCAGCATTCAGACCCAGTCAGTTGAGCTCCCAAACTTGTCTTCAAGTAGGATGGATCCCAAGGAAGATGCAAAGTGGCATTGCAGGATGTGAAATTAAATAGGTAGAGTGGGGCCAGAAAGACCAGTTTAGATTGAAAATGGGAAGAAATAAGGACCCCCTAAAAGGTAGGGAAATGGTATGATTACAATGAAGTTTAAGAAATATTCATCGGGGCGCCTGGGTGGCGCAGTCGGTTAAGCGACCGACTTCAGCCAGGTCATGATCTCGTGGTCCGTGAGTTCGAGCCCCGCGTCAGGCTCTGGGCTGACAGCTCGGAGCCTGGAGCCTGCTTCCGATTCTGTGTCTCCCTCTCTCTCTGCCCCTCCCCCGTTCATGCTCTGTCTCTCTCTGTCCCAAAAATAAAGAAAGAAAGAAAGAAAGAAAGAAAGAAAGAAAGAAAGAAAGAAAGAAAGAAAGAAAGAAAGAAAGAAAGAAAGAAATATTCATCTTTGGGGCCCCTGGGTGGCTCCGTCAGTTAAGCATCCAATTCTTGGTTCCTACTCAGGTCATGGTCTCACAGTTTCTTGAGTTCAAGCCCTGCATTGGTCTCTGCGCTGGTAGCACAGAGCCTGCTTGGGACCCTTTCTGTCTCCCTCTCTCTGACCCTCCCCCACTTATGCTCTGTCTCTCTCAAAATAAATAAATTAATTAAAAAAAAAAGAAATCTTCATCTTTGAAGGTGCCCAAAATTTTGGAGGGTGGGAAAGCCTGTAGTTTTGAAAGCTTACCAGAAGGCCATGACTGAGCATGGGTGATGAAGATTTAGACCTGGTAAAGGCAACTACAGTGACTGTCCATATTTCTTTTTTACATGACAATGAAACTTTTCTTAAACATCACTCTATGAAATGCTGTGCTTCAATTCCTGAATTATAATTTTCAAGAATACTGGTATGACAGGGAAGAATTCTTCTAGCACAAGAGTTTAACTGTTCTTCTAGGCAGTTTTAGGTTTTATTTCCTTCATGAAGTGTTGCCCAGCTAGATTCCTTCCCTTCTTTGAACTGTAATTGCCCTTCAATTGTAATTCTCTTTGGATCATTGTCCTAATGAATTCATTTTGTTGTTCTCTGCACATCTTTTCTCACTAGATTGCAAGATCTGTGAGAACTGTTGTCGGTGAAAACCACACTCTTATACTATGTTATACATATAATCACATACACACATAGACACACATTCTGGAGCAACTTGGAGAAATGATATGTATAGCATATATATATAGTGTGTGTGTGTGTGTGTGTGTGTGTGTGTGTGTATGTATTCTCCATGGTATATAGCACAATTCTGTGCTCATAGCAGTCGCTCAGTAAATATTTGAAGCATGGATGATATGAGATGTTTCCGGAGGAAAAACCAACAGTCTTAATGAGTGTCTTGGTTTGGGTGACAAAGGAATAAATAAAAGTGAATCAAAGAACCTCAGAGTTTTAGGTGGTTTGACTGAGGGAAGGTGCATCAGTCCCATGCCCTTATTTCTGGTAGTTTTTCTCTATTTTCTTTCCCTTACCCTCTTACCTTCTCTAACTCTTTTCTGTAGAGTTCTGGATGCAGATTGAGGATTGGCCGGAGAGAAGCATTTCATTCTTTCTTCCCCTCCAACTTAACACTGCACATTCCTCTTGTGCCAGTGAAAGAAAATGAAGAAATACGGAGTTTTTTTTTTTTTTTAATATGGCGAATTTATTATACATGTCTCTCTGATGAAATGTAAATCTTTTAAATGGCAAGCCAGGCTGAAAGTTAGGTTATCTCCACACATGCCTAGAATTAATGCAGAAGTGTGTCTTAGCATTTCAGATGGGGAAAAATAATCATTTGAAACAGGATCACTTTGTCTGAATGGGAGAGTGCTTTTTTTTTCTCACAGTAATTCATTACAAAATGAGAGATTCCATCAGAAGGGCCTCTGTGGAAATATTAGAGATGTTCCTGGTCGAGGCAGTCCTTTTACCTTCCCTTCTCGTAGGGAGAGGCCACGTGAAGAACAAGTGAGTAAAATAGTCCCGTGTAAAAGAATCACCTGAGAGTGAAAGGATTCTTCTACATGATGTGTGTTTTCTAGGAGACCATAGGGGAGTCAAGTGAAGGCTGGGCAAGAAGGGTAGTGGAAATAGCATTGGTATTTAGCTATCAGGGTTGGATTTTGGATTTCCTCCATTTACTAGGGCAGGGTTCTTAACTGGAACTGTAGTTTCTTATGTAGAATGGGAATAACAACACACGCTTTCTACTGCTGTTGAGAAGCTTAAAGAAATAATGGAAGCGAAGTATGCATCAGAGTGCCGGCACAGAAGGGCACTCGGTGCATCGCCATCTATATAGATGAGAGTAAGTTGGTGTCCCACCAGTGAGAAGGCTGGATGGGGTGATGAGAAAAAGAGCACAGAAGGTTAAATTGGGAACCTTTGTGGGCACACCTTAAAAAAAGATAGTTTGCAAAGGAGGATTGTTTATAGGGGAAGACAAGAAGCGTTGTCATTTTATCTCAACACCCCCTCATAATGCCATTGTGAAAAGTGTTGCAAAATTTGTAACATTTATTTTTCTTGTGCTTACCAGCATCATGCAAGTGACTTAGAACTTCATTATTAGAGGAGGTGAGATGTGTGTGAAGGATGTTTTTCTGTGGTTCTGTCATTTGTGGGAAGACGGACTCTTCTTAGGTTTATGGAAGAATTGCTCTCAGGAAAAACTCAGAGATAGAAAGTTATTTGAAGACACGGAGAATTAAGCCAGTAATGAAGAAGTGTCTATGTCTATCATCTATGTCTACGTATAAAAAGTGAAGTTATATCCTATTAGTTATCAGGCTATGGTTAAAGGAGGGGTGGAGGAAAGGGTATGTAGGTTAAAATATGGAAGAGAGGAGATTTTCTGCACTGTTGGACCATCATAAAAATCATTCATTCACTATTTTATTAATCCTATATTATTTTTCAGATACTGATTTGAGAATTTTGCATGGATTATCTAATTTAATCTTTATAACAATGCAATTAGGAAGTTTCCATCACAACATTTTTTATAATCTACAGATTAGGAGATAAGTGGATCAGTGAGATGGCATAACTTGTCCATTGTAATACAGTATTAAATGCTTGAGCAGTGGATCCAGGCTCAGGTGATCTGACTACACAGCCTGTGTTCCTCACTGTTCCACTGTCCTATCTCACAGATGTTAAGATTGAACTCTACAGGGAAGACACGGATGTGTGCAACAAACATGGTTTCTATATTCATGAAGATTATTTTCTCGTTAGGTGTGAGATGCTTCTTAGAGAATGTATTTTGGGTATTCTAAGCACAGATCTATAGGGGAAGGGGTTCCTTCAACACCCTTTGGAACAATTTCTCAACCTTGACATTGTTGATTTTGGACTGGATAGCTCCTAGTTGTGAGGGTCTGTCCTGTGCATCATGAGATATTTAGCAGCCTGGACTCTACCTGCTAGATGCCAGTAGCCTCCCTGGTTGTGACAACCCAAAATGTCTCCAGATATTGTCAAATGTACCCTGGCAAATTACCACTGTTTGAGAATCACTGCTTTAGAAGAATGACTTGGTGGTTGATGACACTATGTAGAAGTTATGGACGTGACTCCATCTGGAAGTGTGCAGCCAACCTGGACATTGTCAAGAGGTGACAGAGGGTTCGTCAAGACTCATTTCACTTACTGATATCCACTTCTGCAGGCAAATGTGCACACAAACACAATGGGAAGAAATCTAGAATATGCCATTAGAGACTTTGAAGTTCTGGGTGGGAAACAGAAGGATTAAGAAACAAAAGTTTTCATAATTAAAGAAAATAAACTCATCATGTAGAAAGGATAAATGAGAAGGAACTTTTTATACTGTGTTCTATAGTCAGGTATCGTTTGGCTGTTTTAGAATAGCATGAATGTTGTTCAGTTTGAAGAGTTGTCAATGTATTATTTGACTGATGTTCATTTACTTTTCATATTCTAGATGTATGGTACTTTGTGGAGGTTCTACAGCAGAGGTTCTTAAAGTATAGGCGCATATCTGAATCACCCAGTGACTGTTTTTCAGATTCACATTTCTGGGCACTACTTTAGAGTCACTGAATCTAAACCTTCAGACATAGGGTCTCAGCACTGAGACTATATTGAAATGCTCTGATGTATATTCCTGAATGAGGATCATGGAGTAAAGTTTTTCTTCCTTTGTTCTCTATGTGGATTATCTTTTGTTATTCTGTCACACATAAAACATTAAAAAATATTTTCATTGACCGTAGCGTTCTTACATGCTACACATAGGTGCAAAGGATGTTGGGAAATATAGTCTATTCTATATAGCCATGTGTTGAAATGAAAATGTGGGGTTCTAAAAGTAAAAAAACAAAGAGATTGGACATTGGTAGACAACTAGCAGTTCTTGCCACAGAATATTTTCATTAAAATACAGTAACAACGTTGGACCCTATTGAACACCAAACGTGTGTCAGGAGCAGTGAAAAGCAACTGTGTGATTTGCTGCTATCATTTCCTCTATTTTTAAGGTGAGGAAATGGGATCTCAAAGGGCTTAAAAACTTGATCATCATTACATAGTTCGTGGATGCTAGAGCTAAAATTTTAAACAGGTCCTGTCTAGTTCTACAAACATTTTCCATTACATAGTCTAATACACTACCTCTATTGCCTCCAATGAACCTACTGATTATAGTTTTCAGATTCTTCAGATTTGGATATAAACCATATTGGCCCTTATTAGTAATGGGAATGTCAATATTCCTTAATCCTTCAGATTTTGTTGGAATTTTACTTCTGTGTATTTTTAAAATTATTTTTTAATGTTTATTTTTGAGAGAGAGAGAGAGAGAATGAGAGAATGAGAGAATGAGTAGGGGAGGGGCAGGGAGAGAAGGAGACACAGAATCTGAAGCAGGCTCCAGACTGAGCTGTGAGCACAGAGCCTAACGTGAACCATGAACCCATGAACCCATGAACCCATGAACCATGGGTTCATGACTTGAGCTGAAGTTGGACGCTTAACTGACTGAGCCACCCAAGTGCCCCTCTACTGTGTATTTTAAACTTAATGTTTACTTTGTTGTTTTTATTCTAAATGGGGAAGGGAAATATCACCGTAGGATGGGGTGGCTGCAGAGAGAACCTGACTTTGCTTACTACGTTTGGCAACATTTACAGTATATAGTGCTCAATAATCAAGGGGATTATACATAAATATTAGAAAATTTTGGAGTTGCAGTATGATTCATAGAAAATTTGGTTTGGATTTATATAAATATATGTACCTCTTTCTGCATGATAGCTAGTTTATGAATTAAATAGAAAAATACCTAGTTAAGCTTATTTATCATCTCAGGATGACACAAACAACAGCTTATTAGAAGTCTTTGAGCAGTGTTTCTAATCAAGAGGTTGATAATGAGCTCCTCATAGCTAGGTCCATCCCTGAAATGGTTTTTCTCCTCTACAGTCTTTCCTTAAATTCCTTTTGACTCCCACTCTCACTGAGCTAGATTATACACATAACTGAACCAGGGATATTCTAGCAAAATTGTTAATATAGGGAATATATTTCTTTGAGTCTATGAGACTGAGCTTTTAAATAGTAAGTAATTCATAGCATGCTGGTCTCTTTAAGGAGGTATTTCCTCTATAAGTAATTGCATAGGGTTGTAGATGAGCAGAAATCAGTCTCACTGTATCATGTGTCTGTCATCCTGTGGTTAGATGAATATTCTGAGAGAGAGAAAAAGAAAGTGAGAGATTGAGATTGATTTTTTCCCCTAGAATATTCCACCAATAAAAGATGCTAATAAAACTTCAAAAACAATAAAAGCCCTTAATTCTGGGAGATAGTTTCATGAATATTATATCATCAAATGTTTTTTCTTTTTTTTTTAATTCAAAAGTGCCTGAGCTCCCAAAATGACAACAGAACAATTGTGACAAAGTTCTAAAGGTAACATGACATTCTCATTAGAAAAAATAAAGATTTTCCCACAAACTAGGTTAAATCATTTTTAATAATTTATCTGTTCTAAATCTCATTGAAAGATTCCAGGCTCAGTCATCACGGACAATTACTGAGAAAGATGCTAGAACATTGTTGGTGCCCATGGTTTGACTTTTGCAAATGAAATCAGAGAGGCATAAATTGTCATGATGACAAGCCAATTCATCACCCAAAGGTGACCAAGCACCCAGAAAGATATTAGCTGCAGAATCATTTGCCTCCTCAGTCATAGGTCCTAATTTTTTTAGTAGGATACCTTCTAACTAGATAAGGATAGTTGTATCAGGATGTGTCTGTGACTAGAGAAAGGGAATTTCTTTCTGGTTTAATATATAGGAGGAATCTCAATCCAGGCAAAACTCTCCAGCAGTGATGAGATTTTATTACTGAAGATACAAGGTTTTCCTAAATGAATAGGTAGTATGTGACAAGTGTAGATCATTTTCTTCAATAATTTTACTGATTCTACTGACTCTGTGCCTAAAATTCCTTTCTCTTGAAACATAGTTATGCTACCCCTCCTCATGCTCCAAATCTTAGAGGACTCTCCTAGATTTCTGTCTTCGTGTGATACTTCTCTTTGCCTTGGCTATTATTACTTTTTAGCCCATGTGGATGTACAACTCAGTCATATGAACAACTCCATCTTCCAAGGTTACTCCTAGTGAGAGATGCTACTCCTGTCCTAAGACAGGTTCTGTGCAGTGTGGGTTCTTCTGGCTTCCTCTTTTCCCATCCACCTGCCTCATGAGAGTTTGTTCTATTGGTGGGTGTCTGATTGAAATGCTTTTGGTTTTCTTCTAAAAAAACTTGACATTAGATGACGATCTAACATTTTACAGGACAAACAAGTAGGATTTATTCATGTCTATTTCTTCTGAATGTTTCCCGTGTCTATAGTATTTGCCAAAAACATGCTAGAGGACAGTATTCATTAATTCCCTCATTAGCTTTTGATTCCATGTAAGAAAGTAATGATGGACTAAGCATATTATTTCTGTAAATCACAGCCTAGTAAATGCTAGGCTTTTGGAAAATCTACATAATACTAACACTGTGAAATCAAGGAAGGTAGGAAGCATTTTATGATACATACAATTCCGGTACTCAATCACATAAAACAGACTTTTGCCCTAATTTCTCATTTATTTTAAATGTTTATTTCTGAGAGAGAGAGAGAGAGAGCACTCACATGTGAGCAGGGGTGGGGCAGAGAGAGAGGGAGAGAGAGAATCACAAGCGGGATCTGTGCTGTCAGCACAGAGCCTGGCACGGGGCTCAGTCTCATGAACCATGAGATCATGACCTGAGCTGAAATCAAGAGTCAGACACTTAAGCAACTCAGCCACCCAGGTGCCCTCATTTTTTGTAAATTTACATTAAACAACTTGGCAACAGCATTAGAGGAAGTAGATGTACATATTTCAGCTGTAGCAAACAAGAAGATAACCCTCTTGTCTGTATAGATGTCTTGATTTCATTCACTCAGCCATCCAATAATGTTCACTCAACAAATATTAACTTGAATTTTCACATATTCTGGCACTGTTTTAGGCACTGGGAGGGGAACAGCACAGTGACTAAAATGGACCAAAGCTTCACAGAGCTTACATTCTATCTCAGTGGGGGAGAGATTGACAAGAAAATAGAACACATAACATGTGAGATGGTGATATACCCTAAAAAGAAAGACAAAGCAAGGAAAGAAAGTGGTGTAATTTAAAAGGGGACGATTAGGAAAGACCTCTGTGAAAATGGGTGTTTGAGTAAAGACTTAACTGCACTGAAGGAGTGAGCATGGGGATACCTCGGGAAAGAGAATTCTAGGTAGAGGGAAAAGACAGTGCTGATGCATTGAGGTGGGGGGATGTCTGGAGTGTCCCAGATGCTCCAAGAAGAGCTTTGGGGTGAAGAGGAAGATGGTCAGATGTGTGTGTGAGTGTGTGTATGTGCATGTAGGAAATATAGGTGATCTTGGGGACGTTTGTTTTCAGTCTGAGTGTGATGGGAAGCCTTGGCAAAATTTCATGCAGAGGAATGACATGTCAGACTTCTATTTTAAGAGTCCCTCTGCTGCAGTGTGGGACTATACTGTATGTGTGTGTGTGGGGGGGGGTGGGTAAAGGGTGGAAGCAGAGGGATCATCTAAATGGTGACTGCAGTATGTAAGGTAGTGGAGTGTAGAAAAGTAGTGGAACTTAGGCTGTATTTTAAAGGTGGAGCTTCTAGGATTCATGATATATTGGATATGGGTTGTGAGAAAATGAGAGAATTCAATGAATACTTTTAGTTTGTTTTACGCTGAGAAGGTACCTATGGTTTCTATGTTACACAGGGATCAGCTGAGTTCGTTGCTCATTGTCATCAGAGAGAACAGTTCTGGATCTGCTCAACTAAAGCTAAAATTGAAATCTTTCCATTTTATAAATAGATAATACTCAATAATTCCACCCAACAAGGTAATTCAGGGAACTTTTGAGAACGGAATTTTGTAGCTAATGCATGTTATGTGCATCTAGAAAAATGTAGTTTTTATTAAAAATCAAATACTTTACGGGGAAGACCCCTTTTTGTCTTGCCTGCCTCTTCCCTATTATATGGTGTGGAACTCTTGGGTTCAACGAATAGCTTCCTAAAGGCTTCAATAGAATCAAGGCTGATCATACACTTTTTGCTTTCTTGAAGATTCTTTTCTGGTTTATGTCGTTTGAGAGGACTGAGAGACAATACAAGTCGGCTCCCCAAGCAGGGCAACTCTTGGTGGCTAAACCACATTTATTTCTCCTATCCCATAGACTATTAGTACTCTGTGCACACAGGAGCGAATGTGAGGACAAATTGCCTGTGACCCAGCATTTGCCAATGATTTCTTTAGGCAATTGATAGCAGAGAAATCGTTTAATGGACATGTTGACGATCCACTCCTTTAGATGAGTGGATGTGTACAGCATAGAGGGAGGATTTTAAAGGTTGTGGATTCTGGAGTGGAACTGGTTCTGGTTCTACTACATATTAGCTGTGTTATTTAAGCACTTTAAAGAAGTAATGTCATTTCATCCAGCGAGCTTTTATTATACATGTTAGATGAAACGAGATCACATATACAAAGTACCTGACCTGGGGAAGATGATTTTTCTTCCATCCTTATCTGTTCCTGCAGTGTATTATATTGTCAGAAAGTAACAGGCCCAGGTTATATCAGTAACTGTAGAAATGCTTTCATTGAGTAATCATTGAATGTTGTGCATTAATTTTTTTAAAAATTGGAGGTGATATATATATGTATATATAATGTTCAATTAAATGTTATTTCTATATTTTTTAAAGCTGTTATGTTAACTGAAATATCATCTATAAAGTCTTGGTGATACCTTCCTCATCGAATTCTAGTACCATGAAAAAAATTTCTCTAAGCTAATATTATTCCCTTCCTAACTTGTTTGAGAGGAAACATGTTTTAATTTAGGGTTTGGTTGCATGATTTATCTTATATTACTTTTTGATAATGTTAGTCCACTTTTAGTTCATTTCTTTGTTCTCTTTTTAACATTAGAACTCTTGTCATACAGAGTTTATTTTTTAATCAACTTTAATCAACATGATTTGTGTGTGATAAAGGGCACCCTTTTAATGAAAGTGTACAATTCATTGGGTTTTGACAGATGCGAAACTGTGAACAATGAAGATACAGATCATTTCTGTCACCACCAAAAGTTTTCTCATGTCTCTCCCTTCATCCCCAGCCCCAGTTAGCTATCTGCATTTAGTTCTACAAGACTTTGTGAAAGTGTTTTTGAGGAAGAAAACATCTGACACTGGTTTGAGAAGCAAAGAGGCGGAGAAGAAGAGGCAGCAAACATCTACTCTTTCAAAAAATTTGATTGTGAGGACAAAGCTGAAGAGAGTAAGTTAGACACAAATCGAGGGAGGAATTAAAAAAAAATTAGCATGTTTATGTGCTGAGTAGAAAAAGCAGTGGAGAGGGAGATTTTAAAACTACTGAAGAGACAGGAGATAATGATGGAAAAGGTCCCAAAGGAGATGAAGGGGGCTGGGGCAAAAGCGTGATTTGGGGGAATCATTGGAAATAAGAGGAAAAAGATCTTTTTCTCAAAAAGTGGATGTGAGAGGGTATGAGAGAAAGCAGAGAACAGGTATATTATTGTACTTCAAGACAGGGATGAAGATCTCCTATCTGATGGTTCAATTTCTTTTATCGAGTGCCAGAAAAGTTCGTGTGTTGAGAGTTAAGGGGGATAGAAGTGAGAGGGTGTCTGAGGAAAATAATGAGGCTTTGGAATAGCAGCTGTGAGAGAATGGGAGGGGGATTGTCCTGTTCGACAAAGATTATCAAGTGGTGCCAATGCTCTACTTGACCTCGGAAGTCAGGACTTCATGGTGGAACCAATCTCGTGATTTTTTTTTTTTTCCAGTTGTGCTTTGTGGCTGGCATATAGCAGCAAGGGAAGTAGAAGATGGGGTTTTTCAAAGCTGGGGAGAAGTTCCAGAGTGTGTCATGGAAGGACAGGAAAATCAGGAAGCCGAATGTTTATAGTAGAGTGGTTGAGGCTACACACTGTGGTGTTTAAACGTTTCAGGGTTTAGAGTCAGGAGTCAGGATAGGGTGAAAAGCACTTCACTCTCTCTGTTAGATATAAAGCCATGTAAAAAGAAGAAGTGAAACACTGATCATTCTAATTTGTAACTTGTTAATTTAATTCAGTTTCTATGAAAACGAGCACAAGGAAAACGTACGTTGGGGACAATGGGGGTTTTGCTCAGTTGCAGGAACAGTAGAAGATGCTATGACACACCATATTCCATGGTGTTGCACCGTGGAATCCGGAGACCTAGTGTCTGTGTTTAAATTCTGGTTCCTCAATTGTCCTGCTGTGTGACATTGACAAGTTACTTAACCTCTCTAGATCTCAATAATGGGAGACTTGTAATGGGAGACCATGATAGTACTCAATTGACAGTGTTTTGTGCAAATTAAGTACTTTCATATGTGCTCACTGGTAAGTCTAGCTATTACTAAGAGGAGTCAGAAAACCTGAGTTCAAATCGAGTGTCTAAATTCAGAGCCTTAAGTCTGAGACTGTGGGCAACCTGTCCCACCATTGCTGGTTGCTTTTCACTTACCTCATTTGTAAAACAGGTTTAACAACCTTTACTGCATAGGCTCTAGTGACAATTGAAGGAGATAATATATGGGGCAGTACTCTATAACTCTGAAATACTAATCAAAATAAAGAAGTCTTATTATTCCCATAGAATATATTTCATTAATTGTGTGTCCAGTTACACAGGAATTATACAAAGTAATGAATGTGAAAATTTCAGAAATGAGGTATTTATATAAATGTAAAGCAGCATTGGGAATTGGAAATGTTTTGTGGATTTTTATTATAATTTAATTATGTGTTAATATGATTCTATTTTTAACTTGTAGCTCTGAAGAAAATAAATTGGAGAGAAGGCAACCATTTTAATTCCCAATTAAAATAAAGTTTTTGCTTTCCTCATGGATCTCATTTCCTTCCTTTGCCTTAGCATGTGGAGTTGAAATTTGACAGTACTTAATCAATACCAATTTCAGTTGATTCTGACCTTTAATGGTATTGAGTCCAAGAATTTATTCATGTACAGAATGTTGCAAGTTCTTTTAAAGATTTGTGACAACTCTGCATTTTAGCTTCATGGAGCATTATTGGAGGCTAAATTATAGCATTTGTTGTCACTAAGGGCCCCTCGACTTCTCTTTTCCCTTTTCCAATTAGCTGGCTCTTATTAAAGTCAGGTTTATTGGGCTGTAAGTTATAAGCAGTCATATTCACCCTTTTTAGGTGTATAATTCTATGGATTTTGACAAATGCATGCAGTCATGTAACCACTACCACAATCAAGATATGGAACATTTCTATCACTCCGGAAAGTTCTTTTTGTGCTTCTTTGTGGTTAGTTCCCTTTCCCCAACCTCTAGGCCCTGGCAGCCATTGACCTTTTTTCTTTTCCAATTGTTTTGTCTTTTTCAAAATGTTGTTTAAGTCGATTAGGTATTTTAAAACAGGTTCTGGAAACCTCTTGCTGCACTTCATTACTGATTATGCCCTTATTTATTCATCACCCGTGCATGTGTGAGTGTATGAATGTTATGTGTTTATACGGTTGGCTGTGGTAGTTGAATGAAGATGGGCTAATGAGTGCACAGATGCGGGCTTCATTTATGATGAACAGCACTTAGGTGTGATTGTCACAGGTGGGGTCAGCACGTTAACATTGTTGATAATCCAGGCAAAGGAAGAGATTATCTTTTTCACTTGCCACTCAGTAAATACTGTTGACTGTTCATCAAATGAGTGATACTTTAATAGAACACTAACTAAATTGCTGTACCTATTTCCAGGGAGAAACTCAGTTAATCTGTATGCTAATAATGATAATAATCCTATTTTGTCCATTACACTGCCCAATTTGGAGTACCATAGTTGAGTCAATGCATTTTGGTAGATGTCTAGTGGCCCAGTTAGAGAAAACGAAGCTGACTGCAAAATGGTCAATTGAGTGGCAATATAAATCCTTCCCATAACATTTTGGGGGAGAGCGAAGCCCATTCCTTAACTATGTGCTGTGATAGGTTCAAATCATTTAGTCCATTCCTGGGAGAAGGTCTTCGTTCCATATAATTCTTTTTTCTTCTATTTTCTTCATTAGGACTATTATATAGATTTCAGAGTTTGGATTGCAGCATTAGCACAGGTGAGGGTGGATGGGGGCACAAAATGAACCCACATTTGTTGAATTTCTGCTACATGTGCAGCAAGGACTTTAGATCTATCTCACCTAATCCTCACAAAACCCCTGTAAAGTAGATATTATTATCAGCATCTTACTGATAACTAAGTGGGAAGGGAGCTTGGCCCCTTAACACAGGGGTAAAACCCCTTTACTTCACACAGCAGTAAAACCAAGTCTGGCTTCAAAGGCCATAGTCCATGTACCTCACCTTGCTGTTTCTCATATTGCTGCTTTTTATGCTGCATGATGACTTTTCAGTGTTATCCCTTATGCTCCATTTATCTACTGGCTAAATGTATTGATACTGTTCACAGTGCATCAACTTTATGATTATGTACAATTGTTCAACAAATAACAGGAATTGCTTTTTATTTTCTATATTTAGGAGGTTAGAGCAACTTGTAATAAATATGATGACCTTTAGGTCAGACATTTCCTGTAAAGTAATGACCAGACCTTCTCTAGCCTGCTATTAATTATGATCCAAGAGCACTCAGCCATTGTTTTAAAAATAATAAAAAAATAAATAACACAACAAATGATACTTTGGTTATTATGTAACAATGTGGTGGGTGTTAAAAAGGTAATCGTGGTAGCCTATGACTATTTCCCATCACTCCACTTACAGAGTAGATGAACACATTTTCCGGGAGGCCATGAATTTACCAGATTTCTTTGGGCCATGTTATCTTTTCAAACCTTAATAAAATTTCATGAAGGTTCTAATTGTGCAAACTTTTTAAGGTTGTGCCACTTAAAATAATATGAAATAAACACCACCTTCTTAGGCTAATGAGAAAACATTTGGTCCAGGGATTTTATTAAGTTATAGTGGCCCATACATCCACTATTAATTCCCTTTCCTCATTCTTTCTTTATCTCTGTGGACCTATGTGAAGAAATCTCTAGATTTTGAAGTTTTTGAAGCAAAACTTTCCTTAATATTTTTTTTTCTCTTGAAGGAGGAGGCTCCTTCCTCCCTTTCTCCTTCCCTGCAAGCAAGATAAAATTTCAGACCCTTCGTGATTCTTGACAAAAACCTGTTCTATCACATGTGAGCTGAACGTGAAAGACCAGAGCATCAGGACTTTTTGTAAAAAAAACCCAAAACATATATATATATATATATATATATATATATATATACACACACACACACACATATATATACATGTATATATATGTATATATATATGTGTGTGTGTGTGTATATATATATATATATGTATAAAAAAAGGGAACAAAAGTATCTTACAAATTGCAAACTTGCAA
Organism: Felis catus; assembly: GCF_018350175.1. Lineage (NCBI taxonomy): Eukaryota > Metazoa > Chordata > Mammalia > Carnivora > Felidae > Felis > Felis catus. Next base: position 96,706,471 of record NC_058374.1, read on the forward strand.
TCTGCTACTCCTGCTTTTTGGTTGATTTTGCAAATTAAATGCACTGGGAATGAATCGTTCATGTATAATATTTGCCTTATAAAACATAATCCGCCATGGCAGAATTTGTGGTAGACACAATACATGAATATGAAATTAATTTTATTTGCATAAAACTGCTACTATTTCAAATGAATGTCACTGAAAGAAAAGTAGTGGTTCTGTGGAGTTCAGCCCTTTGGCCCTACAAAGAGTTACAGGTGAAGTTTATATCTGAAATGTAGCAACTCCATAAGAACACTTCAGAGTTTTAAAAAGTAAAGATGCCTGGTGACTGTGATCTTGTTTTGCTTCTGATATGGTGCCTTTTTTTTTCCCAGCCCCAGCCCCACTGACTACACGCTGGAATTAGGAATTGAGATTTATTATGTGGTTACGTTAAAAAAAAAGTTTTTAAACATTACATTTAGAACCAGTGTTACATAGTTAGATGACAGGTTTGTACTCACTGAACCACAGATATCTGCTAATAAAACTCATGTTTTTGTTGCAAACTGACCAGACTAACTTTGTGTTACCTGGTTAAAAATAGTTAAGCAGGTGTATCTGTATAATGTATATTAAAATGGTGTCTTAAAGTGTATTTAGAGTATTTTTAACCTTAGCTTTTACAAAGAAGACTTTTTGCTCTATTTAAAGAAAAATTGTGTTTTTATTTTATTTTTATTTATTTTTTAAATGTTTATTTATTTATTGTGAGAGAAAGAGAAAGTGGGGAGGGGCAGAGAGAGAGAGGGATAGAAAGAATCCCAAGCAGGTGCCGCACTGTCAGCGCAGAGCCTGATGTGGGGCTCGAACCTGTGAACTATGAGATCACGACCTGAGCTGAAACCAAGAGTCAGATCAACTGACTGAGCCACCCAGGCACCCCTATTTCATTTTAGTTTTTAAGTTGACTTGTTTTTCTCCGCTACTTGTCCCAAGATCTTTTTGTATGTGAGGAAGATAAACTTTTACCTTAGTCTTTGGTGAGATTAGGAAGTATTTCCAAGTGATACTTATGGGTTGCTTTCTACTAATTTTGTAAGATAAAAAATGAACACACTGATAAGTCTTACACAAGTTCCTCAAGGTGGCAATATTTTATGGAACAAGTAGTTTTGATTTTATAAAGTCCATATATACTTCAGGTTTTTCTTCCAGCAGCCATCCATGCCATAGCTCATGATTTCTTGTGCGCTTTTCATCAGCATCTAGTTATGTGCAGCTCTAGCCTTATTGCTGTCTAAATGCTTAAAAGAGTACAATGCCGCAGGATATTATGAATTGCAGCTGTAAAATTAAGGTGTGCACTTTCTTTCTGTACCTGAGCCGATGATCTGCAAATCAAGGCCTCTCAGAGACACATCTGCCCAGCTGCTGGAGAGTGTGGCTGGCGACAGGAGCCAGGACTGGCATCTGAGGCTGCCAGGGGGCCTGGCCTTCTTGCGGTTCGGCCTTGGGTCCTCCAGTTTGGGAGGTTGGACTGGTGCCCTCTCACTCCTGGCTTATTCTGACCAGCTTCTCAGCACTGACAGAAGAGGCAAACTGGCCATGCAGCATTATTACCATGTAGCGTGATTTTTTAGTAGCATTTTAATTGCATTGTGTGGCCTTGGAATGATGGTTACTTTAAATGGATACATAACGATTTTTTTCCTCCTTTATGTGTAATCTAGCTGGGAAAAAAAAAAGAACGCAACTAAATTTCATTTCAAACAGAAATGTGTTGCACCAGCTGCAGATTGAGGCCTGGCCTTGATTTGCAAATTTTCACAGATTCAGAGGATGTTCTGCCAGCAGCCAGCGTAATAGCTGGGATATGGCCAAAGAGCAGCTTTTCATCGAATATATTCTATTCCAACTTCCGAATGCACAGATCCAAGGAACTTTTCCTTGAGAAGACACTGATATATTTACTTGGAATAGCATTATACACACATAAATCAAGAGGCCTGGCAAGAAAATCAGTACTTGCAGGTTTCAGTTCTGAGTCATGGATTTGTTATATGACTTTGGGATAGTCACTTACGCTACTGCACCCTTCTCAATTTAAAAATAAGGGCATTGCCTATAGAACAGGTATCATGGGGAGTCTGGCAGCTACCATGGAATATGGCTAATACTGGGGGCTACTTTTTAAAAAAAAATAATAAGCATTTTTTTTTTTTTAACATTTATTTATTTTTGGGACAGAGAGAGACAGAGCATGAACGGGGGAGGGGCAGAGAGAGAGGGAGACACAGAATTGGAAACAGGCTCCAGGCTCTGAGCCATCAGCCCAGAGCCCGACGCGGGGCTCGAACTCCCGGACCGCGAGATCGTGACCTGGCTGAAGTCGGACGCTTAACCGACTGCGCCACCCAGGCGCCCCAAAAATAATAAGCATTTTTGTTGAAGTATAACAAACATACAGAAAAGTTGTCAGGTCATGTGCTTATGTCTTGATACAATTTTACATGGTAAAAACACCCATCTAACCACTACCCAGATCAAGAGATGGAACATTATTACCAACACCCATAAAGGCCCTCTAAGGCTTCCTCTCAGCAACTAATTCCACCCCCTTTCCCAAAGGAAAAAAACTATCCTGACTTCTAACACCACAAATTAGTTTTTGTGTCTTTTTAAACCTTGTGTAAATGACATCATCCTTTTTTGCTCTTTGTTTCTGACTTTTCATTCATTGATATGTCTGTCAAATTCATTCATGTCGATGCATGTGGCAAAATTCTACCATATGAATATCCCAAAATTTGTTTACCTATTTTAAAAATAAGAGGATTTGGGGTTAAATAACTCTGTAGTTTGTCTTTGGCTTGAAGGAGAGATTGTATCTTAATGACCAACCAGAGCGGTGTGTTCTGATGTGTAAGTTACATGGTTGTCTTGTGGTAGCTCACAAGGGAGCATTTGACGCAAACTCAAATCCCTGAGAAAGTAGGATACAGCAACTTTATTCTTATTTATTTTTTAAAAATATATTTATTTATTTTGAGAGAGAGAGAGAGAGAGAGACAGAAAGTGGGGGAGAGGTAGAGAGAGAATCCCAAGCAGGCCCCGTGCTGTCAGTACAGAGCCCGATGTGGGGGTTGAACTCACAAACCATGAGATCATGACCTGAGCTGATATCAGGAGTCAGATGCTTAACTGAATGATCCACCCGGGGGGCCTCACGATATAGCAACTTTAAAAAATATAGATGTTTGGACATAGAGCATATCAAAAAAAAAAAAGGTTATGTATATTTTGTCATGCTCTGTACTGTTAAATTCATTAAGTGTGTATTGAGTATCAGACACATACTTTTAATTCTTACAGCAAGTCTATGGAGTATTATCATTCCAATTCTTTTTGTAGATGAGAAGACTGAGTATGAGCAAGTTCAAGTTAGTTGTCTGTTTTTACACAGCTTCTAAGTAGTGGAAGTGGGAATGTAGGCTACATCATCAAGCTTCTTCTGTTATCTTCTTACGAATGACTTAAGCGTGATACTTTCATGCTTGGAGTGTGTATTCTGGTGAAGGCTGAGGCTGCAAGTGGGCAAAGCAGACAGATTACATGAGAATTTCAATATGGTAGAGATAAACTGTAATAGCGACATGGGAGCTGTCGGCATATGCAGGGGGAATGCCAATGGCAGCCTACAGAGCAAGTACGTGGGTGCCGAAAGGGAGGGAGTGGTAGGGTGGAGGGGTTGGGAACATTCAAGGCAGAACAATGAAATGTGTAAAAGTATGGAATATTTGGGAATGTTGCTGTAGTAAGACATCAAGGTGGATGGCAGGGGTGGGGTGGCAGGAGGAAGGATGTGGTAGGGGTGGGGCTGAAGAAGGAGGCATGGATAAAAGCACGGGGGACTGGGTGTTCCTCCTAATGAGCTTGGGTTTTTCCATGTAAGGAAAGTGTAGCCATCCAAAGGCTTTTCATAATGGAAAAATCATGATTATAGGTAGTACACATGCTGGTGTCAATGTCCTTTAGCCAAAGACACATCTGTAATAGGAAAACTGAATTTGTTGCTCATTGCAATGAGGGCACATCTGTGCTATGGGCAATAGGCGGGTATTTCAATAAGAAGGTGTTATAAAGGGCTTGCTGAATCTGGGTTGTGGTTGGGTGATTTTTGGGAGGGTCTGAAAAAGTGGAGGCTCATTCTGGATTGGGGTCCATCAGGAAATAGGGGTAATACTATGATTTGGTCCAATAATAAATCATATCTAAAAGAAGGACAGGGGCAGCTGGGTGGCTCAGTGGGTTAAGCATCTGACTTTGGCTCAGGTTATGATCTCATGGTTTGTGAGTTCAAGCCCCGCGCCGGGCTCTTTGCTGACAGCTCAGAGCCTGGAGCCTGCTTTGGATTCTGTGTCTCCCTCTCTCTCTCTCTGCCCCTCCCCTGCTCATGCTCTCTCTCTCTCTCTGTCTCTCAACAATATATTCATGTTAAAAAATTTGAAAAAAAAATAAAAGAGGGACAGAAAAGAGGGGTTTAAAACTGTATTTAGCAAAGGTGCAGAAGTCCCTCATATTAATTGGAGGGGGATGTTTGGTATTTTTGTCATTTGTAAAATGAACTTCTTTGTGCTTAGAAAAGATTATGAAGGGTCTTGGTTTTGGTCTCATTTCATCATAGTGACCTTGGCTGATGTTGGTGTTGTTTGAGATTATTTATACCAACAGAAGAGTTCCATGGCCTAGCTGTGAGATTCAGGCGAATCTCTGGATGTCGGGGGCTGCTTTTCCATTTCTCAGTGGTTAGGAATGCAGTGTGTAAACTCAGCCTGACCCTTCTCATATCCTGTCTCCATTATGTCCAAGCTGAGTAACTGTTGAAAGATATTTACTTTCCTTGGGCCTCAATTTCCCTATCTGAAAATGGGGCTATTTTGAAGAGTTATGAATAATATATGAGATATGTACCCAACATAGGAACTCCTAAATATGTAAAGCAAATGTTAACATACTTAAAGGGAAGAATAGGCTGCAATGCAGTAGAAATAGGGGATTTCACTTCCCCACTTTCCACAACGGATAGATCATCTGGACAGAAAATCAATAAGGAAACACTGGATTTAAAGTACACATTAGACCAGCCGGTCTTAAGAAACATTTACAGAACATCCCTTCCAACAGCAGCAGGTATACATTCTTCTCAAGGGTGCATAGAACATTTTCCAGGAGAGATCATATGTTATAAAACAAGTCTTAATATATTTAAAAAGATTGAAGTCACATCAAGCATCTTTTCTGACCCCAGTGGTATGAAACTAGGTGGTAAAAGATCTATGCACTTAAAAGTGAAAGATGTCAAAAGAAATTGAAGAAGACACAAATCATGGAAAGATAATCCCTGCTCATGGATTAAAATAATTAATATAGTTAAAATATAGTTAACATTCCCAAAGCAATGTAAAAAGTCAGTGCAATGCCTTTAAAAGTCCAATAACGTTTTTTACACATATAGAACATCCTAACATTTGTATGGAAACATAAAAGACCCTAAATATCCAAAGCACTCTTGAGAAAGAAGAACAGAGCTGGAGGTATCACCCTTCCTTATTTCAAACTATGTAACAAAGCTATGGTATTCAAAACAATACGGTGTCAGCATAAAAACAGACGTAGATAAATGAAACAGAACAGAGAGTCAAGAAATAAACCCATATATATATATATATATATATATATATATATATATATATATGGTCAATTAATTTATGTTGGAGGAGCCAGGAGAAGAAAATGGGGAAAGAGCAGTGTCTTTAATCAGTGGTGTTGGTAAAACTGGACAGTCCCATGAAAAAAAATGAAGTTGGATTCCTCTCTCACACCATACCAAAAATAAATTCAAAATAGATTAAAGACTTGAATGTAAGACCTGAAACATAACACTCCTAGAAGAAAACATGGGGGAAAAGCTGTTTAACACCAGTCTTGGCAATGACTTTAGATTTGGCACCAAAAGGGAATGTAACAAAAATAAAAATAAACAAATGGGACTACATCAAATAAAAAAGCTTCTGCATGGCAAAGGAAATTGTCAACAAAATGAAAAGGCAATCTACCTAATGGGAGAAAACATTTGCAAACCATGTATTTGGTAAGAGGTTAATATCCAAAATATAAAAAGAAATCATTCAACTCAATAGCAAAACACCAAAAAATCTAATTAAAAAAATGCTCAGAGGAACTGAATAGACATTTTCCCAAAGAAGGCATGCAGATAGCCCATAGGCACCTGAAAAGATGGTCATCATCACTAACCATCAGGGAAATGCAAATCAAAAGCACAATGAGATCTCACCTCACACCTATTAAAATGGCTTTGATGAAAAAGATCAGAGAAAACAAGTGTTGGTGAGTATGTGGAGAAAAGAGAACCCTGTATAATATTGGTGGGAATGTAAATTGGTGTAGCCACTATGGAAAACAATATGGAGGTTCCTCAAAAATTAAAAATAGTACTACCATATGATCCAATCATTCCACTTCTGGGTATATATACAAAGGAAATGAAAACAGTATATCAGAGAGATATATACACTGCCATGTTCATTGCAGCATTATTAACAAAAGCCAAGATATGGAAACAGCCTAAGTGTCCATCAACAGATGAATAGATAAATGAGATGTGGTACATCTATGTAGTGGAATACTGTTCAGCCATGAGAAAGAAGGAAATCCTGCCATTTGAAACAACAGGATGGACCTTGAGGGCTGTATTCTAAGAGAAATAAGCCAGAGAAAGACAAATACTGCACAATATTACTTATATGTGGACTCTTAAAAAAAAGTTAAACTCATAGACACAGAAAGTAAAAGTTTCCAGGGGGCTAGGGGGTGGGGCAAATAGGGAGAGGTTGGTAAAAGGGTACAAACTTTCAGCAATAAGATGAGTGAGGTCTGAGGAGCTAATGTAAAACATGGTGATTGTAGTTGATAACACTGTACGCTGTAGTGTCTAATTGAAATTTGCTAACAGAGTAGAACTTAAATGTTCCCACCAAAAAAAAAAAAGATAAGTGTGTGAGGAGATGGATGTGTTAATTAACTAGATAGAGGAATCCTTTTACAAAGTGTACAAACGTCAAATCACAATTTTGTGTATCAATTATGTATCAATAAAACTGAAACTATAAAAAGAATATATGCGAAGATATATGTAAAATTCTTAGGAAAGTGCCGGGCATGTGGTAAAGTCTCAATAAATGCTATTAGTAGTTGTAGTAAGAGGAGGAGAGGAGGAGAGGAGGAGGAGGAGGAGGAGGAGGAGGAGGAGGAGGAGGAGGAGGAGGAGGAGGAGTGTTTTGGCAAGATAATTCCATTAGAGGGGACAGTAGGTGTGAAGAAGGAGAGAGAAATTCATTAGAAGCATTGTCCAAAAACACACAAGGTAGCTGGTTCTCTCTTGAACCTGTGCAGTGGAAGCAGGTGTGGAGAGGGCACAGACAGTGAGAGCTAACACTGGAAGGACTTGTTCACCAATGGTGGGTTGAAGGCGAGGAGAGGAAACGAGACAATCTCCATTTGGTTCTGGTTTGGATGAATGGGTAGCAAGTGAGGTCACCACTGGAGATCGGGAATACAAGAATAGAAAAGCACATTGAAAAGCAGACATTATAGCCAGATGGAAGTGTTCAGCAGGCTGTCGGTGATACAGGACCGAGGCTCAGGGGAGGGGTCAAGTACCAGAGGCTTTTGCACTTTCTGATCTCTCATAGAGAGGCCAGCTGTCTAGATGAGAAAAGAAGTGTCACTGACCCCACCCCCAGTGCCTCCCTTGGCTCCCTTCTGTAGGACTGTGGGAAATGGCTTCAGTTATTTTGTATGCAGTATCAAACCTAGACCCACCTCAATAGACTGTCAAAAGTTATGGATTTGTCTTTAATCAACAACATGAAATTTTTCTGTGCCAAGATCTTGTCAGAGATTTTTAACCTTGAACTCTTTTCAGCACAATACTTCATCAAAAGCTTGGATGGGAAAAATAGTATGTATGGGATGCCTGAAAAGGTGTACAGCCTATAGATAGTTTATTAGATGTTTTATGTATCACCTATGCACCCATCTGTCCACCTATAAATCTATCATCTATCATCTATTTGTTTTTATTAATCTGGCCATAAGATTTGCTGGGTAACTGGATTGTTTCATATTGGCTCTTAATAGGATTGCGTTTACTGGCCTGTGATTTGGCATTATGCCATCAGCCTGCATTGAGAAATATTGTTAACAACCAAGGGAACTCTGGTTTACTCTTTTATTCACTGTTTTAATATACTGGAGAATCAGAGTCTTTGTATTGCACCAAAGGGAATTTATAAGGACTCTTGGGAAAAAAATCCCTCTCAAACATCAATAACATATTTCCTTTCTTGACATGGTGAATTGGGCAGCTGATGATGTTTCCTTCTGTGCACTGATCACTGGGAAGCTCAGAGTAAAATATATGGTCCTCAATGAAGCATCTGATTATTGTGGTGTGTGCTCATGTACTAACCATACCTCTAGTTTTATTTTCTCTCTCCTATTTTTATTTTCCCTGAAAAACAATTTTTTTTTCAATCGTTCTAGTCTCGTAATGGCACATTGCTTCAGTTCTTGTTTGGAATGAGGAGTATATATGTGTACTGGAGCATGCACACACATACAGAGAATCATATATTTTTTAGTAGCGTTAATGGAGTGATCTGGACAAGTGTATTCTTATTCAAGTGAAGTTGGCTCTTCTATGTGAAATATAAAGCAATGCCTTAATTTCGATCATCCTGGAGCTTTACCTTGATGGCAAAGAGATGTTAAAAAAAGTACAATATGTGATAAAATATGGGCCAGCCCTTTTGCTCATATGCATAGTGTATTAGAAAAAGCTCTGCATTTAAAATCAGAAGATTGGATTTCACCTTTCTTGGTCTGTTACTAGCTGTGAGGTCTTGGACAAGCTGTTTAATCTCTATGGGTTTTGAATTTCTTGGGGAGAGCATGAAAAATCTTTTTCTACTTACCCTTTTTTTTGAGATAAAGAGAGCAAGTATGTGTGAGCAGGTGAGGGGCAGACAGAGAGAGAGAATCTCAAGCAGGCCCCATGCCCAGCACAGAGCCCAATGTGGGGCTCAGTCTCACAACTGTGAGATCATGACCTGAGCTGAAATCAAGAATTGGATGTTTAATCTACTGAGCAACCCAGGCACCCCAACCTATGTTGCTTTTACAGCAAAGGTTAAATTGGGAAAGGCATGAGCTTCTATAAACTGTATAGAGGTATAGGTATGATTGTTATTTAGGCTTTAATTCTACATAGAGTATATTTTAACCTAGTCGAAAGGGTATCCACCTTAGCTTTAGAACAAGAGTCACCAACTCAAATACCAATATGAATGAACAAGGGGAGAGAAAAAGAAGTTTGTGATTCTCAGTAGTTTTATGTCTCATTTTTGAAAGATCCATTAGTAAGACATATTTAACCTATATCTTAAGTTTACGATAGGAAAATGCAACTGACACCCAGCCCTAGTGTGAGGGGTACGTAACAGGATGTGGCAGAAACAGGCCAGCAGGGGAGGGAATGTGCCCTGAGCAGGAGGCAGCTACTATTTAGTGCTTTCTAGTGGTTTCCAGCAGGAGTGGGAGATGGTGTTCACAGATGACTTTTTTCAAGAGAATATAGAAAATTAGATTTTGTGTAAGTTCTCCTGATTTATAATTTTAACAATAATTCAAATTCTAAAAAAATTATATTGTGTAGCCTTGTTCAGGGAAAACCAAACATGATATTCAGTCTTTGGGCTACTAGTTCATGATCTTTGCTCTGAAAAGAATTTTCAAAATTCACCTTGTGTTTGAGGCCACATAGACTCAAGAAAGGATACATTTGTAAGTTGTTTTTAGAAAGTAAGTGTGCATCCATTTTACCACGTGTCACAAAGATTTTTCTCTAGTGAATATTCATTAAAACCTATACATTGTGTTCTAAATATATTGTCTTGTTTCTAAAAGGCACTCTTTAGTGTGAATGCATTATAGAGGCATACATTAAAATGCAAGGCTAATATAGTTGTGAAGTACCAAGGTAGCAATATTTAAAATGAATATTTGTAAATAATGTAAAATTTTGCTTAGTGATGATGTTCTCTGCCTAGTTGTTGATAACATGTTATATATATGGTAGTCCTGGAGGCTGTATGCCACTAACATCAAAGGAACTGTTGACTGTTCACTTTATTATAGTATTCTCTATGGATAGGAGGTCACAAAATATCAGGAAGAAAATAGGATGCAATTTAATTACCTAGATTATATATAAATACAATCAGTCCTCATTACTTGCAGATTTCATGTTTGCAAATTTGCCCCCACTTGCTGAAATTTATTTGTAACCTCAAATGGCACTTTCATGGTCATGCTCAGACATGTGCAGAATGGTGAAAAATTTGGGTCACCTGATATGAATGTTCCCAGCTGAGGTGAAATAAGGCAACATTTTGCCTATTTGTTTCAGCTCTCATAATGTAGACAAATGTCCTTTTCATGGTTATTTTAGTGTCATTTCTTTTCTTTTGCTGCATTTCTAGGCTCTTTTGTTGGCTATTTCACTGTTTAAAATGGCTCCTATGCCTAGTGCTGAAATGCTGTCTAGTGTTCCTAAGTGCAGGAAGGCTGTAATGTGCTTTATGGAGAAAATACATATGCTTGATAAACTTTTGCAGGCGTGAGTTATAACATGACCATGCTGCTCAATGTTAATGAATGAATAATATATATTAAATAAGTTGTCTTTCAACAGAAGCAGATATAAGACAAAGTTATGTATTGATTGGTTGATGAAAATGTGACCAGAGGCTTTCAGGAACCTAACCCTGTCTTTTCTCTAGGAGCGATGATTCAGTATTCATTAAATCAGTGTTAGCAGCAACTTCACAGAACATACCTACTGAAAATAACTACTGTGAATAGACTGTGTATGAAAATATTGAGATAATCGACTATTCTTTCAATAGGTACATACACTTGTAAATACTACTTTAGTATTGAAAGAAGTATCTGACAAATTCAGTAGTAGCTACATAATAAATTATAAGTGAGTTTTTAGTAGAGATATCCTTGTTTGGGCATCATATAATGATAGATAGAAGGGGTACACAAGCACTGGCTGGGACCCTAGCCCACCTGGGTTCTTGTCCTAGCCCTGTTACTGATTAGCTATAAGATCTTGGACATGCTATTTTTACTCTCTTTGGACTTGGTTTTCTCATCATTAAAATAATGAGAAGAGTGCTTATAATTAAGAAGGTCATAACCAATTTGGGGTAACACACTAAAATTGAAACAGTAAGCACATATGAAATGATGTATAATTAAGCGCATAAATGAGGTCCTATTGGGCAGTGGTTTTCAATCTGGATGTGGACAGTAGAGATGTCGTTAGATTTAGCTTGTTAGAATCACAGCAGAATTTTTCAGATTAACTGCATATCACCCCTTCTTCACTTCATACTGCCCTAAAAAAATAAGAATGTGTTCTCACAAAATAAGATTTGGAAATGAGTGTTATATGAGTTTTGAGAAAAGGACCATGGTCTACTTGCTGTCATTCTCAGGATTTGTCCTTCCCAAAGCTTCACTTACATGGTCACACCTCTAAAAGGGTTACTTTTTTGTATTCCTGCCCTTCCTGCAACCAGGTTGTTCAGTGTTTCCTATACATGTTTCTCTTCCTTGACCAAAGTGTATAACAGAATTGGGCATTGAACTTGGAGTAATCAAGGAGTGATTCATATTTAGTGAATACGTACTGAATACTTTCTACTTGTTTTATCAGTTTAAAACCAATTAGAACCTTAGAGACACCTGAGGCTCATAGGGGTTAAATGACAGACAAGTAAATTTTCCAAAGCCATGACTAGAACCTAGGTCTCCCTGGTGTATAGTCCTTTTTTTTTTTTTTTTTTTTTTTTTTTTTTACCGATTGTCCCTATGAATGTAGAAAAGGCTTCATGAAGGAGGCAGGGGTGCTGGTGATGGGGAGGATTTATTGCAAAAGGAGAGATGGGTCTTTCACATTACCTTAAAAATTTTTTTTTAAATTTTATTTCAGTCCAAGTTAGTTAATATATAGTGTAATAATGGAATAGAATTTAGTGATTCATCAGTTACATACAACATCTAGTGCTCATCCCAAGTGCTCTCCTTAATGCCCATCACCCATTTACCCCCCACCCACCCAACACCCCTTCAGCAACTCTCATTTTGTTCTCTATATTTAAAACTCCTTTATGGTTTGCCTCCCTCTCTGTTTTTATCTTATTTTTGCATCCTTTCCCCTATGTTCATCTGTTTTGTTTCTTAAATTCTACAGATGAGTGAAATCATAGGATATTTATCTTTCTCTGACTGACTTATTTTGCTTAGCATAATACACTCTAGTTCCATCCATGTTATTGCAAATGGCAAGATTTCATTCTTTTTGGTTTCTGAGTAATATTCCACTACACACACACACACACACACACACACACACACACACACACCAACCTTCTTTATCCATTCATCAGCTGATGGAAATTTGAGCTCTTTCCAAACTTTGGCTATTGTCAATAGTGCTGCTATAAACATTTGGGTTCATTTGCCCCTTCAAATCAGCATTTCTGTATCCTTTGGATAAATACCTAGCAGTGCAATTGCTGGGTGATAGGGTAGCTCTATTTTTAATTTTTTGATGAACCTCCATACTGTTTTCTAGAGTGGCTGCACCAGTTTGTGTTCCCACCAACAATGCAAAAGAGATCCTCTTTCTATGTATCCTCACCAATATTCGTGTTGCCTGAGTTGTTAATTTTAGCCATTCTGACAGATGTGAGGTATTATCTCATTGTGGTTTTGATTTGTATTTCCATGATGATGAGTGATATGGAGTATTTTTTCATGCGTTGGTTGGCCATCTGGATGTCTTCTTTGGAAAAGTGTCTATTCATGTCTTTTGACCATTTCTTCACTGGATTATTTGTTTTTTGGGTGTTGAGTTTGATGAGTTCTTTATAGATTTTGGATACTGGCCCTTTACCTGATATGTCATTTGCAAATATCTTCTCCCATTCTGTCAGTTGCCTTTTAGTTTTGTTGATTGTTTCCTTTGCAGTGCTGAAGATTTTTATCTTGATGAGGTCCCAACTGTTCATTTTTGCTTTTGTTTCCCTTGCCTCCAGAGACATGCCTAGTAAGAAGTTGCTGCGGCTGAGGTCAAAGAGGTTTTTGCCTGTTTTCTCCTCTAAGATTCTGGTGGTTTCCTGTCTTACATTGAGGTCTTTCATCCATTTTGAGTTTATTTTTGTGTATGGTGTAAGAAAGTGGTCCAGGTTCATTCTTCTGCAGGTCGCTGTCCAGTTTTCCCAACACCACTTGCTGGAGAGACTATCTTTTTTCCATTGGATATTCTTTCCTGCTTTGTCAAAGATGAATTGGCCATACGTTTATGGGTCCATTTCTGGGTTCTGTATTCTGTTACATTGATCTGAGTGTCGTTTTTTTGGCCAGTACCATACTGTCTCGATGACTACAGCTTTGTAATATAGCTTGAAGTCCGGAATTGTGATGCCTTCAGCTTTGGTTTTCTTTGTCAACATTCCTTTGGCTATTTGGGGTCTTTTCTGGTTCCATGCAAATTTTAGAATTGTTTGTTCTATTCTGTGAAGAATGCTGGTATTAATTTGATAGGAATTGCATTGAATATGTAGGTTGCTATGGGTAGTATCCATATTTTAACAATATTTATTCTTCTAATCCATGAACATGGAATATTTTTCCATTTCCTTGTGTCTTCTTCAATTTTTTTTAAACTTAAAAAAATTTTTTTTGATATTTATTTATTTTTGAGAGAGAGACAGGGCATAAGTGGGGAGGGGCAGAGAGAGAAGGAGACAGAATCCGAAGCAGGCTCCAGGCTCTGAGCTGTCAGCACAGAGCCCGATACGGGGCTCACACTCACAGACTGCGAGATCATGACCTGAGCCGAAGTCGGACACTTAACCGACTGAACCACCCGGGCGCTCCTTCAATTATTTTAATGTTTACTTATTTTTGAGAGAGAGAGTGAGAGAGACAGAGTGCAAGAAGGGGAAGGGCAGAGAGACAGGGAGACACAGAATCTGAAACAGGCTCCAGGCTCTGAGCTGTCAGCATGGAGCCTGACACAGGGCACAAACTCAGGAACCAGTGCTCAAACTTATGAACTGCAAGATCATGATCTGAGCTGAAGTCATAAGTTTAACCAACTGAGCCACCAGGTGCCCCCTTCAATTTCTTTCATAAGCTTTCTATAGTTTTCAGTGTATAGATCTTTTGCATCTTTGGTTAATTTATTCCCAGGTATTTTATTATTTTTGGTGCAATTGTAAATGAGATTGATTTCTTGATTTCTACTTCTTTCTACTTCTTCATAGAAATGCCACAGATTTCTGTATGTTGATTTTATATCCTGAGACTTTGCTGAATTCATGCATCAGTTTGTGCTATTTTGGTGGAGACTTTTGGGTTTTCCATCAAGAATATCATGTCATCTGTGAAGAGTGAAAGTTTGACTTCTTCCTTGCCTATTTGAATGCCTTTTATTTCTTTTTGTTGTCTGATTACTGAGGACTTCCAGCCCTATGTTGAACAACAGTGGTGAGCATGGCCATCATTGTTGTGTGCCTTACCTTAGGGGGAAAGCTCTCAGTTTTTCCCCATTGAGGGGTGATATTAGCTGTGGGTCTTTTGTATATGACCTCTATAATGTTGAGATATGTTCCTTCTATCCCTACTTTCTTGAGGGTTTTTATCAAGAAAGGATGCTGTGTTTTGTCAAATGCTTTTTCTGCATCTTTTGAGAGGATCATGGTTTCTTATCCTTTCTTTATTAATGTGATATATCACATTGATTGATTTGAGGATATTGAACCAGCCCTGCAGCCCAGGAATAAATCCCATTTGGATGTGGTGAATGATTCTTGTAATGTATTGTTGGATTTCGTTGGCTAGTATCTTCTTGAGAACTTTTGCATCCAGGTTCATCAGGGAAATCAGTCTGTAGTTCTCCTTCTCAGTGAGGTCTTTGGTTTTGGAATCAAGGTCATGCTGTTTGATCAAATGGCATCTGTTATCTGTTGCCTGTTACCAGGACTAGAAGTCTGACTTCCTGGTAGTCGGCACTTCAGTCAACTGCATCTTAGTATGGGAGTTGCCAAGGAAAGCACAACACAGTCAGGAGGTGATTAGAACAATGCTTTACTCACATAGAGGAGACAGAGCAAGACCAACTCCAGTAGTGGGCATAAGCCCCCACTAGCCAGTGGGTGCTTCCCAGCAGCAGTCAACACAGGGTAATTGACCCCTTTTGTGCTGCCATAGAAAGACTCTGTCTCCTGCCCATAGAGGACACATGTAGCAGTGGTGTTGGACATGTGCCATATGAAGCACATCCTTAAGCAGAATGGAGGAGTGAGCATGCATTGAGACTGAAACAGGGAAAGATATTCCCAGGCAAGGTGATAAGCCCAGTACAAGCCATGAGGGTTCTTTCTGTTTTGGTAAGGCCCAGGCTCAAGGCCCATTCTAATGCAGCTGAGTGGGGTCAAAAGACTGCATGCATGAGACTGCCTTTCCTAACACACATAGAAGTAAATACATCATAAGAACTATACAGTGGAAGTAAGTGTGAGAAAAAAAATTGGGTGAAAAGTCAGACATGAGCTAAATATTTCTATTGTTAAATTATGTGCAGATTGGTCATCACAGAAAGGCTCCGGAATTAGGCAGGGAAGTTCAGGGTCTGTGAGGGAGCCATGCCCCACTTTTGACATGGTTAAATGTGGAGTAGATCTGCCAAAAAATCAGAGTCAGGGTAGGGGGTAGTATGTAACAGCAGAAATAACAATTTTGTATTGAGAATGACTTCCTCCTGAAAGAGTAGAAGATTTTTCCCCCTTTGGATCTTTGCAGACCTTCATTTACATCTCTAGGTGTATCAGAAGAAGGCCTCTTACACCACCTTTAGAATTATTATTATTTTTTAAATGTTTATTTCTTTATCTTGAGAGAGAGAAAGCATGTATGCAAGCAGGGGAGGGGCAGAGAGAGAGGGAAAGAGGAGATCCCAAGCAGGTTCTGCACGGTGAGCACAGAGCTTGATGCGGAGCTGTCTCAGGAACAGTGAGATCATGACCTGAGCCGAAATCAAGAGTCAGACGCTCAACTGACTGAGCTGTCCAGGGGCCCCCACCTTTAGTATTATTTTATGAAACTCCTTAGTGAGTAACTATATGTAAGTGATATTCTTTCATCTTTCTCCCATCAACATCTTTGAAGACCTTGGGTATGACTTGACATTTCAGAAAACACTAGTGATGATAATGGTAAATGTTTGGTGAATTGTGCTTCTGAGGTATCGATCATCATTTGGGAGCTTTTGAGCTAAAATATTCCTCTCAGGGGTAGCACAAAGAAGCAGCAAATTGTTCGAAACAAAATGAAAAAAGAATTAGAAGAGAAAAAACAAAACTCGGTGGAACTCTTTTGGCATAAAACATTGCCCACAGCCATTTGCTCCATATTTTTAACCTGAAAAAAGAAAAAAAAAACCCTCTTATTATTTGTTCTGTAGATGTAACATAGTTATGGGTAGAAAATATTTAATTCTAAATTAAATCCTAGCTTTTTCAGTGTAAGCCTGCACCCTCCAGTTTTATTCTCACATACCACCTTTCCTCTCTTAACAATTCTTTGTGTATTTTATTTTATTATAATTTATTTTTTATATTTATTTATTTTTGAGAGACAGAGAGAGACAGAGCACAAGTGGGGGAGGGGCAAAGAGAGTAGGAGACACAGAATCCGAAGCAGGCTCCAGGATCTGAGCTGTCAGCACAGAGCCTGACACGGGACTTGAACCCACAAACCATGAGCTCATGAGCTGAGCTGAAGTCGGACCCTCAACTGACTGAGCCACCCAGGCGCCCCAGTTCTTCATGTGTTTTAAAGCATTGTATGCCAAAGAGATTTTGATCTCTCATCTTCAAAGATTTATGTATTTTTTGCATGTTTATTCAAATCCCAGAAAGGAAAAATCTAGAGAAGAAAGCCAGTAAAATAAACGAATACTTCTGTTTACTAAACAGCATTTTGTAAAGAAAAACCACAATGGCGATTTTGCTGTTGTATTCAGAACTTGATGCTTTGGGAGTGAAGGAACCATATAAATATAACAAATAGCAACAACAACAACAAAATCAGGGATTTTTTAACTAGGGGGAAAAATCTAGGAAAAAAGTGAGTACTATTCTTTTATCAGAAGTGTTTTACATATATGTATACACACACACACACACATATATATATATACATATATATATACATATATATATTATATATATATGTATATATATGGTATATATAGTTACCATTTCTGGTACCTGTAGATCTCCATTGTTCTCAGCCTTTTGAGGATTTTAATCAATGATTATGAAGCCAAGTCTCTGTCTATGTTTAAGCACCACAGTGAAATCTTTCTATTGTAAGGATGATTTTAATTACTTTAAAATGAGGAAGTATTTAGTGAAATTGACAATACAGCCAGCTAGTTCTTTTTTTAATAGTAGGTTTGGGGCTTTTTGCCTGAATTAACTAGATAACTACGTGTTGTGCAGTTTACTTTATTTCTACACAAAATTTGATTCTTGGTTTATGAGACTACAAACCAAGCACTTGATGTAGTGTATTCAATCAAGGAAGTTGTCAGGTAGTTGGGGTGTGGGAAAGTCTTATTCTTGTAGACCACTCAAAACAATCATCAATCTAGTCCTCCAAGTAGTTGGCATTCTTAACAATTAGAATATAGAGACAATCGAACAACAAGAACATTTGAAAGGGTCTCAGCTTTCTTTATAATCACCAACTATTTCATGTTCACAAGAAAAATAGTCTTTTTTATTGTTCTTATTTTTAAAGGACACCTATAAGGTCAAAAACAAAAGGTACTGATTTTTTTTGTCAAAAGAGACTAATTCTATGTCCCATCATGGTATTTACTAGGCCATGTGACTTTGTTCTAGTTTATCTTACTGTGCTTTCTCTATAAAATAATACTGTTTGGCTTAAATAAAATATAAGCTTAGGGAATTCACAGAACAGAAAAATTAAGGAACAAATATTATAGATCAACACTGGTTTGCCCACTTTTAGTCTGCCAGGTAAGCACAGGTAACTCTTCCCCCAGCACACCTCCATCATTCTTGCTATCATCCCATCAAAGAGAGTTTGTTTTGGCGTCCACACAAGTGGAACTACACTCTGAGAATAACAGATAATCCTTCATATTTGACAAGTTAAGCTTTGTGAAAACTTGTTGCATTACTCTACATTACATTACTCTTTCTCATTTTGACTTGGATGGTGAATATATTGGGAAGGAGTGGCAGCGACCTTGTGACCCCTATTTGGAAACTTCTGGGCTAGGTTATTCTCTCTTCTCTCTCTCTCACCATGTTTGCCTCTATCCCTATAACCTCTATAGTTGTTTGATTTTACGATTCTGTTTTGTTTAAGCATACATTTATAAGCTGGAGAAAAAGGTAGTCTATTACCAGATTTTGATTTTTTGGATATTCCTTTTAAGGACTTTTATCTTATTCATACCTTCTACCAACAGAAAATGGTTTGAGCTGATGTTTCCGGTGAGAAGGAGGGGTACAGAGGTTAAAGACACTGAGCAGGAGCTCTAATTAGTGAGAATGGAATCTGAGTGGGAGAGCCTTTTTTTTAATCCTTTAATTAATATTAGGGGATACAGAGAAAATGGGGCACAGTGGTGAGATTTATGGGTTGGGCAGTCGTAGAAGTCTGGTGGAGGTTTCCCAAGTTGATAAGTATTTGTTGGGAGAACAAATGAATGAATAAATGTTTTTTCTCACATCATTAAGTCCTCCTGATTAAAGTACTTAGGTTAGATTCATGATGTTCTAAAACTATTTTTATTTGGGAAATCATTACAACTTAATGGATTATCTAGTAGAACACATTGAATCACCAAACTGACCATAGAGATTTCTTTTCAGATTTCCACAAAATATTCATAGTGACATTGCCAATAGAGAAAACTACTCTGATTCCAGAATTAAGAGATGATGTATATCATTTTAGGGATGATTTTTTCTGCTTGCAGACTTAAACACTTTTTTTTCTTTTGAAGCTTCTTAAATCCCAGATGAAACTAGCTCTTAGCAGTTGTTCCCTTTTATAGGATTAGTTTTAAAAGAAAATAAAAAGATGTAACATAAAATTAACACCTAAGCTATTTGATTACATATCAGACCATAAATATAAAAGAACTAGCTCTGACTTTCAGAAGATTGTTTTGGGAGTTTTTTCTACTCAGGCTTCTTTTTGCCACTTGTCTCTCACTTACACATTTCCCCCTCAATTTTCTCACTGGGAGTGTGTACAGGGCAAGCAGCCCAGTTTCAGTAATTGTCCTTGCCTGGCTCTTGCCTAATCAACACCAGTCACTCTGGTTTTTGCATACTGACGTGCATTGTAAATGGCCCAGGAGTATCAGAGGGAAAAACCTGGCTTACCAGGTTTAAGCAATGTCAGGTTATAAATTACATCAACCAAAGCCAAAATATTGAAATCTGAGACTCCAAAACCCCATTTTGAGTTTAAAGCTAGTTAGTATGGGTGTATTTTCATTTTTCTGTGTACTGACACACACTAACATTACATTTCTACAAAGGCTGGCATTATAGGATGGATTAGGTGTTCAGGGATAGTAAAGGCAGAAGCTGGGTATTACCCACACATGATAAGTAATTGCCTAATTTGGAATTTCTTTTTTATGGTAGGTCACCTTCTACAATTTAATGGTTCAAATTTAAATTTGATGTATATTCTTTTCATAAATAGCACTCACATTTTCTATTGGTGTTCTTTTTAAATGCTTGCGCATATGTCTAAAGATAAAAGACATAATCTTACACTACCTCTGAATTATTGATGACTTAGTTCATCATGATCTTAGGAAGATAAAATAGGGAAGCAATTTGTGTTTTTATGATTCGGGGGCCTTGGGTGGGAGCATACAGATCATCTTTATTCTAGATATTTCTGAGGTTTTAGTACATTTCCACCATGTTATATTTTAGAGAGAAACTATGCTGCATATGCATCATAAGCGGACTGAGCCAGGAAGAAATTTGCTGAAATGGTTTAACATGACAAGATTTAACTTTACATGGAGTGAAGGAATTTTACAGTGAGGAAAAGTTTGTTTGCTGCTAGCTTTGTTTGCCTCATCATACTGTTAATTTCAAGGGATTCTCTTAATTGACATAATTCGATATGAGTAAATAGTTTATTATTTGTTTCAGCTAATACTGTAATATCTAGTTTATTTAACAGTTAAATCATATAAGCTTCTGAGTAATAACTTATCCTTCTGGCATCCCCATTTTAGTTGGTCCCATTTCTCTGATGTTATCAAAACTGTCTGTATTAAGATATGAAAAATAGTTTCTTGTAAATTTTGTAAAGTTCGTATTCATCTCATCTTGAACACATTTAGGGAGAGTTCACCATATTCTCGTCTTTTGCTAGACTTGGGTTATAGTACATGCTTCCCAGCCCACAGTCAACTGATTAGAAGAAGATGAGAAAATCAGTAATTATCGTACATTGTCTATTATGATAAACCAAGCAGAGGGCATTATGGGACTGCTCAAGGTATATACTTACTTTCTGATAATAAATAGAGCATAGTATTGGTAGAGTTTATCCACCTCAGATAAATAAGCCTTTAAATTTTATAGTTGACAGTAAACTCAGCAGTTTGAAAGCAAGATTTAGGCAGGGAAAATCCAATTTGATTTGGAAATGTGAATTGGACATATCTAGTGCAAATCAAAGAAATCAGAGAATTACTAAAAAAGATACTGAGATGCATTGAACCCATTTTTCTTCTCCATGTTGATAATGCAGACCTCTTTGAAGTGGGTGTCATGTAATGTTTTAAAAGGAAGAAAATGGAACTTATCAAAGAACATTGATTCCTTTGGTTTTTAAGGATATTTCTAGCTTGTTCCAATTTTGTTTTACTACTGTATTACAGGTTGCATTGGTAGATGGTAGAATCATGTATCTTCATTTTAAAGAAGAATAAGTGGTGAAAGTAGAACATTTTCTTTGATTATTGTTCATCCCATTTAGATGGAAAAAAAAGGTGGTTTTTTTTTTTTTTTCTGGTTTGCACTGTAAAATGACTTATTTTATCCTATGTCAGCTCCTTCAGAGAGGATAAGGATGTCTTGGGGATTGGTCCCCGAAGGACTCGCTTGTCCCGGATTCTGCCAGTTTGTTCTCATCAATATTCAAGAACACTGGTATGACAGGAGGGGGGCGGGGGCAGAACCATGGGAAACATAAGGGAAGCAGAGAGATGAAAGTAGGACTCCAGAAAAGATAAATGGTTTTGCTGTCAGTGCAGTGTAATGAAAACGAAATCAGTGTAGGCAGCGCCCATTTCCCACATCATGCCTAGCCCCAAACACTGCTTTAAATAAAACATATTTCTTTTATTTCCCATTTCTTGCTTGCTAACTTAAAGATAAATGACTTGCTTGCAAGTGCAGTGAAAAGGAAATAAAATCAGTAACAGGCAGTGCCCAAAATGCCCCAGCTGCTTAACGGTCTGGCCTTGAGCAATACACAGTTTTTATGGAAAAGTTTTACTGTTCGCTGTTAAGGAAACAAAAGCAACTCGCCCCAACCCCCGCCCCCAGCTCTAAAAATAAATAAATAAATAAATAAATGAAATAAAAGCAAAGAAAAATAGAACTCCAAAATCAACGCTCAAAAAAGCCAAAGCAACTGGGAGTCATGCACGTAGTTGGTTCCTGTGGCTACCGCGACAGGAACTGTGCAAGGCCGAACGTCCCCCACCGGAGCTTCGCGCAAAGTGCTTGGCCTCCATGGCTGCTCTCCTGCTTTCCTGCGATGGGAGAGCTCGCAGTCATGCCCCTGCAGCGGGGGGTCAGCGCTGGTAATTAGGACCAGGGGTGTTTCTGGGTAGGCAATTGGAAAAGCAATTAAATAGTTTGTGAGCAGCCGTTTGGGGCACTCTCAAAGGCTGGCAATTAGGCAGCTCCCTAACGGACGCAACTAGGCAGTGGGACACACGGGGCAGGACAGTTAGCGTTTGGAAGTAGAGTAAAGGCACTTTTGTAGCAAAAATAATAGGGGCCATCTAGTGAGAATCTCTTCCTGTCCCTGACACTAAGCTCAGGTCGTTTACATCTCCAGTTTTTTTAACCTTTAGAATAGCGCTTCTCAAACTTAGCATCTGATTCCCCAGGGCTTGTTAAAAACTGATTGCTGGGCCCCACTCCAGGAATTCAAATTCAGAAGTCTAGGGTGGGACCTGAATTTGTTTGCATTTGTAACAAGTTCCCAGGTGATATTGCTGCTGGTCCTGAGAACCACTGCCTATGTAAAACCCTCGGTGGTAATGGTCACAATGGCAAACTTTGAGCACCTACTATGTGCCAGGTGCTTTGCTCAGCAGTTTACATCTGTTATCTCATTTCACTTTTACAAAAAGTTTCTAGGATATCATTTATCCCCCCTTATATTTTATTTTTTTTAAAGTTTATTTACTTTTGATTGAGGACTTTTTAAAAAAAAATTTTAATCTTTATTTTTGAGAGAGACGCAGAGTGTGAGCAGGGGAGTAGCAGAGAGAGAGGGAGACACAGAATCTGAAGCAGGCTCCAGGCCCTGAGCTGTCAGCACTGAGCCCGGCGTGGGGCCCGAACCCACGAACCATGAGATCATGACCTGAGCTGAAGTCGGATGCTCTACCTACTGAGCCACCCAGGCGTCCCTAAAGTTTATTTATTTTACTTTATTTTATTTTATTTTATTTTATTTTATTTTATTTTATTTTATTTTATTTTATTATTTTATTTTATTTTATTTTATTTTATTTTATTTTATTTTATTTTATTTTATTTAGTGTTTATTTATTTTTGAGAGAAGACAGAGTGTGGGCGGGAGAGGAGCAGAGAGAGAGGGAGACACAGAATCCAAAGCAGGCTCCAGACTCCGAGCTGTCAGTACAGAGTCCGACGTGGGGCTGGAACTCATGAACCGTGAGACCATGACCTGAGCTGAAGTCGGATGCTTACCGACTGAGCCACCCAGGTGCCCCTAAAGTTTATTTATTTTAATAGAGAGAGAGAAAGAGAGAGAGCAAGAGAGCGAGCGAGCACGGGACAGCTGAGAGAGTTATGACATCACTAGTTATGTCTATGGCTTTGGCCAGTTGTCTGGCTTGTGGGAGCCCAATGCTGACCATTTACAGGGGGTTAGGGGGCACCTGGGTGGCTCAGTCAGTTAAACGTCCGACTCTTGATTTCGACTCAGGTCATGATTCCAGGGTTGTGGGTTCGAGCTCCACTTTAGGCTCCATGCTCAGCATGGAGCCTGCTTAAGGTTCTCTCCCTTTGCCCCTCTCCCTCAACTCATGCTCTCTCTCTCTCTCTCTTTCAAAAATAATAATAAAAAAACAACTTAAAAAATGATTTGACTATATGAGAGAAAAACTGAGTTGAGATGAATGCACTCCTCTGTATTCTTTTCTTCTTCTTTAATTATGCCTCTTCCATGGCTAATTATTCATTCCAAAGATTTTTTTTTGAGCATTTACTATGTGCTGGAGAGCAGGCCAACCACTGGGCCAGAGTGAGGCATAAAAGACTGACAGAGACACTGCACTGGGAGACCTTCTAGTATAGCCCCTTGCTACTCAATGCTCTGGCAGCATCAGCATTAGGCTTCATCTGGGAGCTTGTTAGAAATACAGGGACTCAGCCCCAGCCTGGATCTATTGAGTTAGAATCTGTATTTAAGAATCTGTATTGAGTCAGAATCTTTATAATTGCCCAGAAATTTATACATACATTAAGGTTTTAGAGGCACTGAACAACTCAGCTTTTCACACTTTCTTTTCTATTCTCATTCACTGAAATTATTGTCCATGAAAGACAGTCTGAACTAGGAGAAGATGAATACATTTCCTAGAATGAACAAAGTAAATAGGAACATATAAAAATATGAAGTCCCTGACTAGTGGTCATCAGGTGCTTGATTAAATGTCTCTGGTAATAGGGAGGATGTTCATTACCTTTTTATTGCTTCTTCAACTTCTGCCTCAGGGCCAAGCACTTTGGTGGTACCCAGTGAGGACTGATGGACTGTTCAAATGATGAGAAATGAATCAAAATTAAATAAGAAAATATAGGTTATTTCTGAGTATTTACCAATATGTATTAGTGTCTTAATACGAGATCTAAAGCTAGGATAAAAATTGTAAGGAAAGCTACTTTTAACAGTTTGAAAGTTGTCTGAATTGAGAAATGCTAAAAATTTGGCATTTGGAATAGAAGAGCGAGGTAATCCAGGTGAAAATAATTGAGGTCTAGTTTTAGAAAAGAAGGTGGTTTAGGGAGATATTGTGACGAATTTGTGACAGTAGTGGGATTAAAATAATAGTTCTGCACTACTGAAGATTTCTTGTTTCGTGCATTAAAAATGGATGGACATGGGCTGAAGGGACCCAGTAGGTGGAAATTCACAAACCTCAATGATTAGGTATATATTAGATCAGGAATGCATGACTCTGTCATTAGTAAATCTTATCTGATCCTCTTGGCTATGTAGCTTGGATCAACTTCTGAAGATAGACCTGGGGACAAAAATATCAACACCACCAGACTAGTCAGTGATTTGGATTTGAGGCTGAGGTGAAGTGTTACTTTGAACCTTGGTCATCGGTATATTTTTTTCCTGGGAGTGGATAGACTTTTTATTGGAAATCTTGTTCCTCAAGAAACATAGGTTATTTAAAAAAACATTATTACACTGGATAATTCAAATTTAAGTGACGGTGCATGGAGAGAAGTGATGTTTTATGATCCAGATATTTGGGGATTAAAGTCAACCTTTGATTTTCTATAGCTAGTGACATGGTATAATTTTAAGTTTATTGAGAGTCCTCTGAGTGACTTTTCTAATTACCCTCTCTTCTTTTAATTCTTTTAAAGTGGAAAGAGAAGAGCACCAGTGGCTTCTACTGTTAGAATTGTATTTCAAGGGGCACGGTGTAAAATAATAACATTATAGTGCTCACAGAGAGCAAAAATCTCTGTGTAATATATTGTTCAGCAAATCATTCATCATCATAATTGCCATACTCGACACTTTGCTCATTTGTAGATTTTTCCTTTCTCGCCAGAAATTTTCTTCAGTAAAAATGATTTAAAGAGTAGCTATAGGGTTCAATCCTATCTTTCATGATAGATCAGGGACAAGAACAGTGTATTTTCCAAATCTGCTTCCACTCGAATTCAGTTTATTATGATTGCACATTCCTCAGGAGCTTGCCAATCATAGAGCATTTTCTTTATATTCTCTTGGGGGCGAATTCCATGTTCTGTCAAGAGATTTAAGGAAGTAGACCCTGTTACTGCTGCTTGGCCCTTAAATGCCATTTTGTATCCATTTTAGGGAGACTCATTCTTTGAGCCATGGAAGTGAAGTTCAAATGAACCAGTGGGCACACATACGTAATCTTAGAAATTACTTTGGCACATAAGCATCTTTTATTTCAGTCTTTTCTTTGGTGGGCCAGAGAAATAAAGAAGACAGGAATTAAAACAAGTGACTTGGCACCAAAGACTAGACTACGCTGGGTGGGGTATGCTTCCCCTGTCTTCTGCCAACCACCTCCCTGTACACAGACCACACCTACTGGAGTATGAACAACCAGAAGGCAGGGACGGTGCCAGAATCATGTAGGCTTGTCCCATAGCGCTTCATGTATAGGAATTGTAAGATAAACATCTTTCAAATTGGGCTTATTGAATAAAAAATGTAGTAAAACATTTCCTGGAGACTGTGCCAGCAATTCAGAATATTCTGTTTTATATTTCCTGTGGTAATATTTTTAAGCCAAAAATTGGAGACAGTTCTTTGATGAGTGGGCAGAATATTTGAAATCAGATCTGCCTTGAAAAACCTAGGGTGTATGATTGCCATATCTGTATTTCTGTTAAAGAATAGGTTCATGAGCAATTATTTCAAAAATGCTTAGTGAGCAAGTGGGATAATACGTTTAAAATCTTAAAAAAATTAAAATGTGTAAATTCAATGTGATATTCCTTAGACATAAGCACATCTAGAGTAGTCAGGAATGGAGCATTTATGTGGGGTGGGAGGAAAAGCATTTATGGTGAAGCTGGAGGTGGAGTTTATTTTAGGTGCTAGTAACAGTGAAAAAGAATTCTGGCATTTATTAAGAATCTACATTTGTTATCTCTTCTAAAACCCTGTAGGCAGGTTTTTTTCCCCTGAACTTTATTTGGAAATTATCAACAAATATTAATGTGTATATTTAAAGTGTCTAATGCGATGATTTGATATACATATATATTGTGGAATGATTACCAAGGGTATTTGGGTTTTTTTTTTTTTTGGTATTTTCTAATTTTTACTATTATTATGTTTAATTGTGCTAAAACACACATAACATAAGCTTTATCATCTTAATCAGTTTTAAGTGTACAACTCAGTGGCATTAAGCACATTCACATTGTTTTCTAACCATTCCCACCATCTGTCTCCAGAACTTTTATCATCTTGCAAAACTGAACCTTTGTACCCATTAGACAGTAACTCCCATTTCTCCCTCCCCTCAGTCCCTGGCAACTACCATTATACATCTTTCTCTGAATTTGACGACTCTAAGTACCTCGTACAAGTGGAATCATGCTGTATTTGTTATTTTGTGACTGGATTATTTCACTTAACATAACGTTTCCATCCATAATGTAGCATGTGTGAGAATTTCCTAAGGCTAAAGAATATTCCATTGTGTAGATATGCCATACCTTATTTCTCCATTTCTCCATGAATGGACATTTGGATTGCCTTCCTCTTTTGGCTATTGAGCATAACGATGCTATGAAGATGGGTGTTCAAATACCTGTTCAAGTCCCTGCTTTCAGTTCTTTTGGGTATATACCCAGGGATGAATTGCTCGATCATATCGTAATTGTATTTTTAATTTCTTGAGGAACCTCCATACTGTTTCCCACAGTGGCTCCGTTTTACAGTCCCACCACCAGTGCACAAGGGTTCCAATTTTTCCACATCCTCGCTAATACTTTCTCCCCCCCCTGTTTTGTTGTTATTGCTGTTTTTAATAGCCATCCTGACAAGTGTGAGAAGGTATCTCATTGTGGCTTTGATTTGCATTTCCCTAAAGACCAGTGATCTTGAGTATCTTTTCAAGTTCTTATTGGCCATTGATGTATCTTCTTTGGAGAAATTCAAAAGACTATTTAAGTCCTTTGCCTATTTTTGAATAGGGCTGTGTGTTCTTTATTGTTGTATAGTTGTAGAAGCTCTTTATATATTCTGGATACTAATCTCTTATCAGATATATGATTTCCAAAGAGTGGGTTGTTTTTTCATTCTTTCATTCAAAGGACGTTTGATAGTATCCTTTGATGTACGGAAGGGTTTTTTGTTTGTTTCTGTTTTGGATATAGTCCCATTTATCTATTTTTTTATTTTATTGTCTTTTGGCACTCCTATTCAAGAAATCATTGCCAAATCCAACATCATGAAGCTTTGCCCCTATGTCTTCTTCGAAGAGGTTTATAGTTTAACTCTTAACATTCTGGTCTTTTATTTATGTGGAGTTAATTGTGGTCTATTGTCTTATTATGCTTGTTTTACTACTGGGAAACTGAAGCTCAGAAGAGGCTATTTGACCCCAAAGTCCGTGCTTTTCTACTCCACGCTCTCTTGTGTTGAAGCACTGTAAAATCTCATAGACCAACCCAAGAAAGTCAGCAGCTCATAGGATCTCTCTTAATCCTCAGAATATCCATATTAATTATCTATAAATGACTGTCATGGGAATTTCCTGGGTACTCTTTTCAGATGTTTAGTTGCACTAATGTCCTTTCAGACTCTGATCAAAGGATTGGCCTTTTTAGGAAGCTTGCCTGTGCTGGAACCCCCGGGCTAGGTTAGGTGCCTATGGCATGTTGCCATATTGTGTTTTAGTTATCTCTGTGTGTGTCTGCTACACCAAGAGTCTCTGAGCTCCTAGCCCCTTGCTACTCAGAATGTAGCCTGTAGACCAGCAGCACCAACACTGGCTGTAATCATGATAATAATGCAGACTCTCAGGCTCCACTCCAGACCTATTAAATCAGAAATCTGCTTTTAAGGAAACCCCCAAATGATTTGTTTGCCCTTGGATTGAGAAGCACTCTCCTAGAACATGGTGAGCATTCATTATTTGAGCAAATAGATGCAACAATAAGTGATGTTTAAAATGCATGTAGCTCAGTTCTGTGCTTGAGTTTTAAACGAGTGTGGATGCTCAGACTTACTGGAGTGTAGAAGTGTGTGCTGAGAGAGGTCCTATCCTTTTGCTGCTGCACCTGCTCTTTATTGGCAGGCTGCATGGCTGGAGGGAAAGAGAAAGAATCAGGCTCCTCATGCAGGATAGACTAGCTACAGGCACCTACCTGTCTAGATGCTCTGCCCAATATATCCCAGGCAAAAGCAAACGACTCTCAGTACCATGTTTTGATGCCAAAAGAAAGGAAGGGAAAAGTAAATCTAAAACTTCATTTTTAGACTTCCTTCAGAGACAACGCATAGTTCTCCTTAATTATTTATGGTGTTACCTTGGTGGTATTTATAGATTATGATCAGGTTCCCTCCTTGAAGCTCATTCTCTAGACTGTATAAATTTAGTCTCCCCGAGTGTGTCTCATATGTCTTTTCCTCTGAGCCAAGCCTGAAATGCATTCTATTCCCCTTTGCTTACTCTGTGATTTATCTGCATTATTCCTAAACTGCTGGAGTTAGAAGACTTCCTGCTTATGGTCTTTGGCTGGTTTAGATTCACCGCTGCCTCCCTGGTTTCACATGCTGTTCCTAATATGCATAGCTGAGAGTTGCACTGGGATTATTATTATTTTTTTTTATTGTCAGCCCGGTGCAAACATTTCAATGTAGTATAGTGGATAAATACTACTGCATGGACTTGGCTGTACTTAAGCATGGTGCTAACAGCTCTTTTAGGTAGGAACTTGAGATCTGTGAAAACATATCAACAATATCAAATAAATCCTCAAACAGATCCTGGAAAAAAAAACTTGTAGAAATTTCAGATTGGTAGGAATTTTCTGCTAATTGGAACTTGTAAATATGTTTCAGATGACTTTTTAAACAAATGTCACTGTGCTGCTTATGTTTTCACACAGAGTATTGGAAAGGAATGTGTTTTCTCTTTCTTGGCTAAACTTATTTATTAGATTGATGCCAAGCTTTTCCTCTGAAGCTTTTTATTGCCAGTTTGGGGCTTTATTCCACCCTCCCACCTCAGGCAAAAATCCTATTGTTTTTCTAACTAAGGATGGTGGTGATTGCTTTTCTGCGTGGGAGTTGTTACACCAAAGATCACAGTTTATTGTGTAGATAGAATGTGACTTCTCCAATTGGGTATTTCCTACTTGTAGTAACACTTACCTGGTAAATTTTGAATGATTCAAGGATGCTGAAGAAATAGATGCTTAACAGCTAAATTGGCCTTCTGAGTTTGGAACTATTGAAAGTAGCGGAAAGTATATTTGAGCATCAGTGTATGAAGGTAACAGAAGTACTGGGTCAGGAGTTAGGTATAGGTTCTAGCTTTGGATCTACCATGTGCTAGTCATAGGATCTTGCCCAAGTCACTTGTTTATACAGAGGGTAAAATTCTGCTTCATAATACTCTAAGGAGGATTGAGTGGTTGATGTATGTAAAGCCTTTGGCAAACGATGATGTGCCATAAACATATCAAGTAGCAGATGATGAAGATGCTGTTTTTGTTTACGGTAATGAAACTTATGTCCCATGAGGAAGACATATTCTAAATGAATTTGGTGAGCATACAACATATCTTGAGAAAGAGATACTAACAAAAGGAGACTATGAATATACGACTTTTTTCTCTCCAAGAATTACAGGATTTAATAATCAACATAATTTGAGTTCTTTAAAGAGGAAACAAAGTTTAAACATTTTTTTTCTTTTAAAATTGGCCTTACACTTATTCATAATATCTAAAACCTGAAA
Organism: Felis catus; assembly: GCF_018350175.1. NCBI lineage: Eukaryota > Metazoa > Chordata > Mammalia > Carnivora > Felidae > Felis > Felis catus. The sequence goes on from NC_058374.1 coordinate 96,736,709, forward strand.
TCAGTCAAGATGTCCTTCGGTAGATGAATAGATGACCTCCAGACAATGCAATATTATTTGGTGTTGAAAAGAAATGAGTTATCTAGCCATGAAAAGACATGGAGGAATTTTCAATGCATATTGCTAAGTGAAAGAAGCCAATCTGAAAAGACTGTAGACTGTATGATACCAATTATATGGCATTCTGGAAAAGAAAAACTATGGAGACAATAAAAAGATCAGTGGCTGCCAGGGATTAGGGGGTGGGGGTGGTAAAGAGAGCTAAATAGGCAAAGCAGAGAGGACTTTTAGGGCACTGGAAATAATCTATGCTATTAGAGTGATGCATGTATATCATTATACATTTGTCCAAATCCATAGAATGCACACCAGGAATGAACTCTAGGGTAAACTATGGCATTGGGTGAAAAAAATTTAGCTTTATATAGAGAGAAAGGATGATATTAAATTGAATGAATTCAGTCTATCTCTGTTTTCAGTAGAATATTTTGGAAAAGAAAATTCTACAAGTAACTTTTCTCTTTTGAGCATTGAGTATTGTGATCGGGTGTATGGCAAATACCTACCATCACACTTTAACTGAACTTCTGATGTGGTTGAACAATCTCCGGTCTAGATGTCCACCTTCTGCATATCTCCTCATTTCCTGAGACACTCCTGTAACGTTTTTAAAAACTTTCACCCTTCTGATGTTTGTACATACTTTTATTCAATTGTCACTAATTATTTTTACCTCCCATTTTGCTGAAATTATTGAAGCTTTTACCTTCAAATTACCTCCTCAGAGTGCCTCAGTATTTTTTTTCTTCTTCGAATCAATACTAGCTTCTTTTATTGTTATCATAACAAATGAAATATCATTCCTTATCTTTAAGACCATTTTGCTCTACATATGCTTTGTCACTCGTACTATGTAAGTTATCTCACACTAGGGGTGCTCCTTGGTGAGGTCATTTAACCTTTTTGGGATCTCATTTACCTCATATCTGAAGAATGTCAGCCTAGAGCTGATGTGTTATTCCAACTTTGTCTTCCTCTCTCTGGCAGGACTTTGCTTCCATAGTTACCATTTTCATGACACTCTTCTATTTCTCCTTTATTGATTTTATCCCCTCTGCCTGGAAACAGACGTCATTATTCATTGGTTTGGTTGTCCATCCATCCATCCATCCCTCCACCTATCCATCCAGCGCTTCAAAACTAATTTTTTTTTCAGTATTTTAAGCATTGAATACTTCCTAATGAACAAGACATTGTCTGTTACTATAATGGATACTGTGCTGCTTGCCCATCCCCTAGTTGCTGAGGATTCCAGCTGCTAAAGGATCATAGTTGACCCCCTCACTGGGAATTTCCCTTGGCCACAGGTATCTTTCTCACTCGAGGTTTATCTCCTTGGAAGTTGAAGACAGAATGGCAGTAGGAGAAGGGGAAAAATAAATAACTTGTTCATGTAAAGAAAGCAAGGTCTTTCTCCTTGCCTCAATTTGTGACAACTCTGAAGAGCCACCTCAGCTCCCTGAGAGCATCCTGCCTCTTTGGATGGATTGAAGGTTCAGGTCCAATTGGTCCAACTGTATTGCAGGTCAGCCTCTCCCTCTGCCCAGTCCTGCCTTTCCTGCTTCCTTACAGATATGTCTTCTGAGAATGCATCCCAAGAGACTTTCTGTATGCAGTTATCCCTCTGAGAGTTGGGTTTTAGAGAAACCAATCTAAGATGCTGCCTTTCAAGGGTCCATACGTTAGTTAGTATAAGAGATTGATAAGAAAATTAATCATTAAAAGTAAATATGGTAAGCACAGTGGTGAAACTGCAGAGTTGTATAAGAATTTGCAGGAAGGATAAAAGACATCTTGCAATATTGGTACCCAGAAAACAATAAGGAATTAAGGATTGATGACGTGTAGAAGTTAGCCATTTAGGTGAAGAGGATAAAAGCAATCCAGGCAGCTGAATGTTTTTTCTAGGAGAGCGTGATATATTTGGGAAACCTTAAATAGAAATGAGCTCTGAGTCAAATGAGGGAAAAGGTAAATGGAGGGAGTGAAAATCACGAATGGCTGTGTGCAGTGGGCATCTATTGTTTTGTTCTTGTCCAGCATCCATTATTATTTCTTCCAGTATTAACACTTTGAGTTGCTGTGAGGAATTATTTTAGTTCAGTTTAGATTTAGCTGCAAGTAATGGAAACCCCACAGATAATAGTGGGGTTAAACTAGAAATGTGTCTGTTTCTCTCGCACATATAAATAATAGAAGGGTAGTCAATCTAGTAATGCTAAGGTGCTTCACAGCAGCAAGAACTCCAGTTTCTGCTATTATTCCGCCAAAGATGGCTTCCATTCCCAAAGCCACTTGATGCCCAAGATGGCTGCTGAACCTATCTTATCCCTTTAGCATTCCAGCCAGAAAAAGGAAGGAAGGGGAGAAAAAAGCATGCCTCCATTTTTAAGGATACTTCCCAGTAGTTGCATACAACTTCCACTTATGCTCCATTGGCCAGAACTTAGTCACATGGTCCCACTATGTTTGGGAGGATAAAAATGTGATATTTATTATAAAAGACTATGTACGAAAAGACTATTTATTATAAAAGACTATTATAAAAGACTATGTACTTTGAAGTAATTCATATATATATATATGAAGTAAATATATATGAAATAAATATATATGAAGTTTATATGTATATAAATATATATATATATATATATATATATATATATATATATATATATGATGAATAGATAGAATATTGTGAATAATTAGCACTCTCTGCCATGAAAACTATTACCTCCCATTGGGTACAGTCTTGTTAGATACCAAGAGGTGGACAGATGACTTAAATCTGCTGGTAATATGCTCTGTCCATGATATTTGAATATCATCTGAGTGACCCAAAGGCTGATGTGTTTGGTATTCTGAAGAGACGATCTATGAGTTCCTGCAACTGGAACCTTCCTTCTTTCTTTCTTTCTTTCTTTCTTTCTTTCTTTCTTTCTTTCTTTCTTTCTTTCCTTCCTTCCTTCCTTCCTTCCTTCCTTCCTTCCTTCCTTCTTTCTTTCTTTCTTTCTTTCTTTCTTTCTTTCTTTCTTTCTTTCTTTCTTTCTTTCTTTCTCTCTCTTTCTTTCTTTCTTTCTTTCTTTCTTTCTTTCTTTCTTTCTCTTTCTTTCTTTCAATATTATTTTTGAGAGAGAGAGAGAGAGAGGCGGAGTGTGAGTGGGGGAGGGGCAGAGAGACAGGAAGACAGAGAATCTGAAGCAGGCTCCAGGCTCTGAGCTGTCAGCACAGAGCCTGATGTGGGGCTCGAACCCACGAACTGTGGATCATGACCTGAGCTGAAGTCGGACACTCAACTGACTGAACCACCAAGGTGCCCCAGTATCTCCTTTTCTCAGCCTATTTAATCAGTCTTTCCTTTGATTTTGTGAGCCCCCCTGTGTCTTCCTTACTTCAAAGTTGTTTCTGTTACTTGCAAAAATTTTCCAACTAGTATACCATATTAACTACATTAAAGGATTTAGACATAATTCTATAGATGAAAGAGTACATTGATGAATTTTAAACAGGATAGGGTGTTATCAGATTTTTGCCTTGGAAACGTTTTTTTAAAACCTTCAGAATTGGATGAATTGGAAGAAGTTAAGATTGGAAACAGAGAGAGTTCTAAAAATAGTGCAGTAATCTAGATGAGAAGCGGTGAGGAGTTGAGCTTAGAGATACCAATAAAGGTGGGGCCAAGATGCAGTATTTAAAAGATATTTGGGGGTGCCTGGGTGGCTCAGTCGGTGAAACATCTGACTTAGGCTCAGGTCATGACCTGAGCCCCTCATGAGCCCCACATCAGGCTCTCTGCTGTCAGCACAGGGCCCACTTTAAATCTTCTGTCCCCCTCTCCCTCTGCCCCTCCCTTGCTTGCGCTCTCTCTCTCTCTCTCTCAGAAATAAGTAAAAATTAAAAAAAAAGAGATATTTGGGAGGTAGAGGCCACAGGATTCAAAAACTGCATATCTATGGGCCAATAATATTCATTAATGTTGAACTTGGTGTTTACAAAGACAGTTCTAAAAGAATCTTCTGAAAACAAATGAAATACAATATTTATTTAAAATCCTGGGCTTGTAACTTATGGGTATATATTCAGCAGGAGAAAATATTTGAAAAAGGTTTCAGAGGTACTAGTCTATAGAAATGGCAAAAGCTACAAAACAGCAGGGAATAGATCAGTGGTAGAAAGGATTGAAATAAAACTCAAGTTATATATCTGATAGAAAGAGGAAGACTTTAAAAACTTCCAAAGTTTTGTGAATGTAGAGCTATCTTCAATAAAATGAAAGCTCATTTAGAGAAAGAGTTGCCAATATTTGGTATTTGTATTTCTGAATTGTTAGTAAGTTTTATTGTTATATTTTGATTCTATTCATTTATTTGCATCATTGTACAGTAACTTAAAGTAAGCTGTGGATGTAACCTTTTTCTTAAATTGGCAAGTACTCTAGAAGTGTGGTGTAAATAAAGTTAAATCTACCAGTACTCCAGACTTGTCTTAGTTTTCAACTAATCGTTTCTTTTTAGATGTGTACTCTAAACTAATTTTTGTGTTTTGTACTCTTGGAGAACAGTATAGGTTTTCAAGAAGAGAGCAGTTTCCTGTATCTACCAAAAATCTAGGAATGCACCTTTTAGTATATTCTATTTCCTAAAGAAAGAAATAGTGAAGACAATATGCTTGGTATAGGTGATTGAGATGTGGAATTAGAAGAATCAATCTTTTTTATTTTCATTAACTGGTGAGGTAAGCAATTATGAATAAAAAGAGCACCATTTGAGCACAATTTATGTATTATATGAGTAGATTTAGCTAAAACCTCTGAGAAAGAGTTAGTTCTATTGTCTTTCTTAATATTAGAGGAAGATGAAGCTGAACATATAGGAATTAGAACATATTCATTGCTTTTCTTTCTTCATTATAGTGGCATTTAATATAGTGGTATGAACATGATTCTCAGATAAAGATTTTTCTTTTATTTTTTGGAACTCAGCCATTATAGCAACTAGGCTTTGGGATATGTCTTAGTCAGTTTGGGCTGCTATAAAAGAATACTGTAGACTGGGTGGCTTAAAAAACAAACATTTATTTCTTATAGTTCTGGAGGCGGGGAAATCCAAGATCAAGGTATTGGCAGATTGGTGAGGGCCCTCTTCCTGGGTTAGAGATGGCAGCCTTCTTGCTATATTCTCATATTGTGGAGAGATAGAGGTAGCTCTCTAGTCTCTTTCTAAAGGCACTAATCCTATCAGGACTATACCTCATCTAAACCTAGTTACCTTCCTAAGCTCTACCTCCAGTATCATCATGTTGGGGGTTAATATTTCAACATATGAATTTGGAGAGGGATACAAGCATGTAGTCCATAACAAGATATTATTTAATTTCTACAATAATGCTAATAATCACAGCCAATGTATTTATTTATTATGTGCCAGACACTATTCCAAGTGCTTTACATAGAATATTCCCAATATCCCACAAGGTAGGTCCTATTACTCTCCATTTTGTTGATAAGGAAAGTGAGGAACAGAGAGGTTATATAACACAGCTAAAAACTGCCAGAATCAGGATTCTAATCCAAGAAGTCAGGCTCCACAATCTATGGTCTTAATCCACGATGCTCTTTAAATAACGTACCCTGAGGATGTCAAGTAGCCCAGAGAAGAAATCAGAGAAAGTGACTTCTCTGTATAAATGTTGCTTTGTAGGGTTAAATGTTAATATTTATATTATTCTTACTATAGTTCATAACAGTCCATATTTTCTTGTCTTCGGCCAGGTGTAAATTAGCAAACTTATTATTTGTTAGTTTATTTTTAATTTTATGTGCCATCTTGCTAACTGTGCCAAGAGTTTATGTTGTCAGTGTCAGTTGTTTGAGAGTTTGTAACTGATGATTGATGGGTACTCTTTTCAATGGATATACTTTTTTGTAGTTTTTGAAGCAAAAAAAAGTAGCATGATTAGTATGACTAGGGATATGGTATAGAGAGACTTAAGGAATCTAAAGAAAGGGTTAAGCTTCCTAAAATAATCTTTTAGCTCGTTGATTCTAAAAGGAGAGAGCCCTTCTCAGGGCTGGGGAGCTGATTACTAATTTATATCTTGGAATAGATCATTCATATTGTATTGCTTTCATTGAAAACTTACCTGGTGGTTGTTATTCTTGTTTGTCGAAACCGGCTTTACGATAGAATCATATTTAATTTCCTTGGACTATATTGATTACTTTTCTTATAATTTGTTGTCATTGGGCTCACTAATATTTGCTTTTCAGTACAAGATTTACTGAGCATATGGCTGGATTAGATGGGCTGCTTTATTAATATTTCAATAATCATTTTATTGGAATTTATTACAAGTTAAACACCGATTGAAGTACATTATTGTTTTTGTAGGAGTAGATAGAGATATTACTTGAGTTCCATTCTGTGAGCATAAACTTTTAGAGCCTCAGTTTTTTCCTTTCTAAAATGGGTATAATAATAGTATCTATCTCCTAGAGTTAAAGTGTGAGGGGATTAAAATGAGATAGACTCTGCAAAGCACCAAGCACAGTGCCTAGCATGTAAGTGCTTAGTAGGCATTGCTACAATAATTATCACATATAGTATCTTATTTAGTCTTTACAACAAGGTGAGATTTATTTATTCTCCCTACTAGGAAATGGAAGTCTGAGGAGCTTAAGTGTCTTATCTAACGCCACATAGCTGATAGGTAATGGACCAAGCACTGGTGCCCATATGATTCATTTATTCATTAATTCAAATCATATTTTCGAGTCCTACTGTGTGCCAGGCCCTGGGTTGGATTCTGGTGGTAAGATGATGGAAATAAAAGAGCATCCCATGCAAGTGAATAATATGAGCAAGGGCTTGTTGGTGAAAACAACATGTTGTGAGAGGTGTGAGAATTGCAGGCAGTCTGGTTACAGCCGGCATGTAAAAGGCCAAGACCATTACAGAAAGTGGTATGGGGTCTGGACTGCTCCTAATACCTGCAAAACTGTGTCAGGGTACAAGCTGAAGCCATGCCCAAAATCCTACCCGTAAGCTCTGACAATCTGCAGTTCTTTTGTCTTCCCACTCCTGGCTTGGTCAAACATCATAGAGGCACTTTGCCTATGGGTGAACACCCCTGCCTGCATGTCTGTTTTCTAAGGGTGCACACCCCAGGTAGCATGATCCACCCTTGGAGGAAGGACCAAAGAAGAGGCCAGTGCTGGCCCTAGTAATGAAGCATTTAACAAGTAGCTTTCTGAGTGTAGTTCCTGCATCCATGGTAGTTGGCAATTTACTTTATGTAAATGGGTAAGATGAAGGTTAAATAATGAAGTAGAACTTCACTGGCTCCTCAGTGACATGAGTGATTTCTTTGCTAAATTATATAATAGCTTGCCTTTTAAAAAATGTTATTTATTTATTTTGGAAGAGAGAGAGAGAAGAGGGACAGAGAGAGAGAGAGGGAAAGAGAATCCCAAGCTGGCTCCATGCTCAACATGGAGGCTTGATCTCACAACCACGAGATCGCGACTGCAGGATCACGACCTGAGTCTGTATCAAGGGTCAGTCACTCAACCAACTGAGCCACCCAGATGATCCTAAATTATATGATAGTTTTTGAGCAGTAGATATGTGATTGTTTTGTGTCTATGTGTGATGGCTAGAGACAGAATACATGTTTAAGTTTACTCTGCATTATTAGCATTTTCTCCATTACTTTCTTTTTTTTTATTAAAAAAAATTTTTTTTTTCAACGTTTATTTATTTTTTTTTGGGACAGAGAGAGACAGAGCATGAACGGGGGAGGGTCAGAGAGAGAGGGAGACACAGAGTTGGAAACAGGCTCCAGGCTCTGAGCCATCAGCCCAGAGCCCGACGCGGGGCTCGAACTCACGGACCGCGAGATTGTGACCTGGCTGAAGTCGGACGCTTAACCGACTGTGCCACCCAGGCGCCCCTCCATTACTTTCTTAAAGAATCAAGAAAACAATATACCCACTCCTGATTTATAGCATTTTCTGATATCTGTGAGATAAACACTCTCACTATGATTTGGGAAGAGACTCAGAGTAACCCACCATAGTAGAGTAGAATCTACCATACAGATAGAATAGACGTAAATAATTTCAAATTCATAAATAATAGCAAAATGATTAGGAAATGAATATTTAATGTTCATGATGTTTGTTTTCAATGTAACTTATTTAAGTTTATGTACTTTATTTTTAATTATGAGCATGTTTAGTATCCAGCTTACAAAATTTTGGAAATTTAACAATGGTCTTTTATGAATGAGTATAAGCCAGATCCAGAACACTACTGTGCTGCTTGGGTATCGAATTCTGGGTTCTTGGGTATCTAATGCATTGCCTAATGGAGTGGGGAAATGGGTGAGCTTTTGGGGAGTATCTTTTCTTAGCCCTTGGGTGGAGAAGAAAAAGAGAGAGGTCCTTCAAAGCTTGGGACCAGTGTGAGGGCCGTGGTCCCTCATCAAAGGACAATTCTGAGGCCAGATCATAGAGTGCCTTTCAGCCTGCCTTTGCTACTTCTCAGTGACAAGTGTTCCTTAGTTGAGTGAATCTATAGCATAAGCATAACACATCTTGATACAGCATCAATTTCACTCAGATGTTTGAAAGAAAAAAAACATTATTTTCTATTAAAGTAAGAATGAATATATCAGGAAGATGTATGTAAATTCGCATTTATTTTTCAAAGCAGATGCCACACAGAACAAATATTATGCTTGAGGTGGGCTTTTTCTATATACCTCTAGAAGATTCTATCATTCCCTTCTGCTATTATGGGCCATTTAGTGGACATTGAGATCTGTTGTAGGGGCCAGCTCCAGAAAACCACTGTCTGGGCTGTTTGAGCATGGGATACTCGGTTCTTGGATATCCCCAACAAAGAATTGATGGGGAACTATGAAATGTTAAGTTTTGAAAAATCTGTGAGGGTAGAGAGGTAGAGACCTTTACTCAGGTCTGCCATTAATGGCTGTGGAAATTGTCTCCTCACAAAAACATTCAGCCAAGAGGGTGGAAATGCAGGCTAAAGTCCAATTGGTGTGCCCTTACCAAGTGTAATTCCTCTGCCCCGATAGAACCAATGGAGTTGTCTGCCCATGTGTTGTAGTTCTAATTATTCCTTTTAGGGGAACATCTGTATGTTAATTCATCCTCCACAAGGGAACACCATTTTGCAATTTGTCTGCCTGGAGGTGGCCTCTCTTTTCTCAAGCACAGGATAGTCCTTGTGCTGGTGTGCTAATGTATATTGCAGCTGTATCCCTTGTTTACCATCGAATGTCCAGTACCTAACTTAGAGCCTGGCATATAGGAAGCACTGAGTAAATACTTGTTGAGTAAATGAATGATGAGGTGCAATGTAAGATTCATATTTCAGATAGATCACTTGCCTTTCAGCAAGTGTGTAGAAGATGATGTATTAGTTTTCTAGAACTGCTGTAACAAAATAGCACAAACTGAGTAGGAAGAAATTTAAACAACAGAAATTTATTGTCTTGTGGTTCTGGAGGCTAGAAGTCTGAGATCAAGGAGTAGGGCAGTGCATCCTTTGTGGTACTAGGGAAGGATCTGTTCCAAGCTTCTCCCTTAGCCTCTGGCAGTTCCTTGGCTTGTGCCAGCATAGCTCCAGTCTCATGCGTCATTCTCCCTGTGTGTGCATCTGTGTCCAAATCCCCCCTTTCTATAAGGACACCAGTAACATTGGATTAGGAGCCCACCTGTTCCAGCATGACTTCATGTTAATTAATTACATCTGCAACAACTTTATTTCCAAGTAAGATCACACTTTGAGGGGTACGATTGTAGCATATGAGTTTTTGAGGGACATAAATACAAAATAGATAGATTCAGAGTGGACAAAACTAGAAGCAAACAGAAAAGTCTAAGTGAGATACTGAAGTCCAAGAATTGAGTGATATGAGTTGAGGTGGAGACACAGATCTTCCATTCTCAAATCAGTAGTATACTTATTCAAAGATGAGGCCATTAAGATTTTTATTGAATATTGTATTCACTATATAACTAATTATCTCAAAATTTTAGTGTCCTGAAAACAACAGCATTTATTATCTCACAGTTTAGCTAGGGCCTTTGGCTCAGAGTACCCCATGAGAATGCCATCAAGGTGTTGGTAGGGGCTACAGTCGTCTCAAGGCTCGACTGGGGTAAGAGCCACCTCCAAGTTACTCGCATTGTTATTGGCAGGATTCAGTTCCCTAGGGGTTGCTGGCACTGGCAGGAGGCTTCCCTCACCCTCAGTTCTTTGTCAGGTGGGTCTGATCATAGGGCATCTCACAACATAAAAGCTGGCTTCATGACAGTGAGTAAATTAGAAGAGCTGGGTAGATACAAGACAGAAATCATAGTCTTCTGTAACCCACTCTCAGAATTGATAGCCCATTATTTTTGCCATATCCTGTGCATTAGCAGCATGTTACCAGGTCATTCAAGGGAAAGCAATTACACAAGGGCATAAATACCAGCAAGCAAAGATCTCTGGGGACTGTCTTAGAGAGTCTATCTACACATAGGCTTTGTTTGTGTGAGTAAAGATTTACACTTGAAGTAGTTGCTCAACTTTTTAAAAGTTTATATGTGCCAGTCATCTTGGAATTTATTACTTTAATCCCATGGAAGTAGGAGAAAGCCTTTGTTTTCTGGTTTAATTCTCAGTGTGTGTCTGCTATGTCCCCCTCTTCTGCATCACTCTGGGCCATTGGTAAAGCAGTCAATCACTGTGGTCCCTGACAGTGGCCCTGATCTTTTCCATGTAGGAGAGCTGCTATGTGACTCAGGTTATGTTTCTCTTTTTTTGGTGTGTGATACTTTCTTTCTTTGTTTCTTAATTTTTTAAGTAGGCTCCACAACCAATGTGGGGCTTGAACTCAAGACCCTCAGATCAAGTTGCATGCTCTACCAACTGAGCCAGCCAGGCACCCATGGTGTGTAATACTTTAAAGAGATTGTTCAAGGAGCCATTTTAAGTCTTAACATATTTAAGTATGTTGGGGTCAAATTTCTCTTATTTCTTCCACTCTTCCTAGTGGAGAGACTAGGATTCTTTTCCAGATTAGATGTTGTTTGGAGCAGTTTCACAATGGAAACAAAAACTTGGAACACTTCACATCAAATTTGTGGTAGCTGATATGATGCTTTCTTAAACTAAAAAAAAAAAAAGAATGCATTTTAGTACACTTCAATTGACATGCATTCTTTTGAGATCTGTATACTCAGAGAAGCATGTTGGTACTTTGATGGATCTGTATTGCCAGCATAATATCAACTGTATAAAGTTTCTGGAATTTTTCGTGACTTTAAATCATTTATTTCTATATTTGTTTTTAGTGGAAAACATTTTGTTTAGTAGAGGTCTTTTTTGCTAATAGATTTTTTCCAGTAGGATATGGTATATGGAAAGTTTGATTTTTTGTTTCCCTATTTCATGGTTAATGGATTTTGCTTTTTCAAGCTGAATTGTATGTCTTTCCCCTCTGACATGTTTCTAGCTTCAGGGAACGTAGTCCCCTCTGGTCCATTAATATTAGCAACCGTCAGTGATGTAATCCTGTTTCATTTCTACTATGGATTTTATACCATAGTTATGACTTCTCATACATAAAGTTGAGTTTAGCTAAGCATGCATTGTTACCATTTTTTCCTATGAATATCTTTGCATTCCTAAAAATGCTAACCATATATATCAGAAATTCATTTGCTCATACAAATATTCTGCAATCATCATGGAAATACATAGTTTTATTTCTAATCTGCCTGACTTTATTTTGTTTTATTGCCGTTATTAGACAAATAGGTGTTCTTTATGCCTCTGAAATTTCTAAGCATTTTATGGCAATCTTGAAAGGAATATACCAGCGATGCTGTTATTAGAGTGACTTTATTTGATGCCTGGGAACAATGAATGCAAACATGGTTCATTTTTTCTTTCCTCGGTTTTAGTAAGAGGATTATTATTATTTTTTTATTATTTTGGCTTGTACACAGATAAATCCCCTTACAGTGTCCTGAGCAATAAGACTCTGTTTACTTGACACTGAGGCCTAATTGTTGAGGATGATAATTTGTGATTATAGCTATTTGCCTGTGCAGCTCTGGTCAAAAAAGGCCTTCCTGTGTGGCTTTGGAGTTGACTTTGGTGTAGAAAAAGAAAAGTCCATGGACTTTGAAGTGAGAAAACCTTGTTTAGATTTTGGCCTATGATTTTCTAAATGTATGACTATAAGTGATAATTTCTTTGAGGCTTACTTTCCCCCTCTGTAAAATGGGAATAGCTCATTACCTCATTTCTCATGCATGGTTGTTGGTTATAAACCAGAGCATGCTTGTTTTTATACAAATCTGAAAGGCAATACAAAAAAATAGAGATACTGGATTCAAGTCTGTCCTGTCATCCTTTTCCTTCAGTTGGTGGAATATACTATTTTCCATACACCATGTACAACTTACTCTATCGTTTAACCTACCCGACAAACATGTATGTAAACATCATTGCATGCTTTCTCCCTCCATGTTCTTGCTGAACATACCCAGTTCTTTAAGTGTGCAGTTAACTGCTTTATGAGTAGTCTTTCATCCTTCAGTATGCTAGGAGATAGAAGATCTCAACTTTTCCCTCTTGAGCGCCCCTCCTTTTGGATGGATGGCCATGCCTGGAGGAAAGTGGGAAACATAACAATGGCGACAGCACTGATGGTGATGATAGCTCTCACACACATCTCTTTGTCTCATGCACTTTATATATCCCAACGTATTATGTACTGTGTAATATAACATAGAACATAACCTATTTGATTTTAATTTTTTATAGGAAACTAAGGCTTGTGTAGGTGGAATAACTTGCCGAAACCATATCTGGTAGTTGGTAGAATATCAGATTGATACCAAAATCTGTGTTTTTAACCAATGCCTGCCTGCGTTGATGTATGGGCCCAGAATTCCAGCAGATGGTTATATGCTAGTTCTACTGGCTAGGTTTAGATCTTCTAGGTATTTAACTACCTTATTGAAATTGCTCATGAGAAATGAGGTTGGATAGAAAAATGGGAGTATATATGTATCCTAAAAGTTGAAACTGGGCATGTTTTCAGAGTATATGAATGGATGTTAACAAATAAATCTAGTAGTCTGTTTTGGAGAGAAAGTGGCAAAAACACACAACATCCATAAGTGGTTATGGCTTAGCAAGAGAGACAAATGTTAATTTGAAAATCACACAAAAGTGAAAGTACTCTGAGGATAGGATCATGGTCAGTGTTTACTATGAGAATTTATAATGAAAGAATCCAAATTTAGCCAAATAAAACTATCCATTTGCAGACAATTAACTGCAAATTTGAATGAAAAATTGAAATTTTGAACATGTTTTTGTCATATACACCTTATTCAACTAATAGAAGATCCAGAGGAAAACATTAGAAATTTTTCTAAATTTCTACAGATTTTGCAGATAAAATGTTTTGTAAACTGGAACAAATCCTTAGAAAAGAATGAAGCCCTGGGAAGTAAGCATCCTATGTGTGATAATCAGACATACTGAAGAAGCAAGCAAAATTAACAATGAAAAGAACTTATGTCCCGCAGAGTTTAATAGGATCATACATTCATCTGGAAAATCAGTTCTGCCATGTTATAGAAGTGTAGGTTATAGAATATCTACAACTAAAACTCTTTTTTATTGTAAATGGCACTGAAACTATTTCTCTAATGGATACGTGAAAAATTCTGCCTGAGTATCCAAACAGTTGTAAGAGTGTAGTTTCTTTTTCATCTGCAGGATGTGACTGACTGGCAGGCATAATAGAGAAAGCAGTACAATGCCTAAAGATTCTTGGAGAAATTATAAAAGAGGCTTTGTTGCCTAGTCTATTCTTACCTATCTCATCCTATTGATTTTGCCTCTTCAATATCTCTAGAGTCGCTGTATTTCTCTTCATCTCCATCACTACCACCTCAGTTGAAGTTACTACTATCTCACTGGGACTATGGAAGCCTTTTCACAACTGGTTTTTACTCTTGCTGCTCCCCCAATTCATTCCCCAAGTTAGAGCCTTCTTTTTTAAAGCCCATCACTGGCTTTCCATTGCACTTACAGAGAAAACACTTAAGATAACCAAGTAGCCAGGCACATCCTGGACTCCACTTTTCTCCTGGCTTTACCTTGCATCTCCTTTAGACCCTCCAGTTTTGCCAGTTGTGGACTCACCACATTCTCTTACACAATAGAATTTTGAACATGCTGTTCCCTTGATCAGCTTAAGTCATCTTCTCCCTACATATATTGGCTCATGGAAGCTTTCTCTAATCTTCCATATTAGGTAAGATTCTTATTTTATAGATTCTCATAGTAACATTGACCATGATCCTGTCCTTCAGAATAATTTCACCTTGGTGTGATTTTAAAATTAACATTCTTCCCTGCTAAGTCAAAACCACTAGGGATATTCAGTTCTCACTCATAGTTCTAACTCCAGAATGTTCATTAAACATAAACTGAATGAATCTGCATATCAGCTTTGGAATTTGTTGGAAAAGAAGAGATTTGGCCAACCTTTTTGTAATTGTGTCCATTTTCCCTACTAAGAATATTACTAATGCAGAAAGAAATATTTTATTGATCACCACAATGTCTTCTCTGTGAATGTGTGAATTCTTATCTACATCACCTAATGTTTCCATTAAAAATAAAAAGCATACAGCAGCATCAGGTATTAGAAAGCCATCTGGGTGGCAGGTATAAGTGATGGTGATTGGCCATCCTTTCTACTTCTTATTTAGCTGTGATACCCCACCCCCATTTTTATATAAGCTACACTCTTTTGAGATGTAGACAATTATTTTTTCTTCACTGATACTTTTAAATCTCTGCTTAAAAATATGATCAGATTAGGGGCGCCTGGGTGGCGCAGTCGGTTAAGCGTCCGACTTCAGCCAGGTCACGATCTCGCGGTCCGGGAGTTCGAGCCCCGCGTCAGGCTCTGGGCTGATGGCTCGGAGCCTGGAGCCTGTTTCCGATTCTGTGTCTCCCTCTCTCTCTGCCCCTCCCCCATTCATGCTCTGTCTCTCTCTGTCCCAAAAACAAATAAACGTTAAAAAAAAAAAAAATTTTTTTAAAAATATGATCAGATCATAAACTTCCTATATAGATCTGAATTGAGCAGTTTACTTGTCACTGTGTTATCAGTTTGTGTTATGTCTTGAGTTGCTAGGAAAATGGTCACAAATTTTGGGGTTCTTCACAAAGATTTCCCTTAAATACTAATTATATCAAGTGTTTGTTAGTGTCCTATTTTGAAATTTTCTGATTTCTCTGTGTGTTTTTATAAATGATTGCTAAGAATTTTATTAAAAGTGGTCTTTTTGAGCCCCGCGTCAGGCTCTGGGCTGATGGCTCAGAGCCTGGAGCCTGTTTCCGATTCTGTGTCTCCCTCTCTCTCTGCCCCTCCCCCGTTCATACTCTGTCTCTCTCTGTCCCAAAAATAAATAAAAGTTGAAAAAAAAATTAAAAAAAAAGTGGTCTTTTAATTGTGATAAGTAGTTTCCTGGGTAATCTTGCAGATAATTATATTGTTTTGGTACCCCATTGTAGGGATTGTTCTAGTTGAATAATGAGTTTGAAATCAAGACAAAGTACTTGTCTTTGATAGGATTTGACAAAATCCATAACTCTTTCTACTGTCTTTCTACTCTTCTAAAAAATTGACCAATAAAAACCACAAATAGGACTGTTTAAATTTTTCACTGTGAAGCAAGGTATTTTCCCCCCTATGATTGTGGGTTGTGTGTTGTTGACTTAGAAAAATGAATATAAATTAAATTTTATTTAAAATTTATTGACCAGATTAAAAATACATTGAGATTCAACATTTTGTTCACAAAAATGACCCAGCAATGCAGTGAGCAGAAAAGCAAACAGTTAGAGTTCTGTAAGACAGAACTGGCATGTTTAATCTCTGATCACTCACTCACTTATTCATTTAAACACATTTGCAGGGGATTAATATCCAGAATATACAAGAAGCCCATGTAAACCATAAAGGAATATATAGAAAATATAGGGGGAAAATGTTAAAGGGTATAAATAACAATTTATAGAAGAGGAAACTTGAATGAAAAATAATAGTAAATAATTATAATAAGTGATTATAATGGCCAACATTTATTGAGCACTTCTTGATGCCAGATTTTTTCTTAGTGCTTAATTTTTTTAATCATTTAATTCCTCATAAGAGAAAGTATTATCCTTAGTTTACAGAAGAAGCAACTGAGTCAGCAATTAATGATATAGTTAGGACTACTTAGATACTAAATGGAAATCTGGCTTCAGATCTCTCATATGTTTATGGATACTCAATATCACTGGTTAGCAGAGAAATATGTATTAAAATAATAATCAAACAATAACTTATAACAATCAGATTTTCAGAAATGTGAAAATCAGATAATATCAAATTCTGGTGAGGATGGGAACATGAAGGAGCCCTCTTGTATTGGTGGGGGCATAGGCTGGTGTGGCCATTTTAGAGGGCAGCTTCCAGCTCTTAGGGACATTGGGTATGCTAATCTTGATGTTCTGGCAGTTGCACTCTTGGGCATGTGCCAGAGAGAAAGTATCAAGTCAATGCATGTGGAGAAATGCACTGGGATGCTTCTTGCCTTGATGTTGGGGATGTGGGGAGTTGAAAGAACCATGGTAGCTTTTTTTTTTTTTTTTTTTAGTTTCAAGTGTTTTTTTTTTTTAATTTTTTTTTTCAACGTTTATTTTTTTGGGACAGAGAGAGACAGAGTATGAACGGGGGAGGGGCAGAGAGAGAGGGAGACACAGAAATCGGAAGCAGGCTCCAGGCTCTGAGTCATCAGCCCAGAGCCTGACGCGGGGCTCGAACTCACGGACCGCGAGATCGTGACCTGGCTGAAGTCGGAGGCTTAACGGACTGCGCCACCCAGGCGCCCCTAGTTTCAAGTTTTTATTAATTAGTTAACATATGGTGTAATATTAGTTTCAGGTGTAGAATTTAGCGACTCATGACTTACATATAACACGGTTTTTTTGGGGGGTGGGAATTTGATACCCTGAAATATTCATAGGATGGTATAATATGGAATGCTCAGAAGAAATTAACTAGACTTTATAGTTAGAAACATGGATAGATCTCAAATTAGTTGAATGAACAAACAGTAAAAAGTAAAAAAAGAGAATGAGGTGATAACATAATACCATATATAAAAAATTAAACATATACACACACTACTTTATGTATTCCTGGATATTCTCATATGTAAAAACAGGTACGATTGGGTGGATGGAAAGCACATATGAGTAGTTATCAATAAGAAGAAAAGAATGGCCTTGAGAATAGGGAATACAAATATAAATAGGGGAAATTGGGGAAACAAAAATAAAAACCAAATATAAAACAGAAGAGGAAATATTCACAGACCACTGATGAAAGTGTGATATGACATAAACTGACATAAACTCAATGCAGGCAGAAATTTAGTTAGTTTTTATTGCTGTATCCCTTTTGCCTGAATCAGTACTTGGGATATAGCAGGTGCTAAGATAAGTGAAATAAGAATGAAGACTGGATGTATAAATTAAGAAGAATGACCAATTCAGTTACATATACCTGGGAATCCATCAAAACTATTGCTCTTCCCCCAATTTCATATTTTATAAGTAAATACATATTACATATAGGCAGTAGGCTGGTTGTTAGAGAAACAAAAATGAATGTATTGTGTTTACTTTTGCCTTCTAGAGGCACATAATCTATTTAGGGAGACTGAGTGTAAAACTATTGGTAATGTCTAGTATGATAAGTACTATGAGATAGGAATTTACAGATTAAGGTGGAAGCATGGAGGGGAAATGCCTGGATATTCATTCATTCATTCATTCATTCATTCATTCATTTGAGACATAGTGATTGAGTTCCTGCTTTATGCCAATTTCTTTTCTAGGTGTAGGGGATACAATGAGGAACTTTCATGGAACTCAGTCTCCATGGGAGGCTGACATTAATCAAATAATCCCAAACAAAAGTGGAAGGCACAAAATTGCTATTGTGCCAAGTGTTCTCTCTGAAAACTTATAAAAAAGAATGAAACAAAACTTTGATCTGAATTTGGATTCCAAGGATGATTTCCATGAAGAAGATATGGGAAATTTGAAGGATCAGTAAAGTTTAATTAGGGAGTCATTGGAGGTATGGTGTAGAGTAGAGGTTGGGGAAGGTGTTCCAGATTAAGTGAATAGCTTATGCATAGCTGTTGAGAGACTGACCACAGAAACCTTATAGCCCTTTTTTTCAGAGAAAATGAAGATTTTAAGATGGAGATAACATTACTGATTTTGCATTCTGAAAAGAGGCTTCTGGCTACATTATGAAGATTGAATTGTAGAGAGGAAGGAAGGGATGTGAGAAGTTGTGAAATTATAGTAGTGCAGGCTAGAGATGGGTTCACTTAAGTGGCCGTGGATAGGGAAAGAAGTGATGGATTGAACATCTATTAAAGAAGTAAGGTTAAAAGGGCTCAAGAGCACCTAGGTGGTCAATTGGTTAAGCATTTGACTCTTGATATATATCAGCTCAGGTCATGGTGAGATTGAGCCCCCGTGTCAGGCTCTGTGTTGGTATTCTCTCTCTCTCTCTCTCTCTCTCTCTCTCTCTCTCTCTCTCTCTGTCTGCCTCTCCCCATCCCCCAAATAAATAAATAAACTTTAAAAGAAAGTTAAAAGGGCTCAGTGATGGATTGGATTTGGGATAATGTGGTGAGGTAAAGGAGAGGTGAAAATGGCTTGAGCAGGATAAATATAAACAAAGCCATATTGGAAACATGGTAAAACTATGAAACACTAAACCCAAGGAAAATATTTAAAAGAAGTTGCACTTGATTTTGTCAGATATATAATAACATTATTGTTACATAAAAGAAAGCCATAATTTTAGAGGTGCATATGGTATGGGTGAAGTGGCATAATATCTGTGATTTCCTTTAAAACATTTCAGTGAAGGAAAAAAAAGAAAGATGAAGTAAATTCTTGATAATTATTGAACCTAGGAGATGGTTATACAGGAGTGCATTATAGTCTTCTCTCCACTTTCTGAAAATTTAAAACTTTTCATGGTTAATAGAACAACCAGAGAGAAAAGAAATATCACCTATTAAGAATGGAATGACACATGGACTTCTCATCAGTGAAAATAGAGTTCCCTACATAGTGTAACATATACTTTCAAAGTGTTGAAAGTTAAAGTCATGGTCTACTTCTAGTCTCACAAATTATTAATTATGAGTAAAGGCAAAATATAGACATTTTCAGACAAAAAGGACTGGTCATTTTCTATTTATAGACCAGTGTGAAAAGACTGACCACAGGATATACCCTAGAAAGAAGGAAATTTAACTTAGAAAAAAAAAAAAACAAACAATGGTGAAGCAAGGAATTGGTAAACCTGTTGGTAAATTTAAATAAGCGTCACCTGTATAATAATAATGACTAACTTTGTTGGTTTTATTTTATTATGTTTTTAATTTTATTTTTTATTTTTTAAAATTTACATCCAAATTAGCATATAGTGAAACAATGATTTCAGGAGTAGATTCCTTAGTGCCCCTTACCCATTTAGCCCATCCCCCCTCCCACGACCCCTCCAGCAACCCTCAGATTGTCCTCCATATTTATGAGTCTCTACTGTTTTGTCCCCCTCCCTGTTTTTATATTATTTTCGCTTCCCTTCCCTTATGTTCATCTGTTTTTTCTCTTAAAGTCCTCATATGAGTGAAGTCATATGATTTTTGTCTTTCTCTGAATAATTTCACTTAGCATAATACCCTCCAGTTCCATCCACATAGTTGCAAATGGCAAGATTTCATTCTTTTTGATCGCCAAGTAATACTCCATTGTATATATATATATATATATATATATATATATATATATATATATACATTTTATTTATCCATTCATCCATCAATGGACATTTGGGCTCTTTCCATACTTTGGCTATTGTTGATAGTGCTGCTATAAACACGGGGATGCATATGTCCCTTTGAAACAGCACACCTGTATCCCGTGGGTAAATTCCTAGTGTGCAGTTGCTGGGTTGTAGGGTAGTTCTATTTTTAATTTTTTGAGGAACCTCCATACTGTTTTCCAGAGTGGCTGCACCAGTTTGCATTCTTACCAGCAGTGCAAAAGGGATCCTCTTTCTCTGCATCCTTGCCAACATCTGTTGTTGCCTGAGTTGTTAATGTTAGCCATTCTGACAGGTGTAAGGTGGTATCTCATTGTGGTTTTCATTTGTATTTCCCTGATGATGAGTGATGTAGAGAATTTTTTCATGTGTCGGTTGGCCATCTGGATGTCTTCCTTGGAGAATTGTCTACTCATGTCTTTTGCCCATTTCTTCACTGGATTATTTGCTTTTGGGTGTTTGATAAGTTCTTTACAGATTTTGGACACTAACTCCTTATCTGATATGTCATTTGCAAATATCATCGGTTGCCTTTTAGTTTTGCTGATTGTTTCCTTCGCTGTGCAGAAGCTTTTTGTTTTGATGAGGTCCTAGTAGTTCACTTTTGCTTTTGTTTCCCTTGCCTCCAGAGATGTGTTGAGTAAGAAGTTGCTGCGGCCAAGATCAAAGAGGTTTTTGCCTACTTTCTCCTTGAGGATTTTGATGGCTTCCTGTCTTACATTGAGGCCTTTTTTCCATTTTGAGTTTATTTTTGTGTATGGTGTAAGAAATTGGTCCAGGTTCATTCATCTGCATGTGGCTGTCCAGTTTTCCCAGCACCACTTGCTGAAGAGACTGTCTTCATTCCGCTAGATATTCTTTCCTGCTTTGTCAAAGATTATTGGCCATACGTTTGTGGGTCCATTTCTGGGTTCTCTATTCTGTTCCATTGATCTGAGTGTCTGTTCTTGTGCCAGTACCATACTGTATTGATGATTACAGCTTTGTAATACAGCTTGAAGTCCGGGATTGTGATGCCTCCTGCTTTGGTTTTCTTTCTCAAGATTGCTTTGGCTATTCAACGTCTTCTCTGGTTCCATACAAATTTTAGGATTATTTATTCTAGCTCTGTGAAGAATGCTGGTGTTACTTTGATAGGGTTTGCATTGAATGTGTAGATTACTTTGGTTAGAATCAACATTTTAACAATATTTGTTTTTCCTATCCAGGAGCCTGGAATCTTTTTCCATTTTTTGTGTCTTCTTCAATTTCTTTCATAAGCTTTCTATAGTTTTCAGTGTATAGGTTTTTCTCCTCTTTGGTTAGATTTATTCCTATGTATTTTATGGTTTTTGGTGCAATTGTAAATGGGATCGATTCCTTGATTTCTCTTCCTGTTGCTTCATTGTTGGTGTATAGAAATGCAACCGATTTCTGTGCATTGATTTTATATCCTGCAACTTTGCTGAATTCATGAATCAATTCTAGCAGTTTTTTTTGGTGGAATCTTTAGGGTTTTCCATATAGAGTATCATGCCATCTGCAAAGAGTGAAAGTTTGACCTCCTCCTGGCCGATTTGGATGCCTTTTATTTCTTTATGTTGTCTTATTGCAGAGGCTAAGACTTCCAATACTATGTTGAATAACAGCGGTGAGAGTGGCCATCCCTGTCTTGTTCCTGACCTTAGGGGGAAAGCTCTCAGTTTTTCCCCATTGAGGATGATATTAGCGTTGCATCGTTCATACGTGGTTTTTATGAGCTCGAGGTATGCTCCTTCTATCCCTACTTTCTTGAGGGCTTTTATCAAGAAAGGATGCTATATTTTGTCAAACGCTTTCTCTGAACTATTGAGAGGATCATGTGGTTCTTGTCCTTTCTTTTATTGATGTGATGAATCACGTTAATTGTTTTGCAGATTTTGAACCAGCCCTGCATCCCAGGTATGAATCCCGCTTGGTCGTGGTTAATATTTTTTTTTAATGTTTGTTGGATCCGGTTGGCTAATATCTTGTTAAGGATTTTTGCATCCATGTTCATCAAGGAAATTGGTCTGTAGTTCTCCTTTTTGTTGGGGTCTCTGTCTGGTTTGGAATTAAGGTAATGTGGCTTTATAGAAAGAGTTGGGAAGTTTTCCTTCCATTTCTATTTTTTGGAACAGCTTCAAGAGAATAGGTGTTAACTCTTCCTTAAATGTTTGGTAGAGTTCCCCTGGAAAGCCATCTGGCCCTGGACTTCTGTTTTTTGGCAGATTTTTTATTACTGGTCTGATTTCCTTACTGGTTATGGTTCTGTTCAAATTTTGTATTTCTTCCTGTTTCAGTTTTGGTAGTGTATATATTTCTAGGAATTTGTCCATTTGTTCCAGATTGCCCATTTTGTTGGCATATAATTGCTCATAATATTCTCTTATGATTGTTTTTATTTCTGCTGTGTTGGTTGTGATCTCTACTCTTCCATTTTTGATTATATTTATTTGGGTCCTTTCCTTTTTCTTTTTGATCAAACTGGCTACAGGTTTATCAATTTTGTTAATTCTTTCAAAGAACCAGCTTCTAATTTCATTGATCTGTTCTACTGTTTTTTGTTTTATTTTATTTTGTTTTTTTTGTTTCGGTAGCACTAATTTCTGCTCTAATCTTTATTATTTCCTGTCTTCTGCTGGTTTTGGGTTTTATTTGCTGTTCTTTGTCCAGCTCCTTAAGGTGTAAGGTTAGGTTGTATATCTGAGGTCTTTCTTCCTTCTTAGGAAGGCCTGGATTGCTATATACTTTCTTCTTATGACTGCCTATGCTGTGTCCCAGAGGTTTTGGGTTGTGGTGTTATCATTTTCATTGACTTCCATATACTTTTTAATTTCCTCTTTAATTGCTTGGTTAGCCCATTCATTCTTTAGTAGGATGTTCTTCAGTCTCCAAGTATTTGTTACCTTTCCAAATTTTTTCTTGTGGTTGATTTCGAGTTTCATAGTGTTGTGGTCTGAAAATATGCATGGTATGATCTCATTCCTTTTGTACTTACTTAGGACTGATTTGTGTCCCAGTATATGGTCTGTTCTGGAGAACATTCCATGTGCACTGGAGAAGAATGTATATTCTGCTGCTTTAGGATGAAATGTTCTGAATATATCTGTTAAGTCCATCTGGTCCAGTGTGTCATTCAAAGCCATTGTTTCCTTGTTAATTTTTTGATGAGATGATCTGTCCATTGCTGTGAGTGGGTTGTTGAAATCTCCTACTATTATGGTATTACTATTGATGAGTTTCTTTATGTTTGTGATTAATTGATTTATATATTTGGGTTCTCTCACATTTGGTGCATAAATGTTTACAATTGTTAGGTCTTCTTGGTCTGTAGACCCCTTGATTATGATGTAATGCCCTTTTGCATCTCTTGATACAGTCTTAATTTTAAAGTTTAGATTGTCTGATATAAGTATGGCTACTCCGGCTTTCTTTTGTTGACTATTAGCATGATAGATGGTTCTCCATCCCCTTATTTTCAATCTGAAGGTGTCTTTAGGTCTAAAGTGGGTCTCTTGTAAACAGCATATAGATGGATCTTGTTAACTTTGCTGGTTTTAAAAATGAGTTGTAACTATAGTGTAATAGGAGAATGAACATTTGTAACAGCTAATATATGTACTAGGTACTTCTCTAAGCCCTTTCCTTATATGACTACTTTAATTCTCATAATTCCCAAGAAATTATTTAAAAAATTTTTATTGTTAACTTTATTTCTCAGATGAGGGAACTGCTGTGGACACATAATCAGTAACTTGCCCATTAAATATTACTAAGAGGTGGAGCAAGGACCCATATCCAGGTCGTCTAGCTTTAGACCTACCTATTCACGTGACAACACACTATACTGAATGTATAGTGTATCAGGTCCTTGTTTTGAAGGCATGTAGAGATATGAATTAACATTAGACTCTGTAAAGTCATTATACATTAGCATTTAAGTGCAACTGCTGAATGATAGATATAAATAGAATATACAATTTCTAAATGAATTAAAGGATAAAATGGAATAAAGAAAACCTGATCAATCTAATAGAAAGCAGGAATGAAGAAAAAGAAGCACAGAATCCAAATATATATATTTGTGTATATATATATATATATATATATACACACACACACATATATATATATATATACATATATATATACACTCACACACACACACATATATTTACACTGAATTTGCTTATTAAAATATGGGTGAGTAAAATTCAGAAAAGAAATAAAATCTGATGCTATGCTTAAGAAAATTCATCTTAAATATAAAGCCCCAAATTCTCCACATAGAAGGAAGAAAGTAATGTTATTTAGTAAGATAGATTTTAAGGCATTAGCATTATTGAGGCTAAAATTATAGAAGGATTTAACCTGGAAGACACAAACCTATATGCAACAAATAATTTTGGCTTAAAATATATGAGGCAAATAAATGGGCAGAACTACAGATGGACCAAGTCCAAGTTAATGGACTTGTGGAAGATTTTAACAGCTTTCTCAGAAACATGAAGCAAAAACCTAACAGATTTAGAAGATTTAGACAATACAAAATTAATCTAACTAGTATATTTAGAATCATATACCTACAGTTTAAAGGTTAAACATTGTTTTCAAGCATCCATATCAGTTATGTACAAAATTCACCAATTACTAGCCTACACAATATCTGAAGTGGTACCAAGAATCAGTATCAAACAGGCCGTGCTTTTGGCAATAAAGTTAGGTTGTGAAAATAAAAAGATAGCCTAAAAATCATGTACATTAGGAAGTTAAATACATATTTCTAAATAACTTATGGGTCAAGTAGGAAGTTATTAAATTTAGAAATTAATGAAAAATGAAAATACCGCTTATTAAACTTCATGGGATGCAATAGAACTATACTTAGAACAGCCTTGAAGGATGTTGTATATAAGGTCATATTTAAAACATGAATTGAAGAGTTCAGAGAAATAAGAGTATAATGAAAGAAATTATCTGACAGTCTTAATTAAGAGAAAGGGAATATATAAACATTATTAGAATGGAAATGACTATAGATAAGGGAGGGATTTTAAAAACAATGTTATGAAGAATTTCATGCTTATGCTTTTTAAATCTTAGATGATATGCATAGTTTTAAGAAAAATATAAATTATCAATAGCCATAGTGATATTGAATCACTAATCAAAAATCTATTCTCTACACAGAAAACTACCAGGTTTATACAGTTTTATAGGTATGTTCCACCAACTATTTGGGAAAAGTTAGATCTTTCTCTCTGTCTATCTGTCTATCTATCTAAGTATAGTTGATACACAATTTTACATTAGTTTCAGATGTACAACATGGTGATTCAGCAACTCTATACATTATGCTATGCTCACAAGTGTAGCCACCATCTGTAACCATACAACACTATTACAATACCATAGCCTATATTCCCTATGCTATGCCTTTTATTCCCATGACTTATTCATTCCAAAACTGAAGACTGTATCTCTAACTTCCCTTCACCCATTCTGCCTATTCTCCCAAGTGCCTCTCCTCTGGCAACCACCAGTTTGTTCTCTGGATTTATAGGTCTGATTCTGCTTTTTAAGTTACATCTTATCTTAAACAAAGAGGAAAAGTTCCCAGCTTGTCTAAGTAGATTGTCTTCTCCCTCTCCCTCTGCCCAGGAAAGCAAACAGTTTAACACTAGAAAATTTATTACTGTAATTTACTGCCTTAACAGAACACAGGAAAGAAGAAGAAACATGTTATCTGAATAGATGTGATGAAAGCATTAGAAAAATCCAACACTATTCATGTTACAATTCTTGGCAAACAATGAATAGAAGGGAATTTCCTTATCTTGCAGCAAGAATTATAGTTGGTAGTGAAACAATAGAAGCATTCCAAATACAGTAAAAAATAAGATAAGGATGCGTTCTTTCACTCTCCTCTTTGGCATTGTTCTATGAATCCTGACTGAAACAAGCCAATGCAAAACAATACAGTAAAACTATTAAAATTAATTCAGAAACTTGGCTTGTTTCCAAGCCATTTTACAAAAATCAGTAAGTGGCTGATATCAAAATAATAGATCAGAAATATGATTTTTCAAATACTATTCACAGTGACAACAAACCATAAGGTATCTAGAAATAAAATCTAATAGAAGATGTGCAAGGCTTTTACCATGAAACTTAAAAGTGGGGTAAAGACTGAAATAATCAAGAGATATTCCATGGGCATGGATGTTAAGATGTAATGTTTGAAGATGTCAAATTAACATGCAAATCTAGTGCAATTTTAGCAAAATCCCCAACAGGATTTTGTGTATAAGTGTGGAAAATCATCCTAAAATTCATATAGAATAATAAGGAAGTTTTGGAAAAGAATAAGATCAGTGTCTTATTAGGCCTCACATTTAGTTGTAGTGATTACACAATGTGCTATTGGCATGATAATTGGCATACTGACCAATAATAGAAATGGTAGAGATTCAAGTATATGTGACTTGGTGTATGCAGAGGGGCATTATAAATCAGTGGGAAAGACAAGGCTCTTCAACTAATATTACTGAGACAATTGATTATCCACATAGGAAAAAAATGAGATCTGTATTTCACATCATTCACACAAATATATTCCACCTGAATTAAAGCTCTGGCTTTGAATAGCAGAAGTTTAAAAACTTTAGAAGAAAATATAAGAAAAATATCTTTTTGACCTTGAGAGCAGTGAAAGACTTCTTTAAAGAGACCCAGAAAAGAAAAACCCTAAAGGGGACATTTTATATTTGACCACATTAAAAGTAAAGCATTCTATTTGATCAGAGACATAGTGTACAAGGCTAGCACAGACTCGGAGAAGATTTGTGCAAATTCTATCCTGGCAAATGACTACTGTCCAGAATATGCAAAGGATGACTTCAGATTATGAGAAAAAAATAAACAATCCATTAGAACAATGGGCAAAGGAACAGGGCAGTTCGCAGAAGAAAATATAATAGGCAGGAAACATATAAAGTGATGTTCGACATTACCATTATCAGGAAGATGCAAATTACAACTAATAATGAGACACCATTTCATACCCATTGATTAACAAACATTTCAAAATGCAAAATTTGATGAAGATGTGGGGAAGCAAACTGTAATACATTGCTGGTGGGATGTAAATTGGCACTCTTTTGAATAGAAGTAAAACAGAACTAAAGGACAAATATAACATGAATTGGAAATATACTGAAGTATGTCATGATGTGGTTAATTCCAGAATGGGAAAAAGGGGGTGTGTTACTTCAAGGGAATTGTAATGTTTTACTTGTTGAAAAATGTCCAAAGAAAATGTGAAAAAAGCACACCAGCATTATTTAAATCTGTTTGGGGTACTAGGATAATG
Source organism: Felis catus (assembly GCF_018350175.1). Taxonomy (NCBI): domain Eukaryota; kingdom Metazoa; phylum Chordata; class Mammalia; order Carnivora; family Felidae; genus Felis; species Felis catus. The sequence goes on from NC_058374.1 coordinate 96,764,160, forward strand.
TATTTTCATACTGTACTTTTCTATATGAGTGGAATATTTTGCAGTTTCTTTAGAGAAAGAGTTGAGATGTTTGAGGACTGAATCAGTGGTTTTCAGGACACTGATAAGTGGCTCTTCTCTTTCCCCCCAGAAATCTGTATGTATCCACATTGCTCACATCCTCACCTACTTCATATTTTAACTCAAATATCACCTTCTCAGTGAGGTTCTCTCTGGCCTTTGACATTTCCTTACTCCCTTCTCTGGTGTGTGTGTGTGTGTGTGTGTGTGTGTGTGTGTGTGTGTGTGTTGAGCTCTTACTATTATTTAACATACATGCTATATATTTGTATTTATCTCACTTACTTAGCTCTCCAGGGTGGGGATTTCTATCTGTTTGGTTCACTTCTATATCCACAGTGCCTAGATGAGGGTCTGGCACCAAATAAATTATCTGTTAAATGAGTGAATGAACAAATGAATTCTGTGTTCTGGTCCTAGATGGGAGAAAGCTACTTGAATCATTGAAAGATACAGGTGAGCAGAGGGGGCAGGCAGGAGTGTGTTTGAACTGGATAGTTGATTTGGAGAGGAAGGTGGCATATGTAAAAGTGAGGTCAGCAGGCACTTGGAAATCAGGGAATGAAAGGACAGATGGGCCAAACCAAATTGGAACTGAATCCAACTGAGCACTGAGCTCCTGTATGTACAAATAGATGTACTTGGCTATCAGTCTTGCTGAAGAAATTTGACCAGTCATAAAATAGATAGCTTAATAAGGAAATTCTCTATATTTATTCTGTGTCATTTAAGAAAGATAACTGCAATTCAATTAACTACAAAAGAAGTACTCTATCTCAGAGAGGGATTAAAAGCTACTGTTTTATCTATAGTCTGTGACGGTATTAAATAACTTTTACCGGTTTCCAAACATTGGACTTGACTCATCTATTGTTTATCATTTATTGTGCAGGGAAGAAAGAAAGATTAGTTGTTAGAGTTAAAAATAATACCAGCCATGTTGAATGTATATTCATTGAAGATTCTGATGTTGAAAGAGATTTAAGGAATAAAGATATATATGTCTTCCTATGTGTGAGGCTTTTGCTAAATATTTCTCTCAAGGCTTGAGGTTTGCTTGCTGTGGAGCTGAATGAACAAAAGGTTGTTCAGGTGACTCTAGGCCAATTGTTCCTCAACTTTAGTATACACGTGATTCAATTGGCAAGTTTATCAAAATGGAGATTTTAGGACTCCTACCGGAGAGAGGTGATTCAGAATTTCTGGGAGTGTGTGGGCCCAGGAATATGAATTTTAAACAGTTACCCCCAGGTCATTCTGATGCAAAGCAGAATGCAACAACAGTTGGAAGAAAATTGCTGTAGATGATTCTAACTTTTACTCAAGTATCCCGCTTTTGTGTGGTGTGTACCAGATATATGCAGTAATGTGTTGGGTGCTTGGTAATAATGTGTGAGCAAAATAAGTGTGCCAACATCAGCAGTTTGAAAGCTGTAAATAATATGCCTGCAACAGAAAGAGCAGCACACAAATAAATACAAGGTGTGTTCCTCCAAGAAGCTGAAAATCTACACAAAAAGGCATATTTACTGGTGGGAAAATTTAAAAAAGTATGAAGTATTAATTTCCTATTACTATTGTAAGGAATTACCGTAAACTTAGTGACTCAACACAAATTTATTTTCTTATTGTCCCAGAGGTTAGAAATTCAAAATGAGTCTTGTGGGACTGAAACCGAAATGTTAGCAGAGCTGGTTCCTTCTGGAGGCTCTAGACGATGACATAGCCCTTGCCTTTCCAGCTTCTAAAACTGTCTTCCTTACGTTCTGGGGTTCATGGCATCCTGAGCTTTCTCTCCATTTCTGCCCTCCTATTGCATTCTCCTTTTCTGTAGTCAAAACTCCCTCTGCCTCCCTCTTACAAGGACATTTGTGATTACATTTAGGACCCACCCAAATAATCCAGGATAATCTTCTCATCTCAGAGTTTTTGATTTAATCACAACTGTGAAGTCCCTTTAGGTAACATTCACAGGTTCTAAGGATTAAGACGTGGTGTCCTGGGGGCCATTATTCAGCCTACCACAGGTGTATTAGAAACATGGGACAACAGCCGCCTGAATATAGCAAAGCTGTGTCCTTTCTCTGAAGTCTCTGTAAGTAAATGGAACTTGTAAGCTCCATAGTGAACTAGTAAATACTGTGCTTAGTATATAAATGTGAAGTGATTTACAAGAAGAGACTATACAGGTTTCCACAGTGCTAATTTCCTTGCCTGAAGGAAAATGTAGTTGGAAGGTGTAATCAATCTATTATAACAGCATTTTAGTGCTGGAACGGACAAGGACCTTCAAAGTTTATTGCCATTTTATGGGAGTCAGCAACATGTTGTTAGTCCCTACTGGGTGAATGGCACTGTATCAGACATGGTAAGGTGAAAGGAGAGATTGGAATGATGGACACATACTTAAAGACTTGTCCTGCTGAGAGATGAGACAAGCTCTTCAAACATAGAGAGTCTATGACCCTGTAGAATAAAGGCCACTAGTCCAAAAGGAACCCTGTATATGTAGCAGACCTGTCTCAGAATCCTTAGGCAAACTCTGTGAAGGTGGAGGGGGCAAAATACAAGCAAGGAAAGGCCATCAGAGCAACTTTATCAGTGACGGTATTCTGGAGTCTCCTTACGACAGTGTCTGATACCAAGTGGAATGGAGTATAAGGTTGGTCTTTGGCCTCTTTAAAGATGTTTTAGTCATTGTTTTCGGAATATCTGTCTTATGGATCTGTGGCATGGATTCCATGGTAAGACTCCCAGAGAGGCTCTAATATTTGTTTCTGTGGTGTGTTCTGTTCAAATGGTACGTTTTGAAGTAGTTGTGGTTTTGCTATTACCATGTACCTCATGCTTCACAGAGTACTGGGATTTTACTACCTATCCATCCCCAATTCTAAATTCTGCTCCTTCCCAGAATGAGTTCTTTCACTATGGTGATAGAGACTGCCTATTAGGCTGTTCTTGCTATAGAAGCTACAGAGCAAACTTTTCACCTGTAATATGCTTTTCTACTCATTAGTCTTCCTTTCTCAACAAGTCTTAAGTTCCATTGCCTAAATTATCCCCCTTTGTCTTTTCCAGTCACATTACTCTGCCACAGACCCTGAAGTGGCTCTCAGTTTCTCAGAGCCACAACCAAGACTCCTCACTCAAGATGTCCAGGCTTCACCAGTGCCCGTCCCCTGGGCCTGGACCACCTGCCTTAGCCAGGCCAGCTCCTGCCCCCGGCCCCTCCTGGCCTCCTCTTTATGTTTATTGGCATGTATGTCTGAGCACTGGTTCCTTGCTTCTGTCAGAATTTTGTGTGTATTTATTTCCCTTTTGCTTTGCCAAAAAAAAAAGTTACTGTCTGAATTGTAAATAAGGCTAATACTCTTGGGCTTTTAGTTTCTTGTTTACAACATCCTTTCCTCTTTGTATCAATATATTTGTCTTCTACATAGTGCTGAAAGCGCCTGCTCCCTTCTCTCTGGCTTGTTCTGTTTTACTGATTTGTATGGTGAACACCCAAAGAAAATTATATTCACATAGGTGAATTAATTCAGCTTTATTGGCGGAGAATTTAGTGACAACCACATTGTCGTTTTGCAGTTGGTAAAGAAAGGGACTGAGTTTTCAGATAGGCGAGAGGAAAAGTGAATTTATTAGTGTTATGATAGTGATACTTTAAAGCCATGCAATAATCACTGTGTCTTCCAAAGTTCCTGATGTACTCCTGCAGTGCGAAATTTTCTCAGGGAAGGACTCTGGCAAACCAGAAGGTTTGTTTGACTTTAATACACTAAATTACAAATGTCAAATCAGAGAAAATGTTACTCGGTTCGTTATTGAACAGGTGCACCACTATTGTAAATGTTTTCTTTTTTTCTTCTTTGCTGTTTGGTATAACTACACACTGTTTCACATAATTATATAGCAGCTACTACAATTCACTTTTAACACAGCAAATAATTAAAACAACCTAGAATAAAGGCTTATACACAGAGAAATTTAGTCTCATTGTCCTTTAAAGTGACTCAATGACTGTAAAAAACCTCTTCAAATTTTTCATCTATAAAATCAGAAGGTACAGCTAACTTCATAGTTATTTTACAGATATTTTGTGAAGATAAATGAGAAAATCTATGAATTATTTCAAATTATTAGAAGAATGTCTCCAGGATTTTTTAGTGTATGATTTTAAAACATTTCTGACAATTGCATATGTTTGCTTACAGGGTTTGCATTATATTACAACTATAAGTGTATTTTTACCTTCCCTTTGAAAATTTAATACAATGAAAGATAAATGTTACATGTAAGAATTTGAATAATTGCTTGCTTTCCTATACTTCCATGCTGCTCTGTCCCTGTTCTGATCAGTCACCATCTCTGTGAAGAGGATTTCTCTGAAGAGCCAGTGTAAATTAGATCCACTTTATTATTTTCAACCGTAAGACTTTGTTGCTGCATTTCCCCACTGGACTGAAAGCTCTTTGAAAAGAGATTATGTCCCTTTTGCTTACCTGTGGACACTCAGCATGTGAACAGTGGCTTGACTGCTAATAGATGCTCATTAAATATTAACTGAATAAATAAATGCCCCGTTGATGAAATCCTTAATCAGTCTTTGATGTTCTTATTATAAATTGCACAGCTATCAGAGACAAAGTCAGTTTAAATTTACCCAAAATACCCTTCCATTGTGAGTCCCTTTCAAAGGATATTCTATCCCAATGATGGCAAATATCTGACACCAGTGCCACTTTTCCTATCCTTAAGAGCACAGATAGCATTTCACAGATCATGGCACTTTCTCCTTCCAGGTGCAGATGTGGTCTCAGAGTTCATCCCTACGTGTCCTCTAAGCAGACACTCTCAGTTGTTAGGAGAATTGAAAAGTCATTGACGTCCCTACTTTTGTGACAAAGGAATTTGAGATAACTGCCTTTATCCCCTTCATTTTTCCCCTTCAATGATTAAAATACCTAAAATCCTATAAAAAGAGGAAACAAATATACTTTAAATATACTGAGTCCTTGAAAGTCTAAGGTAAAGGCCAGTGAGTACAAAAGACACCACCCTTGGAACACCTATTTTGGGCATTCAAGTGTTCTAAGAGACCAAAAATATGTAACTCCTATATCTTAGTTCATTGCTGTGATGTATTATTACACAGGTGGTAACAAAATTTTGAATATTTTTCAAATGCCAACCTCTTATATTCCATTTTGGCTACTAAAGTTATTTCTGTCTAATCACTACCAAGCTCATAGACAGTTATATAGGAAGAAACAAGGAATTCTCAAGAGTAGCAGATGTTAGCTGAGCAGGTGGTACGTATGTATTTCCATCGGAAGTGAAAAATACAAAGGATTAAAGCCTTGAGAATATTAAAGAAAACCTTTCATTATTTTATTCTCAAAATAAGGGGACTAGATGAGAAGAATTGAGGTATACCAATCTCTCAGGTGTAATATATATATATATATATATATATATATATATATATATATATATATATAATGATAAACTATTACCTTTGGGAGGAACTTTGAGCTAAGACCTGGAAAAGTTAACTGACTTTTACAAGTTGACAGAAGTAGTTAGGGAGAAAGCTGTGTTTCACATCCCTGTGTATTCCTAGCATAGTGTCCCTTCCATTGGACTAAATGGGCAGTTTGGTTTATACTTGTTGTTGGACGAAGCTCTGCAGAGGGAAAGAGAAACCCTAGGAAGCGATTTACATTTTTAGAGCTGGGCTCTTATCCTGGAATGTCAGAAAATGCAAATAAGCAGGTGTAATAAAATTACATTTCATTGCTTTTGAGTGGTAACTATATTTATGAAGACTTAGTTTCTATGTTACAATTAAGTAGAACTTTGTTACTCTAACATAAGAAAACAACTGTGATTTTTTTTTTTTGCGCCATAAAATGAATTATTGTACAGCAAACTTCTGACTAACCACACAAGAATTATCCAGTTGGTGAAATATTTTTTTAATGTTTATTTATTTTTGAGAGTGAGAGAGTGACAGAACACAAGCGGGGGAGAAGGAGAGAAAGAGGGAGCCACAGAATCCAAAGCACAGATCCTGATGTGGGGCTCAAACTCACAAACTGTGAGATCATGACCTGAGCCAAAGTCAGATGCTTAACTGAGGCACCCAGGCACCCCAGTTGGTGAAATATTTTGAACTAGTCCCCCCTATTCTCCAACTGGGTCTCATTTGTTCCAACAGAGCACTGGTGTGAGATGGGTGCAGACAAGGTGAATGATTGTCCTTATGTGAGAATGTGACTATAACTGGATTAACTTGGTAACTAAAGGACTTGTTAGATAGAATGTTAGGACTAGTTGAATAAATCCATCCATTTCTCTGCATCCCTACCACCATCTCTCCAGTCCAAACCATAATTATCTTTTATTAGGACTTCTATAATAGTCTAACTCATTTCCTTGTATTTGTTCCTAGTCCCTTCTAACCCATCATCTATACTGCAGTGATGGAATCTGTTTTTTTTTTTTTTTTTTTTTTTTTTGCTTTATGTTTCAGTGACACTTTTCCTTGCCGTAATATTTTTTTGTCTTTTTCTGCCTTTGAAACGAACTCTCAATTATAAAAAATATCAAAGTAGATTAAAAAATTCCAGTTCTTGGCACACTATGAAGTTCACAAGTGAAGACAGATAGCAGCCACATGTGGCAAGAGGTGGGAAGTAATTAAAGTAGTGGTTACAAATGTTCACAGGAAGCTAAAACTGTCCAACAGGTTGTGCCCATATGTTAGCACAGGTTAGAGTAGTCAGTACCTGAGTGTGTGGCCTCAGTGTGTTTGGATTCAGATTGTACAACACAATACAATTTCTTCCAGTTAAGAGTTCTTGGCTTACATCAATCCCAGGTTGGCTGGAGGGCACTGGGATGATATCATCTATTTAACACATCCCACCACCCACCTCCCCTCTGGTAACCATCAATCTGTTCTCTGTAGTTAAGTCTGTTTCTTGGTTTGTCTCTCTCTCTCTCTCTCTCTCTCTCTCTCTCTCTCTCTTTCCCTTTGCTTATTCATTTTGATTCTTAAAAGCACGTATGAGTGAAATTATATGGTATTTGTCTTTCTCTGACTGACTTATTTTGCTTAGCATTATACTCTCTAGTGCCATCCATGTCATTGCAAATGGCAAGATTTGATTCTTTTTGATGGCTGAGTAATTTTCCATTATACACATATGATATATATGATATATACTATCTATATATCTATATCATCTATCTATATCTATGTCATCTATCTATATGTGTATCTATATTGTAGATAATGCTATAAATATCAGGGTACATGTATCCCTTGAATTAGTATTTTTGTATTCTTTGCATAAATACCTAGTGGTGCAATTGCTGGATAGTAGGATAGTTCTATTTTTCACTTTTTGAGGAAAACATACTGTTTTCCAGAGTGGCTGCATTAGTTTGCATTCCCATCAACATTGTAAAAGGGTTACCCTTTCTCCACAACCTCGCCAACACCTATTATTTCTTCTGTTGTTGATTTTATCCATTCTGACAGGTGTGAGGTGACGTCTCATAGGGTTAGTATTTCCTTGATGATGAGTGATGTTGAACATCTTTCATGTGTCTGTTAGCCATCTGTATGTCTTCTTTGGAAAAATGTCTGTGTCTTCTGCCTATGTTTAAATTAGATTATTCATTTTTTCGGATATTGTGTTTTATAGGTTCTTTACATATTTTGGATATTAACCCTTTATCAGATCTGTCAGATATGTCATTTGCACATATTTTCTCCCATTCAATTGGTTGCCTTTTAGTTTTGTTGATTGTTTCCTTCTTTGGGCAGAAGCTTTCTATTTTGATGAAATCCCAATAGTTTATTTTTGCTTTTATTTCCCTTGTATCCAGAAACATATCTAGAAGGAAGTTTCCATGGATGATGTTAAAGAGGTTACTACCTGTGTTATCCTCTAGGATTTTTATGGTTTCCAATCTCACATTCATTCTTTAATCCATGTTGAATTTATTTTTGTGTATAGTATAAGAAAGTGGTCCACTTTCATTCTTTTGCATGTTGCTGTCTAGCGTAGTCTTTTATACTTGTAGGTTCAGTTTGGGGTTTTCTATACTGTTCTGTTGATCCACATGTTTATTTTTGTGCCAGTACCATACTGTTTTGATCACTACAGGTTTGTAATATAATTTGAGGTCCAGAATTGTGATGCCTCCAGCTCCGGTTTTCTTTTTCAGTATTACTTTGGCTATCCAGGGTCTTTTTTGGTTCCATATAAATTTTAGAATTATTTGTTCTAGCTCTGAAAAAAAATTCTGGTCTTATTTTGATAGGGATTGCATTAAAAAGTCCAAAATTGTGATGCCTCCAGCTTTGCCTTTCTTTTTCAAAGTTGCTTTGGTTATTCAGGATCGTTTGTGGTTTAGTACAAATTTTAGGATTGTTATAGCTTTGTGACAAATGATGTTGGTGTTTTGATAGGGATTGCATTAAATTTGTAGATTGTTTTGGGTAGTATAGACATTTTAACAATATTTGTTCTTCCAATCTATGAACACAGAATGTTTGTTCACTTTTTGTATGTGTCATCTTCAATTTCTTTCATCATTGTTTTATAGTTTTCAGAGTGTTTTTTGTTAAAACCTATTTCTGAACATGTCATTTTGTGGCTTAAAATCTTGCCTGTGCCCATAGTATTAAATTAATATCCTATAATTTGGTTTATAGGTCTTTCTTTAATGTGGTTTAAAGTTTCTTTTTACTTCTTTAGTGTCATCTGTTACTATATGTCTCCTCACATTTCTCATTTTGTCTGGGCAGGCTTAAGAAGCAGCTCCCGATTATTCCACCTGGCGTAGGCTACTGATGTGGTCTTTCTGAAATGCAAAAGTAATTTTACCATTTTCTGGCTTAATATTCACCAATTAAATACCATAATTATTATAATAAAGTGCCAATTTTATTATTAATTTTAAAATCATTTATTATTTGGTCAACATTGTTGCCTTAGCACATAATGTTACTTTGGTCTGGGATGTCACTCTCCACTCGGTAGCTTACTACATCCAGCTTATCTTTCAACATGTAGGTGAAACATCCCCTCCCCTGAGAATCTCACAGTGTTATTAAAGGATTCCTATTGTATACTCCCTTAGGACATGCATATACCTGTGAAATTCATTCATTCATCAAAGTTTTATTGAATGTCTACGATGTACAAGGCCTTTGACAAGTAAATTTAACAAAATATTTTTATGTAAAATAATGGCACTTTTATGCAGTTAGATAATAGATAATAGATAATAGATGCAGTTAGATAATAACTAATAGATAAAAATCTTTGTTCTCAAGCAACTTACATTCTTGGAAAAAAGGCAGCAAGAAACAAAATGAATAAGTAAAACATATATTTTGTTAAATGGTGGTAAGTTTTATAGGAAACAATACAGTAAGGAAGGAGGATAGAGAGTCCTGGAGCAGGAGACTCAAATAATAGAAAATCATAAAGAAGAGATATTTGGACAAGTATCTAAAGGAGAAGAGGGAATAAGCCCTGGAGATATCTAAGGGAAAATTCAAAAACCTTTATGGAAGAATCTCTGGAATATGTGAAGAATGCCAAGGAAGCTAGTGTATGAGTTGAGTAAAGTTAATGTGGAGCAAAGTAGTAGAAAATCAGCCGGAGAGGTTCAGAGGGCTAGATTTTTATAGCAATTTTGAGGCCCTTATAAAAACTTGGGCTGTTACTCTGAATGAGATGGCAAGTCACTGGAGGAGGAAAGGCAGAAGACTGATATTCATTTGAAAGGAATGTTTGGTTGCTGTGTAGAGAACAGACTGAAGGGAGTGGGGATGAGACATCAGTAGGAAACTAGAGCACTCATCTACCTAAGAAATGAAGGAAGCTTGAAGCAGGTTAGTAGTGGTAGAGTTGTGAGAAGTGGTTGGAGTCTGGATATGTTTTAAAGGTAGAGCCAAAGGATATGATAACAGATTGAACATGGAATGTAAGAGAAAGAGGGAAACAAGGATAATATTGAGGTATTGGACTTAAGTAGCTGGATGGAAAATCTTTAAGGGGAACCGTGTGTTGTTGGGGGGGGTAGGGTGACAGAAAGGAGGGAGAAGAAGGAGGAGGCTGAGGAGGAGAGAAGAGAGGAGAGAACTCTGGTATCCGTTTTCAAACATGTTAAGTTCGAGATGCCTATTAGATATCCAAGTGCAGATGGCCAATGGACAGCTGGATTAATGAGTCTGGAATTCTGGAATTATGGGGTAGGTCTTTATCATCTAGTTGATATTTATAACCATGAGATTAGTGTTACCACCGAGATACTGAACATAGAATAGTGAAGATGTCTGTGGATTGACACCCTGGACTTATCAAAATTAAGTAATGAGAGGTATGAGGCTGCAGTGGAATCAGTGAGGAGACTGAGAAGGAGTGGTTAACAAGATAGAAGGAAAAATAAGATGGAAGCCAAGGAAAGAAAATGGTTCAAGGAGGGGAAATGATTGTGTCAAATGCCGGTGATAAGTTAAGCATGTTGAAGACTAGAATCGGTCTGTTGAGTTTGGCATCCTGAAACTATTAGTGATTTTGATGAGAACGCTTGTTGTATATAGTGGGGATGAATCCTGTTGCTGTATAGCGGAAATGAAAGCTTTATGGCAGTAAGTTCAAGAAAGATTAGAAGCTCTGTCCCAAAAATAAATAAAAAAAATGTTGGAAAAAAGGAAAAAAAAAAAAGAAAGATTAGAAGCGGATAGCATAGCTAGGCAACCACCCTACTTACACTTATTATCTCAGGGCTGTTTTCATTCTCAAAAGTGTTCCAGTTTGGATGTTAACTGATGTGTTCATACTAACTATATGGAAAATTTTCAATGGGCATTGCTGGAAACCATAGCTGTAGGAACTGTGCTCAATAAAGATTTTTTGTTTGAAAACACAGTAAGTGATACAGAGTATTTGCTAATGAAAATGATCCAGTATGCAGGCATAAATTGGTGATGTGGGAATAAAGAGAAGTTAGGGCATGATGCTTTTGAAAAGGCAAGAGGAGACAGAATGTGGGGGGTTTAGCCTTATGTAGGAGCTTAGTTAATCCTCTATAATGGGGGAGGCAGAATACACTGTTCCATTGCTTACGTTATATTTTTGTTGTGGATTTGTTTGTTTTCCACATATTATAAACCTCCTAAGGGTAGTAAGTGTAAATGTCTTGTTCATTTTGTGGTAAGAGTTTTTATTATTCTATTTCTATTCCTTAGTATAATACCTGGAACACAGCAGGTGTGCAATAAATGTTTGAATGAGCAAATGTAGTCACCATGCGTAGCCTGCGTATGTTTTATCTTCTCACTCAGATTGGATTATTTCCATCAACTCTTGACAACCAGATTGATTTAATTGTGTTTCTCCTGTCTGGGCCTACAGATAGCTTGACTAACTGGTAGAGTTGATTGACAGGAATGCCTGTGTTTCTACCAAAATCAATGATGCTTCCTGGGAGTAAAATCAGTGACCTTTTGCTGCATCATTTTGCAGTGGTCCTGGTTATGGTTTCAACATGGATTACTATTTATTTCACCTTGAACCTTCTTAAAGCTATCTACTCTTCCCCAGAATACTTTCTTATTTTAGTTTCCTATTCATATGGCATGTATCATTATCTGTTGTTATTATCTAACCTACCCAATACATGGGAAGCTCTTTGAAGATGGGCATTCCATCTTCATTGGTTTTTTTCTCAAAATGCTTTGTACCATCTCTGGTTAGAAAACATGTCTTCTTCATCACTAAGTTAAAAATCCTTTGTCCAGGCCTTGGTGCGAATTAGATGCCAAATAAATATTTGTGGAGTGAATGACTGCGTGAATGAATGATTACTGGCTGTGATGTATGCCCATGATGCACAGACCAGATCTCCTTTCCTGTTTGATATGTCTATCCCCCAGCTCTTCATTGCTCTGCTCCTAGTAGTTGACACCTAATATCTTTTCTGAAGGACGATCTTTGGGCCACTGGAGCTGCATCACATAGATGCTCCAAGAATAAGTTCTTGGGATTTTATGCCTTCTCCTTGCTAACCAGTATCTGATGACTGAATATAAGAGTATGGCGGTCTAACTATCATGCCTCAATGCAGTGCAAACTTGCAATTGCAATTTATACTCTAGAGCTCCCTGTGGGATCAGGCCGAGGCCAAGACTTTACCTCAAATTGCACACACATTTGCTTGGCTTATTAGCCTCCCTTATCTCACTTCCTTGTTCTCTCGTAGGTTTCTCCTAAGAACACTTCCTTAGCAGATGACTTGTATGCTCCCTCTTTCCTTAGAGTCTGCTTATTGGGAGCTTTACTTAAGGCAGTACATGTTTATAGTGAGTTGAGTCAGGGTCAGGGAATCATATTCACTATCTCTCTAAGAGTCTTAAGTTGTGCTGATGTAGTCAGTTCCTCCTGAGAGTTTTTGGTTTTATATTACTGCCAACCAAAACTGTAGGTGACTGTGAACCAAGTTTGATATTTGATTTCGTTGTTGGGTTGAGAAGTAGCTTCACTATTTCAGTAAATAATTGTCATTGAATTTAGTAAATATCTTATTGAATTACAGGTCTTTCTAATATCAAGTCGGGATGCATTTTTCTTAACTTTCTACTTTTTTTGTTTATATACATCTCTGTTCTCTCCTTAAGTGAGGATGACAGTTAATTGTATAATCAATTTTTATATGATTGAGTGTCACTTTCTTTTGTCTTCCTGTTGAATATAAATATCCATTTCCACATACTCAGCAAACCATTTATTTATCTTTTTTTTTTTTTTTTTTTTTTTTTAGTAATTTGAGAAGAACACAAACTCCTCTATCTATAAAATAGGATTGGAAGTAATGTGTTTTAAAACTTAAAAGCACTTTAGTCAACACCTTCATTTTATAAGTGAGAACACTTGAGGCCCAAAGAGGTTAAGTAATTTGTTCAATATCCCCCAGCTTGCTTAGTGGCAGAGCAGGACGAACACCCAACTCCCAGCCTGCTGTCTTCTCTACTGCTCCACAAATACACGTATATCTTATTCACAGAATTGATATGAGGATTAGGGGCCACATCTGTGAAAAACAGATTTAGCCTTTGGAAAGAAAGATGCTGGATAGCTTTATGAAATCTTTATGAAAACTAATCTCATTTTAACCTTTTCTGTACAATTGTTAGTTTTGTTCAGTTTTATGTTATTTGCCTCAGGCTTCTGTTTGGCCGAGGACTAGATAATATACAATGCTTGATTTAAAAATCAATATTAAGTATCCGAATTGTGTTAGAGATAGGAAACACTTCAGCTGGTTTTGAAGCTGGGAGCCGTTGCAGACGGCCTTCCAGCATGGCGATTATTTATGTACATGAAAAGTTTGCGATTCCTACTTTGCATACTGGGGATAAGGACAGTTGGTTCCAAAGAAAAGAAGGAAGCACAAATTATATTTTGTTCAGCCTGGTGATACTTCCAAAGCTTGATGCAATGTGTCTTTAACAAACCATGAATTTTCTTTCCTGCGGAGCTACCATATCCTGCCTACTTACAGCATTGTCAGGGAACCATTATACTAATCCACCGTACCTTCATATCTCCAGCAAGCACATGTAAGTGATAACTCGAATATTTATTTTGATGCAAGGTGTATAAATCTTCTCTATGTCATCTTGTAAAGCAAGGAAATTGTGACTTGCTCAACTTGGTTACTTTAATTGTTCAAGTTTGGTTCTTTCAGCTACAGCGTGCTTTGATATATGAATAAGAATACTGTTTAATATTTGTAGTATTCAAAGTGATTTGTGCAGATTCATATATGCAGGGAAGATAAAACTTGAATACCAAAAGGCTAATGTAGCTTTTATATATATTTTTAATTAGGTACGATTATATGCAAGACCTGATGCTATCAGAAGAGGATCTGGGGACTATGCTCTCCATATAACAAAGAGATTAATAGAATTTTATGAAGACTACTTTAAAGTGCCCTACTCCTTGCCAAAACTAGGTAAGTATTTTCATGGTTATTTTATTGGAAGGGATCCTTGAAGGTGCAAATTTTTCTTCGTGCATTTATTTCAGATGTGAAAATTCCAAGAGTAATACGTTAGAGAAGATGAGCATGAGAAAACTAATTTCTTCTGAAGAGGTAAAATAAAACCTATTGTTTCTTAGGTCTTGCCAAGAAGTCTTCATAGGGATTAAGAAAGGCATTGTGTAAGTTTAGGTTTCCAAAAGATAACCACGTAGCTATAATTTGTTGAATATGTACTGTGGAGAGGTGCTTGCCAGCATCTCATTTAATCCTCATGGCTACTGGATGGGTAGGTACTGTTAGAACATTTTCCACCCAAGGGACTTGACATCCAGGGAATATTTCATTCATCCAGGCAGCCAATAAGTGGAGGAGCTGGGATTTCAAGTTAAATCTTGATGACTCCCAGAACTCTTCAATATTTTACACTGAGAAGACACTCTGATTATTTTCTTTTTCCTAATTCTCAGATGTTGGATCTCAATGTAGTAATTGTCCCTCACATTATTTTTGTCTAGTCATATGTCAGTACAGGTATAGTAGGTAGAATAAAAACTGTATAATGGAAGAGAAGGGAAACTGTATAATGGAGATTGTGTTCACCACCAATATTCTTACTTCCTTTTACAAAGATAATATGTTCAGTAATCATTTGTTGAGTGAATAAATGAGTGAATTTTGTTATCCAAATTCGAATGAAGCTACCGCTTTTTCAGGGGAGTGAACTGTGACTTTCCAGGAAGTTAGAAAGGGTACGTATACCCATTAGAAATGCTGTAGTTATTTTTCCTTCTCAGAAAACCTGTTTTGAAATGTTACATCATAGCAGTATTTTGTCGCCCCGCCCCAGCCCCTGCCCATTTTATTTTCCTTCTCAAGAACATTTCGATCAGCATCCACATAAAAGTGATTGCTATTGGTAAGAATAAAGTGCTTACCTGATCAAAAGTGTTAGCATTTGAACCACAGGTTCCTCTCTCTGGAGAACTGGGTCTATTTTATTAAAGTACCTGCCTGCTGCGTAGCTTTATTGGCCTTACAATGAGTTGTTTAGGAAGTAGATGAAATAGTTGATATTGTTACTAAATTGGTGTGGCATACAATTTTAAGGAATGATATTACAAAATTCGGAGTTCTTTCTGAAAGATGTGCTCTTAGAATCTATAAGATTTTATTTCAAATTTCTAAACAAAATTTTATTTCAAATAGGATCTATATTTAGTTTAGTTTAGTTTCTTTTTTTTCCTTCTTTCCCTCTCCCCTCCTCTACATCAACTTCCTATTAGCATCTGTTACACTGAAATCTCCCTGGTAGGCACCCAATGCAGGAAGGACTATCTGACCTCATTTGCATGGGAGGTGACACTGTTCTCTACTCCAGGTAAAACCGGCTGGGAACCTCCCAGCTTGACCCTAATGTAAAATTCACAAGTGCTTATGTTGCAAGTTCAGCAAGAGAAATAAAATGTGGATCTTTGTCCCCTTCAGACCAGTAATTAGTAGAGGAACTCAATTTATAACTTCAGGGGGTTCCATGTAACTGTCAGCTTGCAGCAGGAAGCATTTCTGTTCCTCTCTTTCACTCACAATTGAACCATGCAGGCTTTCATCTGGTAGAAAAGAGCTTTGTTCACTGTTACTATTACTTGTTAAGCTCCTTATGGTGTATATAATTGAATTATTTGACTTACCCCAGCACACTCCTTTTTATGTATGTAGGGGAGTTACCATGGTCTATGGCACTTTATAAAATTCCTTTTAAAATTCTACTTATTTATATATCTATAGATATTTAGAGCTGTGTATTAATGGATTTATATGTATGCTTTCTAAATACTCCCTATATAAAATTTCTAAGCACAGAAGCATTTTGACAGATCCTTAGTTCCCATTGTATATAATGATTAAATAAATTCTATGGAAACCAACTCAGTCTTTGTTAATGGTACATGTGGATGTGTCCTAGAGATGAACTGTGTCTGCCTTGACCCTTCAGATCTATCAAAGATGGTTTTCTCTCTCCCTCCCCACTTCTATCTTTCCTTCCATCTTCTGTCCTTCATTCTTTCCCTCCCTCTTTTCTTCCTTTCCTTATTTATTTAATAAGCACTTATTGAGTGCTTCCCACCCACACTTTTCTATGTTATGGGGATACAGCAGTGAATGAAAAAGGCAAAAATCCCTTTCCTCCTGGGGCTTACATCCTGTTGGGTAAAGACAGACATTAAAGCAATTATTAACACATATAGCATATCAGATGGAGATAAATGCCATTAAAAATAATGCTAGAATGGAGGGAAAAGAAGAGTGGGAGGAAGATGAGGCACGGGAAGGTGGCTGAAATTTTAAAATGAGTAAATACAGAAGGTTTCATTGGGAAATTGACTTTGGAGCAAATCACTTAAGGGAGTAAAGGAACAAGCCAAATGATATTGTGGGACAAGGATATATAGGCATAGAGGCAGAGGTAACAAATTGCCCAGATCTTGAGAGGGGAGCTTGGTGGTATATTTCAGGAATAGGCAAAAGGCAAGTATGACTGAAACAGAGTGAGTAAATGGGTGTGAAATAGGAGATGAGGTCAAGGAAGGAGTAATGGATGTGGAAAAGATGATGTATAGCCAGCAGGTCATGGTAAGGATTCTGGCCTTCTCTTTTCTTTTCTTTTCTTTTCTTTTCTTTTCTTTTCTTTTCTTTTCTTTTCTTTTCTTTTCTTTTTTCTTTTCTTTTCTTTTCTTCTTTTCTTCTTCTTTTTTTCCTGGGTGAGATGGAAATCTATTGGTCAGTTTTGAGCAGACGTATTACATAATCTGGCTTCTGTCAAAAAAGGGTGAGCTATGCACCTAGTTTGAAAATACACTGTAGGGCAGGATGCCTGGGTGGTACAGTTGATTAAGCATCAGACTCTTGACTTCAGCTCAGGTCATGATTTCATAATTCGTGAGATCAAGCCCTGAGTCGGGCTCTGTGCTGACAGTGCAGAGCCTGCTTAAGATTCTCTCTCTCTCTCTCTCTCTCTCTCTCTCTCTCTCTCTCTCAAAATAAATAAATAAATAAATAAACATTAAAAAAAAGAAAATACACTATAGGGCAATTGTTCTTAATCAGGGGTTAATTGAGGCACTTAGCAATATCTGGAGACATTTTGTTTGTCACAACTCAAGGTGGGTGGTGGGGGAGTGTGTGCTACTTGTGTTTAGTGGGTAGTACTGCTGAAAATCCTATCATGCACTCAGCAGCCTCCACAATAATACTAGCTCCAAATGTCAATAGTGCTGAAACTGAGACCCTGATTAGTGGCAAAGTGTGGAGCATGAAAAACAGTTAAGAGGCTCCAGCAAAATTCAGGAAAAAAAATGATTATGGCTTGGACTAAGATGCTAACTGTGAGGTAGTTGGAAGTGGTACAATTCTGGATATATATTGAAAACATGGAAATATTTGCAGATGAAGAAAATGTGGGATGTGAGAGAGAGGTACCAAGGACAGCTCCAAGGTTTTTTTTTTGTTTGTTTGTTTGTTTGTTTGTTTTGTTTTTGGCCTGAGAATAAGGATGGAATTGCCTTTTGCTGAGACAGAACAATTGTGGAAGGGGATAATTTTTGAGACTGATATGTCTATTAACCATTCAGGTGGCACCTTGATGTCTTGAAAGGAACTCACATAGGCAGTTGAACTTATCAATATGATGTTTGGGTGAGTAATCTGGCTCCACATATCCATTTGCCAGCATATGATGATATAGAAAGTGGTGAGGCTATATGGACTTACCAGGGCTGTGAGAGCAGATAGAAAAGAGAATAGAAACAAGGAGGGGCTGATGCAGTATTCAGAGGATAGGGACATTAGGATCCAGTAAAGACTTCAGAGAAGGAGCAACTGGTTGAGAAACTAAGAAAACATGTATCTGTAGTATTTCTGACCATCTAATGAAGAATTTCAAAAGTGACCAGATGTTAAATTGTGGTAACTCAAGTTGGATGGGCACTGAGAATTGACCATTTATTGGTGCTCGCCATGTGAAGGTCATAGTGATCTTGACAAGAGCAGTTTCAGGGCAAAGGCCAGAGAAGTGTGTTCAAGAACAAATGGGGGTGGAACTGGGAGGGGATACAGTGACTAGAGACAGTGAGTTTAGACCACAGATTGGTACTTCTGAAAATTCCCAGTGGGGAGTGTCTTGGAATAGAGGAGAAGGGAGAAATGTTTGTGTTCTATCTAGTACTGCTCACCTCTGGATAAGAGCTGTTTCTGTGAACTGGTAGCCCCTTACCTTGCAGATCTGACCCTGTCCCAAACCGTATCAAGGGAGACATGGAACTTGCCTCTCTTTGATTTGCATTAGAAAACTGAAAATCAAAACAAGTAAGAAAACTCTCCTCCAGGTAACCTGACACTACTGAAGCTTTGGAGGTGATGTGCGCATGTGTGCACGCTAGGCCATTACACCGCAAGAAGCAAAATGAAATGCAACAAACCCGTAAAGTATAATATTGGATCTTTTCTTAAAAGTCACTTTGCTGTTCTGTCATAAACCTGCGATATCTTCTCTCTACCCAAGTTCTTTTTCATTCTTAGTGCTGAATAGTTTCACTTTCTCCACTGTGGCATCATCTCATGCTAGATCCTCTCCAAGGATTTGAGTTTCCACTCCAAGTAGTTTATCAGAATGGCTCCCTAAGAGGAATTCTGATGCTTGTTGTTAGGACAGTAATTTATTCTCCTTGTTGCACAAAGATATTCCTTTAACATTTTGAGCCAAAATAGGCAGCCAGTGTATACTGTATGATGATTTGTTTTTAAAATCTCTAAGTTAGATAATGAAACCTTAATTGTATGAAGTTTGTAGAGATTTTCTCTTGCTTGGTATTGGGTTGTAAGCAGAGGATACAATACCAGAAGCCTTTCTATAACCGTGTGTCCCATTTTCCCTAAAACTCTCAAAGGCATAGAGGTTTACTTTACAACAAGATTTTTGTAGACATATAAAGAATTAAGCTATCTGTCCTCTAATCTCAAGAACATTGACCACAGCTACAAAACCAAATGGATTTATATTTATAAACTATAGGCCATTCTTAAGGACTTTGTACATTCTAACCCATTTAATCTTTTCCATAGCCTTTGAGGTAGTACCTGTTATTTTCTCATTTTCCAGGTGAGGAAATTTAGGCACTAAGTGACTAAGTAATGTACTCAGTTCACACAGCAGGAATTAGAGGATTTATAATTCAAGTCCAGGCTGTGTGTCTCCAGAATCTTGAAATTCTGCTCAAACAGATTCTAGAAATGTTGAAGATCCAGAGAATTAAATATGGGTCACCTTAATAAACTAGATAATCTGATTACTAGAGGGATAATGTAATACATATTTTTATTAATTTCATATTGATATTAAAAGTAATATATGGTCCTTGTAGAAAATTTGGAGACTTAAAAAAATTAAAGAAGTACATGTTTTATAACTCATAATTTCATCAACTAGAAGATCTATTTGAATACTGTATCATTTTCTTTTATTTTAATTCCAGTGTAATTAACATAGAGTAGTTATATTAGTTTCTGGTATACAATATAGTGATTCAGCACTTTCATACATCACCCAGTGCTCATCACTTCAAGTGCATTAATCCCCGTCTTATATTTCACCCATCCCCCCACTCTGTATTTGAATATTTTAAATAGTTTTTCATCATAGCTGCTTTATAAGTTAATTAGGTAGCAGATAAAGTGACTCAGATTTGTATTACAGTATTTTGTTATTCATCCTATTTATATTTCAATTAATTATGGCAGATAGTTTTTAGTTTCCTTTTGCTGCTACTTTGTAATTTGTAAATCAATAAGTTTTGTAAGGGAGTTTGCTTGATTGCTTCTTTTCAGTACACTGTACTTTTATGAAGAATTCATTACCTGCTGTGATTGTAGAAGGAGCCACAGGTATTTTGTAACAAGAATTTCTGGCCTCAAGGAGATTGTGGTTTTGTTGAGGAGATAATACAATATTTACTGAAATTAATGGATTAGAGACTCACACAATACAGAATATAATCAAACACCGAAATTTTGTAGGACAAAAATATAGTACCATGTTAAGTTAAGAATGTGGGATCACTGCACAATGCTGTAGGCATGAAATGCACATAAAAAGAAGCTTTATATTTACTTGAGTCCTGAAAAAAGAAACACATTTAATTGGAGGTGGAGAAGAAAGGGTAGATATCATTTTGAGAAATGTGTAGTAGGGAAAGCCCTTGGATCCCATGGGCTTTATGTATCGTGTTGATAGTCTATTTTTTTTCTATAATGAGATAAGTTATGGGATAACTTATGGGATAAATTGCCCTATTGAAGTTCATGAATAGAAGCAGCTAGCTTGAATGATTGAGTTTTGTTTAAGCTATCACAGATATATTCCCTTTTTTATTATAGTGGGGTTGGTGGTGGTGGTGATGATGATGATGATGATGGGCTATTTGCAAGTAGTGAAGCTTGGGAGATTTTTCGTTCATAAAATGTTTGCACTGACCGCTAAGTATTTCACTCTCTGTGGTTATGCATCTTTTTTCTTTAAGTTGTGATATGTTTGTTGTTTCTAACTTGAAGCGATAATTATATAATACTGTTTCCATCTTAGTTTTGCATCTCACACTTCAGTTATTATTTGAGACTTCATTTTTTTTAAAGTATGACTTTTTTCTAATCTTGCTTTTGCTTAGGTAGGCATTGAATACTATACATATGTCTTGTTGGTTCAAGTAATACTGCTTTTAATACTGGGGTCTCTATGTATAGTCTGGTCTAATTATGCATAATGTCAATTTACTCCCAAGATGCTTTTTTCAACCAGAATTCCTAAAAATATTCGAATTTATACTGGATCTATTTAATATTATGGTTTCTTGATGGAAACTAATGTAAGGCCGTCCCTGTGGATTAACATTCTAGTACATTGTTAAGGGATCAGATGAGACAGTACTTTGCCTTCTGATTTACCAGGTAGTATAGAGAAATGAATTTCCTCAAATGGCTATCCTTCCCCCCTATTTAGAATCAAATAGTCTCTCCCTATTTTATAAAACTAATTTATTTCTGAAAAACTCTTCATATGATGATTTGTTCATAAACCGAAAGAGCAGTTATCGTTTCTTTCAAAGGAAAATATTTTTCATATATTCCTAATCCTCACTCTGACAGCCATGTGTAGTAAAACAACACCAAATCCTATTAAAATGGACACAGTTACTTCAATATATTACAGTTATTTTAACACAATTTAACAAGCATTTTCCCCTTCATTAATTATTCCATAATACGGCCACTTAATTGTTCTTGTTAAGCTATTTTGCTGCTATTAGATGCTATATACTTCCAAGACTGTACTAACAAACAAAACATGTATAGACACTCAATGTTTGTGATATTTAATAACTAGTGCAAAAAAAGAGAGAAATAAACAGAACAGTAAAGAAGAAAGAAATCAATGAAAACAGTGCATTTTAGTGGGAATGATGCATGAGATTATTACTGCTGTAAACTAGCAAACCACGGTACGCTGAGTGGAGAATTTAATGCGACACAAACCGACTATAGAACTGAATTAACTAATTAATTCAACAAGCATTTGTTGAGTAGTTACTATGTACACTGTATTCAGCAATGACAATAAATGCCTTCTTCCACTAGAAGCTTAAAATCTAGTTGAAGAGATGTTTTTTTAATTATGTTGCTAGCTTGTTCTTTGCTCTATTTGCTTACTACCCTCCTTCTTACTTTTCCAGTTTTAAGAATTTCAAACCTTCACAACTTTGGATTTAGTCCTAAGTATATTCTCACTGATTTTCAGGGATTGTGAAGGATTGCTTATCCTGAAAATAGGTGCAGTTTTAGAAAGTGCTTAATTTGATCAGGGCGTGTTTACAAAGAGACCTCCAAGACATTGTTGTACATTTTCTGACAGAGGTAGTTGGCTCTTAAAGCTTGGTCATTAAATTAGGAAATAGCTCCTTCCAGTGTTTTCATATGTAGTCATTGCCTGGGCCTTGTGCCATACACTCTGCATTCTTTTCTATTAGTATGGGTCAAGTGGTGTTCCGGCATTGGACACCTCCTCCTTTGTGCATCCTCCCTCACCTGCTCAAGGACATCACTTCAGCAGTCTTCCCTTCCCACTCCTGAATCTTCAGTTTTCTCTATTGGATCTCCCCCCATCAGAATTAAAATATGGTGCTGTTTCCCTCAACTTAATCACACACCACACACCCTCACTCCAGCTACTACACCATTCTCTCTTCCCTTTTACAGCTAAACTGCTTGAAAGTGTTGTCCATCTACACTGACTCTGATTTCTCTCTTTCCCTTGCCTCTTGGATACCCTCTCCATCAGGCTTTTGCCCTAACACTGTACTAAAACTGCTCCTGTCAGATTCAAAATGGCTCCACATTGCTAAACCCAGCGGCCAATTCTAAGTCCTCCTCTTGAGCTGTCGGCAGTATCTGACAGTTGTTCTCTCCAATGTCTTGAAACAGTTTTCTCTTGTCTTTTAGGATAACACATTTTCCTGTTTTATTTTATTTTATTTTATTTTATTTTATTTATTTATTTATTTATTTATTTATTTATTTATTACCAAATCACTGGCCATTCTTTCCAAGTCCGTTTTTTCCCTCTATCCCCCTCTCCAGCTGATTCATATTGGAGTGTCTCAGGACTCAGATTTTGGACCTTTTATCTTTGCTATCTATGTTGCTGGTGACCTCATCCAGCCTCATAGGTTTATTATTTTGTTTTTGTTTTTGTTTTTATTTTATTTTATTTTATTTTATTTTTTTATTTTTTATTTTTTTATAGGTAATATGTTGTATTTTTTTTAATATATGAAATTTATTGTCAAATTGGTTTCCATACAACACCCAGTGCTCATCCCAAAAGGTGCCCTCCTCAATACCCATCACCCACCCTCCCCTCCCTCCCACCCCCCATCAACCCTCAGTTTGTTCTCAGTTTTTAACAGTCTCCCATGCTTTGGCTCTCTCCCACTCTAACCTCTTTTTTTTTTCCTTCCCCTCCCCCATGGGTTTCTGTTAAGTTTCTCAGGATTCACATAAGAGTGAAACCATATGGTATCTGTCTTTCTCTGTATGGCTTATTTCACTTAGCATCACACTCTCCAGTTCCATCCACGTTGCTACAAAAGGCCATATTTCATTTTTTCTCATTGCCACGTAGTATTCCATTGTGTATATAAACCACAATTTCTCTATCCATTCATCAGTTGATGGACATTTAGGCTCTTTCCATAATTTGGCTATTGTTGAGAGTGCTGCTATGAACATTGGGGTACAAGTGGCCCTATGCATCAGTACTCCTGTATCCCTTGGATAAATTCCTAGCAGTGCTATTGCTGGGTCATAGGGTAGGTCTATTTTTAATTTTCTGAGGAACCTCCACACTGCTTTCCAGAGCAGCTGCACCAATTTGCATTCCCACCAACAGTGCAAGAGGGTTCCTGTTTCTCCACATCCTCTCCAGCATCTATAGTCTCCTGATTTGTTCATTTTGGCCACTCTGACTGGCGTGAGGTGATATCTGAGTGTGGTTTTGATTTGTATTTCCCTTATAAGGAGCGATGTTGAACATCTTTTCATGTGCCTGTTGGCCATCTGGATGTCTTCTTTAGAGAAGTGTCTGTTCATGTTTTCTGCCCATTTCTTCACTGGGTTATTTGTTTTTCGGGTGTGGAGTTTGGTGAGCTCTTTATAGATTTTGGATACTAGCCCTTTGTCCGATATGTCATTTGCAAATATCTTTTCCCATTCCGTTGGTTGCCTTTTAGTTTTGTTGGTTGTTTCCTTTGCTGTGCAGAAGCTTTTTATCTTCATAAGGTCCCAGTAATTCACTTTTGCTTTTAATTCCCTTGCCTTTGGGGATGTGTCGAGTAAGAGATTGCTACGGCTGAGGTCAGAGAGGTCTTTTCCTGCTTTCTCCTCTAAGGTTTTGATGGTTTCCTGTCTCACATTCAGGTCCTTTATCCATTTTGAGTTTATTTTTGTGAATGGCGTGAGAAAGTGGTCTAGTTTCATCCTTCTGCATGTTGCTGTCCAGTTCTGCCAGCACCATTTGTTAAAGAGACTGTCTTTTTTCCATTGGATGTTCTTTCCTGCTTTGTCAAAGATGAGTTGGCCATACGTTTGTGGGTCTAGTTCTGGGGTTTCTATTCTATTCCATTGGTCTATGTGTCTGTTTTTGTGCCACAGCCTCATAGGTTTAAATACTACAGTTTGATGGTTATGATTTCCAAATTTACAGATCCAGCCTGGTTCTCTTCTCCGCTCCAAATTTCATCATTCTACTGGCTGTCTGACATCTACATTTGGATGCCTAATGAGGATCTGAACTTAATGTGTTCAAATTGGAGCTACAGATCTTATACCACTATCTTGTTCCTTTCATCGTCTTTCCTATCTTAGGAGAGGGCAATTTTATTCCTTCAAAAGTTGGTTATGTAAAAAAAATGACTGGAATTATAATATTTTTTTCTCATGTTACATGCCCAAACCATCAATAAATGCTTTTCTGGTTCCATATTCTGCATGTACTCAGAATCTGATCACTTGTTACCATGTCCACAGCTACTCTCATTCCAGCCACGATGCTTTCTTATCTGGGTCAAGGGGTGTGAGAACATGACATATTTGAATCTACCAGGTTCTTATGAAGGATTGGGCTTGTCTGATGATGTTGCGCTCCTACTCAAATATTCCAATGGCTTCTCATTAATTATAGAGTAGAATCCAGAACTTTTGCTTTGTCCTGCAAGACCCATGAGGATCAGGCCCATTGCTACTACTCTGACTCATCTCCTACTTCTCTCTTACTCATTCTCTCTGTTTCAGCTGCAGCACCTTCCTTGCTGTTTCTCCAATGTACCAAACATGCAGCAGCCTTAGGCCTCTGCACTCATTCCGTCCTAAGCCTGGAACACTTTTCCTTCAGATACATACACAGCCCAAATACCACCTTTCCCAGTGAGGTCTTCTTTGACCCTTCTATTTAAAATGCAGCCTTGCTAATTATTTCCTATCTCTCTTCCCTAATTTACTTTTCTCCATAGCACTTTTTATTATTTCCCTTGGCATATATTTATGTCTTATTTCTTATCTGTCTCCAAGTATCCCCTGCCACTGCCCCAAATGTAAGCTCTATGAGAGCAGACATTTTTGTCTGTTCACAGCTCTATTCTCTCTGCCTAGAGCAGTGTGTGGCCCAAGGTAGGCACTTCATAAATTCTTGTTGAGTGAATAAGTAATCTCTAGTTTCTTCCTGTTTTAACCTTCTTCACCACGTTGGAGAAGGAGAGAAGGGAAAGCTTTGGCTGCTTTGTGAATCAAATAAAATATAATTTATTTTTTAGTAGAGTAAACAAAGAAATAATGGTGATATATCTTATAAACTTCTAAGGAAGTTCTTTTTTTGTAAATATAAGTGGAAGGGGTGAAAGATGAGTTAACTGAAGCTGCAGCCATTTTCTCATTAAGGATTCATGTAAAGGAAGTTGTTGGTGAAAAATGGGTGAGTTGATATCTAGAAGTATTGAACTTTTGGTTTATTATCATAGCAATCCTAAAGCAAGGAGGCTATTAAGAAGCTATACTTTGCACCTGGAAGGATTCTGCAATCTAAAAATGAAATAACTATTTAGTTGTCTACCAGCTCTTTTCCCTCTTGTTGTTGGCTGAGATGAAAACATTTATTCAGGAATTTGACAACATTGTTGCCTATCTACTATATATTAGACATTGTTTTATTAGGTACTAGAGAATCAGCAGTTAAGAAGAAACATCAATCCCTGTCCTCATTGAGCTTATATTTTAGTAAAGAAGAGAGGTAGACAGTAGATAAATATATAGTGTTAAAAAGTGATAACTGCTAGGAGCACCTTTGTGGCTCAGTTGGTTAAGTGTCTAACCTCAGCTCAGGTCATGATCTCACAGTTTGTGAGTTTCAGCCCTGCACAGGGCTGTCTGCTATCAGCACAGAGCCCCCTTCAGGTCTCTTCTTCCCCTCTCTCTGCCCCTCCTCTGCTCACTTTCTGTCTCTCACTCTCTCTCTCTCAAAAGTAAATAAAAAAATTTATGTGATAACTGCTATAGGGAAAATAAGGCAGAGAAGAGTATCAGAAATGGTGGGTTGTAGTTTTAAATAAGGTAGATGGTCAGGGGATGCCTTGCTGAAATGGGGATACCTGATTCAAAATTTGAAAGAGTGAGGGTATCCTGAGGAGAAGGATGTCTGACTTGTTGAAGAAATAGTAAAGAGGGGTGCCTAGATGGCTCAGTTGGTTAAGCATCCGACTCCTGATTTTGGTTCAGGTCATGATTTCATAGTTCATGAGTTCAAGACCTGTGTCGGTCTCCATGCTGATAGTGTGGGGCCTGCTTGGGATTTTCTCTTCTTCTCTCTGTGCCCCTCCCCCACTTGCACATGTGTATTCTTTCTCTCTCTCAAATAAATAAATAAACTTAAAAAGAATAGCAAGGAGATCGGTGTGCCTGGAGCAAAGTGAGTGAGACTGCGGGTGGGGGAAGATGAAGTCTACAAGGAAATGGGGCCAGGTTGTGAAGGAACTTGTTGGTTGGCCACTGAAAGGGACATACTTTTATTCTGAGCAGAGGCATTACTTTAGTCTGCTTAGGCTGCCATAACAAAACCCATAGACTAGTTGGGTTGAAACAACCCAAATTTATTTTCTCACAGTTCTGCAGGCTAGAAATCTGAGATCAGGCACCTGTCCAGTCAATGCTGGTGAGAACTCTCCTCCTCGCTTGCAGATGGGCACCTTCTTGCTGTGTTTTCACACAGCAGAGGGAAACAACAAGCTCTCTGGTGTTTCTTCTATTAAAAGGCACTGCCCTATCATGAAAGCCCCACTCTCATGACCTCATCTAAATGGAATTATCTTCCTTCCTGAGGCCTCATCTCCAAATACCATCACATGGGGAGTTAAGGCTTCAACATATGAATTTGGAGGGGATACAATTCAGTCCATAGCAGGCATGGTCCAGCATGGCTTACATTTTTAAGGGATTGCATTGTGTGCATCATGTAGAACGTTGGGGGAAGGGCTGGGTCCAAGCCCAAAGCAGAGAGAGGCTACTGCATTAATCTGAGAAATAATGTTGTATCAGACCAGAGTGGTGACAGTGGAGATGGAGAGAAGTGGGCAAATTTTGATGTATTTTGAAAGGAGGTTCAACAGGATTTGCTGAATTACAATAGGACTTCAAATGAAGGTTTGATGCCAGTTCCTCTCAACTAGAGTTTAGACAGGCTTGAAAAACTATGAGTTTTCCTTTATTCCTCCTGTGGCTTAAACTTCTATGTAGCTACAGTGAAAGGGAACAATCTTTCTATGCCTCTTTCTCTTTCTTGGTTATTTGAAATTAACATAGCAAGATAAATAATTTGTATTTTCTGTATTTTCTAGATAGAGCAGCTGTATTTAGAACAAAATAATGGCTGTAATAATCCTTTTCTGGGAGTGAGTTGCTTCCTTCACTGGCCATTGGTCAGTCTAGAGTTAATTATAGCCAAATAGCAATCCAAAGCCCTAGAGAAAGGGAGGAACATTTCATTAAAGTCTGGGCTGGGGATTACTGCTGACAGAAGCACTGACAATCAGGCAATTTTAAAAGAAAGGTGACCATTTCCATAAACTTTAGAGCTAAGATAGCTTATATTCAGATCAGAAGGTTTTTCGGAATAGCTTCAAGAAACTGAGACTGAGGGATAGTTATGTAAATTAAGGTTAAGTGTCTAAAAGTCAATTAAGGCAAGATGCTCTATAAGAGAGAAAGAGTCAAAATACATTTTTTTCTTTTCTTTGTTTCAGTGTATTTGTGACAGTGTTCTTTATCCAATTTAGAATTTTTCAAATGTTTCCATTGTAAAGATAGGCAGTGATTACTTCCTAATTGATTATCCTTTCATTTTGAAGGTTTACAAACCAAGTGGTAATCCTGATCAGGGCATCCTTTTACCTTTGGCATTAAGGTCTTTTGATCTTATCAGATAATGAAGGCTAATAAAAATCCTTGCTGTAAGTCAAGGAATATCTACTTATAATTTCGTAGGGTGGAAAGCAGATGTTCTGTTGTAACCTGAGGAAGGTGTGCTTTATTTACTCTCTTGTCTAATGTAGGAGATGGGTCTTCATCCAATTTTAATCATGAATTATTACAAAATCAGCTATTTTTTAAAGCTTTAAAATTATGACTGTATTCATTATGACATTAGGGGATACAGGATTGAGACTGAAAGTTTTTGAGATTTCAGATGGAAAATTGCTACTGGTCCACCTTTCAGTGTTAAAATCTTTTCATTACTGCCTGTGAGAATTTTGCTGCTGCTGCTTATGGACTTTGAAATGTAAAACAGACTGAAGTGTAAAACAAACCTTAGCCTGTAAGGGAGGTTGCAATACACAAACAGAGTGAATCCAATATGGTAGTTGTAAATGAAGGCTTTAGGGCATTTCTGAAGCCTTTTAAAGGGTAATTTTGAAAGAAAGGGTGAGTCCCATATGCCATTTTTTCAGTTGGAGGAATTTTAATGGTTTGTAACTTAGATTTATTCTTTATTGGCTTTATTTTTTTTTTCCCTTATGGATTCTGTCTTTGTATGGGAAATAATTTATGAATGATCTAGAGTGTGTCTTCAGTAGTATAGAATAAAATGTTTTTAAGCTTTTAAATTGTTTAGCAGTTATTTTTATTGTACAGGCTGAAAAATATTCACTAAGCTGTAAAATAATTGGTAGATTGATAATGTGTAGGATAATTTAGCTTCTTAAGTACATTGAGATATATCCTGCCAATTTTTATTAATATTAATAAAGCCAGCTGGTAAATGGTATGAAACTTGATGAGCCAAATTTCTCTAGTGGACAAAACCAAGGCTTCATGTCTGTAGCAGAAATTTGGGTATACCCCAAATCATAATTTCTTACATCTATTGCTATGAACCAAATTGTATCTCCTTCAAATTCATATGCTGAAGCTCTAACCCTCAAGTGCCATATTTGGACATAGGAGATAATTAAGAGGTAATTTGGAGGTCGTAAGAGTAGAGTCCAAATCTGATAGGACTGATAGCTTTAAAAGAAAAGGAAAAAGAGATCTCTCTCTGTCTCTTTCCATCATTCATGTGAGGTCACAACAGTTGTCTACAATCCAGAAAGAGAGCTCCCACCAGAACCTAACCAGGCTGCAACATGACTTTGAATTTCTAGCTTCCCAGACTATGATAAAATTAATTTCTGTTGCTTAAGCCACCCAGTCTATGGTATTTTGTGGGGCAGCCCAAACTGCCTAATAATCCAATAGGTAATTTTCAATACTGTTTGTTTAGGTTTGTGGTGGGGTGCCAGTGAAGACATGGCTAAAATAAAGATCATAGAAACCACTTGAGTTATTCAGGACTTTGAATAACAATTCTATTTAGTCTGAATTTGATTATTTAGAGAGAACTTATTGATTTACCTCCTTAAATACCTGTTACTTTGCTTCACCCTTCCCTCTCATCTGTACTGAAAAAAATTCATGATTAAAATGAATAGTAATCATTTAAAGAAGTCTCCATAATCAATATGATAGTTTTCAGCAAACTTTCTTTGTAAAAGGTTAGAAAGAAAGCATTTTTAGCTTTGTGAATCATACCATCTCAGTAGCAACTTTTCAACTCAGCCATTATAGCATGGAAGCCGTCATAGACAACATATAAATGAATGAATGTGGCTATGTTCCAATGAAATTTCATTTACAGAAACAGACGGTTGGCCAGATTTGGCCCATAGGCTATAGTCTGCTGAATCCTGCATGACTAGATAACCTCTTTAGTTCAACAATATAAAAATTACAAATCCTTTAAACCAAGAGACCCTTATTAGGGTTTTTTTGTACATTTTTATAAATGTTTAAGAATCAAACTGAATCAGTACATTCAAAATAATTAGTATACTTTGTTCTTCTTAAAGGCATCCATTTGATCATAAGTACATACAGAATATATACATTCATAGAATACATTTTTATTAATGAGTAATTATTAATGTATTATATACTATGCATAAATTTATTAATATATAAATTTTAAAATATGTTTGTATACAATTAATTTATATACACTGATTATATATTCACATTTTATATATTACATATTCATACCCCATATGCACATAAAGACTGTTGTACTGAATACCCTTATATAATTTATTTTCCATTCACACTTAAAATGAATAACATTTGGAAACTTTGATCTTTTTTGTCAGGATTAACATGCCCATTTTTCTCTACAACCTCTAATAATGCTTCAAATTAAGAAGGGAGATGGTAGAGAGTAATGACTGAGACTGAGGAAGGGAGGGAGGGTATGCTGCAGATTTGAGGAGAGGGAAGATGTGAGATAATTGTCCTGGAGGGGGGGGGGCAGCCAAATGATAACAGAAATATAGTATGATTTCTGCACAGTATAAGGGCCCACTTAACTGTGTGGTCATGAATTTAAAGTGAATGCCATGATCCAACAATGCAGGCACAGGAGAGACATACAGTAGGGCTAAGCCAGGGTGGAGGTTGTGCCCAGGAGAGAATGATGGAGAGAGAGGCAAAGGAGCTAAAGACAGCAGCAAGGGAAGGACTGAATAGTTACAGAGATGCCTCATGTCATCTAACCTGGGTGAAATGGGATCTAGGATGTGAGAGGAGGCATGGCTGTGAAAATGTGTACAATTAATGGGTTGGGGATCCCAGGATGGAGGAGGGTGAAGTATTGTTGGCACAGAAGTTGAAGAACAAGGCTGGGGAGTTAGGATGCTGCATGCAAACAAGAACTGGAATGCTTGAAATGAAGACCTTGCCAGGCAGTATAGTCATTGGAAAAGACAATGTCCAGGGTATGACCACAGACTCTGTGGGGACAATGAAAAAGACTTTTGAATTAGGTGATGGGGCTTACATTTCAGATCTGTATATCTAATAATAAGAGACATTATTTTGAGTAATATGATGCTTCTCATAGTCCTAAGTTCACTAAGCCTCATGCCTAGACCACTGCGGCCCTGTTTCAGAACTTGGGCCACAGGAAGGTGGCCCTCACATTGCAATAGTCATTCCTGAGATGTGCAGGGTGGAACATGTGCATAAGAAATAGTCTCAGAGAACACATAACATGTTTCAGAATCTGTCACATTTTTAAACCTAGAAAATGTAAAATTGAGGATATGTTCCTACAGTGTCAGATTTTGTGTATCTGTTGTCAAACATATCAGTCACTGAAGATACGAGATGAAAAAAACTACAAATAAATGATCACAAAGAAGAAAATAAGCTGATCCTCATTCTTAGTTGGCGGTTGATTTATTTTGATAGATATATTGCTGTGTTATAGTTGCTGTTTTTTGTTTTTTTTTTTTTTTGGTACTGAGCCTAGAAGTGAATCTTAGAATCTTAGAATGCTAAGATCCGATGTGAAATATGACACAAATATCACAAAGATGTCGCCACAAAGCTCGTTAAAGTATTAAGCTTACATTAATAAGTCCTTTTTTGTCTTCAAAAATACAGCAGGATCAAAAAAATATAGCAGAATGTAGATAAATGTATCAGCACAATTCCCATAATTTTGCTTTTTGCAGTGCTTCACTGGGAGAGAATGAGTGGGTACAAATTGCAATTAGTAATTCACCGGACTCACGTGAACATGCTCAGGTATACATTACCCTTTTGTGCACTAAGGGTGGTAAAAGTTTAAGAAATAGTAGTTTGGGCAATTAATTGCATAGACTTGGAAAATGTTAAGATGAGCTATTTTTAAGCCTACCTTAATTTACTTAATTTAAATTTTTTAAAGTCACTAGTGTCTAATAAATGGGGGCAAGACAAAACTTTCTGAGCTCTCAAATTCTAAACACCCAGGCAATCTACCCAGACAACAGGTAGATTCTGAAGATGCCACTTTCAACAAGATTTAGAGGAGATTCATGAAGCAGTGTGTATTTGTGACAGGAATTGTATGCCTCTCATCTCCCAAAACAACTCTTGCTTTTCTTAGGTACAACCAACTGCCTAAGAAAAAAATGTACAAAGAAGAAAGTCATAATAAGATTTCATTATTGGCCTTCCTTAATAGATGACCAACTCTATTTAATTTCACGACATCATAAGCATCATAGATGGTTCATGCCAGCATCCTGGGCATCTCTCATCATCTTGAGTCTTTGCTACATTTATATGTGTGCATTCCCTGATCTCATTCAAATTCACATCTGCTCCCAACTCTTCCATTCCACCTTTTGGAACTCCCTCTGTGTTATTAGCAAGTTCCATGTTCTTAACTTCTTTTTTGAATGTTTTCTTTACTTTTCAGCTCTAACTAATCTTGACTGTATTTTCAAGGACACCTATTTGCCTGTGGCTCTCTTAAGTGGGGGTGAGTTTTCTTTCACATCCCACAACATGCAAGCCTGGAGGTGTCATTCTAGTTGAAAGCTATTTACGTGTTAAGTAGCTTCTCTACCACCTTCCAAAAATCCCATCTACCTGAGTTGATGCAAGTGAATTATACTGTCCCCTTCCTCATTTTGGCTGAATTTATTTGGTATTGCCTCTTAGGTATGCACTTCATGAAATGATGTCTCACTGATGATCCTGAAACACTGCTTTTCTTTCCACCACTCTTCGCCATTTTTGTTGGTTGTTTCAATGTCCATATTGGTAATCCTCAAAACACTTGAGAAACCTTGGTCTCCTTAGTTGTAGTGATCTTTTCCCTTGATCCATCTAGTCCGTGGTCACACCCTGGACATTGTCTTTTCCAATGACTATACCGCCTGGCAAGGTCTTCATTTCAAGCATTCCAGTTCTTGTTTACATGCAGCATCCTAACTCCCCAGCCTTGTTCTTCAACTTCTGTGCCAACAATACTTCACCCTCCTCCATCCTGGGATCCCCAACCCATTAATTGTACACATTTTCACAGCCATGCCTCCTCTCACATCCTAGATCCCATTTCACCCAGGTTAGATGACATGAGGCATCTCTGTAACTATTCAGTCCTTCCCTTGCTGCTGTCTTTAGCTCCTTTGCCTCTCTCTCCATCATTCTCTCCTGGGCACAACCTCCACCCTGGCTTAGCCCTACTGTATGTCTCTCCTGTGCCTGCATTGTTGGATCATGGCATTCACTTTAAATTCATGACCACACAGTTAAGTGGGCCCTTATTCTGTGCAGAAATCATACTATATTTCGGATATCTTTTTGCTCTCTCCCTCTCCAGGAGAGTTATCTCATTTATCCCCTCTCCTCAAATCTGCAGCACACCCTCAGTCTCAGCCCATGATCTGTATGCTTATTTCATTAAAAAAACAATCAGAAGTGAATTTTCCCAAACAGTCAGTTAAGGGTCCAACTCTTGATGTCAGTTTAGGTCATGATCTCACAGTTCAGGAGATCTAGCCCCATGTCAGGCTCTGAGCTGACAGTTCAGGGCCTACTTGGGATTCTCTCTCCCTTTCTTTCTCTCTGCTTCTCCCCCACTCATGCACAAGTGTGTTCTCTCTCTCTCTCTCTCTCGCTCGCTCGCTCGCTCTCAAAATAAATAAACTTGAAAAAAAAAGAAGTGAATTTCCTTCTTCAGTCATCTGCATCCATACCCGTATACCTAGCCTTCCCTCCTGGTATGATAAACTTTTCTGTGAACCTATATGAGGCCAGCTCTTCCACAAATGGTCTTAATCCCATACCCTATATTTGCTTTTAACACTTTGCTCTTAAAATTACCCTCTTAATTTTCCATCATCAGATTCCCTCCCCTCTTAACTAGGTTATCTTTAAACAAACAGGTTTCAATATACCCTGTCCTAAGCTAGCAAGCAAGCTAGCAAGCAAGCAAGCAAGCAAACAAACAATATTTCCTGACACTGATTTCCTCTAGCTGTGGTCTCTCTGTTCCTTTATAGTAAAACTTTCAGAGTATTTTCCATACACTTTCTATTCCTTACCTCTGCTTGTCCTTTGAGCCTATTTTAATTAGACTTTGAGTGTCACCAATAACTCTATGGTTCTATTGAACCATTAGGTCACTTGAGGGACTTCATTTTACTTGACCTCTCAGTAGCATTTAAACAGGGCTGATCTCTCACTCCTTTAAAAATTTCTTTTCTTGGTTTCTGGAATGGTACTGTAGCTCTCCCTACTTCACTGACTAGTATTCTCATAACCTTTCATAGATTCTAATTTTTTCAATGTCTAGATATTTACAATTCCAAGAATGGAATCCTTGCTCTCTCTTTTTTCTCTCTTTGGTGTCTCCCTATTGATTGTATTCAGTCCATGGCTTTGGGGACTTATGTTTGCTGATGACTCACACATTTATATCTTTATCTCTGACATTCTGTGAGTTCCATCTTATTGACATTTCAGATGCCAAATGGGCAAATATAAACACCCAAACACAGAAGTCTCATTTTCCTCACTGAACTTGCTCCTTCTTCCATCTTTATTTTGTTAAAAGCAGTGCCAGGATGTTTAGGTAAAACATCAGTCAGCCTTGATTCTTCTCTCTTGTACATCCTTTATGTGATCTACTAGCAAATACTGTAGACTTCTGCCTTCAAGGTATATCCTCTATTTTCCCAGTTCTCACTAATTCCACTGCTACAATCTATTGCATATCACCATCTTCTTCCTCCTGGGTTATTGAAACAACATTCAAAATATTCTCTTGCAACTTTCTTGCAACTTTGCCTGTTACCCAATTCTACTGTCCAAACAACAATCAAAAGTGAGTTTTTAAAAATAAACTGCATTATTTCAGTCTCCCTTGTGTTGCTTCCCACCAAATTTAGAACAAGTTCTTATATAGGAGACCCTCCATGATCTGTCCTCTGGTTACCTTTCTGACAGAATCCACCCTTGCCTTTGTGCTCACCCCTCTCTAATAATATGATTTATTTTTTTTAATGTTTATTTATTTTTGACAGGGAAAGAGACAGAGTATGAACAGGGGAGGGGCAGAGAGAGAGGGAGACACAGAATCTGAAGCAGGCTCCAGGCTCTGAGCTAGCTGTCAGCACAGAACCCGATGAGGGGCTCAAACTCACGAACTGTGAGATCATGACCTGAGCTAAAGTTGGATGCTTAACCAATTGAGACACCCAGGCATCCCTAATAATATGATTTTATATGCCTACTGAAATGCTTTTCACTAGAGACATATTTTGGGAATATGTTCAAATGCTGTCTCCTATAGAGATACAGAGAGACATTCTCTGACGATGTTACCAAAAGTAACTACTCATTAGACTTCATGTCCTTGTCCTTTTTCATTTTTCTTTTTAATACTTGTATGCCATGTTATATATTGTCATTTACATAGCAATGTCTAGTCACTCAGTTGGAAGTTTCATGAAGGCAGGAATTTATCTTATTAATTATATATGGTTTCTCAGTGACTGACAAATAGTAGATGCTTAATAAATATTAAGTGGATAAGCAAATTGTCGAAATATCAATGTTTTATTCTGAATTATCCCAGGTTCACTATTTTTCTTCTTTGTGTAAATATGGACAACTTTTCAATTATTTTAAGTCAGTACAACCCAATTTAAAAGTTTTAAATCTTACGTGGAGCCCTAACATAGACAAAAATATAAGCAAGAGCTTGTCTTGTTAATGGAAGTAGGGGATTGATGGGGTATTCCTTGTTCTACCATTTCTTTAGCATGTGCCAGTTGAAATATTATATACTTAATGTATGTGATAGAAACATTTTTATTAGTCCCAGCTTGAGGTGTTTCCAAATTAATAGAAAAATTAAACTCCAAGTATTATTGGAAGGCCAGTGTTTGAAATATCTTCTCAGGGTAGTTTAGAAGAATCTCCTAAACCTGTAGATCATGAGATTGAATTTTCAAGAGAAGAATACCTAATTATTAATAGGGAAACCATCGCAATGGAGTCTGTTCCCAATTTCTGGAATAATCTGATGTGAAACTTGATAATTTTTTGTGTACTTAATAAACTACTTATTTGCTGCTTAATAAAGTGTAGGAACTAAGGATGATTTGTTTATTATATTATTCACATGAGAATAACATTTCAATGTTGTAACATATTTTCCACCAAGAAACAGTTTTTTATCATGAAAAATACGTAGTTCTTTGCAAAAATGAAAATGTACACGCAGAAAGTTCAAATTAAACCTAGTTTGTACTTGAGACATATAAGCTGCAAAAAATAACTCCCTTTCACTTGGTTTTAGATAACTCTTGTACAAGTTTAATTAAAATTATTCTTTTTTTGTTCTTTTTTAAAGTGTAGTCATTCTTATGTCTTTAGAAACAGACTACTTTTTTTTTTTAAAGAGTAAACTTTCAATGATAAATGAGTGACAGATTTCTAGGTTCTTTATTGCCTCTGTATCTCAATTGTCTGTGGTCTATTTTAAAATGCAGATGAATAGGCTATCAAGGGAGAAAATGGAGTGCAGTGATTTCAGTTTTAATTTCCCACTCTGCCACTAACTCACTGTTTAATCTTGGCAAAAGTCTCTCTGGACCTCAGTTTCTTAATCTAATAAATGGGGATCTTACTACTTGTCATTTTCATTTTGTCTAGGATATTGACAGATAAGTATCAAGCCTTTTGAGTCCATCTTAATTGGTGAATATAGATTAGATACATATGGAAGTGTGTTAAATTCTTCTGTTCAATTAAGCAATGTATTACTAAAATGAATCATTTTACACAGTGAAAATTCACTTATAGGACACTGCAGCCGGAAGTATTTTGTAAAGCATTCAAATTTATTAGTAGAAACATCATTTCCTGGTTTTTGAGAATTTTCCATGGCACTGTAAATGTAGAAAACTAGGCATTAGTATTAACTGCTATTGGTATGAGTAATTCTTTTATTCAAAAGAGAGATATATCTTAGACTACACATACATTTATTTAACATGGAGCTGTAAGCAAAATCAGATTTCACATACTGACAAATAAAAACTCTCAGGGTGAACTTGTTTGTTATGCACATTAGCAGCTATGCACCTAGAGAGCTTTCATTTAACGTGTATTGCATATTCTTAAACCTTGGGAGAGTGAGGACTTTGCACAGATACTGTCAGAAATGTCTTTCAAGATCTTACCATTTATTTATGAGTAACTTAAGTAAATCACATGCCTAGTTTATAGAAACAATTTTAAATAAGCCATATTAGGATTGAATTATAGATTATATATGTTTTGTTAATACACGTATTCGATTTCACTCTATATAGTATCCTATTCAGATATGAGAAAAACATTGTCTTAATTAGGGAGGATATGATTACTGAAATACTTTGCATGTTGAATAGTGTTCTCTTACATATTCTTTGCTTGAAGAAAGTAATTTTCAACTAAAAAGGGACTATATTAATGGACTAAAATAGTTTATCTCTTGAATTATTATATTTCAAATACAATTAAGGTATTCGGCTGAGAATATTTAGGGAATTTTTTAAGATAAAATATTTTGGGGGTCCTACTCAGCCATTATCTTCCCTTTTAAAAAATATGCATAGCACTATCTTTAAAATTTTAATTTCAGTATAGTTAACAAATAGTGTTATATTAGTTTCAAGTGCACAATATCGTGATTTAGCAATTCCATACATTACTCAGTGCCATTTGTGATAAATGTACTCTTTCTCCTTCAAATGTTTACTTTATTTTGAGAGACAAAAAGTGTGAGTAGGGGAGGGGCAGAGAGGGAGGGAGAGAGAGAGAATCCCAAGCAGGATCCGTGCTATCAGCACAGAGCCCGATATGGAGCTCAATCTCCTGAACCGTGAGACCATGACCTCAGCTGAAATCAAGTCAGAGACTTAACCAACTGAGCCACCAAGTGCCTCTGTGGTAAGTGTACTCTTAATCCTCTTTACCTGTTTCACCCATCCCTCCACCATCTCCCTTCTGGTAACCATCAGTTTGTTCTCTGTAGTTAAGAGACTGTTTCTTGGTTTGTCTATTTTTTTCTTCATTTGTTTTGTTTCTTAAATTCCACATATGAATGAAATCATATGGCATTTGTCTTTCTCTGACTTATTTCACTTATCATGATACTATGTAGATCCATCTATGTTGTTGCAAGTGGCAAGATCTCATTCTTTTTTATGGCTAATATTCCATTGTGTGTGTGTGTGCATGTGTGTGTGTGTGAATCTCACATCTCTTTTTTAAAATACTTATTTATTTATTTTGAGAGAGAGAGAGAGAGATTGAAAGATGGAGAAAAAGCACAAGCAGGGTAGGGGCAGAGAGAGAGGAAGAGATAATCCCAAGAAGGTTTTGCACTCTAAGGGCAGAGGCTGATGCAGGGCTTGATCTCACGAACCTATGAGATCATGACCTGAACTGAAATTGAGTCAGATGCTTAACCAACTGAGCTACCCAAGCACCCCTTTTACATCTTTTTATCCATTCATCTGTCGATGGACACTTGGGCTGCTTCCAAAATTTATGTATTATAACTAATGCTGCAATAAACATAAGAGTGCATATATCTTGGGGCACCTGGTGGCTTAGTCAGTTGAGTGTATGACTCATGATTTAGGTTCATGTCATGATCTCATGGTTATGAGACTGAGCCCCATGTAGGCTCTGCACTGACAACATGGAGCCTGCTTGGAATTTTTTTTTCTCTCTCTCTCTTTCTCTGCCCCTCCCTAGCTCATACTCTCTCATATCTCTCTCAAAAATAAACAAACATTAAAAAAAACAGCGCATATATCTTTTCAAGTTAGTGTTTTCATATTCTTTGGGTAAATATCCAGAATTACTGGATCATATGGTAGTTCTAGTTTTAATTTTTTGTGAACCTCCATAACTGTTTTCCACAGTGACTGTACAAGTTTGCATTCCTACCAACAGTATAAGAGGGTTCCTTTTTTCTCCACATCTTTGCCAACACCTGTTTCTTGTGTTTTTGATTGTACTGATTTTGACAGGTGTGCAGTGATATCTCATTATGGTTTTGATTTGCATTTCCCCAATGATCAGTGATGTTGACCATCTTTTCAAGTGTTTGTTGGCCATCTGTATGGCTGCTTTAGAGAAATGACTATTCATGTCTTTTCCCTATTTTTAAATTGTATTACTTGTTTTTATTGGCAGTTGAGTTGTAGAAGTTCTTTATATACTATATTTTTTGATGTTAACCTTTACCGATTATGTCATTCGCAAATATTTTCTCCCACTTAGTACATTGTTTCAGTTTTGTTGATTGTTTTCTTTGCAGTGCAGAAGCTTTTTATTTTTTATTGGGAATTTTTTTAATGTTTACTTATTTTTGACAGAAAGAGAGACAGAGCATGAGTGGGGGAGGGGCAGAGAGCGAGGGAGACACAGAATCGGAAGCAAGCTCCAGGCCCTGAGCTGTCAGCACAGAGACTGATGTGGGGCTTGATCTCACAGACACTGACTGAGATCATGACCTAAGCTGAAGTCGGATGCTGAACTGACTGAGGCACCCAGGTGCCCAGAAGCTTTTTATTTTGCTGTAGTTACCCATAGTTTTTTTTTCCCCCTTGCCTCAGGAGGCATATCTAGACAAATGTTGCTATACTGGAGAAATTACTGCCTGTTCTCTCTCTTAGGATTTTTATGGTTTCTGCTCTCACATTTAGGCCCTTGATCCATTTTTAGTTTATTTTTGTATATGGTTTAAGATAGTGGTCCAGTTTCATTCTTGGGTGTATAGCTCTCCAGTTTTCCCGGTACCATTTGTCTAAGAGACTGTTTTTTTTTTTTTTTTTTTCCATTGCTTATTCTTGCCCCCTTTGTCAAAGGGTTTATTGTTGGGCTCTTTGTTCTGTTCCATTGACCTACATGTCTGTTTTTGTACCAATACCATACTGTTTTCATTACCACAGCTTTGCAGTGTATCTTTAAGTATGGAATTGTAATGCCCCTAGTTTTTCTCTTTTTCCAGATTGCTATGGCTATTCAGGGTCTTTTGTGGTCCCATACAAACTTTAGGATCATTTGTTTTAGTTCTGTGAAAAATGCTGTTGGTAGTTTGATAAGGATTGCATTAAATCTGTAGATTGCTTTGGGTAGTATGGACATTTTACCAATATTTGTTCTTCCAATGTATGAGCATGTAATGTATTTCCACTTCTTTGTGTCATCTTCAATTTCTTCCATCAATGTTTTACAGTTTTCAAAGTATAGGTCTTTCACCTCCTTGGCTAAGTTTATTCCTAGGTATTTTATTATTTTTGATGTAATTGTAAATGGGATTGTTTTCTTAAATTCTTTCTGCTATAGCCTTATTAGTATATAGAAATCCAATGGATTTCTGTACATTAATTTTGTATTTTGTGATCTTATTGAATTCATTTACCAGTTTTAGTAGTTTTTTGTTGGAACCTTTAGGGTTTCTATATATAGTATCATGTCATCCACAAATAGTGAAAGTTTTATTTCTTCCTTACAAATTTTGATGCCTTTTATTTCTTTTTCTTGTCTGAGTGCTGGGGCCAGGACTTCCAATACTCTGTTGAATAAAAGTGATGAGTGTGGACATCACTGTCTTGTTCCTGGTCTTGGGGAAAAAAATCTCAGTTTTCCCCATTGAGTATGATGTTAGCTATGGATTTTTCATATATGGCTGTTATTGAGATATGTTCCTTCTTAACCTACTTTCTTGAGGACTTGTATCATGAATGGATGTTGTACTTTGTCAAATGCTTTCTCTGTGTCTTTTGAAATGATTTATATGGTTTTTATTCTTTCTCTTGGTGATGTGATGTATCATGATTGATTCACAAATATTGAGCCACCCTTGCATCCCAGGAATAGATCCTATTTGATCATGGTGAATGATATTTTTAATGTATTGTTGGTTTGGTTTGCTCATATTATGTTCAGGATTTTTGCATCTGTGTTCATCAGAGATATTGGCCTGTAGTTCTCTCTTTTTTTGTAGTGTCTTTATCTGGTTTTGGTTTCAGGGTAATGCTGGCTTCCTAGAATGAATTTGGAGGCTTTGCTTCCTTTTCTATTTTTTGGAATAGTTTGAGAAGAATAGCTATTAAATCTTCTTTCAATGTTCAGTAGAATTCTACTATTAAGCCATCTAGTCCTGGACTTTTGTTTGTTGAGAGTGTTTTGATTACTGATTCAATTTCATTGCTGGTAATAGGTCTGTTCAAATTATCTGTTTCTTCTTGATTCAGTTTTAGGAGATTATATGTTTCTAGGAATTTATCCATTTTTTTCTAGGTTGTCCAATTTGTTAACATATAAATTTTCGTAATATTCTCTTATAGTCCTTTGTGTTTCTGTGGTGTTGTTATTTCTCCTCTTTCATTTCTGATTTTGTTTGAGTTCTTTCTTTCTCTTTCTGTTTTTGATGGGTCTAGCTAAAAGTTTGTCAATTTTGTTGATCTTTTCTAAGAACTGACTCCTGGTTTCATTGATCTGTTCTATTAATTTTAAAGTTTATATTTTGTTTATTTCCACTCTAATCTTCATTATTTCCTTCCTTATACTGTTTCAGGGTTTTGTTTGTTCTTCTTTTTCTAGCTCTTTTAAGTGTAAGGGTAAGTTGTTTCTTGCTTCTTGAGATAAACTTGTATAAACTTTCTTAGAACAACTTGTGCTGCATCCCAAAGAGTTTGGGCCATTGTGTTTTCATTTTCATTTGTTTCCATGTAATTTTTGATTTCCTCTTTGATTTCTTGATTGACCCATTGTATAGTAGCATGTTTTTTAACTTCCATGTATTTGTATTCTTTCCAGATATTTTTTTTGGTGGTTGATTTCTAGTTTCATAGCATTGTAGTTTAAAAAGATGCAGGGTATGACTTCGATCTTTTTGAATTTGAGACTTGATTTGTGGCCTAATATATGATGTATATGAGACCCGAATATAATATATGAGACTTGATTTGAAGTTGAGACTTGATTTGTGACTTGATTTGTGATCTGTTCTGTAGAATGTTCCACGTGCACTTAAAAATAATGTGTACTCTGCTGTTTTAGGATGGAACATTTTGAATAGATTTGTTATATTCATTTGGTCAATGTATCATTCAAAGCCACTGTTTTCTTGTTGATTTTCTGTTTGGATGATGTATCCGTTGATGTAAGTGTGGTGTTAAAGTCCCCAGCTATTTTTGTATTACTATTGACTACTTCCTTTATCTTTGCTATTACCTGCTTTATGTATTTGGATGCTTCCATGTTGGTTACATACATATTTACAATTGTTTTATCTTCCTGTTACAATTGTTTATCTTCCCTTATGACTGTATAGTGCCTTTCTTTGTCTTTTATTATAGTCTTTATTTTTTCATTTTCAAATTTTTATTTAAATTCTACTTAGTTAATATACAGTGTAATATTAGTTTCAGGTATAGAATTTAGTGATTCATCACTTACGTATCACACCAAGTGCTCATCACAACCAGTGCCCTCCTTAATACACTTTACCCATTTAACTTATCCCTCCACCGGCCTCCCCTCCAGCAAACTTCAGTTTGTTCTTTATAATTAAGAGTCTGTTTTATGGTTTGCCTGTCTCTTTTCCCCCATTAGATTCATTTGTTTTGTTTCTTAAGTTGCACACATGAGTGAATTCATATGGTATTTGTCTTTCTCTGACTGATTTCATTTAGCATAATAGTCTTTAGTTCTATCCATGTCATTGCAAATGGCAAAATTTCATTCTTTTTATAGCTGAATAATATTCCATTACATATATATATATATACCACATCCTCTTTATCTATTCATCAGTCAAAGGGATACATGCACCCAATGTTTACAGTAGCATTATCAACAATAGCCAAATTATGGAAAGTCTCTATTTTAAAGTCTATTTTGTTTAATATAAGTATTGCCATCCCAGCTTTCTTTTTACTTCCATTTGCATGAAATGATTTTTTATCCCTTTGCTTTCAATCTGCATGTGTCTTTAGGGCTGAAATGAGTTTTCTCAGGTAGCAGAGAGATGGGTGTTACATTTTTTTCCATTAGTCCACTTCCAGTCAAAGTAATTATTGGTAGGTATGTATTTGTTGCCTTTTGTCACTTGTTTTATGGTTGTTTTTGTAGTTTTTATGATTCTCTGATCCTTTCTTCTTTTGCTCTCTTCTCTCACACTTTACTGGCTTTCTTTAGTGATATACTTGGATTCCTTTCTCTTTATTTTTTGCATATCTATTACTGATTTTTTTACTTGTGGTTACCATTAGGTTTGTATGTAACATCTTATGCATATAGCAATCTATATTAAGTTGATGGTTGCTTAAATTTGAACCTGTTCTTTACTTCTCTCCCTCTCATGTTTTAGGTGTATGGTGTCATACTTTACATCCTTTATTTGCAAATCCCTTGACTGATTTTTGTGGTCATTTTTACTCATTTTATTGCTTTTGTGCTTTTTACTTTTCTTACTGCTACTTATGGTCTTTCCTTTCCACTCAGAGTCCCCTTTAATGTTTTTTGTAGGGTGGGTTTA
The DNA here is from genome assembly GCF_018350175.1 of Felis catus. Classification (NCBI taxonomy): domain Eukaryota; kingdom Metazoa; phylum Chordata; class Mammalia; order Carnivora; family Felidae; genus Felis; species Felis catus. The sequence goes on from NC_058374.1 coordinate 96,807,859, forward strand.
GTGGTCATGAATTCCCTTAACTATTATTTGTCTGGGAAACTCTTTATCTCTCCTTCTATTCTGAATGACAGTCTTGCTGGATGGAATATTTTTGGCTGGAGGTTTTTTTCTTTCAGCACTTTGAATATATATCATGCCATACCCTTCTGGCCTGCAAAGTTTCTGCTGAAAAATCTGCTCAAAATCTTATGTGGTTTCCCTTGTATGGAGCTCTATTTTTTCTCTTGCTGCTTTTAAAATCCTCTCTGTATCAATACTTTTTTTTTTTTGCCATTTTAATTTCTATGTGTCTTGGTGTGGACCTCCTTGGGTCAATTTTGTTGGTGACTGTGTATCCTGGACCTAGATTTCTGTTTTCTTTAATAGATTTGTGAAGATACATTTTCTGCCCCCTTTTCTCTCTCTTCTCTTTCTGGGATCCCTATAATGCAAATGTTATTATGCTTGATGGTGTTAACTGAGCTCCCTAAGTCTCTTTTCATTTTTTTATTATTTTTTTCCCTTTTCTATTCTGCTTGATTGCTTTCCATGACTCTGTGCTCTAGGTTGCTGATCCATTTTTCTGCTTCCTCTGGTCTACTATTTACTCCATCTAGTGTATCTTTAACTTCAATTATTGAGTTCTTCATCTCTGATTGGTTCTTTTTTATGTTTTCTATCTCTTTGTTTAGGGTTTCACTGAGGTACTCCACTCTTAAATCCCATGAGGATTTTTACAGCCATCACTGTAAATTCTCTATCAGGTATATTATTTATCTCTTTTTCATTTAGGTCTTTTGCTGTGATTTTGTCCTGACATATTCCTCTGTCCCCTGATTTTGACTAGCTCTCTTTGTCTATTTCTATGTGTGTTTTCTTCACTCTACTGTTGTGGCTGAGCTACTTTTGCCTTTACTCCAGTCTGCAATGGCTTTCTTTGTCTGCTGTGGACAGGGTTTGGCCTCTGTGTTGTTAGTGGGTCAGTCTGGGGCTGGTTTGGGCTTAAGTTGAGTCAGACCAGGCATTTCCCAGAGATGCAGTAATGCTGAAACGCAGGAAAGCCCGAGGACAAGATGCATGGTGTTAGCAAGGTTTGAGCTGGCAGGAGAGGGACCCACAGCTGCTATGAACAGAGATAGGACAGGTTGGAGGGGGTGGGGTCTGGTGTTCGCAAGGTTTATCTGTCTTGGAAGGGGTCTTGGAGCTGAAACCTTGCTTGAGGGGGTGTGTTCTGAGATTAGTAAACAAATCTTAACTCCTGTATACTCCAGACTTTTTTTCAAACTTCTATACTGTGTCTCCACAGGGCTTTTTGTTGTGTTGTCTCTATAAGGGTGGGGACTCAGTTTCTTCTCACTCTTCCAGTTCTCCTAGGATTCTGCTGAGTTTTGAAGTTTTAAAGTTCCAGGTTTTAAACTAATTTTAAGATCTCTCATAAAATTTGTCCTCTCTGGTTTTCAAAGCCAAATGTTAAAGGGATTTGTCTTTCCCATGCAGGTTCCCCATGCTTGGGGTACCTGATATGAGGGTCTGTTTTTCCCCTCTTGGCATCTGCAGTGCTCTTCCCTCCTGCCGACAGTTGCAGGTCTGTTTAGCTCAGGTGCATCTTCACCTTCCCTATCTTCTTCAATGTGGCCTCTTCTCTACATTTAGCTGTGGAGAGTCTGTTTTGCCAGTCTTTGGGTCATTTTCTGGGTTATATACACTGATGTGGCTGTTATCTAGCTGTATCTGTGAAAGGAGGTGAGCTTAGGGTCCTCCTACTCTACCATCTTCCCCAGAAGTCTTCATGAATAACACTGTTATTCAACTTCACTTTGTAAATGACTTATATGTACTAGGGGGATATGTAACAATCAGAGAATAAATTTTAGCCTTTTAAATTTTAAATTATATTATTTTGAAGTGATTTTTAGCTGTTGTGGGGCATTTATCTTTTCTTAGGGCAGACAACCATGACAGTTATCATTTGTCCAGTGTCTCGTTAGGAAATTAATACATCACTAATACTAATGACAGCAACAAGGCATTTGCTAAACATTTTACACCCATTGTTTTATTGAATTCTTGTAATCCTTATGTGATAAGTATATCTACTACCCTCATTTTACAGAAGAGAAAACAGCCTTGAAGAAGTTTAGTGGCTGGGGTCACTGTGATATTGAACTTAATAAGAAAGATATTTAAATTGAATAATAATAAGACAAATATATTTGGTCTTAACCCCAATTTCTAGCATAGTGCTCCTAAAACCTTTGGAATTTCCTAAGTGATGAGAATGATAAAAGGGTCTTTTGTTATTTTAATGATGTGACTTTTGAATTTCACCTAAGGATGGGGGCTGGTTGTCAGGAGATTCAACTACATGGTTAGAGAGTTGGAACATTCAGTCCCTACCTTGACCACTGGGAGAAGGGAGGGACCGGAAGTTGAATCAACTGCCAATGGCCAGTCACTAAATCAACCACGCCTATGTAAAAACGCCTCTATAAAAATCTTAAAAGACAGGGTTTGGAGAGCTGCTGGGTTGCTGAACATATGGAGATTTGGAGAATGTGGTTAGATGGAAGAAAGCATAGAATCTCTATGCCCTTTCTCCATACTTTGCCTTATGCATCTCTTCCTCTGGATGTTCCTGAGTTGTATCATTTTATAATAAACCAGCAATCTAGTAAGTAAAATGTTTCTCTGAGTTTTTTTTTTTGTAAGTAATATCCATACCCAATGTGAGGTTTGAACTCCCAACCCTGAGGTCAAGAGTTTCATGCTCTACCACTCAGCCAACTAGGGAGCCCTAGTTTCTCTGAGTTCTGTGAGCCACTCTAGCTAACTAATTGAACCTGAGGGAGGGGGACATTGGAACCTAGCTAGTTGGTCAGAAGTACAGTTAACAACCTGGACTGATGATTGGCATCCTGAGTTGGAGGCGGTCTTTGGAACCTCTGGTTTGTAGTATAGCCAGTCAGTCAGGAGCACATGTGAAAACTTGGACTTGCAACTGGAATCTGAAGAGGAGGTGGCAGTCTTATAGAACTGAGTCCTTAACCTGTGGAATCTTAGGCTATCTCCAGATAGACAGTGTCAGAATTAAGTTGAATTGTAGGATAGCTGGCTGGTGTCCCAGAGAATAGCTTTTTGGTGTGGGGAACCCCAGCCTCCATTGGAATTGATATCAGAACCTATTTACTCACATTCAAAGCCAATGTAAAGGTATGTTTGTACCCAGGCAGTGTATTCCAGGGCTTGCTGTTGACCATTGCACAAAGAAGTTAAGGTTTTCCTTTATACTAGAAAGTGGCAATATAAATATGAGAAGTATGATCATGTTCACGTTAACAACAGATATTATAAAACACATAGGAATATCATCAATGAGAGATTTTTGAATATTATATTCAGTGTCACTTAAAAATTGACTTGAACTATTTTATATATAACCTTAAAATAAGCTTAACAAAGGCTACAATTTAGTTGGAGGAACAGAAACAGACAAGCAAGAATGGACCGTGAACTTTTGGAAAGAGAATAGTAATGACTGGGGCTTTCCAGATTTGAGTGATAACCTCCTAAGTGGAATTATTGGCCTGGGATGGGTAACACTTTTTTTGTTTCAGTATTTTGGTTAAAATGGTTATATTTACTTATTTTCTTCATTGAATTCTGTTATACTTATCTTTTACTGAGATTTTCCTATTGTTTCCTGAATAAATCTTTATTAGTTTACTAAGTCTACTTTAACAAAATACCACCAATTGGGTAGCTTAAGCCACAGAAATTTTCTTGTTTGCAGTCTGAAAGCTAGATGTTCAAGATTAAGGTGTAATAGGCAAGTCTGGTTCCTTTTGAGGGTTATGAGGGACAATCTATTTGTGCCTCTCTCATATCTTCTAGTGGTTTTATGGCAGTCTTTGGTATTCCTTGGCTTGGAGAAGAATCACCCTGTTATCTGCCTTCATCTTCACATGACATTCTCCACGTGGGTGTGTCTTCCTTCTGTCTCTGTGCACAAATTTCCTCTTTTTTTTTTTTCTTCTAAGAACACCAGTCATATTAGGTTAGGACTGCCCTAATAGTTTCATCTTAAATTGATCGTATGTAAAGAATTTATTTCCAAATAAGATCACATTCATAGGTACTGAGGATTAGGACTTCAGCATCTCTTTGGGGGACATAATTCAACCCATAACAATATCTCATTCTAGTTTTGTAGTGCTATATTTCTTATGAAATGCCCCACAGGCTTATTTTTAGCAGGACACACCTTTTCATTCTTTATTTCCTAAAGCAAAAGGTGATTAATCCACACTGGGGAGACTGCCTGATTCAGTGGCAGGGTGGTGGTTCCAAGTACCTCACTTTGTCTTGGAGCTGAGAAGGAGTTGTAGGCTGATGAATGCTTCCTTATTAATCTCCCTCTGCTCTACCCAGGCTTATTATTTAGCCAGGTATCACCTTCCCATTACATTGTTGAGGCATAAAGTCATATACTTAGTTCATTGAAGTCCAGAAAAAGTCAGTGCTTATGATGGGGGTAAAAAGGTGAGTAGTATATAATCACCCCAAACACACACGCAGGTGCACACACACACACACACACACACATCAGCCTTTTTCAGGAAGCTAAAAACCTAGTGGTATAGACTAAGAAACACATGATATAAAATACGACAAACACTAAGATAAAAGTTAGTCTAGATTGTTGTGGTAGCACAGAAGGGAACTTCCTTGAAGAGATGATGATTGAGCTGAGTCTTAAAGAATGAAGGGAAGGTAAGAAGAATAGGAAGCACATTCAGGTAGACAAAAATAATGAAAGCAGATTGAATTATCCTGTTCCAACCTCTTTTTTCATTCAGAGTACGTTTGCATTTCCTCCTATGTAGCAAGCACCATTCAAAGTGCTTTACATAGTATTATTCTGTTTCATTCACACAGCAACCTGGTAAGACAGGCCCTAATAATTTCCATGTTTTCAGCGAGGAAACTCAGGTTCAGAGAGATCAAAAACTTGCTCAGGATCACTGGGATTCAAACCTAAGTTAGATTAACTCCAAATGTCATATTTGCCTTTGAGGAAAGATGGATTCCAAAACAAGGGCCTAGAGTGGATTCCCAGGGACCTGGATTGGACATAGGAGTAGGATGGCCATATCCAAAGACAACAGTTTCAGACCAAAGGTTAATCTAGATTCTGGAATGAAGCCAACATTGAAGTACAGGTTGCAAGTTCAAATCAGACTTCTATTTGAAGAGGATCATCAGAAAAGCAGAACCCAGAACAGAAACAGACAGAAACCAGAGTTATCAGAAGATAATGGGGGTTTGGAGTAGAGTGAAGGAGGTGGGTCTTAATTAAAGATAGTTTTAGCAGGCATTTCTGATTTTGAATAGGGGTAGAAAGGAAAATGTTATTAAGGAGATAAAATTGATTGAGACTTGATATCTGTTCTCTTTATAGCTAAGTAGAATGCATGCAAGTGTGTGTGTGTGTGTGTGTGTGTGTGTGTGTGTGTCTATAGTATCAATATTCAGTGTGTTTTACTGCTTATGAGTCATGTTACCTAAGTCTTAGCTCTGCCATTTCCCAGATATGTGGCCATGGGCAAGTTAGTTATCCTGTCAGTTCCTGTTTTGTTTTCTATAAAATAAGGATAGTAGTGGTATCTACCTGTAAAACATGTAGACCAGTGCCTAGTATACAGTAATTGCTCAATTAATAGTAGGTATTCATTTTGATTAGCTATGATAAATTTTTCAAGGAGATTATAATGAGGGAGACAGATTCAAGTACAAATATCTGAAGTACAGTCTTAAGGATTATTTATAGAATGCCCAGTATGTTTAAGGCATGTGCCTAGGGGCTTTTGGGAGTTATTTTATTTAGGCCATAAGGTATCACTAGTTCTTTTTACAAAAGAAAAATGAGACTAAGAGAACAATTTATGGATATGTATAGTAGAATATCATCCCAGGACACAGTAATAACTCTATTTGTTGGTGGATATAGAGGAAGGTCATGGAAAGCCTCATGGAGAAGATAATAGTTTAATGTTTTATCTATTGACTTATAAAATATTGTATATAACTTGCTTATTTTTGTTCCTTTAAATTGACCTCTACATAGATCACTACTCTAGCCACTATGTTTGAGGTGACTACACTTTCTTCAATGATTTTCTTCCATGATTTGATTTAGTTCTGTAGTTGTACATTGGTAAGTCTGATCTCTAATACTTGGTTAATTCCTAATCATACTTTTCCCCAAAGTCATCATTTATATTAACCATGTCTCATTGAAACCTTCTGTTATTTTTCTTTTTGTCTATCCACATCTGTTTTTCAAGTGCATGTACCACAGAAGGGAAAATTAAAACCAAACCAAACAACCAAAAAAAAAACAAAAAAAAACCTGCTTAACTTTTTATGTAGATTGATTTAAAGCCTCACATGAAGTCCTTTGTGATGTTTCTAAAAGGGTGAATTCTTGGTCAGTATAAAGGAAAACATAACATTTCATGAAGATTATATTTTGAAGCAAGTTGGCAGGCTTGTGTACATGGAACCATTACTGAGGACAAGATTCTGGGTATAAATATCAAAGAGAGTCGGTGTCCCCATCTTTAATTCATACCACTATTACCTTTACACTAACCTTTGCTTTGTAGGACTTGCCAACTGAAACAACTCCTTCTCTGTCTCATTAACTCCTCTCAATATTCAAGCATTTCTTTGCTCACTGGCCCATAGGATTTTACTTCTCTCCTGCTTAAAAAAAAAAAAAAAAGAAGAAGAAGAAGATTAAGTAAGTAACTTGGCTGCTTTACTAGAAAGCATTCAGGGATGCAGGAGTCTAAAGTCTTCTCTATAAAATAATGTGTTATATTATTTCAAATACTGTGTTTACAGAGCTCATACTGCTAAGGATTAAAGAATGTGCCGTGACAAATCTGATCCTGAGTAGGATTGCCTTCCCCAAAATAGAACAGTTGCATTCAAGTAGAACTTTTGATTTATAAGAATTAGAGCTTCCCAGAGCATTGTATAGTGCTCTATATAATGTCAACAGATTATTGCTCCACTAAGACTGCCAGTAGAAGTCCAGCAAAGATCTTAGCTTATAATATCACTGCTTCCGAGCAGGGAGCAGGAAATTCAGACTTCTCCTTACGTAAAAGGCACACAACCTTTAGAGGAAATCAGGTTTTTACTGTGTAAATATCAAAGAGATGATCAGTGTTCCTGTCTTTAATTCATATTACTATTACCTTTGCAGGAACATTTGATTTTTAATGTAAGTGTTGTCTTAATAAGAGATGAGTAGAAGCATACATGAATGTTTTTGGTGAGGGTAAATTTTTTGCTTCCTTAAAAGACTTAAAAATATCTGTTTCTATTAAGTACTATTGAAATATATTTTGCTCTTTTAGAAAATGTTAAAACTCTCCCTCCCCATTCTTTTTTGTAAGATACATATTTATTGCCTTTGTTTTCACTACTGACTTTGGATTTTTTTGTCAGTTAGCAATTGTAAAATTCTAACAATCCACTACAGTTGACAGTATCATGTAGTTTTACTTGAATCTTAAAAAAAATTATTAGAGAATTGGTATAAATAGATATCAGCCTTCTTACCATAATCAACACACAGATTATGGCTAATATGGGGTTACAAATTTTTTAAAGTTTCACAATTTGCTTTTGGTTATAAAAAATGATATCAAAGTGTACAGAATGTTCCATTTTGACTGAAGTGTCAAAACCATAGATAGAAGGATGCTGAGTAAGAGTAGGATGGTTCATTTCCAATGCAGAATTTATAGAGAATGAATACAAGTTATTCTATGACTCTTGGATACCTCATCAAGATCATGGTCCTAAAAGGTCAGAGTATTTGGGGGAAAGATTGCCAAAGAGGTTTATTTTCAGAGAGCTATGGCCCCAGGGTGAGTTATCATTCCATTGCCTTTGGAAGAAGGATGGTCTGTTCCTTCTCCTCAAGCCAGTTGGGGAAGACTTCAGTGAGACCACTTAGAACTCTATACGTGTTTCTTGCAGTTGGAAGTCATAGAAGACTCATGTCTGATCTACCTGTGAAAAAAACCAAGCAGACATAAGACTGAGGTCTGACTCTTCCCTGAAAAGTATGAAGGTGATAAAAATTTACAGAATGCTTTTGACAAAGCTAAGAGAGTCCTGAAATGTACTGGTTGGCCTGTACTTCCAGAGTTTGTCAGGACAGAGGCCAATTTCCCATGGCCTGAATATCAGCACCATGGGGGAAGCTGTCATAGAATCGCCAGAGGATTTATTCAAAGGTCATCCTCAGAGAAAAAACTCTAGAAGTGTACTCTCAATAACCAGGGCTTAAGGAAAGAATTTCAAATGACTATCAGGAGTAGAATCTCATGTGCCTTGTTAGGGATCATCTACTGAACCCACAAAGTGCTCCCTAAAGAGTCAGCTTTCATCATTTTCTAGATCCATAGAGGCCAAGGCCACCTGTGTAAGTACTTTCTTGTTCCCTTAACGTTTGTCTCTTCCATCCTTATGATTGCCACACACAACTCTGATCCTGGAGAGAGACTAATTAACAGCTAGTGAAAATGGGAAGAAATTACATATAGAGGAGTATAGTAGAGTAGCAAAGGGATCAAATGGAAAAGAAATTGAGTAAAGTAGAAACAGAAGAGAGTGGTAGAAATCGAGAGTAGAGGAGGATAGCAAAGTTATCCCATTCAGTACCACAGACTCCAGAACAAAACAAGCTAAAGTTAGTGAAGATGGGTGGAATGAAGTGAGACAGTTCAATGCTAATTGAGATATCTTCATCATATTCTCAAAGAGTATTTATAAATATTTTTCTTAGAAAAATGGCTCAGTGGTACTCACTAGAATAATAACCAATCAGAAAAGGAAACAAGACACCAAGAGCAGGAGCAGGAATCAACTGACAAAACATAAAACAAAACAAATGTGCAAATACTTTAATATTGCAATTATAGTTTTGTTATAAAATAATTATACTAACAATATTTAAAGAAATAGAAATATATTTGAATTTAAATCACTCTAAAAATACCATGTAGCAGATTTGAAAGAGAATTAAATAAAAATTTTAGAAATGAGAAATTCAATAACTAGAATTAAAAACTCAATGAATCAGAATAATTATGCAGAAGGTTTGTGAGAATACAAAGTATAGAATGAAAGTGCAAAGAGATCATATATATGAAATGATATAATATAATTATACTATATATGTATGAATGAAAGAGGCATTAAACATAATGTAGGACAGAGAGAGAAAGTCTAATATAGGAGGTATAACATATGTGTAACTGTATTTCTAGAAGTAAAGGAGAAAAAGAATGAGAAAGAAGAAATATTCAAGGGGATGCTGTCCACAAATTTTCCAGAATAGACAGACAATGTAATCTGTGGATTCAAGATGACCAACAAATCTCAAGCATGATAGGTAGAAAGGAATACACACCTGTATATATCAGAGTGAAACTGCAGTGCATCAAATACAAGTTAAGATCTTAAAAATAGCCAGAGATAAAAAGAGATTATGTTTAAAATAGTGCCCGTTAGATTGACAGCTAACTTCTTAATAATAACAATGAAGTCAGAGGAAAGTGGAATTATATCATTATTGTGCAGAAAGGAAAAATACCCAGGGAATTGCATCCCAGGGAGCATCAGTAAAGACATTTTTTTTTTAGGGAAACAAATACTGATTTTGTCATTAGTAGACTCTAACAAATGGAAACTCCAAAAACTGGTAGGTAAATCTTATTAATCTCAGAAGGTTTTCTGGCTCTTTCTAATACAGACCACATGCCCCAGTGACATCAGATTTGATCATATCACTTCATAAGCCAATGAACTGTGAGTGGAAGTATCATGTAACACATCTGAGTGGAAGTTTTAAAATTGTTGTCCTACATAGAGGTTATTCCTTCAGCTTTGATCCTGAAATGAAGAGTACATTGAGCAGAACTGTAGTTGGACATAATGTGAAAGAGGATTAAACCTTTGTTGTTCTAAGCCAATAAGATTTTGAGTGTTATTGCAGCATAATTTTGGTTAAATTTCTTTTTATTTTTATATTTCCCTATTTTCCAATTTTTTTTCTTTTTTCACTTTTCAATTTACATCCAAGTTAGCTAGTATATAGTGGAACAATGATTTCAGGAGTAGATTCCTTAATGCCCCTTACCCATTTAGCCCACCCCCCCAGAACCCCTGCAGTAACCCTCTGTTTGTTCTCCATATTTAAGAGTCTCTTACATTTTGTCCCCCTCCCTGTTTTTATATTATTTTTGCTTCCCTTCCCTCGTGTTAATCTGTTCTGTGTTCTTGAAGTCCTCATATGAGTAAAGTCATAGGATATCTGTCTTTCTCTGACTAATTTTGCTTAGCATAATACCCTCTAGTTCCATCCACATAGTTGCAAATGGCAAGATTTCATTCTTTTTGTTTGCTGAGTAATACTCCATTGTATATATATACCACATCTTCTTTATCTATTCATCCATCAATGGACATTTGGGCTCTTTCCATACTTTTACTATTATTGATAGTGCTGCTATAAACATTGGGGTGCATGTGTCCTTTCAAAACAGCATACCTGTATTGCTTGGATAAATACCTAGTAGTGCAATTGCTGGGTCATAGGGTAGTTCTATTTTCAATTTTTTGAGGAACCTCCATACTGTTTTCCAGAGTGGCTGCACCAGTTTTCATTCTCACCAGTAGTGCAAAAGGGATCCTCTTTCTCTACATACTTGCCAACATCTGTTGTTGCCTGAGTTGTTAATGTTAGCCATTCTGACAGGTGTAAGGTGGTATCTCATTGTGGTTTTGATTTGTATTTTCCTGATGATGAGTAATGTTGAGCATTTTTTCATGTGTCAGTTGGCCATCTGGATATCTTCTTTGGAGAAATATCTATTCACATCTTTTGCCCATTTCTTCACTTATTTGTTTTTTGGGTGTTGAGTTTGATAAGTTCTTTATAGATTTTGGAAAGTTACCCATTCTCTGATGTGTCATTTGCAAATATCCTCCCCCATTCTGTCAGTTGCCTTTTGGTTTTGCTGATTGTTTCCTTCGCTGTGCAGAAGCTTTTTATCTTGATGAGGTCCCAGTAGTTCATTTTTACTTTTGTTTCCCTTGCCTCCAGAGACGTGTTGAGTAAGAAGTTGCTGTGGCCAAGATCAAAGAGGTTTTTGCCTGATTTCTCCTCAAGGATTTTGATGGCTTCCTGTCTTACATCCATTTTAAGTTTATTTTTGTGTATGGTGTAAGAAAGTGGTCCAGGTTCATTTTTCTTCATGTTGCTGTCCAGTTTTCCCAGCACCACTTGCTGAAGAGACTGTCTTTATTCCATTGGATATTTTTTCCTGCTTTGTCAAAGATTAGTTGGCCATACATTTGTGGGTCCATTTCTGGGTTTTCTGTTCTGTTCCATTGATATGGATGTCTGTTTGTGTGATGGCTTAAATTTCTGATACAGATGTCAGTCAGGCTGAAGGAAAATGATCCCAGATGGAAGGTCTGTAAAGCAAGAGGAATGACAAAAAATTTGATAAATATCTAGGCAAAAGTAAAATAATATTAATTATTTAAAATAACAAAAGAGGTATAACAACAGTTTATCATTAGATTTAAAATAGAAATAAAGTATCTGGTAATGATAACAAAAAATGGAAGGGGAATAAATGTAGTTAAGGTGTTTAAGGACCTTGCATTATACAGGAAGAGGGCAGAAATTAAAGAACTATAAAACAATAAAAAAAGGAGTGATCAACAAAGCCACAGTTTGGTTTTTCTGAAAAGAATAATAAAATTTACAAATATCTGAGCGGTTTAACCAGTAAATTAAAAAAATCAGATTGTATGAATAATCAATGTGTGGAATAAAATAGGGCATTGCCACATATATTATATATGTTAAAAATAATGAGGCTTTTATTAATATTTTATGCCAATAGTGTTGACAGCTAAGTAAAATGGACAAACTTCTAGAAAAATAAAACTTACTAGTGTTGATACAAAATAAATAGAAAATAAACTTACTAGTGTAAATAAACTTACTAGTGTTGATAAAAGAATAAATAGAAATATATGAGTAGTCCTATTCTATTAAATAAATTGAATATTTTAAATTTGCCTGCAAAGAAAACTCTGGGTCTAGCTGGCTTTATTATTGATTTCTATCATATTCTATCAATTAGTCAAAAGAGGGAATAACATCATTTACAAAATTCTTAAATTCAGTAGAAAGAAGGAATACTCCCAATTCATTCTATTTATTCTATGGGCATTATCTCTTTAATATCAGAACCTGACATGGACACAATAAAAGGTAAAATTACTTGTGTTTCTCATTCATGAACAATAAATACAAAAATTCGAAGTAAAAAAATAGCAAATATAAAATAAATCATTGCAAAGTTGAGTTTATTCTGGAAATGTGAGATGGGTTGAACATTTGCAAATCAATCAATGTAAACCAGTAAAATAAAAGAATACAAAAGAGAAAATATATGACCATTTCAATAGATGCACAAAAATATTTAATCAAAGTCAATATCTAATTCATGATAAAAATTATTAGCAAATTAAAATCAGCATTCCTAGTATAATAAAAGGCCATTTGTACCCATTATATAGTAAAATACAACTTAATGATGAAACATTGAATATTTTCTCTTTTGGATTCAGAACTAGAAAATGATACTGGCTGGTTGTCCACCCCTTCTGTTTAGTATTACACTGGAAGCCTTAGCCAGTGAAATAAGGCAGGCCAAGAAACCAAAGATGTGAGGATTAATAATGAAATACAAAATTGCCACTCTTTACAGGTGATAGAATTCTATTTGGAACAACCAAGATTCAAATATTATGATTTACAGGTTTAATAGAATTGCAATATATATGTATTAATATACAATAATGAGGGGTACCTGGGCGGCTCAGTTAGTTAAGTGTTCAACTTCGGCTCAGGTCATGATTTCACAGTTCAAGAGTTGAAGCCCCACGTCAGTCTCTGCACTAATAGCTCAGGGCCCAGAGCCTGCCTCAGATTCTGTCTCCATCTCTCTGCACCCTTCCCCTGCTTGTGTTCTCTCTCTCTCTCTCTCAAAGCTAAATAAATAAACATTAAATATATATATATATATATATGCATATATATACATACATACAATAATTGTGTTTTTATATAACAACAACATATCAGTTAAAATAAAATAGCACACTTTAGCTTAAAAAATAGGAAGTACTTGAGCATAAATTCAGCAAAGATATATGATTTCTGTGGAAAAATATTAAAAATTTATAACAAGAATGTCCTAAATAAATTTAGAACAAAAGTAAGCAGAGTGAGAGACTCAACATTCTAAAATATCTCAATTCTGTCTCAACTGATCTGTAGATTCAATGAATTCTAAACCAAATCCTAGCAGCCTCTTTCATTCAGCTCAATAAGCTGGTTCCAAAATTACATGGAACTTTAAAGAGCCAAATGATGGAATACCATTATATTGCCTTCTTATAAAGTCTGAGTATTCCAGTCATTGGCGAAGATGTGGCAGAACTCACCCCTCATGGAAATGTAAACTAATTTAACAAATCGGAAAGATTAGACATTAGCCAATAAAGCTGAATATGGGCCTATCATACTACCTAGGAAATACACTCCTAAGTGTCCTTTTGAGATACTCTTGGACATTTGCCTCTTTAAGATACATGGACAAGAATGTTCAAAGCAGAATTGTTTATAAAGTCAAACTCTTGAAAGACCTTGAATGTAAACCAACAGTAGAATGATAATAGTCACACAATGCACTAATATAGTCATGAAAATGAATAAACTATATCTAAAAGATATATGAATCTCACAAAGAGAGTTTGAGTAACTATGTTGCATGTTTTGCAAACTATAGAATGATAGGTTTCTAGACTTTTAGGGTAAGAGAGTAACTTGAAATTTTTCTGCAGCTTTACTGTTCAATATGGTAGCCACTAGATAAGTGTGACTATAGGGCACTTGAAATGTAGCCAGCTCAAATGTGTTATAAGTCTTAAAATACACATTGGATTTCTAAGATTTAGGAAAACAGTAATGTAAATATCTCATTAATAATTTTCATATAGGTTACATGTGGGAATGGCATTTGGATATATTGGGTTGAAAATTATAAAAATCAATTTCTCCTGTATTATTTTACTTTTTTAAACTTGACTACCAGATAATTTAAAATTACATATGGCTCACACTTTATTTCTCATGAACATTGCTGATACAAACCATTTTACAGATTAGAAAATGCATCTCAAATATAGTAAATCACTTGCCCTCAAATTTACCTATCATTATAACATAAAATACATCACAACTTAAAAATTTCCTGAGGTTTTTGCACTCAGGAAAAGATTGTGACCATCATGGTCCTTCACAACTTCTTATATTATCACATGGTTGTGGTAAAATACAAAGAATGTTGCCATGTTGTCATACAGACTTGGGTTCATGTAACAGAACAACTTAGTGGCTATTCACAAAGTTTTTTAATTTAATTAGGTCTTGATTTTTTTTCCTCTATAAAATCATGTAACATTCACTGGGCAATTTCGACAATAAAATGAGATAAGCTACATGCCAGTTCTTAGCAAGGTGGCTATCGCAGAATAAATCTTTAAAAAATTCTGTCCCTTTAGTGTTTATATGGACTGCTGCTGCCATAGTTTCTATTTGCTTATATATTATCTAAGGATTGAGGCCTATTATTTTTTATTTTTTTATTTTACTGCTTTCTACAAATGGATTCTAAATTGCTGTGGACATAGCTGGGGAGATATGCTAAAAGAAAGTATCAAAATATGAAAAAAATATTTAAGTGTCCAGGGTCAAATTTTAAAGTTAATATTTTATAAAACATGTGCTTTTATAACCACAGAAGACACTAATTTTGGCAATTACCTGGCTACCTCCAGTGGTCTTTTGGGGGAACACATTGTCTTGTGCTTACTCATTCTGTGTAGTTTGGAATTGTCATTGTCTTCCATGATTCTGTTGCTTGTTGTGATATTTCATACATCGGGGAGTGAATAATTTCATGATTTTGACTAGGATTATAACAAATTGATGATAATGCAAAACTCTAATTTAGATTTAGGCTTTTTAAAGGAAGTAATAAAATTGGTTGCTTTATAAATTAGTAGTGGGGGAAATCAGAGACCATGGACACCTTGGATAAATTTGTAAGACTGATGGAGATAAAGAGACAATAAAATTTATGTGCTGTAGCAATAACCCAATATTAGTTACTAGCTACTTGATGCAAGTTTTCGTGTACACAGAATTAGCAGAACAAAGAAAGATTGAAAATACATTAATAGATTTTAGTTTTAAACAATGAATAAAAAAAAAAAAAGCAGAGTTTCTTAGTAACAACCCTTGGTCTAGGAGCCTAGAATTAAGAATGGAGTATGGTAATTGAATAAGGTCAAGAAAAAAATGACTTAATTTGTAGCTAGGTACGCTGAAAGGACCAGCATCTTGAAGTAAGGTTGTAAATCAATGTGATAACCTACAAGAGATAGCTAGCTGTAAAATTGCTTTCCCTCAAAGCCTTTAATATGTAAAACATTTAGTTTTGGTAGAGACATGGGGATGTATTAATTGATCCCTGCTTAGTATCTTCTGGAGTGAAGAAGGGGAGGACATAATTTATTCATTTACTACTCTCTGCTGATCCCTTTACATACATTAAAACATTTAATCATTACAACAGTCTGGTGAAGGTGGTGTTAACATGCTTTTATTTTTAATGAAGAAACTGAGACTCAGAAAATTTAAGTAAATTATCTAAAATTGCACAATTAGTGGGATCTGAACAAGGATTTGAATTTATTTTATTTTATTTTTTTTATTTATTTTTATTTTGGGGACAGAGAGAGACAGAGCATGAACGGGGGAGGGTCAGAGAGAGGGAGACACAGAATTAGAAACAGGTTCCAGGCTCCGAGCCATCAGCCCAGAGCCCGACGAGGGGCTCGAACTCACGGACCGCGAGATCGTGACCTGGCTGAAGTCGGACGCTCAACCGACTGCGCCACCCAGGCGCCCCAAGGATTTGAATTTAGTTACAGTTGTCTGAGTCTGAGGCTTGTGCAGTTGCCTCTATGGCAGGATCTCCTATTTGTTACGTCATGAATTTGTATTTCAGGATCTTCGTGGTGGAGTCCTTTATGCAAACCAGATCTCTGTATGTGATGTAATGCTGCCTCACATTGCCAGCCCCTCAACACCCCCCTTGAAAAACCATTGCTATACTTTATTCCTTTAACATTTAGTTCTTAATTCTTTTGGTTCTACCACTAACCTGCATAAGACAGGTGTAATAACCACAAGGAGGCTGAAACATGACTTCAGTAGTCTTAAATTTCAATTGTGTTTTCTCAATAGATATATAATTAGAATCAGTGGGAGGTTAGCCTTGGTGAAGATTATAGAATTAGACTCTTATTCTTGCAATTTCACACCAGCTTTGGCTTATTTGATTGCTCTGGTTTTCTTTTCTGCCCTGTGTAGTCTGGGGCAAACCAAGACATTAGTGAGTCTTTGGCAAAACAACTGTGTTTTGCATGTTGGCGTTACTATGAGCAACTGATACTGTCTGTACCAAGTATAATGTTGATGACTTTGGGTTTGAAGTTGTTTCCAAAAAAAAAAAATAATAATAATGCTGGAGAGTGGAGCTTAGTAATGTTCTTTACTGGATTTTATTTGCATTTGTGCTCTATGATGTATTTTTATATTTTGTTTTCCAAGATCTGGCTGTGAGATTATATTTGGTGCATATAATTTGTATTGTTATTGAAGGTTTTTCTCCAGTTTGATTCTTGAATTTCCTAGAAACAGAGCTCCTAAGCCTTAGATATTTCTAGATAATCATAAAATTATTTATTTATTTTTAAATAATTTTTTTAACCTTTATTGATTTTTGAGACAGAGAGAGAGAGCATGAACGGGGGAGGTTCAGAGAGAGAGGGAGACACAGAATCTGAAACAGGCTCCAGGCTCTGAGCTGTCAGCACGGAGCCCGACGTGGGGCTCGAACTCACCGACCGCAAGATCATGACCTGAGCCGAAGTCGGACGCTCAACCGACTGAGCCACCCAGGCGCCCCTCATAAAATAATTTATTCCCCTCATATGTTCATATTTTATTTCTTTTAAGTCTACTGATACATTTTCATAACCTTTCTCATATTGTCATTGTCTTTCTAAATTACGTGGAAACATTCATTGTACATACTAATTGTTTACCAAATGTAGCAGAAAAATGGAAATTTCATATATAGCAACAGTCTGAAAGTAGACGCTGTGAACTCAGCTAGGGTATTTTGTGTTTTTAGATGTCCTAAGCATTATTTTTAAAGGTATTTCAGAACTTATGGTGAAGTTTAAACCTCTCGATAATTCCTCCTTTATTAACTCTTATTATAAAAAATAACTGGCAGAGAGAGTGTGTTGCTCAAATTTCTTTGAGGCATGAAGATGTGAAGCAACAGTGATTCTCCAGAGTAACTTTTAATTCTCACATTTATTCAGTCATGACTCAAAGTTTTTATTACCTCAATGTTTCTCTTTTGGTATTCCATTATAGTAGCAGAACATAAGATAAATACTTTTGTGGATAATTGAAAAATATTTACTGGAATAATTCCCATTTACTTTTTGGGGGCAAATTAATATATAATATACTTAGAAGCTGTCAACTGCAAGCAAAATTTCTTATGTCTAATATACTTCCTGGTTCTAATGACAACATGCAGCACAAAATCATTGAATCTCTAGCTTTTCCTATGTGAATTTCTTCATTTTCTTCCAGCTGTTAATGGTAAGAAAGTGGGAAGAAAAATGAATTTCTAGAAAACTTTCCATAGAGACTGGCGAATTGATTTCTCCATTTTTAAGGGGAAATCAGAGTGATCGTAGAGCAACTTCCATTGGAGGCACTCGAGAGCTTTACAAACATTGTCTCATTAATCCTTATCCCAATAATGGGAAAACATTATTGGCCCAGTATTTTTGGTGAGAAATAGAAAGTGTCAAGAGGTCTTATTGTTTCAAGTGATGTGCTGACTCAGAGATCAAGTCTATAATAGAATTTCATTTTTTTTTTTTTTTGTCTGCTTCCAGGCAGCATTGCTGTCTCCTGTGCATTTTGATGCTGGAGAAAAAGAAAGAATTTCATAACAGTCTCTAGTTT
Source organism: Felis catus (assembly GCF_018350175.1). Taxonomy (NCBI): domain Eukaryota; kingdom Metazoa; phylum Chordata; class Mammalia; order Carnivora; family Felidae; genus Felis; species Felis catus. The sequence continues at coordinate 96,826,127 of NC_058374.1, forward strand.
TTATTATTTTATTATTGTTTTTTAATGTTTCTCCATTTATTTTGAGAGAGAGAGAGCACCAGCAGGGAAGGGGCAGAGAGAGAGGGAGAGAACCCCAACAGGCTCCCTGCTCCCTGCAACAGGTCAGTGCAGCCTGATGCAAGGCATGAATTCACAAACTGTGAGATCATGACCAGAGCTGAAATCAAAAGTCAGACGGTCACCAACTGAGCCACCGAGGTGCCCCTCTAGTTTTCAAAAGTTATCAGAGAATCATGAGGATTATCATGATGAGCAGAAGTTAATGATTTTATTGGGAGACAGAGGAAGTGAGTAGAAGTACTGCTATTTTGACTTAAACCTGGCCAGGGAGACACTGAACACTGAAAGGGAAGGGATAGGTAGTAACTCTAGGAAAAAGCAGCTCCTCCATTCAAGAGTTAATTACACTATTTGAACACATCACAATTCAAAATTAATAGATGGTAAACTATGCAGAATTCTTTAGATGGAAACTTAAGAATGAGTAAATAGATTAAGAGGAGTGAAAAATAACTCCAAATAAACTTCTGACAGTATAATCATTGTTTAAAGAAACTGATGTGTCTAGCTGGGAAGCTCCTGGATCAATATGTCAAAGAAAATATACAAAGGATGCATCCAAAAAGATGGAAGGAGAGGTGGATGACCAAGGATGATAATGGAAATAATAGATGACATTTGCTGATCACTCACTACAACCACACTGTGTTTTAAAATCTCACAACAGGGCACCTACCTGGCTGGCTCAGTCGGTGGAGCATGGGACTCTTGATCTCAGGGTTGTGAGTTTGAGCCTAACATTGGGTGTAGAGCTTACTTTTAAAAAATAAACTTAAAAATGGGGCCCCTGGGTGGCTCAGTTGGTTTAGTGTCTGACTCTTGATTTTGGCTCAGGTCATGATCTCACAGTTTGTGGGTTTGAGCCCTGCACTGGGCTCTGCACTGATGGTGTGAAACCTGCTTACATTCTCTGTCTCCCCCTCTCTCTGCCCCTCTCCTGTGTTCTCTCTCTCTCAAAATAAATAAACATTTTTAAAAAAAGTAAAAAAACTCTTAAAAAATAAAAAATAAAATCTCACAATGTACTATAAGTTGGATACCATTATTTCATTTTAGAGATGAGACAATCAAGTACTGAGAGGTTAAGCAATTTGCTACAGGTCATAAATGAGTATGAGTGGCATGGATTTGTAGGAACCTCCTGAATGGTAAAACACAGATTTAGGTTAGGCCTTTTAAAAGGAAAAAATAAAGTACTAATAATAATCAAAAGAGCAAATTATATTTGGTGCAAAAAAAGAAAGGGAGCGGCTTATTCCTTGGGACAGATGGCAAGAGGAAGATAAATTTCTCAGCTTTGATTCTTTCTTTCTCTTCTTTGTGAAGGAAAATAATTCTCAGACCAATGAGAGAAATATTTATAAAGGAAATGGAGAAATCCAGGATTGAGGAGATTTTGCGGGGTAAATAACTGCCCCAAGTGAATTTAAACTTCATGGCAGTAAGGATGGTGAGAAGAGCGTGGGCTTTGGAGGCAGCCAGGTGTAGGTTCAAATCGTGGTTTGTGCCATTTTCTTGCTTTAGAAATTGGGCAAGGTATTTAACTTCTGTGAGCCTTAGTTTCCTTACGTGGTGATTATGGAAAAGATCCCTAGATCCTAGAAGTTAGGAGACTAGAAGAGATAACTGATGTTAATAAGGGGTCTGGTGAATGGTAGCTACTTAAATAAATATTAGTTGCCTTACACTTCTTCCCAGACCCTGATGAGTTGTGGCCCAGTGAATTACAGAGGAATCTGCCAAACTACCTTGGGCAAATATTTGAAAAATCATGGAAAATAAGAATGGAAATCAAGAAATACACCATTTTTCAAAGGAGCAAAAGGGCAAATTAGTGAAACCACAGTCAACAAATCAATCAATTAACGATAGATATAATTCCAGAATGCATTATGTCAAAGATGGCCACCATGCACCATACAAAGGAGTAATCATCTCTATTAACCAGTACCTTTTTCCTGGACTTTATATTTTGCTACATTTTACCACTAGAGCAACTTGACCCTCACTGTAGATTCAGGCCCATCTCACATCTCTAAGGTCAGATTTGAAATTAGGCTGAATGTAATTATGGAACTCTAGTTTAGAATCCTGAGTGTCAGAAGTCTACCCTAATTTTGGAAACTGTAGTCCTGTCTTATTAATGTTCTTGATCCCTTATCTTGGCAGCCACTTCTAATCTCTTAATTTTCATAGGATGAAGGTGAGGGGTAAGGGAACAATCTTGGACAGAAAGACTGACTTAGTGCTTGGAAGGTACAAACTGTTAACGTAAATGAATCCAAGGGACTTGAGACCTTTTTGATCCAAGACAGCATCATGTTCAGTTGGGCTGCATGATAGAATACATATTATCCATGGTTCTTATTAATAAGTGGCTTTCATCCATGGAAAGGGGAATCTGAATAACTTCCTAGAAATAGAGTTCAGCCCTAAAGAAAAGACCTTGAAAAAAGCTAAGAGAATTAAGGTACCATCTAAATAGACTGAGCTCAAAATCTACCAAAGATTAGCACATATAGCCAATCACATAGACTGGCCACACAGAAGATATATAAGGAGACTCTCGATCAATTTCACATGTATTGAGATTATCTCCAACTTTGGGACATCAGGTGTGGGGAAGTAGTTGCCACTTTTTAGTAGGGAGACAACCCCTAATATATGTTTAAGCTAAATTCTCAGTTTGGTTGAGTGCTGGGCTTGGGTCTGAGCATGTAGGTGGTAGATTTTTAGTACATGTAGTATCATTCATAAATGCCAGAATACATTCTATGTATTGGATTATTTTCTTAATAGAATAACTTTGAGATTAATATAATCTATATATAAAATATCAACTAGGCTGAATATTCCAGTTATCTAATACTGCATAACAATCCAACTCAAATTTAGTGGTATCACACAACAGTCATTTTGCTATGCTCATGGATTGTGTGGCTTGTGTCTGCTTCATGATGTCTGGGCTTCAGCTAGGAAATTCTGAGGCCGAGGGTGACACTTGCATGGCTGGGTTATTATTTGAAAACTTGTTAACCTACATATCTGATATCTGGGCCAAGAGGAATTGAAGGCTGGGCTCAATTGTGACTGACGTACGAGTACATACATGTGACTTCTGTGTGTAGTTTGGTGACTGGTTCTGGAGGTAATGGCCTGAGAAGGAGCACAAGGGGATGAGCATTCCCAGAGAGCAAGGCAGCTCTGGGAATCTGAAATCATAAAGCATTATTCTGGTACATTTTATTGGTTATGAGAGCCTCTGAAGCCAGCTCAGATTCAAAGGGGAGGCGATTTTGCAAGATAACATTATGGAAGATTATATGAGGTGGGAGATATTGCTCTAGACATTTTTGAAAAAAAATACGATCTGCCACATTGTGCTGTTTTGGTTAGTTTGGTTGATTAACTTGTTTTTCTTGAACAATGAGTAAAATGAGAAAATACAGAGAAATCTCTAAGTTATTTCTTGCTAGGTACTTAAGTTTTTTAAGACTTGTCTATGGTGATAATGGCAGTTCAGTTATGAGTTTTAAAAGCTCCATTGCTTCAAGACATTTTTGTAAAAGTTGTGATAGGTATGTACTCTAATACCCTATTAAATAGAAATGTGTAAACCAGGATGACAAATATTTTATGGTACAGATACAACAGATATGTATGTCCACCTTTATTCCTTAATATTGACATAGATTTATTGTTTTAAAGAGTCTTGTATCTTTCTCAGAGCTGCAGTGATTCATTATCTCTCATTCTGAAACCATTGTTTTAATATGTTCTTGGGTTGCTGCTGTTCATCTCTAATATTAAATTTTTATCTCTAGAAATAGTTTCTTTTTCAGTTGGGATTTTATGGTTCCTCAGAATAGTGACAAGAGTATGAAAATCTTGCCAATTTTATAGTGCACCTTAAAACAACGCAAAGAATTTGAAATTGGTTAACTAGCTATTAACATCTTGTTGAATTGGAAAGGGCTAACATTTATTACAACTTGTACCATTAGGTATTTGCATTCCCTATACAGTTCTCTGAGCCTATGTTCATTAGCAGTGAAAGACAAGATATTGTTTTCTGATTATAGAGTGCCAAGTGTCTGAAACATTTTGATTAGCAATCTATCTTTTCAATTCTAGCTAATGATTTATGCTTGGAGAGAAATGGATTAAGATAGGAGTAGTAATTTTTTAAGTCCTCATAACTGAATAATACAAAATGGTATTATTTCAACTACATCTTCAAGTTCTACAGGATGTTTTCATTTTCCTTTTCCTGACATAAATTTAGCAGGGAAAGCAAACACATACAAGAAATAAATGATTCTATCTCTATAATGTTTTTGGTTTCTTGACTTTCTTAAACATATTTAGGTTGTTGGCCTTTGAAATTCTTTCAACTCTGGCCCCATCCTCATTTTCAAATTTATTTTTCATGATCGCCTTTAGGCTATCCTTCACTATGGTACAACTACACTGGTTACATTTCTATGATCACAGTTTTCATTTTCCTCTTTTTATAGATAGATTCAAAGTATTCTTCCATTTAAGATGCCTTTTCTCACAAGACTACCAGTCAAAAATCCTTCTCTACTTTTAATGTTGTGTGAGTTTTCTGGTCCCCACTCACCATGTAGTAAACAAGGCTTAGGAATCTGCCTTTTCAACCAACACCAAGGTGATTCTCATATAGGTACTCTGTCCACCACACTTTGAAGAATTCTGCTTTATGGATTGTGGTAGGCAGAACAATGATCCCCTAAGGATGTAGCCATTCTTATCTCAGGAACCTATGAATACATTATGAACCTATGAATAGATGGGAAATTAAGATAGAAAATAGAGCTAAGCTTACAAGTCAACATACCTTTAAAATAGGAAAATTATCCTGGATTATCTGGGAGGGTCAAATGTAATTACAGGGGTCTTTAAAAGTGGGAGAAGAAAGCTGAAGAGGAATTTTCCATTCAGAGGAGAAGACATTACAATTGAAAGCAGAGCCCAGAGTGGTATGATATGAGAAGGACTAGATCTGCCCTTGTTGGCCTCGAAGATAGAGCAAAAGGTCTATGAGGCAAGGAAACTAACACAAATGCTGTCTCAACTCTGAAATTCCTTACCTCCCCTTGCTAAATTCCATCTTTCCTCCTAATATTAACTTGTTTATTCTGTTCTAATTAAATATTAACCACGAATCATCTCCTTGTTATTATAGTATGCTAGTATCCCTCTAATGCTAAAGTTTTTGAGGGAAGAGACAATTAATTCTTCATCTTTGTACGTCCTTGAGTAACTAGCATCCAATAGGCATTAATTAATTATCTAGTGGATTCTTATCCAGAACATAATTCCTAGTCATAGTGTTGAGGGATTCTCTCAGAATAACTATTTTAAAACTAAAATAAGCATGAAGAAATCCAAGAAAAGAAAAAAAATCCTTTAAGAATTTTCTATAAAACCATTTTATAGTAACTTTTAAAATCACTATAAAAACTTTACTCCTGTAAGAGAAACAAAAGCAACATGGCCTTGTATTTTACATTGAATTTTACTGTGGGTTTAGAATATCATGATAAAAAAGAGCAACTTCACATGCATGTTGTTGTTGTTGTTGTTGTTGTTGTTGTTGTTGTTTGTATGGCTTAGACTTTGAAAGTGTTTTTCAAGTGTCACAAAGAAAGTATTGGCCTTCTGTTGGCCAGCAAAACCCTTGATGTTTTCCCTTGAAAAGTGTGAATGGATCAGCTTGGTTTTACTTGGTTCAATTTCTGCAGCTAATGCAACTTGTATATTCCTGATGAAATATGCCCACAATATATAGTGAATATCATTATTTTATAGTTCCTAATGGTTCAATAGTACCTTTAATGTTTTAAAATTCTTACTTATAGGAGAATTTGGAGGAATCCCTTAACCAGATTGTCAATTTTATGTATGTTGGCTCTATTTAGTTAGCAACTGTATTTTAAGTTATCAAATCAATTCAGTTTCTATAATTTGTCTTCAGTTAAGATCCTCACTTTGTGACAGCAGATGCAACTCTCTTGAAAGAAATTTTCATTATAAGACAACATTGAAAATAAGTGGAAAAAATATTTTTCTCTCATCTCATTTCTAAGCAACTATGTCTTAGACATTTTGAAGGTCCTGTGCTATCTTTCTGTTTCCAACCCTACTTGAAAGACACCATTTTAGGAGGAAAACCTTGACATTGCCTCATATTCTTACTTACTTACTAATTTATTTAACTATTTGCTTTTTACTATGGGTCTATGACAAGCCATATTCAGGGTTGTGGATAATAACAACAGCAACAGCAAAAAATCTTTGCTAAAGAAATTAAGAAGCCAAGGAACCATTTGAATTGCTAAAACTCACAGATATAAAGTCACAGATCATCAAAAAGTTAAGAATAGAACTATCCTACAATCCAGCAATCACACTACTAGGTATTTACTCAAAGAATACAAACATACTAATTCAAAGGGATACATACATCTTGATGTTTATAGGAGCATTATCTAAAATAGCCAAATTATGGAAGCAGCCCAAGTGTTGATCGACTGACGAACGGATAAAGATGTGGCATATATACAATGGAATATATATATATATATATATATATATATATGTGTGTGTGTGTATATATATATATATATATATATATATATATATATATAATGGAATGTTACTCAGCCATAAAAAGGAATGAAATCTTGCCATTTTGCACAATGTGGATAGAGCTAGAGAGTATTCTGCTAAGTGAAATAAGTCAGTCAGAGAAAGACAAATACCATATGACTTCACTCATATGTGGAATTTAAGAAACAAATGAGCAAAGGGAAAGTAAAAGACAGAGGCAAACCAAGAGACAGGCTCTTTTTATTTTTTTAAAATAATTTTTGAATGTTTATTTACTTATTTTGAGAGAAAAAGAGAGTGTTTGCATGTGTGTGCATGTGAGTGGGACATGGGCAGAGAGAAAGAATCCCAAGCAAGCTTCATGCTGTCAGTATAGGGCCCAATGCAGGGCTCAACCCCATGAATCCCACAAACCATGAGATCATGACCTGAAATCAAGAGTTAGACGCCTGACTGAGCTACCCAGGTGCCCCCAGACACTTAGTTATAAAGAACAAAGTGATGGCTACAGAGGGGAGGTAGGTGGGGAGATGGGCTAAATAGGTGATGGAGATTAAGAAGGGCACTTGTGATGAGCACCAGATGTTGTATAAAAGTGTTGAATTACTATATTGTACACCTGCAACTAATATTACACTGTATGTTAGCTGACTGGAATGTAAATAAAAACTTTAAAAAAATCACAGAGGATCTAGAAAGGAAAAGTAAGACACCAGGTATTTATGCCAATAGCAATGGTGATAGACTCAATCAAACTAGTGATGGGGATGAAGCTAACATCATTAAGGAGTCACTTGCTACACTGTGTAGTAAATGCAGTTACACAGCAAGTGAATTTAGTATTATAACCTCTCAATAATTTAAGCTGTATCTGGTTTTAAAGTATATAGGGACGTGTTATTGGAGAGATCTTGAATAAATATGTTTGAAGACATACAGTGGCACGCACTACTTTCTCATTGTTGAATATAATAATAATACTGTTAATGTATCCAAATGGGTAAAATGTTGCCATAGAAATATGTCATATATATGTTGATCTCTCCTACTCTACAGGTTTATAAATTGCAAACTTTAATCTCTGTGAAAGAGACTGAGAAGTTCCAAATTTCTAAGAATAACACTCAGTGGTTAGAATCAATTGTATATTGTAACGGAAGACTTTCAGAAAAATAGAAACATTATTAAATACTTTACATTGTGCCAGATGCTGTTCGAAATAATCTACATATGTCGACTCAATTAATCATAGCCATAACCTAGGAGATAGGACTATTATTTCCCTCATTTTTCAGATGAGGGACCTGATGGCCAGAAACTGAGGTTATTTGCCAGTGGTTGCCCAGCTGACAAGTGGTAGAGGTGGGATCAGCAGCTATTTACTAAGGGCCTCTATGTGCTAGGTACTATTGAAGGTGTTGGAGACATAGCGGCAATAAAATTTATTTTTTTAAAAAAATCCACTTGTGTAATGTGTGTTCTTGTGGACTCTTTTTCCTGGGGAAAGGAAAGTCAAAAATAACCTTTAGTAACCCACAGAGAAAATTACTCCAACTACTCTATTTGTTGTTTTGCTCTTTTTTCCCTTATGTGTTCATCAGTGTCAAAGCTTTTTCCCCATGAAAAGGAAATTTGTCTTCCTTTTATTCATTTTCATTTAGTGGCTACATATCGTCTATATATGGTCCTGATCCTCTGATAGTCCAGAAAACTAGAGTGAATCTGTAGTTAATCAGGGTCTAAAACAAAATCTGGCAAATTGTATTGTCTAGGCTCCGAGGCAGTGCTGTATTTATGGCTTTGTGGGCTGTATACAGATGGTAGCAGCTACCCAACTCTGCTGGCTATGGCAGCCTGAAAAGTAGCCATAGGCCATATGTAAATGAATGGACTTGGCCACATTTGGCCCTGTGCCTGTAGTTTGCCAACCTCTCATCTAGAGGGTGGGACCACCTAGATGATGAGGCCCATTCTTTCTATTTTGCATATGGGTACCATGGTACCTGAGATAGAAGGAGTCCAGTTTATATGCTCTACCTTTGCTTCTTGGAATGTCTCCACAGCCTTTTAACCTCACTGTGTCCTTTCCCCAGGAGCCGGACTCTCCTCTTCAGCTTCTGGGTAGAGCTGTAAGTCATTTCACTCTGCCATATTTCACACTGTGTAGGAACAGGATGATTTCCTGTTAGCATAGCTCATGAAGCATATCATCCTAGAAAACTCATTGCTTTCACTCTTCTATCTCAATACCAGCTTCCCTCATCTGGCTTCTGGTTTTCATTGTGTATGTGTGTATATGGGGGCGTGGGGAGAAGGATTAGGGAAAATATCTCTCTATAGGATATTTTACTGTCCCACATGACTTTGTGTACCATTATTGCAACACATTTAAGTCTTTGAGGATGCAGCCCTAGCATCAATGGATGGATTTTAACATAGTTGGATAACATAAATGGAACATTCCGTTTAAGTGTTCATGTGTAGTTTGGATGAGCCTATGTTTGAGATGTGGTGGAGGTCATTCTTTATTAGGTCAGAAATTGATGGACTATTGATTTCTAAACTCCATAGCTATGCCAGATTGGCAATGTCAGAATGACCTGGAGTACTTGGGGAAAACTCACATTGCTAGGTCACAACCCCAGAAATACTGTAGGTTTAGGGTGGGATCAAGTGATCCACCTTTTTAAAGCTCCATATCATTGTTAAACATTCAGCCAACTAAGGAAGTTTAATAAATATGTGTTAACAGTAATCCCAACAGCCAGGTATTACTGCTATTAACATTTTGGGTTCTATTATTCCACATATATGTAACTTGCAAAGATTGAATCAATTTTGTGTTGTAACCTTTATAAAATTGGTCTTAATACATTAGAAAGACATTTACAAGTCAATACATAGGAACCAATGTATCTACACAGTAGTTTTTGAGAACAATCACAGGATATTGTAGGGTTTGGGTGCATTAAACGAATTCTATGATTTGCCATTATAAAAAATGTGATGAATGTGATGGTCAACATTCATCTGTATGTGTATAATTTGGATGTATTTGTGTATCCACTTGCTGGAATGTCATTTTCAACTACTAATACAGTATTAAAAAGGATCCTGCCTTGGGGCGCCTGGGTGGCGCAGTCGGTTAAGCCGACTTCAGCCAGGTCACGATCTCGCGGTCAGTGAGTTTGAGCCCTGCGTCGGGCTCTGGGCTGACAGCTCGGAGTCTGGAGCCTGCTTCAGATTCTGTGTCTCCCTCTCTCTCTGACCCTCCCCCGTTCATGCTCTGTCTCTCTCTGTCCCAAAAATAAATAAACGTTGAAAAAAAAAAAACATTCTAAAAAAAAGGATCCTGCCTTAATTGACAAAGCTCAGATTAGATTTTTAAAATACAATAGCTTTACTGAGCTTTATTTTTTCAAATATAACATATTTATGTTTTACTTATTTTGTTATTAAGGAGGGAGGTAGATGCTGCAGAGACATTTGAGAAATATCCAGACAATTCACATGCCTTACTATTCATCCTTTGAAAGCATATGATTAAGTGGTTTTTAGTATATTCACAACATCATGCAGCCATTGTCAATACAATCAATCTCAGGACATTTTCACTAACTCAAAGAGAAACAATGTTTCCCGTACTATCACTCTGCTCCCAACCCTTAGAAATTTGTAATCTACTTTCTGTCTCCATAGACTTACATATTATGGACTCTTCATATAAACAGAATCATATAATATGTAGTTTTTGTGGATGGCTTCTTTTAGCATGTTTTCAAAGTTCATCCACGTGCAGCATGAATTAGTATGTCATTCATTTTTTATCCTGAATGATATTCCATTGTAAGGATATATCACCTTTTATTTATCAGTTAATCAGGTAATGGACATTTGGTTGTTTTCATCTTTTAGCTATTATGAATAATAATGCTGCTATGAATATTTATGTACACAATTTTCTGTGGACATACAGTTTTATTTATCTTGGTTGGGTATTATCTAGGACTAGGATTACTGGGTCATATGGTAACTATATATTTACTGTTTTGAGGAATTGTCATGGTTTTCCAAAGAAGCTGAATCATTTTACATTTCAACAAGCAGTGTATGAGAGTTCTAAATTTTCTATATCCTCATAAGCACTTATTACTATCATCTGTCCTTTTAATCATAGGCATTCTTGTGGATATGAAGTGGAATCTCATTGTGGTTCTGATTTCCCTGATAACTAAGGATGTTGAGCATCTTTTTACATATTTATTGGCCATTTGTATATCTTCTTCAGAGAAATGCCTATTCAGATCTTTGCCCATTTGTAAGTTGAGTTATTTATTTTTTTTATTATTGAGTTGTAAGAATATTTTATATCTTCTAGAACAGGGTCCCTTCTAAGATGTAAGATTTCAAATATTTTCTTCCTTTCTGTGGGTTATCTTTTCACTTTCTTCATGGTATGTCTTGAAGCATAAATGTTTTTAACTGATGAAGTTCAAAATTAGACTATTTGTTAACTTTTGTTGCTTTTGGTGTCATATCTGAGAAGTCTTTGCCTAACAAAAGGTCTCTGTATTTTCTTCTAAGAGTTTTACAAGGTAGCTCTTACATTCAGGTCAATGATCCATTTTGAGTTAATTTCGGTGCATGGTGTGAGAAAGGGATCCAACATCATTCTTTTGGATGTGGATACCCAGTCGTTCCAGCATTAGTTGTTGAAAAAACTAATTTCCTGTTGACTTGTCTTGGCACCTTTGTCAAAAACTAATTGATTATAAATGTTTTAAGGTTTTATTTCTGGACTCTCCATTCTGTCCCATTGATCTCTATGTCTATCCTTATGCCAGTACCACAAGTGTCTTGATATCAATAAATTTGAAGTGTTAGTATTTTAGCTTTGGTCTTTTATTTTTCAAGATTGTTTTGGCTATTTTGGCTATTTCAGATTTTTAGAACAGATTGTCAAATTCTGCTCAGGAACCAATTGTGATTTTGATAGAGAATGCTTTCAATATTTATTTATTTTTTTAAAAAAAATATTTGTTTATTTTTGAGAGAGAGAGAGGCAGACAGGGAGAATCACAAGCAGGTGCTGCACTGTCAGTGCAGAGCACTATGAAGGGCTCAAACCCACGAACCTTGAGATCATGACCTGAGCAGACATCAAGAGTCAGATGCTTAGTGGACTGAGCCACCCAGGAACCCCAAGAATGCTTTCAATCCTTAAATAAATATGGGGGTATTATAATATTAAGTCTTTGACCCATGAACATATGTTGTTTTTCTACTTATTTAGGTCTTTAATTCCTCTCAACAATGTTTTGTAATTTTTAGTGTACACAACTTGTACTTTTGTTAAATTTATTCATTTTATTCATTTTTATGCCACTGTAAATGGGATTATTTTCTCAATTTCATTTTTGGATTTTTCATTACTAGTATATAAAATACAACAAATTTTTGCATATTAAACTTAGTCTGGTAGACTTGTGAACTCATTTATTAGCCTAATTGGTTTTTAGTGGGTTCCTTAGAATTTTCTTTATAAAATATCATAACATCTACAAATAGAGGGAGTTTTACTTCATCCTTTCTAATATGGATGCCTTTTTTTTCCCACCGTTGCCTGATTGCTCTGGCTAGGACATCCACTTCAGTGATGAATAGAAGTGGGGAGAGTAAAGATCCTTGTCTTGTTCTTGATGTGAGGAGGAACTATTTAGTCTTTTACCATTAAATATGTTATGTGTGGCTTTTTCATAGATACCCTTTATTGGATTAAATAAGTTCCTATTTATTTATTTATTTATTTATTTATTATGAAGTGGTGTTATTTTTTTTTTTTTTAATACTTTTAATGGTTCTATTGAGATGTATGGGTTTTGGTCTTTATTTTGTTGGTACATTGTATTACATTACTCATTTTTTGGATATTACACCAACCTTGCATTCCTGGGATAAATCTCACTTATCATGGTTTTAATCATTTTTACATATTTCTGGATTTGGTTAGCTAGAGTCTTGGTGATGATTTTTGTGTCTATAGTCATAAAAGAAATTGACCTGTATATTTCTTTAATTTGATGTCTTATCTCATTTTGGTATCAGGGTAATACTGATGTCATAAAATGAATCGGGGGCATGTTTCTTCCTCTTATATTTTTTGGAAAAAGTTTGTGATGAATCAGTATGAATTCTTTAAACTCTGGCCTAGTGAAATTTAGGCTTCTTTGCAGAAGCAATGTATGAGGCCAATCTTTGAGGTTTGTTTTGACCTAGGAGGGCTTCTCCTAGCTGTTTCTTTCTCTGATTCTTTCTGGTTAACCAGCTGGCCAATGGTTGAGCTTGCTGCTCTCCTTTTAATTGCTTATTCCAAAAATATTCATGGTTTCTGAGAGTACTTTTAGGTTTGAATTTGTCCTTGTTCTGCTTCAAATAAAGATACCTATGAGGATAACTACTGAATTCTCTGTTCTTATACTCTGCCTTTCCAATGGGAAAAATGTCTGAGCCACTGCTTTAGAACTGGTTCTGGGGAGAGTGACCTGCTTCTTTTGGAGTAAAACCCTTGCTTTACAAGAGAGGTTCTAGGTAGGAGCAGTAACTCCAGTGTACTTGGCATGCCTCTTCTAGCATGGAAATTTTGAGAAAGCTGAAACAAAGGCAGTTGAGGCTGCATTGCTTTCAACCTGCCACACCTGGAGTGGAGTCTCTACTGTACAAGTGGGGACTGGGTATAGACAGGAAACTCCTGACCTCTTTTGCTGCAAGTGCTTGGACATTAGCCTCTGAAACATGGAGCTGGGAGTAAAGAGAAATGTGGCAGCCTTTCTTTCCAGGAGAGATACTGTATATGGTGGCTGGTTGCTGGTGACACAGAGTTGCCTGAGCCCCATCTTCTTGGCCACAACTGTCTGTAACATATCTTCCACCATGCCGATTTGGAGAGAGGGGTGAGCAAGGGAGTGGTTTGTGGCTTACATACCACAGACTCTCATGTTTCCTACTAAGACTTAGTAGGTTTTCTTAGATAAATATTTCTTCATTTACTCAGTTTCTATACTTCTCAGCAGTTTCTATAATTCTCAGCAGTTATGGCCATTTTGTTGAGGAGTGCATCTGTAGAGTTCCCCACACCATTATTTTGGAAGTAATCTGAATTTATAGATTAAATTTTTAGTCACTACTGAAATTCCTGTCAAAAATAAAGGTTTTTGAACAATTCTCATGATGGGCCAGTTTGGGGGACCCATGGACAAAATGACCTCATAGGTTCTTTCTAATATTAGGTCCTCAAACACATACTTCTTAACGTCCAGGCTACATTGATCATGGACAAAATCAAGGGTTCTGGTGGGTGGTCAGAGCACTAATTGTCTACAAATCACTCTCCACCCCCAATATGCTAACACTTTTATGGCAATGAATCCTACAACTTGTTCTCCTTCTGTACTCACACTTCTTTCTCTCTAAGGTAAGACTTGCTCCAGAATAGAAGAAGAGCAGTAAGATGTGGTCTTTGGACTCTAGAACAAAGAAGGCAAGTTTAGATAGTTTAAAAATGGCTATAGGGTTCAAGTGCATAACAGGAATTAGAGAATTGGAATTTGAGGTAAACCAGAGAAGATGTACCACCCTTTAAAAGGCAAATCTATTTGTCATCAGCATATGATTATTTCCAGATGGATGCCATTCTTGTCATTCTTCAGGAGATCTTGACATTATTAAAGAAGAACCAGAAACCCAGATTTATTCGATATTTGAAAGCTCCCAAATTTTTAACTGCTGATAACTAATTAAAAACAAAACTAAAACAACCCTGTAGGTCAAGCAAAACATGACTGTCATCTATATCTGGCAATCACATACAATTAGTATCTACTTTATTTAATTAATTAATTAATTAATTTTTAAATATAACTTATTGTCAAGTTGGCTAACATACAGTGTGTACAGTGTGCTCTTGGTTTTGGGGGTAGATTCCCGTGATTCATTGCTTACATACAACATCCAGTGCTCATTCCAACAAGTGCCCTCCTCAATGCCCATCAACCACCCTCCCCCCATCAACCCTCAGTTTATTCTCTGTATTTAAGAGTCTCTTATGGCTTGCCTCCATCTCTGTAGCTACTTTTTTCCCCTTCCCTTACACATCGTCTTCTGTTAAGTTTCTCAAGTTCCACATATGAGTGAAAACATATGATATCTGTCTTTCTCTGACTGACTTATTTCACTTAGTGTAATACCCTCCAGTTCCATCCATGTTGCTACAAATGGCAAGATTTCATTCTTTCTGATTGCCAAGTAGTATTCCATTGTGTATATAAACCACACCTTCTTTATCTATTGATCAGTTTGTGGACATTTAGGGTCTTTCCATAATTTGGCTATTGTTGAAAGTTCTGTTGCAAATATTGTGGTACCTGTGCCCCTATGAATCAGCACTCCTGTGTCCCTTGGGAAAATTCCTAGTAGTGCTATTGCTGGGTCATAGGCTATCCACTTTAATAATCTGTCTTCCCAAATGAATGGAAATCTTCCCTTAAAACACAGCAGCTCATTTAATCTTGCAGGAATTGATTTTTATGATATCAGTTCATTAGTATTGGTGGTCTTTCAGATTGAGAGCCCCCCTGATTTGGAGAATTGGGCCAAATTCCTCCAAACAGGGGTAAGGGGGGATTATTCAGGACTGAATGCTGCCCAGCTCAATCTCTTCTAAACCAGGTTGTTACATGTTTGATTATAGTATTTTAAAAACCTCCTAATCTTATGAGATTAATAACATTGTCTTGTGGGGTTTTTTTTTACACTCTTGTTCATAATGTACTTCATTTAATTTTGTGGATACAATACTTGAATGAAAATAGAACCAAAGTTGGGCATACTTTTTTTGGTCAAAATTTCCCCAGTCCACTGGTGCAGTGTTTGCTCTGAATGAAGTAGTTAATAGGAATTTTTTTCATAGTTCTTTTGGGATACTGTGTAAGAATTTGTTATTATCAGCTGTTACAAGAGAAACATATAATTCTGAACTAATGACCTGATAGGTAAAGGAATAAATAGCTGCAATATAAAAACCAGTTCCCAAGGACATAATTATGCTATTACTAGCAAACAGAGAATTTCTGGTTCATTAAGTAGGAAAGGCAAAAAATAAGTATAAATGATAAAGGTGAAAATTTAATTTTTTTACTTGTTCACATATTTTCCCCTCTGACCAATAAAAACAAGAGGGAGTTTTTTTTTTACACTAAATGAATATATAAACGATGAAGGCTCTCTTAAAGCCAGGGCCATGTGTCTGTCCTCAAGTGTTTTATTATGTGAAGTTTGACCTTTATTTAAAGAGCATCTCTGTTCGATGATAATTGATGGTGCTTTGAGTGAGTTTATGACAGTACTTCTACTTATTAAAAATATTTTCCTTAAGGTGAGGATGCTTCTTTTTAACTTTTGTCCTAGCTTAACCTTTGGAAATACCATGTCAATTTAGTTGCATTTATAGATTTAATTAACATATTGTGGGCTTTTTTTCAAGTTATTAATAAAGATATGGGGTATGGGCAGGCTTATTTCCAATCCTGATAATTCACAATTCACCAGCTTTTTTGATGTAATCATTTACCCTTCCTTTTTGTCATGTTGGTTTTTAGTCTGGTTTGATGTTCACAACTCAAACCCATTAAAACTTGAAAATGTTCTCTATATAAAGACATTATCCTAATTACTTCACTGGGATTATTTTTGAGGTGTTACTACAAAATAATGATGTTCTGTTTTGTCTTGTTTACTTAGGCATACACCATCTGCTGGGCTTCACAGGGTTCCTTTGAGGTCAGGCCCAGTGATATAAGACATGGCCTGGCATAAGTATTAATGCTTCCTTTAATAGTATTCCAAGGCAATTGGCCCAACATGTTCTCCAGAATTAGGATGCTTGAAAGCTCAGTAAAGTTGAGATATTGAAGAACAGAGTGCTATTTCTCTGAACCCTCTTCTTGCTCTCTTGATTCTAGAATCTTCTTTTATTTGGCACTATCAAGAAGGGATCTAGATAGGTGAAATGTGGGGTGCCTGGGTGGCTCAGTCGGTTAAGAGTCTGACTTCGGCTCAGGTTATGATCTCACAGTTGGTGAGTTTGAGCCCCACGTCAGGCTCTGTGCTGACAACTCACAGCCTGGAGCCTGCTTTGGATTCTGTGTCTCCCTCTTTCTCTCTGTCCCTTTCCCACTTGGGTTCTGTCTCTCTCACTCTCAAAAATAAATAATAAAACATTAAAAAATTTTTTTGAAGCAGGCAATATAGTTTCATGAATAAAAGCTAGATTGGTTTGGGCACAATCCCTGTCTATACTACTTACTGGCTATAGTATGAATTGCGCAAGTTAATGAATCTGTTTCCTTACATATAAAATAAGAATGGTACTAGTATCTTTCTAGATATTTAGGTCGTCATGAGGGTTAAAGAAGTTAATATGAGTAAAGCACTTAGAACATTGCCTGCCAAAAAAGATCACTAGGTGAAAGTAATTATTATTGTGCTGTCTTCGAACCCTAGTCAACCCTAAGTCATCCCTCCTCTGGCCTCCTGACTCCGTTTCTCAGCTGCGTCTCATGTGATAATGCAACATTTGTCCAGGTATTATGGCAGGCTGTTAAAAGAAGCCTGTTACCCCACTGTCTTGCCCTCAGGACCTTTTTTGTTTTTTAGAGAGATCAAAATGTATTTACCTCTTTACATTCATGTAAATAATGCTAGTTAAGACATATTTAGCACATATTACATGCCAGCACATATATCCTGACTTATTTAATCCTCATAACAATCCTATGACATACATATTATGACACTTTGACCAAAACAAGAACTGAGGCTCAAAGAGGTGAGGCAGTGGCAGTAGGGGGTAGATTCAGGATTCAATTCTAAGGCAGCCTGGGTTTGGCATCTAACCTTCAGACCTCTCCACTGTTTTCTCAGAGTTGCAGTGGGCCCAGAACATGGACAGTAGGTCTCACCCAGTTCGGCCACAGATATGCTGGAAAAGTCTTTGTTTGACCCCCAGGACTTCCATTATTGGGAGCTCAGATGACATCACACACTCACCACGACTGCAACGGATGGAAGTGTGCATGTGCAAAATAGATTTTAATCAAAGTTCTAGTAACAAATGACTCAATTAATAAACAAGACACACTTGGTGATATTTTTCAGGTGGAGGATATTTATGTCTGTTATAACATCCTGAAATGAGGAAAGTAAGGATGAAATAGGGAGGATCAAAATACTATTTTACTCAGCCCCATGTTATTGCTTTAGATTTTAGTACTATGTAGGTGAGAAAGGCTTAAAGAAAAAAAAAGTAACATAAATTTTAACTACTTGCAGTTCACAGTGGCTATATTGTGACAGGTTCTTCCTATTTCATTTTTGTTGTTGTTGTTGCTTTTAATTGACACTTTTTCCCTCCTCCTCTCAGATAAAGTTTTCCCTTTTTATCATCGAAGTTATGCAGTTATTTGCAAGAAAAAAAGGTAATTTGTTGTTTGGCTGAAGCAGAAGGGAAAAAAAAAACCTTGATAATTTTTCAATTTTTCCTTTGCTCCTCTGGCTTCCCTCCTCCCACAATGACTGACTTGCTGCCTCTGCAGAAGCCTCCTGAGATGAGTATCTCTGGCTAAGGCAGTCCATCATTGCTACACACAGAGTGGTTGACATGGAGCTGGACAGGCAGGAAAGGGAAAGTGACAGGAGGCGTGGGAAAAGTCTGATGAGAAGTACAGCTTCCTATTAATCCTCCTGGAGAATCTTAAAAATCTCTTTAAGTGGTTTCCTGTTACAAGAAGAATCGTAAAATTTAAGTAATACCAGATTTGAGTTTAATGAAGAGAGCTGTTATAGGTGCATTCTTATTTCCAAAAAACTAGAAGCTATTCCATTCCTGTTGATGTTCTTAGGCCAAATTCATCATATACGTGTTGAATCTAATCACCAAATGGCAGTGATAAACAAGACAATAAAGCCAATGCTTGCAAGAAATAGAAAAGAACAACCATAATTCAGAGGCAGTGCTTGAGATATATATATATATATATATATATATATATATATATATATATATATGAAATAAACTGATTTGAATGAACATTCTCTCTTTCTCTCCCTTTCTGTTATCCATTTTCCTTGAGTAAGCTTGGGTGTAAGAGGCAGTATTCTCTAGAACATTCCCTATAGACACTAAGCAAAAGATGAGGCGGCCAAACTGAAGCCACAAGTCTCTTGATATTCTTCATAATGTTTGGGGTGTATTTAGGACAACATTCTACCTTGCAAAGAAGGCATAGTCCCTAAATAATGCTGGAATTATTTGAGATTTGTGGTTGGCATCCTGCCTCATCCCGCTTCTCCACAGGAGACTTATTGAAGTGGTTGATAACTACTATTCACAATGACTTTTACATGTGATTAAGGTTTCTTACTCAGTCTGAGGAAAATGATTCTATTTTCAAGCCATCTTGATAGAGCTCTTCATTGATATGTGATAAAGCACAAATGAGATTTCAGCTCCAGAAAGAGAGGGCAGGAATACTTGGGCAAGTCTCACCCATCTGCACTGGTATGGCATCTCTGTGTCTTTCTTACCACAGAGTCAGTCTGCAGCCCATGCAGTCTGGCTCACATTCCCAGTAGTGCCTTGAAACTGCCTGGCAAAGGCAAAATCACCAAATCCAATAAACACATTTTTAGCACTTATCTAACTGCATCTGCTTTCTGCATTTGGCATTATCAGTTCTTCTTTCAGTCCTAGCACATTATTTCCTCTGATAGCACTATCTCCTGTCCCTCCTTCTACCACTTTGATGAATGTTTGCTGAATCTCCCATCGTGGATTATGACTCATATTTTTGCAATAGATCTAAACAGAATTCAACCTCCCTATCCCCATTATGCACCTAACCAGTCCTGTGTTTCCCATTTATTTCATATCTCAATTGTTTGCACTCCCGTAAGGAATTGCCCCAGAGCCATAAACATAAGGAGACGGTTCTTAAATTCTTCCACCTTGCTGCCCTCATATCATTCCTTCAATTTTAAATCTTAAATATTTCTTAATTCTAATCACTCTTTCCTAGTCCTGTTACTAGTGTACAACATAAGGACTCACTTGTCACTGATTTCCTTGCCTTCTCTCATTTGTATCTCAGATCCATCTTTCCAACACAATAAAGGCAAATCTGGCCATGCTATTCTCCTGCACCCTCCATTGGCTTCCCATTGTCCCTAAAATCAAATCTGAACTCTCAGCCTGACACATAAGGTCCACCATGATTTACCACTGACGGCCACTATCGCTTCATCTTCCCATATTCTTTATGACTCGCTTGGTACTTCAATAATATTTTATAGCTTGTTTCCACATGTGCTGTGCTACTTGGCCCTTGTGTCTTCCTTTTCACTATTCCCCCTGTTTGGGATGTCCTATGCTCCCTTTTGCTCTTTGCCTCACCCCTGTTTTATGTTTAGGGGACCTATTCAGGCACCATTGATTCTTTTGACTCCTTGATCGAATTACATGCTCTCCTTTTGTGTTTTCTTAGCTTACCAGGCACATTGTACTTACTATGTACTTAAACAATTTGTTTTATGATTTTTTGAGTCCGAAGAAACAAGGACTTGGACTAAGTACCATTCCTTTTTGTTTCTCTAGGATTTACGTAGTAGGGCAGTATCAATATAGATGTATCAGTGAAGTGAACTGGGGGAAACAAAGGAAAACTTGAGGACCACTAGGAAAAATGGAGAACATAGTGTATGGAACATTTTTCAATAAGTTATATACATGTATATTTTTTTCTTTTTTTCCCTCTAACATAATGTGCTACAGCAACATGGCCGGAAAGCAAGGCATTTTATTTGGTTCCTATTGTAGCTCATCTCTATAGTTCTAGATTTCCTACTGATAAGTAGATAAAGGAGTAATTCATTGCAGGTGAGTGAGGGAGTGAGGATGTGATAGAAAGAGAATGGATTACAAGAGAACAGTGGTCCTTGTGTAACTTACTGTGATCAGGATTTACATGTGATTTACATATCAACTTACTGAAATATTCCATAGAAATGAGGGATGCCTGGGTGGCTTAGTTGGTTAAGCAGCTGACTCTAGATTTTGGCTCAGGTCATGATCTCACGGCTCACAAGATCAAGCCCTGTGTTGGGCTCTGGGCTGTCAGTATGGAGCCTGCTTGGGATTCTCCCCTTCCCTTTTACCCCTCCCTCGGTATCTCTCTCTCTCTCAAAATAAAGAAATAAACATTTAAAAAAATGAGATAAATTTTCAAGTAAAGGGGCCTTAAAGATTGTCTAGTTCATCCTCTCATCTGACTAGTGGTTTTGGTCAAACACAGAGCCTAGCTGATATTCAGCTGTGATTAAATGCTAATTTATTTCTTTCCTCCTTTTGTAGTCAATGAAAATGAAATGGTGATGTCACTTTAAAATAAAGAAACTGAAATGCTTTGGCCTTAGGTCACAAGGTTTCTTGCAGGCATAGGTAAAAACAAAGTGCTTCTGATTTCCAGTAAACTTTTATATAAAGTTATAATTTCCATATTTAAAAAAATTCCCAAAGATGGAAAGTTATCAATAGAGATCTTAGGATATACTCACTTTTGCAAACTCTAATCTTGGCAGTTTTTTTTTTTTTTTTAACGTTTATTTATTTTTGGGACAGAGAGACAGAGCATGAGCGGGGGAGGGGCAGAGAGAGAGGGAGACACAGAATCGGAAACAGGCTCCAGGCTCTGAGCCATCAGCCCAGAGCCTGACGCGGGGCTCGAACTCACGGACCACGAGATCGTGACCTGGCTGAAGTCGGACGCTTAACCGACTGACTGCGCCACCCAGGCGCCCCTAATCTTGGCAGTTTCAACTACAAAGTCCGTTATTTTGATAGGGCTGTAAACGTCTGTCCTTCGTCTGCTAATATTTGTCACTTAAGATGCCGTATGCAGTTTGAGATGCTACTTACTGTTTTCTTGAAGAAATAATTTCACCTAATATGCCTTTGCTAGTTAAATGTCATTGGCATACCCAAGACTTTCTTAAATAGGCTGATGAGAGAGTAAAGAGAGGATGGTGGCTCTCTCAAATATTGAGCCAAGAAGGACATCCTGCTAACCTTTGTTTTATTATTCTGATGGCAAAAACCTGAAAGATTTTCATATAGAGAGAACAGAAAAGTATCTATTGTCTGCATTGCTGGCCTAATTGAAGGGATTTAGAGAGAAGCGTGAGAGAATATTTAATAATTTATTGAGATTAAAGCTGACCTGTATTATGAATGCCTTTTATCACAGGCTAACAAATGTGTTACTGATCCTTGAGAAAAAGCCTTTTGAGGTTATAGAGTGCAAGGGTCACCTAGTCAAAGAGGTGTGCTAGGAAGGCCAGCCTGGTTAGGAGAGATTGGATATTTCTCTTAACCTTTTTTCTATACCTTTCCCATGGCCTTTTTAAAACTTCTCTTGTTTCCTGCTACTCTAGCGGAGTAATAAGCAGTTTTCATAACTTTCCTGTTCTCTTTTCTCCCACTTCAGATATATAATTTGACTTTCATGATGCTTTTCAACCTGCTTAGGTACTCCTTTTGTGTTTTTCTAGTCCTATGTGACCTTTCTGAAAGGTACCTTCTTGTTTTTCTCTAGATAGCTTCTAAGATGGCCTGAAAAAGTGATTGTATAAGGTTTAAAGAAAAAAAATACTCAGTGACCATTAAAATGGCATACACGAAGACTATCGTGTGCCTCATTGGAAAACTTTTTCAAACTGCTTCGTAGTTAAAGGAAGTGACACAATTCAATGTTATTAAATAAAAATGGAGAGGAAGTGTGGAGCTAAGGTATTTTTTACCATCTTCCTTTACAAGTGAAAATAAATTCTACATATATAATGCCACTATTTTTCTTCTGCTCTCAAAGGCTTATTGTTAGAAATTTTGCTGTGTCCATCTGTGTATTTATCAGTAAACACAATCAAATGCCTCAGCTTCCTTACTTTGAGATTGATTGCCCGTGCATCTCATGTTCTTTAGAGGTATTCCTGAGGCATTTCCGCATCCTCTCTCGCATCCTACCTTATAGCTACATATTTTGTCTTCCATAACACATATATCAAAGCTGCCCAGTCTGACATTTATTTCTGTTGCTTTGCTGAGTTCATGTCAGGCAGAAGTATGCCCTATGGAAAATAATTAACTGTTGTCAAATATATCATTTATCTTCAGTTGTTAAAGGAAGAGTTCTAAGGGGATTTCCAGTGATTTATTTCAAACTCTAAATCAATTAGTGATTGACTCTTTCTAGGCCGGGGGTCGCATACAGGCAAGTTATGGGCCAAATATGTCCCTCAGACATATTTTATTTGGTCTTAAAGGTGTTATAAAATCTTTATATTAATTGCTGATATTTCATAGTTGGGGGATTTCACATAAAAACCCAGATTCCTAACTTTCTTGAAAAAAATAAATTATCTGATAACCGAGTCTGGATTGCCACATGGACACTGGTTGGTTAGCACTGAAGTTTTTTAGAATAGGAGCTCTCTAGTTATTTACAAGTCCCAACTCTATTTCATCCCCATTTGTATTCTTTCTTATCCTAGTAAACTTTTTAATTGGTTTATGCTCCAGATCGGTGCTTCTCAAATTTTATATCCATATGAATCATTTGGGAATCTTGTTAAAATTCAGATATTAATTCAGTAATGGGTATGGCCTGAAATTCTGCATTTCTAATAGGCTCTAAGTGATGCCAAAATTGCCATCCCAGGACAACATTTTGAGTAGTAAGATTCCAAACTGGTCATCCTCAAGGTGTGGCTTTCGATCAGAAGTATGAGCATCTATTGAATCATGAGTAGATGTGCCCAGTGATGTGTTTTATGAAACCCTCCTGGCGATCCTAATGCACACTGAAGTTTGAGAACCACCGTTCTAGTCTAATCTCAAGCAGGAGACATTGTTCATAAAATCACCTAAGTCAGAGGTTTTAAATCCTGGCTGGACGTTAGAAATGATTTGCAAAACTTGCAAAAATATTGATGCCTGCCCCCCATGCCCGCCTAGAGATTCAGATAGATTTGAATCGAATGGCCTATGCATCAGTATTGCTAAAAGCTCTTCAATTGATTCTAATTTACAGCAGAACTGAGAGCTATGCTAAGTACAGAGACTTTCCTGGCACTTTACCTGAATGTTCAGTAGCTCTCTTGTCAGAAAAAATTCCAAAACTCTTACCACTTTTAACTTAAGTCCTTTTGTGTTTTTGCTATATCCCTGTAAAGCAAAACACAGCTGATTTTCTATCATGTTCATGATGATTACTGGGTCCTTTGATCAAGAATGGTATTTCACAAATCATCTTCACAGTGTATTTGCTATCTTGAAAGCCCATCTCACTGACTCCTTGCAAAGTGCATTAGACTTCTGAGCTCTATGGATCAGGAATCATTTCTTGTTAATTCTGTTGACACAATCTGATAGGTTAGGTTGTGCACAACTCTAGAGGGGCAATGTTTATGTTTGTAACCATCACAGATTTGTATATTTATTGAGACCATTTCCTGACAGATGGCAATACAATGCCTTGAAAAGGGGTTGCTTTCTCTAAATTGTATGACGATGTCATTTGGGTAAGCAGTAGGGCTGTATTCACTCTAACAAATAAGACCACTGGAAATTCATGATAAAACTGATTTCCCTCAACTGAAAAACATTCTGAGTAATCAATCATTTGGCAAAAGACTAGTGGCTCAGTTTAGTATTCGTGTAAGGCATTTAATAAATTAATTAGCTTCTATAAACTTAGGGTGGAAGTGTTCCAATAAAAATGTATTTGAAAGCCAGATATTAATGCCTAATTCATTTGACTGTTTTAGAAGTATTTTTAAAAGTTGCACATATTATGTACTGTGTTCTGAATTATAGGATTATTAAGAAATGACACTTAATGTCAGTAAAGCATCTTAGAGTAAACAAAGTGTTATTGTAGGTTAGCCCAATGATTTGAATGACAGCATTATAGAGAACAATCTAGGAAAGAAAAAAAAGAAAAAGAAAAAGAGACATGCTATCAACTAGTAATTTTGTTTGCCTTTGGAAATAATGAAAGTTTGTATTTTTAGGTGTGTGTGGATGTGTGTGTGTGTAGAAGAGGCAATAGAATGACTTAAGCTAACTCTGCAAATAGAATGGATCTTTTGCCTTTGGGCTTAAAGTGACTGTCTTGTAATGCCACTTTACCACCTGCTGTTATATTCAGCCAGAGTGGAAATGAAACATTTTTATATCGTAGCAGTCAGTACCTTGCCGTATATATTTTCTTAATTTGAGAATGTCAACAGAGCATGGTTTGCATCAGATTCCAAGTCTCCCCTTTTCCCTAAGGATTAAAATGCACTAGTTCCTGTTACACTGTGTATGTGGATGGGGGAGCAGCTTTTGATGGTTTTCATTAACATCAGATAAAATGTTATATTGAAGAATTTTTCAGGCTCTCAGTTGACGACAAAATTATGTTTAAAATAGAGACCTAACTATATCTTTACATGAACTATTTGGCACTTAAACAAAGGAATTTAGAGCCAGTTTACTCAGTCTTGCCTTTTATAATTCTGTAAGAGGAGATTGAACATTTGTACAAATTAACATTGGTAGTCCATAATAAACTTGAAAATGTTGTTTATTTTATGTCTTTTTAGACACCAGCAGAAGTCCGTGTGGTCTGAAATTTCAACACTTTTTTCCAGCATTGCAGACACACTGCCTCTATTATTATTATTATTACTATTATTATTATTATTTCTTTGAAAAACTTCTTAGATCAATAGACTTTAGTTCAGACTGCATCATCAGGAATAAAAGATAGACTAGGGTAGGCATGATCATTTTAATATCTTATAGGTCTGGGTGCTAATCCCTACTATTTTTGACTTATTGTTTGGCCTTTAATTGAGTTTCCTTCTCATTAACATAAAAATAGAACAGGATGCAGTATAGAGTAGAGATTAAGAACATGAACTCTGAAGCCAGACAGCCTGGATTTTAACTATTGGAAGGATTTAAAGACATGTATGCTGTTAATGGAAAGAACTTTTTGTATCACTTTTCCATTACTAGTAAAAATGGACTTTTGAGGTTAGCATTATGGAAATAATTTGTTCTACTGGTAATATAAAAATATTTTTTCCCTTTCTCTTCTCCTTATCTTCCACCCCTTCTGGTTCCCTGAATTCACAATCTTGGTTAATGAAGCACCATGATCCTATTCATTACCCATTCATTCAACTAGGTAGCATGGTCTATGCCTCCTGGGTGGGTTGCTTATCTTCAGTACTTAATTAATTACAAAGTCCTGTCTGTTTCCATCTCTGAAACACCTCTATATTTTAGGATTTTATTATTTCTTTCCTGGACTACTTTGAACTAGTCTTTCTCCTTTTATTTTCCCTCTTCCTAAAGCAGTAATTTTCAACCCTTGTTGCACATTAGGACTATTTAAAGAGTGAGGAGGCCTCGGTCCCTCCTTAGAACAATCAATTTGGAATCTCTGGGAGAAGAATCAGACATTAATGTTTTTTAAATGTTTCTCAGGTGACTCAAATGTACGAGAACATTTGAGGTCCTCTGTTCTAATTACTCCTTTGTAACAATGATTCTCAAAGTGTAATTGCCTGACCAGTTGTATCAACATCTCCTGGGACCATGTTAGAAATACAAATTCACACTCTAACCCTGGATCTACAGATGAGAGACTCTGGGCTTAGGGCCCAGAAATATGTGTTTTAGTCAGCTCTTCAGATGATTCCAATGAATGCTCCAATTTGAGAACCACTGCATTATAACAAGGTTTTTGTTTTGTTTTATTTTGATTGTGCATTACTACCATGAAATTTTTTTAGCATGTTCATACCTATTTAGCTATATTTATTTTGAAAGAATACACAATACTTACATTAGCTAAATTTCAAGGCACAATATGTGTTTAAAGTGAAGCTCATTGTTAGAAGATATAAATCAATAGTGCAAGTACTCTTATTGATAAATTGGTTTTCTTTACTTTTTTGTAATAAATAATAGATCTTTGTTTTTAACCTTATAATGCAAATGCAGTAGAGTGAATAGAGTATAGTCATTGTGAGATCTAAACTAGACTGTCAAAGTTTGGATTCATCTCTGCTAATAACCACACTGGTTTGGACAATTTACTTAATGTCTCTGTGCTTTAATTTGTCATCTGCAAAATGGAGCTGTGCATAGTGTCCGTCTCAAAGAATTGTTAACAGTAACTGAGTTAATGCCCACACATCACTTAGAAAGTGCCTGGCTTTCAGTATGTGCTCAAAAAACATAGATTATCCTTACTTGGAATTAAAAAAAAAACAGCTTTTGGTATTCTCTGGTGTGCTTGCATTATTTTATTAAGTTTGTTCTTTTATTTTGTTGCAGGAGTCTTTTTAAACCACCTATTTTGTTAGGGTTGGTTTAGCTAAACTAGATAATGCACAAATCCATTTAATAGGGCACTCTTGTAATGCCACATGCCCTGATCCCTTGAAAGTGAACTAGTGTAAAAAGTAGTGCAGTCATGATGTCTATGGAGCACCTGCTGTCTCTTCAAGGTCCTGGATAATTTGGTCAGGGGAGGGGAGGATATTTGTATTAGACAGAAGTAAATACAGACAAAAGTTCTAACTGACTTTCACACCTCCATGGTCAGTCTTACACAACTCGTGGGGAAAACATCCCACCATGGATGATTCGTCATAGGTCAGTGCTTCTCAAACTTTAATGTATATGTGAATCACTTGAGGATCTTGTTAAAAGGCATATTCTGAGCTGGTCCTGAGATTCTGATGGCAATTTCATTAAATGTGAGAACTTACCTACTAGTCAACAGTTGATGAAACTTGAAGAATAGTAGAGATCAGGAGGTGAGAAGTAAAACCAGCTGAGAAGTTAGAGGTCTTATGTTTGAATAGCTAATTTGGAGACACTGAGGATGATTTTTGGAAAGTGTTGTTAGCTATTATTTGGATTAAGTTAGACCCCTTGAGACAAATCCCACAATTATGGCTTGGTTTTAATACCTTCATCTGCCTGAAGTTACATAGGACAGGATAGAGAGCAGTCTACTTCCAACATGAATTTAGAATGGTAGACTGATGAAATTCAGTGAAGTCACCAAAATTCAGCTAATTTTAATCATATATGTGGTTGTATACTATGTATACATACTAAGTATAAATGTAATATTATGTAATGTATACAATGTTATATACTCAGTATGTATATTTATGTGATATGTATGTATAAATATTATATAATATATATACGCATATGCACACACACACACACACACACACACACACACACACAGTGCACTGAGATCCAGAGATCTCAGTGGACATAAGCTTCCTGTGGTAATCAGCTTGTAGAACATCCCAAGCACTTTGCAAGATTTTCTGAGTGGGCTGTAAGGCCAGGTGGTAAGTATGCCAGCCCGCATCCAGGACTGGGATGTCCCAAATGCTACTATAAACCATGAGCAGCAGCTTTAGCGTTTTTGAGTCTGTGCGTTTTAGTGCAGAACTCCACAGAATACCGGTTTCGATTTTAATAACTCTTCAGACAGGTTCCAAGACACATGGCAAAAATTTGCATAGTGTATCAAAAGGACACGAAGAAACAGAAATAATGAGAGAGGTGTTGCCATTTGCTTCACGGTAGTCTCTCTGCCCTGCCGCAAAGTGTACAGTGATCAGTCACATGTCATTTTGAGCTATAGAACCCTCATGCTCTATTAACTATGGTGTTAGGAAAATGGCTTCTGGCAATTTTCCATCATGTCAATTCCGTGCGTATTTACATTAGGAGCAACATTTTTATGATGGGTACAAAAAAAAAAATTCCCTCTTCTCAGCTTTTCCCCATTAGGCATACAAAATGTTTTTCTACCTATAAAATACACTTTAGGAGTATAACTTAGTGATGCACATTAGATACTGGAGCTTGGAGAAGTAAAGGGTTCAGTTCAATCTCTGGCTCATTATTAGTTCTTTCCGTACTCATTTCTTGATCTAATGTAAATTGAACTAGGGAATATTTGGAACACTAGTAATGGGTTTTGAAAAAAAAATCATTGAATAGAAACTCTCAGAAACTCTTCTGTAGAAAAATTTGGAAAAGGTAGGTTTTCTTTGTTTGTTTTTATACTCACAAGAAGATATTTATAGCAAATCATTAGGTACTTTCACTAATGAAAGACATGGTTCATATTTTGATCAACACCTCCTATCTGAGACATTATTCATCCTGAATGGGACATGACATTCATTTTTCTTCATGGCATTCAGTGACTCGATGCTATTTCAAATGGTAAATCTGTGGGTTTGGATTATCTAAAAAAAAGTCTTTTAGTAATATACGAAGGACTAAATTGATAAGGTTCTATTTTAGTTCCTTAAAGGCAAATTAGCTTCTAGTTCGTGTTAAAATTTAGTAAAGTAACATAGTGTCACCACATTTTCCGGTTCTATAATTGTACTATTTTTTAACTGTATTTTCCTTCCTTTTTTCTTCTGCCTTCGTTACCCCAAGCAGCATAGGAGATTTCCCTTGGAACCTTTAAAATTCACAATGAATTTTGGTATTTCCTGTTTGTACTACCAGCTCTCTGAAAATGCATCCATTGTTTAGATGCTAGTTAATATCAAGTAACACTTTATACTGCAATAAGTGACAAAAAATCAGCAACTATGGGGCTTCAATGGCTTTTTTCTCAGGGGCTTCAGCAAGTATTTCATTTTGCTTGAAATTAATGCTTGACAGTTTTAAGCTAGGAATCCAACATTGGTTCCTTTGAATTATATGTTTGTATTTTTTTTTCATTGAATATTGTATGTACTACTAGTACAGTTTATGCTGGGGAGCTGGCTTTAAGGCACAATGAATCTTTGTTTCTACTTTACCAGACCTACATAAATAATTTCTTTTAGAGGTAACCACTTTGTATTCATGCTGTCTAAAGTGCATATGAATTTGGAAATACATTTTACTGACAACTCCAAGTTTCAAGAGTTAAGAATGCTCATTTATAAACAGTACTATTTTTATAGTGTCTTCTGCTGGAAATGGGAATCTGTCAATTAAAGAGTGTCAAAGAGCTATCCAAACCTCTGAAATGACTCCCAGCTACCTTACTTTTGAAACAGGAAAGACTCCTGAGTTGCATGCTGTGGGATGGGCCCACTCCAGCAACTAACACTCGATAAATAACTGTTAATGAGAGCCTTTCACCTGGTATTGTATTTTTTTTCCCCTTCAGGTGATGACGCTAACACCTGTGATTAGACTTTGTGTTATATTTGTGTAAAAGTTTGTATAATTCATTTTGACAGTCTGCTGAGAATGATTTTGAATGGTAAGCTAGTATTATTTAAAGCATTCATATTTAATTAATATTTAATTATATGAATATGTAATAGCTGTGCTTTATAAATTTACCTAAATTTATCTAAAATACTCATGGAGAGTGTCTATTCTTGCCTCCTTTTTGGGTGGTTCACTCTGCTGGAATGAAACAATATCACACTCTCCTGGTTTTCCCTCCTACTCTTATGACAGTGCCTGTCAATACCCTTTAGGTGTCCTGTTCCATTTTCCCCTTCCTCTGTTTTAAGTTTTAAAATTTATTTTTTAATTTTTTAAATTTATTTTATTTTTAGAGAGACAGTGCGTGCATGCCAGCAAGTGGGGGAGGGGCAGAAGGAAAGGGAGAGACAATCTCAAGCAGCTCCGTGCTCAGCCCAGAGCCTGACTCAGGGCTCAAGCTCATGAACATGAAATCATGAGGTGAGCTGAAATCAAGAATCCCACGCTGAACCAACTGAGCCACCCAAGCGCCCCACTGACTGTTTTTTGTTTATTTGTTTTTTAAATTTTATTTATTTATTTTTTTTGAGAGAGGAGACAGAGAGAGAGAGAGAGAGAGAGAGACTGAGAAGGGGGGAGGGGCAGAGAGAGAGAGAGGGGAAGAGAGAGAGAATCCCAAGGAGGCTCTGCACTATCAGCACAGAGCTGGACTTGGAGGGGGGCTGACTCACTAACCTGGAGATCGTGACCTGAGCCCAAATCAAGAGTCTGATACACCCAATTGACTGAGCCAGCCAGGTACCCCCACTCTGCCTGTTTTTAAAATCATGCTCCTCAGACATCTTCTTGGTCCTCTTATTTATGTTCTGTATCAGTCACAGCCTACTGTATATATGATGATGACTTTTAAAATCTCCCCCAGTCTAGATCTCTTTCCAACACATCAAACCTCTATATTCAGCCTCTCTCACTAGTTATCTCTATTTGGATGTTCTAGAGGCATCTCAAACTCAGCATGTCCAAAACAGGATTTGGCACTGTCTTCTTCAGCCAAATTGATCCAGTTTTTGTTTACTGAAAGTATCATGTTCTCTCTTACTTGTTTGTACATTCCCTTAGCTTGAAATGTAGTTTCCTTCCAGATAACTCCTATTCAATCAATATATCTCATAATTGACTTTTTCCAGATAGCCTTTCCCCATTCTTATGTTAAGATTTGGGACCTCTTTCATGTAGTAGCAATTATAGTAATATTATAATAATAATAACATAGTAATATTATAGTAATATGGTATATAATATAGTAATTAAATTATAATATATAATATTAATACATAATATATACAGTATAAATAGTAATATAGTATATTTATCAATATCATAAAATGATAAAGGCAATGATGATAGTGATACTATATTAGTTTCTTATTGATGGTATAATAAATTGCCACATCTTTAGTAGCTGACAACAACACACATTTATTATCTAATAGTTCTGTAGGTTGGCAATTTGATTAAATTGATTAAAGTGTTTTCACTAAAGGCTTTAGAAGTGGGGGATCTCTAAACTTTCTCACCTTCTCTAATTACTAGAGACTGCCTGCATTCATTGGCTCATAATCCCCTTCCATCTTCAAAGCCAGCAATGGCCTCCAGAGTCTTTCTCACATTGCATCACTGACACGAATTCTTATGTCTCCCGCTTTCACTTTTTGGGATCCTTGCAATTACATTGGGTGTGTCTGGATCATCTATGTCACTCTTCTATTTTAAGGTCAGCTAACCAGCAACCTTAATTTTACTTGCATCTTAGTTTATTTTTGCCAAGTAATATAATATATTCACAGGTTCTGGGAATGAGGCCACGGACATCTTTGGAGAGGCATTTTTCTATCAGAATATCTAACTGCCATTGAGAACTTACAATTTTCTAGGTACTATTCTAAGCACCTCACATGTATTGTCAAGAACTGTGTCAAGAACTGTGAAGAGTCTGAGATTTTACCTTACCCTGTCTGCAAGCTTGACCGGTCACATGACATTATTTCATGAATGCTTGCAGAAGACACGAAATTCCTGGGTTGGAGATAAAAACCTGCTACTGCTCTAGCTATAGAATAGTCAGAGATTCAGCATTTTTTGTGTTCATTCCCTGAGCCCCCATTCCCAAGAACAATGCAAAGAGGGCCAGATGATACCCCCATATGCAGTTACAGGTGAGGAACCTTGAGCCTATGGAACCTGATTCTTTTATAAATGATGGAGTATATGTCTGTTCTTTGCTATGGAGAGGAGACTTTTTTTTTTTTTTTTTTTTTTTTGCTATACAGATATTCTTAAAACGATAGTCTGGAACAAAAAAGAGTCAGTATCTCTGCTCATGAGACATACAGAAATGTGAGAGACCCTTGAGAATTGTGTTCCAACAATAGCCCTCACAGTAACCCTGTGAAATAGTTGCAGTTATAATCATCTCCACTTTACAGGTAAAGAAAATGAGGGACAGAAATGATAAGTAACATGCCTCATTAAGTAGCAGAATTGAGTTTGAACCTAGGCTGGCTAGCTTCAGAGCCCATGTTCTTAATCTCTGTTCTGTGCTGCATCCATTATACCAGGTATTCATTCTAGCAAATTCACTGTTCTGCTCTTTCCTTCCTGTATGTCTATAATGTATATACTTTTTAACTTGATTGTATCCCCCATTGGTTTTTAAGCCTCATGAAGGTTTAATGGGACTGTATCTTTATTGTTCAAGGTTTATATATCCAGTGTTCAGATCAGTCTGGCCTGTAATAGGTAATGAATAAGTATTATAGGAATAAATGAAAATGCATCATAAATGAAGCCTTAATAGAGAGGAACCTTTACTTTCAACCTACATTCTCTTAGGTAACAGCAAGCCTTTGTTACATAACAAGCATTAGTCAATTTGGCCTATTACCAAATGGTGAAGATAGGAGTCATTCCGTGTGTGTTCAATGTTTATGCCTAATCATGTTCATTAAAGCAAAGACCGTGAGTTTCGAAAGTGCTTGAAAGAAGATGCAAATATGACAATGGAAATTAAAGTAGAGCTAATTTTAAAAATTAAATAGGTGAGAAAATGACAAATGTTCCTTGTGCATATAGGATAAGTCCTTTGACATAGAAATTCTTTTTCAAGGGAAAAGGAAATTAGACAACACATGAAAAGTGTTCCTCCTTTGCAATTGACAGTAATCAGTAAGTGTCGAGAAAAAGTGATTGCAGAAATGAAAAAAAAATCTTCTGAATATGTGGCAAGAGGATCAACAAAACTGCATGTTATGGCCTAATGCTACTTCAGGAGAACTAGGAATTTGAAGACTTAAATGCTAGGCTTGTGAATACAACTGGTAATGATGAAAATTCTGTTATAGGCCAAAATGTATAGTGGAAACTAGCCTTTTTTTGATAGAAAGATAACTCAATAGAAAGTCCATTGGGAGAAGGGTACCTGGGTGGCTCAGATGGCTGAGCGTTCCACTCTTGATTTCAGTCCAGGTCATGATCTCATGGTTGTGAGATCAAGCCCCATGTGGAGCTCAGCTCAGAGCCTCCTTAGGATTCTCTCTCTCTCCCTCTCTCTGTCCCCCCCCCCCCCCCACTCACATGCACTCTCTCTCTCTCTCTCTCAAAATAGATAAATAAATAAACATTAAAAAAAAATAAAGTCCATCGGGAGAAAGTGAGTTTTGTTTTAAGCTTTGAAGGGCTGATTCACTCTTAAATTTGGTGGAAATGTATCCAGGGATATATTTTGTCCTCTTCTTTGTCAGGTGAACTTAAAAACAGCCATTTGGAACCTTACCAGTTTTTGAGTAAAAAACAAACAAACAAACTTCAGAATTTGCACTTGGAAAGAAGAAAAAAAGTTGGTCTCATTTTATGATACCAGGAATAGATGCCTTCTATGAATTTTATCTTGTTTATATTACTATTTCGAATGCAACATATATTTCTACTAGCCACATATGGTAATTGTCAGAACAAGGAGTTATATTTTTTACTTAAGCATAAATGCATATATAAATAGTATCTTGAGCAAGTGCTATAGTCAGGCCAAAATTAAAATATAACATTTGTTTTTACCTGCTATATCTTTAAAACTTATTTAGCATCCCTGAATGATAATATGGAAATGTCCTATGATCCAGTTTGTTTTCTTTTGTTTGTTCATTCTTAGATAGGTCCTGTATTGCTTTACATCATAATATAAAATCTCAAATCAGAAGCTAAAATGCCTCATGTAACCTATTAGCCAACAATTCATCTTTTTCAAAGAA
The DNA here is from genome assembly GCF_018350175.1 of Felis catus. Classification (NCBI taxonomy): domain Eukaryota; kingdom Metazoa; phylum Chordata; class Mammalia; order Carnivora; family Felidae; genus Felis; species Felis catus. Next base: position 96,860,576 of record NC_058374.1, read on the forward strand.
AAGGTTCCTCCTCTTCTAAGCTAAATCCTGTGATACATTCAATTCCCCAAGGTTGGGATGAACTGGAAAGATCCCAACCAGTGATAGCATTGATTTATTATGTTTTGTACTTAAGACTAAGTGATTTACATGGACCATTTCATTGAATCTTCACAACAACCTAAAAGGAAGTTACCGTTAATATCCCCATTGTATCAATAAGAAAACAGAAACTGGAAGAGATTAAACAATTTGATCCAAGTCCCACAGCTTGTAAGCGTTAAACCTGGATTTGGATTCCAGACCGTGTGGACTCCACAGGTCCGATGTTTAACTATTATGTTCACTGCTTTCTGCCAAGAAGGCCTGGGCAGCAGAGCTGAACAGATAACTTGCATTGGGATTGAGATGCTGCTAGGGGAGACTTGGAAGACAGTATCGGGGGTGCAATTTAAAAGGTGATGTGAAGCAATTTAAAAGGTGATGTGTTTTTTGTTTTGTTTTGTTTTTGTTTTTGCTTTTGTTTTTGTTTTTGAGAGAGAGCGGGTGAAAGAGTGACCATGTGCATATAAGTGCGATGGGGAGGGGCAAGGGGAGAGAATGAGAGAATCCAAAGCAGGCTCCACGCTCAGCATGGAGCCCCACTTGGGGCTGGATCTCATGACCATGAGATCATGACCTGAACTTAATCAAGAGTCAGGCACTTAACTGACTGAGCCACCCCAGAAGTTGGGGATTTTAGAGCAAGAGGGACTTGGGTTGGAAGGACCTGGGCAGAGTTCAGAATGCTTCTGCGAACCTGGAAAGAGGGTATCTGAGTACTCCTTGGTGGAGGAGTTTAAAGGAGCAGTAGAGCACTTCACGTGGCAGAGAACCACAGGACTGTTCACCAGAACTGCAGAATTTAATTCTCTTTTTGGATGGGTATTGGTAATGGTTATGTATCTGGTTTGTGATACCAACAAAACAAGTTGTAAGCTATATATTCAGCATTGTCAAAACGAGGAAAACTATTCATTTATCTTGCAATATATTCTAGAACACCAGCCATGTTCTTGGCACTGTGCTAGGCTCTAGAAATGCAGCAATTGAAATAAAAAATGACCTGCTTTTATGGATGTAAAGTTCAGTTCGGTTGGTGTTCCAGCTTAGATGCTATCTTTCCAGAGAGGCTTTTCCTGATCAGTCACTCTGACCAGGAAGTATCCTCCCCTGAACCCCATTATTCTTTAACATCCTCTGTGTCACTTTCATCATAGTGCCAATCCTAATCTCATATGCTTGTTTATTTACTAATCTGAGCATTTTTTGTCTCCCTACCCCACCTTTAGCCCTGAGGCTAGAATATGAGCTCCATGGGAGCCACGTCACTGTTAGACTCCTCTCCTGAGACACAGTAAGGACTCAACAAACTTTGTGAATGAATGGATGAATGGAGGAAATATACTGCAGGTACAGGGAAAATAAGAAAGATTAGTTACTCCCATGAGAAATCCTTATGGATTTTCTCCCTATTGTGAGACCAAAACTTCTAGGATTAATGTCTGGCACTTTAGATTTTCTGAGCAGAAAATCTCACAACCAACCAGGGACTAGTGTTGCTCTGTAAGGAAGGAGCCACATCCTCTGCTCATACCCGTGGCTTGGCAGCAGCTGTGTCCTCTGCTTAGGTATGGAGGGATTGGCTACCCAGGTGATGCTCACTGAGTTTCTTTGGTATTTAATCTCTTATCTTCCAGAATTTTCTATCCTTTTTCGGGCTCAAGTTTGAAGTCTGGGTCATTCTGAGTTCTGATCTTTAGCAGGGACTCTCTTACTACTCTCAAAATATTTAGATAAATAAATGGATGGCAAATGCAAAATGAATTGACAAGTTTGGGTAAGGACAATAGAAGGCAGAAATTGGCTGGTGAAGAAATATTGCTGAGGAGAGCCAGGACTTTAGGGAGTCTGGCTTAGGCAAAAGAGAAAGTGTCAAGAGAGAGCAAGGCAATGGACAAGTATATAGAGGTTATGTTTCACATGGTATCTCCTCTACTCCTTTTACTTTTAGAACATGGAGTTTGAACTTGATCTTGTAGCAGAAAGTATCTGAGCTGAAGGACACTAGACTAGAGCCAGGGCTTGGATATGCCCAGAGCTAAGACCAATACATCTTATTCTAGATGACAGCTGATGATGATCTGTGAGCCCATAATCTGACTGTGGCATAGAGGAGAGGCCTGATATTGAACACTTTTTTTGCTAGTGGTTATTTAATAATTTAGAGTACATTAGTGTAGATATTTACAAAGTTATACATCAGAACACTGCCACTAATGCTGGAGACTGTATTTTGATTTGTATGTGTTATTAGACCCTGTTTGGTGATTATTTGGACCTTTCCACATAGTTTCAGTGTTCCTCTTAGCATAGTGTTGTCAGGGGCAGAGGACATTTTCATGGTTACTGGCTTCCCTTTAGAAAGCAGAAGAGGAAGTTGCAAGGTTATCTTTAGGTTTAAGCCAGATTAATGGGAGGGGTCTGTTCCAGAAGAAATAGTACACTGGGGGCTATCAAATAACAGTCTACCACAAAGGTGTTTCCATATTTTCCTCTGGAGCTCTAAGAAAGCTTCTGGGCATGTGGGAGGTGACAGAGGACATTGGAGTAGGTGAGAACACTCAAAGAAAACTGGTAGAATGGGTTAAACAACAGTAACAAAAAACCTACAGATGGAAATCCTAGGAACTTTGATTTTCAAAATCAGAGGATGACCAGAAAATAAAAAGACAAAACAAACCAAGAATATAGGCTAATCTCAGAAGTGGAGGAGAAACATGGATACACAGTTATAACAGATTCTAATCAACACTATGATAATTCTCAACAATATCAAATAAGAACTGAGAAGTCTCCATGAGATTTTGTGATTTTAGTTAGCAGGAGCTGTTGCAACGCAGTGTTAAAGGTAGAAGGCAAATTATAGAACACTGAAGGGAGCAAGCAGATAAAGTCAGATTTTTATGTTAATTTATGTAATTGCATTCACTAGTATTATATGAATATTTGCTATCTGCCTATAGTTTTTAAAACTGTAGTAATTAATTGGAAACAGAGTACTATGCATAATTTTATCCTGGATTTTCTTTGAATTTCCAAGTAAATTAGATTCTGAAACATTTGAATTTTCTTCTGTTTTCAAGGCATATTAAAGAGGATGTTGCACATTTTAATGGCTATAGCCTCATGACAAATTTATTTTTGCAAAAATTGAAATAATGTAATTCATTGTGAATACATCTTAACAACTTCAAAGTTAAGCAGAAGAATATTTCACTTCATGAAGGTACTTTCTTTTAAACAGTTTGAGTTTTATTGACATGCAGTAAACTGCACATATTTAAAGAGTACAGCTTGATGTTTTAAGATATGTATATACCCATGAAATCATCACCCTAATGAACATATCCTTTACTTCTAAAAGTTTCCTGTTGCAGTCTTAACATCTCCCGTTTTCTTCCCCAGGAGACCACTGGTCTGCTTTTTGACACTATACGTTTGTCATTTTCCAGGATTTCAAATAAATGTATGATTCATGCTGCATATATATATATATATATATATATATATATATATATATTGCATATATATGTATATATGTGTGTGTGTATATGGAAGAATATATATATACATATATATATATATATTCTTCCATTTTACTCAGTATAACTATTTTGGGATTCAACTTTGCTACATGTAATGATAGTTCTTTTTATTGCTGAATGGAATTTTGTTATATGGATATACTACACTTTACCCATTCACCTGTTGATAGACATTTGATTTATTTCTAGTTTTTGGCTATTGGAATTAAAACTGTTAAGAACATTTGTGTATCACTGTGTATATATATATATGCTTCATGAAGGTATTCCTAAAATATAAATCTTTCACAATATAAAACTATATACAAATATAGAAATATTAAGATTCCTTAACTTATAAAGGTATAGAGCAGAGCAGGTATAAAGGTATAGAACAAAATCCAAGTTTCTTTGGTATTTTGTTATAAGGTTATTATGTGTATAATAGCATCATCTAAATTTTTTAGATTTGCTTTTCTCCCCTTCTGCTATCCACAGACACAATTCCCTATGTCTATTATAAAACCTTTCTGTGTCTGAGAAGCTGCCTCCTGTTCCAGATCCTTCTGTGCCTTACTCTGTCCTCATTCACTTTTTCTGAGTCTAGCTCCATTTGCTTAAGAGTTCTTGTGTGGCTGTTGTATAGCCTCATTACCCATTATGACTTCTGTGCCCTCAGACCTCTGGAAACCAGTGGGAACCAGTTGCCTGTTTGGGTCACCAGTGCTGGCATCTTTGGCACCAACCTTTCACTGGCCCCTCACTGCACCCTCTTAACGCTGCTAGTTAGGCATTTGCTGTCTGATGACTGCCCCCTAAGCGTAACTTCCTCTTTATCACAAATCCTACACTCGGCATCTGGCTCATGTCTGGAGTCCTCTTTCTGTGCCATTTGAGGCAATCCAAATTCCAGGCTGTGGCCCTGATATGCTCACTTACTTTTGGACACCTGACTACTCTCAACTCTTGGAGGACTCCAGCATATAGAAATGCCTCTGTTTTCAACAGGCGTTGTTCCAAAGGATCATTCATAAATCCACATGCTCCTTCAAGTAAATGACACCAGATGTGCTACTGCTATTGCCATTGCTGGTGGCAGAGCCGACACAGTGTTGTTTTTTTGCCTAGTTTGGTCATATTTAGGGAAGGTCTCATGTTAAAATCTTAAGTAGAAGATCTATTTGTTATGTGTTTGTGGTTTGTTCCTCTCCCTTACGTCCTTCAGCCTCACTGACCTTTCTGTTTATCCAATATATTCATCTCATTCCCTCCTTAGAACCCTTACATTTGTTGTGTCTTAGAACACACTTCTACAAGTCTTTGGATAGCTGGCTTCTACCTTCATTCACACCTCAGGTGAACTGTGATTACTTTAGGAGGTTGGCCTTGACCATTCTACACTCAGCCCATCAGTCAATCACTGTCTTACTCTATTGCATTTTCTTTGTAGAGCTTAGCATTCACTGAATTTGTTTTGTTCATTTACTCTTTGTTAATTGACCTCCTCTTCCTGCACACACCCACATAAGTTCCATTAGAGCAGGGAGTAAGGAGCTTGAAGGACAGAACAGTTCTTGTATTGAGCAAAAGAGTTGTTGAATAAATACTTGTGTCAATGAATGCATAGAGTACCTCTGACTGCCTGTTGAAATCCTATTTGTCTTTGGATGTCCCACTCAAATGCTCTTTCAAGAACCTCTCCAACCAGACGTTTTTCTTTCTTTCACAGCACTTTTTATTCTCTGTTTCTCAGATTACGCTTTCATGTCTCCATTCTCAGATTAAAATGTAGTGGATACAGGGATCATATTGATTTATTTTAATATACATCTCAGACTTAAGGACACAGCAAATGATGAGATGTTCATTGAAATGATGAATAAATACAATCAACTATATTATAAGACTGCTGACCATTTTATTCTTTTTCTTATTATGAAATATTTAAAGCATACTGAAAAGAAACAATAATATTATAAATAATATCTATGTACCTATCACTTGCTTTAAAAAAATAATATTAAAAACAGATTTGAAATCCGTTTTGTGGCCATCTGCAATACTGTGATTTATAAGAAATATGTATTTGGTTATCTGAATGATCAAAAATGTATTTCTCATATATATTTGACATATATTTCTCAAATGTATTTAGTCTTCCTATAAGATTTTTGATTTAGTTTCCAAAACCCTTGGAATTTCCTAAGGGTTGAGAGTCTTTGTTATGTTAATACAAGTTAATGTTAGTGTCTTTGTTATGTTAGTGAGGTGAATTTTGAACCCTAAGGATGGGGGCTGGTCTCCAGTGGAGCCGACCCCAGGTGCTGGAGTGGAACATTTAGCCCTACCCTCTAATCTCCTCCTGGGAGGGAAGAAGGGCTGGAGGGTGAGGTCCATTGCCAATGGCCAATGATTTGGTCAATTATGTCTATGTAACAAAGTCTCTGTAAAAACCCCAAATGTTAAAGTTCAGATAGCTCCTTGGTAGTAATCAGGTAAAGATTTAGGGAGAATGGTGCACTCTAAGAGGGCATGGAAGCTTCACACCCTTTTCTCATATCTTGCCCTATGCGTCACTTCCATCTGGTTGTTCCTGAGTTATATCCTTTTATAATAAACCAGTAATCTAGTAAGTAAAAATGTTTCTCGGAGTTCTGTGTACCTCTCTAGCAAATTAATCAGACCTAAAGAAGAAGTCATGGGAACCTCAGTCAGAAGTACAGGTGACAACCTGGGCTTGTGACTGGCATCTTAAGTGGGGAGGAAAGGACAGTCTTGTAGAACTACACCCTTAATTTGTGGAATCTGATGCTATCTCTGGGTAGATAGTGGCAGAACCGAGTTGAGTTCTCATATATCCTGGGGTCCAAAATTGCTTGGTGGTGTGGGAATCCTCCTCAACCCCGGGTTGAAATGGGGTCCAGGAACCTAAAGACCATTCTGCAGACCCTCTTCCCCCTTTCTTTCCTGAAGCAATCATGATTCTGAATTCGGTGTTTATCATTCCTATATGTTTGTGATTGTATGTGCACTTTACCACTACTATCTGTCTGGGTATGTGTGTGCATGTGGGAGTGTCCGTTTACAACATATGGTATTCATTCTGCTTATTTTAAGTAGTTTATGGTAAGGGTCATTCTACACCTTGTCTACTTGTCAACAAGTCTACTTGTTCCCTCAACATTATGTTTTTCAGATTATCCGTGTTGATCTATATAGTATAAGATCTAGTGGTAAGCTCGTTCATGTCAATTGCTATGTAGTATTCCTTTATATTAACTATTTTACAGTTTCTTTGTCCACTATCTTGGTGAAAGGCATTTAGTTTTCCCTTTTCACTCTTAAAAACAATACTGCAGCAAACATTCTTGAACCAATTTTTTTTTTCTTGACACCCTAGGGAGTTACTCTAGATTATTGGGAAGTAGAACTTTTGGGTCAGAGACTGAAAATATTGCATCATTGTGGTTAAAAGCAAGGCCCTGGAGTCAGGCTGCCTGGATTTGAATCTTGACTCTGCCACTTGCTAGCTTTCCCAAGAAGCAGTGAGCACCAGCTATTTACAGCCCTTATGAGCATGCATACCCTACCTCTACCCCTGGCATCATGCAGTCAGCTTGGCTTAGGTCCCTTTGGCTCTGGTGGGTCCTGCTAGAGCCAATTCCCAGCTGCCACTGCCTGCCCCTGGAGCCAGAACCCAGCAGGACTGTGGCTTCACATGCGATCACTGCTTTGCATTTCTGTACCATTTCTGATCCATGAAGAGATTTATTTTCAAGCCTGGAGATATTTTTTAGTTTTCTCTTTTAATATTTTATTTATCATTGCTGTGTGTTTGGAGCCGAGGGAGTACATCAAAGCATGAACTTATTGTGTCACCTTAACCAGAAGTTGATAATACCTCTACAGCCTTTTAAAACAAGCACACATCTTAGAATCATCTGATCATAGATCTTTGGAGCTGGAAGGGATTTTAGAGATAATGAAGGCCAATAACCTTATTTTATAGGTGAGGGAATTGGGGTCTCGAGAAATTAAGTGATTTACCGATGTCATAGATCTAGTTAATGGTGCACAGCAGGGCCAGAACCAAAGCCTGCGGGTTCCCTCACTAGTCCTTTTGCCACTACGTCCACTATTACAGTTTTCTCTATAAGCTGTATTTGCATGTGAGATTTTATTTTTAACAGACTCAAAAAATAAAGGAGGATCTCAACAATTAGAACAATGACAGGCCACATTTTTAAACTGATCTAAGATGTTTTCTCTCAAAAAAAAATTGGGGTAAGAGTAAGAGTCTAGTATTCACTGCATTGAGCTGAATGTATTTTCGTTGGAAGGCACGATGCCTTTTGACTCTGTAGATTTCTGCTGCATTTGGTTTCCTTGACTCCCTGAAACTTATTAGGATGGGCCCATCAATAATGGTGCCGATACTTCCAGCCTCCTCCAGCACTGGGTCTGAAAATGAACTGTGATGAATGGATATGGCCAGCATTTACGGTGATAGCCTATATTTCTGCTGTCATGTAGAAATGGCAGGTAGTTTAATTTAGAAAAAAAAATTACCGAGAAAGAGCAAATATTCCTTTTCATTAGGATTTCTGGACTTTTTTAGGATATGAATTTAGAATCCGGTGTGTTTGTTAAAGCCTTTGGAATTGTTTTATTCTATTTCTAGATCTTTTAGCTGTGCCTAAGCACCCGTACGCTGCTATGGAGAACTGGGGACTAAGTATTTTTGTGGAACAAAGAATACTGCTGGATCCCAGTGTTTCATCTATTTCTTATTTACTGGATGTCACCATGGTCATTGTTCATGAGATATGTCACCAGGTATGAGAAAAAGGATCAGGTGTAAGTATAATTGGAAACTATTGAGAATGCAGAACGATTTTCAGATACTTAGATGAGGAGCTAAATTATTTTCCTCCCAATTAAGTTTTAATTATATAGAGAGCACTGTGTAGTTGTTTTTGGATGATATGCCATTTTTCTCAGATGACAGCACAAACCAAAGAAAACACACTGATCGTATTGAATAAACAACTGTCCTTCAGTTTAGTTGAGGAGTGAGATAGCACTGCCACCCAGAAGCCTCTTTGGAGACCCTACCCAGTCACGATTCCTTGTCAACCTTGCTTTATTTTCTTGTGATTATTGGTGTGTATACATGGTAAGTGCAGTAGTGGCAGTGATTTATTGCATTGCTGCAAGATGCAGCTGAGTTTTGTGTACGCGTCAAAATTTGCTTTTGCTGAAATCAATTTGTTATTCCCTTTTTCCCATCACACAGACACTTAGGAAGTCTTTCACTAACTCAGCCATACACTCTTTGTTCTCAAATGATTGATATTTTTTTGTCTTGGCATGTTTAGAAATTCATATGTAAATTAGCCAACTTTGTAGTGGAGCTGAGATAAAATTAATTTCATTTTGATTTTATGCACTTTCTTACAACGAGGGGAAGGTATTACAGGGATTTTGCAACGCTTATTTGAATCTTGATTCTAGTAAAAAAAAAAAACAAATTGGAAATAAATGTTCATGCTAATAGAAAGCAATACCTGTCCTGGTAACTATAGATAGTTTTAAGTTAAAACACTAGAAATCTCATTGTGATACTGTATGGCTTCAATTTGTTATAACCTAAAATACTTTTAAAAAGCTTGGAAAACTTAAGAAGGAACTATGTGGAAAATGCTGTCAGCAGAAGAAAGTGAACTTCTAAATGCTAATATGTGAACAATGACTTCATGATAAATTGGTCCAGACCATAGGACCATTTACCTCAATGCCAGCTTTTGCAAATGAACCTGTAAGATGTTTGTACCTGTCATGTTGCCCAGGTTGGGCATGTGTTCCTTGCCTCAGAGATTTAAGGGGATCCATTGCACCGATAATCGGGGTTCCTCAACTGTGCTAAAGAGAATGGTTTCCAGTGAAATATAATTCTTGGAGGCATAAGGGGTTTCCTTTTTGCACATTCCTAGAAAAAATTACTTATATAGTTCTGTTGAAATAAGAGCACATTGATGATGTTATCTTTGTTCCTAGAATTGGATTTCATTTATTCCACATTCTGAGTTACTTTCTTGTTATAGCTTAGTAGCGCCAGGCTATTTACATGAGGAAATGGACCAGAAGCCAGGAGAAACACAGAATTTCCACTATCATTACCAAATTATTTTCTACACTACCCTCTCTCCCCACCTATGTATTGTCACAATTCTTAAAACAGGCTTTCAATTTAGGGGAGAAATCTGCATTTTGATCAAGAATAAAAATTACTTTATGGTCATCAATTTATTCAATGTTATCTCTTATTTGTATTTCAATTAGAGATCCTCTTGAGTGACTGACACTTTATTATAATATTGAAACATTCAGTCACGAAGCTTTTTACTGGAGCTCCTCAAGCTGTACCCGAAATGATACCGTCTGCCTCCTCCTTCCGTTTCTTAAATATCTCATTCCCACTTAGGGTCTTCATACTAAGTGTTGCTTACACTTCTTCCCGAGGTTTTCTCGAGACTGGCTCATTCTTATCATTAAAATCTGAGCTCAAATGTCACCGGCTTGGAGAGAATATTTCTGCTTTTACAATCTAAAGTGGCTTCTCCCTGATTGCTATCACTTTATTAGGATCTGAAACTGTGTTGTTCATTTGCTTGTATATTTTTTATTTTGTGTCTTACCGCATCCCCCCTGTCTCTACAGTAAAGCACCAGCTGCATGAGAAGGGACTTTTCTGATTTTTCATCATTCAATCCAGAGTCTTTAGGATAGTTCTGGGCATGTAATGTTTTTGGTTCTGTTATTAAGGAAAAAAAAAAAAAAAAGAATTTCTTTAACTTTTTGCTGACCTAAGCAAGGATTTCAGACTGACACATCATGATCTAACCAAAACAACAATTAAAAATGACAACACTATTTTTCATGACGGGATCTTAGAGATTTTTCTGGTCTGACCTCTTTATATCATAAGATCGTGGAAGGCGAAGTGTGAAGCATCATGAAAGACCTTAGCTCCTTCAATCAACCAGGGTCTTCTCTGAGTTGCCTATGCTATGGGAAGGCAATGCTTCAATACCTTCTGTGCTGAGTCACTCACTGATTAAGGCAATACGTTCTGTCTTTGGCCATCTCATTCAGTTAGAGGGTCTCCTGTATTTTCAGCAGACATCTACCAACCTGGATTTCCATCCATTAGTCCTAATGTCCTCGTAGGGCCACAGGATACAAGTCATTTCCTCTTCTACATGCTAGGCCTTCAAATATTTGAAAATAACAGTCATCAGTTTTTTCTCCTGAGTTCTTTCTTCTCCAGTTTAAATATTCTTTTTGTATTCTTTAATCCTTATATTTTTTGTTCTTCCATTAATGAATTTATAAAAAAACTAATGTCACCCAAGCAGCTGAATAAATCAATAACTACTCTTGCCAAAATACATTTTAAGATCGTAAGATCAATCGGGGAATGAATTCCAGTTATGGTAATCATAGTTTAATACACTTAATTTTAGGTAAAATAATTCTGGGATAAATTTGATTTTATATGATGCTCATTCATTTTTCAATTCCAGTGGTTTGGTGACCTCGTGACTCCTGTGTGGTGGGAAGATGTGTGGCTGAAGGAAGGTTTTGCTCACTACTTTGAATTTGTTGGTACGGACTACCTCTACCCTGGCTGGAACATGGTATGTGCATTTTTCTTTAGTTGTTTGGAATTCCTAGTGAAAGGTTGATCTGTTGTTACATTGGGCCTATATTATCATTAGGGGTAATTGAAAATACCATCTGAAAATCGAACGTCCACTAAAGAAAAAGTGACCAAAATTTAAATTTAAATTTAAATTAAATTTGAAGTATTCCAAAAGAGTTCTGTTTTACTTATTAGAACTGAATAGAGTCTGACTGGTTATGTCTCACTGAACTGTGAGATCATGACCGGAGCCGAAGTCGGATGCTCAACTGACTGAGCCACCCGGGCGCCCCTACAGCTTTTCTTATTAGACATCTTTTAGATTGTTGCATTTGAGAACAAAGGAAAATTATCCTTTAATATTAAGAAGGTAACAATAATTAACATGTAGTATTTTAAGTATATAGAATATTTCAATACAGAGAAAAATGAGACCTTACTATTTCTTCATTGTGACAAAAGCTTAGCTAAAATAATTGCTTATTTATTTGCTTATTTACAAAATACATTATGGTTATTTAAGATATAATACTTAAGATTAAATGACTTGCTAAGTCACTTGCTTCATTAACTTCATGAAGAGTTATGCACATTACACCTGTACTCTAAGAATATATCCATATGTCTGAACCTGAAGTAGGATTTGTTGTCCCTTAAATAGTAATGTTTTCAGAACATCCTAAAAGAAAAAGTGGAGGGAAGGTGTGGTTTTTATATATCTTTTAATATAAGGTTTTCATTCTGTATATGTTTTTATTAATCAGTAAGTGGCTATCTTATTTTTAAATGAAACCCAGGGTTTATGTTGTTTTGGAATTTGAATTTTAAATTTAGTTTAAGTGATACTGTGTAAAAGTTGCAAAGGACTAACATTCATTAACTTCCAGAAGCTCATATTTCACCCATGACACAGCATTGGTGATAACACATGTTTATTTGACACTGCTCTTTTTTGATATTTAAATTATTAATAATAAGTGATTGTCTAATTATCTGCCATAAGTATGATTTGAGGAGTATTTAAACCATGATGAAATATGAAGATGTCTATAAGTCTTTATATAACTTCTCTACCATAAATTTAATCAACTTCTGCCAAGTTAAAAAAATCACATTATCTCCCAGAGGAAATGTGATAATAGTAATACCATATCGATATGTTTTAATTATGTTCATGCAGTTTTGACCTTATTTTATAAAAGCAACATGGTTCATTTGATTAAATAATGAGATAATTTTACTTAGCCTTCTGTATCTAGGTATGTATGCATATATGATACAATTTTAAGAATCTTACTTGAATGGTTTTATCATGACATTGAAAAAATTGAAAATGCTTTTAAAGGACTTTGTAGAAAAAGAATTATTTATTCTTTTAACAAATGTGATACTTTGAAATTGAAATGTTTAAGGATTTTGAAAATACTCTCAAAATAGCCCTAAAATATCTTGATTTTTAGTTGACTTTCAATCAACTTTGTTTAAAATTTTCATTTAATTTTTATTATGCTGTGGATTGTTACTGATTTATAATTTCATTATGTTTCAATATTTAAAAAATGACCTCATTACAAGTGACATGCTACTCATATAGGTAAGCTTTCTTTTTTTAAAATTCATTCAGCTATCTATCATAAAATCCCTTCTATTCATCACTGTGAAAAATGCATCTTGGATTAAAAAGTAATCAACAGAATTATACATGGGCTGAAACCTGACAGCTTTTGATGGCTTTAGCATGGCAATATATCCCAAGTTTCAATGTCTTTATACTGGATTTTGTCTTTGAGTAATTTTTTTTTTGTATTCTTTCATCATTTTTATCAGTTAAGTTATAAATGTAGGCCTTCTAGAGAACATATTTATAAGAGGTATTGAAAATGAGTATCAGGTATAAATAACCCATCTGGGACTTTGTCCTTAATAGAATATAGACCATGAACTAGAAGTATAAAAACTTGGGGTGGTAAGATACAAGATTTTATTTCTTATAAATCCATATTTTATAATTAAGAGACGGGAATTAGGGGCGCATGGGTGGCTTAGTGGGTTAAACATCCGTCTTTGTTTCAGGTCATGATCTCACAGCTCCTGAGTTCGAGCTCCGCATCAGGGTGTGTGTTGATAGCTCAGAGCCCAGAGCCTGCTTTAGATTCTGTGTCTCCCTCTCTCTCTGCCCCTCCCCTGATCACACTCTGTCTCTCTCTCTCTCTTAAAAAATAAATAAACATTAAAAAAATTAAAAAACATTTTAGAAAAGACAAGTATTAATGATGACATAAATACAGTGATATAGAAGGCTCACCTTATTAAACTAAGAAATGAAAGAATAAACTCCATTACAATTAATTGGGCAAAAGGGAGGAGAAATGGGTCTTATTATAATGTCTCTTTATTATTCAGATTGTAAAGATTATAAATACTTTCTGATCTTTACTTGCTTTTGCTATTTAGTAGCTTTATTTAGTTTGTAGGGTATCTCAAAATCCCAATTCAAAAAGCCTATGAGAAGAAACTACAAATAAATTCCTCCTCCATATATCATTAATATCTTCTTTGAAAACAAAATTTTAAGAATAAATTAGCCCCATAGATAAGAGGATATTAAGTGACTTAAAGGCTGTGCCAGCACTATTTTTCATAATGGCATCAGCAAGATTGGAAGAAATACTAGAAAGAAAAAGAGTGACGGCTGTGTCAGCAGTAACTCATACTATTGTGATATGCACAAAAGCTTACCTAGGAGTGCAAAGCTTGGGCTTTACTACAGCTTAGCCTAAAATAGAAAAATCAGAAGTCAGGCTAGTGTTAGGAGTAAAGAAACTCAGGAAGCTGACCTCTTTTGTCTCTAATCTCAAAAACGGTGCTTTTATCATTTTTAGACACCAAGTCTCATCAAGCACTGAAATACAATTTCAGTTTGCTAGGGTGATTGCTATGACAATATACCTTCAATGGAATATCAATAAAGAAACTGAGAATTACATAATCTTGTTAAGGAAGTTCTTGTTCTGATTTAGGCCAGTATACCAAAATTAGCGTGCTTAATTGTTAGTAAAATCTTAGTGAGAGAAAGAGAGAGAGAGAGAGAGACAGAGAGGAGAGTGTTCAGAGCCAGTTCCTGATACAAAAGTAATCAGTTTTTATATTAGAAACACTACATGGAATAAAAACTATTGTTATAGTTTTGTTCCCAACAGACTAATCAAGTGTACCATTTTATAGATGTGGGCCTTTGATGTGAGTTCAGGGGAATGGATTGGAAAGGGGAAATTCAGATTCCAGGAAAAGTGTTTCACTTCTCTGACTCTTATCATTTGAAAAATGGGGCAATTGTTCTGACTTATCAGGCTCACAGAATTTTTGTGAAGATAAAATATCTTGCAAGGTCTTTGAAATGTATGAGCCACTATACAAATGTGAGTAGGCATCATGTACCTAGAAAATAAATGCTCCATTAGAAAAGTACATTGATTTTATGTATAGATGCCCTAACATTTCCAATCCCAGTCATCTATTTTGACACCCTAGATTCATAACAATTATGTATAGATTACGAAATAATTTTTATAATCTTTGTATCTGGACTCAGTCTCACCAAATCAATTCTTATCCATACTGGCAGCGTGGATTATTCTATAGGAGCGTAAGCCTTATATAATGTTTCATTCAGCAAACAGAAGTGTCAAGATCATCAGAAGCAACTTCTTCAGCTCAGGGCTAAGGATACATTTCAGGGGCAGCAGGTAGTCTTTTTGCTTGATGCTATTTCATCAAACTTGGCTGTTAGTGACAACATTATTGGAGGGATCAAGTTACAGTATGATATTGATGGTAGTCACATTAAATTTTACTATGTTTCCTGGAAATGAAGAAACGGGAAGACTCTTTCAATGTAACACAGTTACTGTTCTTCAATAATTCTCAATCACTTTAATTTGAAAAAGTCTTTGATAACGAGTTTTAGTACAAGAAAAGGATGCATAGTAAAATGCTACCATGAAGACTCATTTTACAGACCTGGTGCTGATGCAGGCAAAATCGTATCTCCTGTGCATATTGCTTAATTTTTCATTATAGCTTGTATCTATATTGTAGGCATGTCCTTTAGTTTCCTGCATATAACATTGTAAGGATGTGCTGTTATAATGAGAATTATTAAACGTGAGTTTATGTTCTTTTATTAAATGAATTGGGATTCTCTGGAGCTTCACACAGCAATAACTTTGTATGCTGATAAAGTCTGCACTCTGGGAATTCTCCCTAAATTTTTATGAGGACACATACCTGGGCATAAAGATAACTATTAATGGAGAATCATGCAACTAAACTTCATTATACTCAATACTAAAGATATCTCAAAGTGTATTGCCCAAAACCTTCAAAAGTGTTCTCAATTGTCTCTATCATGGGCAGGACTAAAATAGTAAAAATGAATTCTGCCATTAGACTCAGTATCATTTTACTGTGCTCCAACAAAAATTGCTTGCTAAAGTTAACAGGCATTGCAATAAAATTATCTTCACTTTTTAAATTATTTTATTTTTACTCAAAAAGATGTTGAGACAATCATTGATGAACTGAAAATGCTTTTTTTTCTGTTTAAATGTAAAGATATACTGCTTCATCATTCTAAATAATAACATACACTCTACTATTCAGAGAGGGGAAATAGAAAGGCAGAGAGAAAACATTTTGATTTTGCTTAACATTTTATTTGTTCAGCTCTTCATTTCTCAAGTCTGTAGGGAAAAATGCTTTTGCATGCTTTTCAAATTATTTAATATATGTTTCAACAGTAGTTTGTATATTAGTACTATACTTCATCAATATCAAAATATATTTTCCCAGGAGAGCTATGGGTTCAGAGATAGATCACTTGGGAATTAAATATTTATTTTAGAATCTTATTTTATAAATACCGAATGCCAAATAAATGTACACACACACACACACACATACATACATATATATATATTCATGATTTTCCATATAGTTGTGTTTATCTCTTATGATCAAAATCCACATATAATATTCTACTCCTGAGAAGTCAGTAAGTTAGATGATCCAATTGTTTTCAACTAGTCTATGATGTATCTTTTTTCAAATGACTAACACATATTGCATGTGAAAAATTTAATGGCTTCTTATGGCTAGTTCCATGGGGTTGTGGTCTTTTTGATCCTGTTCAGTAGCTTAGCAGTGACATTTACATTGAAAGACCAGAAGGAAAGTGAAAGTAGTGTCTACCTGGGTCTCTTGGGGGACCACAGCCTTCAAAATGAACCACTTCTCCTGCTTTCCTTTTACTCTTCCATTCTTCCCCTTTCTGCAAGCAATTTATCTCTCTGCTGAAAACATAGACTTTTGGTTTTAAAGAATAAAAACTATTCTTTTTTCTAATTTGAGTATAAGTGGGGAGCTATAGCCCTCTCTTCTGGGAGAAAGGGTTGCTTTTTCCTTAGCATTCGTGATCAGAACAGCTCGGGGCATTGGTGGAAAATAGGCCTATAATGAAGAAACAAAGTATGCAGAGAAGGTAAGAGCTGCAATGAGAATAGTAGTGGATGCCATTGAAGGGAAGGGTCTCATACGCCATATCTGAACTCTGAGTAAATGTAGGAGTTCTAATGGGCATATGCCCAGGGCATTGAGGATTAGACTAACACTCAACTAGTGTACAAATTGGGTTTATCCTAAGAGGATGTCAGTGTTGAGAAGCAGGCCAGAGATTTGGATTCTAACTGAGTGGTGACTGAAGAGATCCTAAGAATTTCTAGCAGGAACAACAGTGAAAACAGGAACTGCACCTGTTATACTAACATGGTAAAATAGCTCCCACTAAGGCTACTACAATAACAAATTGTGTTTACATTTTCTCTCACTTTAGGACTAATTCTGTGCTTTTTATGAAATATCTTAATGATGGGCTAGTAGCCCCGTTAAGGTTATCTCTTCACAAAAAGAATGAAAGACTGAACAGCCATTTGTTGATTGTTAAAATACATTAACTGATTTAGAAGTTTTATGGCACAAATGCATTTGTGAGGATAAAACTACAACTACATTCGTGCTTTTGTTTTATTTACACCTGTGGTTCTTGTATAAGAATCTAGACTTTGGCTACACAATTGTTAGGGAAATGGAAGCTTTTGAAGAGCTTGCTATCAAGGTGTGTTACGTTTCAGAAAATGTAAATCTGCTTCATTTACTGCTTCTAATAGAAGACCAACTTCTATTTAGAACTGTATCTTTAGGAAGGGAAAACAAACAACCATAATTCCTTAGTTTTCATATATACTCACATATACTTCTATATATTCAGGTAGGTATCTGGGAGGTTTTCCTTTTTTTTAAGTTTTTTTTTAATGTTATTTTTGAGAGAGAGGGAGAGAGAGAGACAGAGAGAGAGGGAGAGAGAGAGAGAGAAACTGAGCACAAGTAGGGGAGGGGCAGAGAGAGAGGGAGACACAGAATCTGAAGCAGGCTCCAGACTCTGAGCTGTCAGCACAGAGCCTGACACGGGGCTCAAACCCATGAACTGTGAGATCATGACCTGAGCCAAAGTCGGATGCTTAACTGACTGAGCCACCCAGGTGCCCCAGTCTGGGAGGTTTTCCTAGTCACATTACCTCACATTTTTTCCCATATGAATTTAAAAAATTTTAAACAAAGCTGCAAATGGAAAGCTCATGTATGTTCTTAAAGAATGGATTTTCTTTAAAGCAAAGTCATTTTGTTCAGAAAGACACTGAGGGCTTCAGGTTTTGTATATTTTAAACTTAGAAATAAAAGATAAATGAGCATTCCCTTTGGAATGAAGTATTTCTTCTGAAGACTATGTTCAGGTTGGCATGGTGTCAGATCTTTCTACATATCCATAGGAATTTCAAAAGCAACCAATAAATTGATAGGATTAGAACTTTCTAAGAGGAAAATTCTTCTGAACCTGGAGCCTAACAATAATACAAGGCCATCCTTTTTCATATCTAGAAATATTGCAGGGAAAATCATTCTCTTCTAAAGTAAGAGTAGTTTGTAAGCAAAATACTCCCACTTACTAAAACTTGTCAGGTGTCACTTGATAAACCAAAAAATTGATAATGCCGAAAATTTATACCAAAATGATTAAATGTTCTTCTGTCATTGTTCACAAATATACATTATTTATGATAGCAGATTATACCACTTTTAATCTGTACTTTTTACCACCAATAGTAAAAGTGTTTATCTCCCTACGATATATGAATTGTTCAACATTTGATATCATGCAGCCTTTTCCCAGATTTGTTAAAAAGAATTTGCTTTGCAAAATTTTCTAACACAAATGTGACCAAAAGTGAAGGCTGGGGACTAAGAGAGCAACCAAAAAATAATTTATTAATTTTCTAATTGTTAATCATCTTTAACCAGGCAGCTATATGTTTTCAAAGACATTAGAACACAACTTATTTCTAAGCAAGGAGTGACTGTCTCAGTCCATAACACTTTATGAGACCCTTTTTTTTTCCTTTTCATCAAGGTTACTTTAACACTGTTCAGATGTTACTAGACAAGAACATGAGAAATGAAAGTAATGAGTTCAAGTGATCTGAATTAAAAAATGTAAAAGGGCTTCCGGTAAAGAAAAAAACAAAAAATAAAAAAAGGTAATAAGATAGTTTGAGGTTGTTGAAGAGTTTGCCTCAATTATACCATTAACACTTATAATAATAAAGACTTAGGTAGCATTTACTGTGTAGGATTAAATACACATAAGAATTCACTGTGAAATAGAGTAAGACATTCTGCTAGGTGTCTTGAGAGTATACATCTTTGTTAGCATTTTTCCTAAGAGTCTAAAGAGTGTGGTAATGGATAGACCATCATGCAGTGCACCACTCAGACAGTTCCTCTCAACCGTGACTCCAAAAACATGATTTGGGATAGAATATGTTTTGGCATTGAGCTGAATAGTCTCTACGGATCTACCATTACAAATTGAAGAAAGCCCCTTCTGAAACTATTTATATCTTTGGCTTTTTATCTTTCCCTCAGATTGATGAAATAGAATTCTTTCCAGTGGTTGGAGTGTCATCTTTTATCATATTTGTGTTTTATTTATCTTTTTTTAATGTTTATTTTTGATAGAGAGAGAGGCAGACTGCAAGTGGGGAAGCGGCAGAGAGAAAGGGAGGGACAGAATTGGAAGCAGGCTCCAGACTCTGAGCTGTCAGCACAGAGCCCAACACAGGGCTCAAACCCATGAACAGTGAGAGCATGACCTGAGCCGAAGTCGGATGCTTAACCGACTGAGCCACCAAGGTGCCCCGAGTGTTCTATTTATCTTAAAAATTAAGATATGTGGAATGCTTTCTTTACCTACTTTAGATACACCTGTGTCCAATTAATTCCTTTAATCATTTTATTTTCTACTCTCCAGATTTTATTTATAGTCCAGTGATGCCTTTCTTGAGTGCTGTTAATGATGTACCAGCTCAATAATTTTATATAAACTACTTTGATGGATTGCTGCCACTTGTTTGCCATTATTCAGTCATACATTTCATACATATTGTTTATTAATTAATTAAAAGAATTATCAAGCACTTAAAATGAGGCCTTTGTTTTGCTAATTTCTATGGAACAAGCCTCATGGTATTATTAGCACGGTGCTGCTGTCTATCAGATTCTTGTGTACACAGTATGCCATCTTTCGTGTAATGATTTCAGTTAGTAGGTGTGGATAAATTTAGGATTTTTTTTGGCACTTAGTTGACCAATCATGCTTCTGTCAGAAGTGCTGTGTTTATGGAATAGCTCAAAAACACAGCTCCATAACCTCAATGGGACTGTTCATGGTCATAGATACATTTGGAAAATAAAATTTAACACAGTCTTAGAGGATTAGCTAAATGATGGAACCATAGAACATTTAGCTACCTTTATTATTTGTATATACATGGCCCAAACATGTTCTCTAATAGTTAATTAGACTTATCTGATTATGATAGCCATTTATTTTCATTTAGATTTTGAGTATCTTTCTGTTCAGTCAAGTTCTTCTTTGAGTCCTGTTCCTTGTGTAAGCTTTATAAGTTTGCTTGGAAGACAGGTACTTTATAGAGAAGAATTCTCTTCTTTTGGTTGTAGTGTGGTGGTATGGTGGTATGGTATTTTCATTTAAATATTTTTTATTTCCTGGGGTGCCTGGGTGGCTCATTTGGTTAAGTGTCTGACTTCAGTCAGGTCATGATCTCATGGTTCGTGAGTTCAAGCCCCGCATCGGGCTTTCTTCTGTCAGCACAGAGCCTGCATCAGATCCTCTCTCTCTTTCTTCTTTATCACAAAAATAAACAAATATTTCAAAATAAATAAGTAAACATTATTTATTTTCCAAGTTGTCTGATTAAAGATAAGTTAGGTCAAGTGCTCCATCAGGGAAAATTTGGTATCAGTTATATTCTCTTCCTAACTACCCACACGAATGGTCCAATTTGAAGAATCTTAAACATAATACACTATTGCAGATTACTTATTAAAAATAAAAACTCTTTAAATAAAGCTTTGGCTTAGTTTTAAGATAATAAGGAGGTTTCTTGGATTTGTTGGCTTCTTTTGAGAGCTGATAAGCCATATCATTTCCCAGGCTTGAAAATAATTTGGCTTCTCACAACAAAACAACATTTTTCTATTTGTTGCTAAACATTTTGCTGACATTTTTGGGCCCTTCATTGACAAAATATTTCAAGGGATTAATCTATCTTGACTTATTCATGTTTCACTATTTAACAAACATTTATTGGATACTCACTTTTTTTTTTTTTTTGCTAGTTTCGCTACTAGAGACAGGGAATGCACTGATGAGTGTGAAATATCAAATCCTTGTAGATCTCTTTTACCAATTTAGTTAAGTTATTTTCGTCAGAGTAATGTTACTTTACAGTTTCCTAGAATGAGGTTCACTTCCTTTTTTCTGCCTATTCCATGGATTAAATTTTTGACTCTTGATGCTTTACTAGTTGTGTGATCTTGTTTCTTTCTTCATCTTCAAAATGTGTATGAAATACCTGTGCTGTTGTTGTCACACAGTTGTTGAATAAAAAAAATATCGTTTTTACTATCATTTTCACCAATATTATTGTTACTCTTAGCTACTTAAGTGTAATGATAATACCTTTATGGTCCAAAAATTATCTTCTCGGGGAAATATTGTGAATCCAATATTAAAAAATAGTAATTATCAGAGGGGAGGTGGGTAGGGGGATGGATGAAATAGGTGATGGGGGTGAGAGAGGGCACTTGTCGTCATGAGCACAGGATGATGTATGGATGGAAGTGTTGAATCACTGTAATGTACACCTGAAATTAATATTACACTGTATGTTAACTAGCTGGAATTAAAATTAAAACTTTAAAAAAGAAAAAAAAATAAACTTCTGTGTAGAATCAGAAACCAAACCAAAGCTATAGGGAAGCCTGCGAGTAGACATGTGCACCCTTGTGTGCTAGTGCATTTGTAGATGTGTGATTTGGTGCATGTCTACACCATGGCTATTGTGGAAATTAGCCACACAATCTCAGCATTGGCCTTAGTGGCTGATGGAAGTGGGTGAATAACATTCTAGGTCAGATCAACATTTGCTACCGTTAAGCAAAGATGATAAGTCTGATTTTCTTGGCTGTAACTAGACTCAAGAACAGAATTTCCATCTGCATCTACCTCAGTCCTTATTGAATATACTTAAATAGTCTCCATTAATTTTGTAAGAATCTCATCACTAGGTTAGCGCTGATGGTTGGTCCAGCAATGAGGTCTGAGTAATGCCCATAATTTATCTCTCTGGTTATACCAGAAGCAGTATTTTATGCCCATTGGGTCTTAGTTCAGTTTGAGAATGGTTTCCAGTGGAGTGCATACAAACAGTTGCTCTATTATTTCCCCTAATTCTGGCGAACGTGGTGTATTGGCTAAGAGCATGGACTCTACAGCCAAATTGGCCAGGTTCAGTACCTAGTGCTTTTTTTTAATTAAAAAATGTTTTAAAATGTTTATTTTTGAGATGGAGACAGAGACAGAGCATGAGCAGGGGAGAGGTAAAGAGAGAGGGAGACACAGAATCCGAAGCAGGCTCCAGGCTCTGAGCTGTCAGCACAGAGTCCGACTTGGGGCTGGAACCCACTAACCACAAGATTGTAACCTGAGCCGAAGTCAGATGCTCAATCTACTGAGCCACCCAGGCACCCCTCAATACCCAGTTCTTAGGCAAACTTGGGCAAGCCAGTGGACTTTCTATAAAATGAGGATCACAATAGAGTCATTAGTTATTTTTAATAATAATACCATAAAAATTAGTAGGAGAAAAGAAATTGCCTTCACAAAATACTTTTGAATACATCTATTCCATTTCTGAATGATGCTAGAATGCTAATATTTTAATATTTTTGCACTTTATAAATGAATTGCTAGTTCATATTTTGCATTCTGAATGGTGAAAATGTTTTTACAAATATCACAATCAAAGTATAAATATTATAGTAGCTTACTTTGAGATCTGGGGATAAATATGGAATTTTCTGAATTGGTTAACTTTCTGAGCCATAAATACCATATGTCTTGAGTTGTTATGGGTTATTAAATCTTTGAAATTTGAAAAAAAGTAATACTTTTCATTTTCATCTAAAATACAGACTTCTTTGATCTGGCATCAAATATAAAGTTTTATCAAGCTAGGTTATTTGATCAACTGACCATTTATACCACTAAATGCTGAAATTAAAGTACAAAAATGTGTAATAAATTTCACTCATCAAGTTAATAAGAATTTTATTACAGAATTAAGGTCATTTGAATTATTATTTAGTTCACAAATTAAAATAACATAAAATGAATTAGCCACTTGGTAACCATGTTAATAACTTTAGGCAGTGATTGGTTTTTCCTTGGAATTCTTCCAGACTGAATGGTATAAGAAAGTTTTCATTAGAATTTAAACAGAAAGTGATTCTGTTTAAGATGATTAGTCAGTGTGCATTTAAAAGATATTCTGAATTACATTTTATCAATCAAATATTATAGTGCCTTGATTAGCGTATTATTAATGTGTCTGCAAAATATTACAGAGTCCTTGTGATAGATGCGAGAAACAAATGTGTGGGTATCAGAGAAGATTGGCAAATTTGAATTTACTGAAATGTCTTATCAGCATGTCAAAAAAATTAGGCATAGAGATAGAGAAAAATATTCTTACTGCCAAAATAGAGATAAGGTTATGGAAAAAGTTAAAGAAGCTATTGTCTGTCAGAAGTTTAAAGTCTAGGGAAAGGATCCTAAAATGACATGTGAAAGAGCAGGGAATTAGTTCATGTTAACTAACAAAGGACAGGAAGTAAATCTCCCTTAGTAAACAATATGCTTCATCAGGTTAGAGACTGAAAGATTATAACAGTTTCTAGATCTATATTAGGAACTCATTCATTGAATTAAAAATGATATTGAGATTTAAAATATATGAGGGACTCCTGGGTGGCTTAGTGGGTTAAGCTTCCAACTCGATTTTGGTTCAGGTCACCACATTATGGTTCATGGGATCAAACCTACTGTCCAGCTCTGTGCTGTCAGCATGGGATTCTCTCTCTTCCTCTCTCTCTGCCCTTTCCTCTCTCTCTCTCTCTCTCTCTCTCTCTCTGTCTCTCTTTCTCTCTCAATAAATAAATAATAAAACATTAAAAAAGTAAAATATATTAAACTGCACTGGATCAGTGTTTGAAGGAAAATAGAGGGAAAGGTGTCAAGAAATCCTAAAAAAGTGAACGGGAGCTAAACGATATGAACATTTTAAGAGGGTTATATGAAGCATATGGCATATGGTTATTATTCACAGTGATTTTTTGGGCTGCTAGAATTGGAATGAGCTATGTAATTAGACAACCTGTTCATAATTATTATTGTGATTGACATTATTTGAAGTACATCTTGATTGTTCCATAAGACCCAGGATTATCATAATTAATGAAAACATGAGTGCCTAATTGATGATACCTTCTGCCATATCAATACTGCTCTCCTTTTAAGGTTCTTGAGTAAGTCTGCAGAAGGTTCATAATTTAGTTGTGTATAATGCGATAGCACATTTTGTGTTTCATCTTAGCATTTTCCCTTAGCTGTGCCACATTTTGGATGATATGAGACATGACACATTCAACTTGGACATTACAAACAAAACATAAGGCAGCTGAAGGATATAGTCATGGAAGAGACAATTTAACCCACTTTCTCTGTGTTAGTCACGTTTGAGAGTATAGCAGTTCATGGAAACCTGTGCAGGGGGTTATTTGGGGTTATGAGAGGCTTATAAAGTCATTGGAGACAGGCTTATAGAAATATGATTGCTTTTTTAGTTTATGCACTGAATTAGGCATCTTAGAGCATTTGTGGCTTGGTGGGGGATGAAATGTGGTTGATAGGTAAAAGAAATAAGAACATACAGAACGCATTTTAGTTACTTATTATAAAGCTTGTGTGAAATCCCAGAATAATGTTATATCAATAGAAAGCTGCCTGGATTATTAGGTTTATGTACCATTTTCTGTTTAAGGTTGTGTAAACAAATACAGAAGTAAAAATTTCAGTATAGTGCTTATTTCATTGTAGGCATTAAAGTGATTATTTTAAAAATTATTCTTCAATGCCTACTATATAGTGTGTTTACACAAGTTTGATTTTTAATAGAAATAATCACTTTAACAAGCTGCACATGAAAATGATTATTAACATCTTTGGCATGTGTATTTTAAACATGAAATTGTAAAATGTTAATTTTTAAGGTACATCCCTAAAGGGAAGCAACATTTATTTTCAATACCTTTTTAGTTTTATTTTCTCTATCTATATGATTTAGGTGTCTAGGAAATGTTAGCCTATTGGCTAAATAATGGCATAATATTGCCAAGTACATTGCACAAGTAACTTTCAACTGAGTAAAGCTTGAAATACTTTTGGACATTTTATAACTTTAAAAAAGGAGGATGACAATATAAAATTACAGAGTAAAATTATTTTAATATTTTAGGAAACTTGGAACCCAAATAATTTCTAATTTTTACAAAAATGGCATCGTGTTGTTTACAAAGATGATAATTGCAAAGTTACAGAGATAGTATATTACATAACACCTGATTAATGTTGTCTCTCAATATGTTTACTTCTCTTGGTTGAATTCCTTATCATATTCTTCGGTTTTAACCTTCGCCATGGTTTGAATGAATCACCAAGAACAAGACTGAAAATACCAAACCGTGCTATGCTGTGCATAGCTGTATAGTTTGTTCTAGTCTTGTGAAGCAAGAAACTCAGATTAATAATGCTTTACTTGGCATTTTGTTTAACCTACGAGTTCTTAAAAGTCTTCATCTCATGGTAGAATATATATCCAGAGGGATAGAACATGACACAGTATCCTTATTTCTTCTTATTGATAGATCAAGTGAGGTGGAATCGATGTGGTCATAGACGCTGAAAGCATTTCTACCCATAACTTTATTTCTATTCTCTACTTCCATAGTACTTTATTTATGCAACCAATACTCAACCCATCGGATGATATTAATGATTTGTACACTTGTCTGTCTTCCTTATTGTAATGGGAATTGCTTGGAGGCAGGAGTTGGGTCGCAACTGTGTTTCTCTCCCCAACCTCTAAAGGGACGTCACATGTACAAAGCAAACTAATATTGTGAACATTAGATATTGGAATAAGACACTAATTTAAACAAATGAAAATACTGAAAAAGGAAATATTTGTGTCTATTTAGGTTATCTATACATGCATCCTCATACATGTCTATGTAGGTATTTGTCTGTATTGATGCCTAAATCTACATTTAATTCATACATCTTGGAATTCCCAAATAAATGCCTTGTTGATCATCATTGATCGTCACAAAATTGAACTAGATTTCAGAGAAATAATTGGTACAGTATCTTGTGATCACAAAGATAATGCCCCATATATGTGTCCTTTGTGCATAATTATTCAATATCATCCTATTTTTGTTTCTGGTTGCTCCTCACCCCTAGTCCTCTTTCCACCATTTATTCATAATCTCTCTCAATGTGCATATGATGATGTCACTTTCCAATTTTAGCTTCCTAACCTGACATAGAGGATCCTTGATGAATATGTTCTTGTCAATCTCTCTGTGATAATTGCTAGTCATTTACCCCATTTTCCTTCCTGCTTTCTCTCACAGAAAACTCTGTACTCTCCCAAACAAGCCATTAAATCTCCATGACTTTTCCAAGATACTCCTTTCTGTCCAAAATGCCCTTTTCTGTTGTCTCCGTCTAGAAAACTCAAATCATCCTTAAGGACTCAACACAGACTTCGGTTCAGAGGCTTTTCCTGCTTTCTCCCCAGGCAGAACAAATCACAGCCTTCTTTGTATAGGCACACCTTATCCTGAACCTGCTTCCACTTTTACATACAGCAAATGGTTTTTTAATATTTGTTTTCATCTTTGTCTCTCTTTTTACTACTAGAAAATCGTTGAAGGTCGAATCCATGCCTTAGTATCTTTTTTATCTTCAGAACCAGGCATACCATCTGGGATATAGCAGGTGCTCAATAAATATTTGTAGAACAAATTCTCTTATTTAATCTTCACAACCACATATGTTTACAAATGAAGGTGCTGAAGTCTAAAAATACTGAGTAACTTGCTCAAGGTCACCCAGCTAGCGAATGACAAATGTATTACTTCTGGTGTGGGACACTTTCATTAACTTTGTAGCAGTGTGCCTGTCTTTTCTCCTAGGAACGCCAAAGAGCCATTTGGGTTTACATCCATCCTCCTGGAAAATTGAGTCCTTGTGGCGGTTCTTATACAACCCACTTCTGCCCTGAGAACTGTTTTTCCTGCTCTTTTCATGCCTATGAGCACCTCACCACTGCTTGAACTGGTTCAGGCTTCACTCTCATCTTAGTCTGGTTTGATGTGTTTGACTTTCTTTGATCTTGATTCAGATTGTTCTCTGATTTTTTTTTTCTTTCCTGGTGCCAGAGTCAAAGTGTCCACCTTATATTGCTTTTTACTGAAATTACTAAGACTTCCTGTAGAAACTTGCTGTCATCCTTACCTTTCAATAGTACTTCCTGTTTTCCCACTCACCACCATGCCAGTGGCTGGACCATGGTTAGATCAGGCATATTCACTATTACCCCTTTAGAATTTGGCATGTCTGGGCAGAAGCCTTTTTGAGATGTTAAGGAATATAATTTGTCAAGTATATCTAACACTGTGATAAAAATTCTTAATAACTCCCTTTACATATATTACTAGATACTGGTCTATGAAGTGCTAATATTGTAAGAAATAATAAAAAAAAAAAGAGAAGATTCCTTCTGAGATTTTATTTATATTTTCATGCAAACTATAATTTATTACCAAAAGATGTTTAGCACTTTGTCCTCAGACCCAGGCCTTTCCTTCACGTTGCCTGTAGCATATTGCTCTTTGGATGTTCGCTGTCATATAACTTGCAACGTGTCACAAAGTGATCTTTTTAGCTTGCCCTACAAAAATAAACTTTATTCCACTACTCCATTTCTTTCAGTAGCTTCCCCCCACCCTTTAAAAATTCCATCAAGTCTAAAAGCTATGTAGTTATCTCTTAATACTTCGTCTCCATCTTCCACTAAGGGGACCAGGGCATCAAGGCATCAATGTTGGTTGATTTTTCATTCAAAATATCTCTCAGATACCACAGCCCTTCAGCAGCACCTTGTTCTAATACATCATCACCACATCAGCTCTGAGTACAATAGCCACTTTCTGCCTCCCGTCTCTGCAGACCTCAAGCCACCCTGTATACCACAGATAAGTTAATTTTCCGAAGACACTACTTTTATTATGTTATTATGCCTGCTACTGCCTATTTATTAAGACCAGACTTTTCCACCTGGTAACAGGATCCAAACAGAGTAGTTGTTTTTCATGTTTTCTCTGCCTGGATTTGCCCTTTTTTTAAAAGCTGCTTCCCCCATTCATCTAAGTAACCCTTCATCCTTCAACTACCCACTTTAATGTCACTTCCTCTGTGAAGCCTTTTCTGAACTAATTAATCATTTCATCCTTTGTGTTTTATAACATCCATCATATTATAATCCAGTTAGCTGTTTATCTGTCTTTCTGTTACACTTTTGAGTTCTTTAAGGTTAGAAACTAAGTTTGAGTCACATATTTCTTCCCCAGACACAGCATAATATCTGGCATAGAGTAGGAATTTAATACATATTTGTTAAATGAATGAATGAGCAAAATAATGGAAGTTTTCTTCTTTTCCCATGTCATTCTCTGTTTATTCACATTTTCTTTATCTATCTGAAAAACCTTTGCACTGTTCTCCAAAAATTCAAAGGTAATATGTTTTTGAAAACAGTTCAATAGAAAATGATACATTCAATATTATTTGAACTGTTTAAATGTAGACATGTAAAAACTCCAAGAAGGGTCTATATTAGACTGATAGGATTTATTCTTATTATTAACATTAAACTCATTTACACAGATTTTATAGTTTCATGTTTTACCTTATTGTGCTGCTTTTTGAAAGTGGTAAATTAGTTTGTCACGGTGACCTTAATATATGAACTAGAATAAAAGCTATCTGTTAAATATGCACCATAAATATACTATTCTCTACACACACACACACACACACACACACACACACACACACACACACACACAATTTTAAAACTCCTTCAAGGATCAGACAAATTCTACTTCTTCCATTAAACTTTGCATAAATAATTCCATTTTACAGTATTTTTTTTTCCTTCAAATTTCCTTTGGCATTTCTAGTCTGTAAGAGAAAACCACTATTTTGTTCACAGAATCCAACTATTTTGTTTGATCTCTTATCTCATATTAGAGCCAGGATTTCTTTAACTTTATTTTGAAATTTTAATGGTCTCAGGTTGGCAGTAGGCGATTAATCAATACTTTGTAATCGTTACTGTTATCATTATTGTTGTTGAGCATGGGGGGAGAGCACCCCAGCAGGGGACTGACAAGCTAAGATCATTTTTTAATTTTAAAGTGACACAAGTTTTTATAAAGAAATTAGCACCATCTCTCCTGGAAACTCTTTGTAGTTTTGTTAAATTGGATTTGCCTCTGGCTAGAATTTTCTTTTCTCTTCCTCAGTTTAAGGTGTTCTCTCTTCCAAGTTTGGTGAGTGTTCGTCTGCCAAGCATTTCTTTTTTATTTTTTTCTCCTCCCTTTTAATCTCCTTTAATGTCTTTTTTTTTCCTCAGTTATACAATATCATTCTCTCCAACAATGTAGAAAATGAACCTTTTGCTAACGATTCAACGTTGTTAAATTTAAACACTGTTTCTTGAAATTCTACTGAGGAGGCAAAGGTTTGTTTTTGTTTTCTTCCAGAAGCGTGAAGCAACATATTACGTATAACTTGTATTTCCTTAAATAAGAGAGTTTCATTTTAGAAATTTACCTTAGGTTTCACTTTACTAATTACTTGCTTTATATCATTATTGTAATTAATTTATAACTATTTGTAATTAATTGCTTTATATCATTTAAAATCATATTGCTAGCCAAAGAAGATATGTATACTGAATTTTCATATTGATCAATATATGTTTATTGGTGCTAAATAGTATAAATTAGGATTCAGATAAAACACTATTTTAAGTTAATTTTACACTATGGTTTCGATCAGATGTTTGAGTTCCATAATGGAGTGGGCAACCACTATTTAAAGAGTTGTATATTTTTTCTTCAGAATGGAAATCATATCTTCAACTGGTATTTCTTATAAATAAAAGTGTTCATCAGTGAAGTTGAGGTATAGTGATATATTCCATGATCCCGCCCATTAATTCCAATGTCAAATAGTTTTAATGTGTGTTTTTAAATTGAGTAAGAGTAACAAGATTGCATACCTGCTTAAAAGTAACATTAACATTTTTATTTTGGAAATACATGATTTTCTCTTACTCTCTCAATCTAGGCCTTTTGTCTGAGATCTTATCTTTATTTTATAGTGGTCCTAAAATAAACTACCAATCATTTTATTTTAAAATTTTATATTAAAATTTTTAAAAATTTATTTGAGAGAGAGAGAGAGAGAGAGAGAGAGAGAGAGAGAGTCAACAGGGGAGGGGCAGAGAGAGAGGGGGACACAGAATCCGAAGCAGGCTCCAGGCTCTGAGCTGTCAGCACAGAGCCCATCGCGGGGCTCAAACTCACCACGAGATCATGACCTGAGTGAAGTGGGACGCCTAACTGACTGAGCTACCCAGGAACCCCATTAAAATTGTAAATCATAAAGCCCAACTTCACTCTCCTTAATTTTGTCTTGAATTAGGAACTTCATTTGAGAAGAAATACAGTATCAGTTTATGTCATATTGTCAATTCATTGTAAGTTTGAACTTCTCACCATTGGCTCTTGGGGGCTGAAGCAGACTTCTGGGAGCAGTTCAGTCCCAATTCAGTTTGATGGAATATAGACCATTGACGAGAAAATCTCAGACCAAAAAAGGGCTGAAGAAATTAGATCTATGGTCCACAGACTATAAAAATAAGCTATTAGAAATAAACCTTATAGTATGTAGTTGGCTGGAGAATTAATTAAATTATTGATTAAATATACTAAATCATTGAACAAATGATGAACTAAGATGCTTCTTTAGAAGCAGATTTAAAGAGCACACACATATATGCCTAGTTAACTATTCCTTTTTTTAATCATATTTATTCTCCATTTCTATTTTTTTTTTTTTAAATCCAAGATTGGTGTAATCTCAGCTTGACATTACGACTCACTCAGAAATAACATGCGGTTCATCTGCCGGCTCAAAGTAGGAGGCTCCAGGAGTGAGTTCAGAATTAGCTATAGCAATTTAAGTGTTGCAGTCTTTAATATCTGTAATGATACTCCTCAGGTCCCAACTATCTGGGGGCTATTTAGCCTTGTTATCGCTTCCAATTTCTTTTTTTTTCCCTCCTCCCTCAGTGAAGGCAGGAGGCCAGGAGAACTAATAGCTGCCAGCATTTTTGTTAACAAAACCCAAGCTGTTTCTCTAAAGCAAGCTTCTTAAAACAAAAGCAACAGAGAAGTACTTTTCCTTTACAGTTTATTTCTAATATAACAAATCAGCTTTTATCAGAGCAAATACAAAGGCCTCAACATCACACCGAATAGAAATCTTATGATTTTCTTTGTTTTGACCACTTTATAGTAATGGGTTGTTAATACCTATTGATCTCCACTTTATGTTCATTATCCTGAATTCACATTCATGTCTACGAATATAGTTTATGTCAATATGCCTTTTGTTATTTGTTGTGGTTTCCTGAAATTCTTTCACAGAATAAATATGGTGGTGGTGGTGGTGGTGGTGGTGGTGGTGTTGTGTGTGTGTGTGTGTAGGTGAGTGTGTTAGAGTGAAAATTACATGGGAGGGGAGGTTTGGGGAAGGAAAAGTGGGAGGATGAGAGAGAGAGTGTGTGTTGCTCAGATGGTTCTACAAATAAACGGTGTAAATAGCAAAATAGCACTGGAACCCTGAGATTTAGTTATTATTCTTATATTGAACTTCACTAAAAAGGTTATTTGGGACTGAAACTGCAGTCTTCATCCTGTAGAACACATAAACAAGCTTAGTCTATTTCATTTATGTGCCCACTGTCTGAATTTGCTTTAACCCCTGTTAAGGAACAGTCCATTGTTTTTTAATCTATTTAGGGCCCATTGTAGCCCATTGATTTTGTTTCACGTTGTGCTCAAATCAACCACTCTCATTTTAGAGTAGTTGAAGAGGCATTTTATTCACTGGGTTCTCTTGGAAGTTCAGTCTTACCATGTAGGCTGATGAGCATCGTCTGTTAAGTAACACACGTTCTGTTCATGTTGTCACACACATTCTGTCATAACCATGAATCACCTATGATATTGCCACATCTACTGTATTGCAGGAAAAACAGAGGTTTCTGACGGATGTTCTGCATGAAGTGATGCTGCTTGACGGCTTGGCCAGTTCCCATCCAGTATCACAGGAAGTGCTACAGGCAACAGATATTGACAGGGTGTTTGACTGGATCGCCTATAAAAAGGTGGGAATAGATAAGACCCAAATGCCACGAATTGGATATCTCCCGAGGTAGCCAAACTATTTCACGCTAGATTTATTCTTCTCTTCTTCCTGGCAGATAGAAATGGACTGAGGTAGAAAATGGAGTAACTAGGTTCATGTCATTTTATGAGTTAGGGTTTTGCTTTATAAATCAGTGAAATGGAGATGAATGTTGGCCAAATAGTGCATAGCAATGTTGGAAGTATTAATGAATAAATGTTTGTAGACTCAATATGAAATTTCTGTACAAATGGTGTTGTGTAAATGTCAGTTTTTATTATTACTAACAAGAGAGCTGACCTATATAGTGACAAATTATTTGTCATCAGTGCTCCTTAAATAGTTGCTTATTTTGGGTTGGCTGATGCAAATCGGTGTAGGCAGTGACATAGGCATTTTATAAACATTATTTAAGGAAATTTAGGGAATTAAACATCTTTCTTGGATAATAATCATGATAAATGAAATTTTAAAGGCTAGACTATGACTGACAAAGATTTTGGACCAATGACTCAACACAGAAATAAGATAGACTTTGAACTTTTTCCCATTGTTAACATGGATTAAAATTTTTCCTTTTATCTCTATCCCTTAGTTCTAATTTAACATGAGCATGTACATCTCTGTTTAATGCTCAGTAGCCACTTAGTAATTGTTAAGATAGTGTTAAAGTCTAGTTCATCTTTGGTGTAGATTGAATTGCATTTACTGGGATTTCCACATAGTTTATTGATTCAATAATGTTTAAAAATTTTAAAAACTGTTGTTAATATTTTTCCTGAAATATTCCTATTTACAACTAGAAGTCATATAGTGATTGACCAGATGATCAAATCAGATGATTTGTACATTAATTTGGATATTCTGTTTTGCCCTCAGGAAATTACTAGCTCAATGATTATTAATTAATATTATATGCTATAATATGTAAAGATAAAGTTGTGTTAGAAAATGTTTTTTCAAGTCACTGATCATTTCATTGGCTATAAAGGGGTTTTTGATGATTTGGAAAAATAAGCAGAAGTATAGAACCGTTTTTGAAATATATATTATATATTTATGTAAAATATCAAAATTTAGAATATATATTAATTTATATATATGAGGTTTTGGGGGCCATATTTTGTTGGATGTGCATTCAGTTTCTTCAACTGTATTTATTCCTGAAATATAGTGCAGAAGATACGATTCTTCCCTTCTTCTTGGCATATGGAAATGGGCTGTGAGTTAGAAAACAGAAAAATATTATTAAGATAGCTTGAGATGAGTTTGGAGACTTGTCTGGACTTAATTTCTACCTGCTACCGATTCTCTAAAACTATGTGTAAATGCCAATGTTACTTCCACATTAATAACGATCAAGAAAATATTATCTTGGTTAAATACATTTAGATGTATTTATACATAGATAACATCTATTCCAGATTCCATATATTTGAGAATTTGAAATGTTTTTAAGAAGTTTAAGAATCAAAACAGTAGGAAAAAATATATATAATGATTATTATTTTACCCTTTCCACAGTTTGGTACAGAGTCTTGCCAACCTATAAAGGTGAGAAATGAGCAGACGGTGCCACAGTGTTTAAGAACACCATCATAAAGGGTACTGGCTGACTTGCCTCTAGCCACGTATCTTTTTTTTTTAACTTTGTTGAGGAATAATTGACAAAAGTAATTGTATATATTTAAAGTGCAGGGTGTGAGGTTTCGATATAAATATACATTATGGAATGATTACCATGATTAAGATTATGAACATATCTACCACCTCACATGGTTAACTCTTTTGCCTGTTTGTGTATGTGGTGAGAATGCCAAAGATATACTCTCAGCAACTTTCAAGTATATGGTATTATGTTATTAACTATAGCAACCATGCCATACATTAGATCATGAGAATTTATTATAACTGAAAATTTGTACCCTTTGACCCACATCACCCCATTTCCTCCTTCCCTGAGCCCTTGTCTACCACCATTCTATTCTCTGTTTCTATGAAATCGGCCTTTTTTTTTTTTCCTAAGATTTCACAAATAAGTAATACCTTATAGCATTTACGATTCTGTCTGGCTTTTTTTACTTAGCATAATGCCCTCCATGTTTATCAGTGTGGTTGCAAATGGCAGGATTTCTCTCTTTTTTTAATGGCTGAATCATGTATATATATATATATATATATATATATATATATATATATATACACACATATATATATGTAATATATATCACATTTAAAATATGTAACATTTTCTTTATTTATCCATTGGAAGACATTTATATTATTTCTGTATCTTGGCTATTGTGAATTAAAGCTGAAAAAAACATGGACATGCAGATATCTCTTTGAGATACTGATTTCATTTCCTTTGGATGTATACCCAAGAGATATATTGCTAGATCTTATGGTAATTCTATTTTTAATTTCCTGAGAAATTTCCATATTGTTTTCCATCATGTTTATACCAGTTTACATTCCCACCACCACTGTGTAAGGGTTATCTTTTCTCCTTGTCCTTCCTAGCATTTGTTATTTTTTATCTTTTTTTTTTTTAAAGTAACCTCCATGCCCAACATAGGGCTTGAACTCACAACTCTGAGATCAAGAGTTGCTCACAGGCTCACCAAATGAGCCAGCCAGGTGCCCCCTATGTCTTATCTTTTTTTTTTTTTTAATTTTTAAAATATTTATTCATTTTTTGAGACACACGCATACACACACACACACACACAGAGTACGAGTGTGGGAGGGGCAGAGAGAGAGGGAGACACAGAATCTGAAACAGGCTCTAGGCTCTGAGCTGTCAGCACAGAGCCCAACATGGAGCTCAAACCCATAAGCCATAAGATCATGACCTGAGCCAAAGTCAGACACCCAACGCCCAACGAAATGAGCTACCCAGGCGCCCCTTATCTTTTTGAAAGTAGCCATTTTAACAGTTATTTAGTGTCTCGTGGTTTTGATATGTATTTCCCTGATAAATGGTGATATTGAACACCTTTTGATATGGACCATTTGGCCAAATTGAATATCTTTGGAGAAAATATTTATTCAGGTCCTTCACCCATTTTTAATTAGACTATTTGTTGGGATTTTTTTTTGTATGAGTTCTTTATAAGTTTTGTGTATGTTTTTATATTTTATAATTATATATTTTGCAAATATTTTCTTCCATTTTGTAAGTTGCCTTTTCAATTTATTGTTTCCTTTTTTGTGCCAAAACTTTTAGTTTGATATAGTCTCATTTGTTTATTTTGTTTCTGTTGCCTGTGCTTTTGGTGTCTTATCTAAGAATTCATTGCTAAAATTAATGCTAAGGATTTTTCTCTCATGATTTCTTCTAGGAGTTTTATGGTTTCAGGTCTTACATTGGAATCCTTGATCCATTTTTAGTTGATTTTTGTGAGTGGTATAAGATAGGGGTCCAATTTGATTATTTTGCATAGGGATATCCAGTTTTCCCAAGACCATTTGTTAAAGAGACTGTCATTTCCTCATTGTGTGTTCTTAGTGATCTTGTCACAAATTAGTTGACCACATGTGATTGGATTTATATCTTGACTCTCTGTTCTTTCTGCTCTACTAGTTCTATGTAGCTGTTTTTGTTTTTGTTTTGCCATTATCATATGGTTTTGATCACTATAGCTTTGTGTAATATAGCTTGAATCAGAAAGAGAGTCCTCCAGCTTGGTTCTCTCTCAGGATTATTTTGGCTATCTGGGGTCTATAAGATAGTTTTGTTTTGTTTTGTTTTGTTTTCTGTGAAAAATGCCATTGGAACTTTGATAGCGATTACACTGCATCTGTACACTTTGACTAGTATGGAGATTCTCACAGTATTAATTCTTCCAATCCAAGATCACAGGGTATCTTTTCATTTATTTCTGTCTTCAGTCTCTTTCATCAATGTCTTATGGTTCTCAGTGTACAAGTCTTTCACCTAATTGGTTAACTGTATTCCTAAGTATTTTATGGCCTTTGATGCTACTGTAAATAGCATAGGATTGCTTTTTAAATTTCTCTTTTAGATAGTTCAGTGTTAGTGTGTAGAAATACAAGTGATTTGTGTATGTAAAATTTGGATCTTGCAAATTTACTGAATTAATGTATTAGTTGCAACAGCTTTTGGGGGAATCTTTAGGGATTTCTATATATGAGATATCATCTACACAGAGAAATAATTTTACTTCTTCTTTTTCTGATTTGGATATCTTGTATTTCTTGTTCTTGCTTAGTTGCTATGGCAATGGCTAGTATTTCCAGTTCTATTTTGGATAGAAATGGTAAGAGTGGGCATCCTTGTCTTTTCCTGATCTTGGAGGAAAGGCTTTTAACCTTTCACTACTTAGTATGATGTTAGCTAGGGGCTTGTCTTCCTATCTGTGTATCTTTATGCTATATATCTTTATGCTATGTATCTTTCAGTGCTATTACCACTGAAAATTCTGTTTTCCTGTGTGTTTTTAAGTGATGATAGATATGCTGTTTTTCAAAGAAGATTTCACAAGAAAAAAATTTAACAACTATACTAAGGTATAATTAAAATACAATAAGCTGTACATGTTAAAAAGTACAATTTGATGTGTTCTGACATATGTATACAGTGAAAGCATCACACGACTCAGTTACTGAACATATCCATCAGATATTTTCTTGTGCCTCTTTGTAATCACTTTTCCATCTCTCCTCTCTACTCCATTGATCAACTTTTTCACTACAGATTAAATTGCATTTCTAGAGTTTTATATAGATGAAATAATATGTATGTACTCTTTTTTGGTCTGCTTTCTTTCATTCAACATAATGATTTTGAGATATATTCATGTTGTAGAATACATGGATATAGTACAATTTCTTCATTCTCTTGAATATTTGGGTTGTTTATAGTTTGGGGCTGTTACAAATAAAGCTGCTATGAACATTTGTGTGCCAGTCTTGTATGTATATTCACTTTTGTTTGTCTTGGGTAAATACCTAAAGGTGGAATGTCCATGTGATATGGTAGGTATGTTCAATGTTTTAAGACTGCTGAACTGTTTTCCAATATAGTTGTACCATTGAAACATAGTATATTCCCTCCAAACATGTATCAAACTTATGCTTTCTCCACATCTTCACCAATACAAACAGTATAATCAATTCTTTTAATTTTAGATATTGTAATGTTATCTCACTGTAGTTGTAAATTATGTTTCCCTAACAGCTATTGACGTTGACAAGTTTTTCATTTGATATTTTTCCTCCTATACCTTCATTAGTGAAAGGTTAGTTCAAATCCTTTGCCCATTTTTTTTAAATTTGATTGTTTGTTTTCTTATTATTAAGTTTTGGGGATTCTTCATATACTTTGAACACAGATATAAGATATATGATACGCAAATACTATTTTTCCCAGTTTGTCACCTGACCCTTATGTTTATAATAGCATGTTTCTGAAAACTAAAGATTTTAGTTTTGATTAAGTATACTTTATCATGTTTTTCTTCAATTGATGGTATTATCAGTGTAATATTTAAATTTTTTTTAATTTTACATTTATTTATTTTTGAGAGAGAGAGAGAGGCAGACTGCAAGTGGGGGAGGGACAGAGAGACAAGGAGACACAGAATCCTAAGCAGGGTCCAGGCTCTGAGCTGTCAGCACAGAGCTCGACTCAGGTCTCTCCCACAAACCGTGAGATCATGACCTGAGTTGAAGTTGGATGCTTAACCAACTAAGCCACCCAGGCGCCCCATCAGTGTAATATTTTAAAGATCTTTGACCAACTCAAGGTCAGGAAAGTTTTTCCTTTTTTTTCCCTCTATAAGTTGTATAGTTTTAGGTTTATATTTAGATCTATAACCTATTTTCAGCTTATTTTTGTATTGGTGTGAAGTTTGAATCAAATATTTTTCTTTTTCTTTTTTTTGCGTAGAGATACTTAATTTTTGAAGAAATATTTCTTAAAAGCCCTAGTGTTTTCACATTGAATTGCCATTTCACATTGGTTAAAAGTCAGTGAACTATAGATGCATGGGTCTATTTCTGGACTATTTATTTTGTTCTCTCAAGAATATGTTTGTCTATGTTGGTGCCAATACCATACAACCTTGATTACCGCAGTTTTATGATAAACTTTGAATTAAGGTTGTTAATCCTCTAACTTTCTTCTACATTTTTTAAGGTCTTTTGACTATTCTTGATACTTTGAATGTCCATGTGAATTTTAGAATGAGTTTTTCAATTTCTATAAAAACTCTCTGGGAATTGTAGGGATTGCATTGCATTTATAAGGCAATTTGGGAGAACTGACACCTTAGCAATACTAAGTGACCCATGAACACAGTATACCTTTCCATTCATTTAGGTTCTCTTTGTTTTTTCTCAGTAGTGTAGTTTTCAGTGAATAGATCTTTTATATCTATTTTCGGATTTGTTTCTAAGCATTTCACATCTATAGGCTATTGTAATTGATATTCGTTTTAATTCCCATTTCTGCTTTTTTTGCTCTATATAGAAATACAATTGATTTTTGTATGTTTACCTTGTGCAATGTTAAATAGAAGCAATGAGAGCAGACATCCTTGTATTGTTCCTGATATTAGGAGCAATGCATTCAGTCTTTCACCATTAGATATGATGTTTCCTCTAAAGTTTTATAAATACTCTTTATCAGGTTGAAGAAATTGCACTGTATTCCTGAATTGCTGAGAGTTTTAATCCAAAAATGATGCTGAATGCATCAAATGCCTTTTCCCCATCAATTGAGATGGTCATTTTTATTTTATTTTATTTTTTAATTTTTTAAATTATTTTTAATGTTTATTTATTTCTGAGACAGAGAGAGACAGAGCCTGAGTGGGGGAGGGGCAGAGAGAGAGGGGGACACAGAATCCGAAGCAGGCTCCAGGCTCTGAGCTGTCAGCACAGAGCCCAACGCTGGGCTCGAACTCACGGACCGTGAGATCATGACCTGAGCCGAAGTCGGACGCTGAACCGACTGAGCCACCCAGGCACCCCTTATTTTATTTTTTAATTTGTTAATATGATGAATTATGTTGAGTGAGTTTTAATGTTAGACTATCATTGCATTCCTGGGACAAATATCATTTTGTCATAATGTATTTTTAAAAATATATTGTTGAATTCAATTTACTAAGAAAATGTTTACAAATTTTGCATCTATGTTCATGACAGGTATCAGTGTGTAATTTTGTTTCCCTGTAACATCTTTTTCTGGTTTTGTTATCACTATAATGCTAGCCTCATAAAGGGAAACTATTGCCTTCTTTTCAATTTTCTGGGAGAATTTATGTAGAATTATATTCTTTTTGTTTTGTTTTGTTTTGTTTTGTTTTGTTTGTTAAATATGTGGTAGAATTTACCAGTACAGCAATCTGGGCCTGTAATTCCTTCATGGGAAGATTTTTAGCTAGTAACTTAATTTTGGTAATATTAGCAGATTTGGGTTATTTACGCTTCTTTAAAAAAATTTTTTTTAATGTTTATTTATTTTTGAGAAAGAGAGAGACAGAGCGTGAGTGAGGGAGGGGCAGAGAGAGAGGAAGACACAGAATTCGAAGCAGGATCCAGGCTCTGAGCTGTGAGCACAGAGCCTGACATGGGGCTGGAACTCACCAGCTGTGAGATCACAACTGAGCCGAAGTAGGCTGCCCAACTGACTGAGCCACCCAGGTGCCCCTATTTATGCTTCTTGACTAAGCTTTGTAGTTTGTATCTTTTCAAGGATTTGGCTCATTTTATCTAAGAAGTTTCATTTATTGGCATCAAGTTGTATATGATATTTTCTCTCATTATCCTTTTAATAACCACAGGATCTTTAATAATATCACCTCTCTAACTCCAGATATTGTTAATTTTTGTCTTATTCTTACTGTTCTGATTAGTATAGCTAGAAGTTTATACATTTTATTTTCAAAAGTTCAGCTTTTGGTTTAAGTGATTCTTACTCTTACTTTCTATGTTATAGATTTCCTAATTATTACTATTTTCTTCTTTCTTCCTTTTTTAAAAATGTTTATTTATTTTTGAGAGAGAGAGGGAGACAGCACGAGCATGGGAAGGGCCGAGAGAGAGGGAGACACAAAATCTGAAAGAGGCTCCTGGCTCTGAGCTTTCAGTGCAGAGCCCAACATGGGCTTGAACCTACAAACCGTGAGATCCTGACCTGAGCTGAAGTCAGACGCTTGACTGACTGAGCCACCCAGGCACCCCTCTTTTTTCTGGTTTCTTTAGGTGCAAGTTTAGGTCATTAATTGAAGGCCTTTTTTTTCTATTCTAATTCAGATGTTTATCCCATAAATTTTCTCTAGCTAATGGATGCCTCAGATTTTGATACATGGAGGTTTCATTTTCATTCACTTTAAGATACTTTCTAATTTCCTATTTGATTTGTTAGTTGCCCCATGGGTTATTTAAAGTGTGTTATTTAGTTTACATGTATTTGAAGATTTTTCCAGAAATAGTTTCTGTTCTTTATTTCTTATTTAATTCTACTGTGATCAGTAAAACATATTCTGTATGACTTGAATTTTCTTAGTTATCAAGGCTTGTTTTATGGCCCAGGATTCAGTGTCTGTTGGTAAATGTACCATATGCACTTCAAAAGAATGTGTATTCCACCGTCGTTGACTGGAATATTTTATAAATGTTAGGTAAAGTTGGTTGATAGAGTTGTTCAAATCTGTTCTATCCATATTGATTTTCTGTCTACTTGTTCATCTTGCTTTCTTGATGGGCCCTTATTGTTTGGATTCACCCACATTATGCTAAAATCAAACTCTAAAAATGTAGTGAAAAATAGTGGCATATCTGAAAAATAATCTTCAAGTGTAAATGTGGAAAAATAAAGATTAGAATTTGGTAGAAATCAGGGCGCCTGGGTGGCTCAGTCGGTTAAGCATCTGACTTCAGCTCAGGTCATGATCTCGCGGTCTGTGAGTTCGAGCCCGCGTCAGGCTCTGTGCTGACAGCTCAGAGCCTGGAACCTGTTTCAGATTCTGTGTCTCCCTCTCTCTGACCCTCCCCCATTCATGCTCTGTCTCTCTCTGTCTCAAAAATAAATAAACGTTAAAAAAAATAAAAAAAAAGAATTTGGTAGAAATCTCAGGGACTTCATTTTGAGAATCTCTGTATCAGGCCTTGATGTACACTTCATGTCTTAGACTAGTTCTCTGATTTGGCTTTTCTCAGGTTCTTCCTATCAAGTAAGTTTGTGGATGGATAACATGAAATAACCAATTTAACTTTATAGATGGAATAGGTAAATCATGTCATTCGGGGATGTATGACAGGTAACAGAGATAATTTTACAAGCTATAAATAAGATTAGCTGCTAGTATTTGTTGCATGCTTACTTGGGGCCAGGCACTGTGCCAAAGTCTTTATATCTATTAACTCATCGAATTCTCATAATCTCCTTATGGGGGGGTGTTGTTTTCATGATTCTCATTTTAAAGATGAGGACATTGACTTGTGGGCAATCTAAGGATATGTTTCCCAGGAACTCAAGTTCCAGAGCCATTGTTCTTAACCACTACCATATTTTTACCAACAAGTTTGGCTAGAACATTCATTCCTAAGTAATTTGATAAGCTTCTGCTTATGTTCCAGGCACTGTGTGCTGAGTACTAGGGAAATGATCAATAAGACATAAAGGAGAGACAGGATATAAATAAGCCAGTACAATAACATATGAGTATTAATAGCAATATATCCATTTTAAATGTGGACAACTTACTCAAACCATATTTAGGGATAAAAAGGAATTCAAGGGATAAAAATCTGTCAAGTATGAGATGTAGTCATAGCTTTAAGAATGGTTGGCCACACGTATTTTAACAATGTCATCAGCTTCTTGGCTCTTCACCTGTATCTGACTTAATTTCTGAATTATTCTAGAGGGGTGACCCCAAAGAAATGTAGGCTGATAGGGTCCTCAACTTTGTGATCCTAAGAAGCCCAGAGAAAGAGCAAACTTATTTCATCACAACGGAATCTCTATTTCCACAAAGGGTTATAATTTTTTTCTGATTAGGTAATAGATCACCACTGACCAATCCCTATGTCCAAGGGAAGAACAATTCCTATGAATATTCTAACTAGCTAGCATGGGTCATGAGCTCATCCTTTGGCAGGAGAGACAGACCACATTAAAAAAAAAGGATATGTAGGAAAAAGTAATGGATGCCAACCTCAGAGTCTTAGGTGTTATGATAGACATATGTATAATATATAGTTGCAGGGGGAAAGGGGAGGGGAGTGACAAAAAAGGAAACAAGGACCATTCTGTAGAGGAGGTTTAGGAAAGGAGCATGCTGATGTTCCTTGATTGAGTGGAACATCAGGTTCAACATGGTTATAGAATAGTGAGGGTTTAGGGTAATAGGCAGGCTGAGGAGATGAGCAGGTAAGAACTTGGAGGACCTCTTATGTGATACTAAAAAGTTTGAACTTTATCCAGCAGGTCAAGAGAAACCAATGAAGAATA
Source organism: Felis catus (assembly GCF_018350175.1). Classification (NCBI taxonomy): domain Eukaryota; kingdom Metazoa; phylum Chordata; class Mammalia; order Carnivora; family Felidae; genus Felis; species Felis catus. The sequence goes on from NC_058374.1 coordinate 96,903,520, forward strand.
TCAAGCAGAGGAATAACATAATTAAAATTGTACTTTATAAAGAATATTCCTGTAGGTGTGGAAGAGATTAAAATAATATTAAAAGCAATATGATAGATTGAGACATTTTAGAAAAGATTGTAGTGACTAGAGCTGTAATATATAGAATTTATTTTTTGTGTGGTAGTATGTAATACTTAATAGAAATGTTTTGCTGCTACTCTTCTGTGTTCCTCCCTGAAGATCCCTGTTACCAAACAGCATTAACCTCTGCCAACAATCAACCTCTCATTGCATCAGTGCTTCATTGGCTTATCATGTCTTGTAATTATTTCCTTAATAATTATTGAAATTATTCCCACTTCTGTTTTTTGTTATTCTTCCTTCATAGCAATTTCATTATACTTTAAATAACTTTTTGATGTAGTGGTGTATTATAGGGGTAGAGAAGATTATACAGAAATAAAGGTTAGGAACCAACAGACCCAATACTAATTTGTGTAGATTTGAATTTAAGAACTGAGTGATTTTGAATAAAAACTGAGTGATGTTCAATATGGATAGTCTCAAGGCCAGGATTAAAAGAAAAACTCTTAAAATTACATGCATATTTTTAGGATGGGAAGAAAAAAGTGATAGCTAGTCTGTTAAAAAATTACATTCCAGTGAAATAACAATTTTCCATTTTAAGTGTAATTGAAAAAGAAGATGCTTTTATCCTAACATACAATGGAAACAGGAAAATACTGTCCATAGATAGAAAGACTGGGAAAGATGGATTGAGATAGTCTCTTTGCTCTAAAAGCACAAAGGGAAATAAGAATCAATGACCCAATAACCTGGATGATGAAAGTGTGCGAATGCTCATTAAATTTACATATGATGCCACATTGAAATGAATTGCTACAAGCTTGGGAGAGAGGAAGAGATTTCCAAATGACTTAAGCAAATTTAAAGAGAATCCTTTACAAACAAGAACACTTTTGAACAATTATTATACCAAGGCTGATGTATTTTATGAAAATTTCCTGCATGGCTAAAGAGGAAAATGTATACAATTTCTGTAATTTTTAGAAGTGAATACAAAAAGCCAACCAGCCATTTGCATCTATTGTCTTTTCTGATAACAGGTTTCCCACTCATAGCAGTATGTCAACCAGGTCACGATTAGGACACCAAGAGAGCACAGTCCAGCTCTACAAAAGAATGGGTCATTTCTGTAGAAGAAAAAAAAAAAGATAGCCTCTTCCTTCAAGAATATAACCCAGTAGTAGACATAAGACCTATGAAATTAAGACGGCAGTTATACTAAGAGTAACAGTAAAGCATATCTATCATTTAATGAGCACTGGCTATCTATGAGGCATTGTGTGAAATGCTTTGCATGTGTTATCATCTTTATTCCTAACAGAACACTTGGATGTAGGCATTTTCAACCCATTTTACTGATGAAACTGAAACTTAAGAAAGGAAGTGATTTCCGTAGGGCCAGACATCTAGCAAGTGAACAAGCCAAGGGTTTAAAGTCAGACCTATAAAACTTTTTACAAATAAACATATTTGAAGGCAGGTTATGATATGATCCGTCTCAGTGGATGGCAACTTCCAGTTCTCAGGCCATCTTCAATCCTCTTTTTTTCTCATCCAAATAGGATGAGAAATCTTGTCTCTGCTGTCAGAATATTTCCAGTATTTATTCTTTCTTGTATCCCCCAACTTCATCTATTACTACTGTCCCTTCACTCACGTTATTCCCGCTCCACCAACTCTTGTTTTCCCTAAATCCAACTAACCCCCCCTCCCACACTAGGGTGTTTGAGCTGGCTGTTCCCTGGGTAGAGGATGATGTTCCTTCAGCTGTCATCATGGTTCTAACTTGTTCTCCTTCAGGCCTTTACTTAAATGTCACTTTCTTGGAGAGGCCACTTGTTTCAAGTGGTAAGTGACACCCTCATTTTTTTTTTCCTTCATTCCATTCTCTTATTCTGATCCACTTACTGTTTTGGGCTGTTTGGGTAGTGATCACCTTCTAACATATTATAGAATTTTCTCAATATTATGTTTGCTATGTTATCTGGCTTTCTGCTTCCCACTGTTGAATGTGAGCTTCATAAAAGGACGGGTCTATGTCTGTGCTTTTCATTGTTTTCCAGTATCCGTTATACTGCCTGCATAGAGTAGGCACTCACTAAGTATTTGTTGAATTGAATTAAAGTAAATGTCAGGAAAGCAATATAAGCAAAATGTTATGGTGTTTCAGAGGGAAAGATCCCATCTGTTTATAGGAATTAGGAAAAAGAGTTGGCACTTGAAGTAGGATTAACGAGTTTCAGATGTATTCCATGTGAATTTCAGCGGGGGAAGGAAGATTGTGTTACCCAATCATTCTGTTTCCTAATGGGTTATGTCACATGTGGCCTGACCCCTGAGCCCTAGACCTCAGGGGACCCCTTTCCTGTCAGTTCAGCTCTTCTTTTGCTGTTTCTGTGTTCTCCTGCCTCAGGCACAGTCAGCCTCCTGCTCTGCAAGTTTTTCCAGCTCTTACTCTTCTAAACAGGTCCTTCTTCATAGCCTTTGCTTTCTCCATTCACAGACTGCTTAACTGATAAAAATGTTTTAATGTTTTATTTATTTTTGAGACATAGAGCATGAGCAGGGAAGGGGCAGAGAGAGAGGGAGACACAGAATCAGAAGCAGGCTCCAGTCTCCGAGCTGTCAGCACAGAGCCTGATGCGGGGCTCGAACCCACGAACCGTGAGATCATGACCTGAGCTGAAGTCGGACGCTTAACTGATTGAGCCAGCCAGGCACCCCTCCACTCACAGACTGCAACATATACACCATCAAATGAGTGCAGCTGATTACTATTTTGTCCTCTTTGACACATTTGCGCATATTTTACTGCATAGTATGTATGTACAGTTACACAAGAGATGCACATCTGGTGTATTATAAATATTGATTAACTATAGCACTTGTGGTCATTCCTGTTCAAACAATTGGACCTCAGGCTTTTGGTCAGGTACATAATGGCAATATTCTATTAGTAGGAATAATAGTATTAGCTGTCCTTTGAGGGTCTAGTTTGCTACTGGACATCCATTTAATCATCTATTTACTTTCCCATTCCTGTAAGGTGGGCATAATAATCTTCAATTTTCATAAGAAGAAACAGAGGCCCAGGGAGTTTAATGGTCTTCTCAGTCTCTTTGGTGTCAGACATGGGCTTTCCGTCTTATTTTTAACTCATGTTCCCTTCACTCTACCAGAATACTTTCTTTAACTAATCACCTATTATGTCACTGTTTCAGTAGGAAGTATGATTTGGGTTACACATACTAAAGGAAGGAATTTTACCTGAATGAGAAGGTGCTATATTTTTAAGTAAGTAATATACTGGCGTGCAAATAAAAATAAGGGTATGCAATCCAGGAGTAATAATCACTGATCATGATCATCTCACAGAGAAATATGAAAGTTTAGGAGACTGAGAAAAATGAAGCAGAGAAGAGGGAGACAGAGAGAGGGATTGAGGGAGAGACAGAGAGAGAGGGAGATTGCTTTAGAAACAATTGGAGATAAATCCTATCAGAAAAAGCTAAAGAACTTACATATGTTCACCCTGGAGGACAGAGAGCTAAGAGGTGACTTAATTATTGGCTCTAATGTATGAATGGTCATTATAGGAAGGCTACTCACTACTTTTCTGTCAACATCAAGGTCAGAGTAAGATAAATAGCCTTAAATTACAGGAATAAATTTCAGTTCCATTTATGAAAGAACTTCCTGACATAAAAAAGAATGAAACATTTCAGTGTGAACTACCAAGGATTATAAGATCTTCATTCTTTGATATAATTTAAAAATAAAATTAAAAATCTGCTCCCAAATTAGCAAACTAAATTGAAGAAGAGCACCCAAAAAAATTCCCCCTGGATCTTGATTTCATAGTATATCCTAGTCAAATAATATAATATAAAATTTGTAATTTACTAGAAGTGTATTTTGTATACCCATATTTATGTATCACTCAAGTTCTTGATTATAACTGTAGAAGTGTGAATGGTAAGAGAAACAAACTACTTGCTTCTGAGGTAAATGGGAAAATTTAGAGATAATTCCCATCCGTCTCTGAATCATCTGTTGATATCTGTAAAAAAATCTTGGAGAGAATGTCCGTGATGGACATCCTTTAGCAACTCCTTTCTTTTATTACCATGAGTCTTGTCTTTGCCTTTGGCCTTGTGTTACCATTTTTTTAGGCCAGAGGTAATTTCAAGACACCATGTAGAGGAAACACCTTTTTGCCCTTGTAAAGAAAATGTACATGGTAGGAGGAGATGATTTTATTGATATTTTTCTGATAAATGCCTTTACCACTTACTGGTAAATTACTAATTTGTGCATTTTGCTGATGGAGGCAAGTTTTCTTCTGCACGTGTTTGAGTCATCACCAACTGAGTGGTTTCTTTCTCTCTCTCTCTTTTTTCTTTCTCAACTCTTAATACTTAAAGCAGCTTGCTCTTTTACTTTTGAGCCACTTGTACTTCTTCCCCATTAGATGTTCCACTTATGACTCAGATTTGCTTGATGAAACTGAAAGAAAAAACAATATGTATTTGTGGAAATAAGTAGCAGATTACTCCATACTGTAAGGAATGGATTAATTTTATTGGATGGGCATTCTCTTTCTCTCCTGCCTCTCTGTGGCTCATTGTTTTGATATTAACTAATGGTGTGGTATGCTACTTTTGAATGCTTCTGTTGCACACAGTTTCTGTCTTTTGCTGAAATGCTAGTACAGTGTTGTTTTTGGCTTTATTTTTCTTGCTCTTTTTGTGAAAGCCAGAGTGGTCATCACACAGTATGAGAGTCAGAGCTGTGAAGTCTTGGCTTACAGATCTTGTCTATAGCAAGATCGTGTTTCTGTAGCTTTCTGAAGTACTTTAACAGCTCTACTTGTTCTTAATGTTTTGCTTATGCAAAAGACTAATTATAATGACTTTTGCAATGGTTTGCTCATGCCAGACTTCATCAATATCCCAAAATAAGAATGAAAAGTACCATTCTAATTAGTACAAATGGTAATATAGAAAGAGTAAGTAGTCCATTCCTGTAAGTTGCTCACTCTGTGACTGTATGTGACTTTAATTCCGTTAGGCTAAGAGGCAGCTATAATGCATCTCAAAAAGAAATGGGGCTTCTGTTAACAGAACAAGATCAATTCAGCCTGTGAATCTCAAATTGTTTTATACAAGATATTGAGGGAGAAATAGCAATTGAAGACAAAAACTAAAAAGAATTGGGAATCAGCCAATGCATATTCCCCTAGCACATTGGGGGTTGCAATGTTTTGAATAGATTTTCTGGAATAACAGGATTCTATGGTGGTTAGAAAAAGGACAAGTAAAGTTAGGAATAAATTAAGATTTAAAGGCTAAACAAGCAAGGCAACTGGAATTAAAGGTTGACATTTTGACAAATGAGAAGTACAGAAGAGGGAAAAGGAGAACAGGACGAAAATTTCCTTTCTACAAAAAGAATGTGGAAAACAGAGAACAAAAACATTCACAATGTAATTTTTGTTTGTGTACTTATGACAATGGAATATGTTAGAACAGGTTGAACTGAATCGAATTTTCCTGCAGAATAACCATGGATGGATTTTGTTTTAGCATCTCATGGATTCACACCTTTTTGCTCAACATAACCACCACCCATTTTTAATCAACCACACATGGTATATTTATGTAATATAAAATCTTTAATAGCCCTATATAGTTACCAATGTTGCATGCAAAATTCAAAAAAGTAATTCCCCAATTACCCTAATTACCTTTAGGTACCCTTTTCATTATGATTCCTTTTACATGTGAATTCAGAGATTAACTTTATTATTAAAAAAATGTACCTTCCAAGTATTAAACAATTTACCTCTGTATTAATCAAAGTCTTATATGACTCTCAATCAGACTTTTTGTTTCAAATAGACCAAATTTTGTTACTATGCAGGGTTGATACAATACCACTCAAACAACAGACAAACAAACAAAAAACCCTTTCTATTTGGCTCATGTAGATTTTCTGAAGGTAAATATGCTATTTCCTTTGAAATAATGAATATACTTCTTTGGGCACACTTTCACAGATATTTTTATGGATTCTTTTAGTGGAGGCTAAGGGCCATTTGATGACCTACTGAGAAAATTATCTAGAGACACATGTTTTCTACATCCTTTATCATTCATGCTATTGCATATTTGCTGGTAGCACTGAATCAAGTTTTTGGTCTTTCTGCTTTTTAAAAATAGAATGTCTTACAGCTTTTTTGAGTTGTCTTTATATCAGTATTAGAAGGCTTGACTGTGATTTCATACAACATATTCTTACCTTTAAAAAGCAGAGATTAAAAAAAATACTGAAGCTGGCTTTTGTCTTGAGGGCATTTTTCCAACCAGGAGAATTTGAGCATACTTTTCAAGGTTTCACAAAGATAGGAAAAGAAGACAAAGCCTAAGGTGAGAGGTTTAATGGGAGGCCTCCCACAAAGCCAGGACCTTAAAGATCTGTACCCTTAGCACACAGATGAACTAGAAATAAACTCATTTTCCTTGGGGGACTGAAGAGAAATTTTCTGTTCCAAACTTTCCCTGGAAAATTTGCGACCACAAGTAACACTTGCATGGCATTGCAGCTCAAATAAAAATGACCTTGGTACACTTAAACCTCAAGACAGGATTTTAATTTAAAATGCTTGTTCCTGCACTAGAGGTGTCCCCAGATGCTGGGCAGAAGCTAAAACCAATCCTTTCTAGAAATACATGCTTTCATTTCACATCTCAAAAGATTTCCAGAGATGAATCCCAAGGAAAAAGAGCATCTCTCAATAAAAAAAATCACTAATCATGCAAGGAAAGAAGTTTCTGTGAATATGAGACAGCACAAACAATTGACAGCAGAATCATTCATGCATTTGATTAAAATATTGAGTAAGTTAGACATACAATATAAAATGGCATATGAATAAATTGAATAAAATACAAAGATGCTTGAATTTCTAAGCAAAATGCAAGCCGATTTTAAATACAACCAATGAGGATTCCTAGAAAGGAAATTTGTAATAACTACATTTAAAAGTATCATATAGTAGTAGATGGTTTATTACAGATTAGAAAGAGCTGAAGAGAGAATTGTAAACAGGAACATAGAACTAAAGAAATTATCCAGACTGTGGCACAGAGAGACAAAGAGATGGGAAATACACAAGAAAGGTTAAGAGATAGGAGAGATTGAAAAGGTATAATGATTGGTCAGTACATAGACTCAAGACTTAAGCTTCATTTACTTTTTCCATCTTTTGTTTCTTCATCAAGTTATTGCTTCTTACCTTTAGAGATTAACATTTTTGCTGTAAACAGTGGCATCATTCTTAGATTCTTAGGCTCTGTTTGAAAAAAAAATTGTAACAAATATTAACATTTCTTCAAAAAATCTTAAATTTATAATAAATTTAAGCCATCAATGACTGTTTTGTCACCTTTATTCTCCTTTATTATCATCTTAAAAGCTTGAATAAAACAATGATACTAATTTAAAGAGTAAACACAGTATGCTTTATTATATTGATAGTTATAATTTACTGAATGCTCACTGTATTCCAAGAGTTTTACCATACACCATTCCATTTGAACATTACATCAAGCTGAAACCTAGAACAGATATTTTTTTTGGCTTACATAAAATAGAAGACCTACTTAGTTTTCATAAATAGAAGAATTAAAATTTCAATCAAGCCTACCTGACTTTAAATTCTGTCCTCTCTTTGCCTGATCACATAGTCGAATGGGTGTTGACTCTCCTAGTAGAGAAGGTTACACATTTATTCAAATAATTCTGCCTTTCATCTAGCCATTTATTTAATCTCTCTTTTACAAATGACCTTTAGATGCAGTTTCTTGCCTCAGAAAACCATTATCATTATTTAAGAGTTCTTGAAGAGTCTACCTTGATTATGTATTTTTATTTTCATTGTCCTTCCCTTCTAATCAATCCTTATTTTACCCTATTTAGCTCTTCTTGACTTACCCTCTTGTAGATTTGAGTCAATAACCTATGTGTCCTCAGAAACATTCTATGCCAAGATTGTCTTGGAGCTAAGAGTCAGTAAGTAGAGATGCACATTGGCTGGAGTGGAGCTGTGTGGACCTCGGTGACCCTGAGAGGCATGGTTAGGCTTCTGTAGAGTGGAACACATCCAGAAGCAAATCAGCTGGTGCCGTTCAGTTGTGCATCGCCTTTCTGCTGTAAGTTTACAGCATTATGCAATTAACTCGGTGCCATAAAAATATCTGGCCTACAGCAGAGAATTTTTGGTATGTATCCCCCTGGTAAGTACTATAAGCCAAAGCAAAGCGATGATCAAGCAGTTGAATGCCTGTGTTTTGCTTACATATTCCCTAAACTGTTTTCCAGCCCTACAGTTTTAAGATGAAATGTGCAACCATTTAATGCCACATCATTTTCCTTCTGGAAGGGCATCAGTCACAGCAGGAACTTCATGACTAAATTGGAGCAGTTGAAACTATTCAGTGGCCACATTTGTTAAGAGTGAAAACAAGAGTTTTAAGTGCTATCTAATGTCCAAAATGGTTTCTCCACTTTGAAATGAGTGTACTGGTAGTGTTGGGGAAAATTAGCATATTTAAAGGTATTTATGTCTGAAATAATAACCTCAACTAATACTCTATGGTGCTATGTACCAGTCACTTTTCTATGTGTTCTTTATGTATATTAAGTCATTTAATCCTTACAACAACCACATAACAGACACTCTTCCCATCCCCAGTTTGTGGATGGGGAAACTTAAGTAGTAACTTATCCAGCATCTCAATCCTGACATTGGAGTCAGGATTCATACAGTGATGTTTCTGTCTGTGCCTTTCATCAACTACACTAGACTAGTAATTCTCCAATTTCTTTTTATGTTTAGAGAACACATTGGACATAAAACATGAAAAGGCACTCATTTCGTTTCTAATAGAGCTCCTATATTTTATCATTATTTATATATATCTGCTTCACTAGTCCTTTCTAGAATCAAGGTTTAGCAATATCCTAGTTACTATATAGTTCAGTGCCTTACAGATAGTAAGCACACAATAAATGCTTGTAGTTTACAGGAATTTTAACAGTGATTTATTCTACTCTCAAAACCCTCAGAGATAAGGTGGTGATGCAAATTTCATTTCTATTTGTTTCAGATTCCTTACAGCAGTATCTTTTGAGACATTTTTGTTTTTCACTTTAAATATTTGGGATGCAAAAGGGGAAGCAAAAATGGCTGCCTCTGTACTATTGCACAAATTTATGTTTTATTAAACACAAGTATTACCTTCTTAAGAGTTCTTTAGTTTGAATTATTCACACTTTTCCTGAAAAACAGTGCAGAGTGAAATTTCTTTTGCTTGTTCTGAATTACCTTCCTCAAACATTAAGTGATATGCCCTTATTCTGAGATCCATGATTCCTTTGACACACCTGAGAAGTTAGGAATGTTCAGAGCATATCCCTTACCTCTGAGCTGTGGGACATGGAAAACAATGAGCACACCTGCCTCTCTGCATCCCCTGATGCCTTTGTCAGAGACAGCCCACAGTCAGACAGACCACTGATCTGCCCCTTTATGGCATTTTTGTTCCTAATTCCACTCTTGTTTACTTTAAAAGCCAAATCTTTCACTGTTTTCCACTTCTGTTTGAGAAAACATTTTTATAGCTTTGGGACCAAATGTTTTTCATTAGCTCATTTTAATGTCTCTTTTCAGTGACCTTGTTGCCAACTGAAGCCATGCTGTTGCTGGTGGAGTATAGGAGAAATTTCTACAAGCAAAAAAAACCATTCTCTATTTTATCCTAGAAATAAGGAAATAAGAGTCACTCATTTTTTCCCTTCCACATTTGCTCTGTGCTAAATTATTAGAAAGTCAAGTGGACCTTTACTTGCTTCTAAACTGAAAGGATACTAGATCACAGCTGTCAGGGTGGTTTACTTCTAGACTTCTGGCAGAGGCAGTACTCAATGTTTCTTCTTCTGGTTGATGGTAAAAAGAATGAAGGAAAGCTAGATGTAGAAATTTGCTGCCATATACAGAAAGCTAAAGTTTGGGAATGTAACAGCAGAACCTGTGATAGAGATGTTTGCTTAGAGAGTGTTAAATGCTTCCTCATAGATTCCCAGGCAAGAGGGTGGTGTATATTTTTACACATTTGTCGTGGGAAGTTTTATCCTGCAGAGGTGGTGTTTCCCAAAGTGTGATCTGTGGAACACCACAATATATTCTCTTACAGTTATTTTTACCCTTTACCCAGATATTAAAACTTCATCTTTCATTGATTTGGCTCACGGTGAAAAACTGTACCTTAAATGGAAAGTTTTAAGCAATGAATTTCCTATGTGGACTTGCTGAATGAACACTGGCCAGGTTGCATTTGTTTGTCTATATATAGAAATGGGCTGATTCTTTGTGCTTATGATCTACCACTGTCAGAAGGGTTTGTTTCTGATAAATGGCTTGCTGCTTTGGCTCCCTGGATGATACCTTTCTGAATTTTGAAACTCTTTAGGGACAGAATACACGCGTGCCTTGCCACACCAAAAACAAAAATCAAAAGCTGGAGGCAAAACCTCTCCTTATATTTTACAAGAGAGACAGGTGATGAACACACACCTGACTTCTGGATGTTATAGACTGGCTTATAGATGTCATCAAGTCCCCAGTACTAACATGCTCCCCGTAATACTCTGCTACCCACAAACATCCAAGCTGAAGTTATGACTTCTGCCTTCCTGGGGGAGAAGCAAGGAAAGAAATAATCCATTTCTCAATGAAGTACATGAAGATGCTAACTTATTTTTTCTTGAGAACAGCCAAAGGTGGTTTGATGAAACTTTAATCTGGAGATTTCATTCTCTCTGTAAACTCACCCTGAAGTCAGAATAGCAGAAACAGAGAGAGAGAAAGCCTTACTCTAGCAATTATTTCCCTTATCTTGCAAATATCAGTACAGTAAAATAATTTCCTTAGCTTCCAGGAATCGGTCATACCACGTATGAATGAATTTGACAATGGAGATTAAAAAGTGTCAGCCAGTTACCAAGCCCATGCCCTAGACAAGATGTTTTTCTTCTTTGCTTTTCTATGTATATCTGAGTGATAAAATGATGTGCAGATTTCAATTGATCCATTTCCATTATGGATTAATTGCGATGATCAAAAACATTAGTTATGCTGGTATTCACTGATGGTAATACGTATTTTATTTATTATGGACCTAGTAGGATGGTAAATTCAGTTTTATAGCCCAGTGGAGTTTGAGAAGTGTAGCTTTATTCAATATTGTTCTTGAACTCTGTGATGGCCCATCTCTGTAAATAATCTCATCAACCTCTTATGTGAGCCCATCCTTGAAGAGTTCCTCATATGGATGCTTAATGAAAAAATATACTATGCTTTTGTCCTTGTCAGTGTGTCAGAACATATGAGATGTTCGGCACAACTGCTAAATAAAGCTTCTGCTGTAAGAGGAGGCCCAGTAACATTTTATCTGGATGAGTAAGCAGCTAGTGCATCCTGGGTTTCACAGAAAAAAGACAATCCTGAACCCACCTGAAGGACATAGTTATTTATGGTCATGTCTAGAGAATTTTGTTCTTGTGAAAAGTATGCCTAAAAGTCCAGAGAACTGACCTCCAACTCTCAAGTCTTCCTGCCTTGAATTTCCTTAACTTTCCATGGGGGCTTCCTTTAATGCCTCTTTTCAAAATGCATTTATACCACCCAAGACAAAATTTATACCAAGACATATTTGAATCTAGATTTCTGAATTAGACCAACAAGCTATGGATGTTTACATAAAATACCCTGGGAATATAGTTGCTCCCCAATTTACCTCATTTTAAAATCGTTTAGAAAGAAGTCACTTGAGGGTATATATGTTTTAGAAAAAAAAGTTTTGAAAATCTGGAATCTTCTTTTAAAATAAAAATAAAATAACTTTACCCTTTAGATATGTAGGTTAATTTATTTATTTATTTATTTATTTATTTATTTATTTATTTATTCATATAAGTTGTGGAATTTATTTTTCTAGTTAGTTAACATACAGTGTAATATTAGTTTCAGGTGTACAATATAGCTATTTAACACTTCCATACAACAGCTGGGGCTCATCACAAGTACACTGCTTAATCCACTTCCCTTATTTCACCCATCCCCCCAATTACCTCCCCCTGGTAATCATTGGTTTGTTCTCTGTAGTAAGGGTAGGTTTCTTGGTCTGCCTCCCTCTTCTTTTTTCCCCTTTGCTCATTTGTTTTGTTTCTTAAATTCTATGATTAAATGAAATCAATAGTATTTGTCTTTCTCTGACTGAATTATTTCGCTTAGCATGTCACTCTGTAGCTCCGTCTATGTCATTGCAAGTGGCAAGATTTCATTTTTTGATGGCTGAATAGCATTGTGTTATATATATATATGTATATATATATACGGGTATATATATACCTCCATTCATCAGTTGATGGACATTTGGGCTGTTTCCATAATTTGGGGATTGTAGATAATGCTGCTGTAAATGTCAGGGTACATGTATCCCTTTGAATTAGTACTTTTGTGTTCTTTGGGTAAATATCTAGTAGTGCAATTGCTGAATTGTAGGGTAGTTTTATTTTAACTTTTTGAGGAACCTCCATACTGGTTTCCAGAGTAGCTGCACCAGTTTGCATTCCCACCAGTAGTGCAGGCAGGTTCCCTTTTCTACATATCCTCACCAACACCTGTTGTTTCCTGTGTTGTTGATTTTAGCCATTTTGGCAGGTGTGAGATGATATCTCATTGTAGTTTTGATTTGTGTTTTCCTGATGATTAGTGATGTTGAGCATCTTTTCATGTGTCTGTTAGTTATCTGTATGCCTTCTTTGTAAAAATGTCTATGTGTCTTCTTCCTATTTTTTAATTGAATTATTCATTTTTTGGGTATTAAGTTCTAGAAGTTCTTTACATATTTTGGATACTAACCCTTTATCAGGTATGTCTTTTGCACATATCTTCTCCCATCCTCTAGGCTGCCTTTTAGTTTTGTTGATTGTTTCCTTCTCTGTGCAGAAGCTTTTTATTTTGATGAAATCCCAGTAGTTTATTTTTGCTTTTGTTTCCCTTGCATCCAGAGACATATATAGAAGAAAGTTGCTATGGCTGATGTCATAGAGGTTGCTGCCTGTGTTCTACTCTATGATTAAAAAAATTAATGTTTATTTATTTTTGAGAGAGAGCGAGAGCAGGGGAGGGGCAGAGAGAGAGGGAGACATGAATCTGAAGCAGGGTCCAGGCTCTGAGCTGTCAGCACAGAGCCTGAGGCCACACTTGTACTCATGAACCTGACCCGAGCCAAAAGTTGGATGCTTAAACAGCTGAGCCACCCATGTGCCCCTCCTCTAGGATTTTTATGGTTTCATGTCTCACATTTAATTCTTTAATCCATGTTGAATTTATTTTTGTGTATGGTATAAGAAAGTGGTCCAGTTTCATTCTTTTGCCTGTTGCTATCCGGTTTTCCCAACACCATTTGTTGTAGAGGCTGTCTTTTTCCCATTTGATATTCTTTCCTGCTTAGTTGAAGATTAATTGACCATACAGTCGTGTGCTCATTTTTGGATTTTCTATTCTGTTCTATTGATTTTTGTTTATTTTTGTGCCAGTAACCATACTGTTTTGATCACAACAGCTTTGGAAAATAACTTGAAGTTCAGAATTGTGATGCCTCCAGGTTTGCTTTCCCCACCACCGCCCCCCCCCCAAGATTACTTTGACTCTTCAGGGTCTCTTGTGGCTCCATACATATTTTAAGGTTGTTTTCTCCAGCTCTGTGAAAAATGCTATTGGTATTTTGATAAGGATTTCATTAAATGTATAGCTTACTTTGGGTGTTATAGACATTTTAACAATATTTGTTCTTCCAATCCATGAGCATGGAATGTTTTCCTATTTCTTTGTGTCATCTTTAATTTATTTCAGTGATGTTTTATAATTTTCAGAGTACATGTCTTTCACCTCTTTGGTTAGGTTTATTCCTAGGTATTGTTTTTGGTGCAGTTGTAAATGGGATTGGTTCCTTAATTTTTCTTTCTGTTGCTTCACTATTGGTGTATAGAAAGGCAACAGATTTCTGTATAACAATTTTGTATCCTGTGACTTTACTGAATTCATGTATTAGTTCTAGCAGTTTTTTGGTGGAGCCTTTTGGGATTTCTATGTGTATCGTAACCTGCCTTCTGCAAATAGTAAAAGTTTTGCTTCTTTCTTGATGATTTGGATGCCTTTTACTTCTTTTTGTTGTATGATTATTGTGGCTAGGACTTCTAGTACTATGTTACATAATGGTGGTGACACTGGACATCCCTGTCTTGTTCCTGACTCTAGTAGAAAAGCTCTCATTTTTCCCCTTTGAGGATGATATTACCTGTGGGTTTTTCATATATGGCCTTTATTATGTTTAGGTATGCTCCCTCTATACCTATATTGTTAAGGGTTTTTATCAGGAATGGATGTGGTACTTTGTCAAATGCTTTTCCTGCATCTATTGAAATGATCATATGGTTCAAATGGGAGATTTATTCCTGGGTTGCAGGGGTGGTTCAGTATTCGCAAATCAATCAACGTGTTACACTACATTAATAAAAGAAAAGAACCATATGATAATTTCAAAAGCCGTGTATTATTTTTAAATTGAAAAGTTTTCTATCCTTATGTCCAAACCCAGTTACTTCTATTATTTCCTAAGGTTACTCATTTATAAAAATATCAACTCTTTTAAATCTAAATAATAGTATAGTATAATGAAATATTTAAATATTAACTAGCCTGATGAATTACAAAATCAAAAAGGTCCTGTCAAGTATATTTTGTGGGTACATTATTGAATTTAGGCTTATATTTGTTTTCCTTTATTATATATAACCATATGGAACCATAAGATACTATGCTAGGCTTCTTCTGTTAATTATTAGTGTGAGTGTGTGTGTGTATGAGAGAGAGAGAGAGGCGGGGGGGGGTGGGGGAGAGAGAAGTTGGCAATCTTTAAGCCATTGTCTTTTTCTGAAAAGGAATGACAGTGAACTATGGTAGAGAACGATTCGGGGGTAGCAACTTTATTGATAGGGAACTGGGTTAGATGGATGGATAAATGAATAGATCAAAGAATGTGGCAGTTTGGAGATGGGCTAAACAGGAGCCCACAGGCAGCTGTTTGATTGTGGCAGGTCTTACTAGAGAATATTCTTCTACTTCTGGCACATCAATACCTAATTACTTAATTTAAAAAATATATAACTTATTGGAACCACATTTTGAAGGCTAGTCCACGTGTTCCATTGGTGATCAATACCAAATAGTAAGTCTTTCATGGTTAAGAAATACTTTCCTTCCTTTAGGTATCTCTCTTAGTCTTTTTTTTTTCCCATATGGTTGTTCTTTAATTCCCAGTGGAGCTGAAATCAACCGACCATATCTATTTTATATGAAACTTTCCTATATTTGAAAATTATTATTAAGTATTTGGATGGCCTTTTTCTGAGGAAAAAAGAAATCTTTATATCTATGTTAAAAACTTTATCCTGTCTCTGGGTTTTCCCTGATATCCCTCTGACATTTTTACCTATAAATTTTTTTCAGCACATGGTTATTTCAAATCATGTTCAATATAATGCTTTTTTTTTTCCTGCATTGTATTTTACATCCTAATATTGTGCTCATTCTGAGCAGCACTCAGAGATGATACTCAGGAGCAAAGGATCATACATTCTGTTGTGCTTTCATTGGATTGATTTCTTTATACTTTTTTCAGATAACTTATTGCTAAAATTCTTTTTTTTAAAGCAACTGTAGACACCAGCAATTGTTTACTTTCTGTCAGCTATTGGCAGAAGACTTAGAAATAGTACCTCAAGATTCCAGCTTCTTTTGATTTGATTATTAAGCTTGTAATTGATATTTTATGTTGCTAGAATGTTTACTTTATAAATGTTCTACTGATGATAGGTAATAGTTCAAAATTATTCTTTAAAAATAAATATGCGGAGACATTTTCCCATTACTGTTAAAATTAGTTCTTTATAACCTACAACAAATTTTCTCTGGTGACATGAGGATTACACGGAAGTGCCTCGATGCCCCTGAAGTTCACACTTCTCCAAGTATCACTTGCAATAGGGCTACAGCTGACATAGAGTCAGTGAGGTGTCTGCACATGAATAGCTAAGCTATAGAGGAATGTCTCTTCATGACTTTAAATTAAATACCGAAACACCTGTTATAACTAAGGCTTATAACTTAATGGTGAACGGATGAAGTTATTTAAGAAAAAGTATTCAGAAACACTGATAATAGTAGGGAAAATCTATAAAATGGGAATCATGAATTTGGGAATCCCTAAAGAGAAGAGTCTCTGTAGATGAATAATAAAATCTGTATCTAGTTTTATATAATTGTTTTCTTCCTGACATCCCCCCCTGGATTGGTCTCTAAAACACAGGAGAAATATTTACCAAGGGTTATTCTTTGTCTCAAATAATGTTGTGACCATACTTATTTACTGCTTTCTTTTCTTCTGTTGTTTCCTGTTAACATTACAGAATTAGTACATTTACTTAGTTATCTCACTTACCAGACATGTACTGAATGTCTAGTCATGCAGTAAAGTTCAGGGCCCCTCCCCTCCTGACTAGTAGTGGTATGGCAAACATTTGTTATAAGTGAATTCTCAAAATAAGACAGACTGTGCTTTATGTCAAAATAAATACAAAAATAGACATTAAAAAACAAGGGCTGTAGGAAAATTATGAGAACAATTTTAATTCTGGTTTGTATTAGGAAAGGTTTCGTAGGAAAAAAGGTGATATTAAAGACGTAAATCATGAGTGAAGATTCAATTTAGGGCAATGGGAAATTTCAGGCATGAAGATCCCATTTAAAGACAAGGATAGTGGGAATTGCAGGGGGACCAAGACAGACAGCTCTTTACTTAGTTTCTCAAAAGACAATATAGGCCAGAATCTAGGAGAGGGATAATAAAGAAGAGATATATTTAAGAAAATACTGTTCTCTTAAGAGTCACATGCCCACTCATTTTCTTCTTTCAATAAGTCAAATAAAAGTATGAAGGAACTGGCATATGCTGTATATATTTTATATACCTCGTTATTATATATTATCAGTATGTATAATAAAAATATAATTTGGGGAAGAAAAGAAAGATTGAAAAAATAGTTATTTTCATCATGTAACTCAATGTGCTTATGAAGTCATTTATAGATAACTTTGAAGTATCTGAATATTTGGCATTTTGATTATTAAGTGAACAAGTGAATATTTAGACTATTCATAAAATATACAACATTATTATCAATGGTTAGTGCTACACTCTGATTTTCAGAAAAAATATCTTACTGACACTAAAATTTCATTATACCAAAATATGTTGTTGTCTGCATAATAAACCATATTTACTTTAGTTATTAGCATTCAATCTAATCCAGCAGTGCCTCTTTAAAAATACCATGTCCTTTTTATATTAGACGGAAATTGGGCAAGTATTTTGTATTCAAAGTTGTATCTAAAACCTAATTCATAATGATTCTGTTAAGTATTTAATTTACGACATTTGCCAGCACAATATTATGTGAGTGTCTTTTAAAAGTCTTATTTATGTAGCATGTTTGATATGCCTTGTTCACTAACATTAATTTATGTTGTATTTTTCTTAATAAGCTAAATTTCATATGGGTTTCCAGCTGTGATAGTTTAACTCCAACAAGGAACAATTGTTCTACAATAAGTGACAAGGATACCATTTGTTGGCTGATATTCAAAACCCATAAATGATATTGACATCTTAGTGCAATTACTTCACAGCCTGTTGTTTTCAAGCTCCCAAATGAATTTGGGATTAAAAAATATTTAGAGTTTTATAAACAAATGGTGTTTCTTGTAATTCTTAAATTAAATTAGTTTTCTCATTCAATACTACTATTGGCTTGGGACATTTCAGCCTTCCATTTGGTTCAGACATAGAAAATAATATTTTTATAATTTATTTTAAACCGTTGCTTTGCTAATAATACCTTTGTACTATAATGGGAATTACAATATGTTCACTAATAATTTTATTTTTAAGATTCATAGATCTGAATTGTATAAAGTAAATTGTAAATTGTATAAATGCCATTTCATTTCATTTCTTTCTGTGTCAGATAAATTCATTTTATATAAATAAAATAATAAATGGTAGCACCAAAATATTCCTAGAAGACTCCAGAGATAAGTCATGGAATAAGGGGATTTCCACCGCTATGATCCAGACAAAAGGAACTCAAGACTTATATAAAATAGGGAAAATTGAATTAAATGGAGATTAATTATAAGGTGTTTCAGGTTAGTAATTTTCCTAGATACCTCTATATTTAAGTAAAAATCTCAAAAAAATATTCAGAGAATAATATCATATAAATATGCCTGTACTCAAGATCCAAATTTAACAAATATTATCATTTCATTATTATCTCTACCATGTCCCTTCATCTCTTCCTAGAGATAACCATTAAATAGATATAACTTTATCTCATTGATATTTTTATGCTCAGATACTTATACCATTTATCTTCACTGCTGTACAATATGATTAAAGCAGAGCTTCTAAATCTGCACCCTCATCAGTCAATGGACAAGTGGACTCCTTCCATAATTTGGCTATTGTTGATAGTGCTGCTATAAACATTGAGGTACATGTGTCCCTTTGGATAAGTATTTTTGGTATCCTTTGGATAAATACTTAGTAGTGCAATTGCTGGACCGTAGTTCTATTTTTTAACTTTTTGACTGATGAATGGATAAAGAAGAGGTAGAATATATATACACAATGGAATATTACTCAGCCATAAAAAAGCATGAAATCTTGCCATTTGCAACGACATGGATGGAACTAGAGAGTATTATGCTAAGCGAAACAAGTCAGTTGGAGAAAGACAAATACCATATGATTTCACTCATATGTGGAATTTAAGAAACAAAACAAATGAACATAGGGGGAAAAATAATGAGGCAAACCATGAAGCTGACTCTTAACTATAGAAAACAAACTGAGACTTGCTGAGGGGTAGGTGGGTGGGGAGATGGGTTAGATAGGTGATGGGTATTAAGAAGGATAGCTTATTGTGATGAGCACTGGGTGTCCTAAGTGATGAATCACAAAATTCTACTCCTGAAACGGATATTGCACTATATGTTAACTAACTGCAATTTTTATTTATTTATTTATTTCTTAATGTTTGTTTATTTTTGAGAGAGGGAGAGACAGAGAGACAGAGCATGGGAGGGGGGATGCAGAGAGAGAGGGAGACAGAATCCAAAGTAGGCTCCAGGCTCTGAGATGTCAGCACAGAGTCCGACGTGGAGCTTGAACTCACAAACTGCGAGATCATGACCTGAGCTGAAGCTGGAACCAACTGAGCCACCCAGGCGCCCCCCAACTCACTGGAATTTAAATAAAAACCTGAAGCAAAATCAATCAATTACTCCATCTATCCCCCCTTCACGGAGCCAAGTTTGTAGGTTTTGTTCATTAGAAACTATTGACTTTGCATTGGAAGTGAGAAACAGTGTTGCAAATGACACCTTTCTGCATGTGTCTGGAGGCATTTTGTACTAGTGTTTCACACTGTGTACATACTGCTAGATAAGTTACTGGGTAATTGCTGGGTGTGTGCATCTACATTTCTCCAGTCAATTTACTCTTCTCCCAGACAGCTAATACTTTCTTCTTTTTCTTTAGTGTTCACATTCTATTATCCCTCCTCACTCTCATCTGATGACTGCATTTATTACACTGAGATATTAGGGGAAAAAAATCAATGTTGTCTGACCTCCACACCGAAACATCTTACCTGTGGATTCCTAAATTCTCTGCTTCCCGTGCTCTTGGTACAGCGGATGGCTGTGTACTGGGTCTCATCCTCTCTTGCCTACCTGAGGAGATTGCTTATGCAGTGCTGTCTCCTCTCTCCTGATGCATTAAATTTCCCTTCTCTAGTCAATTACTCTTATCTGCATAAAATGTTATATTTTATTCTTAATAAAAATCCCTTGACTTACATCCCCCCAGACTATTTCTTTATGTCTTTGCAGTATTTTAATGCAAAATCTCAATTCCTTGTCCTCTGTCTCCTTTAAAACTACTCTAATTATACTTTCATTTTTACTTCTTGGCTGAATTTTTCTTGTCAGGTCAAAAATTAACTCCACATTGAAAAATCCAATTAGCCTTCAACTTAGTTGACTTGCTTTCTCAAAAACATTTTATAGTGATGATCATTGTTCCCTTGAAACATTTCTTCATTTTGTTTCTTAGACGCCACACTCTTTTTAAATTTTGTTTGTTTGTTACTAACTCACTGGCCATTTCTCCCTTACCTTTTTGATGAACTCAATTACTTTTCTCAGACTCTCAATGTTGAAACACCCTAGGAACCATTTTTTGGCAACGTATAGATTTATATAGAGAGATTTATAATTTATGTAATATAATTGCCTAGTTATATATTTATATTAAAGTAATTTTATGTTTAATATTTTATAGTATAAAATGTAAAAATGATGATTATATATTATAAATATGCAATATAAACATACTATATAATAAATATAAAATTATATACACATATAGTATAAAATATGTAATATAAAGTAATGCATATAATATAAAAATATTTTTTTTAATCTCTACTTGCTCCTTGTGGGAGCCTGGGCTTCTAGGCCCAATCTCTCTTCTGAATGTTAGATTTCAGAAGTCACCTCTGTACTCTCTGCCTGGGATGATCTTCCCCAATTATCAACATGGCTTACTTCTTCATTCGCTTCGTGTCTCTGTTCAAATGTCAATTTCTTACAGAAATATTCCCTAATTTTCTTACATAAAATTTGAGAATCCATATCCTCCATCACTCTCCAACACCCTTACTCCGCTTTAGTTTTCTTCAGAGCAATAATCAGTAGTTGGCATGATTACATTAAGGGGCTTATTAACTGTTTCTTCTCTCTAGAATGTAAACCCCATGAAAGTTTTATTTGGTTTGTTCTCTGCATTATCTTAGTCCTTATAGCAGGGCCTGACAGAGCAAGCACTCAATAATTGTGTGTTAATTTCCAAATAAATGAATCTTTAAATTTGCTATAGTGTGTCATTTTCCCCACCAATGTGCTTGTATACATATTCCCACTAGACTGTTTGAAAGATCCTGTTTCCTCAAGTCCTTATCTGTACTTGACATTATTAAACTCCCTAGTTTCTTGCTTGACTTATTAAGGCTATGAAATGCTATCTTACTGTTTTAATTTGCATTTCTTTGTTTTTTTAGTGAGATTAAATCTCTTTTGTGTATTTACTGCCCTTTATGTTTCTTACATTTTGAATTTTCTGTATATATCCTTTGCCCATTTCCTTTCTTTCTTCCTTCCCTTTCCTTCCTCCTTCCCTTCCTCCTTTCTTCCTTTCTCCCTCCTTCCTCCCTTCCTAATTTTGATTAATGATTTCTTTTTCTTTCTTTCTTTCTTTCTTTCTTTCTTTCTTTCTTTCTTTCTTTCTTTCTTCTTTTTCTTTATTTTTAAATGTTTATTTCTGAGACAGAGAGAGACAGAGCATGAGTGGGGGAGGGGCAGAGAGAGAGGGAGACACAGGATCCGAAGCAGGCTCCAGGCTCTGAGCTCTCAGCACAGAGCCCGGCGTGGGGCTTGAACTCACAAACCATGAGATCATGACCTGAGCCGAAGGCGGACGCTGAACCCACTGAGCCACCCAGGCACCCCCTTTCTTTCTTCTTTTAAGTTTTTATTTAAATTCCAGTTATTTAGCATAGAGTGTAATGTTAGTTTCAGGTATACAATAGAGTGATTCCACACTTCCATATATTACCTGGTGCTCATCACAAGTGCACTCCTTAATCCCTATCACCTATTTCCCCTATCCCCCCAACCACCTCCCCTCTGGTAACCATTAGTTTCTTCTCTATAGTTAAGAGTCTGTTTCTTGGTTTGCCTCCCCTCTCTCTTTTCCCCTTTGTTCACTTGTTTCGTTTCTTAAATTCTACATATGAGTGAAATCATATGGTATTTGTCTTTCTCTGAGTCTCTTATTTTGCTAAGTATAATACTCTCTAGCTCCATACACATCATTGCAAATGGCAAGATTTCATTCTTTTTATGGCTGAGTGATATTCCAGTGTGTGTGTGTGTGTGTGTGTGTGTGTGTGTGTGTGTGTGTGTTTATACACACCACATGTTCTTCATTTATAAATTGATAGACATTTTGGCTATTTCCATACTTTGGTTACTGTAAATAATGCTGCTAAAAACATCAGGGTGCATGTATACCTTTGAATTATTATTTTTGTATGGGTAAATACTTTGTAGTGCAATTGCTGGATCATAGCAAATGGTTTTGGGACAAGTGGATAATAATATACAAAAGAATAAAACTGGACCACTTTCTTATACCGTACACAAAAATAAATTCAAAATGGACCTAAATGTGAGACCTGAAACCATAAAAATCCTAGAGGAGAACACAGGCAGTAACCTCCTTGACATTGGTCATAACAACTAATTTCTAGATATGTCTCCTGAGGCAAGGGAAACAAAAGCAAAAATAAACTGTTGGGAGTTCATCCTTTGCCCATTTTCCAATGAGGTCTTTGTTTTTAAGTTTGTTTAAATATTTTTTAAATGTTTATTTATTTTTAAGAGAGAGAGAGAGCACGAGTAGGGGCGAGGCAGAAAGAAAGGAAGACACAGAATCCAAAGCAGGCCCTAGGCTCTGAGCTGTCAGCACAGAGCCCAACGTGAGGTTCAAACTCACCAGCTGTGATATCATGACCTGAACCGAAGTCAGACGCTTAACCAACTGGACACCCAGGCGCCCCTAAGTTTGTTTGCTTATTTATTTAATCATTGATTAAGGAGAGTCTTTTTTTAATATTCTGGATGCTAATTTTTTGTTGCTAGTAAGACTGTAATTTATCTTTTAATGTATGATGTCTTTTGTCATGCTGATGTTTTTAACTCTGTTGTAGTCTTTTTGTCCATTTTCTCTATTATGCTCCATGCTTTTTGATTTATTGAAGTATCCTTCTTCAGTGTAAATCCCTGAAGACACGCTTTGATATTTTTTTCCTAATTTTTAATTTTTTTTTCATTTTACATGAAGTTCTTTAATCAATAGGGATATTTTCTATTGTTTCCTTTGTGTGTCATGATGTAAATGTAATTGCATTTTTGTTTAGATAATCAGTCTTTTCAGTGCTATTTATGAATTCCTTGTGCTAGTTCCACTCTTCTGTAATACCAGTTCTGTCTGCTATCGCCAGTATACACACTGGTGCCTCTGCAGCCCTTTGTTTTGGTCCCTGATCTATACGTGTATCCCTGCTTCAACACCTCTGCCTTCAGTCTAACTATTCGAGCTTTTTAGATTTGCTATCAGGTGTGATGATTCACCCTGTCTTAAGCTCTTTTAAGATTGCTACTGTTAACTATGACAATCCATATGAATTTTCAGATGAAGGTAGTTTCTGGGGAAAAAATCTTTTGAAAATTTATAGATTAATTTTGACATTTCTATAATAATGACTCTTTCTAACTTTATAAGGGATCTATAGTTCTTCATTGTTAGTTTTTTGTGCCAGTTGTATAATTGTTCCCATGAAAACACTGAGTAAGTTTTAATTTCTTCACATAATATTTGGTTTTGCTGTATTTGTTTATTTTGCTTTTGAGAATATCTATATAATTAATTATTTAAATTAGTTTTTACTAATATGTATCAACTCTCTTGATTTTTTTTTAATATAAAATTTATTGTCAAATTGGTTTCCATACAACACCCAGTGCTCATCCCAACAGGTGCCCTCCTCAATGCCCAGCACCCACTTTCCCCTTATGTACTGATCTGTGTCAGGCAACCTTGCTGCACTCTTTATTGATTTTATAGAATAATTCTAATGCATTTATTTGGATTTTCACATCAACTCTGAATAATAGTAATTTGTTGCTTTACTGCTATCTTTGGTTCATATTTCTGTTGTTTATTTACTTGTTCTATTGTACTGTTGCATACAGTTATTAATAGAGGCTATTTTTGTCTCACTGCCATCTTATGGGAAATGCATATAATGTTTCAAGATTCAGTATATATTTATTAAATGTGTATTTATTTATTTTGAGAGAAAGTGTGACCAGGGGAGGGACAGAAAGAGAAGGAGAAAGAATCCCAAGCAGGCTCCTCACTGTTAGTACAGAGCCGGACCTGGGGTTCAATCCCAGGAACCATGAGATCAGGACCTGAGCCAAAATCAAGAGTCAGACGTTTAACCAAGTGAGCCACCCAGGTGCCTACGGTACATTTTTTTTAAAAATGCTCTTTAACATGTTAATGCATTCCCTTTTCTTCCTAGTTTACTAAAGTATATTATTTTGAATGAATGCTAAGTTATAGCAAATGTTTTTCTCACATATATTGAGATCATTATATAGTTTATCTCTTTTAGTCCATTAATGTGATGAATTACATTCACAGAATTTTTGTTATTAAACTATTATTGAATTTCGGGGGTAAACTCAACTTTTTATGCATTTAATATACATTATATGTATATATAATTTTTGTATTGTAGAATAATATAATATATATTAATAAGTTACATTTATATATTATTATATGTAATATGTAAGTGGGATTTATCCCAGAATTTACATATATATATGTATATATCCATACATGATCAAAAATGAGATTAGACTATCATTTACTTTGTCCAGTTTACATATCAGCTACACAAGCATCATAAAAAATGCAAAGGTTTTACCCTTTTTTATTTTCTTATAGTAATTTGTATAAGACAAGAGTAACATATTGTAAAATTTCCCTTAAATTTACGTTGCTTATAAAACTACCTGGCATATATTTGTGGGGGGGGGAGGGGTGTAGTTTCCTTATTTTTATTTTTTTTCCAGTGATTAGTATTTTTTACTTCTTGAGTCATTTTTGACAACTTTGTAGTTTCATAGAAAATTCTTTTTATCTAAGTTCTCATATTTATTAGCATAAATTACCACAGCATTCTCTCACTATTTGTAATTTTTAATTTTTTCAGTAGTTATGTGTCCATTTTTCTTCCTAATATTGTTCATTTGATATTTTTTCTTCTTTTTCCCCCTGATCAATTTTTTCAGAACTTAACTGGTAGTATTTTTATAGATCTGATACATTTTATTTTTCATCTTTTCAACCATTTATTTATTTTCTATTTTGTTAATTGCTGCTCTTATGTTGTATCCTTCCATGAACATTCATTTGAATTTACAGTATTGCTATGTTTCAAATTTATTTAATTGAAAGCTTTCAATGAATTTCTATTTCTGACACCATTGAAATCTCCCTGTTCTCTTGGTCTCTGGATCTGTGGTCCTCATTTTTGGTTTCCTACTGACTTAAATATAGATTGCACTATTTGAATGTCATTGCCTTAGAATACAAAACATTAAAAGTTCTTAGTGTAGGGGAGATCCCGAATTTCATAACAGGGAAGACTGAGACCTGTGTATTGGCTACGAGCTCATGGTTTGGATTACTGATTTGAAAATAGCAAGTAGTTGGTGGATACTACTCTTAGCTAGGAATATCTTTCCTGGCAATGGAAAAGATATGACATTGACAGCTAACAGGTGTGCCAGTAATAAGTTTCACTGATATGACCTGCCTCCAGTTGTAGAAAGAAGAAATAGTCATATGAAACAGTGAGTGACGTAAAATAATTTGATAAATTGTGTAGTTAGGCTTAAAGGGCTTATGACTGCCATGGAGAGAAAAGAGTTGAGGGCTTACATTTGTGGAAAGTATTCTAGGACAGTATGGACTTTCCCTGTGTTTTTGAATAATGGATAGTGCTTACAATATAAGATTGAAAAGGAATATTATTGCTATGGAGGTAAATAGTATGATTAAAACATAATATAAGGTATGGTCATAGGATAATGAAAAGATCAGCTTAACTAGAGTAGAAATTGGATATTTGGTCATGTGGGTAAAAAGTGTTGGTAGGTAATGGGGAGTTTCATTGTGTATGGTCTTGATTCACCGCTATCAGAAATTTGTTAAAAAGAAAAGAGTTTGAGGGCAAGGAGCTAACAAAAATGATGGTAATGGTGAGGACAATGACTATGTACTTTTGTTGAAACATATTATATGGCAAACACTGTTTCACGTACTTCTCATAAATGATTCAAATGAATACTTAGAAAAATCTTGAGGTGACTGTAATCTTCATCATCATCATCATCATCATCATCATCATCATCATCAGTAATGGTAGTCATTGTTATTGTTATATTTTAATGTAGGTACTGATAGAACTTATCTAACATGCCTAACCTCTTCCATCTAGTAGATGACAGAACTAGGACGTTTAGCAAACATGATTCCTAAGGAGTAATTATTAAAATTAGTCTGGGGGCACCTGGCTGGCTTAGTCAATTAAGTGTCCAGTTTCAGCTCAGGTCATGATCTTGCGGTCCATGGGTTTGAGCCCCGCATCGGGCTCTGTGCTGATAGCTGAGAGCCTGGAGCCTGCTTCGGATTCTGTGTCTCCCTCTCTCTCTGACAGTCCCCTGCTTGCACTCTGTCTCCCAATCTCTAAAAAATAAATAATTAAATAAAAATAAAATAATTAGTCTGATGTGGTCCATAGGATAGACTTGAGAGAGTAAGAAGTTTTCTGAGGATGTCCTGGGAGGCTGTGGAATAATTCATCTGTGCAGTGATAGAGGCTTGGCCTCAGGAAGTAGTAAATCAGAGAGGATTTAAAGCTTCCAAGCATGGGTCTGGAGCAACAGGGTATTAATTCTGCTTTCTTATGTTGAATTAACTTTCTTTCCCTTTTATGTCCTTCTTTTATGGCCTGTCCATCAGGCCAATGGGGACTTCTTAGCCAGAATTTCCTGTTAGAGGAGTACCCTATCTCAATGGAATGAACCCACCTTAATTCTACTGTTGTGCATAGTCGTTGACTGGGAGTAAACTAAGGAAAGTGCTACTTTCATGATGGCAAATGCACAGGAGCAATAGGAAGAAATCTGAGCAGTACATTTTCACTGCTGCCACCTCCATGTATAGCATTTGATAAAAAATATCACTATTTTTAACTCTGCTAGTGTTTTCTTCTTACTCAACCTAACCTAGCTTTGTGACTTTTAGTCTATGCACATGTTCTGTTATGCTAGTCAGTTTATGTCTTCTAATTTATCCCCAATCTTGGGCATACTGGTCAACTATTTCACTATGTCTCATTGAATTAGATGTCCCTTCATCCTCTTTTGGGAATATCTACTGATTCCAATGTATGAATAACTCTAAGAATTATCTTTCTTTTTCTAAGTTCCTGCTGTATCTAGTGCTTCTGAAGAGTATCATGTAACTATTTTGATTTGGGGTCAAAATAATGTAAACCAAATTGGTTAAGGTTACTGATTTTGGAGTTGGATATAAGTGGATTTCTAATCCTAGCTCCATTACTTACTACCTGTGTTAATTTGCACAAGTCACACAACCTTTCAAGCCTCAATTTTCTGATCTGACAAATAATATAGTGATATTTTCCTTACAGTATTGTAATATGGCATGTAGAAGATGTTTAATGAATGAAAAGTACATTATTAATAATTTCAGCTGGAACTATGCATTTTCTTCACATTTCCACATTTTTATTCTCTATTACCTTTTAACTAGAGTTACTTCAAACCTAGTTTCACTCTTTCCAATTCACATAATCTTTGGGCCACATCACCTACATTCCTGAGAAGTGATAAGCCATCAATTTTTCAGTATTTATTGACAACCTGTCTCCAGAACTATCCAGTCTCTGTCTCTACCAGAGACAGAAGGGAGATAAGGGAGAATCTTTTTCTTTGCATAAGATATTCAATAATTAAAAAAACATAAGCAAACCTCATGTCAACATGCTTACTGCTTTTTCCTTCTTCCTTCTGTTTCCATTGTTTTTCAATCTGGCTTTCACACCAAGTCTACTTAAATAGCTCTCTCTTAAATATGACATACTATGGCCTTCTCTTAGCTATTTTTTTTCCTTGAAATCTGAACCACTTATTCTTAAAACATGTCTTAAAACATGACACTACTTATACTTAATACTACTTCTGTTTTTTATCACAATGTATCATCCTTTGCTCTTAATTCCATTTCTTTACTGATTTTCTCAACAGTTATTTATGGGATGCCTGTTACAGACACTGAAGTGCAGATCGTTCGGACTCTGTAGAGAGAATCTAAGATTATGTTTTCACTTTCCTTCACTACCACCTCAGACTTTTCTCTGAGCAATCTCACCCACTACAAATGCTAATTTAGGTCCTCAATCATAATCTGCCACTGAATTTCATTGCTACGGTCACATTTGCCTTCTGTTCTTCTGGTTCCCTACCTGTTCCTCAAACACCCCATGTTCTAAACAGATGTTACAATATTCACCTAACGCTTTCTTTTAAATTCTACATATCTGCTAATATCATCTTATAGTCACTAGGCTTTAAGGTTTAAAGTGATCTTTGTGGGGCATCTGGGTGGTTCAGTTGGTTAACCGTCTGACTTTAGCTCAGGTCATGATCTTGTGGTTCTTGAGTTCGAGCCCCACATCGGGCTCTGTGCTGACAACTCGGAGCCTGCTTCAGATTCTGTGTTCTCCCTCTCTGCCTCTCCCCCACTCATGGTCTCTCTCTCTCTCTCTTTCTCTCTCTCATCTCTCAAAATTAAATAAAAAAATATTTAAAAAAATAAAAAGAAATAAGATGATCTTTGTTCTAGTCCTTACACCTATCTCTGGTTTATCTTCATTGCTACCATTATTTGCTTCTTCTGCCTCTAGATATTTGACTTCTTTTTTGGAATATCATAGCTAAGTCAGTTGACACTTGAACAATGTAGGAATTAGGGGCACTGACACCCCATGCAAAAACCCGCCTGTAACTTTGACTACCCCACAACTTAACTACTAATAGCCTACTGTTGACTGGAAACCTTACCAGTAAAATAAACAGTTGATTAGTACGTATTTTGTATGTTGTATGTATTATATTCTGTATTTTTACAATAAAGTTAGACAGAATAATATGTTATTAAAATCATAATGGAGATAAAATACGTTTATAGTACTCTACTGTATTTACTGAAAACAATCTTCATGTAAGTAGATCTGTACAGTTTAAGACCATGTTGTTCAAGGGTCAACTTTTAAAACCACCTTTCCAAAATCCTTCCTTATCTTTTAACAGAAATCCAATTCCTTAGCCTTGGTATTTGATATTCTCTAATGACTGCTTAAATGTTATAACCCATCAAAACTTCTGTTGCCTGGGTTTATGCCTTTGTTCCTCAGTAGCATCTTCCCTACTTGTGCTTCTCACTTTTACACCTACATGATCATGCAAAGCCATTCTTACCATACTATACTCTCTGTTTAACCTTGCTCCTGGAATCCCATCCATCCTTCAAGGTCCAACCCAGGCATCACTTTTTAAATTTTTTTAAATGTTTCTTTATTTTTGACAGAGAGAGAGACAGAACATGAGTGGAGGAGGGGCAGAGAGAGAGGAAGACACAGAATCCGAAGAAGGCTCCAGGCTCTGAGCCGTCAGCATAGAGCCCAATGCAGGGCTCGAACTCACAGACCATGAGGTCATGACTTGAGCCGAAGTCGGACATTCAACCGACTGAGCCACCCGGGCGCCCCCCAAGCATCACTTTTTAGATCCCCTTTGTCCTTCATCTCTCTAGATATTAGAATTTTTCCCTCCTCTGAAACAGAGTAAAATATTTTCTTTTGTCATTCATTGTATAATATATTGTATCTTCTCATCTCATTTAGGAGGCTTTAAGGTCCTTGAACATAGAGACTTGTGGCATTCCTATTTACATTCTGCAGGATACTGAGTACACTACCTTACTTAATAAAGCATATGTTAAAGGAATCCATTAGTTGAGAAGATCTCCCTCTCTTCCAAGGCGATTACTTATCACTAAAGTACACTGATAAAGTAATAAACTGTGTATCCTGGCTGAATGCAAAGTAATTGCTATGCTTTTGCTAATTTCTCTTTCTCTCTCATCCAGTTAAAATGTTAAGAGAACACCTTCTCTGAGCCAAGCACAGGGAACAGGGATACCAAATCATGAGGACACAGTCCTTTCTTTGGAGATGTTTAGTGTCTATTAGACTGATGTGCATACAGATGACTACAATGTGAAATGAAACACATTTTAGCTGAGAACTCATATGAAAAAAGTACTCTATATAGAAAAATTACTACCTAAGGAATGGGTTTATAAGCATGCTTTTTTTTTTTTAAATATTCTTTATAAAACGTTAAAAAAATTAGTTGCTTTCGTCCTTTTCTCTCTCTGGAACTTAGTATAGCAAATACAGGAATGGGTTTTCATAGGCAAGTCTCAAAATTATAAAAATCTTGCAGAAATAGTGTATTTACTCCCCATAAAGCTACTTAGGCTGTCTAACATCCATTTTGTTTGATTGGGTCTAGAATTTTGAATCACAGGTGAATGTAAGTTACAATATTTCAAATGGCGTTTACTTGGTGAAAACAATGTTTACAGACACCCCAAAAGGGGTTTGGTGTTTTCGTTTTTTTAGAAAAGGTTTGTGGTGAGTTATGCCTGCATTAAGAGGTGTGATCTTTGTTATAATCCATACCTAGTAGGTGCCCGGTATATGTTGGCTGAATGATAACAGTTGGAGATCCCATCTGTCTATGCAGTTTTCTATGATTTAGGGATTTTCAAAATTCAGCTTTGGAAAGAAAAGGCTAGTTAAATATAGAAGAGTGCATGCTACTCTGGAGATTTTTAAATGTTCAAGTGGGCAACACAGAGCATTTTCTAAAAGTTAACTAAATTACACAGTATAATAATAAAAGAAGTTCGGTGGTATTATATAACTTTTAAATATTGATTATATTTCTAGGTTTTATCTCCTGTTAGCACTCAACCCAGACAGGAAAACGGGTACATTCTTTATGATTAGAAAGAACTCTTTTGCCATTAGACCATGCTAAATTGATAGTTTTTATAGCCTGACAAGAGACCGAGTCATCATTACCTGGAGGGAAACACTTAAATCATCTGAGGATGGCTATTCTGTTCTGAAGGAGAGTTTGAGTTGACTGCTTGAGATTCTAACTCTCACTTCCCAGGTGGCAAGGGTTAGTTTTGCTGCGGAACTGACAGTTTCTACCCTCTGGGTGGGAAGATTAGATTGGGAAATGTATAGGAGGGGAGCTTGTCAAGGAAATTCAAGGAGCAGAGCTGATAAGTTCTAGAGGGAATTCTAACCTGGTCCTCTGATTGAATCATAAATGCTTATATTTTATGGACTTACACAAGTGTGGAGAAGATAAAGAGGAAAAAGCAGAAGAAAGAGCAAAGAGAAGAAGGTGTGGGAGGAAAATATATCAGAAGAGGCATAAAACTCTATGGCTTGTCCAGCTTATCATTTGTTGAGTTGTGAATAAAATACCAATTTTGAGAGCAATTTTGGTGATGACTGAAATTTTTTTTGAGACATTTCTTTAATGGTGATTCATGGAGCCTGAGTATCGGATTGCATTAAAATTTCAGACTCTAGGAAATAACTTTTAACAAACAATAGACATTCATTTTTATGTCTCTGGACTGGCTGCAACAGTTAAGTTCCAGGCAAGATAAAAATCCATGTGTGATTCTTATGTTTCTCTTATAAAAAAGAAACAACTAGTAAAGAAATGAATTGTCGGAGCGTGTGAATTTCTAATGGATATGAAGTGGGATATGTAGTCATAAAGGGATTTTTCCCCCTAAAACCAGCCTATTATTTATATTTATACTTTTGCTGCTTATAATCCATTGCTCCATAGTTAAAAAATTTGGTGCAGTTTGAAATATCTTCTTGAAGGCTTATTTATATTTCATATACAAATTTGTGTTTCTCCAGGCTTGATCATCATTTGGAATGTTTCATACTGGTTATATGTCTACCCTTTTGCACTGATAACATTATAGGTGAAATAGACTCTTAAACCAGTATTTTCTTCTATTATTCTAAATATTTATATTGATCACATGTTTTATGTGGACATATGGCTACATCCAGCCTCTAAACAAAGCATTCAGGAAATAAAAACAATTACCCCGGTATAATACAGGTAGCTGACACTCATATCACAGTTACTGTTCCTCAGACTCAGTTTGCCTTACATATATCAATTCACGTAAGCTTCAGAACAATTACATTAAATAAGGGCTATTATTGCCTACACGTTACAAGTGAGAAAAGTGAGAAAAGGAGAGGTTAAAAAATTTTCCTAAGTAAACGTGGCGAGAGTCAGAGACAGGATTTGAATCCAAGCAGTCTGAATACTTGGTACTCCCTACTCTCCACTTCTACAGCTCAACTTTTAGTTGAGCCAGGGGTAGATGCGTAGCTATGTTACTGCAAAGCTATATTTTAATACGATTATTTATTGATGTGGGTATCCCTCCCTTACTAGATTATGAGCTTGTAAGAACAAGAACTATGTTTTATTAACTTTGTCATATACAGTGCTCAATAAAATTTTTATTACTCCTGAATTACAGCTTATTATTGCCTTGAGATACTCTGTCCAGAAGACTGTACAAGAGAAGTCACTGGTTTTATAACCACAGAACTTTTAGATCTGCAAAACAAAATATTTAATTGTTATCTGTAAGTGGGGCACTGTATTCATGATTCTTTCGTTTGTTTTCTATTTCTAAGAGTATAATAGCATGAATGAAATAGACTTTTTGATTAATATAGGATAATTTTAGAGTCATTTTACTTGATTGACATTTTTTCTCTTCTTTTCTCTTTCTCTCTCTCTCCTTTTAATACTCTTTCCTACAGGGTGCTGCTCTAATTAGAATGCTGGCTAATTTTATGGGCCATTCTGTATTTCAGAGGGGTTTGCAAGTGAGTAAAATGCTTTCTATTTTGTCTTACATTTTCCTTGTCAATATATTTATTTTAAAGATATTTCACAGTTTGGGAAATTGCCAATACAAAATCGCCGAATTTGATGGAAAACTTGAAGATGAGTAAGGTGAACAATGTCCTTCCATATGACAAATCAAAGTGGTAGATAGGATTCTCACTGTATCAACTGGGAAAACTTGGAACTACTGTGCAATTTAGATCCGTTTAATATGCATTTTTAAGTTGAAATATTTTTCAAAGATATGAGATTCTAAATAATCGGTATAAGATTTTCTAAAAGCCTACTTCACTTTCCTTAAATTTGAAAGTTTATTTAAAGTGAAAATAAATTATGTTAGCATTACATGTATTTGAGAAAATCTTAATGCAATTTTTAAGATATTTGCCTTTTATGTTGTTGTTTTACTGTTGATATGCATAAAATGTTATTTGTTCCAAAACTGTTTAAATGTTTTTAAAATTAGAAGTACAATGTTTTAAATAAAGTAAAAAAAAAGAAGCAGTGTTATCATACTGCATTTAAAGTATGAAGTATGGAATCTAAGAGTGGATTCTTAAAAAAGAGGATTCTTGAACTCTTTAATGCAAACACAAATATAGAAAAATATAACTTTTATTCCATTGAATCTGTCGGAGTAAATCATGTTCCTAGCAGCTGTGATTGATGAATTATTTATGATGCATTCTGCTACTTAGAAGTGTCCTTTAAAGTAAATTGATGTTCACCTGAAATACAATTATGCTAAGACAGAGAGAGCAATCAATCTTATCTCTTCTTTGTAAAGCTTTTCATTTTGAAATTTAAATAAACTACATATGGGATTAGGTCATATTTTAGTATAATTTTATCTTTGCCCAAAATGAACGAAAAGGTAAAATGCAAAGCAAGAGTTAAATATGTTACGACAAAGCTACATATACTTAACACAACAAAGAAAAAAATATTTAAATTTGTTGAAGAATGATTTCCTTTAGAAAATATTCTTACAGATTTGTTTCAGCAGGGGTTGAAATTTACTTTAATCAGCTCTTTCCATTAGGGACACCTTCAGAATAGCTGAATTCTATTGAACCTATTTGCCGGGTGCTAGAGTCTCCATTCTGATCACATAGTTGGGAAAATCTTTTTTCTCAAGGAGTGCCCTCCATGAATATCAACTGTCTGGAGGAATGTCCTTCCTATCCCCAATCCTATGTTTTTTTCCCACTGAAGTTGTAGCCTGTGACAGTTCCAAAAAATATCTAAGCTTTCATTAGGGCAACACAAATTGAATTTGATTTCCTGGTAGCAAGTTGATGTGAAATCATTTTCTGTATAAAATTTTTATTGTTTTTCCTCGTCTGTGTGTATGGATTTGCTCAGCAGATTGAATAACTCTAGTTATATTATTTGGAAAGGATTATTTTTTTGTAAAATTTTTCTTTACCCTGTCGTATTTTTGATAGTATACAAAAGACATCAATTTTTAATAAACCCTTTTCTACTGACCCAGACTATTTAGTTTTTTCAGAAACAGAGGGTACCCTCTGACTCCTATTATATTAAACTTTTATTTGAAGCTTGTATTAATGTGTGCCTTTATGCTCTGATACTTGATTTGGTTAATTTTCAACTGAGGGGACTCTATGTTTGTCAACATTGCATTTCATTTACCTTGTGACATCTCATTGATCAGATGGATCTGTATCCTTCAGGACTTCGCTTGCAGCTTTATTTATACTCATCACTCAAACTGATTTAGTGTATCATCAGCAGTTTGGATTAGTTTACAGTAGATCCCTATGTCTAGGTGATAAATTATCATCTCTTGTGCGTGAAGATTTATGGGATACATTTTGGAAATGACCTCCTGAACAGACACTTCATGTCATGGTGCTGAGTGGTCATAGAGTTGATATTAATATATTTCCCATCCACAAGGCTCTGGGGAGTCTTGGTTGACATGTTATAGGAGCTAATCTGGACTTTCAATGCTTCCCTCTGCTTGGGAAATCTATTAATTGTTTTTACATTAACGATGGCTTTTCTATGATGACAAGTGAAGGTTTATATTGCAGACAGACCCAGAATTAGATTTACAGGTGTGGTCAATCCCAAATTGCAAATAGGATGCTTTTCATATATATTTTTCCCTCATTTCTTTTTTTCCTTCCTCCTCTTTTTCTTTCCTTTCCCCTCCTCCTTTTTTCCTTCAATTTATTTGTTTGTACCTTTCATGTTCCACATAGGAGCAATGTTATAATGGTGATTTCTTTTAAAATTTGTATTCTCTTACAATTTTTGTATCCTTATGACCCATCCTAAATGCTTTTGGGAACAAGGAAAATGTTTTTTACTAATACAACTGCAAATATATAAAATATAATACAGCTGACCCTTGAACAATACAGGGGTTAGGAGCACTCACCACCCCCCCTTGACACACACAGAGTCCAAAATCCACATACAACTTTTGACTCTCAAAAACTTAACTACTAGTGGCTTACTGTTGACTGAAGACTTACCGATAATATAAACGGTAAATTGATACACTGTTGTATGTTATATATATTATTTATTGTATTCTTACAATAAAGTAAGCTAGATAAAAAATGTTATTAAGAAGATCTAAGGATGAGAAAATATATTCATAATACTGTACTATAAAGAATCCACATATAAGTGGACTTGTGCTCTTCAAACCCATGTTGGGTTTGAAAACCCTTGAGGGTCAACTGTATATATTATATAATATACACAATATAAAATGTTAAATCTAATATAAATTAAGATATAATAAATACAGATATAATATAATTTATAAATATAATATTTATAGATTAAATATAATAAAAGTAATATAGAAAGGTAGTAGGTTTCTGGAAAGTTTCTAGATCAGTTCAGATGTTCATATTTAACTTGCAAAGTATCTGAATATCAATTCAACTATATTCATCTACCTTTCATATTGTGTTCTTATATTTTTGTTTTTTTAGTTTAAAAAGTTTGAGAATTTGAGTTTATTATTTTGAGAGAAAGAGAGAGAGAGACAGAGGCAGAGATACAGGGAGACAGAATCTCAAGCAGGCTCCGTGCTGTCAGCATGGAGCCCGATGTGGGGCTCAATCTCACCAACTCCAAGATCACGCCCTGAGCCAAAATCCAAGAATTGGATGCTCAACCAACTGAACCACCCAGGCACCCCTAGGAAATATTTTCTCAATTTCAGTACACATATATATTCCTCAGTAGAAAGGGACTCTAGAGACTTTTTGAGAAGTTTTGTTTCTAACAATCATATAATTCATTTGATCAGCTATTAGGAAGTCTAATAAATAGTTTATACAGAATAATCACGACTTTCTTTGGTTTGGTCATCTTGATTTTTTTTGTCTAATTCCCTTATTTCTTGAATTTTATTTGATGCTTAAATGGTTCAGTTTAGTACAATTTTAAAATAAATTGCCTCAAAACTTCTTTTTGTAAATAGTATAAAAAATTAGTTCTGGCTACCATTAATATGTCAGCTTCTGTTTTGATGTTTAAATTGAAAGTGAAATGTGGAGAAAACCAAGCATGAACCCTTGTTGGATTATGTATGCTCTCATAAATAATATATTTTTAAAACATAGAAATGTTTATGTTTTTTCAGACTCCACATATCTACTGTTTTACATAATCAATTTCGCAAAATAATAGCTGGTGTATTTTGGAAGCATGAGGCAATGGAAATGATTATCATTTCTGTTTTTAATCAATGGTGGGGCTTTCTACAAGTCACTAAATCTTTCCTGGATTTGTAAAATGCAAGAGTTGTACTAAATACTCTCTGAGATTTTTTTCGTCTTTCAGAATGTCCAAATGTAAGATTTATTTAATGCATTTTGCTAGTTAGACAATTTGGGTTTGATACTTTAATTTGGGACATCTATTTTAATTTGATGGGAAAATTTGTAAACTAGATATACAAAAGTGAGTGATTCCCTGTTCTTGAATCTTTAGTTATTATCTGAATATTAAGACTATATGGCCTTCAACATACATAGTACTGTAGCTATAGTTAAATCAGACCAGCATTTGCTATGACAGAGAATTTTTGCTGGTGATGTTTCTTTTTGCCCACTACTAAGAAACTGCTTATATTTCTCTTGCTTTTTTGTTATTTTTCATATTATGTTACATTTTCATATTTTGCTCTGGATACATTACATGTGCATACAGTTGTGTCAGATGAGATTTTCTAAGGACTATTTGAAATTTCATGGCGATTTTTAGTGTATATGCTATCTTTTCTAAAGTCAGAATTTTAAAAAAAATTATTTATTTATTTTGAGAGAGAGCGAGTACACCCAAGTGTGAGTGGGGGTGGGGGGGGGGAGAGAGAGAGAGAGAGAGAGAGAGAGAGAGAGAGAGAGAATCCCAAGCAGTCCCTGCACTGTCAGCACAGAGCCTGATGTGGGGCTTGAACTCAGAAACCATGAGGTCATGATCTGAGCCAAAATCAAGAGTTGGACGCTTAACTGACTGAGCCACCCAGGTGCCCCTAAAGTCAGAATTTCTGCTTGTATTCCTGAAATTGGCTGGAATCAACTGTACCTGTGGGTCTGATGGCATTGAAGTGAATTGGAGGTTTGTCTTAAGGAGAATCGGCATCCCCCTTGATGAGTGTTATTATAAGGGAATCAAACTAGTGGTAACTAACTTTTTCAGAGGCTAGAAGAACTGCTTTTGATGTCAAGGAAGGTTCAGTGGAATTTAGACTTTCAAGGTCCCCATTCCAATTCTTTCCTGTCTAGTCAGAAATAGACTTTGATCCCAAAGACTTTGTAATTCTGTATTCTCTAATAATGTTCTATTGAAGCAATATTTGTTTTCCCAAAGTATGTTCTTCAATTTAGACAATTGTATATAATTATTTAAGAAAATTTGACCATGAAAACATAGATTACCATCCAATACAGATGGAAATTTCCCATCTATGAGGGTCTTTTCCTGGAATATACCACTCTTGATGACTAATATAGTAGCAACACCGTACTGTTCTAGGTATTTCAAGCAGAAAAGGATTTAGCCCAGGGTATACGAATTTTCCAAAACTGTTGGAAGGATTAGAGGACTAAAGGTCAGGAAAGCCCACTGCTATACTTCAGAAAATCAAGATATTTGGGTATCACAAAGAATTTATACCCATACACTAAGAGTAGTTCTAATTAGATTTTTGGAAGGAGCAAAATTAGATGGGTTTGTTCAACCCACCATCTTTATCCAAAAGTGCTTTAAAGGACTTTCTTCATCTGGTTTTGGTGACACTGTATTCTCCTGAGTGCAGTCATAGCTCATTCCATGTTCAACCCCTAATACTTTTTAAGCATTGCTGAATCATTCGTCAGTTTTTACATCTTTCATTTCCTGGGGGTATTATTGTTTGAGTGCATATTTGTTAATTTTCACCCACATGTAGCAATGCTTATGCATATGATCAGTAAATTAGGAATTACTTATTTTATTTATTTTTTTTATAACTTAAGTTCCTATAGATCACATCCTCATTCTACATGAGTATTATAGACTTATTTCTGAAGTAATTCAGGTAATGATTCTTTTAGATAGAATTTTTTTACATGATGCTGACATTTATTATATAATTTTTGCTTGTTTTAATATCCTAGTTACAATTTTCTCTTTTTCTATGATTTTTCTGGAAATAAAATAATAAGGCTATAATTATGGAATCCTCAGATAACATTGATTGTCTCAGTAGCTATTAAAAAATAATTAGTACATAGTACTATTGCTTTTTCTTTTTAAACAAAAACAGTATTGTTTTAATGATTTAAACCTCACGATCCCATCCTTCATGTTATTATGAGTCAATACCAGGGAACTCAAATTATGAAGAAACATCATTAAGCTTGATATAAACTCAAACCCTGAAATCCATGTCAGAAAATACGTTACCTTCTTGCTCAACCAATGAAGGTAATTCAATATCATCTAAAATATGGTTGAATAAGAAAGATTTCTCTTGATTAGTATTTAACTGCTCTTTTCCATAAGGTAACCCAGAACAAGATGTTTGGCTCCAATTATCAGGGTAGAAATTGCTTATGCAAATCAATGTAAGGCAATGAGGTGTGGATAAAAAGCAAAAGGGAAATATCATTATTATTGGTTTGTGCTCATAAAACTCTGACAGCCTGAAGGTAATGACAGGCACAAAGCCAGAGGGATTGTTAGTAGCAACAACATACTCAATAACTTGTGTTCCAGTGAGAAGTTATATGTTAACATGTGTACACAGGATTTTTATTCGAAAACTTCCGGCTTGCATTTGTGAGAGAGCGTCTGCTCCCTTGCATGTAGATTTTTCAGAAAAATGAAAAGTCATAAAATAATAGAGGAAGAGAGACAGTGTGTCGAAGATAATTTCCTTTCTGAAGAGACAGTATTGTGTTTTCATCCAGATGGTAGCTGAATCATGCTTAATGTAAAATGAATAACCACAGACAGTTTTTGCTCAGATTTCTCTATGTTTCACTTAAATCACTGTGTAGTTTTAGAATTACTATAGATAGAAAGGTTAACACTTCATGATAATTTGTTGTGATCACTCAATACCATACGATAATGATGTTATCATTGCTGGTGGTTTTAATCATTGGATTTGACCCAATTATCATTTAATTTATTAAAGACCTAACTACAAAGCTAAAATTAATGAGAATGTTAGATAGAAAAAAATTAATTATAAGGAAATATTCCATGGATTTGAGAATCAAGAATACTATCTCCAATAAAAAACAAATAGTTTAAACATCAAGTAGCAATAGTTATTCATATTTCTCAGTCAGTACGAAATAATCTCTATTCATCTGTTTCAATTAATTTATGTACAGCTACTGATTGAATCCTTGTCATTTTGCCTCTGAGTTAAATGTTGTTAACTGACCACTGTAACCATCTAGCATGAACTAAAAAGCCTTTATTATTAACGACATATACCTCTGTTTGGTCATCCTGCAGGCATTTACGAAGCTCAACAGGAAGTTTTAGAAAGTTATATTCATTGGTTTTCTCTTGCCTGTTATTTAAGGGCTTAAGATATTTTATATATTTTAGCTAAGAAGAGTTGGTTTTATAAAGTGATATTTAAGATAACTTTATTTATGGGACACCTGGGTGGCCCAGTTGGCTAAACATCAACGTCAGCTCAGGTCACGATCTTATAGTTTGGGAGTTGGAGCCCTGTGTCAGGCTCTGTGATGACAGCTGAGATCCTGGAGCCTGCTTTGTATTCTGTGCCTCCTTCTCTCTCTGCCCCTTCCCTGCTTGTGCTCTCTCTCTCTCTCAGAAATAAACATAAAAAATTAAGATAACTTTATTTAAAATGTATCTGTGAAACTATTAGACACATTTTGTTGATGAGTATGTATATTCATATGCTGTTATGTATGTAAATGCACACCAGTCTTTAATATACACACCCGTGGGTACATCTATGTGCAAAATGCCTCTCAGTCCTTGAAGACTCTACATTTGATCAGATTGCTAGTTCAGGATACAATAAACTTACCTTAGAGGCATTTTTTTTTCCTCTAACATATTTAACTCTTGCATGAGCAGTTTCCTTTCTTTTCCTTCAATCATTTCTTTTTCTTTTATGGGCCCTTTTCAGAACCTTCACGTAATAGCCTAGAACTACATATTTGGCAATGTAGTCAATGTTGTTGTGAAAAGAACCCTCCTAAATTTGGAAGATGGTTTTTCTTATTACTCATATTTTTATAATTGCTTGGTGATGCTACTACATAGTTTAATACTAGGCGTACCATAATATTTTAATATATTTAGCTTTTTCCTTGTTTGGGACCATCTAGATCACTTTCCAGTTTTTGTTAAACAGCACCATAATGGTCTTTAAATTATAGATCTTCCTATTATATTTTGGTTGTCTCTTCATATCAATTTCTGGAATCATGTTATCAATTTTTCTTCTAAAATGTTAAGCTAATATGGAGGAGTAGGCATAAAGTCTGAAAGTTCTCTTTTTATAATACACTAAGCAAACAGCATTGGATCCTATTTTCAAAATAATTGTCTTACTAATTTACTAAGTAAAAGATTACCCAATTGCTATTTCAGTGTATATATTTTTATCACAAATGATGTTGAAAACTTCATATATTCTCTTGCATTTCATTCTTTGGTGACATAATCATCCATGTGTTTTACCCATTTGAAGATTGAAGTTTTACTCTTATTTCCATAATTTTGTATAAATGGTTGTAAAGTAAAAATAATGAACCATAACATATTTACTACACATTCATTTTCCCCATGATATCTAAATATTTTAATGTTACTGTGGAAAAGCACATGTTATAAATTAGTGGCTTAGGAGGAGTGCCAAAGGTCTCCCCTAAGTTACATATTTGGAAAATGAGTTATAAAAGGTTCAAATGCATTAAAAACATTTGATCTACCTCTTGTTTCT
The DNA here is from genome assembly GCF_018350175.1 of Felis catus. NCBI lineage: Eukaryota > Metazoa > Chordata > Mammalia > Carnivora > Felidae > Felis > Felis catus. The sequence goes on from NC_058374.1 coordinate 96,945,147, forward strand.
GTCTGTGGAAGAGAGGGCTGTGTGCTAATATAGCACGCAAAGAAATGGTGAATTCATTTGTCATACCGAATCTCATTTCCTTTTGCAATCAGTCTCTTATATTCACCTATTCTCTTCTGCTCAAGGTCTCTCCCAGCGATTATTTTACAGATCATTTTTTACCCTTAAGGGAAATAGCTCATTATAGTGTTAAAATCTTTTCTTAATGCTTTGTGCTAATAAACCAAAGTTGTGATTTCACTTCCTGCACCAGCTGTGCTTAGTTTTTATATCCACTGTACATGTTGCTCCCCCATCAGGCATGTCCAGTTATCCTTTTATTCCACACCGACTTATTATATACCCACTCTATGTCAGATGCCACGATAAATACCAAGAATTCAGAGCATGCTGTATACAGCAGATATGGCCCTGATCTCATGAATCATATATAACAGAGTAAGATTGACCCTACGCAGGAAAAAAAAGCAAATACATAGATATTTACTAAATGTGAGAAATGCTGGGAAGGAAAAAATAGAACACTGTGAGAGAACATATGGGCAGATGGGTCAGGCAATTTTAGATTTGGTGTTCAGGAACTCTTTCTCCAGAAGAAGGAATGTATACTGAGGTCTGAAGGTGAGAAAAGGCTGGGGAGGACGGAGATCATTTTGGAAATATGGAAGGGCCTGCAAGGGGCTGGAGCAGAGAACTAAGTTCAAGGAAAAGAAAGAAACTGGTGTGTCCGAGCAGAGTTAGTAAGGACGAGAGAGAAGGTAGGAGAGGAGGGCAGGAACTAATCATAGAGTGCCAAAGGAGACTGTGCTGAGGAGGTTGGATTTTATTCTGAGTGGAGCGGGATGCTACGGATCGGATCAGTTTTAAGCTGGAATGTGATGTGGTTCCATTTGTATTTAAAAGGCGAAAGATTTATGTGATTTGAAGAGAAACCAGAACATTCCATTTGTATTTAAAGCAGTTATCTGGAAACTCGTAATAACACACTGGGCTTGGGGCAATCTGCATACCAAGAGAGGAATCAGGTAATAAAATTAGGAAGATATTTGAATATTCAGGTGAGAGATAATGGCAAGTTAAATAGCCAGTAGATACACAGAGACATGGATGGATTCAAAATGTTTTTTTAAATGTTTATTTAATTATTTGAGAGAGAGGAGAGAGAGAGAGAGAGAGAGAGAGAGAGAGAGAGAAAGAGAGAGAGAAAGAGAGAAAGAGAGAGAGAGAGAAAGAGAGAGAGAGCGCGCCAGCAGGGAGGGGGAAAGAGAATACCAAGCAGGCTCCATGCTGTCAGTGCAGAGCCTGATGTGGGGCTTAATCTCACAAACCAGGAGATCATGACCTGAGCTGAAATCAAAAGTCAAACACTTAACTGACTGAGCCACCCAAGCACCTCCCAAAGTGTTTTTTTGAAGGTAGAATAAGTGGACCAAGGGATAGATTGGATGAAAGATGTGTATGAGAGGTGAGGAAGAAGAGGTACCTAAGTATTATCCTAATCTTTGTGGGTTTAAGGCCTGGGAACAAGCCCTGTGGAGCTGTAACCCTTGGAGGTTGAGAGTCTCTACCAGGGTAGAGACTGATATGGAGCAGCCGGAGAGGCAGGCAGAATACCAAGGGTGTGGTGTCCCCCAAGTCAAGCAAAAAGCTTATTTCAAGATTCAGAAAATGATCAATGAGGTTAAATGCAGCTGAGAGGTGGAGTAAAGACTGGAAAGTATTTCTTTTGGCAGCTTGCAGATTTATTGATATCCGTGGCATGGATTAAAGAGTGAAGGAGAAATGTCCGAGTAGAAACATGTGTATGTAGCATAAAATTTAAAGAAACTTGCCAAGGAAGGAGATCAGAAAATTAGGGTAGGTAGTTAAAGGGGGATAAGGCTAAGGAAAGTTTTTGTTTTGTTTTAAAGATGGGGGACTGTTGTACTAGTTGGGCTGGTAGAGAAGGAGTCAGGATGAGAAGAGCATGATAAATGTTAGAGAAGTAGGAGATAACTGGGACATGAGTCCCTAAGACGGTAAAAGAACTCATGTCTGATAGGAGATATACTTCCAGTAAATTTGGGAATTTGGAAATTCTGATGAATTTGATTTTTTCCGTGTTTTTTTCAGCAAGGTCAGTAGCTGAAAGTGGGGTAATAGTGGGCCAGAGAGAGGTTTGAAGATTAAGGATTAGGAAGGGAAGGACAGCATGGCTGTTGTATTGAGTGCCTATTTGAGTTAGGGAATTATGAATTTATAATAACACTAAACTGATTGCCTTATTTTCTCCCATGATGCTTAGCAGCATGATGCAGACCTGGAGAAGGCAAATACTTGGATTCATCCAGGATTGGGGTTTCACCACCTAGTGTCCTTGAAGGACAAAGCTGCAAAGGAGATGAGGCTATTTGCTATGAAATGATTAAGATGAGCTATGAAATATAAGCTGGATAATTGGGGAAACAAAAACAGAATCTGATAGACAAATACCTGCCATTGACAAAGAGTCTTAACAAGTATATATGATTTGAACACTGAATAAAAGAAATCCCCATGCTTTGGAACATATGGGAAATGTAATTTGTCCTTGTTGAATTCTCCTAATGTCATGCCCATTAATATGGGGATATCCCAGGGAACTTTTTGAGTCCAGAGCATATGATGAAGAGCCCTGTTTTCCTCTACACTGATATACTGTCATACTGGTTTCCTGGAGTGGGTTGATCAGTAAATGGGAAAGAAGTGAGATAGCATTTGTTGCTTGAATGTTTGGTATATATCTTGTTGAAGCTTTGTCTTTGTGGTCACCTAAATGTTAGTGTTTTTGCTGTTTTAGTGCCAACGTAGGTATGGCTATTTTGTGCTGAGGGGCACTAATGAGTGCTTCTATTTCATGAGCCACCCCAAGTCACAAGCAACCAGTGGCTTGTCACCTGAGCAGAGCTCAGTGAAAAATAGGGCACTAGACTGCACAACTCAGGAGCCCTCCAGGTCTCTTTCTTTTTCCAGACCTGGGAGGAGAAAGGTTTCTAAGCTTTCCTCAAACCTAAAAAACTGTGGCCTTAATTTTTTTCTTGTACTTTTACTTTTTAGTATATGTGCTGCCAAAGCGAGCATGCACTTTTACTTTAAAAAAAATCCCTTAGGGCAGCTGGATGGCTCAGTTGGTTAAACATCTGACATTTGATTTTGGCTCAGGTCATGACCTCACGGTTTTGTGGGTTTGAGCCCCGCATCGGACTCTGCGCTGGTGGTGTGGAGCCTGCTTGGGATTCTCTCTCTCTCTCTCTCTCTCTCTCTCTCTCTCTCTCTCTCTCTCTCTCTCCCCCTCCCCTGCTAACCCTTTCTCTTTCTCAAAATAAATAAATAAACTTAAAAAAAAAATCCCTTTAAGCACTACCTTCCTTCCAGGTTGTCCATATAATTTCCCTCCCTTGAGTCACTAGGACATTTTGACTTCTGGAGGTGAGGCTGAAGATGTTGACTCTAGGTACCCCCCTCCACCCCTTGAGCTTGGTCTTAAAATAGCTAACATTTCTTGGGTTCTTATGTGGCAGGCATTTTTTCTAAGAGCTTTACTTGTTTTATGTCATTTTCTGTGCACAGTCTTCTCAAGTATTATATTATCTACACTTTCCAGTCGAAGAAATTAAAGTTTAGAGAAAATAGATACCTTACTCAAGATCACATGACTGATAAGGATCAGCCTGAATTCCTATTTAGTTTTCTAAATACACACACACTTCTTTATCAATTGAGTTGCATTTTTTTTTTCTCAACTAGTCACCAGCACTAGGTCTGACTGAGTAAAGGAGTGGAAGTGAGGAACTCCATGTACGAACCCTATAGTCCGTGAGCATCTTGATTTACAAAAGGCAGTGTATTTTTACCAGTAAGAATATAGTTTATCTATTTTGTGAGCTTGTTGTGGTCAAAGTCCTTTACCAGGGCATTCAGGAAAAGCAATTCGCAAACTTCAGTTTTACCAATAGATTCATTTTGTGTCTCAATAATATTTCAAGCTAGCAGCAGAAGTGAGAGGTGGGGATATTTTTCAGTACCCCAGCACACCCCTATAGACTTACATTCACACTATTTCACTAACAGGTGTAGGACCCTGTCAGCTTGTTCCGGAATGTACAAAGCCAGCAATGGCAATATTACACCTCTGGTGATGCTCTTGCATGTTGAGGCATTGATGGCATGATATGTAATTACTAAATAAGAGATCTGTGAAAAGAAAACTGAGGTGAGAATATGCCATAGTCTATAATTGAAGACAAACAAACAAGTCTTTTATGTGTTAGCAAGTTGTTTTGATTTAAAATTTTCTGATTTTCTGGTACATTCTGCAACTCTTTAAAAAAGTATACTGCTTTTACATAATTATACAGATTATTATTATATTATTATATTATATTATATTACATATTACATATTATATTATATTATATTATATCATATATGGATTTTTAAAATAATGTAAATTGCCTTTTTGCTCCTAGAAAAATATCTGAATACTCCTATATCTAAGTAAGTAACTTCTAAAAAGTAAATCTAGGTGAAATACACATTAAACAAATCAAAATCAAAATGGCATGTAAACAGTGATATAAGTTATTTTCAGGCATTTTGTTCTACCTGTTCAAATAACTTTCTTTCCTAAATACCTCTTGTTTTTTACTGTGTCTGGTGGCCAGATACTCCTGTACAAACTTGAAAAGTTTGTGGTGGTTCCTTTTTTCCTGGGTTTCCTTCTTAGAAACTTGTTATAATTTAATAATAAAGGTTTAATAATTATTCATATCTTTTCATCCTTGGTTCTTATCTACTAGAATAAAATGTAAACATTCTTTTATTTTGCATATAATGCTTTTCCAGTGCTTTGCTACTCATTTTTACTTAATATCACAATCTCTAGCCAGTTTTCAGTTATGAACCAAAATAATATTTTGATCTGTAGTCTAGCTTTCTTGTGTGTTAGTTGGTCATCTGTCCCTGGTTTGGTGTCTTTGCTACTGTTTCTCAAGGTCAGGGAATGTAGAAACATCCTCTGAAGTGCATGGCCCAGGCTTGAAATGGGTTTTATCCAATCCTTGTATGACATTGCTATGATCTGGCAGCTTTTAATCTCCTTCCTTCCTTCCTTCCTTCCTTCCTTCCTTCCTTCCTTCCTTCCTTCCTTCCTTTCTTTCTTTCTTTCTTTCTTTCTTTCTTTCTTTCTTTCTTCTTATGTTTATTTATTTTTGAGAGAGAGAGACAGAGATGGAGACAGAGACAGAGAGACAGAGCACAGTTGGAGGAGGGGCAGAGAGAGAGGGAGATACAGAATCTGAAGCAGGCTCCAGGCTCTGCGCTGTCAGCACAGAAAATGACACGGGGCTCGAACTCACGAGCTATGAGATCATGACCAGAGCTGAAGTCAGACGCTTAACCGACTAAGCCACCCAGGCGCCCCTAATCTGCTTTCTTATTGCCCATGGCTCCCTTTGAAATCACCCTACTCTAATAATGCACAGACTTACAAATATTTAATTTTTGAGGTTTAAGTTTTCAGGTTAAAAGCTCCTACTCTAGAAGCTTTAAGACGATGGTTTAGCTTAGTTTTATTTTTTGTTGTTGTTACTCCTTTGTGAACTTTTGTCTGTGGAACTTGTATACTTTTTCTCCAATCTTTTCATCTGCCTCTTTTTTTTCTTTTTTAACCTAAGTATCTACCTCCTTCCCTTCATACCTACTGTTTATAACACAGTGAAAGCCTAGAAGATTTATTCAATAAAACCAGGTGTTCTTTGCTTTCCATTTTGCCTAAGTTGTATGAGAGAGTTCCTACTTTTCTTTCTGAGGTTGCCAGGAAAATTTAAGATATTTGGATTTGTTTTGATTGTATCCCCCATTAGTGTTGTATCAGTCAGGGTTTGGGGTTTCAAGCCACAGAGACAAACTCTGGCTAAGTTAGGCAAAAAGGAATTTATTGGAAGGGTGTGGGGTAGCCCTTGGAATCATTGGGAAGGCTGGAGCGTCAGGCTTACAAAATGTGTGGTAGGAACTAAAGGGGACTCAAATTAAGAAACCTCGCCAAGGTCCTGCCAGGGGAATGGCTGGTTCAGCTGCTACCATTAGCATGGCTGCCTCTGGACCCTCAGTGTCACCATCCCAGGGGATCATCTTTCAACTGTTCCTGCTTCTTTGCATTGGTCCTGCAGGATTCACAGTCCTGGGATGAAGTTATCTACTTGCCTGAGGCCAGGGCACACGTGCATCCTTTAGCTGCCAGGGAGCATGGGGAAGGGAGTATTTACTATTTTGTCCCTTCCACTGCCAGTAGGAGGTGGAGCCCTCACCTTCCTGCAGGATTCCATGGTGAGTTATTGCCCCTATATAAACGTGGTGTTTAAATGCTGGAAAGCCCAAAGAATGACAAATGCCCACTACAAATTTTTGAGGTACAATTATTCTTAATAGAAAGGAACAGTATTTCAAACTCTTGCTTCAACCCTCTTGTCACATAGTCAGAAAAATCAATGCCTGAATTTACCTGGCATTTCCCAGACTAGTCTTACAAGTACAAGGGCTCCTACTTCCCAGTGTCACTGAGGCCCAGACTTGCCTCTCTTATCTCATTGGAGAAAACACAGGACTGGGTCCTGCCTTGTGCAGGCCCAGAGCAATACCCCCTAAAGCTGCATTAACACATTTCCACTAGAGCACAGAATGTGATTCTGACAAATGGGAATCACAGAGAGTTTGATGCAGGAATGGAGAGGAAGCTTTCATTATTATTTTTATTTCTTTTATTTTTTAAGGTTTTGTTTATTTTGAGAGAGAGAGAGAGAGAGAGCTGGGGAGGGAGGGAGGAAGAGAGAGAGAGAGAGAGAGAGAGAGAGACAGAGAGAGAGAATATCCCAAGCAGGGATTCGACGTGGGGCTCAAACTCACAAATCGTGAGATCGTGACCTGAGCTGAAATGAAGTCAGATGCTTAAGCGACTGAGCCAGTCAGGCATCCCAAGAAGTTTTCCTGATTCTTAAAAAGAGATTCTCAGGAAGAAATTCTGTTTCCTCTGTGCAATGTCATGTCTGAATGTGATGGTTGGGATTACTTGTACAATCTAACCGCAAAATTGAGGATGAAGGCAAAACACAGGTAAAGGTGGGGCCAAACAATTTCTGGAGGAAAAGAGCTGCGGCTGTGGTACCTTCTCTGATAATAGGAAAGAATAAATCTTGTCATTAAAAAGGTCATTCTAGGGTGGATTTTTTTTTTGTAATTTGCAGCTAAACATATATAAACCGGTCCATATATCTTTGGTTTTTAATAAACTGTCTTTCTGTGTGCTGAGGAATAAATCCTTTGTGCAGTTTGTCCTCTGTTTCCATGTGCTAAAGGGCTCATTACTAGGAGTGCACAATTATTCCATGTAAACATATTAAAAGATAATAGTGATTTCCTTCCTCAGCTCACCTTTTCCTTTTCTCCCTATTTACTTATTAGTCCCGTTGGCTTTTGTGCATGGCAGATTGTGGATCATGTCACTTGTTAGCAAAAAAAGTAAAATAAAGATGGTCTCATACCCAATAGTTCAGTCTTTTGATGACATCATATGCAATTGCATCTATCAATGCGAGTTATATATCTGACAAATATGCACTGAAATAATAACTTATGTTCTATGTTAGTGTTTAAATATGACATTTTGGAGGAACCTGATGGATATAAGAAATGTCTCTTTACAGTACTGTCAGTTGTTCACAGGGAGGCATATTGAATAAGGAAAGTCAGGAACCACACAAATATAGTCAGCATTTGCTGGGTCCCCAACTGGGCACATAGATGCTGGCTAAGCAGTGATAGACAGGAATAACAGGGGCCTTACTCTCATGGAGTTTACAGAGTACATGAGCAGTCAAACTAATGAACAAGCAATTAGAACACAGTGTGATAGATGTTCTTATATGGTACAACGGGTGAGAATGTAAGAGGGGTACTTAACTCAGAATTAGGAAGGGGTGGGAATGGGCAAGAAAGGATTCCTGAGAAAAATGGATCAAGCCTGAGTCCCAGAGATTGAGCTGACTTGACGTAGGCGAAAGAGAAAGCATACATAGCGAAGGGCTTGTGCAATGACCTAGAAAAGGGAGAGAGTATGAATAGGCATCTGCAGAAAGCAGGAAGTAGCTAAGTAAGTCGAGGCAGAGAGCAACAAAGTAACAGGTGGGATTTCAGAAGTACAGAGAGACCAGACCACGAGGGACATTTTTAAGTCCCGTTAGGGTGTTTGGACTATATTCTGAATGTAGCAGGGTTCCATGTATGCATTGGGTGAAAGCTATTCTGGTTGCATGGCAGAGATGTGACATGAAGGGAACAGAGCAGGAACGGTGGCAGTGCTAGTCATCCAGAGAGGCTGTCAAATAGGAGGAAGGAAGGGGGAACCTTGAGGGAATAGTGGGGACGTGGATCATCACTTGAATGTGGTGGAAAGGGAGAGAGAGGCATCCAAGAAGATTACTTGGTTGAGGTGGATAGAAGGGTCGTCACTGGAGAAGGGCTGCCAAAAGGAGCTGATATGGGGGAGGACAGTGAGTTCAGCTTTGAGAAGCTCTTAGTCATCTGTGGAGCATCTAGCAGATATTGGGTTGGGTCAGCAGTTGTGTGCACAGGTATGGGGTTTGGACATGGGCTGGAGTCTCTGAGTTCCACTGTTCTGATTTATTAGATGATGAAGATGATATTTACCCCATAAATGTCATGGGATTGAATGAGATAAAATATAAAGCAATTCACACAGCACTATAAAAAGGAGGCAGATATTATTGTTTTCATTGCTCTGTTCTTTGGTTATTACCGTCAGTGATGCTTTTCCTTCAGTTACTCTGTTTCCAGCCAGTAGGCTGAAATGATTACAAAGATTATGGCAGCTTATTTCTACCGAATACTTAACTGTATTCTAGATACTCTTTTCTAATTCTGTACAGATATTAAAACATTTATTCCTAGAATAACCCTATGAAACAAGGACTTTTATTATCCCCATTTTATAGGTGTGAAGATAGGCATAGAGAAGTTAAGCAACTTGCCAAATCATGTAGCTAGGGAGTGTTGGGGTGTGGACTTGAACAAAGATAGTCAGACTTCCATTCTTGCACTTTATGTGTCAGAATATACTTTTGCTAAATGGGCTTTTAACTTTTAATCAGTTTTGTCCCCTAAGCATATTCTAGCAGTTATCTTTGTTCTTTTCAACAACTCAACTATTTCTGAGAACCCTCAATTCCTTTCACAGTTAATATTAAAACCCTTTCCTACTTTGTATCATAATGTCAAGCCTGTTGCAGATTGACTTTCATACACATACCTATAAACATCAATTTCCATTTCATATTTGTAACTCCAGCCATCTTCATATTCATCAACTTGTAGATTTGAAAGGAACTTAAAATCTTCTTATTTAATTGCATACCAAATGTTTGAATTCATCTTGTCAGGTAGTTTTTGTACCAAGACTCCTACAGTTTCAGTCACAGAAACTGTCTTCCCCAAATCACATCTGAGTATCTGCCATTGTATTCAGTAACCTTTTCTCCACCACTGTTTCCCCAGCACATGAAAGCTACCAGCACTTGAGAAGTACACCTTATGTTTTGTGGAATGAATTGATAAAGAAATGATTGATCATCAAAAAAAAAAAAACCAAGAACAAAACAAAAACAACAACCACATTTATGATTCTGTAATTTTCTTTGTAATTTGACAAGGACAAAACAAAATTTCCTTAATTTAAAATATGACTATTTTCATGCAAGAGGAAGGTTAAAACAACTAAGGAAAACACTTGGGGTTTTCTATTTTTTTGGAAAAAAGAGTTGACATATGTAGAATTCCAGTAACACCTGAAGATTGGAACTGCCGAGAATCCAAGAAGATGCTTTCTGCCCTGAATTCTGAGGCAAGCAAGTCAGAGCTGCTTCCTAAGCCTGAATAATTGCCATTTTAGCCTGCTTGAAATGTAAATTTGAGCTTTATTCTGAATTGGGGAGGGAACCAAGAACTTGAGTTGAGGATCACTATTGGGTCAAGGTCAACTCATAATGTGAACAGTTGGTCTGTCTGTGAAGAGATTCTTGTAGTTATGTATTAGACCTTTCGAGATCAATGGAGTATTCCTTTGTTTCCTCTTTGGGATTATCCTAACAACACTATCCATAAGCCAAATCCAAGAAATAAATAGGTCTATTTTGATACATTTTATTATTGCATCACTAAAATAAAACTCAAATTTATGTTTCATAATTCCCATTGTTCCAAAATTTATTCATTTAAGTACTAAAAAAGCATAAAAGATAATTGTGACAGTTAAATCTCAAATAACTTATTTAAATCCTGGTCCCTGAGTTCTAATGGAAAATGACTCATATGGCATATTCAAAGCCCAAGTGGAATTCAGATTGGTTATTCAGGGTTGCATTTTTTTCAATAAAGTTATTCATAACACCTGATGACGGTGATGGATTTGTGGTTGCTAAGTTCGTGTTGGGCACTGCATCTTCAGAGTCTGATTAAGTGGGAGTTGCCATTTGCTGTGCTGTGAGTTGCCAACAAAGCTGAATCTGTCACAGGTGCTACAGTTTGTATTTCAGAAAAATTTCTTCCCCAAGTTTAATTATCCCCAAAGTATTCCACTCTATGTAAAATACTGAAAAGAGTCAGCAAGTTCTTTTTTCTCATTTTCAGTACTGTGATGTAAATTAGGATTTTGTCTACTACCTACATGTTGTAAAGATGATGGAATTTCTAATGGCAGGGCCCCTCTGTTTTATAATATAAAATACTATTTTCTATTCATTTTTGCTGCTTTGGATTCAGGAAAAGAATAACGCCAGTTAGTCATAACTAAATAACATATTCAGAGTGACATAAACCATGCTTCGTAGAAGGGAACAGGCATGAAGTAGATAGAAAATGTGTAGATTTAACTACTAATGATGGAAACTGGGAAATGAGAAGTCCTACGCTCAAAAATATTAAGTGTAGGATTGACTATTTCTTATTAAATATTAATATATGTTTTAAACTCATGGAAATAAGTGTGTATCATTTTTTGTATGAGACAGCCTGCCCTTTGCAGAGAGACTAGGGAGCTGGACATGTTTTGGAGACGGTCATCACTCACTCTTTCAGCAAAGCAACTTGTCTTCACATCAGCGTGTATCAGTCAGGCTTCTGCTGTTATTTTTTCTTTTCCATAAGAGAGTTCCTTTTTTTATCCCCCCAACATTTCAACAGGAAGTCCTGATGGGGAAGTGTCTTCTAAATATTTCAATGCAGAGATAGTTTCTTTAAAATTTCCCGAGGTTTATTTGGTAGATTAGAGAAAGGCCTTTGACCCTGGGAATCCATAAGAAGTGATTATGGCTATGAAGATAATTTTTAAGATGGCAGTATTGTTTGGTGACTTGATCAAGAGATATGTTATAGTTAAATCTCTTTGGGATATTTTAAAATGGGATTCTTCATCATTTCCCATGCCTTTCTCTTTGACTTTGTACTAATGCAATTCTAACAAATAGAAATGGTTAATTGAATTGAGAAATAAGTGTGTTTAGGGAAATTGCTCAGCCTTCGAATTGTAATTACAATTTTATATTCTTTGTAGGATTATTTAACCATTCATAAGTATGGCAATGCAGCCAGAAATGATCTCTGGAATACACTATCAGAGGTAAAGTATAGGAAGCTCAAATACCAAAACCTCTTCTTGAATATTTGAATTGAGTTTATAAACCATTCATAATTTTTATTGGCACTGACAGTTGTTTTTACTTTTTATATTTCCATTTTCCCCATATTGCTTTATCATTTTAATTTTGATACATTATATTATAAAAATAATGGGATTTAAAATTACTTAAACCATAAATGGTAGTAAAAAGTACCTTGCCTACTTTCCAGCAAGACAGTACTTCTGAAATACAACATTAATATGGTGTCCGCCCTTATGTTTGAGAGAAATATTGATGTTAAAGTAGTTTTTTTTCTATAGGTGAATAACAAATATTTCAGTTTGATACTAGACATATTTGGGATACTTAATGATGCTGCAAGTACTTGTTTTAACAATAAACTATGTTTTGTTTTCCATTAAGTAAAAACTTTAATGTTAATAAAGCTTTCATTTATCTGTATGTATAAAGCTTAACTCAAGGCAAGAAGGTTAACTTTACTAACACATTGTATTAGCTTCACTGATTTTACATGTTTTCAAACTTAAGTAAATCATAAAGGTAAAAATAAAAATGGCTCACTGGTAATTATGTTTACAATTCATGTTTATAAAACTAATTTATGCAATTTTGGTTATAAAGGCTTTAAAAAGGAATGGAAAATATGTAAATATACAAGAAGTAATGGATCAGTGGACACTCCAGATGGGTTATCCTGTTATCACCATCTTGGGAAATACAACAGCAGAAAATAGAATAATAATTACCCAACAACATTTTATTTATGACATCCGTGCTAAAACTAAAGCGCTTGAACTTCAGAATACCAGGTACAACACTCCTTTGCATGAAAAAAACAATTGCTTTTATTAGTATGTTTCACTGTGGGTTTTTTAACATTTTGAAAAGAAATGCTGACCACAATTATAAAATGTAAGTGAAATATAGTTTTCATTTCTTTATTTACATGCGGGGTTTTCATTTTGATTCCTCTTTTACTCTCATTTCCAGATATTTTAACCATCAAAATGACAGCATACCAAAATTATTTTGTTTAAGAAGACAGAGTTTAAATTATCATGGTGATTTAGAAAGATACGTGATTTCTTACTTTTCCCTATAAATGTTTGTTGAATTAAATTCAAGAAAGTTAAGATGCATCGAAGTCAATTAAATGGAATTGAGCAAACTGAGATTTATAAAATAGATGAGAATAGAAACTATCCAGAAAGACTAATTAAAACAAACTAAAAACCACAACCAGACTAACTAGTGTCTGAGCCAAAGGAACTCAAACTAGATCCATTTTTAAGTGGTCTAAGTACCAATGCTACTTAGCATCAAAATATGTTCTCTTCCCTCATTTTCAGTGTTTGAAACCATTGAACACACAACATACATAGAATTTTTATTTGTTGTTAAACTTTCTTTTCAAGCGCTTATTTAATTACTGAAAACAGCACACAGTGCTTCTTCCTCTTCTACTTTGTATTTTCGTATTGTTTCATGTCTTATTAAAAGCTAAGCCAAGGAAAGATAATAGAACTTAAATCAGTTCATTTCATTTTTTAAAAGGTGCCCTGAGACAAGATTGGAGGCGGGGGGAGAGACAGAAGGGATGGGGTTTAAAATTAATAAATAAAGTGAAGTGCTTGGATGAGGTTGGTCATTCTGACTCCCATTACCCTGGGATATTAGAACCCTGACTTTATCATCCACCAATACCTAGGAGGTGTGAGGCATGAATTGTTTTTTGTTTTTGTTTTTGTTTTAACCTCCAAAAGGAATAGAAATCATTCCCAGGCAGGTTAGTTCCAAGATGGGCTATACGTAGGAGTGATTGAGAAATTCATGAATGTTTTCTGGTGACTAAATGTGGAATGTCACTCAGGAAAGCATGGTCTTAAATGTCCTGGTCGGCATATATTTTGGCCTTCACCAAACTGCCCTTGCAGCCCAACTGTTTCAGTACAGTATTACCCTGCCACACTGTCAGGGCCTGACTCTGTCAACGCCTCTTTACTCAGCCGGATCCCACACAGCTGCCAAATGCTGCTTTTGGTCGGTCCTCCACCCTCTCTGGCCCTGGGCTAAACCTGCTTAGGCATCAACCCTGGCCTTGCCAGGAAGTACATAAAAACTACTTGACTGTGGCAAAGTTAGAGAGATTTAGGCCATGCCTTTGAGAATGATCAGTCTGACACAAACATCACTGATGCAGAAAAACATAAAGGACCCACAAATGACAGAACAAATTTTGAACAAAAATACTCTGTCAGCCTATAACATGCATCAGATGTATCAGCTATGGGTCTGACTCTTTAAAGGAAGAATTTCTCCCAGGCTGTATAAGTACATCAGCTCTATAGAGCCTTGCTTTTGCTAGAGTTATAAAATCATATGGATAATTTTGAACCCTGAGAACTTGGCATATAAAATATTAAGAGTAAGATAATGCATGGAGTCCCTTTAATCTTGAAAATTATTTTCTATCTATTTTGAAATAACAGAGCTTGCAGTTAAAAATTTAGTATTCAATTGTATATTATTGATCATTTTATTCACTCTAACCTGTGGTCAGAGCTTCAAAATCAATTCTATCTGTCTTTTGTATATAGCCTATCTACATCTTTATTAAACAATGCAAGCTGTTGATCCAGTAAAATACAGTGCCCACGATACAAGAAACCCCATAAATTGTGGACATTTTTTTGAGCCAGTATACTCAATTGTTTGTCTTGAATTTTTTAAAGCATACTAGAACATCACTACAACATTCCCAAAACATTTTTAGTGTAATAATAATTATATTTGTAGCACAGAAAGATCTTTACATCACTAAAAATTGCATAAAGTTTGATGACATATAAAACTGAATTAAATATTTGCTAGAATTTATGCACTTTGGGAGTTCTGAATTTGTGTAGTTTATTTTTTTCTTTATGAAGTTAATATTTTGCAACCTTAAGTAATATCTCCTCATATACTTATGGAGCTTCTCAGAGTCCCGTGCTACAGAGAATTATATTTACCTCCACACTCGTATTTTCTTTTGCTATTGACCCAATGACAGCACTCTCTCAAGGGTGTATGGTGTCTACATTAATGCTTTCCTAATATTGGTACCATTTTGAAGAAAGACTTCTCACAGTAAAATAAGTACCTATTATTGTCTACCTTAATGTGGTTATTAGGATAAATATTGTTTCATTAAAAAAATGTGAACTATGAAGAGAGGTAGTCCCAGGGAATATTAAAGAAAAAATATCTTTGAGGTCTATTGAAATGCATTTTGTGTATGTTTTTGTTTTTGTTATTTTTCTGCTTAAAATGAGATGGCTAAAATGAAAACTTAGGTGGCTGGGACACAATCTAATTTCACAAATTCTTTTTCTAGTCTTTTTTCAAATATAACCTACTGTAGGGTGAGATTTCCTTTATACCACACCACACTTCACTCAACAGTGTTTATGTCTTCCACCCTTTTAAGTTATAACCGTAAAGCAACCTAATTGCCACGCTTTCTTTGATTTTTGAAATGAAATTTGTGAAAAGATCAAATATGTGTTGTTTGGAAAGTTATGAAAAATAACACATAGGATTCATTGGATAGCAGTTCAGAAATGAATACAAATTTTAGATATGCTTGGTATTTTGTAATTTTTATTTTGTTTCCGTGACAATATACAGATTTTCACTGTGTGCGTGCACAATCGTACATACATGCAGAGACACACAGAAGGCAAAAGCATTCTTAGAAAGAATATAGAAGACTGTTTCAAAAGTTTTACAAAATGCCCGAATGTTTGTATCCCAGTACCTTATAGTTAACTCTTTTGCATCTGAACAGCTATGTGCCGTTTAGGAAGTTTCCTATATGTATGTGCCATTGACTGTAAACAACATGTGGGTATTGACATGAATCTCTTTTTCTGTACTTTAGAGACTTTTGCTGAAATTCAAATATTGAAGCATGCCATAGAAATTTTATTATAATTTCTAGCTTCACTATTTAGAAGAATAGAGTCTAACTAGATGCAGAATTATATTTTTTTATATAAGGGAAAATAGTGTTTCATTCACATTCCATGATCATGCTTAAAAAAGATATATTTATCCTTGAGGATTTTTAAACATCTTCAGTTTTACATATCTCTTGCCCTTTAACTGATACTTACTTGGCTTCACAATTTAGTTGACCCAACTCCATGTGGAAGATGCATACCAAAAAGTCAAGTTTATAAAGTTAATCTCTATCTTGCCCATAGAATGATTTGGTCCCTTTTATTTTACTTTGGTCTAATCCCATGTGATCCAATTCAATAGCAATTTATGGAATGCCTTCCATTTCTAGGCTTTTTAAAAATCTTTGGTACACAAATATGAGCTCATAGTTTACTTTGAGAATCAGATGCACAATCAAGCATTATTCTCTCTTAACTAATGCTTTGGATTAATCAAAAAAGAGTTATTATTTTTAAAGATCTGCTGTTAAATAAATAAATATCAATTCTCTTTGTCTTTCTCACAGTAATACCGTTATTAAATATTTGTCATATTCTTAGTATTATATTACGACCTTGGAGGTATTTGATAAAGAGCTTACATGGGTTGTGTTCATTTACTTGTACTTTGAAAACAATACTTTTGGCTGCTATAGGTGTGTTTATTTCCTGACCAACTGTGTAGATTCCATTGTAGTACAACATAGTGTCTCCATATAGTTGGCACTCAAAAATGTTTCTCTGGCTACATACAGCATATACTTTTAAAATTTAGAATTTTAAACATATTATTTTAACTTTTCATATTATAGATGGCAATTCGTATAAAATTGTGAATTTCTGCCAATCTTCCATTTATATTTTTTTAGTATTACTGAATTCTGTTTATTATAAGTGGGAAACATGAAATTATAACATAATCAAATTCCATACGACAGAATGAGAGGAGATGCCCTCTTTTCCCATCCCCCCCCAAAACATATTCATTATATTTTTAAATTGTATAACCCTGGATATGGTTCCTGAAAATTCTCAATTCTCTGTCCACTCTCTAAATTACAGAGCTCATATAGTATCTTTTCCATAAAATCACAAATATTTTTCACATACTAGATATTATTGGCTACCCCTGTTCTTAATGGTGCAATGGTAGGTCAACACTGAACTTATTTTAAGACCATCCAGCTTATCTCTGGCTAGTCACTTGAGATTAAATTGATACTACTTCCTGTACAAGAATAGGCTTCAATTTTTATTCCATAAAACGTCAAATCCTAGAAAATTCTTCCCTTAATCGCTGAGACTCATGACTGATCCCTGCACACTGGTTGATGATTTTATACATCAATTTGGAAATTTCATTTCACAAAACAGAACATTAAGTGTGTCCTATGTGTTCTTTGTATTGATCTAGATTTTAGGGACATCTGATTAGTTTCTTTTTTCATTCCTACTTTGCTGAGCAACTTTAAGTGTGCTGTATTAATTAACCTTTCTGTAAAATGTAATAATAGTACTTTTTAGGATAGTTATCTGAATAAATAAGGATAATGTTGAAATGTAAATGCATGAAGCCACTGAAATGTGTACTAATTTAATAGAGAAATGAAAGGAAAAGAGTTGTTTTGAGATTTTAATCAATATGTGTTATGGCTCTGATTTATTGATTTAGCTACTTTTTATTCCTAATGCAAAATGCAAATCATTTTGTTTTGTTTTGTTTTGTTTTGTTTGCAAGATAAGTTGTTTTGTTGAAAGTCCCCCTTCTGTATTGAAATTCAAACACTTACAGGCTAAGTCTGTGTAATGGCTTTGAAGAAGTGAATTCATCTTCCTTAGTTTTGTGACTGGGGAATTTTTTTTAGTGCCCCTAAAGAGTAATAAAAATCATGCAGAAGGTGCATAGCAAATGTTGTTTGTTTATTTGTTATAACCTTTTTTTATTCTTAAAGTTTCTACTTTATTTTGCAGTTACTTGTGGCAGATTCCATTAACTATTGTGGTAGGAAATAGAAGCCATGTGTCTTCAGAAGCAATTATTTGGGTGTCTAACAAAACAGGTAAAATATATTTTTTCTCCTCAGGAACTATTTGGCTTCAGATAATTGTTTAGCAACTTAACCTCTGGTTTCAGCTGTTGTAAAAATGTGAATAAAGACAAATTAAAAAGAAAATATAGAAGAATGATAATTACCTCTATAAAATTAAGTATAATATAGTATAGTTTGTACATAGTCTAATTTTAATCTGCCTATATAATTATTAAATTTATTTGTGTCATTCAAAGTAAAGAGAAAATTTTAAACCAAGCATTTGTAGTACTAATTTTGGCTGTCTTAAACTGTATTATTTTATAATCCCAAATGTAATTACATTAGAATCATAACTCCCAATAGAACAGTATACCAAATAATGGAACACAGGACACATTTTAAATTCCATTTTTCTGCTATCTTGTCTTTACTGGCTCTTTAAAGAATGGGCAAGGTGATATACTCCGTAAAATCAGATAATTATAGGGACAGAGAGGAGGGGCCTTGATAGGTCATCAAAGCGTCCCCTAAACTAGGGTTAACTCTCAAGGAGCAGAGAAAGATGAGATTCTATTCTGTTTCTAAATATCTTCAAATAAGATAGTAACCTATTTCAATTCACTGCCAAAAAGCTATTTCTTGAATCCAATCTAAATCTTTCATTCTAGATGTGAAACAGGTCTCTTTAATTTCTGTTTTCTATTGAATTGAATAAAAAGGCAATTATTATCCTTTATGCAACATTTCATTTAGATTTAAATGGTCAAGTATGTCCACACTTTGTTTTTCTTATTTCTTTGTGTTCTGCTAATTGATTTCATAACCACTGTATAAGGAGTCACAAATCTTTTTTTTTTTTGCAATAAGTGAGGTATAAATAAATACATAAATAAATAAAAAGTAAACATTGTTTCTGCCCCCTAAGTCTTGCTATTATAAGGGAGATGTGAGTGCTCAAAATCCATATATACAAGAAAAAGTTCTTACAGCAAAATCTAATCTACTTACCAGAAATGTAAATCCTTGTATTTCCAGTTGAATTTTTATTCAAATTTTCGTGCTATTATATTTTAACACATAATCACATATTATAATAGTGTGTTTTTATTTATATACATCATGTATAAAAGATTCATAAATAATATAGTGATGAATTGAAATGCTTACTTTAAAATTTGGTGTTTCTACTTTTAAATTGCTTATTCTATTCTATTCTTCTCATTTCTTAGACTTAGCATTCATACCATGATTCTGAATTCACATTTACTATATTATTTATCATTTTACTTCTTTTTTACTTTCATGTGGCTGATTTATCTATCTACATAATTTGTGATGAAATGATGAGTGAAAACAGTGAGTCATTAACCTAACAATTTAACTGTTAGAATAAAGTCATCCCTACATAGGATTGCTAGGGACATGAAATAGAACAGGTTTCAGAAACCAAGTAAAACATTTCTCATTGGAAGGTCCAATGGAAATGGGACAATTGGAAGAGTGCAGAGATACTGATCAAATGTCAGGATCAGACCAAAACTTTTAGGCAGTGTTGGGATTCAGGGCAAGTCTGATTCTTCTTGGATACTTCCCCAAAGGTCAATTTCCCCTAACTCCCCAGTTATTTGCATGCCGTCATTCATGACAACCTCTGGTTTCATACAGAGTACCCAGAATAGGGTCACAGCTTTTCTTGACTAATAACCACAGGTGTATTTGAGAAGTTGTTTCCACTTATAGTCTTTCATTATTAATCAGGAATAATAATAACATGATGTTTCAAAGTGTACATTTGCCTAAAATGTCACCTATATTAATCCACATGGCTGTTACACACACTATATAGTATGTACAGTGCCTAACTCTGGGAGATGATATTTATATTGACTCTCATATTGATGGCACACTTCCTCTCCCCAAAGTTGTATAGTATGCAACCTACAGAGTATAATGTGTCAGTTTTCATTAAATCACAGCAGAATCTTCAGGTTGGTGAAACATTGTCCCAACTGAAATGCTCACACCTTTGTGGGGAATGCCCATCCCAAGTAAATGTTCCTTGAAAACTTTATAAATACATAAATCTGGAAGAAGCTTCCAAGCAGGACCTAAAAGAAAAACAACCATTCTGTTTTCCCTGTTAGTCTCATTCTGACTATATTTGGTTTTGTCTTAAAGTCCTTTATTCTGATGACAAAAACTAACACAATGTACAAATTGGGGGGGGGGCAGATTGTTAACTCTTGTGTCCTTTTATATGTTATGACTTCTCTCTTGTTTTTCAAAATATAGTCAACTAGTATCAATAATAATATTTTTCCATAAAAACATTAAAAAACTATTTTGGTCAATTCTTATCAAAATGCATCTTAAAAGTCCACCTTTTAATTATAACAGTAAGATCAATGTTTTAATATTTGTCATTGTCAGTAACATAGATTTGATCTCAGGAGGTACTAAGGCACAGTCATTGGTAAATAATTAAAGTATAAATTTGATTTGAAACATCATATATTCTTGACACCTCAATTTTTTAAACCCTTTAGATGATTACCTAATTGATTCCAAGTTAAGGCATAGTTCATTTTAGCCTAAGAATAGTTTTAAAACCAATTTTTTAAATAATTGAAAGCAGGTAAAGGATTTATCTCTTTTGATTTTAATGTTGAAATACTGAGAATATAGACATTTATAAATGTAGCACCTTGGATATTGATTGACAATTAATATGTAATGGAAGGAAATAAATTTAATGCCAAATGTTAGAAAAGATTCAAAATAAAAGGGAAATTGATTCTGAAATTACAAGTAAATATTAAAAATAGTATAATGATGTAGTGTTTGCCTTAATCATTGGTTTATATAAGATTTGCAAGCCTTTAGAATGAGTTATTTTTGTCCCCGCTTTATAAATGAGGAAGTTAAGGCTTGAGAAATAATTTGCCCAAATTGTCTTAGGACGTTCGTTTTCTTTTCTAAATTATTGCCTCTAAACTACACACACACACACACACACACACACACACACACACACACACACAGGATTTTAAAACACGTAGGTTGCTTAGCTGATGTGCCAAATCCTCAACACGTTGCCTTTGTGTTCACACACATGGTTCTTTATAGGTTCTACAGAGTATTTTCTAATTCGATTCTCACACAAGTCCAGTGAAAAAGACAGTATGTTTTGCTATACCTGAGTTTGTTTTACACTAATACCCTTGTTACTTTGGCTGACTTTTTCTTAGATTTAAATTCTGATTTTTCTGTAACCAGCCAAAACTGAGTAGAAAAGCTTAATCTTCCTCTTTTCATTCTGAAAGTATAGAATATAAAAACAGAATACTATAAAATTTCAACTACTCTGTGCCTTGATATAATCTAAATTTTGTGCCATTTTGGATACATTCTAAATATAATTCTAGATTGTTATTACTAACATTCAAATATAATTTCCATACTTTTTATTTTGGTACTCATCACATACCATACACACCTCATTAGGCCATTGGGAAAGATCTCTTTAAAATTCATTGCTTGCCATTAGTTAATTTGAAGAACATTTTAAAGATATAATTAACTAGAATGAAAAAGACATTTAAAAATCTATTACAAAATCTTTCAGGGAATCATTTCTCCAAAGATTTCATTTATAAGAAAGGCATAAAAATATTCACGAACAGTAATAACCTTCAGGTTTTAGTTATCAATTTAATAATAGCATACATAAAAACAATAGATGCCGCCTTTTTTTTTTAAATATTTTTTTTCAACGTTTTTTTATTTTTGGGACAGAGAGAGACAGAGCATGAACGGGGGAGGGGCAGAAAGAGAGGGAGACACAGAATGAAACAGGCTCCAGGCTCTGAGCCATCAGCCCAGAGCCTGACACGGGGCTCAAACTCACGGACCACGAGATCGTGACCTGGCTGAAGTCAGACGCTTAACCGACTGCGCCACCCAGGCGCCCCAGCCACCTTTTTTATTCTTATCAGATGACATGGAAGGTGTAGGGATTGTTTTCCTATTTTAATTTGTCTCTCTTCTCCCTATAAGTTGTTTATTCAATAAGCTTATTTACTTATGACTTATTCAATAAGTTTATTTTTAAAAATTTTTAATTTTTTGTAGTTGCAAGTTTTTATTTAAATTCCAGTTAGTTAACATATAGTGTAATATTAGTTTCAGGAGTAGAATTTAGTGATTCATGAGTTATATACAATACCCAGTGCTTATCAAAACATGTGCCCTCCTAATACCCATTACCCATTTAGAGCCAAGCGTATCACATGAGATTAAATTCCAATCCAAAATGTGAACAAGAGATAACTTTATAAAACAGATTTCATATCATAGGAATCCATAACTGTTTCAGAATTGTAAAAACCTGAATTATGTATACATGTATTAAATTTGATTATTTTTTAAACTTGTTTCTTTAATATTGTAATTTCTTCAAAAAGTAATGACTTTTTAGATGTTAATGATCAAATTTGCTCTTAACCCATGAATTTAATCACAATTTAAATATGTGTTGTTATACAATCCTAGTATTCTTGAAGACAGAGTTATGATTACTTAAGAGAAACAATATCCTCAGTATTTCAATCTTAATTTTTTTCACTGAATTCTGACATGATTAATTGAAATCTCTCTTCATAAGGTTAGGCCATATCTTTTGTTAATTATTTGTTTTTGTTTTTATATCTGTAAAGTGGGGTGACATTCTGAAGCTTCATAGGAATTGTGTGGATAAGCATATTAAAGTTTTGAAAAAATGCAAAAACAAAGTATCAGATGGTTGGGGAACTATTAATATTTTAGAGAAATAGCTGATAGATTAATTTTTTAAAAAAATAGCATAGATTAAGCTGGGTAAAATTTCAAATTAAGGAAAATAGTTCCTTTTTCCATTGAGCCACAGAATTGGAAGAGACCTTAAATTCTATTACTTAGCGCTTAGGTTATTTTCATGGCCTGAGCTCAAACATTTATGTCTAGGAGAACTGGAACAAAAATCTAACTGTCCTGCTCCTGTTCTAATTCTTGTTTCCAATGCTATGTCCCTACTTTTCAAATCAATATAAGAATGTGAAAAGTATATATCATATTACAGTAAGAGTGTTATACCATCTTGTATCAATAGAATATGATGTAGTAAAAAGGACACCAAAGTCAGAAGACCTGAGATGGACCATTTCCAGTTTTCTTGGACAATTCGATTAACCTGTGTGAGACTCATTTCTTTATCTGTTCCAACAGATGCTATTTATAAAAGTGGCAGGAAAGCTGAAGTGCTATTTGAAACATTAAAGATTAGATTTTTCTATTCAATATACATTTTTGGTTTTACTTTACATTTATAAAAATTGGCAGAATGTAGCATGCTTTAGATTAATGAGCCCACCCCATTCTAGACCTGAGCAATTAATAATCATTAACGTTTAGCCAATAATTTTGGGGTCACAACCTCTTCCTTTGTGGCTTCTACTTGAGAGAGAATATAAATTCAGTGTTTAAAAAAAAAAGAAAGAAAAAGGAAACCTGTTTTGTAGGTTGACGTGTAAAAACCTTGATAACAAAGTGAAAATCAGAAATTATGCATCTTACTCAGAACTGACACAAATGGTTTCTGGGATGCATTTTCTGGTTTGGAGTCACTGTGGAAATTAGACCATTATGTGTGTGTGTGGGGTGTGTGTGTGTGTGTGTGTGTGTGTGTGTACGTACAAATTACAAATTTTAAGTAAACTTAATACATTATGTAACTTCTATGAAACATGAGTCCTGAGGACATCGACAAAATGATTAGAATTGTAAACTATGCTTCTGTGAAGTCAATAGAAGCTGACATCAAAGTGAACAGAGTTCACTATCTGTACCATATTTGAAGGAGTTAAATATTTAAGTTATAAGATTGTTTTCATGGGCTTCCCTTAATTGAATTAGCTGGGGAATATAAACAAGTTACCATTTTCCAAAGTGATTCCAATAAACAGAATTTATTATCTTTGTTCTAATTATGTATAGAAATATTAGATTCTTAAACAAATGAGGTTCCTTTTCCCAACATTATTGATGATACTGGAAAGTCTGTTATTTATTTATTGGTACCTCCAAGAAAGCCCAAGAAAAAAGGCAAGGAACAATAGTGACTTTAAAATAAATGAGCCCTGTTGTTTTAATCACTTTCTTACTGAATAAAATAAGTGGAATATGCACCTAAAGTCTTTTCTTTTATTCTAGTCACATATTTATATACAATCTACCTAGAAGCCACATGAGTACAGTGGCAGATTTCTTGGTTACATTTATCTTGAGAAGAACACTGTGTATAGGTAATGGGGTTTTATCAAGAACAAAAATGTTAATTATAAGAAAACAATTAATTGAGGTAATAATGAGTAACCAACTAAAGGTTTTCTAGTAAATTCTAGATATAGTGATTAATTGATTAAAGAGTAGATTTCAATTAAGTATTTATGATGGTGTTCTCTTTTAATTATTGGTAATGTAGTATCTGCTATTTAGAAAATATGCTTCATATGATTTTAACCCATATGTTAAAATCTCTTTTACCCCCCAAAATGCTGTTTTCAGAGCACCACAGAATAACTTTGGACAAAGGAAGCTGGTTGCTGGGGAACATCAATCAAACTGGCTATTTTAGAGTCAACTATGATTTAAGGAATTGGAGATTATTAATTGATCAATTAATCAGGAACCATGAGGTAAACTGGATTTATTCATCAAAGATCTGTTTTGATATGTGAACACCTGCTGTTTTAATTCTAAGTGATTCCCCCTTTTTTTTTTTCCTTTTCTGGTTGACCTCCTAGGTTCTCTCTGTCAGTAACAGAGCAGGTTTGATCGACGATGCCTTCAGCCTAGCCAGGTATGTTTTCCAGTGGATCTTCACAATAAAATTCATGCTCATAAGACTTCCTCTAGTAAGCTAAATGTGATAGGTTTTGATAAGAAACCTTTTAAGAACAATTTCTATGTCCCATTTTTGTATTTGGATATGAATTATATTCAGGGTCCCAAACTTTTGATCAATAGTAGCCATAGGGTATTTCTGAGTCAGGAGAAGCTTGATCAATTTTCACTGTAAGTTCAATTTAACACTAGAGATTAATAATCCCTTCCCAATTTCATTAATGAACTCTACAAAATGACCATTGTGCCATATTTAATTTTTGATGGAAAATACCTTCAAGCATCAGCAATTTTTTTCCTAACATATACTCATATATCTTTTTTTAATGTTTTTTGAATGTGATTCATTATGAAAGCTTGTGCTATAAGACAGAAATAAATATTCCACAGAGTAAAGCTGTTCTGGACAAAATGTATATCAATCTTATAGCAGAAGCCTTTAGTTGTACTAGTTATAGTAATATTTACATTAGTGTCATAATTAGATTTATAATGTTAAAATGAGTTATTCCTTCAAATAGTCATTAAATACTTATTTACTTAAAATAATGTTGATTACAAACCCAAGCTATACTCAATGTTGAAATTAAATAGGAATAAACTCAGTCCTTTTAATATTTGAATTGTTTCACATCCAAGTACAGTTTTAATTTTAATAATCTGATATTATTGGGCAAAAAATGAGAAATAATAGTGCTAGAAGAAGGCCCACCAAGATAGCAATGGGTGGAGATAGGGATTGAGATGTAGCTTTTACTCTACAGTAAGATATGAAGACTTCAAATAAAGTATTGAGTATAACATAAAGATTATTTTGACATAGAAGTTTAAATCTTTTCTTTCTTGACATTTATTTATTCATTTTTTTTTAATTTTTTTTTCAACGTTTTTTATTTTATTTTTGGGACAGAGAGAGACAGAGCATGAATGGGGGAGGGGCAGAGAGAGAGGGAGACACAGAATCGGAAACAGGCTCCAGGCTCTGAGCCATCAGCCCAGAGCCTGATGCAGGGCTCGAACTCACAGACCGCGAGATCGTGACTTGGCTGAAGTCGGACGCTTAACCGACTGCGCCACCCAGGCGCCCCCATTCATTTTGAGAGAGAGAGAGTTTGAGCACACACACCTGAATTGGATATGGGGAGAGAGAGAGAGAGAGGGAGAGAGAGAATCCCAAGCAAGCTCCACGCTGTCAGCTCAGAGCCTGACATGGGGCTTGATGTCATGAGCCGAAATCAAGAGTTGGATGCTTAACCAACTGAGCCACCCAAGTGCCCCAACATAAAGTTTAAAAAGGGCAGAAAACCAATAAGAGAGAGTACTTAATGTAACCTTGCATTGAGAGAGAAGCAGGAAACAGAATTATGTTACGAACACCACAAGGAAGGGTTTGGGAACAAGAAGAGAACTAATCCCACCAGCTAATTAAACACTTAAAAGGTTCCAGACACTGTTCTACATACAGCAATTTGTTTAATTCTCACAACAACCTTGTGAGATATGTAGATATGTATTATTATTATTAATTATTAATTATTATTAGTCTCATTTTATAGGTAAGGAAACTGAGGCTCAGCGAGGTTAGGTAACTTGCCTAAAGTCACACAGCTAGTAATTGAAAGGACCAGGGTTTTGTCTGTGTAGTCTGGCTGCGGAGCCCAATGCATGCATGCATAGATATATATAATATCAGCAGTAATAGTATTTATTATAATGAAAAATCCAAGCAATATAGAAAGACTGATGGGGTGTGAAATGGTAGTTCATGTGAATTCTTACAGGTTTGAAATGATGGTGAGGAAGCAAATATGTAATGATGTCCTTAAGATGGAGGGCAGATGAAAATGTAAAGGAAGGGATCTTTGACTTAGCTGCATTAAATTATTTTTTATTGAAATTCTTTATTTGATTTGGTGGATTAATTATTTTTTTTCAAAAATTAAATTCCTTGTTGACTAAGATAGAACATTGCTTTCAATTCCAATTTTGGAAGTCTTAAATGTTTGAAGTAAATAATTTCATTATCATTTATACACATTCACCAGGAAAATATTCAATTCCCATTGAATATATATTAAAATTTGTTTTATTGATAATGAGATAATTTCCCTGTTGATATGCAAGTGAATAAATATAAAATCAGATTTCTACAGGCAAATGCCCAGCACTTACTTGGAGTTAAAGGTTATCTTATTTCACTGTTTTCTAGTAAACTTTCATAGTTTTGCTACCAATCTGTATCAACCTTCTTTCAGTTTTCTAAGCATAGCATGCTGTCTTTGGCTTCTTTGAAGATAACAAACAGAAGAGTGACAAATATTTACTAAACGTATGTTCCAGGTACTATATGGAGGCTTTTATGAATGGCGTTGTTCAATCTTCTCAGTAAACCCTTGGAATGGATGTAGGTTATTATAGCCGTGTTATAGCTGAGATGTAGAGGTGAAGAGGAGTTAAGTCACTTAGCTAAAGGTTGCACAGCTTTTAAGTGAGGGGTGGAGATGAGAATCAATAGCAAACACTGGCAGCAGAGCCCATGATCTCATGTCAGAGTGACTGCCCATTATGTGAAGTTCCTTCCCACTCTCGTGCCCTATTATGTTGGGAGTATTACTATTAACTAAAAAAAAAAAAAAGGGAAAGTGACATCCTGCAGACCTGTATTGTAGAAGTTGTCACATTGTGGTTCAAGCCCTTTCTGGGCCCCTTATGATTATGGCATAACTTTGAAGATAGGGCTTTGTCTTATCCTTATATTCCTACTGCTCAACTTTGTCTTTAGTACAAGACTATGCTGGTGTATATTTGTTGCATGAATTGGTAATTAATTATTAATTATTCAAACTGTAAGCTTTTATGCCTACTATTATTTTGTGCAATTAGGTAAACATATTCTTAGGTACTCTTTTTATAGTTGTTTTTTAAATCTATAAAAACCACATGAATGCATTGTAACTGTACAAGATTAAAACAAGAGTGATGCAATGTGAAAATTTTCCTTTACTCTGTTTCATACCTTCCCATCATGTTTACCCTCCTCACAGATAAAATTATTATTTGGTGTGTATCAACCCAGCCATTTTTTCTTTGCATTTTCATACAGTTTGATTTTTTTTTTTATGTGAACAGAAAGAAATGCATTCCATTCTCTGACTCATTTATAGGAATCAGTCTGGGAGCTTTATTGCATTGTTTCCATTTTTTCCAGTATTAAAATCAAGACTGCCATGAGTATCCTTGAACAGTCTTCTGTTGTGTGCATATGTGTTTTATAGGATAGATACCTACAAGTGAAATTTTTGGTTCAAAAAATTTAAAAGCTTTGATAAATACTACAAAATGTATTCCAAAACCTTTACCATTTTAACCCTCCATCCACCATGTATGAGAGGATCCCATCCCCTCAAATTTTCCATAATGAATAATAAACATCTGTAAAATTTTTGACAAGCTGGTAGCAAATTGAGTTGCTACAGTACTAGTTAAATTAACTTGTCCACCTTTTCATACACATTTGGTACTTGTATTTTTTTCTTCTTCTGTGAATTCCTTCTATGTGTTCCTATTTATTTTAGATGTGTTAGGATATTAATCCTTTTTGTAGTGTACGTTTTTATAGTATTTTCTCTTAATACTATGTCAATTTTCTTTTTTACTTTGTGATGTATTTCATCATTCAAAGACTTTTAATTTGTATGTCTTGTCATTCCTTTTATAACTTCCTATTTCTCTGGTCCTGTCTCACTTAGAAGGACTTCTCTGAATATTATGAAAATATTGTACTTTTTAAACACTATTTTTTTTTTTTACATCTAACTACTCAACCCTTCCTCATCTAGTTAATTTTTGGGTATAGAATGGAGTAGAGGTCTAATTTTCTTTACTTTAAAACATTTTTAACCAATTATTTCCATATTATTTTAAAAGGCTCCCTTATTCATACATTTGAGTTGATATGTTTTATCTTAATGCAAATGGTCATATTTTAGGGAATTAATTCAGTTCTGTTTAACTGGTTTTTTGTTCCTTTATGAGCTCATACCATATTGTTCTAAAGAGTTTACTTACTTTTATAGTATGTTGTGCTTGAAAAGTTTTCTCTCATTCTTGTTCAAAATTTTACATATTTTCTCTTCAGTATAAATTTTGGAATCGGTCTGACAAAGCCCATTTAAAAATCCTACTGTAGTTATGACTTGATATGCATGGGATTTACAAATTAATTTCTAAAGAATTAACATCATTCCAAATGTAAGTTTTCAGTATTAAGACATGTTACTTCTCCCCATTTATTCAGGTCCCTAAGTCAAGCTTTATGATTTCATGTACATAAATTCTGGTAATGTCATATTATTTCCTCATTTTTATTGTTGTTTTAAAATTTTTTAAAGTTTTTATTTATTTATTTTTGAGAGAGAGACAGAAAGAGAGCAGGGGAGGGGCAGAAAGAGAGGGACAGAGAGAATCCCAAGCAGGCTCTGCGCTGTCAGCCCAGAGCCCAAGACAGGGCTTGAACTAAAAAATCATGAGATCATGAACTCAGTCAAAACCAAGAGTTGGTTGCTTAAATGACTCAGCCACCCAGGTGCTCCGATTTCCTTGTTTTTTGTTTGTTTGTTTGTTTGTTGTTTTTTAATTTTTTTATGGCATGCGCTTCTATAGAAAATGGTGCTGCTTCTGCACATACGTATTCTGATTTTTATTGCTTGTGTATAAGGAATCAATGAATTGCCTCGCAAATGTCATTGGGTTATAGCTTGAACTTTGAAATTAGTGACTAAAATGTCTAGATTTTTGTTTGTTTTTGGTTTTGGTTTTGATAAAGCATTGTTAGATTGGGTGACACGAAATGAACAACATGCATTTCTCATTTTCAGTGAATTCACAGTCTAGCAGTGATGATACACAGTAGATAATTAATCATATTCAGTACATAAGTGCTATGAATAAAATATTATGAAAGCGTTGGGAGGTAAAGAATTAATGAGGCCGAGGAAGATTATGGAGGACATCATATGGGAAATAACATTAGAAGACTGAGTTTACTATGAAAATCCATGGAAGGTTTAAAAGTAGGAAATGAGAGGGGTGCCTGGGTGGCACAGTCGGTAAAGCGTCCGACTTCAGCCAGGTCACGATCTCGCGGTCCGTGAGTTCGAGCCCCGCGTCCGGCTCTGGGCTGATGGCTCAGAGCCTGGAGCCTGTTTCCGATTCTGTGTCTCCCTCTCTCTCTGCCCCTCCCCCGTTCATGCTCTGTCTCTCTCTGTCCCAAAAATAAAAATAAAAAACGTTGAAAAAAAAAAGTAGGAAATGAGAGTAGGAAGAATGTGGACTGGAGGGCGGATTTCTGCAGAAGAACTGTTACAACAGTCATGACTTGTGCTGCAGCCTGAGTAAAGCAGAGATAGAGGCAGAATGTAATTGGCAGCCAGATAAGGTAGAACTCTTACTGAAGGTATGAAGACATTTATTAGTGTAGTATGTGATAGAAACTGAAAATTTAGAAGATTTGCAACGCGAAGTATAATGGCCACTGGATTTGAATATTTAAAGCTGTTAATATGCTCTCAGCACAATTTTAAATTAAAAGGGTGTACCACTGGATTATGGACTCACGTGGTATTTTGTTTGAAACTATTCAAAATACATGGAAATTGTTCGAAAAATTTGTTCATATTCAGAAGAGTTCCAGAAATAAATTGCCATCATCATCATCATCATCATCATCATCATCATCAACTTTGCGCTGGACAGTTACTGCACTGATTTATTTATTTAGTGACCAGTTTCCTGGGGAAATTCAATCATGCAGAACCCATGCCAGTTTATTGCGTTATTAATATTACAACTTTTTTGGGGGCTGCATAGCATATTTTAAAATTTTCCACTATAGGCTATTTGATTAAGGATCCAATCACTTAAAGAGCCTTAACAAGGGCACATTATTACAACTTAGTTTGCAAACCTTGTTAAGGAATAAGATAGCAGTCATTTCTTTTAAAGTATTAGTGTTATATTAATAGCAAATATAAGGGCCTGTATCTGGAGATGATGAATGTCACACTTAGAAGTGCTCTAAGTATTGGTGAGCAGTCATGTGTAGTGCTTAATACATGTTTGATGCATATATAAGTTAAAAAAAATAATGCATACATTTCTATCCACTTGTTTCAGAATTTATAAATCTGAGACATGTTAGGAAAACTGGAAATTCAGTACATGAACCAGTGAAAATATAATGGCTCACGAAGAAGCAAATTATGAGAACATCCCAAACCTACTCTTACATGTTGTTTTTATTTCTGAGCCCTAGTTCCAGGACTTGTAACAACATTGTTAAAATCACCTAAGCAATGTTTGCAAACTGAATGGTTGTAATCTGCTCCTCATGGAACTTCTTTCATCATGGCTCTTTTTAGAAATTCTTCTATGTCTTCTGGATGGCCCTCCTCTACCTTGTTTAAAGTTACTCTTCCAAAACACCATTGATCATTTCTTCACTCAACACAGAAAATAGTAGCATGATATGCCTGAAAAGCAACTCCGTCCTGATTGGACTAGATGAAGAGCAGCTTTTCACACTTTGATGGCTAGTTGTTTAAAGATAACATGCTGGTCTTTCGTAGATAAAATTGAGAAGGAAAGACTTAGACGTCCTTTGTGAGAAATAAGTGGCAGGCTGGACTTTTCGTCCTGATTCCCCACTGTGTTAGAGAGATAACAGGACGGCCTCGCTTCTGCTGAACATTGCTGTGCAAAACCTGGTTAAGGATCCTGGGTCCTTCCAATACTGTCTTCTGCTTTATAAATTCTGATTTTATGAAGAATGTTTAGTTTTGGAATTCTTTATTCCATCCCTACCCTTTCCCTTTTTTAAAGTACTGTAAAATCTCAGCATAAACATTTTTCTTTCTTGTGTTTTATCATGGAATCATGAGAGCTATTAATAATAATAGAATACTGATTAAAGTGTATTTTATATTATACTCACTGAGCAAGGAGAGAAGGATGATTCTTTAGTTGTTTGTATTAGGCTCATTTGGGAGAAGTATCCATGTATGATTATATTCTTATTTATCTTCTGTTAAGCCACCAGAATGTGTGTGCAAGAGGATTCCAATTAAATATTTATGAAATTCTGAAAGTGATAAAATTGTTTATTGCAAAATAAGATTTATTGTTGGCTTTATGCTTCCAATCTTCTGCCATTGACCAAAAGCGTTTAAAATTAGCTTATAGTTATCTTCTCAGCCTTTCTAACCAGTGCAGATCTTTCCACACTATGAGTAGTGACTCACAATGAGTCTGTTTAAGAGCTTCGTGGCCATGCCTGCAAAATCACAAAATCCTTCATATCTCCGAGGTTGAGGATTCTAATTATCTATTTGTCATCATCAGCTAATGCTCCTCTTGAGATACACACACACACACACACACACACACAAAATCACCTTGGACCCTTCTCATTTTACACCTTTCTGCATGCAATTATTTTAAAATTCATATCCGGAAGACCTCTAAATTAGTCATCATTTATGCAATGCTTTGCCACAGATAAATGTTAAAAATACTTTGAGAGCATTTTCAGAACATTTTACTATAATGAGCTCAGAATCTTCAGCTTTGTTCTGATGATAACCCAGTAAATGCCTGAAGTATATTCCTGAATTTTCAAGGTAGATTGTTCCTACAGGCACACCCTGGTTTGCTCAAGGTTAAAAGTAAGGTAACACATTCTGTTGAGCTATATTTAGAAATCAGTTGAAGGTGGAGTCACAGATGTTGTCCTTAGGATAAGGACTTAGGGGGAGCTATCATATGAGGTACTTCTGAGAAGTATAAACCTTCTGAAGATTAGAGGGCAAACTTGTGACTCTTGAGGAGGCAAACTTTCTTGGAAACTTTTCAATTGTACTGTGTTAAATCAAAGGCAGACTTGCAACCTTTCACCACCAAATTTTTGTTTCACCTCCATAGGCAAAAATGTTTTAATATTAGTGCCTAATGTCTGAGATTGTTGAGTAGCGCATAAGAGAAATTTTGACATCATTCTTCAGGTTTGCTCCATTTTCATGGCAAGCAGGCTGTACTCGTGAGTCACAAAACTATGGGTGATATTTGTAGGTTATATGGATTTGCCACTGTTTTAAAGAAAAAAGAGTCTAAATTGCCAAATGCAAGTACGAATTTGAATAAGTGTATATACTTACGATCTTTAGCATCTCACACATTAAAAATAATTTTTATAATTCTCACCATAGTTAGTAGCATTGTCATATTTAACACCAATTGTGATTCTTCTATTTCTCTAAGAATTTTGAAACCGAAGCCTGAGATTTCATAAGAATTTGCTGTAGGCTTTCTGACCTTCCTAAGAATTATAAATACTTGCCTTGTCACAAATAATTTACTTAGGCAGAGGTCCCTCCAAAATGTCCATTTGAGTCACCAACTTCCCTTGAATAGTTATTTGTAAGGCATACTTTTGACATAAAGGCCTAAATATTCCTCTGATCTGGGATTCTTGAACTGAGATAGTTTTATCTTAGTGTTTCTCCTTTCTTGAGTTTGAGTTAGCCCTTCTGCTGCTTGCTGCAAATCTTTTGCATATTCAAGTACAGCACTCCTTTGAGCATGCTCTGAAAAGCCACCTGCATCAGAATCACCTGAAATGTTTTATTAAAAATTGCATGTTCCCCAGACTGCCTAGAAAACTACATTTCTATGAAGCACTGCCTGTAATTCCAACACATACAACAATGTGAAAACCACTGCTTTTGAGTCCCAGAGGGTATTTATGGCATCAGGTTAGACAGGCAGTTGCTTCTTTGAGGCCAAGAAGTCTCAGCGTAGGCATCCGTAACAGCAGGCAGCATGGTTTTGTTCGGATTCTAGAGTCCTGAGCTGACCATTCAACAACCAGGGCATCGGAGAATTAGTTATAAGTATTCAAAAATACTTTTTTATTCTTACTATTAAATATGTTACTATTTCAGATATTCCGTCTGACAGCTGTAAACACAACTCATAATTTGGATGTCACTCATAATCTGGGTGTCTCAGAAATTTTTCCAAGCGTGGAAAAGTACTGGAGGGTTCTCATATAATTAGGAGATACCTTTATGTTCACATGAGCATACTGGCACATATCAGTCATGCATATGCATATTGAGCTCTAATGTATTCAGTAGTTTTCCCTGGTGAAAGGCATGGCAGAATTTTCTTGCATACTAATCCGGCATCTAGACCGGGAATAATCTGCAAATCTGTTGATAGTGCGGGTAAACAAGAACAATAGAGCTACCTACAACAAGCGTTAACTGAGAGAAAAGGGTATCTTTAGGTTTTGTGGTTATTCTGTGATGTTCTTGGAGGGAATCGGGTACCTAGAAAGACGAAGGAAAGAAAAGAAAAGAAAAGTAAACAGGTTCCTTCAGCAAGGAGTATGTGATAAGAAAGAAGAAAATGAGAATTTTGAGGTAGACTCAGTTTGTCAAAAGATTAATCCTTCTGGCATTTGTTTTGTTAATATAAAGTCCTAATTTTAACAAAGATGCATACTCTGGCTCTCAAAAACCTCCTTTTGTTTTTATTATGATAAATTATAAAGAAGTCTTTAAAATGAGGACTGTATGAATATAGGTATTAATAGTGGTTTTATTTTAGAGTAATTACTTACTGCTCAAAGTTATCTTGTCATGATACTTTCTCACCTGAGAACAGAGATTCAAAGGGGCCTGATAATCATCTTTCTTAACAAACATGCTAATCAGTGATTGCTAAAGTAAGAGCTGCGTCTGTGTTTCTCCCAGAACTCAAACAGTCTATTTTTGAGATCAACAGTTATTTACCTAAATAGCAGTGCGCCCTTGGTAAGGAAACCAGGATGAAGGTAATAGAAAATATGTATTTCACAGTAGTTCCTACTTGCCATGAAAATATAGAAGATTCCATCTTTATGTTTGAGGAGGCAATAATTTGGGGAAGAGGGGAAAGGAAAAGAAATTTAGTTCTAACATATTGTGCAATGTAGGTGAGTGATTCAGATGAACACATACTCTTGCTTATGAGGCAAATCTTTAAAGCCTTTGGGAGATGATTTGAAATACATGATGTTCTCCTTTAATTGCATGCAATTTGAACTATTCTGTGTGGGATGCTTCAAATGCCCTTACGTGGAATGAAGTACCAGTGAAGAGGCCTTCACTATTTTGGATGTAAGAAAACATCAGATTAGGAAAACCTGGCTTGTTACAGCTGTGCCAAAGCCTTCTTTAATGTTTGTTATTTAAACATGTGAACTCAGGCCAACTTGGAAGCTAAAAAGCAGTTCTGGGACCTGTGGAGTCAGACCACATTTGAGTCTCCGATTGGGTTCTCCCTTCCTAAACTAGGAATGGCCTGGAGTGTGGTTGATTCAAGCCTCTAACGGGAGGTAGGCAGAGGTTTCCGGTTGCTTAGCTGCTTTACCTAATTAGGATAAGGATTAAACAGAAGTTCAGTATCAACCCTCCAGGTCACCAGGTGGTTATGCTAACTGATAGGAGTGAAAAGAGAGTTTCTAATAAGAAAATGTTAGTCTAGCAGTCTATATATGACAAATTCAAGTAAAACTAATAGGCCCTGAAGAGAATAATGATTATCAGAGAGCTTTATGTGGATGCTAACTTAAACACACTCTAAATTAGTTAAGAGTCCTTGGGAATGCTATCAGAAATGCCAAAATAGAAAGAACTTCAGGTGGAAATTAGTTGGTTTTGCATTCCCAGTGGGAAAATGTATTGGAAGTTAATTTCATAAGCTGGGGCAGATCATGAATTTTATCCATGGCCAGATTGAGGGAAAGGTTACTTCTCCTTTTCTACCAATTGAGAGACTAAAATTACTACATAAATATAGTTGCTGTGCAGAGTAATTAGGCCCTTGCCTCCAAGATTACCATATTTTTAAATTTCCATCTTTGTGGAGATTCTTATGTTTCCTTTCCATTTTTTAAATGTTACTGCATTATCTTAAATTTGACATTGATAGACTATCAGTTATTTCTCTGAGTATATGAAGAGCTTATGAAAAGTTGTGTTTCAATAAAAGCCAAAGTAATGTGTAGGGTACTTCATAAATTATATATGCAGTATGAACATTAATGAGATAGTTGACTAATCAATAATTGGTAGATACATGGATTGAAAGGTGTGGAGATGGCACAAAAACAGACATATAGACCAATGGAATAGAATAGAAACCCCAGAACTAGACCCACAAACGTATGGCCAACTCATCTTTGACAAAGCAGGAAAGAACATCCAATGGAAAAAAGACAGCCTCTTTAACAAATGGTGCTGGGAGAACTGGGCAGCAACATGCAGAAGGTTGAAACTAGACCACTTTCTCACACCATTCACAAAAATAAACTCAAAATGGAAAAAGGACCTGAATGTGAGGCAGGAAACCATCAAAACCCTAGAGAAGAAAGCAGGAAAAGACCTCTCTGACCTCAGCCGTAGCAATCTCTTACTCGACACATCCCCAAAGGCAAGGGAATTAAAAGCAAAAGTGAATTACTGGGACCTTATGAAGATAAAAAGCTTCTGCACAGCAAAGGAAACAACCAACAAAACTAAAAGGCAACAAACGGAATGGGAAAAGATATTCGCAAATGACATATCAGACAAAGGGCTAGTATCCAAAATCTATAAAGAGCTCACCAAACTCCACACCCGAAAAACAAATAACCCAGTGAAGAAATGGGCAGAAAACATGAATAGACACTTCTCTAAAGAAGACATCCGGATGGCCAACAGGCACATGAAAAGATGTTCAACATCGCTCCTTATCAGGGAAATACAAATCAAAACCACACTCAGGTATCACCTCACGCCAGTCAGAGTGGCCAAAATGAACAAATCAGGAGACTATAGATGCTGGAGAGGATGTGGAGAAACGGGAACCCTCTTGCACTGTTGGTGGGAATGCAAATTGGTGCAGCCGCTCTGGAAAGCAGTGTGGAGGTTCCTCAGAAAATTAAAAATAGACCTACCCTATGACCCAGCAATGGCACTGCTAGGAATTTATCCAAGGGATACAGGAGTACTGATGCATAGGGCCACTTGTACCCCAGTGTTCATAGCAGCACTCTCAACAATAGCCAAATGATGGAAAGAGCCTAAATGTCCATCAACTGATGAATGGATAAAGAAATTGTGGTTTATATACACAATGGAATATTATGTGGCAATGAGAAAGAATGAAATATGGCCCTTTGTAGCAACATGGATGGAACTGGAGAGTGTGATGCTAAGTGAAATAAGCCATACAGAGAAAGACAGATACCATATGGTTTCACTCTTATGTGGATCCTGAGAAACTTAACAGGAACCCATGGGGGAGGGGAAGGAAAAAAAAAAAAAGAGGTTAGAGTGGGAGAGAGCCAAAGCATAAGAGACTGTTAAAAACTGAGAACAAACTGAGGGTTGATGGGGGGTGGGAGGGAGGGGAGGGTGGGTGATGGGTATTGAGGAGGGCACCTTTTGGGATGAGCACTGGGTGTTGTATGGAAACCAATTTGTCAATAAATTTCATATATTAAAAAAAAAAGAAAAAAGAAAGGTGTGGAGAACAAAGAGCGGTGATGCTTATTTCATGCTATGATGGAATCACTGTATTTGGCTTCAGAAAGATGATTTCATCATGCTTATTTTCATTTGAGAAAAGTAATATAGAATTTTAAAATTTGAGAATCATAGCTGATGTTTAGTTCAAATAAATTCAAGTGATTTTCTTAGTGAAAGGAAGATATTACTGAGATAAATACTTTATATACATGATTACATGAAATAATTATCACTTGTAACAATAGAAGGTTACAAATGTTTCATGAAGAAATGTCTAAAGACTTCAAAGATGCACCAAATTTAGAAATATATGTTTCTAAAGTTAGAAACATATGTTCTTTGTTAGTCTGTATTTCATCATAAAAATGCGTAAGAAATTAGTAGGAACATCTTACAATAATTACTTACCTATTTGTATGTGCTGTTAGCATTGATTATCTGTTTTTCATTGCAGGTAAGTTAATCAGTTTCTAAAGTGCATGTCCATGATATTAAAACAAACTGTGAGTTCTCCTTATCCTTAATAGATAAGTGATATGAGAGCATGTTTTGCAAACAGGCAAAATGAAACTAATGAAAAGAATGAGAAGCACTTCAAAATGCTTTTACTGGGGTGACTTTCTTTATCTTAGTTTTTGAGGCTCATTAGTAAGAATAATTCACAAATGGAAAACTCTGAACACAAAGTTGGTCAGCAGCATCTTTCAGTTATATAGTAACAGCTTTTTACATTTGAAAGTGCATGGAGGTTACAAATATATGTAGAGAGAATCCCTGTTTTCATAGATCTTGTATTACAGTGTAGAGGGATTATGGTCAGATTATCATGCAAACAAATATATGTTAGATGGTGGTATTTTTACAGTAAATAAATAGTAAAACAAAGAATGGGAGTGTTTGGAGAAGGAGCACATACAGGGAGTTTAAGCATGGTGGTGAGGGAAGCTCTCACTTTTCAGTTGGCATTTGAGCAGTGACCTAAAAGAAGTAAATAAGAGAGCTATCCAGGAGTAGAATATTCCGGACAGAGGAACAGCAAGTACAAAGGCCCTGAGGTACAATGTGCTTGGTGTGTTCAAGAGAGAGTCAGATGGATGTGGCTGTAATGGAGTGAGTAAGGGGTAAAGCAGGATGGCATGAATTTAGGGAGGTAACAGAGTACTGATCATGTGAGGCCTTTCATTGCAATTGATTTAATTTGTACTTTTCTGATGGTCGATGATGTTGAGAAGCTTTTCATGAACTTATTTGTCGTCTGTGTATCTTCTTTTGTGAAATATCTATTCAGAACTTTTATCCATTTTTAAAAATTTGGGTTGTCTTATTATGGAGGTATAAAAATTCTTTAGTCTGAGACAAGCCTATTATTCAGATACATATTTTGCAAAATTTTCCCCATGTTTGTGGTTTGCCTTTTTATTTTTGTGACTTGTCTCTCAAAATTGAAAGTTATTAATCTTGAAGAGGTCAATTTTATTAATTTTTTCTTTCATAATATGTGCTTTTCATGTCCTGTTTTAGGTATCTTTGCTAAATCCAATAGTACAAAACTTTTTTTCTATGTTTTTGGCCAGAAGACTAATAATTTTAGCTCTTTTATGTAAGTGTATGACCCATGTTTAGTTAATTTTTGTGATTGGTGTAGGTTAAGGGTTAGGTTTCACTGTTTTCATGCAGATATCCAGTTGTTTCAAAACCATTTGGTAAAAAGACTTCTTTTTCCTTTGTCTATGGCAGTTTTGTCAAAAATTGATTGACTATGTAAGTTAGAAATCTATTTCTTGGATTCCGTAGCCTGTTCCATTGATTTATATGTCCATCGCTATGCCAACACCACACTGTCTTGATTACTTTAGCTTTATGGTAAGTCTTAGGATTTTGGTTGAGATTACTTTAAAAATATAAATCAATTTGGAGAGAATTGCTATCTTAATAGCCATGTCTGTGGCATAGCTCTTCATTTGCTCAGGTCTTTTAAAGTTTTCTTTTGTGCTTTACAGTTTTCAGTGTGCAAATCTTACACATCTCTTAATAAATTTATTCCTGTATATTTTATCTTTTCGTTATTGTAAATAAAACTGTTTGTAAAATTTTGCACTTGTTAGTTGCATATATATATATACACACACACATATACACACACACATATCATATGTAAGGCCTTTCATTGTAATTGAATATATATTTTAATTTTCATTGAAATATATATAATTCATTGTAATTGTATATATACATACACACATCATGGATGCGTGAACTGTAGCCCACAGGCCAGCCACTAGCTTTGGTGAATGAAGTTTCATTGGAACATAGCCAGGCCCATTTACTTTTATATTGTCTATGGTTCCTTTCTTGCTACAAATGTGGAATTAAATTTTGCAACAGAGACTGTGTGGACCACAAGCCTGAAATATTTATTATCTGGCCCTTTAAGAAAAGGAATGCCAACCCCTCATTCCTAGAAATATACTTGAGTTTTCTATATTGACCTTATGCCTGCAACTTTGCTAAACTTGCTTATTATTTCTTACAGTTTTTAAATAGTTTCCTTAGGGTTTTCTGCAAACACTGTAATGTCTTTTGGAAATAACAATAGTATTACTTCTTCCTTTCCAACATTTATGCATTTTATTTACCTATCTTAATAAAATAATTTTGAAATGTTCTCTACTATATGATTGTATGGCTGTATATGTCATAATTAATTTAAACATATTATTGGAAATTTAGGATGTTTTCAAACTTTTACTTATGAATAATTCTAAAGAAAGTTTTTGTGCATGCAGTCTTTATTATTTATTGGTTGTTTACTAGGATATATTTTTGGAAGTTTGATTATCGAGTCCATGATGTAAACATGGTTAATATCATTGAAACACATGGTCAAGTTGCCACTAAAGATGGGCACATTTCTTTCAGGAAGAATGGAGTGTTTTCTAGCATGGGTAATCTTAAAACTTATGTTATAAATTTCACTTTTCATATTATCCTATTCTTCAGGCCAAAATAAGCTTTAGGGATAACTATTGTATAAAAATAATTGGCTGCTCTAATTTTTAGTTTCTGAAATTATAGTGGTTAAGATCATTGACTCTAGATTTAATATGAATATTAGTCCTAACTCTAACAAAAATGTAACCTTGAACAGGTTACTGACTCCTGTCCTTAGTTTCCCTAACTACAAAGTGTGGATAAAAGGGTTTCTATATCAGACTTTTATTTTGAATATTAAATGAGATCATATAATAAACATGGTAAGTGCTTAATGAATATTTTCTGTTACTGTATGACAGTCCATTATAGAGCAGCATCTACCACGACATTCAGGAGACATAAAATATTGAACGGAGACCTTAGGGCTAGAAAAGTAGTTACTCTAACATATTCCTGTTTTTCCCTAGTCTTACCTCAAATTATTCAGGATTGATTTTATTGGAAGTGTATATCCATATACTCAAGTAAAAAATGTATACCCAAGTTTAATCCAAGTCTATTCTGATGAAGGTTTTGACTCTCAGTTTTCATCTTACTTTATCATTCTCTATAACATATCTCCCTTAGCTTTATTTTGTTAATTAAATTTTTTAAACGTTTATTCATTTTGAAGAGACAGAGACAGAACATGAGTGGGGGAGGGCAGAGAGAGAGGGAGACACAGAATCCGAAGCAGGCTCCAGGCTCTGAGCTATCATTACAGAGCCCGACACAGGGCTCGAATCCATGTACCATGAGATCATGACCTGAGCTGAAGTTGGACGCTTAAATAACTGAGCCACTCAGGTGCCCCATTCGCTTTCTTTTGATAGCAAATATCATTGTAATCCAGAATAGTCATTCCAATATATACCATGCAGTTTTAAGTATGAAGATTTCATGTTAACATTAGATTTAGTGACTTTGATAATTAAATGCATAAAGGAGATGCAAATACATGTGAATAAAGGCAGATACATGATGTTGAAAGCAAGGAGCTCTTAAAAACAACATTCACATACAAAACACGTTTTTTTTTTTCAGTTAGAAATGTGCATATTTCATTTCTTCATTAAGTAAATGTTTATGAGGAATCTACTATACCAGTGTATTGTATTAAACATATGAACTGAAGAATTTAATAGAATATCCTCAAATGCCTTAGAATTTAGAGAGATTATGATCTCACAATTATCTAATATAAGATTTTATCTAATGTAATACATTGATCTAAAGTAGTTAATGTTTTTCTAATATAAATGTTCGGTGTTTTAAGAGCACATATAAGCAGTTTTAAAGGAGGGAGTGATGACTTCTGTGTGAAATGCTCGCAGTCTCCTACTCTTTCATGAAGAGGTAGCAACTGAGAAGTTAGGGTGATCTTTGAAAAACATGTGGAAGAAGGAAACAAGTAACATTACACAAATAATGACATGACACGTACATCTAGGGTTATCTGGTAATAGATCTCAAGCATTTTTTTTTTAAATTTTTTTAACGTTTATTTATTTTTGAGACAAAGACAGAGCATGAACAGGGGAGGGGCAGAGAGAGAGGGAGACACAGAATCTGAAATGGGCTCCAGGCTCTGAGCTGTCAGCACAGAGCCCAAAGCGGGGCTCGAATTCACGGATTGTGAGATCATGACCTGAGCCGAAGTCGGACACTTAACCGACTGAGCCACCCAGACACCCCTCAAGCATTTTTTTAACAAAGTATAATATATGCCTTTTTTAAAAGACTTTTTTATTTAAAAATTTTTAATTTCAGTGTAGTTAACATATAGTACTGTATGAGTCAGATGTACAGTATAGTGATTCAACAATTCCATATACTACTCAGTGCTCATCAAGATAAGTGATCTCATCCCCATCACCTATTTCACCCTACTTACTTTCTTCTGGTAACCATCTGTTCACTGTCTATATTTAAGAGTCTGTGTTTTTGGTTTGTCTTGCTCTTTTTTCCCTTTGTTTTGTTTCTTTAATTCCACATGAGTGAAATCAGATAATATTTGTCTCTCTCTTTCTGGTTTATTTTGCTTAGCATTATACTCTCTAGATCCATCCATGTTGTTGCAAATGACAAGATTTCATTATCTTTTTATGGCTGAATAATATTCCATTATATACATGCGTCTCTATACACACACACACACACACACACACACACACACACACACACACACATATATATATATATATATATATATATACCAATTCTTCTTTGTCCATCCACCTATTGATAGACACTTGGGCTGCTTCCATAATTAGGCTTTTGTAAATAATGCTGCAATAAACATAGGGGTGCATATATTCCTTCAAATTACTGTTTTCATATTCTTAGGGTAGGTATCCAGTAGTGCAGTTACTGGATCAAATGGTAGTTATATTTTTAAGTTTTTGAAGAACCTCCATACTGTCTGCCACAATAGCTGCACCAGATTGCCTTCCCACCAACAGTACACAAGAGTTCCTTTTTCTCCACATCCTCACCAATACTAATTATTTCTTGAGTTTTTTTCTTTTAGCCATTCTGACAAGTGGAGGTGATATCCAATTGTAGTTTTGATTTGTATTTGCCTGATGATGAGTGATGTTGAGCATCTCTCATGTGTCTCTTGACCATCTACATGTATTCTTTAAAGAAATGTCTGTTCATGTCTTCTGCCCATTTTAATGGGATTATTTGTGGGTTTTTGGTGTTGAGTTGTATCAGTTCTTTATATGTTTTGGATACTAACCTTTTATCAAATATATCATTTGCAAATATCCTCTCCCATTGTACACATTTCAGTTTTGTTGATTGTTTCCTTTGCTGTGCAGAAGCTTTTTATTTTGATGGGGTCTCAATAGTTTATTTTTGCTTTTGTTTCCTTTGCCTCAGGAGACATGTCTAGAAAGATGTTACAGCTAGTGTCAGAGAAATTACTGCCTGTACTCTCTTCTAGGATTTTTATGGTTTCGGTTTTCACATTTTAGGTCTTTATCCATTTTGAGTTTATTTTTCTGTATGGTGTAGGAAAGTTGTCCAGTTTCATTCTTTTGCATGTTGCCATCCAGTTTTCCCAACACCATTTGTTCAATAGGCTGTTATTTTACCATTGCATATCCTTTCCTTCTTTGTCAAAGATTAATGGACCATATACTTGTAGGTTTGTTTCTGGGCTTTCTATTCTGTTCCAGTGATCTATGTAACTATTTTTGTGCCAGTACCATAGTGTTTTGGTTGCTAAAGCTTTTTAATATAACTTGAAACCTGTAACTGTGGTACCTCTAGCTTTGTTCTTTTATTTTCAAGACTGCTTTGGCTGTTTGGGGTCTTTTGTGGTTCCATACAAATTTTAGGATTGTTGTTCTAGTACTGTGAAAAATGCTGTTGGTAGTTTGATAGGGATTGCATTAAATGAGTAGATTGCTTTGGTAGTGTAACAATATTTATTCTTCCAATCCATAAACATGGAACGTCTTTTCATTTATTTGTGTTGTTTTTAATTTATTTCATAAATTTTTACAGTACAAGTCTTTCACCTCTTTGGTTAAGTTTATTCCTAGGTATTTTATTTTTTGTGTAATTGTAAATGAGATTGTTCTTAATTTATCTTCCTGCTACCTCGTTATTAGTGTATAGAAATTCAGCAGATTTCTGTGCGTTGATTTTGTATCCTGCAACCTGCTGAATTCATTTATCAGTTCTAGTAGTTTTTTGGTGGAATCTTAAGGGTTTTTCTATATATAGTATCATGTCATCTGCAAGTAGTAAAAGTTTTACTTCTTCCTTACTGATTTCGATGTCATTTATTTCTTTTTGTTGTCTGATTGCTGTGGCTAAGGCTTCTAGTACTATGTTAAATAACCGTAGTGGGAGTGGACATCCCTGTCTTCTTACTGACCATAGAAGAAAAGCTGTCAATTTTTCCCTTATGAAGATGATATT
Source organism: Felis catus (assembly GCF_018350175.1). Classification (NCBI taxonomy): domain Eukaryota; kingdom Metazoa; phylum Chordata; class Mammalia; order Carnivora; family Felidae; genus Felis; species Felis catus. The sequence continues at coordinate 96,989,348 of NC_058374.1, forward strand.
AGCTGTGGGTTTTTCATATATGGCCTTTATTATGTTGAGGTATGTTGCCTGTAAACTACTCTGTTGAGGGTATTTATCATGAATCGAGCTGTACTTTGTCAAATGCATTTTTTTGTATCTATTGAAATGATCATATATATGGTTTTTATCCTTTCTCTTATTGATGCAGTGTATCACATTGATCGATTTGTGAATATGGAACCACCTTTGCATGCCAGGAATAAATCCCACTTGATCATAGTTAATGATGTTTTTAATGTATTGTTGGATTTAGTTTGCTAATATTTTGTTGAGTATTTTTGTATCTCCATTCATCAGAGATAATGGCCTGTAGTTCTCTCTCTCTCTCTCTCTCTTTTTTTTTTTTTTTTGGTGGTGTCTTTATCTGGTTTTGGTACCAAGATAATACTGGCCTCAGAGAATGAATTTGGAAGTTTTCTTCCCTCTTCTTTTTTTTGGTAAAGTTTGAGAAGAATAGATATTAACTCTTCTTTAAATGTTTGGCAGAATTCTCCTGTGAAAATGTCTGGTCCTGGACTTCTGTTTGTTGGGAGTTTTTTGCTTACTGATTCAATTTCATTGCTGGTAATAGGTTTGTTCAGATTTTTCTATTTCTTCCTGCTTCAGTTTTGGGATGTTATATTATTCCTAGGAATTTATCCATTTTTTCTAGGTTGTCCAATTTGTTGGCATGTAATTTTTCTTAATACTCTCTTACCATCCTTTATATTTCTGTAATTTTGGTAGTTATTTTTCCTCTTTCATTTCTGTTTTTGTTTATTTGAGTTCTCTTTTTTCTTTTCTTTCATCTTTCTTTCTTTCTTTCTTTCTTTTTATGATTCTGGCTAAAGGTTTATCAATTTTGTTGATCTTTTCAAAAAACAGCTCCTGGTATCATAGATCTATTCTATTGATTTTCTTTTCAGTTCTATATCATTTAATTTTGCTCTAATATTTATTATTTATTTCCTTCTGAAGTTGGGTTTTGTTTGTTGTTTTTTTTTTTTCTAGTTCCTTTATGTGTAAAATTAGGTTGCTTAGATAGGCCATTATTGCTCTTAACTTCTCTCTTACAATTGGTTTTGCTGAATCTCAAAGGTTTTAGACTTGTGTTTTCATTTTCACTTGTTTCCATGTGCTTTTTTATTTATTTGTTTTATTTCCTGGTTGACCCATTCATTGTTTAGTAGCATGTTATACAGTAATCTCCATGTATTTGTGCTGTTTCTAGATTTTTCTTGTGGTTGATTTCAAGTTTCATAGCACTGTGGTCAGAAAAGATGCATGGTATGACTTTGATCTTTTTGAAATTGTTGAGGCCTGTTTTGTGGCCTAATATGTGATCTATTCTGAAGAATGTTCTGTGAGTACTTGAAAGGAGTGTGTATTCTATTGTTTTAGGATGGAATGTTTTCGCATTAACCAATATGTCATTCAAAGCCACTGTTTCTTCACTGATTTTCTATTTGGATGATATGCCCATTGATATGAGTGGGGTGTTAAAGTTCCCTACTGTTATTGTATCACTGTTAATTAGTTTCTTAATGTTTGTCATTAACCATTTTGTATATTTGGGTGCTGCTATGCTGGGTGCATAAATATTTACAACTATTACATCTTGTTGGATTGTGTATAGGGTCTTTCTTTGTCTCTTGTTACAGTCTTTGTTTTAAAGTGTATTTTATCTGATAAGTATTGCTTACTCTGCTTTCTTTTCACATCCATTTGCAGGATAAATGTTTCTCTATCCCCTCACTTTCAATCTGCATGTGTCTTTAGGTCTGAAATGATTATCCTATAGGCAGCATATAAGTAGGTCTTGTGTGTTTTTTTATCCATTCTGTCACCCTATGTCTTTTGATTGGAGCATTTAGTCCACTTACTACAAAGTAATTATTGATAGATATGTATCTATCACCATTTTGTTACTTGTTTTGTAGTTGTTTTTGTAGTTCTCTGATCCTTTTTCCCTTTGCTCTCTTCTCTTACAGTTTGCTGGCTTTCTTTAGTGATATACTTGGATTCATTTCTCTTTATTTTTTTTGCATATCTATTACTAATTTTTGATTTGTGGTTACCATTAGGTTCATAAATAACATAATCTACATATAGCAATGTATATGAAGTCTTATGTTTGAACCCACTTTTTACTCCTCTCCTTCCTACATTTTAGGCATGTACCGTCATACCTTATAAGCTTTTATTTTGAGTCCCTTGATTGATTTTTACAGATATACTCATTTTTACTGCTTATGTGCTTCCTACTTTTCTTATTCTTACTTGTGGTCTTTCTTTCTACTCAGAGTTCCCCTTTAACATTTCTTATAGAGCTGGTTTAGTGGGCATGAGATCTTTTAGTTTTTGTCTGGGAAACTCTTTATCACTCCTTCTATTCTGAATTATAGCCTTGCTGGATAGAGTATTCTTGGCTACAGATTTTTCCTTTCCTTTGATTATATCATGCCCCTCCCTTTTGTCATGCAAAGTTTCTGCCAAAATAAAAAAAAAAAAATCTAATAGCCTTATGGGCTTTCCATTGTATTTAGCTGTCTTCTCTACTCTTGCTGCATTGAAATTTTGTCTTTAGCACTGTTTTTTGCTATTTTCACTACTGTGTGTCTTGATGTGGACCTTCTTGGGTTGATTTTGTTGGGGGTGGGGTTCTGTTTACCTCCTGGATGTGGATATCTATTTCCTTTCCCAGATTGGGGAAGTTTTCAACTATTATTTCTTTAAATAAATTTTCTTCCCCCTTTCTCTCTCTTCCTCTTCTGGGATTCCTATAATGCAAATGTTACTATGTTTGATGGAGTTGCTGAGTTCCCCAAGTCTATTCTCACTTTGCAGAATTCATTTCTCTCTCAACTTTTCAATTTGATTATTTTCCATTACTCTGTCCTCCAGGTCACTAATTTTTTTTTTTTTCTGCTTCCTCTAGTCTTTTGATTTCATCTACTGTATTTTAAATTTAATTTATTGTGTTCTTCATCTCAGATTGGTTCTTTTTTTTTTTATCTCTTTGTTTAGAGTCTCACTGATGTCCTCCACTCTTTTCTCAAGCCCAGTGAGTATCTTTATGATCATTACTTTAAATTCTCTACCAACCATATTATATCCATTTCACTTAGGTTTCTTGCTGTGGTTTTGTCCTATCCTTTCATTTCGGACATATTCCTCAGTATTCTCATTTTGTCTCACTCTCTCTGTCAGTTTTTGTATGTTAGGAAGGTGAGCTGTGTCTCCTGCTCTGGAAAGTAATGGCCTTATGAAGAAGAGGTCGTATAGTGCCCCACAGTCCAGTGTCTCCTATTGACCAGAACCTAGCACCTCAGGGGTATCTCCTATGTGTGTTATGTGGCTCTGCTCTCTGGTCTTGGGCACTTTTTCCTTCAGTCCAGTCATCTACAGTGACTCTCTGCTTCTTATGGGCAGTGTTTAGTCCCTGTAGTGTTACTAGACCAGTTTTAACAAGGTGCATGTTGGTCTTTTGTGGCACAGGGCCCACTGCTGCCACCATCACCAAGACCAAAGTTCCACAAAGTGTGTGAGTCAAGAGGCAAGGTTCTGGCAAAGTTTGTGCTGGTCTACTGAGGGAGGGGACCCTGTGGCTCCAGGGCTAAGGCAAATATGACTGGAAAGGGCAGACCCACCAAAGAGCAGTGGTGGGGGCAGGGCTTGGTATAAGCAAGTTTAATAGTGAATTTCCATGCCCTGCTGATTCCTGCAGGTGGCCCTGTGTTTATGTTGGGGAGTAGGGGAGGGAAATGGCACCTGCGAGCTCCTTTGTTCCTGGAGAAATTCCTCAGGGAAACCTGCTCCTCTGGAACAGGATCTGTGATTAGTAAATAGCTCTTGCTCTAGTATGCCCCAGACATTTTTTAAACTGCTGCTTTTATGCTGTATCTCCTCAGGCTGTTTGTTCTGTAGTCTCTTTAAGGGTGGAGACTCAGATTCCTATTGCTCTCTAGGGTTTCCTAGAATTGAGCCTGCTGATTTTTAAAATTCCAGGCTTTAGATCCTGCTGGTTTTAAGAACCAATGAAATTTGGCCCCTTTGGTTTTCAAAGCCAAATGTTATTGGGATTCTTCTTCCCCATGTAGGCTTCCCTGTGTGATAGTCTGCTTCTCTTCTCCATGTGTGCAGCTCCCTCCCTCCTGTGGGCAGCCCATGACCTATTTAGCTCCTCCACCATGTCTCTGCCCTTCCTACACACTTTGATGTGGCCTCTTCTCTAGTTGTGGAGTTTGTTCTACCACCTTTCAGGTCATTTTCTGGGCTATTTACACTGATGTGAGTGATATCTAGATATATCCACAGGACTAGGTGAGCTTAGGGTCCTCCTTGGCTCTTGACCTCAAGAGTTTTAGCAGTCAATGGTATTTCAGGATAATCTTCAAGGAGATCTCAAAATAAAGTGACTGAAGCAAACACATTTTTGAAGAGGAAAGTGGACATGAAGAGACCAGAATGAGAAAGTTAAAATGATAATATCTTTTTGGAATTTAAATTTTAAAAAAGGAATTCCTTGCTATTATGAAAATCTGCTCCCAGTTTTGGATTAAGAAGAATGCTCAGATTTCAAATCTCTGGATACATAGAGGGTGTCCAAATTTTGGCTTTACCTATTTAGAGTGACCTGCCAAAGTAGAAAGATTGTTTAAAAATGTTCCCTTGGCTAACTAGTTTCATTTTTTATGTGATTCAGTTTAAAACCATATTTTTCTGAATTAAATCACTAATGAGAGAGCTCTATAAGAAAGTACAAATCTGTTACTCTGGAGAGTATAATGTGTCCCTAGTTTTACATTGCTATATGGCAATTTACTGATGATCTGGAAATACAGATTCCTCTCTCTATTAAGCCTCACTGAACTGGAGATCTTTTGGAGTTTCTTATGTTGGATTCATGCTTAGATTATTATAGTGCATGGATTTCCTTTTTAACTATAATAATTTTTGTGGTATTTTTAATATTGTATTTATGAGTCAATAGCAACTTCTACTTTGATTAGGAAAAGTCAGAGGGTTTTGTATATTATATATATTATATACATAATATATATAAAATAGAAATTATATATTTGGCTTCTTTAAAACTGCTAGTGTGCTATTTTTCCTAATCTACATGACATAATTGAGGAGATAAAAGGAGAAAAAAAATCCTGTTACAATCTCTTCTTTTTGTTGCAATACAGTATTCTTATAAACACCATTTACTACAGAAAATTAAGTAATACTTTTTTAATTGCCCAAACAAAATGAAATATACTTAACCAACTCTGTCCTCCACAAATGGATTGTGTCATGTACAGAGCAGGTGGAAAAAAAAATCCACTGGTTTATACTTGGTAATTACCAGAGCTTAATGTCAGTGATCATATTTTTGTATTTAGTTGGAATCAACATTGTCTTTATGCACTTTTGATTTCCAAATGGCCCAGCTAAAGTCCTACACTGTTTTTCTGTATTAGAAAATCCTAAAGAAAATGTTGCCTTCACCTGATAAAATACAAGGAGTAAATGGGGTTGCCATCTATTTTTTTCTTTTTAACAAATGAAATGCTAGTTTCCTTAAGTTTGTTTTATATTCTTCGTCAGCAAACTAGGGAATCAAATGATACCGTCTGAAATTTTGTCTTTTGAATAAAAACCAAAGTCCAAAGTTCAGCATCTCCAATTGAAGCACAGATCTCTATATCAACTCTGGAAACCTATGAATTAATAAGGTGGTATCTTTCACACAACCAATTCTCAGTGATAGTACAAGGATACAATAAAACCTGCCATTCAAGATGGGGTAACATGGAAGTCATTGGAATTGTTGTGAAAGACTCCTTGGATGAGCAAAGTTTCTTCAATAAATTTGATCTTGCCTTTTGAGCACAGCTTCCTGGTCAAGTTTTGTTAGTATTCTCTGCATCTACCCTTTGGGAAACTTTTCCTTTTCCATTCTGGACATATATGAGGTGAGTGTTGGTCTTATACCTTCCTTGGGTGCCATGCAGCTTTATATCCCACTTCCTGCCTATAGAAGTTTGAGTACACAAGGATTGTTTCAGATCTTAAACAGTTACACAGTCTTTTAGTCCAAGATTGTAGCATCTTTGGTAGAACTCTTAAAAACTTAGTGGGCTTTCTATTTTATTCCAGGCAATTTCATCTTGGGGATTATCTTGAGTTCATCGCTTTTCAACAGGAGAACCACACCCCTTTGGCTTTTCTCTTGAGTTATATCTTTACTTGATTTGCTATCAAGTAAACCTCCTTCATGACCCAACCCAGGGTTGTTGTCTTTAACAAATAGCCCCAGGTCAATTTGGGATTGTCTCCATTCTAGCAAGATAGAAGGGACAGGGAATGGAGAAACACACAATGGGCTTTAAGTTGCCTGTCTGGAAGACTCACATGGCTTCTGCCTACTTTCCCCTTGTAGAAATCAATTGCATGGTAATACCTAATTTTTAAGGAATCAGATGAATGAAGTCTAGTCATGTTCTCAGGATGAAAAAAGAAAGGATTTGGTCAAGAGCAAGGTGAGTACTCCACAGGTATCAATTGAATATGGTACCAGAAATAGATGATAGTACTGGTTTCAACACAGCATTCCTAGGACCTGGTCATTCCCATGACCATTTTTTATTTGTTTATTCTGAATTGTTTTTTTAAGAATGTACAATTGAAGGAAATGAAATACATATCAATTTCTGCTTCAACACCAACTGCCAGCAACAAGGAAGAAAAGAAAAGAAAAGAAAAGAAAACAAAAGAAAAGAAAGAGAAAGAAAGAAAGAAAGAAAGAAAGAAAGAAAGAAAGAAAGAAAGAAAGAAAGAAAGAAAAAGAAAGAAAGGAAATAAAAGAAAGAAAGAAAGAATAAAGAAATAAAGGGAAAGGAAGGAAAGCAAAGAGAAGAAAAATGACTCACAAATATAATGAATTATGGGCCCAAATACAGAATAATTCTGAAAATAGATGACAGTATTTACAGATATTTGCAGACCCTCTGTGGGACACAGAAATCTATAAAAATGGAAGGCAACTCCTTAGAGGGACTGTATTATTTAGAATAACAAAATCTGTTATTTTATTTAACCATGAGAGTTTACATTGCTGGATCTTTCTCCACATGAAGAAACAAGCAACACATTCAGGCCTGAAAGAGCAGACATGCAAACCCCCAGTTTTTCAGAAAGCAGGGGACAGAAATGGGGTGGGGAAGAAATATATATGGCAGTTGGCTTGGCAACCATTAATTGAGACAGCTGGAGAGAAACAATTAAAAGCTAAATCACCACAATGAGAACCTGCAATATACAAGGTCGAACGATGAATCACACAGCTGTATGGCATATTCCGAAATGGGACTACAGAGCAGAAATATGCCCCTAAGCAGATGGAACTACTGATTTGATTAGAACCAGGTCTGAAATAACAACCCTAAATGTAAGCTGCTACTGCTCCAACCTATTCACCATGATTGCTCTTCAGCCACAACTTAACAGCAACTACTTTTTACTGGATGGGAATTTCCTTTTCAAATATGAGTGCTGTTTGAACATTAACCAGACTTAACTCCATGGAAGTATGGAAAGATACCATAAGAATGATAGTTAAGAATCATAGTAACAACAGAAGAAGAACATCAAGTAAATAATTCAAATACACACACCTATGTGATTTCAAAGAATTAAAACAAAGAAATGTGGGGGTTTTAATAAGACTTTAAAGAAAACATGAAGAAGAATCATAAAGACATGAGGCAACAAAGAGGATGAAAGTGATCTGGCATTGCAGGAAAGAAAGCCATGTGAGAAGCAGTAAAAATTACATAGATACAGGGGAAAACAGTCGGGGGACATGGAGAACAAGCCTGAGATAGTTGAGATAAATGAAATGGGAAAAACAGTAACCATCATCATGTAAATAAGACACATCTAATGTGTGTGTGTGTTAGTGTATGTGGATATGGATGCATTTAATATTCATGAAAAAGAACACAATTAAAAGGAATCTGAAGGCATACAAAGAGTAGCTTTCTTCCAATAAAGACTTGACCATGCAGATTGAAAGAGTACCCTGTGTTTTAAGAAAAAACACAGAAGGATTAACATTGAGGCATATCTTGATAAATACACTGAACTTTAAAAATTAAACAGAACAAGTTCCCTAGCAAGTGGAAAATTCAGACTGACTCAGATTTCTATAAGCCAAGAATATTCCAGTGGATAGAATACAAATCTTTTCTATAGTCAAGTTATCCTTTGCCTACAAATGAATGGTGATGAGGTTTGAGTGCCCTTGCACATGGAACAAGGATAAAGAAACAAGAGGATTAAGGTTACAAAGTAGAAGGCAAATCTTTAAACTGAGAAAATTTAGAAATGGTTCAGCAAGAGAAAATCCAGAGGAGACACAGAGTTTAGTAGAAAGTCTGATTATTTCCTCATCTTTCTTATCAGGAAATAGTTGATGCAGATTTAACTGTGAATAAATCAATAAGAAAAATTATTTTAAGAGAGCTTAATTGAGATGAAGTTCCTTTTGAAAAAACAGAGTAGCAGATGTAGGGTTTTAAAGAGTGTTTGAGTCACATGGAGTGACAGTTTTCTGTCATTTTCCTAAAACTACAAATTCTTTGAAAGACCCCATCACTTTGTCATTTTTCTTTTTAATTCCTACACTTTAATGTTAAATATGTGATTCTTATGAAAATTATTGTTGTACTAGAATTATACATTAAATAATAATGACAATGACTTTTATTAATTTAAGATTCAGAATTTTTGCTCATGAAATTAGTATTCTTACTTGAGACAAATTTCTAATTTAGAAAATTTTATACCAATTTTAATAATATTTTTGAACTGTGATCATTTTAGCAAAATATAAAATATTTTAAACACGTGATTCTTATTAAAAAGACAGTATTTTATTTTTATAGTAATATTTTTTAATAATGTAAATTAACTGACACTTTTTTATTGTTTTGTATTTTCATTGATGCTTCAACTTTAAAAAATTACTTCCTCCAAGTGGTAATGATGGGTAAATTTTCAGACAGTAAGCAAGGACTTCACTATAGAACTGTTATTAAAATTAATGAATGTCATCGTTAGAACACAGTGAATCTATACCGTTAATGTTCTCTAATTGTTAATCATCATTAAGGAGTTAGAACATCATTATCATTACTTTTTTTCCTAAGTTTTATTTGAACATCATCAGCATTAAAGAAAATCAAGGAAAGGTTAAGGTCCTGTATTTCTGAGCTGAGGATCCACGATTAATTAAATATTTTTGTATAAATACTATTATCTTCAGAATTTGGTGACCCTGGAAGTTGAAGGTAAAATGGAGAGATTGAGAACTATGTGCTATTTGAGGAAGCTACGTATCTCCCTGACCTCTGTTCCCAGAGTTCTATAATTTGTCTACATGTCAGTGTCCCAAAGGAGAAGAATTATCTATTATAATAATGTACAGTTCTTAGCTGATTTCTAAACGAATTTAATATACTTTAATTCTAAAAATTGAAAACTTCCTCAAATAAATCCAGAACTCCTTGTAGGTACAAATTGTCAAATAAGTTGATCATATTGTTTCAGTGCCACTGTTTACTTTATCCCCTGTGGCTCAGCAAATTTGTTTATCCTTGATAAACACCTTTCTTTAGATGATCATTTAGCTCCCTTATGAACAGGAACAAAGTACCAAACGTTTAACATGCCTGCCTCGCCAAAGGTGATATCAAGTGGGTACAGCTCTCTTCTTTTTCAAGATATGAATCCTTTATATATATATATATATATATATATATATATATATATATATATACACACACACACAATGAATTATATAGTTGAAGTCCTTTCTCTATCTCACCGGTAATAAAAAGTATTTTTACCTTCCACATTTCATCTACAATGCCACTGAGTGGCTTTTAACTCTAATTTGGAGTGTAGTATAATATTCTGAGAGGCAGGAAAATATCACTTTAAATCATAAAGAATTAGATTAGATATTTCATTTCAGCATAAGTAAAGATGACTATTTTACTAAGAGGAGAGAAGGGGACAATGTCTGGCACACAGAGAAGTTGTGTCCTTTTCTCTCCCTTTCTATCATGCACTACTGTTGCTGGAACTCATTTCTTTGACATGCTAAGAGCAGTTGTGATTGAATTTAGGGAAATGTGGATGATTGTTATCATTACTAAATGAAAAAGACTTTTTTCTTCTTTGGTTGAGTAGAAAATGTGGAAAGAAAAACAAACAAAAATGCTTGTCACATTTTGTACAATCTACATAAGACAGATGATGGGATATTTCTCTAACTGATGGCTGAGTAAATCACCTCATTTTCATTGTTTCCCCGGTGTTGACCAACGTGCTGCCAGCCTGGCTTCTCACTTCTGATTTAAACACATGAGTCAGAATGACTTTGGAGGGTTGTGATACTCACGGATTTATGGGGCACTTGTATGTGGGATTCTCATCACTGTACAGCAACCCTGTCGTTTTTGTGACAGAGCCTGTTTGACTGGTTTTGGATTTATGATGGAAATAATTCAGAACAGAGTAATAATTTTCCCTTGGCAATTACACTACCATTTGGTACTTTGTCCCTAAGGGGAAAATGAATGCGCTGGGATCTATCCATGAGTTTAGTAGCTCTGTGTGAGGAACAAATCAAGGTCAGAATACAAATGCAGAATACGTGGTTGCTGAATTCTCATTCTGGTTCTTCAGCCTGAAGGCTCTCCACGTTTCTGTGGCACTTTACAGTTTATAAAACACTCTTTGATTTCTTGTCTTTTAGCTTTCATAGTGACTCTGGGAGGTAAATACCATTTCTCTCATTTTGTAAGGGAGAAAAGCAAGACTAGAAATGTTGCCGTCCTTGAGTTTGTTATTTGGCAAATACTTAATTTATTTTTTTTAAAGTAGGCTTCATACCCAATGTGGTACTTGAACTCACAACCATGAGATTGACAGTTGCATGCTCTACCAACTGAGCCAACACCCCTTCGGCAAATATTTTTAAACATAGACAATGTGATGGGTTTATGATGCACACTGCACACAGAAAAAGAAGGATTAGTCCCTCATCTGTTTTTTTCTTAACTATTTATTATGAATAATTTCACACATATACAAAAACCAGTAGAAGAGTGTATCCATTGCTCTGCATCAGCAATTATTCATGGTCACTCTTATTTCAGCCACATCTCCACCCAACTTTTCATACCATTTTGAAATGACTTCCAGACATTATATCATTTCATAAAAATAATTTTTACTATGTATCTCTTAAAAAATGACATTATTAAACATGGTGACCTAAAGTTAACATTTCCTCAACAATATCAAAATCCATTTAATTATTTAAATGGTCAATTGTTTCATAAGTGCCATAGGCATATATATTTACAGTTTGTTTGAATTAGAGGCCAAATGATATTACTGCTCTACGATCGGTTGATGTATCTTTTCAATCTCTCTTAAATAATTGATTTTCCCCTTGACCTTTAAAAGTGAAAATCTTTCCAAGTTATTTGGGGAGGAATGAGCTTGTTTGTCCTACACGATTCCCACTGTGTAGATTTTGTCTACATGTCAGTGACTGCATCCCCACTGTGTACCTTTATGTGTTCTTCTGTCCTCTCTATTGCCTATAAATTGGTAATCAAATCCAGGGCCTTGATCCATTACATGTTTACAGTTTTATCAATTTTACATTTTATCAGTTTACTTCACAGTTGACTCTTTATGAACACATAAAAGAAATAGTTGTCTTTTCATGACATTTGCAGACCTTACTGTTCAATACCAAAATCTATTGATTTACTCGAGGTTGCAAAATGGGGATTCATTTATTCTTTTTTCATTCATAAACAAAATAGTTCTCTCAAGGGAAACTTGCTCTCATTTACTACTTGGTGACCCAGTGATATCGTTTTTAAGGAAAGGCAGGATAAATACTTGATGTTTCCCTGCATTTTTCAGTTTCAAAAATAATGAGCCAGTTCTCTAGCATGCTCCATAGTGACCAATTATTTTCTTTTGTTTTTAGTTAAGAACCATTCTGTCCTATGGATTTAAGTATATTTGATATGTTTAATTCCATTGCAGTTTTTATTCTTACTGATACTCAAAATGTTCTAACTCTGGCCAGGAGCTTCTTCAAGTTGGCTGGGGAGCCCAGACTTAATGAGTTTCTGTCACTTTGCACTCGTTAGGTTCCTTTTAGCACTTTTGCTGGCTCTTCTAAACCCTTTCCACCTGAGTCATTTCTCTCTTCTTCATGGCTAGATTACACTCTCTAAAGTGTTTTGTTTTTGTTTTTGTTTTTGTTTTAATGCATCCATTTTGGACTGAATCTTCCTGCTTAATTATTCACCTTGGTGTCAATCTAAAATTCAGACCTTAGCTGTATGTTTAGAAAATTATGTGCAGAATTATAATGGCCGCATCTATGTAACCATAACTCTATGAAAAAATTGGGAGGGGCGCCTGGGTGGCGCAGTCGGTTAAGCGTCCGACTTCAGCCAGGTCATGATCTCGCGGTCCGTGAGTTCGAGCCCCGCGTCAGGCTCTGGGCTGATGGCTCGGAGCCTGGAGCCTGTTTCTGATTCTGTGTCTCCCTCTCTCTCTGCCCCTCCCCCGTTCATGCTCTGTCTCTCTCTGTCCCAAAAATAAATAAACGTTGAAAAAAAAATTAAAAAAAAAAATTGGGAGAGGGGTTGACTTGGTTTTGAGAGTTCTTGTTGAGGTTTTTAATTGAGGCACACCATCTAGGCCCCAGGAGTCTGCCCTACAGTTATGTCCAGAGAGCAATTTCCCCCATGCTCCATATGCCATTATTCAAGTCGTCATTCTTTCGTTCTCAAGCTGTGTCTAGGACCCACACACCACTTCCCATAGCCGTAATTATTCCTTTCCTATAAGACTTGCAGATGGAAAATATCTTCTGTAGTTTGAAATATTTCCTCTTATTTAAATTAAAAATCATAATTTTATATGATTACCCTCCCTTTCTTTTGTAGACCACATCCTAGCACTCTATTAGTTTTGCCTGCATCACCAATATTTCTGAAAGGAAAATGTTGTTGCAATGCATACTCTTTATGGTAGATATATTGATGCTGAGTCAGTCTTTCCAGGCCAGAGTCCAGGCTGAGCGTGTTCCTTGTTTAACCGAGATTAGACAAGGTCCTGAAGGATCCCAGGGAATTGGGGGCAGTGGTGAAAAAGTGGTTTTGGTGGAAGTGGCCCCAAATGACCAAAGTCTAAAATCTTATATCAACAATAAACCCACTAAACCCCCCATTTCAAAGTCACAGCCATAGACCAAACTACTCCTTCCTTCCCCGTATGTTCTATTATATTATGTTTCCTTCACAAGGCCTCCAAGGATTACTCCCAATAGAAGCCCCCTATATTCCTCTTCTCACTCTTTCCTTTTACTAGAAGATGGGAGAGGGAATACACAATTACTTGCCAGGACTTTTTGGAATGGTGATAAGAACACTGGTGCTGGAAGACTAGGTTCAAACAGCAATAGAACTAGGTTCAAATTTGCAATATGATCCTGGAGAGGTTAGGTAACACTTTGAGCCTCAATTTTGATCTGTAAAGTGGGGATAGTGATATTGCTGAGCTCGGAAGATTGACATGAGGATTTCATAACATAATACACATGTAGCACTTGGCACAGGAACTGACACACCAGGGAGTGCTAAATCAGTGCTGGTCACTACAGCGACTGTCTACTTCTTTCCCTTTTTCATAGACCAGTTGCTGATTGGTGAAGCCTGAAAACGTGAACTTAGATTTGCCAAGATCCACAATATTTCATAACTTTAGCATGATAATTCCAATTTGGCTGTTCCATCCGAAGAAAATTATCCAGAACATATAAAAGCATTGTGCACAAAGCTGTTCATAGCTCTGTTACTTATGTATGCCCCAAATGATCAACAGTAGTGAACTACATTTATCTTTCCAATGGAGTGTTGCTAGAACTAATCCAAAAGTAATTATGAAGAATTCCTAATAATATGGAAAATTATTACAAGTAAAATTACAAGTAATTTTGCAATTACAAGAAAATTACAAGAAAAGTATTACAAGTAAAATTACAAGTAAACTTTTATGCACAGTATAATAAAATCTATACAAAAAGCGAAACTTTTGACATAATATTAGACAAGAGGAAATATACCTGGTTATTTTTTAAAGATTTTTTAAAGCTTTTATTTATTTATTTATTTATTTAAGTAATTTCTATACCCAGCATGGGACTTGAACTCATTACCCTGAGATCAAGGGTCATATGCTCTTCCAACAGAGACAGCCAGGCGTCCCCCAGTTATTTTTAACTGGTTTGGTTTCAGTCATGTTTTTCTTTTTTCTTCTTTCCTATAATTCACATACATCTCGCTAAAAAGCAGCCAAATAGGAAGTTAGAAGCTCCATTGATTTATGGACTTTAGGTTAATGATTTGATATCTTGATGTCAGTAAATTCAAACTCTGCAAAATCCTGCTGGATTTTTTAAATTCTTTTTGCTCCCAAGTGGCTGTGTAGAACATTGGACAATTTCACTGCCCAGTAAAGCAGAATTCTGTATCAAATTTAAGCATTGTATTTTCCATGGAAATCATAAGCTATGTGGATTATTTTCTTGGTGGTCTTTCATGCTGGTTTTCTGAATTTAAATCCTGGAATAATTCTGCTAATTAACCCAAAGTGGAATGTGCAGCTTCATATATATAGCTATATATTCTTTTAACATGTGTTCATTGCCTAAATGATTTCTCAGTGACCTTTCCCATATCATCTGATTTTTGTTGTTGTTGTTGTTTTTTGTTTTTTGTTTTTTGTTTTTGGGGTGTGTGTGTGTGTGTGTGTGTGTGTGTGTGTGTTAGCAATTAGCAGTAAAAAATGCCTGGATAAGCCAGCCTTTGGAATATTTTTTTTTACCTGATACCTGCATAACAAACTCTTTCTAAAACAAATCTCATGCATAGTCTATCTTTAAAAAAATCATTATGTCTGTTCTCATGTCATTGACTTCTTTCACTAGGTATACGTTTTTCTCATAAGATTAGTCTGTATAGTGAGAGAGGGAGAGGGTCAACTAGGAAATCATATTTCACTCTGTTCTCATCTTGGAGGACCACATGACATATTCGAGTTTCCTCTCTACAGCAGCCAGAGTCACCCTTTTAGAGCATAAATTCAGATCATGTCATTTCCCAGGTCAAAAACTTGCAGTGGCTTTCCATCACCCATAGAAAAACAGTCTGAAGCCCTTCTTATTTAAGAGCCTTCATGATCTAGCATACCAGCCTCTGCAACCTCGTCATAGCCTGCTCTTCCCCAGCTCACTCCACTCCAGCCTCGAAAGCCTCCTTGTTATTCTTCCAACATCCTGAATTTGTCCCTGTTTTAAGACTCTTGGTCTCGCTGTTTCCCAGCAGGCCAAAATTCCTCTCCCACCAGATTTGCTCAGTGTGTTCTCTGCTGTCACACAGGCAGGTGTCCTCACTGATGCCTTAAAGTCATTCCCCCATAATCCTCCTGTTCCTAATATCACTTACTTCACCTTCTGAGCACCTGGGCTAGGGTTATTTATTTACTTTTGTACAAGACTTAAAATGGTGAGTGCTATGATAGTGACGTGTAAACAGGTGTGAAAGGAAGGGAGAAAGACAGCATTTAACTCTAGTTCAGAGTGGCATTTGGGGGGGGCGGTCTCATGTGGTAGAATCAGTGAGAGCTTTCTTGTCAGTGTTGGTTTTCAGTTCCAGCTCTGTCACTTATTTGCCAAATAAGCTTGGCAAATTGCTTATCTTCTGTAAGCTGTAGCTTCTTTATATAAAAAAAAGGCAGGGGTGTTCATAGTAGTACTGATCCTGAAGCTTTTAAGGATAGTAAACTAAAATAAACTTAGACCATCTTTCTTTAAAATTTTTTTTAAAATTTATTTATTTAAAGTCAAGTTAGCTAACAAATGGTGTGGTATTGGTTTCAGGATTAGAATTTAGTGACTCATCACTTGTATATAATACCCAGAGCTCATCACAACGAGCCCTCCTTAATGCCTATCACCCATTTAACCCACCTCCCCTGCAACAACTCTCAGTCTGTTCTCTGTATTTAACAGTCTCTTATGGTTTGCCTCCCTCTCTGTTTTTATCTTATTTTTCCTTCCCTCTTTCTATGTGCATGTAGTTTGTTTCATAAATTCCACAGATGAGTGAAATCATACGATTTCAGCATTGGAAGTCTTTCTCTGACTGACTTATTTTGCTTAAGACAATACACTCTAGTTCCAACCATGTTGTTGCAAATGGCAAGATTTCATTATTTTTGATCACCAAGTAATATTCCATTGTATATAAATACATCTTCTTTACCCATTCATCAGTCAATGGACATTTTGGCTCTTTCCATAATTTGGCTATTATTGATAGCACTGCTCTAAACATTGGGTGTATACGCCCCTTCAAATCAGCATTTTTGTATCCTTTGGATAAATACCTCACAGTGTAATTGCTGGTATTAATTTTTTGAGGCACCTCCATACTGTTTTCCAGAGTGGCTGCGTTAGTTTGCATTCCCACCAACATTGCAAGAGGGTTCCCCTTTCTCTGCATCCTTACCAATATCTGTTGTTTCCTGAGTTGTTAATTTTAGCCATTCTGACAGGTGTGAGGTGGTATCTCAATGTGGTTTTGATTTGCATTTCCCTGATGATGAGTCATGTTGAACATCTATTCATGTGTCTGTTACCCGTTTGGATGTCTTCTTTGGAAAAGTATCTATTTCTGTCTTCTGCCCATTTCTTCACTGGATTACTTGTTTTTGGGGTGATGAGTTTGATAAGTTCTTTTTAGATTTTAGATACTAATCCATTATCTGATATGTCTTTTGCAAATATCTTCTCCCATTCCATCAACTGATTTTAGTTTTTTTTTTTAAGTTTATTTCTTTTTGAGAGACAGAGAGAGACAGAGCATGAGCAGGGGACAGGCAGAGAGAGAGGGAGACACAGAATCTGAAGCAGGATCCAGCCTCTGATCTGTAAGCACAGTGTCCGACGTGGGGTTTGAACTCAGAGCTGTGAGATCATGACCTGAGCCAAAGTCAGACACTCAACCAACTGAGCCATGAGGTGTCCCAGTTGCTTTTAGTTGTATTAATTTTTTTACTTCACTGTGAAGAAGCTTTTTATTGTGATGAGGTCTCAATAGTTCATTTTTGCTTTTGTTTCCCTTGCCTCCAGAGACAGGTCTAGTGAGAAGTTGCTGTGGCTGAGGTCAAAGAGGTTGATGCCTGTTTTCTCCTGTAGGATTTTGAATCCTGTAGGATTCTCTTGTTTTCTCACATTTAAGTCTTTCAACCATTTTGAATTTATTTTTGTGTATGGTATAATAAAGTGGTCCAGTTTCATTCTTTTGCACATCACTGTCCAGCTTTACCAGCACCATTTGGTGAAGAGACTGTCTTTTTTCCATTGGATTATCTTTCCTGCTTTGCCGAAATTTAGTTGGGCATATGTTTGTGGGTCCATTTCTGAGTTCTCTATTCTGTTCCATTGATCTATGTGTCTGTTTTCTGCCAGTACCATACTGGTTTGACGATTGCAGCTTTGTAATATAGCTTGAAGACTGAAACTGATGCCTCCAGCTTTGGTTTTCTTTATCAACATTACTTTGGCTATTCAGGGTCTTTTCTGGTTCCATGCAAATTTTAGGATTGTTTGTTCTAGTCTGTGAAGAATGCTGGTGTTGTTTTGGAAGGGATTGAATTGAATGTGTAGATTGCATTGGGTAGTATTGACATTTTAACAATATTGTTCTTCCATTCCATGCGCATGGAATGATTTCCCACTTCTTTGTGTCTTTTCCAGTTTCTTTCATAAGGTTTCTATACTTTTCAGGTAACAGATCTTTTACCTCTTTGGTTAGGCTTATTTATCTTATGGTTTTTGGTGTAATTGTAAGTGGGATTGATTCCTTTATTTCTCTTTCTGCTGCTTCATTATTGGTGTATAGAAATGCAACTGATTTCTGTACATTGATTTTATATCCTGTGACTTTGCTGAATTCCTGTATCAGCTCTAGCAATTTTTGGTGGAGTCTGTCAGGTTTTCCATGTAGAGTATCATGTCATTGGTGAAGAGTGAGAGTTTGACTTCTTTGCCAATTTTCATGCCTTTTATTTCTTTGTGTTGTCTGATTGCTGAGACTAGGACTTCCAACACTATGTTGAATAACAGTGGTGAAAGTGGACATCCCTGTCATGTTCCTGTTCTCAGGGGTAAAGCTCTCAATTTTTCCCCATTGAGGATGATATTAGGTGTAGGCATTTCATATATGGCTTTTATGATGTTAAAGTATGTTCCTTCTATCCCAACTTTCTTGAGGGTTGTTATTAAGAAAGGATGCTGTATTTTGTCATATGCTTTTTCTCCATCTATTGACAGGTTCTTATCCTTTCTTCTATTAATGTGATGTATCACGTTGATTGATTTGCAAATTTTGAACCAGCCCTGCAGCCCAGGAATGAATCCTACTTGATCACGGTGAATAATTCTTTTAATGTACTGTTGAATTTGATTTGCTAGTATCTTGTTGAGAATTTTGCATCCAAGTTCATCAGGAATATTGGCCTATAATTCTCCTTGTTAGTGGGGTCTTTGTCTGGTTTTTGGAATCAAGGTAATCCTGGCTTTATAAAATGAGTCTGGAAGTTTTCCTTCCATTTCTATTTTTTGGAACAGTTTGAGAAGAATAGATACTAACTCTTCCTTAAACATCTGTTAGAATTCCCTTGGGAAACCATCTGGCCCAGGACTCTTGTTTGTTGGGGATTTTTGATAACTGATTCAATTTCTGTGCTGTTTAAGGGACTGTTCAAATTTTCTATTTCTTCCTGTTTCAGTTTGGGTAGTTTGTGAGTTTCTAGGAATTTGGCTTTGAATGACACAGTGGACCAAATGGACTTAACAAATATATTCAGAACATTTCATCTTAAAGCAGCAGAATATATGTTCTTTTCACATGCACATGGAACATTTTTCAGAATAGCTCACATACTGGGTCACAAATAAGCCCTCAAAAGGTACAAAAAGATTGAGATCATACCATGCATATTTTCAGATCACAACTCTATGAAACTTGAAATCAACCACAAGAAAAAATTTGGAAAGCCCTCAAACACACGGAGGTTAAAGAACATCTTACTGAAGACTAAATGGGTTAACCAGGAAATTAAAGAGGAAATAAAAAAATACATGGAAGCAAATGAAAGTGAAAACATGACAGTTCAAACCCTTTGGAATGCAGCAACAGCAGACATAAGAGTAGAGTACATTGCGATTCAGGCCTAGCTCAGGAAACAAGAAAGGTCCCAAATATACGACCTAACCTTACACATAAAGGGGCTAGAAAAGAAGCAGCATATAAAGCCTACAGCCAGCAGAAAAAGGCAAATAATAAAGATTAGACCAGAAACAAATGACATAGAAACAAACAAAAACAGTAGAACAAATCAATGAAACTAAATGCTGTTTCTTTGAAAGAATAAACAAAATTGGTAAACCCCTAGCCAGACTTACCAAAAGGAAAGAGAAAGGATCCAAAGAGATACAATCATGAATGAAAGAGGAGAGATCATAACCAACACCACAGAAATTCAAACAATTATAAGCGAATACTATGAAAAATTACATGCCAACAAACTGGGCAATCTGAAGAAATGAACATTCCTAGACCATCTTTCCATAATACCATCCCATAGAGTAAATCCTCAATATACAATGACTTAAAATAAGTTGATAGTTTTCTTTAAAAAAAAAATAGTTAACTGTGGCCATAAACCTAGGGTTTTTTTTTTCTTTTCAGGTGAATAGCTAACATCATTACCTTCCATTTAATAACTAAACATTGGCTCTGCTTTCTAACATTATTAAGTGTCCAGAGGATTCCTGTATTTAGATGATGGCTCGTTTCTTGAGAAATTACACTTGGAAATAAAGAAACAAGTGTGTGTAGATAGGAAAGCTTGGTTTGGTGGTGGTAGTGGGACTATGCAGGCGGCAAAAAATTATTTCTGGATTTAATCATTATATCTTTACTGAGGAAGGAACCCTAGAGATCACGTAGTTCATCCTTGTCAAATTATTACCTAGGAGAAAGAGATTTCCAAACCCACCTGCAATTTACTTTTATTTTAGTTCTTTTTAAAGCTTATTTATTTATTTTGAGAGAGAGTGAACGAACATGAGTGGGGGAGGGGCAGAGAGAGAGGGAGAGAGAGAGTCCCAAGCAGACTCCATGCCATCAGTGCAGAACCCAATGCAGAGCTCGAACTCAGAAACCGTGAGATCATAACCTGAGTGAAAATTGAGTTGGATGCTTAACCGACCGAGTAACCCAATAAATTTATTTGAAAACATAGTATAAAATAATACTGTTGCTTCTAGGAGAGTAGGAAAGTAATTTGATAATCAGAAAGAAAAAAAGGACAGAGATGTTTATATAATGCTTCCACTTTCTCTCTGGCTAAAAGCTATTTTACTTGGATATAGACTAGCTTATTCAAAGCTACTTAGCTAGATAGCATTGGCTTTCTTATCTTCTATCATATGTACCATTAATAAACAAGATGACCAAACAATACTATAAATTTCACTCCAATAGAATTTTCCCATGATGTTGGTATCTTTTAACTTTAGAAAATACTTAATTTAATAAATATCTATGGTCATGTTTAAGTTTTAATATACTTGTAAAATACTCCTATTTTTAAGACAAATGACATTATTGCCATAACTTAATTTAGTATAAAAACATTTATTGAGTACTTATTTTGTACTAAATTCTGCATTAGGCTATCTTTGGTGATGCAAAGATAGGCAAAGCATGCTTCATTTCCTTAAAGAGCTAAGTCCAGTGAGTGAGAAAGATAGTATTATGATAAAATTATGATTAATATCATGCTAATTATTATGAATAGAGGTGTTACTGAGATGTTATGTGAGCCCAGGAAATAAGTGCCTAAGTCAGTTGTGGAAGAAGGCTTCATGGAAGAGAAGAAACAAGAGGAGGGGCTAAGAGAACTCTATTGTGCAACTTTTTGAGGCTCTAATTTTATGGGGCTGCGTAAGGTAACTTCCTTTCCATCTCTGCAGATAACATTTCACCAGTATCTGAATCATATCTTTATTTTCTCTGTGAACTGACCAAATAGACTGTTGGTTGACGGAGATACCTCCCCTGTGTATTTCTCTTTTCATTCTATGGTACTCTGAGAACTGCTGGAGTTTCCAGTCTCCATCATGGAATCTTCCCACAAAGAACACATTAAAGTCTTTAATAATAAATAATGAAAAATAATAGATACAATGGTAAATGTTTTAATTAAGCATTTTAGCAACTGCTTTAAAAATCTATGCCCTAGGGATGCATGGATGGCTCAGTCTGTTAGGCATCTGGCTCTTGATTTCAGCTTGGGTCATAATCCCAGGGTCCTGGGATCCCAGGGTCCCAAGATCCCATGATCTCTATGCTGTCAGCATGGAGCCTGCTTGGGATTCTGTCTCTCCCTCTGCCCCTCCCTGCCCCCACCACCCCATGTTCTCTCTCTCTCTCTTAAAAAAAAAAATCTGTGCCCTAAAAGCGAGATAGAGTGTCTTCTGTACAAAATGTGAAATACAGAGTAGGCAATTAATTGGTTTTAAAGGAGTATTCACTTAGTGAAATCTGGACTATGATGCTCTAGAGTCTGCTTGTGCTTTTAATTTTTTCCCAAGTTTCAAGCACCCAGAAGCCAAGTGCTTTTCAAGAAAACTCACAAAATAGGTTATTTGTGTACAGGCCACCCATCTCAGTAGGTTTAAGAGTTAGCATTCACAGAATTCAGAGCTGTTTTTAAAAAGTAGTTTTGGAGGGTGCCTGGGTGGCTCACTTGGTTGGACATCTGACTTTGCCTCAGGTCATGATCTCATGGTTTGTGGGTTCAAGCCCTGCCTTGGGCTCTGTGCTGACAACCAGAGCGTGGAGCTTGCTTCAGATTCTGTGTCTCCCCCTCGCTTGCCCTCCCCTGCTTGTGCCCTGTCTTTCTCTCAAAAATAAATAAACATTAAAAAAAAATATTAAAAAAAAGAGTAGCTTTGGATCTTAGGTGAAAACAAAGCCAGCTAAGATCAGTGCATTTCAACATCTAGTAATATAGTCTGGT
Source organism: Felis catus (assembly GCF_018350175.1). NCBI lineage: Eukaryota > Metazoa > Chordata > Mammalia > Carnivora > Felidae > Felis > Felis catus. The sequence continues at coordinate 97,011,599 of NC_058374.1, forward strand.
TTTAATCTTCTTCTTATAAAAAGTATTCTCTTATATGCCTGAAGATATAGTTCATCACAAGCTCCAGTAAAGTGAAGAAGAGGGTATGTGTGTGTTTAGGGAGGGGGAATGGGTGGAGGAACTATATAGGTGCATATGGACAATTTTCATCTATTTCTCTAACTTTCCTCATTTGTTTCATTTCCCCATTATCTTTTCTTTGATTTCTAAATTATTTATTATGCCAACCTTTACCCCACTAGTACAGAAGATAGATTTCATCTACAACCTCTTCCTAAAATATTAGTAAAACAAAATTAATTGTACATGAAATATTCTTTAGGTTTGCTATTTTCCCCTTATTTTGTTTTTTTTTTTTAACTGATTTTTTTTTCAACGTTTATTTATTTTTGGGACAGAGAGAGACAGAGCATGAACGGGGGAGGGGCAGAGAGAGAGGGGGACAGCCCAGAGCCTGACGCGGGGCTCAAACTCACGGACTGCGAGGACTGCGAGATCGTGACCTGGCTGAAGTCCGACGCTTCACCGACTGCGCCACCCAGGCGCCCCTCCCCTTATTTTGTTAACAGCCTTTCTCTGTGATGATGCAAATCTAGGGCAACTGCATTTCAGCCTGAGGACCCTAAATGTGCTCCCTACTAGGCTGATTACTTGGAGCTAATGTAGTGTTCCATTCATTGGATTCCACACACTTCCCCCATATTGATTGCATTATCAGTAATAGTAATCACAGATATCATTACCAGCCAATTACACAAACACGTATCTAAACTAGGTAACTTATTCACCAACATTATCTCTTACAAGTCTTAATTTTGTAATGAAGCTGATCATCTTATCCAATTGAGTGTAGCTACATATTTTGATCTAGTAGGCTAAATGTAAGTGTATTGAATTATGTAGCAGGTAATTACTTACATATGTTTGTAACAACACAAATGAGAGCAATTTGAATGTAATCTGTTTCTTATTCTATTTGAGGGCTGCATTAGAGAAGGTTAACTGCTTTAAAAAATAGACCCAAGCATGTATTTGGATGAAACGCAATAGAAGTGTTTTTCCTGCTTACATAACAGAACTGGTATGAAAACTGGTAGCGGGGTAGGCAGTCATCCAGAGACCCAGGTGGGTTTCTGACGCATTCAATAAAAGAGTTCCAAGGTCACCCTGAAAGATTTAGTTTAGGGGAAAAGAGTATTGAGGAGCTAATGGGAGATGTCTATGGGCTAACCCTGGCAGTGATGAATAGTCATATTCTATTGGCTAGTTACCATATGACCATACCTATCAAGAAAGTGGGATTATAATCTACCCTAGTTACCATATGACCATACCTATCAAGAAAGAGGGATTATAATCTACCCTAGGAAGTAAAGGAAAGCATGGTGAGAAGTTGGCAATTTTGCCATAAGGACTCAAATCAGAATTTGCTCTATTTCTCTATATAATGAATACTTTATTTGGCTTGTCATTATTCGGAACTTCTATCAGGCTTTCTTTGCTTTAATTTCCTTTATACTATGTCAGATATATTCTAAAACTTAGATCCAAGTCCTGCCTCTTAGACTTATACATATTAGACAAGTGAAGAAGGGGGAATATAAAATCACAAAGTATTTTTTTAAAATTTTAAACAAATAAAGTATGACCATATTATTATAATGCTTTTTTGGCAGTTTAAATTGCAGACAAGTAGGTTAGGATAAAAGGTTTTGGGTGATAAAAAAGATGTCTTAGTTCAACCCTTATTGCACAGGTAAGGAACATGAGACTTGGCAAGATGAATTTGTTTGTCTAATTCTACAGGAAGCATTTGTGGTTCCTGGCTCTTTCTCAAACCCATGTCTTCCATAACATTATTTGTCATCTTTTTACTTTGTAGTCATATTTTCTACAAAGCATAAGTCATTGAATAATGTTCATCCATTTACAGGGATGAAGTAAAACACAATAAATTATAACTGACATAAGGCTAATATGTTTAAATCAGCAATAAAATAAATCCAACACCTTTCCAGATTTTCCAAATTCACTTGAAGATCCATAATAAGTTCACTGCTTAGTAAAGGGTGTTTTTTATTACTACATTATTTTTCTTATTTCTTCAACAAAAAAATAATGGCTTCTAGATAAATCTGCTGCAAATCTAAAATTATACAATTCATGACATTTGGATTATAAATTTATTATCGCCATGCCAATAAATATTTAAATTAAAAGTTCAGGGGAAATGAATGACGAAATCTGAAATACTGGAAGGTATGTTTCCTTTAAGGAGGAAAGCCAAATCATTTTTAAAAAAATATATTGCCTTTTTGGTGGGTAACAAACTCTTAAAAGCAAAATTTAATGGTGTTATTGAGACGCCACCCTAGCAAAAAAGATAGTTCCTTATTTAATTGTCATTGCCAGAGCCTAATCTCGTGCTCTTTCTTCAAGGATGTATAAAATGGAAACTGTAAAAGAAAGTGGCACAAGTCTAGCTGTGTTCTAAATCATGCAAACATCAGGAAATGTTGAAATTATGTGGAAATTTGAGGTTATTGTTGCATTTGTTATTATCGCCATTCATGTTTATATCAGACATTAACTGTGGTTGATGATCTTATACCATGAGTGAACCCAAATCATTAGAGTGACACACATCCTTTTTTCTTTTTTTAAATTCAAAGAAAACTGAAGCACGGTCTTCAGAATTAGTTTTTCTTTCTTATCTTTTTTTTTTAATGTTTATTTTTGAGAGAGAGAGAGAAAGAGAGAGAGCAGGGAAGGGGCAGAGCGAGAGGGAGACACAGAATCTGAGGCAGCTTCAGGCTCTGAGCTGTCAGCACCGACTGAGATGACACAGGTCATGAGATCATGACCTGAACCAAAGTTGGACACTCAAGCAACTGAGCCACCCAATCACAACTGGTTTTTCTTATGAACATCATAAACATGGCTGCAAGTTTACCATAGAGTAACTTTTGCTTGTTACGGTGAGTAAGAATTAGAAAATCTGGCAAATTTATTTGAAGTGAAGATGAGAAAAGCCTTTGCTCCCTGTCTGTCCACCTCCTACCAAGCACAAATAATAAGGTCCATCTAATTTTGTGATTCTACAAAAGAACAATGGTGTGAAATGTAGATAAAGGAGATAACCAGGCTTCGGTTGCTTTCATATTTACTTGGTCCATGTGGTAAAAGTCTGCATTCAGTTGATTATTTTTTTTAAGTTTATTTATTATTTTGAGAGAAACAGAGATTGCACAAGTGGGGGAGGGACAGAGAGAGGGTGAGAGAGAGAATCCCAAGCAGGCTCTGCATTGTCAGCACAGAGCCTGATGTGGGGCTCAAACTCAGGAAACCGTGGGATCATGACCTGAGGCAGCATCAAAAGTCAGAGGCTTAACTGACTGAGCTACCCAGGCACCCTTGCATTCAATTGATTATTAATGTAAAAAAATATCCAGCAACTATGTGTATGCATTAGGGACATCAATGGTAAGAGAGCCCATCTTTTAATGAACTGTGGATTGTCATTTATATTGCTTTGATTTGCAAGGATTTTATATGCAACCTCCTGGAGAGTAGAGATATACACTTCTTTTGGGATCCTTTTTTTGGATATACCCTCTTTAAATATAGGCAACATGTGTTCAGATCATCTTAAAAAGCTCCAGTTTCATATTCTCCGAAGAATCTGACATGGGTCCTCAAGGTGACAAAGAATATATTTTGAAGGAAAAATAATAAAAGGGAGAGTTGAGTCTTTTAACTTTTTTGGAATTTGGACTCTATTAAAATCTAACTGAAGTTTTCATAGGTGTTATGGAAACCATTTCTTTTGAAAAATGCTCATATCATAATATGACAGAGATAGTCAAAACTGTAAGTTGCCACTTTAGTTTGATTATTCTTTTGAAAACAATCTGTGTTAAATATTATTACACAGAACTACATGAAGAGCAAAGAGAATGCATCGAGAAACTGAAATTGCATTTCAGTAATCAATTATTTTCAATTACATATGGCCTCTGAAGAGTTTCTGTGAAGGAAAGTACCTAGAGTTGATTTTATTTAAATTCCGGAATTCTTTCCTTTTAAAAAATATGCATTCTGATATTTTGGTGTATGTAAATTTTTAACTCTCTAACTCTGTATATATTAAGGTACATGGCATCCTAAGTAGGACTATATTTAAAAAGTGAGTAATTTTATTTTTATGGCCCTGGGTATGGCTTCTTTATACTGTGATGAATCTTGCTTTCTGCCTTTTATTTGCATAAGTGAAATCTTCAGTTTTGCATCATCATGTATATTTCCTGCAAATAATTAACTTTAACTTTTTCACTGTACAGAGCTGGCTCTTTGCCTCAGCATATTCCCCTGGAGATTATCAGATACCTGTCTGAGGAGAAGGATTTTCTTCCTTGGCATGCTGCCAGCCGAGCTCTTTATCCTCTAGATAAATTACTGGACCGCATGGAGAAATACAATGTCTTCAATGTAAAAAGACATATTTTCTTCTTTCTTATTTTCGGATGATGAACTGTTGTCTCATTATCTACTTTATGTAACTGATCCTGAGTCATTTGCGTTCCTTCTTTGAATTTGTGTTATCATTTTTGTCCTGATTTTCTGTGCAACACTGATGATAATTACTTGAGGAAGAAATTTAATACAAGCTACTTTTTATTCTGGCCTAAAAGTGTCAATTAAGCTTACATGACTCAGAATTTAAGAACAAATATTAAAAAAAAAAAAAGAACAAATATACATGGCAAATCCTTAAAGTTCTAACTTACTTTCCAAGAGTTAAAGGGCTCTGTGTTCACAAAGGACTTACCCTGGGTAGAGGGATCCCAAAGATCTTAACAGAATATAGACAGTTTCAGTAAAGATTCTTAGTCATTATTTTTATCCAAAAGGGCATAGTGAATTCAATTCACTTCCTTAATTAACAAGGATAAGATCAACATTGAGGCGAAAGCCCATTCATAATTGGGTCCAAGGGGATACAGGAGAGCAAACAATAGATAATCCAAATAGACATGAAGACATGACAAACATTCCAAAATGTTACCTGACCAGATTTCCTAAGCTGCAGCCTGATAAACGCAAACTGCACTGTAGACACCACCTAATCTGATTTAATAACCATTTTGAATAAGATTAGGATTAACTATGGCTAATGAGTTTTTGGTTCCTAAATTTCTTATCACAGAGAGCCTTTGCATATGAGACTGTGTCTCTGTGCCTCCTATCATCTTTGAGCACCCTTTGGTTTCCTTCAGTTATCTTAGCAGCCTGCCCTGTGTTTTGTAAAATCATCCCATTTTTTATGACACGCTGGCTCTGCTGATTAGCCTACGCGTTTGGAATGACTCGAGACTAGATTGCCATGGCATGAAATCTGTTTATTAGCACTCTGTAAATTGTCTGATGGCTATCAGAGTTGCTTCTTGTTTTCTTCTTCCAAGTCTGCATGAAAATGCCTCTGTTCTAATATTTTTTTTTAATTGAAATAATCCTGGCTTGCCTGTTCATTGTCATTAGTTTTGTCTAATCCCTTACAACACACATGCAAAAAAAAATGTGTCTTTACAGCTACGGTATAACTTTTATCTGCTAGAGAAAGACTTATTACACTTCTCTTTGCTCTCAACACAGAGACACTGCAATGTTAAACTTCCATAAAAGTAAAATACATTTTTGTGTATATTTGTACTTTGGGATAATATTTCATGTCAGACACCTCAATTTCAGTAAAAGTTGAGAATTGCTTTTACTGTAATTTCAGTGCTTTCATTCCTTTGACAAAATTCAAGGACCACATTAAAGTGAGGAGAGCATATTTTACATTGCTCTCTAATATTTAAATATATCATTAGCTCAATGGATTGTTGACTTTGAAATGCCATATTTTTTACTGCAGAGCGTTCTGAGTATGTCAGGTTCAACAATGCCAGGCTATTGGCTGTGCTTACCTAATTGTTTTGCATTCGATGTGCTCTGTTGACATGAAATGCATAAAAGTTTGGTGCTTATTTTCATAAGCTGTATCTACCCACATTTGTGCATGTGCGTGCATGGATGACATTATCAATATTCCTCAGTTTCCTTCTTGTGCTATAAAAATTGTCATCTAAAATATTTAATAGTGCAAATTACTTAATCATTCAATAGGAAATAAGGAGTAGTCTTCCACCATTGCGATTGTATTTTATCCTTATTTTCTATATTTGAAATACTAAGCTGAATAAAAGTAGAGCATTTATCATGCCCATTATTTTACTGATATTTTAAAGAAGGCTTCTTTAGAAAATATTTTAATCTTATTATATAATTTTAATTATCAGCATGGAGACGTTTGAGACTGACATTATCTCTATGTCCTCTAACCCCCATTTAGGAATATATTTTAAAGCAAGTTGCAGCAACATACATCAAGCTTGGATGGCCAAAAAACAATTTTAATGGATCTCTTGTTCAAGCATCCTACCAACATGAGTACTGTTTTATTTTCTTATTCGCTTCTTTTCCCCCAGAGCTGTGCAATAGCATACTTGTAGTACCATGGTGACTTCAGCAGCATGAGATGATCTGTCTCTCATTCTGCATCTTTCATTTCCCTTTACTGGGAGGCCTGCTGATGTACTCATCAGTGCACGGTTTCCACTACCTGGCACTGAGAACAAAAGCATGTCTTTGTCGTGTTTTAATATAAGATCATCCTTTATTAGTAAAGGGGAGATTCGAACCCGTGCCCCTCACTGTATTATTGTTTCCAGAGAAGACTTTTTAGTATGCATAACTTCTACTCTGCCTAGCCATCTCTTCCTTAGCAAAATAGGATTTCTGTATCTGAAAATTATTTTTGTGCTGATTATTTACTTCTCTATGGTTTATGTAATAAGTTATCCTTTCTCTCCGGATAATAACACTGCATTTTAATTGTTTTTCCTTTTGACGGTACCTAGAGAGCTACGTCGAGAAGTTATAATGCTGGCATGCAGTTTTGGCAACAAGCACTGTCATCAGCAGGCATCAACACTTATTTCAGATTGGATTTCCAGCAACAGGAACAGGTAAATTGAACCAAATCCTATATTTCTGATATGATTTAATACTGCTCTCAGATTCTCGGTTGATACATTGCTTTTATCAACTGGAGAAAAACAAGACAAGGAAAAACCCTGCAAAGCCGTGTTTCAGGTTCACAGCTTACGAGGTAACAGCACAAAAGCCACAATACACTTATTTTTGGAACATTTTGTAGAGTTTTAAACTAACTTTCTTAATGTAGGCCCTTATTCTTATAGATAAGGTGTCAGCTTATTTTGAATTTGGATAGCTTTGCTATTCCGTGAGAACAAAATAATTTTATTTAGGCCAAATTCTAAGGTTCTTTACAAAGGTTGTGGTATTTATTCATAAAACACTGTGAGCATATGATGTAAGTGAAGTAGCATAACAAACGTTAATATTAAAAACTAAAACCAAAAAGGTTATAAAAAAGATCTTTACTCTTTTAGTGACCCTTGACAGAGACCTCAAACCTGTATCTTATCTTGGAATTTCACAATATAGGATTTTAGTACATAATGTGATGTTAAAATTGTTTGATAGAACTGCCTTTGATAAAAAAATTATTATTCCAAATGTCACTTGTTAATGTTAATGAAAAGAATATTAAGCATAAAAAAATTGAGGATCATGATCTTTTCACTACAGTTTTTAACCCTTCTTATGTGTCTTTACATTTCCAAGGACGTTGATGTTCCGTTTCTTATTACACTTTGGGCAATTTATAATTGCTCTTTCCCAGTCTTTGGCCCCTGTGTTAAGGAGAGTGAGCTCAGAGGGGTGGAAGCTAGGGGAGAGTTTTATTCAGGTGGTTCTATTTTGCAAGCCACGATGGGCTTGTCCCTGATCTGAGTGTCTGAGATGACTCCATGGGAACAGAGAAAGGGACTTGGTCTAGGTGAGCATAGAGAAGCACAGAGAGTATAACCTGCTTAGGAAACAAATTGGTTTTTGTCTTGTCGAAAGTGACCTAGGTTTAAATGTAGTATCTAACTGACTCCAGATCAGAGCATAGCTACCTACTTTGAAAATCTGTGCAAGAAATCTTTCACTGCACTACTGAGTAATTTGTCCTACTATCTCACCTTCTTTATCATGGTCTTTTTTGCTCTTTAAGTGAACTGTTTCTGGTCTTACCCTGAGCCAAGAAGGAAAATATTTTATCACTATCATCTTTCAATTGATCCATCATGTACTTGACAGTGATTAAATCTGTCACCAGTCTTCTCTAGAACAAAAACATTTTCATTTATTAACTTTTAGTAATGATTATCCTTTTTGTGAAGTCTTCTGAAAACTATTAAACTTGAAAATAGTAAAATGGAAACTTTTTTTTCCTTTTTTTCTACTACCTTCTTTAATTCTACCGCATATAGTTGAATGACAAACACATAAAAATTTATCCAAAATCAATACATCCATAATAAGATACATAATCATAAATACATATGAGAAGAAAAGTTGAAAGATACTATTTAAATATTGTGGTCTCTATTTTCTTCCATTTTTTGATTATTCATTTGCTTATTTGTTTCATTTTGCTACACATGCCTTTTCTCAGACCCAATATTTGTTTGTTAACCCTTTAATGAATTTACCCAAGTTAAAATGTATTCTTAACATTTTATTAAAATAACACATTCACCATTGCATTAATGTCATTTCTATAGAGAGTATTTAAGCCTACTATAACTTAGTACCTTTCAATTTTTTTAACATTTATTCATTTCTGAGAGACAGAGAGCAAGCATAAGTTGGGGGGCGCAGAGAGAGAGGGAGACACAGAATCCGAAGCGGGTTCCAGGCTCCAGGCTGACAGCACAGATCCCAATGCGGGGCTCAAACTCACGGACCATGAGATCATGACCCGAGCTGAAGTTGGATGTCCAACTGACTGAGCCACCCAGGCACCCCACTTAGTACATTTAAAACTACAGCTATTGAGAAAATGCTATTTTTTTAAATAGTTCATCTATTTAGCAAAATTTTACTGATCAACTCTCAATACCAGCTTGTGGCAGAAAGCAAAGAGAAGAGGGAGAGCTTAAAATGAGGAGAAAGTACAGCTCTATAAACAGATAATTGTTCTTTGAAGCAAGAGCTAGGACAGGGTGTGAACACCAAGAAAGGAGGATTGCTGCCTTGGAAGAATCACATTCACCCTCCTGAGGAGTGAGCAGGATCCTGATGGATGGACAAGGGCAGGCTGGAGGCAGGGGCAAGTGCCCGAGTCCCTATGGTGGGTAGACGGGGATCCCAAGCAGAAGGAAGGCACATGGACTGATGCCTAGTTTAATGAGTGCAGCACATTTTGACTTGTGAATTTGAACAATCCATCACTCCCAAAATTCCCTTATAAATGAAAGTTTACATGGAAGTTGTCAGCTCATTTCAGTTTTGATAACTGTGCCATTTATTTATGGTAAAATAATTAAATTGGGGTCTAATACTTTATGGTTCTTTTGTTATTTCCTTCATCATTTTTATATTCTCTGCTTTGCTTTCTTCTACAGCTGGGTAAGTAAACATACTAAGTGGAACTAACTCTGCGTTTACTAAGATTTGCTCAGCCAACCATATGACATGTCACTACATACATAAGTGACCTCCTGCAGTAAGGCTGGCTGGTACTCACCTGTGTGTGAAGATCAGAGATTTAATCTGTATTTTTTTTTTTTTGATGACAGCTGAATATTAAAACAATAGTGTAATCCTGTAGTTAATGCTGAATTTAACTTTCTTAAATTGAATCAATGAAGAAGACAAGGTTTCTTTTCAAGTGTTCCTGAAGTAATACACCAGGCAGTTTTGTTTGTTTCCTTGTTTGTGTTTAATGGGAACATTAAAAACCATCTTTAAAAAAAGCCCTGGGAGATGCTGTGTATTTATGCTAATAAGCCGAAAGGACACTGAGTCATGGAATTAGCAGAGATTGCAAATCTGGGGTGCTGTGCTACTTTACGACCTCATCTTGATATGCTGGGGAGGTAGGTCAAGTCAGTGACATTGGATTTAAGAAAATAGAATGGATTTGAAAGTTGGTGCAGGGAAAGGTAATGGAACCAAAATGTGCATTGAAAAGCTAGAGGATGGTAGCAGCAGAGAGAGAGAGAAAAATTCAAGAATTACAGTGAATGATAAATTGAATGAGTCGACATTCTGGTCCCTGTTAATATATTCAAATGCTCCAGTGTGTTGAATTGTAATGGTGATGTCATGCATAAAAATGGATGAGCTACATTCAGGTCTTGTTAGGCTGTGATTTGGGCACTGAGTTCAGCAGAACACCACATTTCAGAAAAGAGACAAATTGCCAACCATTCAGTAGAGAACAATACAAATGATAAAAAGATCTTGAAAACACGAGCTGCAAGAGGAGGTTGTGAGACCTGAAAATTGCACTCTGAAAAAAAAAAGACAAGATGATAGCCTTTTTATGTATAAAAAACATAATGAAAAGGACAGAAATTGGTTTCTTTCACTGATTGGTACAAATAAACAAGAAATAGTTGGCATAAGCTTCACTGAGTAAAATATAGGGATTATATTATTACTGCAGGTGAATTATTATTTAAAATTTCTGTAGTAAAACACTATTGGGATTGTACAGTTTAACCATACAGAGATGACAATATGGTAATATGGGGTTTTATTTAATAAAAAATTTAACCTTAAATTAAATGTGTGTCCACAATAACACAACCTCTTAATTTTGGAATAAAGTGTTATTTTTCAAATAATGTCAAAAAGTAATATTTAAAGCTTTAAGCCAATACAGAGTAAAGATTTAAAGTATTTAATTTCATTTCAGGGGTAAGGTGAGGGCCAGGGGCAGAGGGAAGGAGGGAGGGAGGGAGGGAGAGAGAGAGAGAGAGAGAGAGAGAGAGACAGAGAGAGAGAGAGAGAGAGAGAGAGAGAGAGAATCTTAAGCAGGCTCCACGCTCAACACAGCATCTTACACAGGGCTCGATCTCACAATCCTGGGATCAGGACCTGAGACAAAATCAAGAGTCAGACGCTCAACCGACTAAGTCACCCAGGTGCCCCAAGTATTGAATTTTAAAAAGTATTCAATAAATAGTGATATTCATTCCCTAACATCTCAATTGATAACTGGTATCATCACTTTACTTAAGAAATATCTTGGGAGTACATAGGTGACTCAGTGGGTTAAAAGTCTGACTCAGCTTGATTTCAGCTTGATTTCTCACGGTTCATGAGATGGATCCCTGCTTCAGGCTCTGTGCTAATGGTGCAGAGCCTGCCTGAGATCCTCTCTCTTCCTCTCTCTCTGCCCCTGCTCCACTTGTATTCTCTCTCTCTGTCTCTCTCTCTCAAAATAAATAAAAATTTAAAAATATCCTGAAACTGTGGAATACTTTATATATTATGGGCTATCAAAAATGTATATTGAATTGAAATGAATTGGACATTTATTTTGAAATGGAAAAGTTAAGGCCATTCCATAATAAAAATTATAAAGTAGAGGAACTTCTCTGGTGCTTTGCAACATACATAATACATAAACTTCACTACTCATGCAATTAATTATGTTACTGATACTATTGTCTTTAATGATGATGATTATAATGAAAAGTATAGTTGTTTATTGAGTGGTTAGTACATTTCAGGTGTTGGACTAACTGTTTTTTGTGCATGATCTCCTTTTTATTTCATATTTATAGAAAACAAATCTAAATCTCACACAGGCTGTATGACTTGCCAAGATTATATAACAATAGGTAGTGGATCTGGGTCTCCACTCCCAGACTGCATGTGATTCTGTTGTGGTATATCAAATTACCATATATCAGTAATATATATTCAAAAAAGGATTAAAAAACAAAGAAAGGGTAAAAAAAGACAATCCAACAGAACTCAAGGACTCTGTATAATGAGTATAAGCAACAGTTTTATGTAGGTAGCGCTCAGGAATCAGCCTGTGGTTCTCAAATCTGGTCATGTATAAGGATCATTGGGAAGAGCTGTGAAACAGTTTGCTGGGCCCCACCCGCAGAGTTCTGATTCAGTAGGTTGAATGGGGCCCAACCATTTGTATCCATAACAAGTTTCAGTATGATGCTGATGCTGAATCAGCTGGCCTGGGGACTATGCTTTGGGAACTACAGGTATAGGGAAAGGCTACTGTCTTCAAAGTCAAAGACACGAGTGATCAAATTTCAGCTGTGCCACGGAACGACCTGAGGAAAATCACTTGGTTTCATCATCTGAAAAATGGCAATAATATTAGTAACCAAACAAGTCATGGGAATTATATGAAAGAATGTTTATTAATTAGCTTTTATAGGAAATCATAAAACATGAATCATCTTTGGAGTTGCCCTCTATTTGTTTTGGCCATACCTTGTGTCATAGATGGTATGAGTTTTATTTCTTTTTTTAAGTTTATTTATTTTGAGAGACAAAGAGAGGGAGAGAGAGACAACATGCACATGTGCACAAGTCGGGGAGAGGCAGGGAGAAAGAGTCCCAAGCGGGCTCCGAACCGTCAGCATGGAACCTGACATGGGGCTTGATCCCACCAACCATGAGATCGTGACCTGAGCTGAAATCAAGAGTTGGCTGCTTAACCACGGACTGAGCCACACAGTGGCTAACCTGGTGGTGTTAGTTTTCAATGAGGAAGGTAGGAATAGGTATAGAATAGAGTGGTATAGAATGCTTCAATATCAGATCTTCTTTGTAAGTTTTGGGGTTATAAGCATGTGACCTGTAACATAAAATACGGAACAAAATATTACCATAGAGATCTTCAATTAAGAGAATGGGTACGTTTGCCATTTTTCTCTTGCTTTAAGAAATACTGCCTGGCTTGGCCTCTAGGTAAATATTTCTTTGTACACCCTCCCTTTAATTGGCTGCTCATGTCCCTCCATCAGGCATAGCTCATTGTATCTCACAGGAAAAGAGCTCCAGTTAAGGTCCTTTCCTTTGTGTCTCCCTCTGTCCATCAATGTTCACTTTTCTTATGTGAGAACACAAAGGGGGACAGACAAAAGGCTCTTTTTGCTACGGTCTGTGTGTCTGGTTCAGAAACTTCATGTTTTCTTCCCCTAAAAACATGGATCCTAACTTATTGTCCATGTTCCCAAGTTATTATGGTCCTATTCCCTTTGTTCTTTATGATGCTTTTTGTATTCTTTTTACTATAAACTGTCCTGTGATAAGTTTTCATAAGCCAAAGTTATACCAGCCAGACCTGCCATTTTAGTGCTCAGTTACCAGCACAAGCATTTTGCAGCCAGGTGAGCCCAGCAGGGAGTCTGTACAGAGTAATGCAAAGGACAGGGCTGCCCAAACCTCAGGCAGGGGGGTGGGGGGCAGGGGTGAGGAATCCGGTTTGCTCCTGGTTTGTCATTAGACAGCTGTGGCTTTAGAGGAGTCAGTGTTTACTCCAAGTCTCAACCTTGTTTCTAAAGCAAGGGCAGTGCCCCCAAATCATCAGTGCTTACATCAGATATAACAGTCCAAAATTTAATACTTACTCTGTATGAACATAAAATCATACATCTTCCTTATGATTTGTCAAATTCTGGTTCTCCTTTGATTATTAGTATATAGTTATTTGATTATTATAAAGCTTAAAGGGTATGTCTTCAGTTATTCATGTGTTCGGTAAGTATCTATCGAGCAGCTACTCTGTGTTGGAACTGTGCTAGATGCTAGACAGTGGGAAGGCAAAGTTCCTTCATTCAGTTAATGCCGGCCCCATTACTTACCTGGCACTGGGAATATGTGGTTCATGCCCTGACATACCCCAAAGGTTTGTGGTGGGGGCAGGGAGAGAGTGTAGGAGGGAGACAGGGATTGTTCAGAGTAATCATACAAAACTAAAAATGAAACTCAGAGAAGCGCAACCAAGAAACATGTGCTGTTCTGAGAGACTGTCATAGGGGATTTGACTAGATCAGAGAGACAGGGAAACCTTGCAGCCCTGAGAGCTAGTGGTGGAAATGAAGCCACATGGATATATTTGACTGAGGAAGGAAGACTGAGAGGAGTTAATGATTGCTTGGATATAAAGGGGGAAAAAGGAAGGCATTCATGACAATTCACCAGAATAATCCAATAGAGCTCAAACGTTTACACATATGAATTGCTAAAGATAACATTTTTAAGTCTACATCAAAAACTCTCCACCATATGTGAAAGTAATTGCAAGGATTTACCTTTCAGTATAGTGTAAATAGACATTTTTCAACAAAATTCTTTCAAAACTCTAAATGTATCCAATGGAGTTGAAACACCCTAGCTATTTTATACCTACCATTAGCCATTTAAAAATATGATTTATGTTCTTACTTAATAGCCACACATTTTATATTATTCTTTTCTCACCAAATTGTATTCTAATATAGGATATTTTTGCTAGAAAATCCTTTTGGATCACCCTATCATACTTTTCTGCAACAAGAAACACATATCACACATACAGACACACACATACACATAGTTTTTTCATGTCATAAAATCCTGTGTTAATTTTTTTTCTAAATTGAGTTTTCATTATAATGGTTACTTGTATATGATTGATCAACATAAACACATGGCAAACTTTGATAAATAATCTCCTAACATAAAAATAAAAATTGTTAAAGATGTAAAATTTGAGATTGGCCTTTTTATTTCCCAGTTTATATATTCACAGACAAATATTACTCACTGCTAGAATAAGAAAAGTATCACCATGTTTTATGTTAAAGTAGAAACTTAAAAACTTTTTTTTATATGTTTTATTTATTTTGAGACAGAGAGAGAGAGAGAGAGAGAGAGAGAGAGCGTGCACACAAGTGGGGGAGGGGCAGAGAGAGAGAGGGAGACAGAATCTGAAACAGGCTCCAGGCTCTGAGGTGTCAGCACAGAGCCCAACATGGGGCTCAAACCCATGAACTGTGAGATCATGATCTGAGCCAAAGTCGGACCCTTAACCAACTGAGCCACCTAGGCACCCCATTACCGAGAAACTTTATACAGAAAACTAAATAGATAGGAATGGAAGGTGTTATATTATAGCAATGTAACACTTCTTCTGTCTTTCCGAGTGTTGTGCCAAAAATTACATAGGAATTGATCACCAAAATTTTTAAATTATCACCTGACAATTTGCTTGGGCATTTCTTCAGATTTTGTGGAAACAAAGAATTAAAACAAAAATTGAAAAGTCATTTTCTAGATATCAACATCAGTATTTTGACTTTTTACTTGATATTGCAGTACAATGCATCCTCAGAAGATACAAGATGAGTGAATGAGAAATATGCCTTTCTCCTGGAAAATGAGGGAAAGTGGAAGAAGGGTTTTTATGAAAAGAGAAGTATCTATATGAAAGTTTAGAATGTGGAACTTAATTGCTGTAACACTACCTATAGCCTTAAAGGAATAATGAATAAAGATATTCTTTAAGAAGTCTTACCTGCAGAGGCAGGAACACTTCATTTTAAAGGCCATGGGACTAAGATGTGGGTAGAAATGGCAAGAGTGAGAGATATATTAATTTGTCTAGGGAGAGAATATAACGTAGGGAAAGAGTTCAAGGTGAAGAATTGAGAAATCACAATATTGAACAGCAGCTGGGTAAAATCCAGACATGAGTTATAGCCCTTGAAGCTTAACATTTCCAGTGTATTCTAAAATTGTTTTATTTCCTCTACCAATTTTCATATTTTTAAATTTATTATTAATCTTTTTCACTTTAAATACCATCTATTTAAAGATGGAGATCTATCTGTAGATATAAATATGTAAAAATGGTAGTCTCAAATATGTGTAGAATTTATTCTTATAAATGTCCCCAGAAAACTGTATAATTCTTAATTTTACTTTCACTCATTTCTCCTTGAAAAATACAACTATTTGCACTCTATTTTGCCTTATAAAATAAGTTTAGTTCAAAATAGATTTTATGATTTTCTCATGTGTATTTAAAATTTAACTCAAAGGCACCTGGGTGGCTCAGTCAGTTAAGCATCCAACTTCGGCTCAGGTCATAATCTCTGGAATAATTCACAATTACCATAAAAATCATCACCATCCTTCACAACATATTTAACATGCTACGTCACTCATCATGATGGATGCAGTGGTATAGGACCAGGTTCCTGGGTCCACATTTGGATAATGGTGTATCTGGTTGATAGCAGACTTGGTTTTTAACTTTCAGCTTTATTTCTAAAATAAAGTAGTATAGCATAGTTCTTCCATAGTGATACGTATTCTTAATCAGTATTAATTCAGACTCTTACAGTACTTGACTCAAGTACCACATAATATCTTGAGCATCTCAGGCATCAATCTGAAAGACCCCAGAGATCCAATGATGAACCAAAGGAAACGGTTTCTGCCTTCCTGGAGCTTATAGCCCAGTGGAGTAGAGTGTGACTAATCGGATGTCATAAGAAACACTATAAGATTTTAACTGTATTGAGAAGCCAGAAGGGAGATTTATAAGAAAAGGACAATTTGACCTGTCAGTGAGACTGACATTCTGGCAGAGTGACAGCTGACCTGAGGCCTACAGGAAAAACACACATTCCTCTGGCAAAGGGAGAAAAGAGATGTTAAACAAAAGACACAGTGTACGAGAATGGCCTTCTTCTTCAACATTGTTTCTCAAGATTAAAATCTTGGTACTTTCCAAAAGTTTAGCTGTTTAGGCAGAGTATGTACTGACCCAAGGACACCCTTAGAAATCTTGCAATTTTTTTTTTCAGTTAATCATGTTTGTTGTGTTTATATTTGCTGAGGAGAGCAAAAATCCCAGTTAATTGATTATGCACCTTCATCAAAACTTTAGGAATTCTCTCTTCTAAAATTAGAGTGTGTTACCAAACAAAAGTGTTCTGGAAAAGCTACATAGAAGAAAAATCATATATGAAATGTAGGAAGTGTGCCTGCTATCTGAATTAACACAAGTGTGAATTCCTTTGTCAAACTAGAAATCTACTTCATAACCAGCAATCCTATCTGATTTGTCATTTGTATAAGTAGAGGTCATATATTAAGTAGTGGCTACACCTATATAGAAACAAGGGCCTTATTATCTATCTTTTCCTAAGTTTCTCTGGAATCACACTGAAAGTACCACCTCTCCTGGCCATTTGGAGAATTCAGTACATGCTAGTTGAGTTCAGTCCATCACGGGAAAAATATTCAACTAAATGACCTACCTACTTGAGGGACTAACTAATCTAGATGTATTTTTTTAATTTACTTTTTGGTGTAGCAGGAACTTTAATTGCCTCAAGAGCTAATATAACTTCATTAAGTGTGTATTTCTATTCATTTTCTTATCATCATATTTAGTTTCTAATCTAAATACATTAACGATTTTATATTCTAATATAAAATTCAGAAACAATCTTATGCTTCTTTTCTTTTTCCTGCCGCTTTTGGCTTTTTCCTGACATTTAAATTTAAAAAAAAAAAATATATATATATATATTAAAATATATATATTGTAGCCATGCGTAGAGGCAAGTAGTCAATAGTATTTTTTAAGGTATTTTAATTTTTACAAAAGCATGCTTTTGAAGGTGACTTGATTTAATTTAACTGTTTTTCTTTCCAGTATGATTGGCATTCCCCCCATTTCTGCCAATAGTAATCTTCCTATCATGCTCATATTGTTTGCCTGATATTATACCAATTTCGGGCATAACGCTATTGAACTTTTGTGCCATCTATCAAAAGATATGCTTATTGATCACTTATAGAATGGCTCTATGTTAACCACCTGCCCGTTTGTCACAGTACAAGTGCTAAGTGAGTATGGATTTACATGGACAACACAGGGAGCAAAGTTGATTAACTCACAGTAGTGATCATTATTATTTACTAAGCCAGAGCTGGAGCACCAACAGAAATATTTGCAGCTTCCAAAACATTTTTACTTACTCACAGAGAGTAGATTATGCTAACGGATTCCGGTTCGGGTTTATTACAACTGCTACCAACCACGATAAAGAAGAAATTTCCTCTACATTTTCCAAAAATAATATAAACACTGAGAAACACTTCAGCAATAATAACAATATTCCCTTTTTATTTTTTCCCCTTGTGATTAAGACTTAGGATAGATTCTCTATATATGATTCATTCTATCTCAAAATGAAAATGAAAATAATTCATGTTAGTCTTTCTAATGATAGTGTGATAATGCTTAGTATTGTGATAATGCTGACGAAAAATGCTTTATAAGCATTAAATATTGTTCTTTGATATATATTTGAAAATATCTAAAAGTGAGAAAGAACTTTGATGACTTGTAATTTCTTGGCCATAACAGGAAAAATAAAAGCACATGCACACACTGTCATGGGTTGAAGGGTGACCTCTAAAAGATGTGTCTAGGGGCACCTGAATGGCTCAGTTAGTTAAGCGTCTGACTCTTGATTTTGGCTAAGGTCACTATCTCACAGTTCATGAGTTTGAGCCCCACATCAGGCTCTGTGCTGGCAGTGTGGAGCCTGCTTGGGATTCTCTCTCTCCCTCTCTCTCTGCCCCTTCCCTGCCCTCTCTCTCTCTCTCTCTCAAGAATAAATTTTTAAAAGTTTAATAAAAGTTAGGTTTAAATCCTAAACACTATCTATCAATATGACCTTATTTGGAAATAGGGTCTTTGCAGATGTAATTAAGGATTTTGCAATGAGATCACATGGACTTAGGGTAAGCCCTAAGGTAGAAATTGAAGTAATTCATTTACAAGCTTGGGGATGGCTAGGATTGCTGGAGGCACAGGAAGCTAGATGAAGGCATAGAACAGATTCTGTGGAGCCTCCAGAAGAAAGCGATCCCACTGACACGTTGGTGTTAGACTTCTGGCTATAGGAAATGTGAGAGAATACATTTCTGTTGTTTTAAGCCACTAAATTGGTGGTAATTTGTTAGGGATTATGAAAGCTCTAGTAAATGCATACACACATCTTCAGCCTCTCATTTTTGAAACTTGGTTTGTAATCAACATTTTGCATTGTTATTCTTTCTTTGATGGAAAATCAAGGAATGGCACAGAGACACAGTTGAACTTTTTCCTTAACTTCTTCCTTCAGGTTTTTATCAAGAACGGGATACTGAGAAGGCACTTCTTACTCCTCACAAAATTCAGACAAAAGTACTATTGTCAGTCTTCATCCAATTCTTTTTGTAAATGTGTAAAATACATGGGAATGGTCAGTGGTATGAAAATAGAATAATTATGTGGTGATATCCCTAAAATTCACTGCAAAAAACCCATCTTCATTTCTTAGGATCCCTTCTAAATATTTTGAGAGTCTCTTCTTTTTTCTTTTTCATGACTTGAGATTCTTCTTATAATTGAAATTTCAAATATAAAAAAAATTGTGTGACTTGTATTTTATCTTCATATATAAATAAATGTTACTTATTTTTTTCTGCAATATAGAGGGCAGGCATCCAAAATACACCCTGCTTCCTTGTGTATGCAGAGTACCTGCCGGTTACATGTACATGTAAATACATACATTTCAGTTATTTCAGAAAATCAAAAGATTTGTGTCTTTTAAAATTGTTTTTAATGTTATTCATTTCTTGAGAGAGAGAGAGCGAGAGAGAGAGAGCGCGCGTCCGCGCAAGTGGGGGAGGGGCAGAGAGTGAGGGAGACACAGAATCTGAAACAGGCTCCAGGCTCTGAGCTGTCAGCACAGAGCCAGACGCGGGGCTCGAACACACAGACCGCGAGATCATGACCTGAGCCGAAGTCCGACGTACAACCAACTGAGCCACCCAAGCGCCCCAGTTTGTGTCTTTTCAAAAGTATGTTTTGCTTATATTTATCATCTGCCAGTGCAAAATATGCCTTTTGGCCTTATTTTGTAATTTTATCATTCACTTTTGCCATTCCCCTTTCTTCCAGGACCCGGCTTATTGTTTTTTTTCCCAATAATTTTCTATTACCTTATATGACAGGAATAGATTCTTTTTAACTATTTTTAATTATCAAATTTAATTAAATTTATCCTTATTCCTTAACGCATGTGCACGCACACTCACACACACACACACACACACACACACACACGAGGTTTACCAGGGATTTCACTGCTTTTCACAGAAAGGTCAAACTGAAGTTAAAGAACATCTAGAGTACCTAGGATTTGATACAAATAAGAATACTTCTGTATTTTTAAAAAGTACAGCATTTTTTTTGTTGTTGTTAGTGAGTCTACTAGTTAAACCTCTGAAAACCTACAGAATTACATGTTGGTTAGTGTGCATACACACACACACACACACACACACACACACACACACACACAAATAGTAAATTTTACTTTTGACCGAAGTAAAAATCTACTTTTAGTTGGGGATGTTGCTAGTGAGAAAAATACATTACTTATTGCCTACCCATGACAGCTTAGTGCTTATGACTAAAAAAATTAACTAAATTGTCATAGTTGATTCTTCCCCGGGCTGGAGAATCAGCCTTGTTAACTTCAGTGACCTTGATAGTGCATTAGAAATGAAAGTAAACCACATTTGCACAAGCCCTCACATTTATAGATGTAGTATTTTGATGGATACAATAAATCTATGTAATTTCCAACCTTTCTATGAAGAATACAAAAGACAATGAATGTTGCTATAAATTATTCCTGGGCAATAGGAGTTATTTGTCAAGGTGGAGCCCAATGTCATCCAGTGGGGTTTTTATAAACACTCAGGCATGGGTCATGATTTGAATGAGAACAGTGCTTATGGATTGCTGATGTTACTAATGTGTCATTCCCATCATTATCTCCTGTCTTCCTAGTTAATGTACTAATTCCTAATCATCATGATTCAGACAACACCATTATACACGTAAATTTAGACTTCTTATCACAGCAGGTTTACAGTGCTATGACCATAGTTGAATGAAAGAAACTTAAAGATCACAGCTCAAGACAGAGCAGATTCTTTGAGAAGCCATGGATAATGGGCACCTGATAATCAGGAAACCATTAATCTTCTCTTTTTTTTTTTTTTTTTTTTTTTTTTGAGAGAGAGAGAGAGACAGAGAGACAGAGAGCTGGAGAGAGAGAGAGAACGAGAGAAGGAGAATCTTAAGCAGGCTCCACACCCAGCAGGGAGCCCTACTCGGGCACAATCTCACAACCCTGGGATCATGACCTGAGCTGAAATTAAGAATCACATTTAGCTGACTGAGCCACCCACACGCCCCCAATTATTTCATCTTTAACACAAGCGTCTATAAATAGGGCAATTAATCAGCCATTTCACAACTTCTACTACAATTGTATACCTCTAAAGTTTTAAATGGTGTTATGGTTTTAGAGCTATTTATATTAGCAGGCTCACTGTTTCAGAGTGAGTCATCAGAGGTATCTTATTTTTTTTTTTTTTTACTTTTGTTAGGAAGCAGTTTGATTTTTTTTGAGCTCTCATGGGTATAATTGATTCTGGATGTCATGAGGTTCTGAGTTATGAAATGTTAAATAGCAGTGTTCTAGGCTTTTCAGTAGAGTGTTTAAAATCCAGGCCAAAGAAACAGTTTAATCAAATCAGGTCGCAAATTCTCTAATTATTTGCTTTTTTCCCATTGACTTTTCTGTAGGTCTTTGTCACTGCCTGTCTTTGTCATCATCGTGCTGAATTTTCTGGCCTCTCTGTACATTTCTCACTTGTGTCTTTTCTTTCTACCTTTTCTTTGATGTCTCCTTCTTTTTATCCTCATTGTAATATTGTCTGAGCCACCTAGTTTCTTACGTTTTGTGCTTTAACAATTATATTTTAAAAAGTGGTTTTATAGCCTAAATATTTACCCTCACCAAACCTCTTCCTTCCTACCCTGTAGAAGAAATAAGAGCTACTTTATATATGGGACTTAAAAATTTTAAGTGTAATTTTATATATATTTTTTCAGCATAAGTAAAGTGAATGTCACTTTTAAAGTACATTTATTTTAGTTATAAAAGTCATTTTAAAGGAGTGCTGTTATCTTAAAATATAATCTTTTGATAAATTCAGGATATTAACAGTTAAAATGAGCCCCCTTCAGCAATTATTTTTCCTTTCTTTAGGAAAGAACAGCATATACCTCTTTGCAAATATGCAAAATTAAAATATAGATAGGTATTGAACATTTCAGAACCCAGGAATTTTAAATATCGTTGGTTGGCCTATTATCCACCAGGTTTATCCACTCTATCTTTTGAGGACTAAAAGGTCATGAATACTGGTTTAGCTTTTCTTTTGTTATGCCTAAGTTTCAATAGGAATGAACTTGCACCCTGCAGACACAAGTGGGCGGAGCCCCTAAAACAGCAACCCTCGCTGCTGTGGGAAGGGTGCCGGCCAACCGCGTTGCTGCCTAGTGTTCTTCCCACCCGTCATGGTCTCATACTTCACCTGGGTTCTGCTCTCCCTTTGCTAGGATTCATGTAGAGAAGAGATGCTATGAAACAATACTGCTTCTGGTTGCCAGGGTGTTTATATGGAATCAGTGGCACGTTTGATTGACAAGTATACCGGTCAAGTTAGGTGGGATTATAAGAGTGTATTTTATTGTAATGCCTTAAACTTCATGTATTGTCAGTCATGTTTTTTGTAATTACTCATTCACTTGTAGAGAGGTTGTCTAAAAACTTTATATCTGCTTTCATTTTAGTCCTGTACTCTTTCGGGAAAGATGGAGAAAGATATTTGTTGCCACTTCGTACTACTACTTATAGTAATAAAACTGATGAGGGGGATGTCATTACCACATATTGAGACAATTTTCTATGTACCTTGCACTGGGCTATGCACAGCATTTAGATTACACTCATATTGAGCCCCTGATAGGTACCAGGCACTGTGCTGCACTGGATAAACATTATCGCATTTAATTATTGTAATAACCTTGTAAAGAATTATTTTTCCCATTTGCCAAATGAGGAAACTGACGCTTAGGTGCAAAAAAGTCACATATTCTTTCTAAACAGCTTTAAGTTTTATTCAAGATAGTTTTCTCTGGAGCAGCCAAGGGACAAAGGAATGGAGATGGAATGAGAGAAGCAATAGGGACTATTGTGAACAGGATAGACCTTTGTAAACGCAGGTTGTTTTTCAGTCTGATATTTTAAAGTCAGGGATTACTCAGGAGGAAGTAAAAGTGCTAGTACTTAAAAGGTCAAACAAGATTCAGAATGTTGGTGAGGAAGCCTCAACCAAAGCTATCTTTTAACTTTTAGATTAGGCAAGTGATTTTTCAAATGAATTAATTAAATGCAAATTAATTAAAATAAATTAAATGGTAGGCCACACTCTGTATTCATGTTTGGTGCCACTGAAATACACAGGGGCTCTTAGAGTGATTTCAGAAATTTTTTTCATTGTCTTTGAAAATAATTAAATCCACATCGCTAATGAAAAGAATCTTGTACTAACAGAGCAGGAAGGGACTTTAGAACTCTTGTACTTTAGCCTTCTCAAATTAGGGTGAAAAATGAAGCCCAAAGCAATGACCTTGACTTGCCCAGTCCTAGAGGCAGTTATTGGTCCAATTAGGTCTACTGAGAACCTGCTTAGAAATAGACCCATATCATGATTAAGCATCAAAATTATATTTTAAAATAATATGTTTTTTTCCCTTTGGCAAATATAATTTCCTCTGGGAGATATTTAACTGTACTATCAGAATTGTTTTTGCATATTATTCAACAACATTTTTCAGTATTGGAATATGTTTTACTCTAATAGTAACAGACTTGTGTCTTTACAAGTGTAATTACACATTTATTTATCATATTTTCAAAGTAATTGTAATATTTTTTAAATGGTTAAATTTGAAATATATGAATTAAGAAAAGAAAGACTAGTTATCTGTAATTCCCCAACCCAAAAGCAAATATTAATAGTCTCTTGATTTTTCTTTTAGTTTTTTTTTTTTTTAATATTTTATTTATTCTTGAGAGAAAGAGAGACAGAGCATGAATGAGGGAGGGGCACAGCAAGAGAGGGAGACACAGAATCTGAAGCAGACTCCAGGCTCTGAGCTGTCAGCACAGAGCCCAACGTGGGGTTCGAACTCACAAGCCATGAGATCATGACCTGAGCCGAAATTGGACGCTCAACTGACTGAGCCACCCAGGCGCCCCATTTTCTTTTAGTTTTTTTAATCTAATGTACACATTATGTTTTTTTTTAATTAAAGTTGTGGTATTATATATATATTATACTCATCCTTAATAATATATTTCATTGTATTAAATAATATATTTTACCATATTATTAAATATTACTCTATAATATATTATTCTTAGTAACTGTTTACATCTTAATTTAAACCAGTCCCTTATTGTTATTGTAGATATGTCCTGATGTTTAATTTTTTTTAAGTTTAGTTATTTATGTGAGAGAGAGAGAGAGAGCACACGGGAGTGCAAACTGGGGAGTGGCAGAGAGAGAGAGGGAGAGAGAGAATCTCAAGCAGGCTTTGCACTGTCAGCGCAGAGCCCCACGTGGGTCTCAATCCCAGGAACCTTGAGATCATGACTTGAGCCAAATCAAGCGTAGATGCTTAACCTACTGAGCCACCCAGGTGCCCCTGATTTCTTACCTTAAAAAAACAATGTAGCAGAGAAAACTTTTAGAGCAAAATCTTTGGAAATTTTTCTAATTATTTATCTTAATTTATCAACCTACTTCACAATTCTCCATTTAATAATTAAAATTCCAATTTACTAAGATTTAAAATACTAGTCTCATTCCACCATCATTATTTCACTCAGTAAAAAAAAAAAAATCTTATAAAAGTTGCATGCCTCTATTTTTCCACCTACTTAATTGTTTTAACTCCTACCCCAAAGCATTTTGTTTTTGTGCGTTTGTTTTTGGCAAAGTAAAAAAGGTTAAACATATCACCAAAATTCAAAATAGATTATTTCAAGGTGATACTTTTTAGGCTTTTAAAACTTTTATGCTTTCAAAACTTGTACTGTACAAATGAACTCCGTCATGATCCTGTTTAAAATGAGAATAGAAAAAAAATATGGTGTAAGTTATACTAATTAGGTAATAATTTCTGCAATGTTATATCCTAGAAAAGATAAAGACACTTTTGGCTAAGGCTTACTCCGTTCATCTCTTACAAAGGCAGCTAGAGAGACTAGGCCTGCTCCTCTCTATGTATACCACACATACAGAAAAACAAGCACAGCTTTCCTTCTCAGATAATAAAATTCCATTAAAATATTTGCTTCTGAGGAAGCAGTTAAAAAGAAATGACTGTGGGATATTCACATGCTCATAGGCAATTTCCATGATCACGAAAAGGATCCCTGTCTCCCTGCAAGCCTGGTATGAAGGATCTCACAAAACTCATTTGTGCTGCTCATAACTATGGGTTCTGTGGGGTTTTCAGCCTATGCTTTCCAAACAAATGAGCTTCTCCATTTGTTCCTAATGACTTTGGTTTATACAAAGAGATCTTAAACTGTCCCCAGAGCAATCATTTTGCTAAAATGCTATTAGAACATCTTTACAAATTTAGCAACAAAGGGGGCTTCATTAACAATGGAAATCATTGGGAACCAAGGCCCTTAGTAAATTCAAGTCTCACCAGTCTTGTTTTATCTTCAGTGATGAGTACAATAATCTTGTGAACTATACCTTGACTCCTTATCTGGTGGGTGGGTAAGGAAGATAGGGAGCCGATGCCGTGGGGAGAGATGCTGGAAAAACCAGAGCGGTATTCTGTGGTTAATCAGCTCTGTCCTTCCTCTTGGAAGGAGCCTTGTGAACCTTAAGCAGTGCATATGCCTAGCAGCTGCTAAAGAGCCATTTTTTTTTTCCTGAGAGGTTGGGGATTTGCAGCTGAAACTGAGCACTGTTTTTCAATGGACCATCAACAGGGTTTAGATTATATATGTAAACATATGTGTGTCTCATTTTCATAGTAATCAAATTTGATACATCTGCTGTGCATGGAAGGACAGCTGCTGGCAAGCCTGAAAGTTGACCTGCAGCTTCTGGCAGAACAAACCCAAATTATGGGGCCTTTCTCTTGGTTTGCGTCTGCAGCTTCAGATACAGAACCTGCCCCTATTCTGGGCAGCTTTGCTTTTAAAGACCTCCTTTGCGACAGACAACTTTCATTAGATTCCTTCAGGGCGATCTGTCTGTCGTTATATTCAACGCTTTATTGCTGAGTGCCCTTTTAAGATTTTTTTTCCTCCTTGCTCTGTGTATGACTGGATTGCCATACAGCAGCTCCTTAAGTACCCGCTAGCCTATGCCTTTATAGTCACCCAGAGGCTGCATTTTAACAAGTATCACTTCAGTGCTGGCTAACAGAATGGATACTTACGGTTGGAAATCCACTCTTGCCAACGTATTTCTCAAAGATGACTGATCAAACTGTGTTTTAAAAATTAATTAAAAAAGAGGTTAGAGGTGACAGTGTGGCCAGTTCAGCGCCGAGAGAATTATTGGTTGATTTAGAGAAAGACTAGGTTTCTTAATGTTCTTATTATAGTTAATAAAGATGGGCATAATGTATCTACCATGATTACATGCGGTGGCAGTGATTTCTGAAGCTCTTTGTTGGTTTCTTCTGATGTTTGTGTTCCTTTCGGTTCTTTAAAAACAAAACAACCAAAGTGCTTGCCTTCTAATGCCACAAAGAAATCTCCAGACAGCAAGGTTAAAATAACTTTTCTCCAAACATTCCAAATTACGTGTTGAAAGAGACAGAATGTTATAGTTTTAGCTATCTGGGAACAATTAATTTTGTATGATACTTCTAGCAAATCTAAACATATGGTGTCCTGATACACAATCTTCAATATTCTGATTGGAGCCCTACTTAGCTGCTTAACAGAATAAGATTAAGCTTATCTTACTGGTAGTCATTCAGGCACTTCCTCCTGTTTTCCAAATACTCCTTCAACCATAGCAGTGTTTTAACCGTCAAGGTCCTAAATATTTATTTATTCTTAAAAATTTTTTTTAGTGTTTATTTATTTTTGAAGAGGACAGAAGCAGAGCATGAGTAGGGAAAGAACAGAGAGGGAGGGAGACACAGATACCACAGCAGGCTCTAGGCTCTGAGCTGTCAGCACAGAGCCTGACATGGGGCTCGAACTCACAAACTGTGAGGTCATGACCTGAGCCAAAGTTGGATGCTTAACCGACTGAGCCACCCAGGCAACCAAAGGTCCTAAATCTTTAGAGGAGATTGTTTTATCTTGCTATCCAGAGAAAACACTTCTTATTAGCCACATTCAAATTATAAGGGAGAAATGTAAATAATAGATCACTGAATGTGACACAAAGCAGAAATGCATTTTTGACTTTTTGTAAATATTGGAGTGATCTATCAGAGAATTCAGTTTTTAAAATGTGAGGTATACTCTGAGACTTGAAAGAACAATATTTAGTAAAAACTAGCTATGGTAAAGTAAACATGAGCATTTACAGTTTATAAATGGCCAAGACTAATTAAATCCACTCACGGTTTCCCACTGCAATATTTATTTTGAAGTCAAAGTCAAAATTTAGTCTATTTTTATAGTTACTTTTATAAATGTAAGGAAAAAGAAATTTCTACTTTCTTAAAATTTACTACTTATATCTGTTTACTACCTGTATTGATAGTCTTCTGGATTCCAAAACTTGAAGAGCTCTTTGAGAAAAATAATTTTAGAGAGACTTATCTAAGAATTTAGGACAAAGTGTTTGTTTTAATCAAATTAGTCCCTTCAACCTGGGCTTTCTTGTCATTCTTGGGTCTACCAATTATGACAGCACGATCATTGGTTGATAAGTATATTACTGTTTGTGGGAATATAAAGCATCCTCTTTGCACTGTTTTTTTTAAGCATTTGTGTTCTGGTTTTTGTTTAAATATAGTATCAAGAGTGGAAACAAAAATTGCATTCAAAACTACCATTACATAAAGTACGTTATTTTATTCACTCACTTGCCAATATTTTTGAATACTGTTACTATATAATATCATTCTCTTTCAGGTAGAAACTAATTAGCAAAATCATCTTTTTAAAAATTGACTGTAGTAAAGCAACATCTGTCTTTAGTTTAAATGCTATGAAGCTTTTCATTAACAGAAAACCACCATGGGTTGCTTCTTTAGAATACCACTAAATGTTAGAGACATCGTCTACTGTACGGGAGTCTCACTATTAGATGAGGATGTCTGGGAATTCATCTGGATGAAATTCCACTCTACCACAGCAGTTTCTGAGAAGAAAATATTATTGGAAGCCTTAACTTGCAGTGATGATAGGAACTTATTAAATAGGTGGGTCAATTGATTTTCTAAATCTATTTGTGTAATAAAAGTACTCTCTATTAACCAACCTGTTGTGAACTCGATTGTGTTTCCTTGAATATATTGTAGTTACTCTAAAATATGCTTTCTACAGCTAAGGAAAACTGCCATGTTGACTTGACTAAAGCTAGTTGAATTGAAAGATATACCTCTGTTTCTACCTAAACAGTGTTTCATTATAAAAGGAAATGTTTACTATAAAGATTTTTAAAACTAAGTTTAGGTCATTAAAAGAGAATTGTGATTTTCCACCTGCAAGATTTTTTCAGAATTTAATTAACAAGTTAATTAAAATATTATGAACTTGTTTTTCCCCCTTCTATAAACAGAAAGTTGTTCTATTGATAAATTGTGTTGGTAAAGTCTACACTGGTCTATTCTTTTGAAATATATGACAAATTAATGCATATAATTTTTTGAAGGTTTATAAAAATGCTTAAGTTATTGGGCTAAGAGTTTTTCTACAATTATATCTTTAAAGGCTTCTGAATCTATCACTAAATTCTGAGGTGGTGTTGGATCAAGATGCAATTGATGTGATAATTCATGTCGCTCGAAATCCACATGGCCGAGACCTTGCCTGGAAGTTTTTTAGAGACAAATGGAAGATATTAAATACCAGGTAGAAATAAGAGTTCATTTGTACTTGAGTAAATTAGAGGTGATATATGAGACATAAAGACGCAACTTTTTGTGTTAAAACCAAGGCTTAGATAATAGAATTAGATTTTAAAATAGTCAACTAATATAGGGTGTTGCCACTTCTGGGAAACTCAGAATTATTTTAACAATTCTATAGCATTATTCATGTTTTGAAGATTAAAAACTGTGATTATATATAGAAATGTGGGACTAAAAAGGTTTAGCAGTACAGTTTTTGTGGAAACTCTGTTAAACTGTCTAAGGTTGAAAAAATATCATAAAACTTCTATATTCTGAATGTGTTGTGGAAAAAATGATTTATATATCAGATACAATTATTATTTATATAACAAGAAAACTTTACTGCTGTAGAATTGTTTTAAGTTTCCTTTATTTTTTTAAAGTTTTTTTTTATTGTTTATTTGTTTTGAGAGAGAGCAAGCGAGGGTGTGCACAAGTGGGGAAGGGGGAGAGAGAGAGGGAGAGAGAGAGAGAGGGAGAGAGAGAGAAAATCCCAAGGAGGCTCCACACTGTCAGCACAGAGTCTCATGTGGGCCTCAATCTCACCAAGCGAGAGATCATGACCTGAGCCTAATTCAAGAGTCAGCAGCTTAATTGACAGGTGCCCCTGTTTGAGTTTCCTTTAAATATAAATACCATAAACACCTGAAATGAAACCATGATTTGAATCATTGTATAGTTCTAGGTGCAGTAGAATTCATTCCTGAGACATCTTGTTTCATGGTGAGAATTCTTCAGCCTCAATTTAAGAAAATATTTTATTATGTATTTAAATATATTGTAATGAATGTTGATTTATTACTCTGACAATCTGTATGGCATTTTAAAATTAAATTTATTAAAGGGCATGTAGATGCCACATGTTTTCACACTTAAATGTCCTCATACAGTAAGCAGACCTATTGTTTTCTATCTCTTAAAAATCGGTGTGTAAACTTTGTTTTTAACAAACAACTTTATCAGTTGCCCTTATATAAATAGTTCAATTTGAATGAATGTATCCTATTAAAACACATTTTTATCTACGGATATTTCATTGTCAGAAAGCACTAATATTCCTAGAAGACACACTGACTTTTTTGTATTTGCAGCTCAGAAGTTGGAATGATTGGAAGATTAGAACTTGCTTTGCTGTCATGCATATAATGTAGTGAATAATCAGACAGAAAGCGAAATTAGTATATACAAGCAGTTCACTTTAAGGAGTATCAAATATCTGCCAATACACAATTTCTTTAGGGAGTGGTTTTGTATATCAGAGTTCAGCATAGTAGATGTATAGTTTAGTCCCTACCAAAAAACATTTGGTTCTTGATATGTTTATTTTCTCTCACTGAGAGTCCCTGATCTCTAACTTAAAGATAGAAAGTTTGAGATTTCAACATACCTACAGATATGGAAGTGTTGAAAAATAGGATTTTCTTCATCCCTGCTCTTCTATCGATCCTAGAACACTGGAATTCATGGAGGCACTGTCCAAGATGCTCCTTATTTCCTGCGCTAAAGATTCTCCCTGGCTTTTGTTGCCATCTACTCTAATGGTTTCAGTCACTCCCAAATCTATATCTCTTACTGAGACATTTCACCTAAGCTTCACCCTATGATAAGACAGTTGTCTGTTTGGACCTGCTGCTGAGGTGTACCTGCAAAGCTAAACCCATCATTTTCCTCCTGTCCTCATTTCCTCAGTAAATAATCCACCAATTAATCAAGCCAGACACTTGGAAAACTACATATACTCCCCACTTTTCCTTGCCATCTGTAACAATTAGGCTTAAGATATTGTCATTTTAACAAGTCCTAAAAGATAACCTGTGATAGGTATCCTTAGCACAATAGAGATCAGTAAAATGAGAAACCCTTCCAACACACTGACACAAATTGTTCCTTTCTATAGGTCAAGAGTCAGGAATTTATATCTGTGGTACAAGGATTATGCAATCCAAATAAACAACTCAATATTTTAATTTAATGCCTACATGAAAAAAATGCTAATATTTTGGGAGCATTTCAAAGAAATTTGGCTCTGTTTCTAAGCATGAAAAAGGAGAATGTCAATGTCAGTTGTAACTGACCAGACCAAAGGATCTGTGTGACATACTAATAATGCCCAAGTTTATCTTACAGTCCCATTTCCTTTTTTGGGATTTTTGTTTCCTTATAGTAAACTAGGTTACTTTAAGTTGAAAGTTCTAAAAAATGTCTTCCTTAGTCCTTAGATTGAAAATATAATAATAATTACTAAATCTAATTTTAAGTTCTTTTTTTGTTTTTGTTTTTGTTTACTACAATTTGGACCTCTCTAAAACACTTTGAGCCAAATCAGATGAGCATCTGATGGTGCCCCACAGCCATATCTCTATTCACCTCCCTGGCTAGCCAGAGAAATGACTTTGAAATGTTTAGAGATCTTAATGGCAATAAGATAACATTAGTCAAATGGAGCCCTTGAAAAGTATTCTAAAAAAATCTTTAGAGTAATATTTCTTAAAGTACTGCCTATATTAACATAAAGCCTTTTTTTTTCATCTTTCCAGGTATGGGGAGGCATTATTTATGAATTCTAAACTCATTAGTGGAGTTACAGAATTTCTTAATACTGAAAGTGAACTCAAAGAGGTAAATATTTTAATATGAGTTCTAATGCTTTTCTTTTATAAACATATGAAGGCATACATTTACTTTATTTTTTCAACAGATTCATATCCATTTCTTTAAAACACACACACACATTCATGCTAAAGACTTTACTCAATTCATTATTTGCAAATGTATTTCTATTATATTAAACATTAAATGCCTTCGAGAAATGTTTAAATGTAATGTTTCCCAAACTGGGGGACTCTACTCCAGAAATCTTTGATCCAATCGGTTGAGGAACAACCCGGTTTAGAAATAACAAAACTATCCTGTCACCATGACTCAGTATTTAGATACAAAGGATCAAGGCTGGTGTTAAGGTACAGAACTTGGGTCTCACTGCTTTGTGGACAGGCTTATACAGGAAGTAGATGACTGGATGTGATAATAATGCTTCATGTTATCTAGTCTGTTCAATAAAATGAATTCATATGTGTGACAGAGAATGTGTCTGACAATATATCTTGAGATTAATAGCTTAAAATTCTGCTTGATATGATTACACATGAATTTCACTGATGAAAATAAACAATTTTTTAAAGGATTAGTGTCCAGTTTGGAGTGTATCTAATGTTTCCTTCCTTTTTTATCTGGTTTATTTCTATGGAAATTTAAATCAGCTATTTTTTTTTTTTTGACCATTAACTCACATTTGTGACACAGAGGGGTGGAAAATGGGGAGGAATAAATATGTAGGGGGGAGGAAAAAATATAAATACTTTGAAATGATTCAGATGAGCTGGGCTTCGACCATTTATCACTTTTTCATCCATTGCGCAACTCTGTTGTAAAATATAGCTGAGATTTGGCATTGAGAATCATAGCTTCCTCAGCTCTCACTGACAGAACGCCTGAGGCTATGACCCAGAGATAATCATATTGAGCAGCATTTCCCCAGAAGCATCAACCCTGGCACCATCCGTAACATCTTCTAATATTGCCCAATGTTGTACGATTGTCCCCTATTCACTCACTTGGATCCCTGCAACACTAGGAGCTAAGCTAAGTCTCTGATTGTAATGATTTGAAATTCAATTTTTATCCCTGCTATGTGTTCCCAACCCTAAAGGATTTGGTTTTGAAAGCCGTAGCACATGTTTTACTATATTTTTTTTTAATAAAGGAAGCTAAATGGGAAGGAGTTCTTTCATACCCATATGAAACAGAAAGAAAGAACGATTGAATGAATGATTGCTTACAATTTTCTCTGTATTCAAAGGAAGTACTTTTAATTCCTTGATTTTATATTCAATAATTGGTGAGTGAAAGATTCATTTACTCACAACCTGAGAAGTCGAACACAGAAGTGAAAAATCTCTTCCACCCTTTCCTTCCCCTAGTCCTTCTCTGTTTTTGCTCCCTTCCTTCTCCTGTCTTCTCTCCTGTCTTTGCCTTTGCCCCTTTCTTGCAGCCTTTCACCTGTTCCCTCTCCCACTTCTTCCTCAAACTGTCTTTCATACTTCCCTTGCTTCAGTAATACCCAGGCCATGAAAAAATATCTTTTTTTTAAGCTTATTTATTTTGAGAGAGAGAGAGAGAGCAGGATAAGGGCAGAGAGAGAGAGAGAGAGAGAGAGAGAGAGAGAGAGAGAAAGAAAGAATCCCAAGCAGGCTCCATGCTGTTAGCACAGAGCCTGACACAAAGCTTGAACCCACAAACTGTAAGATCATGACCTGAGCCAAAAATCAAGGGTCAGTCACTTAACCCACTGAGCCACCCACGTACTCTGAGAAAACATCTTTTAAATGGATATTAATTTGGGGCTCCTGGGTGGCTCAGTTGGATGGGCATCTGACTTCGGTTCAGGTCATGATCTCATGGTTTGGGATTATGAGCCCCGCATCAGGCTCTGTGCTGACAGCTCAGAGCCTGGAACCTGCTTCAGATTCTGTGTCTCCCTCTCTCTCTGCCCCTCCCCCACTCATGTGCTCACTCTCTCTCTCTCTCTCTCTCTCTCTCTCTCTCTCTCTCAAACATAGAAAACATTAAAACATTTAATAAAAAATAAATAGATATTAATTTGATGTTATCATATGCCGACCACTTTGTTTTATTTATTTCACACATGGATTTCATATTTTTCCACTTGATTTAATTGCTATTTGAAATGTCCCAAGAAACCCCTATAATGAAAGGTGCAGTTTCAAAACTGAAACTAAATTGTGGCTTTTATTCCATTATCCAGCAAGCAGTTAACTTCACAATACTGTCCGTGGCATAAGCAACGAATCCCTTCACCATCTAGATACTTGTGCTGACTTTCTAGTTGGACAACTGCTGCCTGAGGCTTTTCCAGAGTTTCATTATCTAATCATTGTGTTTAAGATTGGGGACCACTGTTGTTGAGTGGTATGGGGGTTTACTTTGTATTGTTAATAAACCCCTTTCATTAAAATAAAAGGGGTTGGGAAATTCCAGACTCGTCCTCTCATAACCAATGAGCCTCAGAAACAGAAAACCCAATATGCTCCCTTTGGATAGGGTATATTCTTATTTTCAAGAGTATCTAGATCAAAAGGGAATCAGCATCTTTATGAATTCTGAAAACTCAGTTGAGATTTTAATGATCCCCATCAGCCTTAGGGGCATTCAGTAAAGAAATGTGTATTGTTCCGAACTCCCTTCCCCAAAACTGCATTCTCGTACCTGACACTGGCAATTTCCTTCTAATTACATGGCTCCAGCAATTTGAACAATATTTCTCCATGAAACAGTGTGTTATTTCCTTAATTTTAAACTAATGGAAGTACAACCTGAGGGAGCCACAGAGGCCCTTGACAGTTTTTCATACTAATGTCTGTTAAGCAATTCTCTCCAGCACTTGTTTTTCTGCCTTTTTGAACCTAATCTACAACACGGCTGGGGAAGAACATAGATCCTGTGCATCACAGACACCCCACTTACAGTTTTAATGTTGAAAATATGAACCTCATAATAGGGCAATAGCTACTTCAATTCATTTATATAGTCACTGAGAGTATATTATGTTGTGTAATTTACTCTCCAAATAATTCATTTCGTGATGCTTAGGGTCTAGGTTACCCTAAAATAAGAGTTTTTTTTTAATATTAAAATGTTTTCTAATAGAGAAATTAACAAACATGTCTAGAAATTTTAGGCTAAGAACGGGAAGCACAAACAACGCTGACATCTTACTAAATGCTATTTTATAAAAATGTCTAAACTTGCAACATTTTCAAATAAAAGCACAAGATGGCATAAATATTTAGGAAACACAACAATAAAAGCTAATAACAACAGAAAATCTACCAAAGAGCTGCAGAAAGAAGCAAACTGGAATGCCAAGTGCCTTCCATCTACCTCAGGCCCTATAAAGTCAGGCAGGAGTCTGGAAGGTGCTATCATCACACCCCAGGTCCGGTTAGATGGCTGTTCTCACCATGCGTTTGTCAGAAAGGCTGTGGAAGAACATGAGTATAAGATCAATTTATGCCAGCTATGGAGAGTTGGGCCTTATGTGTTCTGATGAATAAGCTACTCCTAAGATTCAGATGAGTTACCTCAGGCTCTCTGAGCTCGTGAAGGAAGTTATTTAGTGCACTTAAACAGTGATTTAGGAAATGAATCCCTGGGGACCCACCACTTAACATTTTTTTATTGATAGTTCTTTTGCAGGGTAATCTGACCTACTCTTTGTGTCAATAACTCATTCATATTCAAACCCATAGTTTGTCTTTGAGGAGGACTTAAGAGTTTTACTTCATGTGTTCAGGCTGTCTTGCCGTCTATTTCATCAAGGGGCCAAGAGCATGTTCCACAGAATCAAAGTTGCCAAAGGGTCATTTACCATTATCTGGCATATTTAGTACTGCCTAGGAAAGTATGTAATAGCACAGAATGTATTTCAAGAGGAGTAGATATAATTTTTTTCCTGATTGACATATACTATGTAAATAATACCACTGTAATGTACATATGTAATATGCATGGCAATATACATATTTTTATAATAAAATATAATTCAAAACAGACCATGATGTATTATTTGTTGCTTTAGAAATATGGACTGAATGAGTCCAAACATATCAATACAAATGAATTATTGGATTAATCAGTTAAAGTTTAAAAATATGATTCAAATGTTTCTATTCAACTTCCTTTGAAGATATGTGTGAGCATGTTACAGGCATATATATATATATATAGCAGATATTCAATGAATTCCAATGTCTTCCCTTCTTCTGCTTAGTATGTGTAAATTTGGTAAAATGTCAAATCAGTTTTAAGGGTAGCATCAACAAATCTTTGTTATATGTTGGATACTTTACATGTTGGTTATAAAAGTGTAGTGATTGTGAGGTCTTATAAAGGACATAGCTCTGAGATATGGCTACCTACTGCTAATGCTGCAGGGGCACAAGGCTTTGTAGGAAAGTAGAGGATAAACTTTGAGAAAACCCGTCGTATCATGTAATCAAAGTAATGCTGTCATAAACAAACCAAACTACCAGCGAACCAATTTCTAGATTAACTCAGAAAGATATTAAGAAGTCCATTTTAATTGCATCCTCCCCACCCCATATCTCCCTGTCCCTGAGTCAATCTTGATGCACTACATTTCCCTCCTGGCATATCTTCCATGTGGCACCCACCATGTGATGAATCACACCCCACACTAATTACACCACATAATGTTTCTGTGCTGCAAGTTGATTTTTCACATTCGCCTATTAGCATTGCGATTGTTGGTTGGTTGCCAGTTTTTTAAGATATATCAAACAGAAAGAAAAACTGCTAGTATTTAATCTTGAAATAAAATCCCTAAACATCCCCAGAATATGTGAACTCTCTAGAGAAAATCTTTCCATAAAAAGAATAACAATGCATTTCAAAATTATAACATTTTAATTAAATGCTCGACGTCTCTAGCTAAATGAGTCCTCATTCTTGCTTCATTCCTTCTAAGTTGAGTTACTCAGGTGATTGCAATGTCATCAACCATCCAGTTTTCATATAGCATCATTAGTTTTTTCCACTAGCTGATAACTGGTAATCCCTTGCCACCAAAGATAATGTCAAGCCCTTATACTGTTTATTTGGGGAAGATAAGGACTAGTTTTATCTCTACCAACAAAGAGTGAACTTTAACCCTCATATTCAGTTTTTAAGGCTATTTTGTACCTTGGATATGATTCATAATTAAAACTAGCCTTTGCCACAATCCCCTCAACATATATGAAAATATAAACACATCTCTTTTAATATTTGTCTATGAAACAAGAAGCTGAATTCGGAGCTCTTTGAACTGTAATGTCCACTCTTTTTTCCTTCCAGTTCCAAAAGAAACTACCTCACACCTAATGGATGCAATTTCTTATATTTCATTTTGTTAGTAAGATTGCTTCACATATTAGATAGGCCTTCTGTAGGGGTGGTGGCACTTTGTTCCACATACAATCTTGTTTATATATGTTGGCCATGAGTTTCTCTGAGACATGTATTTTTACTACTCTAAAATGTTTCTTTTCAGCTGAAGAACTTCATGAAGAATTATGATGGAGTAGCTGCTGCCTCTTTCTTGAGAGCTGTGGAGACCGTTGAAGCCAATGTGCGCTGGAAAATGCTCTATCAGGATGAGCTCTTCCAGTGGTTGGGAAAAGCTCTGAGACACTAATAGCTCTATTATAAACAATTCAACTCAGAATTTTGGGAGAAAACTGCTTTATATGGAATGAGGAAAATGTGCTATGTTGAAAATGGCCAGATTTTCGGTGTTAACGTGTGGGAGGACTTTTTTTTTTAATTTTTGGTTTTGGGGGATTTTTTGTTTGTTTCATTCATTCTGTTTTGTTTCTCTACTGGGTGTTCTTCTCTAAAGAAACTCTTGCAAGTGAAACTAGCCATGATTGCTTCAGCTGTACATTCCTTGCTGTACAGGACCAAATATGATAGTGGTGCATGTTGATGTTACAGTCAGTTTGGAAAAACATATTCAGAATATTTTGTGCATGGTTGTGTGGTCCTGCCTGTGTTCAGCATGCTTATTTAAAATGTCCAATGTTGTACGTGAATATCTGTTACATCCAGGATGGGCATTATACAAAAGCACAAAGATTACCTATGACAATCAGTGTTGCGATGAAAGAAAAACTAAAAAGGAATTATATTCTTAGTCCTGGGCGATGTGAGAGGTAAAACAGCCCTTGAAGTGATCAGTGTCACTTATTTCAGCACTTGGATTGTCTTGCAATGATTCCTGTGTTACTAACTCATTTTCTTCGAGTTAAAGCTGTGTATACGTTTAAAAAGGCATATAGATAGTGTATGCATATGTATATGTACATAGGGAAACCCTGTATGTATATAGTATGTTGCACACTGCACTTGTGCAAAGGATCTCTTCAAAGAAACTTTATCTCTTTTTATAAACTTATGCAAACTTTGAAAAAGCTTAAAGGAATTTATCTCAACGCTATTCTTCATGACAATTTCCTGACTAAATTTCTCAACTGTTATAGATTTTTTCATCTACTTCCTGAACAGTGGTCTATTCTACTACGTGAAAATGAATTCAAACAAAATTTATGTATAAACACTCTTCTAATTCTCTAAAGTGGCAGCCTCGTATCCTAAATATGGATTCTGTCATCATTTTGGTCAAACTTCCCATTGCATCAAACAATTGTGCACACTTAAGAATTCTCAGCGCTGAGAAGGTGTTTCTTTTCCATCTTGTTTGTTTTTCCATCTCATGTTGGGTGGTCCAGAGGGTTGAAAATTCTCTCTTGTGTGTTGGTCTTTGTGTCTGTGTCGATCTAATCCTCCATTAAGTGACCGTACCTCAAGTACGTCTGATACCATTTAATGACCTTTGATGCCAGTTGTGCCGTCCGTTCCGATGAAAGTTAACTTTACTTGAGCAAAGCTCTTCCTTTGGCATTGACAGCTGTCTTCCGCCAGGGAATTTTAAGTAGCCCTTCCCATGGCTGTGTGTTATGTAACACAAGTGCTTATTTTTGCATGGCATTCTCACCCAGTAGGCCAGCTCTCCAAACGTTGCTTAGATGCTCCAAAATGAACATATTTTAAGTTTGCCGTTATAAAATACCAGCACAACTACTGGACCTAAGCTAAAAGTTTGTGGACCGCTTTCTATTTTCCTGAGGTTCTCCACTCTTCCACGTCTCCTTGCAAATTATTGAGAAAGATCGATTCTAACCGTCACTGAACACTGGGAAAAAAAAAATAGGTGTTTTAAAACCAGAGTCATAGATTTATTTTGAGTTTAATAAAAAGTAGCAATTTCCTAATCCATTGAACAAGTATCACCTAAAATTGAATTTTATCTTTTTTGCAGTTAATATCTATTACTCATACCTAAATTTTTCAGCACTTCATTCAATTAAAACGTGAATTTTAAACACACTATGTGGATTTAGTGAGACATAGTAATACTTAGCATTAAATCTAAAAGTTGTCCCACCTATCAGAAGTCATGTAATTTAACTAGTACTTACGCATATGTAAACTCCATAAGAGACAAGTTCTGGACATAACAACAATAAATATCACACTGCCGTAAGGGTCCAAAACATGTACTGTATGAGCATTGGATTCATGTAATAGAGATAAATAGATAAAAAATTAGAGGTGGATGTCTTATTTTGTGTCATGAATTACTGAAAATTCTTAGTTGTGACATTCTTTTGAGCGAAATCATATTTCCAGATTTGAGTTAGAAAGGCTTTTATAGTTCTTTTTCCTCCCCACTGTTAATAATCTCAATCCTCTTTCAGTATTTTAGTGGCCTTGAACAACTGGTTTAGCTACAATGTCAAATCCTAAATGTGTAAATTATGTGCAATGTTCAATACCTCATAGAATGTTTGTTAAACGGTATAATAGTATCAATGGCATTGAGATGGGATTTCTGTTCTACATATTTTTCAATAATTTGTCCTTTCCAATGTTGAAGATTATATCAGGCTTTAACGTTTTTTAGTTGTTTAAATAAGTAATATTTTCAAAATAATAAAATGACCAATGATATCTCTTGGAATATTCTGTAAAATGTAGTTAT
The DNA here is from genome assembly GCF_018350175.1 of Felis catus. NCBI lineage: Eukaryota > Metazoa > Chordata > Mammalia > Carnivora > Felidae > Felis > Felis catus. The sequence continues at coordinate 97,051,321 of NC_058374.1, forward strand.
AAAATTCTATTTTCTACATAGAGTTTTTATCTTTTTTCTCTTCTTTGTATGCTTTACAAATCCTATATATGCATGAAATAACAAATTGTTGAAAGTGTTCAGTACTTAGGCTTACCACATTACTGTGCCAATATATGTACCACAGCAAAATTTGGTTCCAATTAGACAGGGCTAAATTATTTACCATACTGAATATTGAATATCACTAAGTAACTTGTAAATAAAAACTTTTCCCCGTTTTTACACATTTTTCCTTAAGATTTTCTTAAAATCTTTAAGATGAAAAAAAAAAAGTAGAGAAGCACAACCTCTAAGGTTACTATCTACAATTGTAGGCTTATTCCTGAGTTTCAATAACCAGATTTTAACTGCAGTTTAAACTGACTTTGGTTTATATTACCTCTAAGATAATTTATATTGTAGGACTGGGCTTTTTGTGGCAGTACTGTTTACAAATATAACTTTAATATCTTACAAGCTTATTCAGATTAGAATGTATTTATAAATTGAATTTCATTTTCAAAGAGCTTTACACATGCTGTTTAATTTGGCTCCTTTCAAAAACATAATAACTTATGTTAGCCCTGATAGTCTGATGAGAAAACTGAGGTTCAGAGTAGAAATGTGAACCATTTAAAATGATACAGTTGTTATTTGGGGAACAGGCACAGTAACCTTGGGCTTTCAGTGAAACCTTCCTACCACTAAACTAGAAAGGCATTTTTGAAATACTTCTATCCGTTGCATTAGCTGGAGATTTTCCTAATACCAGAAGCAGCATTAAAATATGTGACGAAATATGTCTACAGTAATTATATTATTTTTCAAAGTCTGTGTTTCTAATTTGCATGATTCATTCAAACAACTGGGTGAAATGTTCAGCAATTCACTTTAGTCCATACAAGCAGCCCAATATTGTTACAAAAATATAGTTCATTGATTATAGTTTCCTTTTATTATCTTTCAGTGACTACTGTTTAAATATGACTTTAAAATGGTGATAATTTGCTTTATTTTTACACATATTTCTCTGAAAGGCTCTATCTGTAGTAACAGATGGTCAGACCACAGATAAAATGGTTTCCATCTAAATCAGTGAAAATAATATTCGGTAAAATGTTTATAAATCTATGCAGACTAAATTGTGAAAAAACAGTGTTTGTGCCACTGCAGTCCTGGATTAGCTGCAGAAAAGGAATCCCTAAAGAAGTTTACAATGATATATTTAATTAAAATCTACTGGCTATTAGAATTTTAAGGATTTTTTTTCTAAGAAATTGAAGACCTAAAATACCTCCATTATTCTCAGGATGACCATGAGGTAACCACATATACATGTTAAAGGAGTAGTAAAAGTTTATAGAATGAGAAATTAAGATTCCTACACCTGTTTTGTTTTCTTCTTTTACTTGAGGTCATGGCCGGGTTGTTATCATTTGACACTGCTAATTAAATAGGACAAAATTCAATTTAATTAAATATTTATTGAACACATTTTATTTCACAAAGCACTTTGTGAAGGGAAAGGAGGGAAGAGCAGAATTCACATTACAATAAATGAAACAAACATAAATCATGAACCAATCAGAATATGAGCAAACATGGAACATACTTACATTCTATCGAAGAAAAACTAAATTATTTTTAGATATAGATAATGCAAGTATTTTTGTACACTAGTTTTCAAAACTTTTAGGGTACTTCTCAATGTTTGGTTTCACAGCACTTAGTTGTGTTTTACAGAAAATGTGTAATGTTTAGAAAATATAATAAAACTACATGGTTTAAACTTTACAATTAGGATATAAATTGGGATAGAATTTATCTTTAAGAAAAGTTATTTGAGCAATTTAATAATACCAGTAGGTTACAGGAAGAATGTTTAACCTAGAAAAGTAGTTCAAGTTTTTAAAAATGCTTTTAGCATACTATTGGTATATTCACAATGTGTTAATTTTAAGTTAATCATGTATTCTTGAAAGCAGGTTCAACAATTCTTATCAGAGGCAATAATATATTTGTTCAAATTAGTATGTGGGAACTTTTGAGTACAGAAATGTTCTTATAAAATATTCTAGAATTTTAAATTTTAGTTTAAAAAGAGTAACCTTTAGTTCTATTGCTTTGAAGTAATAAGGAATTTTTATTAAAATATTTCGTTTATTGTAGTTTCTATTCAGGAAAATACTAACAAAAGGGAACTCCAGAGGCTTTTATTTTCAATTTTATTTTATAAAATTTTATTTCAAAGTTTAAAAAAGTTTTAAAGAGTCTTAGGTATTAAGAATAGGCAGTTGGTGAAAATATGTTCTAATTTTAAGTATACTGCATATGTGTAAATGTATGCATTTTGTTTTATTTATTTATTTATTTATTTATTTATTTATTTATTTATTTATTTATTTATTTTTAGAAGGGGAGGGGAGAGGAGCATAGGGAGAGAGAGAATCTCAAGCAGGCTTCACGCTCAGGACAGAGCCCAACACAGGGCTTGATTCCACAACCATGGGACTGCAACCTGAGCCGAAACAAGATTCAGATGCTCAACTGGCTGAGCCACTCAAGCGCCCCTGCATTTTATTTTTAAAATAAGTTTTTCACAAATGGCCCTATTAGCAGGCAGTATGATTTTATTCAGATTTTGGAAACATAGTACATTAAGGGATTTTATTTTGAATATTTAGTAATTTAAGGATAGGACATTGAAGATGCCTACCTTTTGCACATTCCCAGTTCATGTACTAATGCACTAAGAAAAAAGGAAAATCCAATCTTTTATTTTTTCTGAAATTTTTTGTGTGCGGTATTAATGTTATTAATGTTAAATAAGGTAAAATATAGGAAAAGAACAAAAATTTGAGTGTCTATGAAATGCCAGGCACTTTATAGACATCATCTCATCTAAACTGAAATACCGTTAGTTCCAACTTATCAATGGGGAGACGGTTAAGGGTTGGGATCAGTTTGTATAACTGGTGATAGGTATTAGCTGGGATTCAAAACCCTGCAAACCAAGCCTTACATGGCTCAAATCAGTCATTAATCTGCCTCCTACATGCATGGAAACATAATGATTATCCATATAGACCAGTCTCTATAGACGATTTGAATACTACTTACTTTTTCATTGTCATTGACTAAATTGAGAAAAAAATGTTAATTAATGCATTCTGGGTTGACACTCGTTTCTTAACAAAGTTACTTCATTTGGCCTATAAGAGTTTTCATCAAAACACTTTACATTAGTGTGTTGCATAGTGGGTTTTTTTTTAATTTATTTTGAGAGGGGTGGGGGCATGAGTTGGGTAGGGGCAGAGACAGAGAGAGAGAAAATCCCAAGCAGGCTTTATGCTGTCAGTACAGAACGAGACCCTGGATTCAGTCTCAGGAACCATGAGATCATGACCCAAGCTGGAACCAAGAGTCAGACGCTTAACTGACTGACCCACCTAGGCGCCCAGGGTTTTAAGCTATAACAGATAATTAGATAATGCAAACAACGAGCCTTGAAAAATAAGTACAAAGGGAGGATGGATTGAAAAGCTCTTTACCAATGGACTGAAAGATAAGGTTAAACCTCTGTCCTGCTGTAGAGGTGACCTATTAGTCTAGCCAGAAGTCTTTGCTTAGTGATCAGGGAACTATTTCTCTCTTTCTGCCTGGTACTGTGTAGATGGACTGCAGCAGCTGAATTTACTTCAAGTTACCTTTTCCATTGGCCTGCTGTGCGTGGATACACTTTAAGATAACTGCTTTGACCTAGCTCTGCACAGGTCAACTTACTTCTAATCGCACACATTTTTATTGTGTCATGTAAGTAAATGAGAGAGTGAAATGTTTTATAGCAGATATTACGGTAAAGAACATCTGCCTTGAATGTGCAGTGCATTTGTCTTCCAACTTAATCATTCGGTTGCTGTCCTTTTAACCCCTACTAGGTTCACAATATTACGTTTGTTCTTGGACACTGTTCTGTTCCCACCTTCACATAACCTAAGACCTACTGGGTGAGAACATTCATTATTAATTTTTCTTTATTCATTTTTATTTAAAATAAGTTTATTATCTGTCACTTCTCAAGTACGAAATATTTTTCAAATGAATTCCTCCTCAAACGTATTCTACCTTCTAAACTATGGTTTAATAGTAATCTCAAATTACCTTTTTAAATGCTACCTGCACATTGTCACATATGAATATACTTGCCATTTTCATTTGCTATATTTTAGTCCCTTTACATTTTGATAGTCATTGAAAACAAATTCAGACTATAAAATGAAACACATTAGTTCTATGAAGCTTATGAAACACACTGTCCAGTTACTTGGAGCAAGACGAGACATTCTGCCTTTGAGCTTTCATAAGTGGCTACTGGATACAACTGAATTCACCAGATAATCTTTTAAAAATAGTATGTGGGCTATTTCTAATAAACTTGAATTAATTCAGCAACAAAGTTTGTTTTCATAAAGCCATTTCCCAAATGGACAAACTTATATAAAATACGCCAAAAGGAAACTCTTTCTTTCTTTCTAATATTTTATGATTTAGAAATGAAACAGTAACTGTTCCTTTAGTAAATACAAGTTACTAGAGCATTTACCAAATAAGTAAATTTGTGTTAGTTTAGCAGATAAATGTTTTCTATGGTATGACTTTAAAAGTATTCATTAAAAATTGAATCAGTATGTATTCAACATGAAGTTTTTATTCCGATACAACCAAGCACTAACAAAATGGATTTTTCTAAATGAGAAAATTTGTCTTCTGTATTTTAAACAGAACAAATTTGAATTTTACCTCTGACAATAAAATTTTGTACAGTAATGTGTAATTCATCACTGTCTTAATTTTCTGACATGTGTAGGCAAGGCCAAGATAAATAATACCTTCTGCTTTTTTATTCTTCTGTTTTCACTTAAGAACCCATTTTTAAAATTCAGACTATACGTATTGTAGAGGTCCATGAAAAAAGAAAACAGTCACTTTCTTTTCTGACATGGACTTTTCCAAAACTATACACATACTCAAGCTAGAATAAAGAAGTATGTATTTATGCAATATTGTAAAAAGAAAAAAAAATACCTATTTGGTCTTTTTTTCCAATTATATGCCTTTAGAATAAATTAAATGATCTGCACTTTGGTAAAAGTGATTTCACCTGCAATGCATTTCAAATTGCTTTTTAATAGGTTTTCCACATTGGAAAGCCTATCAGGATCCTTGAATTTCAAGAATTGTTTTTAATAACAACAGGACTATAAAATATATATAATCAGGGCTCATATGAAGTACTCAAAAAATATTTTTCCAATGTCTCTGGGTTTTTCTGTTTCTATGGGTTGTGCAGAGAATGTGAAATTTGACTCTGTGTAGCTACCCATTTGAGCCTTATCCATAATACTTTATACAGCCATAGAAAATCCTCCTCTGCCATGGGCATGAGAATAAGAAATGGAAGGCCCTTAAAGGCATAATAAAGACTATTCCTATTTGTATTATAGCCAGTGTCTACATGTATATATATATACACTTGTACTGGAGGTCTATAGATGCATATACCTGCATCACACAGATAGAGATATATGATATCTCTCCATGTCTGTATCATACATATATACATACATATCACATATAGCGCATTTCTCTACCCCAATTAAAACTGTACTGCAGAACAATCACATAAATCAGAAAATGTTTATTGTAAAATATCAACTGGGGAAGTAGTAAATGGGTGCCATCTTTACCCGAAGAGCCTGTCAAATGGATCGAGTTCTACAGACTCTTCAGGAATTTTCTCTAAGAATCATGAGGAAACTGAAGAAGGAATTCTGGTGAGATCAAGAGCATTCAGGGTGGTATGACTGTAGACCAAAACAAACACACACACCCCCAAAACCAGAAAACAGCTATTCTTCCTGGACTTCCAACCTTAGAGATTCTATCTTAGTAGGTGATGGGTGCAATGTAGTCATCCACATTTTGAGTAAAGATTGTAGGTGATTCCAGTGGAAGCAATTCATCTAGATCATGGCTTAAGAAACCCTGGCTTGGCACAGTGGTTCTCTACCTGACTTTATAATAAAGTCACCCGGATAGCTTTTAAAACATACTGATGCCTGGGCCATACTTCAACCCAATTAAAAAGAATCTCTAGCATGGGGTATCTGCGTCAGCATTTTTAAAAGTCTCCAGATGATTCTAATACATAGTCATGGTTAAGAACCTCTGGGCGGCAGATAGATACCAAATGCAACATTAAGTTGCTTAAGCACTAATTATAGGATGTTATGCAAAGTACCTATTTTTAGAAATCTAAGCGGTTCTTATTATTGTTTGACATTCTTCACCAAATACTAAGTCAAAAGATGTGTTCTCAATTAGCTTAACAGAAGCAAATAAGTCTGAACAACTGATTTTACTGCCATAAGGTGTCACTGCCACGGTGCAGTAAGCTGAGTGGTTCCATGCCATCCACGTAGATGTCTCTTTTTCCCTGTGTTCTGACATTGACATTCTCCTGTCACCCACTTTGTCTTACATCCTTTTCTCTATAGTCCTAATGAGTATGACTATACCCACATCTATTACAATAACAATTTCTCAACTTTTATTTTGCTTTAAAGTGAAGAAAGGGCCCATTGGCAGGACTTTCCATAAAATGACTGTATCTCTGCCCTTCTGAAAAGAACAATTGTTTCCTGCTGCTCATTTTGCAAGTGCCTGAAATTGGAGTGAAGGCTTGACACCCGGGTTAAAATTGTTACATCAGGGAAATAAACTTACCATAAACTATTATTATAAATGGTTATCATCTGAAATATTCTTTTTACTAGTTCTTCTCCAGTTTCTTTTACTCCCCCCTTCTTTCTCTCTCTTTTTGCGACCTGCCAGCTGAGCACCGAGCCTTCTTCAGAAATAGACGCTATATTTTCACTTGACATTGCAAAAAGAATAGTAAAAGTTTTGAGCTGTTACCATATCTGTGTGCATAATAGAAGGTGACATGTGTTCTTGGGATTGTCAAACAAGGCCCAAAGGGCATCTGGGCACATTGAAACTGCTTGGTTGTGCTCCTGACTCTGTGCTCATTCGTCAGTTCTTTAGTTCTTGGCCTCCCTTGGGTTGTTAAATTTTGCTTTCCTTTCTTAAAATCTCTGGCTAATTAGAGAGTTCAGAATACAAACGAATTCATTTTTTCACTGAAAAGGGAACTGGAAACATTGCCACCTCTGGAACATTTTAGCAAGCTAGTAGAGGCCGAATTAATTGGAGAACTCTTGAGTCATATCTGACAAAAAAGCACCTTAATCCCCTGTATCTCCACTTTTGTTATTTTTTTCTTCTCCATTGTTTACCCTGTATGTAATTGTCCTGATATGATTTAATATTGAGCCAATTTACATGCAGAAAGAAAATTTTGGTGTTGAGTAAGTCCTTCTAAATTAGTAGCTTTTTATTAAGTCATCAAAACTTGTATGATGACTAACTTCACTGAGACAGTTTTTGACAAATTCAGGTCTACCCAAGAATTCCAACTGTCTGCCAAGTAAAGTAATAGAGGGAACTGTTAATGAGCATAGATCTGTGTAGAAATCCTAAAGCTAAAATTTTAATAGGAATGGCTTCTATTCAACATTACTAGGTAGACACACACCAAAATTCAGCACAAATAGGGACTGGAAAGCAGTCTTGCTACCTTTAAGGTGGTGGTGGACTTCAGGATACAGAGGTATTACAAAGATGTAGTAAGCATCCAGGGACCCACAGGCAGTTTAAGTGCAGCACCAACATATTATACAAGTATGGAGTTCCAGTGCTTAGATGACCTCAGCATTTTCCACTGATATTTGAGTGAAAATAATTGAGATAAATGGAATGTTTCATGTAAGAAACACAAGTATAGATGTTTTGATGTTTCTTTTTGAGAAAGAGAGAGAGATGGGAAGGGACAGAAAGAGAATGAGACACAGGATTCAAAGCAGGCTCCATGCTGACAGCAGGGAGGCTGGTGGGGGTCTTGAACTCACAAACCAGGAGATCATGACCTGAGCTGAAGTCAGGCAGGTAACCACTAAGCCACTCAGGCATCCCACAGATTCAGATGTTTTAAGTGTGTGTGTATGTGTGCGTGTGTGTGCATGTGTGTGTGTGTGTGTGTGTGTGTGTGTGTGTGTGTGTTGTAGATGGAGAGGGAAGGTGAGGAGAGTTAAGAGCAGAGGAAGAAACCTTTAACTAAGCATATTTCCACATAGAAAAAAAATTTGAAATTACAGTCCCACATTACATATTAAAATCATTTTCCAATATCTTAGACTCAATTTATTCAATTTGCTAGTTTAAAAATTCTCATCTTGTTGCATGTGAAAAAGTACCTAGTGATTTAGAAGACAGATTTAGACTGAAATGGGATATTATTACTTTTGGTTCAATAGAAAGTGACATGAGTTTCTAGAACTGTCAGATAAGATTCTGGATACATAGAAACTGGTATTCTCTTGAGGGCAAAAAGAAATACCGAAACCTAACTTTGGATAAATGGAACCAGAAAAAAAAAATCACATTGCCTTTTCTGGTTAGTAACAAAATATAAGAACTCTAATGTTAAAGGTATAGATGAGCATCTGTGTGTTTGTTACAAACTCGTTTTAAGATAAGGGTCCCTGAAGGGGCATCTGGGTGGCTCAGTCTGTTCAGTGTCTGACTCTTGGTTTTGGTTCAGGTCATGTTCTCACGGTTTCACAAGTTTGAGCCCCATGTCGAGCTCTGAGCTGACAGTATGGAGCCTACTTGGGATTATCTCTCTTCCTCTCTCTCTCTCTGTTTCTATCTCTGTATTTCTCAAAAATAAATAAATAAACTTTAAAATATATTAAAAAAAAATAAAATAAGGGTCCCTGTGTGTCAAGTTTCTAGTCATTCTTGTTACTTGAATAATTTGAGTGATGGCAAATGCTTTTGTCTGTATTTTGTGTGTAAACATTTCATTTGCTTTGACTATAGATGTTTATCTTACTGTAATATTGATCATCACCTGAGAGTTTGATTTGGTAATATAGACCTTGTGCAGATTGGCCAAATTGCAAGTATCAAGCAGAATATCATGTGCCATTCTCTAGGTATGATACTTCTAGTCATGCCTAAATTTGCAGTTTCCTTAAAAAGATAACTGGATCTACATTGCTCTTGGTTAATTAATGGCCCAAAGTATGAATACTGGCAAGCCAAATCTCAGGTAAATATAATATTTTTATTCTTAAACTTTGTTGTGTGAGAATTGGGGATTCTGACCTTGTCAATACAATGGATAACTTCTCTCTATATATGAGGAGCATGTCATCGTTATCCCTTTTTAAATCATGAGATGGGAATTTTTTTTCACCAGAAATCATTGTGCCAGCAGATCTGATACTTAACAGTATCTCACTTGATTAGATGTGTAGATCGAGTGGTTAGTCTATATTTTTGTAAGACTTATTTGGGCAGAACTTCTCTGCTAATAGACTATGCACTACCTCCTCTAGGGGTTCATGAAAGATGACAAAGTATCATGTTACCATGTTACTGATAACTTCATTTTTCCTACTTTATTTTTTAATGTTTATTTTTGAGAGAGAGAGAGACAGAGACAGAGACAGAGCGTGAGCCGGGGAGGGGCAGAGAGAGAGGGAGACACAGAATCCCAAGCAGGCTAAAGGCTCTGAGCTGTCAGCACAGAGCCTGTTGCGAGCTCGAACCCATGCACCGCGAGATCACGACCTGAGCCAAAGTTGGAGACTTAACCAACTGAGCCACCCAGGCTCACTTTTCTTACTTTAGATACATCGAAATGGCAGCTATCAACATACTGCATAGCCAAGAAGTGTTTTTACTCTCATATCTTACAAAAGTTTTTTGAAGAGAAGTAGGGTGGATTTTATTCTTTCTCAATGTCTTCTAACTAACTTAAGTAAAACTAATTAGAAATCTTATAATTTACATTAGACATTGATTTATTCACAGTTAAATTTTGGGGGGGGGTCAATTTGAAATCTCTCTACTCTGAATAGATTCTCTTTTTTTAGTGCGTATAGTCCTTACTGATTATACCATCCATTTCACACTTCTTTGATAGTTTATATCAATATGTTTTATTTCCCAACTAGATTATACATTCTGCAAAGGTAGAGATAATATCTTTTTCCATTTCTTGACAGCAACCTCAAATATAATAAATTCTCAATCACATTTTCTTGATTGAGAACAACCTAAGTGCCAGTATAGAAACCAATGGCTTTCCAGTATGAGCAAAAACAGCACAGAGCAAGAAACGCTTTGGGGGATTTAGAAGCAGAACTAGAATAAAAAGTGTTGATCATTTTAAAATATTGCAAAGCTAAAGCTTTAAAGCTCACTCCATTCCTTTAATTTGCTCAAAAATATCACTTTAGAGTAACACTTGTTATCGACTTTGACCTGCTTGGTGGAGAAAGTAGAAGAAGAGGGGGATAATAAGATGCTATTTCATGACACATCTATTACAGTAATTCATTTACAGTGGGGAACCTTTGCCAATGATAAATGCCTGTTACTGTGGTGCAATTATGAATGTACCTTGGATTTTCAACAATAAAGCTGCCAAAAGGTTGCAAAATGCACAAGGGAAAAAGAACTTTTAGTTGAGGAACTGAACTAACCAAGAAGTACAATTTTTTTTGAAGTGTCCATATTGTTTCCATAAAGAGAAGTTCCCACCGTTAATGAAAATTCCATGGTACCAAAGAGCATTTTCCATTTAATATTCCCTCAACTTGACATACACTTGACTTTGCATGCATGCTGCCTTCTAAAATTATCTTCATATAGAAAACATTCACAGTATTACCTTATTACCACAAAACATAAATCTACCCAAGAAGATGATGCCATTTATAACTTTGGAATTCCTTGCAAGATCATGATTGCACTGAAAAAAAGGAACCCTAGTGGAGGGTGGGGCTGGAGCTTAAGGAAAAACAGTCATACAATGTTTTTCCTCCAGTCCTAGCCCCCACCTCTACTGCTTTAGCCATATGCCAATACAGATAAGGAATACTAGATTGCTTTTCTTTTGGAGGAGGTCATGGAGAGGACGTGACTGCTGGTTGACCTGCAAGTTGTACCCAGGCAATCAGAGGCTTCTCACCTTCTCTTCTGTCCTTGGAATGCATGCTCCCGTTGCATTCTCACACTAGGAGCTGTTTCAAGGATGCAGCCTTTTGAGACCGTCTGGACTGAATACAGTACTGAACCTGGTGAAGGTCTCTATAAACTTTGAGGATTTTGGCTGGCTGGTGTGGAAATCTCCTTGTCTTCCAGTTGCCCAAGAAAAGCCATGGAAGTAAGTTCCCCGGCTAATTCCGGAGTGACCTGCCTTTTCCTCCAGTCTCCCCTTGCCCTCTATGGGGTGGGGGGAGCAGTTACACATTTCACCTGGGGAACTCCCCACTTTGTGAACAAACATTTTCTCCAGCAGAATGTTGTGTGAGGACAGACAATATGTAAATTAGGAATGTGAGAGTAAAATGGGAATAAAGGAATCTGAGCTTATGTCCAAAGACACAGGACATAGGGGTGTCTGGGTGGCTTCGTAGGTTAAGCGTCCGACTTTGGCTCAGGTCACGATCTCCTGGTTTGTGAGTTCGAGCCCCACGTCAGGCTCCCTGCTGACAGCTCAGAGCCTGGAGCCTGCTTTGGATTCTATGTCTCCCTTTCTCTGCCCCTCCCCTGCTCACACTCTTCTCTCTTTGTCTCTCAAAAATAAATAAACATTAAAACAAACAAAAAGACTTCAAAGTCACGGGACATAGGAAACTCCCGATCACTGGCCGTTGGCCATGGGAATAGCACAGTTGATGTGCTACTATGACAATCGTTGGCACATGTTTATGAATACTAGCCATTGATTGTAGGGACAAGTTGAGCCAGGCTGGCACCAGCAAAATAGAGCAGTTACTCAGAGCACACCCAAAGGAAAACCAGTATCCACATGCTGTTCCAAAAAGAGTTCATAACTTTGCTGACCTCCTTCGTGAATGCTTTGTAATGCCTTTCCTTTAAGAGTTCTGTAGCTGTTTAAATGAGCTCACCTAACCATGTGGAGACCTCTTACTGATACTTTGCATACTCTTCATCAACTTTTGGGCAATTTAGGGTTGCTTTGGGATGGTGATAGTAAATCCATTTTAGTGCTGAACTCCAAGTCTATTTTCTAGAACTGCTCATCAAAAACCATTGTTATTTTAATAGGTTAATTGGAGTGGGAGAAAGCATTCTGATCCCCCACAGAGATCAGATAGTACATCAAACCTTTCTATCTCCTTATTTATTCTATCATTCCTTTAATGTGAATACTTTCTCCTCTCATCATGGCCTTCTCAATGCTATTTATCTTTTAAGGCTCTAACCATGTGTTACTACAACCACTACTTGGGCCATTTCTATCACAGTCACCCGGGTTGCTGGTTAGAAATGCAGACCAACTGCATAAATCGGAAACTCGAGGGATGGTCCAGAAATCTAGATTTTAACAAGCTCCACAGGCATCTTTCATGCATGCAAGTGTTTGAGAAACACCATTCTATTCAAATACCATGAAGTCTTTTTCATTCCCCTAGAAAACCAGTGTACTTTATCTGTCTTTGTAATTTCTAAAAAAGTTTACATTTGTATCCTTCCTACAATATTTATAATATTCTGTTTTATAATTTGTCATAACATAATGATCTGTGCATTTGTTTTATTCCCTCTATAATAGGGATAAGCTTCTTGCAGACTAGACCTGTGTATCTCTGGAGCATCTGGCATGGAGCTTTGCTTCAAGCAGGTGCTCAATTCTTATCTCTAAGAATGCATGAAATGTTACCTCCAGGCCTTTCCCCTCCTCTTCTGTCAGTGCACTGTGAACATAAGCTACAGTATAAGTCCAAAGTGCTTGTACCATATTAAAATAAATGAACTGCTTAGAAAACCTCTTGCTTGAACTAAGCTTAGTTCACAGAATTTGGTCCCAGATAAATAGTTGACTCAGGCTTTTTTGTTCTCTGTAAATCTCCTTATCAGCAGAAGGTTTATTTTTGAAGCTCATGGCTCAATATAGTGAAAAGTAGTCACTTGAATCAAGAACTAAAGAACGATTCATGGCTCAGGTCATAAAAATTACCTATATGTCTGTCACTGGTGAATCATTTATGATGTCCTCAGTACAGTTTGAATTTTCAAAAGGTTAACTTTGGATGTGCATTTTTAGAGTGTGTATGTTTGTTTAGAATATGTCAAGCTACAAAAAGGGCATTTTCTTAAAATACCACTGTTTAATTTCTATGAAATCCAAGTGGACAAAGAAGCATTCTCAAGTTGAAGATCAGAGGCATGGCTTGAACTTCAGTTGTTCACCTGCAGTTATGATGGGTGTTCCCTGATATCTGGTTTTCCTTAAGTCAGGATGTAACCTAACTACTTTAAACATGTGTTGCTGTAGACTAAATGACCCAAATGATTTGTTTTGTTTTCTAATATTGAAAAAACATGATGCTTTTCCTTCTCTTTTGCAAACCAGGTAAAATCCAGTAAAGCACATAAACACAAAATATAATTGAAGTACTGATTAAAAAACTCACATAAATAGACTTATTGTAATCATTTTGCAATATATGCACATATCAAATCATCATTTTGTATACCTTAAACTTACACAATGTTGTATATCAATTACATTTCAGTAAAGCTGGGGGAAAAATCTTGCAGAAAGAGGATAGAGTTCTCTAAACTTGTAAATATTGTAGGAGTTTTAATTATCATTCAATACTGTATTTAAATAAGGTATTAAATCAGTATTAGTGAAATTATATTAATAAATTGCACTAGAGTTGACATCTAAATTGCATCCATCATGGAAAGGATATCACAAATACTTTTACAGAAGTGGAATAGATACACTTGAATATTTTATAGATGTATGCCTTTCTCACATGATAGGGAAGGAAAACATTTTAGGGATAAAATGTGTTAGGTAAGAAAACCACAAAGTCCAAGGCTCAAATAAAAGGTGAATGCAATATTTTGAATACAAAAGAAAAGTCAACTTATCAGCATGTTGTCAGAGAGTAATAGACATGCAGAAAAATAAACTGTCAAATGTTAACATGTGCACATTTTTTAAATATCAGTGTGCCTTGGGTGGCTCAGTTGGTTAAGTGTCCAACTTCAGCTCAGGTCAGTAAATCACGATCTGAGAATTCAAGCCCTGCATAGGGCTCTGTGCTGATAGCTCCGAGTTTGGAGCCTGCTTTGGATTCTGTCTCCCTCTTTCTCTGGCCCTTGTCCTCTCACGCTATGTCTCTCTCTCAAAAATAAACATTAAAAATAGTAATAAAATAAAAATATAAAGACTTCCACAATCAGATATCTTCCGAAGAATTCCAAGGAAACTTTCTCTCCCCTAAACAATTCAACTGGTTATTTTCTCCATCCCCAAACCCAGAGATCTTTCAATCTTACCTGGGTCCTTTTGCATGGCCCAGGCCTAAGTGGGGGATGAATTCCCACAGAACATTTCTAAGTGTACCTCCTTGCTTCCTTTCTTCTCTCTGCCTCCCCTCCACCTCCTACACACCTCTGCTAAAATGATTCTTTTCAAAGTGTTTTCAAGTCACTCCTCTGCTCGAACATTTAGAGTAATTTTTCATAAGTTGTTACATAAAATCCCAACTTGTCTTGTAATAGCATCTTTCACCAGCCGGACTACCCCTTCATTTCACTAAACAAACATTCATCTCTCTCAGAAACATGTGAGCCTCTGTACTTAACATGACCTGCTTGCTAATTTTAGAAAAACCCTGATTTTTGGAAAGGATCACTAGATGCCCTTTCAAAAGAATGCTGGATGTTATCTAGGGTACTATTCAGGAATTTTTTTTTTTATGGATTGTATACCTTTGATTGTTTTTGGCTGGTGTATTTTGCACTTTTATGGAGATAAAGATGGACATTTAGAGAGAAGATGACAATGCAACTCAAATTATGCATCAATGGTATTTCCTGTCCATAGCAATGCAAACAGTCTTGGTGGCAGCAGTGAGCTGGGTTTATGAAAATTAAGACTCTATTGCGTTTTTTTTTTCATTTTGCTAGTTTCCACATTCATTAATGAGCTAAATAAAATTATTGATTTGTTCATTTTAGATTTTTATGAGAGTCATGATTTTACCTTTTTGAAAATTATGAGTTAACAGGGATTACTACACATAAATCTCTGTTGCTTCCTTCACTTGTAAGTCCCATGTCTTGTGCCCCCTTCTCTTCCAGTACATATCTACACTGTCAAACTCAGTTCACATCCCCATTCCTTTCCAGAAAACGTATCCATGTGGATATTGTTAAAAGATAATTAATGAGGGAACTAGTAAGATGTTATAAGATATTCAAAGGAATTCAAGGAACTAAAAATATATAAGGCCATCAGCAATGCTGATATGAATTTCTTAGATGAAAAATGTCAAACTGGTCAAAATCAACCATATTTCCAAAAAAAAGCAACTTGCCTTTCTATGGGAAAGTTCCTTGCCTTACTTTTGGATATTCTATAATTTGTTGGACACCGTTCTAGGCACAAGAGGTACAGGAATAAATAAAACAAAGTCCCTGCTTTCTTGGAGCCTACGTTCTAGTTTGTGTGTGTGTATGTGTGGTTAGAACTGGATATTAGACACATAAATATATAATATGGCCTTTAGAGACAAGTGCTATCAATGAAGAAATACAAACCAGTATACTAATATTAATCAATGTATAGTACTAATTTCTATGGGGTTATCAGGAAAGGTCTCTGTTAAGGTGATATTTCAGCAGAAATTTGAAGGAAGAAAGGGTGTATATCATGAAGCTATGGGAATTGAAGGGAGCTCCCTTGACATACGTGGAATCATGATATATGATATAAATGGAGTACTATGTGTAAAGACCCTGAGGCAGGAGTTGGAATGGAATGAGTCCCAGGGAGAGGAGTATTGAGGAATGGCTCCAGAGTGGGTGTAGATGGGCAGGTATGGGGAGACCAAGATGAATCCTTTTGTTTTTTTTCAGTTCTTTCTTTTCTTTCTTTCTTTTCTTTCTTTCTTTCTTCTTTCTTTCTTTCTTTCTTTCTTTCTTTCTTTCTTTCTTTCTCTTTCTTTCTTTCTTTCTTTCTTTCTTTCTTTCTTCTTTCTTTCTTCTTCTTCTTCTTTCTTTCTTTTCAAAAGAAACAGAGCATCACTGGAGAGTTTGAACAAAGGTGGGACATGATCTGACATGAGAAACATCCTGGCTGTGATGAGTAAATAGTTTAAAGGTGTCAAAGGTAAAGCAAAGAGACAATGCAGGAAGTCTTATGGGCTGAATCGTGTCCCCACAAAAGATATGTTGAAGTCCTTACCCCCTACCCCTGATACCTATGAATATGATATAATTTGGAAAGAGTCTTTGCAGATTTAATCAAGTTAGAATGAAGTCATGCTGGATTAGAATGGTTTAATATAATGCCTGGTGTCTTTATAAGAAGAAGCTAATTTGGACATACATAGGGAGGAGGCCATAAGATGACAGAGATAGATATCGGACTTATGTTGCATGATTCAAGGAATACCAGCAACCACCAGAAGGTAGGAAGAGGCAAGAATCTAGATCCTCTCCTAAAGATGGAGTATGGCCCTGATGGCACCTTAATTTAGGAATTTAAACCTCTATAACATGAGAGAATAAGTTTCTGCTGTTTTCAACCACTCAGCTTGTGGCACTATCTTTTATGGAAGCCCTAAGAAATGAATACAGGAGGTCATGGCAATTCATGTGAGAGATGATGGCGACAGCCAGATTGGTATTAGTGGTGGTTATGATGATGCTGGCAGGCTGGGTCCAAGGACCCAGAGGGGGTCTTGTAGGACCAGCCAAGAGGGTCCATTGATTCACACAGTATGGAAATCAAATGTGAGTCTGCAGGAGATGAAAGAATTTATTGAAGACAGAGCAGATACAGGTAGACTGAGTCTCCAGGAGACTCAGAAAGGAAAGGAGTACGTTTCATTTTTGTTTGGGGTCTGGAGTTTTTATTGACAATGTGGTCTGGTGCACATGTCCTCTCAGGCATCCAGGAACTGGTCAGAACAAGGACAAGGTCCAGGTGTTCATCACAAGTCCCTTATTTCCTAAAGCTAGGGGTCTTGGCATTGATATTTCTAGTGTTGGTGGTCTGGAATATGTGTATGATAGCTTCATTCGGTCATTGTCATCTGGTCTTTCTTTAGATACTATTTATTCTAGAGAAATCATTAACTGTGACCCTTACACAGAAGACATACACTATTTTCATTTTGAGGCATGTGTAGAGTGGGGCTGGGTGCAGGTCCTACTGAGAATAGAAGCCAAATAAGAAGGAAAGGAAAAAACAACTGCAATAACTTTCCCCCTCATTGAGTCCCTTTGGTTTCCCTGTCTCAATAAGGAGGTATTGGATCCAGGATACTTCAAAAAGGTTAAATGAGCAGGATTTGCTGATGCATGTGTGGTTTGATAAAGAAGAATGAGGAGTAATTCAAGAACAAATGCATCTTATTACTCTTAAGAACTGAACTCAAGAAAGGTTGGTAGTCATATTTCTGAACTATGATGACAAATACCTAGGATATTACTTTACTCTAAATTTTCAATGGACCCCAAGCCTACAGGGGCCCATTGTAATAGACATTATCCATAATTTAATTAATTCTATGTAGTAAGCTTTTACTATACATTGTATCATTTAATCCTCCCAAGACTCCTGAATAGTAAGTACTATTATCTTCTTTTTCCTAGTAGGAAACTTTCATTAATAGATGTTTTGTGTACACTCAAGAAATATTAAAAGAAAGGTTGACACTCAGATTTTCCTGACATCAGCACCAATTTTCACATTAGTTCAATATACATAGAAGATCAATACACTGAACTGAAAAACAGAAGTAAGAAAAGTGCATTAACTTCTGAAGGATTATCCTTTATATATTTGTGGTCTTACTATTTTCTGGAAATTTCAGGGAAGGGACAAGGGAGGAAAGTACAGATTGGAATAATAACTAACTAAACCAATTACTGCAATAGTCATTTATTCATTCATTCACTCATTCACCAAAGAGATTAATTTCTTCTTTATCTCCTCTCTAACATATTAATTTTTGGTTACTTTTATTTTAGAGATAATTTATCATGAATTATTTAGCCTAGCCACTCTGGTTCAGGTAGAACTCAGAAGGATGCTTATACAAAAAAAAAAAAAATCTTACCTTCTGAATTCATTACCAGGTCTGGTAAATGTTAGAAGCTGCAGTCATGTCTTAATACCTTGAGAGAACCAAAGAACTGTCCTGCTGTATGCATTTAGTGATTTAAATGTATTTTAAAATTTATATTTTATTTTAATTTATAATGCCATTTATCTTTCCGCTGATGTTGGTAATATCTTGAGAAATAGCAGAATGATTCAGAATTCTAATCCCTGGAGTCACTATGAGAAAAAAAAAGTTACAATGAGGTTCTAAAATCCCCCAGATTGGTAATTGAATAAATGGGATTTTGATGCAAAGGTAAGTCTGTTGGCACATTTCTGTGCTGCCCTTTTTGAAATGTATGGGAGAATCCTGCCTTGTTGCATATTACATAAGGTGGCCATTAAACACAGATTATTTTTCAAAGGAGAGGCAGAGATTAATGAGTAAAACCATAGTGAGGCATTAAATGAGTCTGATGAGAGAGCTCACGGAAAGAACCAGCAAAAATATTCATGAAATAAGAATAATTGCAAAGTGATTATTGGATGATAAATTTGAGGAGAGGAGCCTCATCTAAAACCAGATAATATTATAGTGAATATTTTTTATAATACTTTAAGCAATTTTTGACAATTTGGTTTGGGATGTAAACACTAAAAATGTTTGCGTGGGTATTTTCTTAATATTTTTTGATTTTCCATCAACTTTTCTGTCTGTAGTCAGCAAGTTCTAGATCATAGTTAAGAGGGAAAAAGTGAAGAAAATATCTTTGCTTTTTTACATTGTCTACTTTTTTTTTTCAACCCCCACATGCTGAAAATATAGGAGAAACTTGATGCTAAGGAACATTCTTCTTGGATTGGTTCAATGTAGGTATTTTTCCCTCAGTGAGTAAATACTTGGTTCTCTAGGGCTTAAAAATCTCTCATAAGAAAAATTACTCAATTACTCAGTGAATCAGTTAATGTTATTAGAAGGGCACTGACCAGCTGTTCTCCTCAGGGGGCAGAATTGGAAGAAATAGACTTACAGAGGAAATGGAAAGTTATGAGGAAAGAAATCTTCCTGACGACAGAGTTGATAGAAGCCTAGGGGATTCGAGATTTCTCCCCAGAGTAAATATGACCCAGTGGATGGAAACCAGGCTGGAACTTCAGATTGATTCCTGACTCTGAACCTTCCTAGCCAACCCTGTATCTCTGAACAACGTAAACTTTCTTAGCCTCTGTTAAATCAACTGGAGAAAGGGAAATAATAATGCCTGGGTGTTAGAGCTGTAGTGTGGATTTTAAAATAATGTATACAAAGTTATTGGCATAGAATTAACAGTCGGTAAATGGTAGCTGCGATTATTATTACTACCGCAGACGGAGGGCATGTAATCTCTCATCAGTTCAAGGTGATTTTCACTGCAGTGATTTGCCCAGTCTTCATTTGGAGGAAAGGAAGTTTGGCAAATAATATACTTGTGGTTCCAAAAAATATATATTGATAATGATTACTTCTCATTTCAATGTAAGAGAGAGAATGCTCAATATTTCCTGGAGGTGGAAACCCATTTTTCTCTAATGGCATCTCATAATGTGATGCTGCCCATATCTTTGCTATCCTAATTTACAATAATGCTATGCTAATTTTATGCTTGTAATCTTAGATTTCATTAAGTGCCAGGCTTTAGAGAAGTAAATGACAAAATGCATTTCTTTCAGAATATGTTTACATAGAAACATACTTAAATACTTCCAATGATTATATTTGGCATGTACCTCTATAAACCCTGATCGTATTTTTCTTGGCTTGATCTTTTTCTTCCGTGCTCTTTCAGTGGTAATATATGGGTGTTTAAGAGAAAGCATTTTAGCTTTTGAAAAAAATATCGATTATGAGTGTATTAGAAGAGCTATAAAGAACACCAACTCTCACTTTTTAAAACTTACATTGGGCTAAGAAATATTCTACATTAATATTCTAAAAATTATTCTTAAAGTTTTACTTACAATTTTCTGCAATTAGAATATATAAATTATGCCAACATATATTGTGTGCAGAACCCAGAACTATATACTTTGAAATCAATATAAATGCAAACAATTATGTATTTCCAAGGCACGGGAAGATAAAATCCTGAATTAGATTAATCTATGAAAGGATCTAATGACTCCAACTGGCTTTTGCTACAAGATAAAAACAGCTGTGGGCTTCTTATCACAGACATACTCTTCCCTAAACTGGGCAATCAGTGTTTTTTTTTTTAAAGATATTAAGGAAGGAGGCCAATCCTCTACCTTCTGGGTAGAAGCTGGTTTTTATTTGTCCCTATTTTCTTCTCTGTGGCACTCTCTAGCTTTTCTATCAGAGAAGTTAAATGGAGTGTGTTTTAGATTGCCCTTGTTGACAATATTTAATCAATTAAGAGGTATTTACAATGTGCTCTGTACTGTGATAAGTACTCAAGAGACTAATACAGCAAGAAAAGACATGACACTTGTCAGTGACACACTTACTGAAATATTTCTTGGGAGGGCAAGGCTTACGCATAAGGAGTAACCTCTATGCAACGGTGTTTTAATCTCTCTTCATTTATTTCATTCCGTGAATCATTTCTACACTAAAAATTTATTGAAACATACAATATGCTAGAAATGTGGTATGTTTAGAAGTTACAATAAAGAAAATAAATGGTCCCTGCCCTTGAAGATAATGCGGCAATGATTATGAAGGAATTACTGTACAACGAATTTTACTGAGAGAATAGAACTTACGTGTTCTCTCTCACACACAGAAAGGGTAAATACTCGATGGGGGGAGTCCTTCCATAATGTATACATATAACAAACCATCAGATTGCACACTTCAAATACCTCACATTTTTGTCAGTTATACCTCAGTAAAGCTGGGAGGAAAAAAGAAAGAAAATAATCACAAAATTGCCAGCACAAAACGGATTCACACATTGCTAAGTTCCCTCCCAATATTTGGGAAAGAACTGTATTGTGAACTTTCCCAGAGTTTAAGCTTCATTAGCTTCATGAAAATCTACCTCTGGCTAAGGTACAAATGCCACAAAGTTGTATTATCTCTGTCAAATATATCCCCACCTCTCCACACACATTCAAATCTATTGTCCTACCCCTGTTCCCTCCTCCCCACTGAGACTACTTCCTGAAAGATCAGTTTACTTGTATATCCGCCAGGAATACTGAGCCCCTAGTGAGAAGCCAGTACATTTTTACAATCTAAAACATAGAATTCTAGAACATTTTTATGTTTCACAAATACATTACCCAGGCTTTAAAAAAAATCACAGATATAAAAAACTATTAAGATGCTTTAACAGTAATAATATTCAGTATATATTGAATAACTACCATATATCTGATAATCTCCTTATTTGATCCTCATAAAAACCTTATGTTTTCCCATTACACTGGTGGGTTCCATTACAGTAGTGGGTGAGGAAAGCGAAACACAGAGAAGTTACATAATTCCCCAAGTTGGATGCAGTTGATAAATGGTAGGGCTAAGGTGTGGATCTCGGCAGCTTGGTTCCAGAACCTGTGCCCCTAACTGTTGGGTCACTGTACTGCTTCTTGTGAAATTATTCATGTTATGAATTTGTCAGTGTGACAGATGCCAAGCACACAGATCTTCCTCTGTAGACATTTTACTGTAACTAAGGAAGGAATTTATGGAAAGAGAGACAGGTTAGTGGAGCTAACCACCATTTCCTGAGCCTCTGCTATATACTAGGTATATATATTAGGTATTCTCCTAATTCCTTTCTAGAAGAGAACAGTATCAGGGGAATTGATGATAGAATCACTGAAGATAGGGGCCATCTTTTGGTTGGCTGTTTTGGAGAATACTCTACGCAGGATAGTCTGCTAGCACCCTTCAGATCCTCATGGGATGGGATGGCTGGAATTATGATGCTCTATCTTCCCCTAACCAAATACATGCTTGACCCCCATATGCCCTGCTTCTATGTTCTTCATTTGTCTCCCGTGGACCTCACTTTGCAGGTGAGTAGACTTTACAGGCACAGATGCTTTCAGAGGCAAGGGATGTAAGATAATCGTGTGAAGCAGAGCAGAGTCAGACCATGAAGAATGCTGGAAAATACAGAACTCATAAGTATATGTGTGATGTCCTTAAAGACATTCAAATTCAAGCTAAAAACAAAACAAACTGCAAACACCCTGCTAAACAGAAAAAAACCCAACAGATTTGCTTCTTTATATCCAGTCAATCACTGTCAGTCATTTCTTTCTTTCTTTCTTTCTTTCTTTCTTTCTTTCTTTCTTTCTTTTTTTTCTTTTAGAGAAAGAGAAAGAGAGAGTGCACAAGCAGGGAGAGGGGCAGTTGGAGAGAAAGAGAGAGAGAGAGAGAGAGAGAGAAAGAGAATCTTAAGCAGACAGGCTCCATGCTCAGGGTGGAGCCTGATGTGGGGCTTGATCCCACAACCCTGGGATCACCTGAGCCAAAATAAAGAGACGCTCAACCAACCGAGCCACACAGATGACCTGAGTCAGTCATTTTTAATCATGTGTCTCCTCTTCCCCTTCTTTCATAGCTAAACCATTTCCTTTGGCTCCCATAGTGAAACCAAACTGACTTGGACAGAATAATGGCCTCCCGAAGATGCCCATACCCTAATCCTTCAGAAACTGTGACTATATTATTTACTTTCCTGATGAATTAAGTTTAGGGTCCTTAAACAGGTTACCTAGGTGGACTCAGTCTGATCACATCAGCTTTAGGAGCACAGAACTACCTCCAGCTGGAAGCAGAAGGGGAAGTCAGAGCTCTTCAAAGGTAAAAAGAAATCAATACCCCATTGCTGGTGTGGAGATGGAAAGGATGATGTGAGGAGGAATGCACATGGTCTCAGGTAACTGAGAGAGGCTCTGGGGTGGCAGTCAGCAAGGAAACAGATACCTCATGCTTACAACCACAAGGAAATAACCAAATAATTATATTTTCCACAAGAAAATAGTCTAATAACCTGGATGAGCTTATGGAAACTCCTCTCCAGCACCTTGATTTCCTCCTTGTGAAGCTAAGCAGAGAACCCCCAGAACCACACTGTGCTTGGATTTCTGCCCCACAGACAATTTAGATAACAAATGGGTGTTGTTTGAAAGAGCCAAACTTTTGGTAATTTGTTGTGGCAGCAATATAATGTTAACCTGCAGGTCATATTTCCACTCTCCCTTTTGTCTTACAAATTGACAGCTCAGACTTGAACTATACATTAACAGAATTAATTTCTCCTGGCCCCACAGGGCAAAGGGAGAAGTGGGAAGCACTGGTCCTGTGGCTAGGTAGAAGTCTCAGACAATAAGGAACCTCAAGTTTTCTTGTCTCTGCACTGGTGATGGCTATGGCCAGATCTTCCCTCTAAATTATATCAAAAGAACTACTCCTGAATAAGGATATAATTCATTTTATTTTTAAGAGCACATAGTTCATTTTGAGCTACACATTTTTTTTTATGTTCTCATCTAATTCTTCACTGTTGACGAGTATTATTTGTTCCCATTTTTCACAGATGATGACTCTTGCAGGAAGAGTCCAGTAACCAGTAAAGTGATGGGATTCAAATCCACATCTGGAATCTAGAGATGGTGGGAAGAAGATGGGCTTCTTTATTACAAAATATTGGAAAGTTGGAATGAAGCAGAATTGCCTCTCAGCTCAAATGTGGTATCTCCTTGTCCTTCTATGAAACCATTTTTCTATTTTCATAAGAAAGTGATCCCTCCCTAGTGGCTGTAATTAGATTTCTTACCGTCAATTGAAATTTGGAGTATCCAAACACTTTTCAAATTTCCATGGGGCATTGGTTATCTTATTAAATTGTCTAAAATTTAAGAGCTATGCACTAATCTTATATATAATGAGATGCCTTTATGTCCCTCCATGAAATGTCACCTACTCTTGCAAAGAAGCTGGGCGGCCTATACCAGCACACCCTTTCTTCCCAGCCAGCTTCCACTGTTAAATGTTTCCAAGACATTCTTTTTAATTTTTTTTTGACTGGAAAGCCTATCTCAGTGGGATTACTGAATTTTTGCCTACTGGATAATAAACTCCATGAGAGCAAAAGCCATAGCATCTTCTGGAATACCCCCTGGAACATATACAGTAGGAACTCAATACATATTTGTAGAGGTTAAATGATGCAATCCCATCATTAAAAAAACAGAGGAATAAATGTTGTATTGTTTCATTGGCATGGGTTCTGACTCAAATATTACACACCTGGTCATGTTTTTTTATTGTGTGGGAAAGTAGCCACCAAAAATCCTGAGTCATATTCAAGGTGGTATCCACTCTTTGTTCTGCAACCTTAGATTTGTCTTCCACCTTTTGCCTCATTTCTTTCAATGTTGCTCTTGTTTGTCTAAGGTGTTGTGTATTTTTATGCACTTGCTGTTTGACTGAGGACAGGTTGTTAGAGGTTAGAGAAGGGGATGTGTCTAAAAGCCATAATGCACCTAAGTGAATGCTTGGCTGCTTAACTTGAGCCCAACCCCACTAGCCTATACAGAGCCTTTGCACAAATGAGACCTGAAGGGGTAGTCCCCACTTGCATCCTCTGCTATTTTCATGCACTGTACAAGCTGAAGAGCTGCACATAGTGATTCTACCTGGGTAGATATTGTCACAGAGAGCAGACTGACACCTATTTTAGGCAATTGCTTAAGACCGCTTTTGGCCTTTTTGTCCAAGTTTCTTTTTCTTGTACTTAGCTAGCTCTAGACTCTTCTTTCTCCATACTTCTACTCTGATGTCTGCCTCCGATAGCCTCAGATTGGATGGCCCCCTGAATCACCTCCTGCCATTTTAATTTTAGGCACGTTTGCTGTTTTTTTGTGTTTTGTTTTGTTTTCCCCTGTGTTCTCCTTTGTCCTCCATCACCCTGATAGTTAAGAGTGGAACTCTGCAACTGTGGTCTCGTTTTAACAGAATGCACAACCCCACTCAGCAGCAAGCCTATCCTATCACTCTAGGGATAGAGTGGGAATTCAGCCAACGCCAGGCTTTTAAAAGACTTAAATAAATATCTCAAAGAGCAACCTGAAATGCATCCGCGTGATCAGAAGCATCAGGCAAAGGTAGGATCCGAGTGATGTTTTAAATGGCCACAGGGACCTAAGTGCATCAACTATATGGCACATTTGATCACTTTTGAAGAAAAAAAGTGAATCGAGCCAGCTGAAAAGTAAAAATAATTACATCATAAAAAGTTTCATTATGTGGGAATGGAAATTTTACCTTATGTTCAAAACATAACTCATGAATGCATATTACACTAAAAGTGGTCATTATTGCTCTTTGTATGTGCAAAGTGGGTACATGTGAGCAGATGCATCAGGACATCTGCCATACTTAAATAATCACATTCATTAAAGTGCTTTAGAGAAGGAATTATTATTAATAAAAACTCTTCTCTGTAATATTTATCCCCAGGGCGCTATTATTTCTAAAGGTATTGTGATAAAAAAGAGTAAACCTTTTGGACAAAGACTAAGACCCTCTTCCAACTCTGGCCAGAGCTGGCAGAGTCTCCCTAAATAATGCAAATACCTGTGCAGAAACATCACTGTCTACAGAAATTCTCTTTCCACCATCCATCACCATCGTGATGTTTTCATCAGCTGCTTCTAATGATTTTGTTGCTGCTTCTGACTTGAAATTTTAAGGAGATGGATGAATTGATAAATGGATGAATGAATGCATGCTAACTTAGAACTGTCTTGTTCTCAGTGGATGGAAGTCACTCAGATAGCACTGATGGGAAATGTGAGGTAGGCGAGTACTTTTCTTCGCCCATATTAATGCAACTCTGTAGTATTATAACTCAGTGATTCCAACCGATGGGAGACAGACGGCTGCAGTGAACACTGAAGAATTTGAATAGTTCACAGCTTAAGTTACATGGCTAGAAAATGTGGTTAAGTGTGCTTGACTCTTTGGCCTCATGGGCTTCTTTTTCCTGTAAGAGTATTTTTAAAATTTATATAAACAAAAGTAATGAATTTAAGTGGTTTTTAAAAAATCATAAAAGTTGAAATATTTCCTTTTTGAATCCAAACTTCTGGCCAGCAATTTCACTTTTTGATGATAACCATTATGAAAATCTTTTATGTAGCTTTCTAAAATTATTTGTAAGCCTAAGCAAGCCTATTCTGTTATTTGGATGTGTGTGTGTTTGTATAAATTCTCTCTTATTTACACTAATGGGATTGCATTAAATAAATTATTATGTACTTTGCTTTTACCAGTTAATAACATATTTTAGAAATTATTTTAGATCAATCAATCAAGACCTACTACATTGTTTATATTTTCAAAATGCATTTTAATCGTATTTAAAGCAGTGGTAAAAATTAAATTTTACCCTCCCTTTCCTATACTCCTATCTAAAAGCATCTATTTTAAAAACGTTTTGTTTGTTTAAAATTCCCTTGGTGGTTCCTTCAAGCCACTAAATTATATGAGTGAACTTCTATTATTATCTTTGGGCAATCACTATCAACTCCCTTTCACAAAACATGAGTATTTGGCTTATTTATATCGATTCTCTTTCTTCTCTTTTTTTTAACTGTCAACAGGAAAAGTACTTTATATCTTTTTAACTTTATGGAGATATAATTGACATATAACACTGTAAGCTTAAAGTGTACAAAATATTGATTTGAAACATATATAGTGCAATATGATTGCTATCGTGATGTTAGCTAACTCCATCACATGACATAATTGCCATTCTTTTTTGTGATGATATCATTTAAGATGTACTTTCAGCAATTTTCAAGTATACAATACAATATTGTTAACTATAATCACAATTTTGTGTGTTAGATCCCCAGAACTTATACATCTTGTTCATCTTGTATTTTTCTTTCTGAATTATCACACTCAGCATGATGCCTTCAAGGTCCATCCATGTTGCTTCAGTCAGTAAGGTTTCCTTCTTTCTCATGGCTGAGTTATATTCCATTGTATGTAGACACCACACCTTCTTTATCTATTCATCAGTTGACAGATGTTGCCATATCTTGGCTATTATGAATAACACCGCTATGAACATGGGAATGCAGACATCTTTTTGATATCCTATTTTCATTTTTTTTTGGATATACAACCAGAAGTGGGACTATGAAGAAGAAGAAGAAGAAGAAGAAGAAGAAGAAGGAGAAAAAAAGGAGGAGGAGGAGGAAGTGGAGGAGGAGGAGGAGGAGAAGGAGAAAATAAAAACAATCAACAAAATGAAAAAACAACATGTATCTGAGAAGTGGTTAATATCCAAAATATATTTTAAAAACCTCATGTAACACAATAACAAAATATAATCTGATTTAAAAATAGGCAAAGGAACTGAAAATGAATTTTTTCAGAGAAGACATACAAATAGCCAACTGGGACAAGAAAAGGTGCTCAACATTACTAATCATCAGGGAAATGCAAATCAAAATCATAATGAGGTATTACCTGACGTGTCAGAATGGCTCTTGTCAAAAAGACAAGAGAAAACAAGGGTTGGTGAGGCCATGGAGAAAAGGAATCCTTCCTGCACTGTTGGTGGGAATCTAAGTTGGTGCAGCCACTATGGAAAACAGTATGGAGTTTACTCAAAAAATTAAAAATAGAACTAACATACAATCTTCCTTTTCCCCTCATTTTGATAGTCATATTGATTATTTTGTAATTTTGAATTGTATATTTATAACACTTTCTAATTTTCATGAACTTCAATCAGTATTTAGAATCTCCTCAAGTACTCTTACTTTCTGAGAGAGAAACGACCGTAAAATCTATTCTCCTTTTCTTCCATGGTAAAAAAGGTTTTGTGGTTTCCCAGCTATGAACAATTGCCAGACAGATTTGCTGCTAAGTGCTACCATGTGACAAAGATTTTGCTCATATCACATAAGTGGAAATGATGTCTGTTAGCTTCAGGTTGCTTATGTTAGCTACAGTTGCTTATAAGAAAATCTCTGCTTTCTCTTCTCTTCCCCTTTCCCTGGCTGAGAAGGTGATTTTCAGTATGGCCTTGGATGCTATATATTTAATATGCAGAACTGTCATATCCTTGGCTTCTGAATGAGTGCATGGAGAAGAACCATTTATTGACTAGGAACTTTGTGACATGAGAGGAAAACAAGCTATCTCTTTTAAGCCATGGCATTTAGGAGTGTCTAGGTAATAATATCTTAGCTTTTTATTCTAAGAGATAAAATTTCTCCTGTGCCCATAACTTCCTCACTTCCCATCAGCTATACTGTATGCAGCATATAGAATTAACACCATGCACATATCCCCTTATCACTCACTGTGCTGGTACATGCCACAGTGTCCGACTTCAGGTTCCTGCCACTTTAAGTCTCAGGGATTCTCCATTTACATTCAGGGCTTCTGGAAGTAACGGGGGAGGTACCACTCCAGGAGCAATCCTTGGCCAAGGATGGAATGAAGTTTGAAGATAAATACCTCAGTTTTCCTCCCCTTTGGGAAGAGTAATTTAGAGACATGTTTTACATTGTCTCCAAGAGTTCTCTAGCAAGATTGCATTTTAATTCCCATATCAATAACATACTCATTATTTTAGAGAGACAGAGAGAGCAGGGGAGGGGGGTCAGAGGTAGAGCGAGAGGCAGAAAGAGAGAGAGAATCTTAAGCAAGCTCCATGCTCAGCATGGAGCCCAATGCGGAACTTGATCTCACAACCCTGAGATCATGACCTGAGCTGAAATCAAGAGTCAGATGTTCAACCAACTGAGCCACCCAAGTGACTCGATAACACACTCTTTATTTGGCTTCCTTTCCTCATTTGTCTTACCTCCTTTTTCCACTGCCAGTGTTTTTTGGGAATAACTCTTAAATAAGCTGCTTGCCCTCAGATTCTTTCCTTAGGGTACGTAGGGTACGTTTGTTGAGAAGTAGTATCAGAAGTTTACCTCTTAATGTGAGATTCTGGAATCTCTAGATTCCAGAGAGCTAGATTCCAGAGAGCTAATCTCTAGATTAGCTAATCTCTAAAGCTAATCTCTAGAGCTAATCTCTAGATTCCAGAGAGCTAACCAGTTAGTCAGAAGAACGCCATCACCAACTCTCCATAAACTCACAGTGATGGCTTCTTAGGGCTAGTTAATGGAGGAGCAAACACCTGGGCCTGGGTCAGGGATGGTGTGCTTAATATGTTGGCATAAGTGGGAGAAGAACTGTTGGTACACTACTACCACTGAGAGGTAGCTCTGCAAGACAGCTGTGAGAGAAAACCCTCCTAATGGGAAGAACTTCATTCAGTCCACCTTGTCATAAACCTTATGGAGGGAAGAAAGTGACCTGGGGTAAGCAAACTCCTGAGAATTGCTTTATAGCTTGGTAGTGGATGGGTGCATACCTCAATGTGCCTAACATCACAATTACTAAAGCTCTTACCTGTGACAAATTGTGATGAGACACAAGTGGAAGGGGATGCATTGGCTTATGTCATAGCTCTAGCCCTTGTGAGACATGAGCAAAATAATCATTATATGAATCCTGGTGTTGATTTGCAATGGCTAGCTTCCATAGACATCCTGAAGGAAGAATATGAAAGGCTCAGGTCAGCTACCATATAAGAAAGGGATTGTACAAACGCCAGAGGGTCTCCGGGGTTATAATAAAGATAATCTCAAATCTTAAAGCTAAAGGGATAGAATCTGCTAAAAATCAGGTCCAAAACCTGATTTTCAGAGTGGCACTGTTATTTCACCTTATTACATCAAAGTCAAGACCTGAGAGGGAAGGAGTGGGACCCTTAGAGCTGGATGAATATATTTGGGTAAACAAAGTTGAGACACTTGATTTCCCATATTTCCACGGTTGCTCTAGGTCAGCAGTAGTTCCACACCTTCTTAGCAAAAGGAGAAAGCCTCTCTTTGCTGGCATGCATACATTCCTCAGGATCTTTCCCTGCTTCCCTTTAGACCAATCAATAGACCTGTCTCAGCTTGGCTGAAGTAGTGAAGAATATATCCTCCTCAATGTGTTTATGTCCCAATAAACCCATTATAAGTTGAAGATACTGTAAGTTGAAAATGCATTCAACACACCTAACGTACTGATGAACATCATAGCTTAGCCTAACCTACCTTAAATGTGCTCAGAACACTTACATTAGCCTACAGTTGGGCAAAACATTTAACACAAAGCATATTTTATAATAAAATGTTGAACATATCATGTGATTTAATATTGTACTGAAAAACAGAATGGTTGTATGGTACAGAAGAGTTGTAACGGTATCAGTTGTTTACCAGCATGATTGCATAGCTGACTGGGAGCTGAGGTTCACTGCCTCTGGGAGAGAATCCTATGGCATATCCTTACCTGGGAAAAGATTGAAATTCAAAATGTGAAATACAGTTTCTACTGAATGTGTATTACTTTTGCACCATTGTAGAGTCAAAAAATTGTGAGCTGAACTATCAGAAGTCTGGGACCATCTGTACTGTAACTGATGAGAGGCAAGGGGTGACTTACCAAAAGAGCAGTAGGATCTGGTTAAATTATACTACCAGATAATGGGATAACATGGCTCAGGATGAGTCTTAAAATGCTGTACCAGGAGTATAGGTCGGAAGGTGGAACATAAGACAGGGTAGTATACACAATGATAATGGAGGTAGTCTCTTACAACTCAGGATTTAACAGTATGGAAAGAGGGTTATGAGCTGGTCCTATCATTTTGTTGGCATGACTCTTTGAAGCTTGGAATGATAGATTAGAGTAAACAAAGCAAACTTTTTAGAACTGCCTTAGCAAAGTATTGCACAAGTGGTAAAAGATTCAGAAAACCGAACATGTTAGAATGAATTTATTTTGTAAGTCTTGAAAAAATTACCATCTGACTATGTTTTCTGGAAGGGCTCAGAGTACACATTTTTTTTTACCAAAGTGGTAAGGAATTCACTATTAAGAAGGGCACCAGCATGGATGAGGAATATAATGGTGATTGTCTATGTAGGTTTCTGTTGATAGAAAATGCTTGTATAGAACTCATCTCTCTGAGGTCAATATAGATAATAAAATTATGGCATATTTGATATATGGTGGCAGCACTTAACCATCAGCAGAAGAGTAGATATAATTATGATGGGCATCAAGGTCAGAATGGCATGTAGAGGACTACTTTGGGAGATCTACATTAGCTTATAGACCATAGATCTGTTATGAATAAGATAGATGGTTGGCTACTAATGACCCTGTCTCATGGTCAGCAAACTACAACCTGTAGGTCAAAGACAGTCATTCGCCTATGGGACATAACCGCATCCATTTGTTTACTTATTGTTTATGGCTACTTTGTGCTATAGTGGCAAAGTCAAGTAGGTGCAATAGAGACTGCATGGCCTGCAAAGCCATAAAATATTTACTACGCAGCACTTTACAGAAAAAGTTTACTGACCCTGACCTACATAATCAAAGAAGGTCAAGAACTAGCAAGTGAGAAGGAGATTGATGGCAGCCTTAGTGATGGAAAACCACAATTCTTGTTTCTGGACCCTAGACAGTTTCCAGGCTCTGGGTTATTGACTGAAGAGATGGAAGAAGGAATATACATAGAAGGCACATTAAATAGCCTTTCTCTGATTCCTTTCCTTTTAATAGAATGACATACATGGGGGAAAGGAGAAATACTCAGATCTTTGGAGAGCACTTAGATACAGGTTCTGAGCTGACATTCAAACCAGAAGACCTAAACCTCAACTGGCCACCTTATAGAAGGGGATATATAGAGGCCACGTTATAAGTGAAGTCAGTCCATATCCACTTTACAGACGTGCAGTGTAGTCATTTCTCTGGTCCCTGGACCTCACATTTGTTTCTTGACCAGAGATTCTGTCACCTACCATTGTAGCAGTAACTCTTCTTTCTTTCTTTCTTTCTTTCTTTCTTTCTTTCTTTCTTTCTTTCTTTCTTTCTTTCTTTCTTCTTTCTTTCTTTCTTTCCTTCCTTCCTTCCTTCCTTCCTTCCTTCCTTCCTTCCTTCAGAGAGATCATGAATGAGCAGGGTGGGGGCAGAAGAAGAGGGAGAGAGAGAAACTTAAGTAGACTCCACACCCAGTTCAGAGCCCAA
This sequence comes from Felis catus, assembly GCF_018350175.1. Lineage (NCBI taxonomy): Eukaryota > Metazoa > Chordata > Mammalia > Carnivora > Felidae > Felis > Felis catus. The sequence continues at coordinate 97,083,750 of NC_058374.1, forward strand.
CTCAGGGCTTGATCTCACAACTGTGACATCATGACCTGAGCCAAAATCAAGAGTCAGATGCTCAACCGACTGAGTCACCAAGGTACCCCACAGGAACTCTTTCTAAACTTATGAGTACATCCTCTTTGAGAACTGCTTAAGGCTAGCAAATGGAGCTATAAAACCATTTGGAGCTGCAAAACCATTGGGCCTGAATCATGGATGGATTGCTTGATATGTTGGTGCAAATGAAGAAAGGAAATCTGCCACACTACTATCACTTGGGGTGGTCCTGAAAGATATTAGTGATGGAAAAACTGTCCTAGTGAACAGAACTTCATTCAATATCCATTGTCATCAGCTTTACGTGAAGAAGGAAGTGTCTCAAGACACAAAAACTCTTGGAAGTGAATATCTTTGCAGGTTGTTCTATCCCTGAACAGAAAGTGTAACAGCAGAATGCTGGAGACCAGAGGCTATGGGGAAGAGGCATGCTGATGGACACATGTGGGAGTGGTACAAATATTTGTGGGTCTTTTTTTTGTTTTATGACAATTCTTACTACAGAGTATCAATTTCAGAGAAGCACTCAAACCACATGGGCAGAATTATTTGTCTAGTATATGTTAGCCAGCCTCTGTTTTTCCATGTTAGTACTTCATGACTAGCTCATGAACAGAGAAGGTATGTTGGCTGGGATAATGGCTCTCTATGAGCCTAATAGCATGAATTCTCTTTCAGCAAGGACGATCTACCACTGAATATCCAGCCAGTCAGCCACAGAACTTAACATTAAACCCTCCATGTGGCATCATGTTTTTAGGAATGCAACCAGTCACTTGTTGACTAGTTGATTATATTGACAGCAGTTCATCTTTACTGAGATTGATATGTATCACTACCAATAGTGTCTCAGCTAGCAGAATTGTCCAAGGGCTCACAGACTGTCTGATTTATTGTCAAGGGATACCCATATACCATCACCTAGGACTAAGGATTCACTCTGAGATTGAGGTCTCACAAGGGGCATTTGACCATGGTATTGACAGGTCATGATTTGCTGATCTTTTATTTTTTAATGTTTATCTATTTTTGAGAGAGAGAGAGAGAGAGAGAGAGAGAGAGAGAGAGAGAGAGAGAATGCACAAGTGGAAGAGGGGAAGAGAGAGAAAGAGAGAGAGAAAGAGAGAGAGGATCGAAGCAGGCTCTACGTAGGTCTTTCGTAGACCACTGTTTGGTCTACGAAACAAACAGTGGAAGTAGAAAGCCTTCAACTCCTCATGACTCCTATTTATCCAGAGAATTTGTGCTTTCTGTACCTGCACTTAGGTTCTTAAGGGACTAAATATCTTGGTGCCTGAGTAGGGTGTGAAGTAGGGTGAAAGCTACAGCCAAGGACACAGTAAATGTTCAACTAAATTTTAAACTAAAGCTGCTACGCAGTCATTTTGGGCTCCTCATGCCAGGAGTTCAGCAGCCAAATAAAGGAGTTACTACATTGGCAGGAGTAATTGGCCTTATTATTATGTAGACACTGAGGCAGTGAGGAGTATTTCAGGACTCAGGGCATTCAGCAAGTTGCCTTTCACTGTTTCTATGGGCACTAATAATTATGAATGAGCAATTTCAGTGACCAGGACCTGACAAGGGCAAGGTGACCAGGGACTCAGACAGCTCCTAATGAAGGTGTGGGAGATCCACCAAGCAACAAACCTAGAGCAGAAGGCTGTCCAAAGGGGAGGGGAATCTAGGATGAATGCTAGAGGAGGGAAAAGATGAACACCTAGGATAGCAGCTTGTCCCAGAAACCCTTTTAACTTAGAAGTCTTCTTTCCTAAAGAAATTTTGACTGGCCATTAACTTGAAGAAGAGGCGGCACATAGGGTCTTATCTTGGGGTATGGGTGGATCTGAGTGATGGAAGGTGGGGACGTTAGCAGAAGCTGTTGATACCGCTCTCATAGCCCGTGAGCACTTCTGTCCTCATACTTGATGGTGTCTCCTGCAAACACCTGGGCTTCCCACAGGGCAGGTCATTAGTATTAGGCCTTAGCAAATAGAGGTGGAATTTGGAGCAAAAATGCCCCAGGTTCCTGTCCCTCAGTAGAAAATAACTCTGAGGCTGGTTTTACACTGTCTCTTAGAGTTTTCTGGGGTTGAGGCTCAGATGTCCATGAAAGTAATGTGATCAATAATGTTCCTTCTATTGGTTTCCTTTCCTTCCGTCTCATGTCCTCATTCTCTTGTTGGTATTTCCTGGGATTCTCTCCCCAGTAAAGGAATTGCACTCAAATCCATATCCTTGGGTTCTCATTCTAGGGAAATCCAACTTAAACACAACCCTTTGTTCCTGCTGTATAGTTCACATTCTGTTTTGTCATTATAATCAGTCTTAAAGGCTTTGTCTTTAGATTGACTTTTAAGCTGAAGAGCAGTAAAAAGAGTTCACATTATTATGACTAGTTATATATTGTTTGCTACACAACTACATGGATCATATTTTCTTCTCCACATGTCCAGTGATAAGCTGCTGAAAGAAAAAGCTGGAAGTTGAATTAGTTTCTTTTCTCACTTTGCATCAATTTACTTAAAATGGTATGCATATTTATTTACTTCACATTAACATTCAGATGCCAGAACTCCACAAGTTGCTAATTCTATGCTTTTAACATTTGTATGTATACAAATGCTATCATCTATCTATCTCTATTATCTTTTTGTTATCTATCTATCTATCTACCTATTATCTAGCTATCCAAAATATGTATGTATGTATGTGTGTATATATTTTCATAAGCATATGATCATGTCATCTGAGAACAAGGTCAATTTTATTTATTTTCGTTCCTTATTCCTTTTATTTCCTTTTTCTGTCTTATTGTATTATCTAGGATCTCTAGAATGATGAATAGAAGTAAGGATAGCTTGTAAAGGCAACCTTACTTCAGTCTGAATTTCTAGCAAAAAGTTTTAATACTTTACCATGCATGAGACATGGTTTTTTGTAGGTGCCCTTTTTCATTTAAAGAAGTTCCCTTCTATTCTTAGATTGCTAAATATTTTTATTATTAATGAGTATTCAATTTTATCAAGTTTTTTGCATCTATTAAGATTATTTTTTCTTTATTATGTTAATGTAGTAAATTACATTCATTTGCTTTTTTAACTTTAAGCAAACCTAATATTTTTGGAAAAAATAAAAAAATGGTTTTGATATAGTATTCCATTAGTATATAATGACATTTGATTTGCTAATACTGTGTTTAGAAAAATTTCTTGCTTTTGAAAAAGACATTGTCCTGTAACATTCCTCTATTTTAATATCTTTATCAGATTCTGTTAACAAAGTTATTCTGTTCTTATCAAACCAATTGTAAAGTATAAACTCTTCCTTCCTCCTCCCCCACTCCTTCTTCTTACACTTGGTAAGTTTTGGGAAAGATTTGTTTTATTTATTCTTTAAATATCTACAGAAAATCTCTGGCCTAGATTTTGTGTCTATGTGTGTGTGTGTGTGTGTGTGTGTGTGTGATTTTTAATTACTAATTCTATTTCTTTATATGCAATTAATTATATCTTATAAGATTATGTCTTTCAAATTTTGGGTAATATGATTTTATAATATCTTTTTAATATTTGTGTTATCTATCATGATACAGTTATAAATTCATGATTTTATTTTTTTATTTTTAATTGATATTACAAGTTTTTATAAAAGTTTTGAATGTCCATTTTTTAATTGATTTTTTATTTATTTTTTTTAAAATTTACATCCAAATTAGTTGGCATATAATGCACAAAGATTTCAGGAGTAGATTGCTTAGTGGCTGTTACCCATTTAGCCCATCTGCCCTCCCACAAACCCTCCAGTAATCCTGTTTGTTCTCCATATTTATGAGTCTCTTCTGTTTTGTCCCCCTCCCTGTTTTTATATTTGTTTCCCTTCCCTTATGTTCATCTGTTTTGTCTCTTAAAGTCCTCATATGAGTGAAGTCATGTGATTTCTGTCTTTCTCTGATTAATTTCACTTAGCATAATACCCTCCAGTTCCATTCACATAGTAAATGTTCATTTTTTAAAGGCAACTCCTTTAGTTGCATTAATTTTTGCTATTACCCTTTTTCTAACTTTTTGAGAAAAATACCTCAATCACTCCTTTTAGCCCTTCTTTTTCATATATAAATTTGAGACAAATTTTTTTTTTATTATTTTGAGAGAGAGAGAGAGAGAGAGAGAGAGAGAGAGAGAATCTTAAGCAGTCTCCATGCTCAGAGTGGATCTCTACATGGGGCTTGACAGGGCTAGAAATCATGACCCTGGTATCGTGACCTGAGTTGAGATCAAGAATTGGACTCAATCAAGAGTCAGACACTCAACTGACTGAGCCATCTAGGAGCCCCATAAGGCAAACATTTTTTGAGCATGATTTTATCTATTTTCTGTAAGTTTCGATGTTATATTTTCATTATCATTCATTTCAAAATGATTAAAATTTCTCTAGTGATGTCCTCCTTGACCAATGGATTCTTATTTAGAAGTATAGTATATTGCTTTATGTTTACATATGTGGTTTCTAGTTATCTTTTTAAAATTGAATTTTAACAATTTTGTTAGGGACTGGCCACAAAATCTGCATAATTTCAATTCTTTGAATTCTTGCATTATATAGTCCAACTTATAGTTAGTTTTGGTAAATGTGCAATTGAAAATAAAGTGTTTTCATGGCGCCTGGGTGGCTCAGTCTATTAAGCACCCAACTTCCACTCAGGTCGTGATCTCGTGGTCTGTGAGTTAGAGCCCCATGGGCTCTGTGCTGACAGCTCAGAGTCTGGAGCCTGCTTCCAATTCTGTCTCTCCCTCTCTCTCTGCCCTTCCCCACTCATGCACTTTCTCTTTCTCTCTCTGTCTGAAAAATAAACAAACATTAAAAAAAGAACAAGAAAGAAATAAAATAAAGTGTTTTCTTCAGTTGTGGAGTTGCAGATAGAGTGACCCAAATATGACACTTAGATAATTTATGAATTGCATTTTTCAAATGATCTATATCTCAACTTTTTTTTTAGTTGTATTTTTATTTTTATGTTTGTTTTGCTTTGTTTTGTTGATTAGCTTATTCTCTTCTGAGAAAGGTGGTTTTTTTTTTTAACATTTTATTTTTTGAGTGACAGAGAGAGACAGAACACAAGAAGGGGAGGGACAGAAGAAGGGGGAGACACAGAATCAGAAGCAGGCTGCAAGCTCTGAGCTGTCAGCACAGAGCCTGATTCAGGCCTCAAACTCCAAAACTGTGAGATCATGACCTGATTCAAAGTTGGCCGCTCAATTGACTGAACCACACAAGTGCCCCTGAGAGGTTTATTAAAATTTTCCAGTCTGATTATTAATTTTTCTCTTTTTCTTCCCATTTTTGTTCTATACTTTCCAGACTAGATTATTAGTTGCAAATTGTTATATCTTCCTGATGAATTGCCTTTTAATGTTATGAAAAATCCCCCTTTCAGCTATCAATACTTCTTGTCTTTATGTCTACTTTGTATGATACTGATATTGTTACCCTCATTTCCTTCTGGTAATGTTTTCATTCTCTTAATTTCCCATCATTTTACTTTGAAACTTTACATATTTTTATATTTGAATTTTAACTCTTACAGGCATATTGTTTGCATGTTTTTAAAAATCAAGTCTAAGAATCTTTGTCTTTTAATTATTTATTTATTTATTTTTTCCTTTTTTTTTTTTTCAACGTTTATTTATTTTTGGGACAGAGAGAGACAGAGCATGAACGGGGGAGGGGCAGAGACAGAGGGAGACACAGAATCAGAAACAGGCTCCAGGCTCTGAGCCATCAGCCCAGAGCCTGACGCGGGGCTCGAACTCACAGACCGCGAGATCGTGACCTGGCTGAAATCGGACGCTTAACCGACTGGCCACCCAGGCGCCCCTGTCTTTTAATTATTTAGTCAAATTCACTGAAACTATTGGCTGATGTATTTGTAACCAAATCTATCAACATACAATTTGTTCGTTTTTTGTCCTATCTAGTCTCTTGCTTTTCTGTGTTAAATATTTTTTAAATGTTCTACATTCTAGCTGTATTTGATTGTTATATACTCTTTTACTATTCTTATAGTGAGTAACCTGAAGATAACGTCATGAATTCTTTATCTAAGATATAAATTATTACTGTGAGGACTTCCCAGATAAGGTGATGATCATAGAACTCATTAAGTACATTATTTCTCTCTCACGTTTTATGCTACTATTTTCATGCATTTTAATTCTGCCTATATTTTAGTTCCCATAAAACATTATCATTATAATTTTATATGGTCAATATTTAATAGGTATCTTCATATTCACCTTTTCTACTGCTCTTCCCTTCCTACGTCTCCATGCTTCTGTCCGAGATTGTTTCCTTTCCTAAAGATCTCCCTTTGGTATTTCTTTGGTGTACATCTATGGAAAAGAATTCTTGTAGTATTTGTTCTTAAAAGTACTTTTATTTTGTCTTCATTTTCCAGTCATGAGTGTCTGTGTATATTTAGAATACAATGTCAGCAGTCATTGTCTTTTAGCAATTTGAATATTTTCCAATATTCTCTGCCTTCCATTGTTTTTGTTATCACTCTCATTGTTGTTCTTATGATCATTATTCATATATTTTTGCTCTATATTCTTGTTTTCTTTATTTTACTGAATATTAAAATTTTAAATACAATTTGTCTAGGCATTGTATTGTGTATTTTTAAAAGATATCATATTTAGTATTTGTAAAACTTTTGAATACCTGGCTTGATACCGGTAGCCATTATTTTACCAAATGTTGATTTTTCCTCATTTTCTCTTTCATCTCCTTCTGTTAATCTTTTTCACCATTTCCATGAGTCTATCATATAATTTTCCATATTTTCTATCCTTTTTTATTTGCTTATGCATATGTATTTTTTCCCAGATCTCGTTTCCATTTCATGAATTCTCTCTTCTACCATGTCTGATAAGCAACTAAAATAAACATCCATAGAGTTCTTATTCAATGTTATAATTTTTGCTTTACTTTCAGAATAATTTAACAGTTGTTCTTGGCTGGGAGTGGGGAAAATGTTAGTTTGAAACAAGGTACTGTGCTAGTAGAGAAATGAAAAAAATTGAATAAATTTTCAGTATCTACTGGAATAATCATATTTTCTCCTTTGACCAGCAAATACAGTGAATTTTTAATTTGATCTCTTGATATTTGTTGAAGGATTTTTGTAATTATAAAGTTAATTTGATTTAATAATGGTATATTTTTGTTTAATTCATTGCTAAATTCAATTTGTTATTAAACATTTTGCATCCATGTACAAAAGTACATTTTTACTTCTGTATACTATCATTTTTAGGTTAGTCTGATTTTGCATGAGAAATTTGTTTTCTTTATGCTTTTAGAAAACATACAAAATAGGAGAGACCAAATACTCATTGTTGACGGTAAGAACAGGGAGCTGTGAAAATCTAGATTAGTGGTTCTCTACAAGACGCAATTGCCACCCTCTTCCCAAGGAATGTTTGCCAATGTCTCTAGAAATTTTTGGTTGTCACAACTGGAGTCCAAGGGCGCTATTGGAATCAAGTGTGTAGGGTTGAGGATGTCGCTAAACATCTTACACTGTACAAAACAGTCTCCTAACAAAGAATTATCTTTGTCAAAATATCAACAGTTCTGAAGTCAAAAAATTCTGGTCTAGAGATAGAGCACTCGGCCCAAATTGTGTGTTTGTGCATGTGTGTGTGCATGCACGCATGTGTGTGCTTGTTGGGAAGGGTGAATCATGGAAACTTCCCACTTGAGTATAAAAGAAGTAAGGGTAGGGTAAGTGAACCAAATAAGAAGACATACTGGAAATAGTATTCTTTGTAAGCAGCATATGTCAAGCAAATAAGAAAGAATACAATGCTGCACCCAAAAAACTATGTACTTTGATGGGTTTTTTACTATTAAAATACTAGGATCGCGTATTGTGATGGAAGTTGATACTGACAGAGGTTTGCTGGAGTCAGATTATGAAATACCTTGTATCGAATGCCTGAGAGTTTGGCAGAAGACCCAAGGTCCTGGTAGAATATTTAAAGAGCTGGACAGTGACATGATGAGAAGATTTCCACCCCCCTTTCTTTTCATTTTTTGATGTATAATTAACATACAACATCCTATTAAAGGTGTATGTCATAGTAATTCACAATAGTTATGCATCACAAGATGATCCCCATGATAAGCCTAGTTATCATCCATCACCTTACAAAGTTATTACAAGCAACAAAAGCCAAAATAAACAAATGGAATTACAACAAACTAAAAAGTCTTGCACAATGAAGGAAACTAAACAAAAAGGCAACCTACTGGATGAGAATTATCATTAATAAAGGGCAGAGACTATATTGGAGGTAAGCAAGACCAGAATCAGGGGAAAAAAGAAAAGAGGCTGTTAAAGTAATTCTAGTGAAAGTAGGTAAGAGAGGTGGTAAAGAGAGGGAATTGAAACTTTTTCACATATTAAAATGACAGGATTTATATAAATTCTTTTTTGAGCATGGTGGGTGTTGGAAGTGAGGGTAGAGTTAAGGACAACTGCCAAATTTTGGACTAAGAAAACTACATGGATAGTCATGACATTGGATAAGATACAGAACACAGGGGGAGAGCAGATTGTTCGGCAATATGATAGGTCTGCTTCTTGTTTTGTTTATATGGAGGTTAAACTGGAATTATCGAATGTGCAGTATGATTAAAAGGTCCAGAGTTTACCAGAGAAATCAAGATTGGAAATATGATTTTTGAAATGTAATTTAGAGTGGATAAGATCACAAAAAAGAATTATAAAGGAGAATTGAGAAGTAGATCTCATTGAACACCAATACTTAGAGCATTGACAAAGAAAGAAGGGGAGGCTTCAAGAGATTTTGTGAAGGAGCAATCAGAGGGAAAGGAAGAAAACCAAAGATGAATGTTAAAACAGAACTGAAAGGAGGGAACTTTCAAAGGCAAGTTAATGGTCAATAGTATCAAATGCTTTTCAGAGGTTGAATTAGGTAAGAACTGTCAAGCACTCCTTAAATATGTAGCACCTAGAAATTCTGGTAGAACAGTGCCAGTTGACAGATTCAAATTGTAGTGGGTTGAATGGAGGTGAGGAAGTGCCCTTAAAATGTTAAACACTCCAGGAAGAGTAAAGGATAGTAGGCCCATTAAACAATGTGGGAGTCAACAGAGGAGATGAAAATTGAGCAGAAGCAATTGCACATCTTTGCTACATACATTAGCTTTTTATAACAAAACAATTTTCATGTAAAATGTTACCTGCTGTCAAGATCTAAGGGAAAAATACCTTATTTCCTTAAGTCACCTTTTTTTTTTTTTTACATCTTTAAATTGTGTGTAAAATTCGGCCTTTTGATTGTATTTCCTCTGCGGCTTTGCCAGAAAAATGTGCTTGGAAATAGATGTTGCTGATTTAAATGCTACATTTACAGTTTCTTTCAGAGATAGCCCATTGTTTTTAATCCATTACACATTGTGAAAAGGAGTGAAAAGGTGGAATGTAAACTGATGTGTTTTTCTACAGCTTTTTAAAAAAAATTTTCCAAAGACTGGTTTGATAGCACCTGATTGTAGTATCTTCACAATAGAACTCAAAAGTTCAAATTTATGTTTTATGTTTTTTTTTTAAAGCTCGTAAGAGTGATTAAGAGCATGAAGAAAATTCCAATGGGCACCTTATCATCAATATACCTTTAACGCAAATTGAATACTGCTTTGATAAAACAGATGTAGAAAAATGGAATCTTTTCTTAATTAGCCTTGTGTACATTGTTTGTGAGTTACTATCACAAATGTGCGTTCCCACTAACCAACATCATTTTGTTCCTGCCTTCCTTCATTGCTTGGAATGTGCTGCTGGGCAAACAAGTACATTATAATATTAATATAAGAGACTTAATTAGCAAGATAAATCAGTTCCCTATATATGTTCCAAAGGCAGTTGTAAGTATATTTTGCATTATTGATAAAATGTTTTTTTTCTTCTGTGTGTGTGTATGTGTGTGTCCTATATGTGTAATATATTTGATGTTAGTAGCTTTTAGCAGGAGATATAGCTACTGGGAAAGATTATGGGCTGTTAAGTTAAATCATTATTTGTTTTTGTCTGTATCCCTTACTAAATTGTGTGTCTTGGGAAAAGTGACTTAACCTCTCTGGGTATCATTATTCCCAGTTGTAAAATTGAGACCGTGAATAACTTTGGGGGATTTTGTGAACTGAAGGTTAGATAATGCATTCATATAAACTGCTTATCACAGTGTCTAGAACTTAATAGAATCACAATACATTAATTAAATTCCATCTGCCATGTGTTTTCCCAATTTTATAGCATGTATGCTCTTCCCCATATAGAATATAGAAACACAGCTTCTCTTCAGAACACAATTGTGAGTTACTCTCCATGTCCACAGGAATTTTTTGAAACTCTGCCTCCTGTCCTTTATTCTGAGACTTTTCTCTATAACCCTGGTGACTAGTTTTTGTCCTGATCCCTGGCTCTTGTTTTCTGTCTCACTACCTAATTTCATGACATTGATGCTTGAATTTTATTACCAGTTTGGTTTAACTCCTGCTCTGTCCTTGGTTGCCACATTTAGAGCTGCCACAGTTTATGCCCTGTGACTCTCATGTCAGCCCCATCATCACTTCCAGATTTAGATCTTAGGACTCCAGCTTTAGGCCAGTGCCATAGCTCACTTTTTCAGGAAGGGAGTTTGAATATGAGTATTAGTAAGATTGTGTAATGCAACTTTTCACTGGCAAGAATAGAGTTTTATTGTGTTGGCTTGCTCCTTATGAGTTTTCAGGAATATTGTACCTACTTAGTATACAATTCTCAGATCACCACCTCCATCACCATTATTTGTGCCTCTTTGTATTATTCAGAACCTTCTGAGCAGGTGCTGATTAATAGGGGAAACTTTGAGGAGGACATACTCATTTTGCCTTCTCAATAAATATTTATTGTGCAATTTATGTTATGCCAAGGGCACTAGAGAGTTGTTTATTGGTTCTTAGCTTCACATTTGTTCATTTATTCTCTTCCCTGTACTACCCAAACTAGGAGTCTGCAAACGACATTTTCCAGACTTCCTCAACAGCTGAGCTTTCATTAAGTTTTGCCAATGGGTGCAACAGACCAGAGAGTAGATGGCAGAAGTAAGAGAGATGACATTTTGTTTTGGGCCCACGCAGGAACATACTAGTCATATTTGAAGAATTAAAGAAGGCCAGAATAGATGGAGTAAAAAATGAATGAGCAGAAGAAGTACAGAAAGACAAAATAAGCAGGCACCAAATCATGTACTCAGGGCCAAGAGGGTGTTGGTAATGGCTTTGGATTTTATTCAAAGTATGATGAGAAGCCATTAGAAGGTTTGGAATGGAAGACTGATATGGTATTTTATGTGTTAAGAGAGCAATTGGCAGCTTTGTTAAAAAATAGTCTATAGGGATATGAAAGCAAGAACTTATCAAGGAGACCAATTTGGCAGTTGCATTAGTCAGGCCAGATGATGACATATGCAAGGTATGCTGTGGTTTGAAGACACTCTCCATGTAGTATCAAAGGTTCCTTCAATTTTATGACACCTCCACTTCAACAAGTATTTCTACAATTGAAAAAGAAAGGAAAACAAGATATAGAGAGTCAACAGTTACAATTAAGTGACTTCACCTGAAAATGAAACAAATCAGAATCTGCCTATAGTTCTCTTTCCAAGGCAAATCACAGCAGGTAGAGGAAAGCACAACTTCTTTGTACCCGCAGTAGGACAGAATATTGGTTAACACATGTTCTCCACAGAGGGTATTTCAGTAATCTAGAAGAAAGATAATGATAGTGGCAGTGGAAATGGCAGGAAATGTTTAGATTTGAGATGTTTTTGGATGCATTCTGATAGTATAATGGAAAGATATGCTGATTAATTGGAGGTGGATGTTAGAGAAATAGAATAGTCGAGGATGACTACAACGTTCAAGACTGGTGTAATAAATGGAAAGAGGTGCTTTTACCGTGACAGGGACACTTGAGGAATGGCAAGTTGGGGGATGTTAAATTTGAGGTGATGATTAGGCATTCAATTGGAGATGTCATGAAGCTAGCAGTCTAGAGAGAGGATCAGGCTTGAAACATATTTGGGAATCAACAGCAGTCGAGGGCGCTTAAACAAATAGACAAGAGGATGACAACCATAGGGCCAGACAAGTAACTGGATTTGAAAGGTGAGTGAAAGGGAAAGATATTAAAAATGATTAAAAATCTTTTGTAGCCACCAGATAAGATGATAATGTTTTCAACTGTAACAGTGCAAAAAGAAGGAAGAACCAATGTAGGGTTAAGAAAATGCATTCATGTTGAACATAGTCAGAATGAAGCCTCTCTGGATGTTGAGATCATTGAAGGAGAGAGAGAAATGACCAGGAGTGAAAACATAATGTTGAAGAAAAATCTACACTTAGAGAGGGAGAAGACAATTTAGAGAAATGTTCAGTAAGGCAGAAAAACCAGTCACAAGTTGTCATAGAATCAAGAGAGCTGAGAGCTTCATGAAGGAGGAGGCGGTTAACAGTGTCAAATGCAGCAAAGTTTGAAATCTATAGCAAAAGTATAGAGTTTGGATTATCTGATAACTCATGGTTTTGAATTATCTCTATTTCCTTGTCCCTGATTCAGCTGACTTTGGTCATGACAAGTCAAGGCAATTTCTCTGTCTTCTGAAGATTTCCATGACTCTGGAACTGCTTAGTTATTCAGAGATTGAAAAGGAAAAGGACAGACAGAGTTAACTTTATACTGTTATTATGAAAAGAATTTTAGTGAATAATTAATAACAACAATAATAATAATAGCTAATATTTACTGAGCTTGCACATGCCAGGCTCTATTCTATTCTATTTCCTTACATGTATTATTTCATTTAATATTCGCAACTATCTCTGAATTAAAAATTATTTCTTGGGGTGCCTGGATGTCTCAGTCAATTAAGCGTCAGACTTCTGCTCAGGTCATGATCTCGCAGTTCATGAGTTTGAGCCCCATGTCCGGCTCTGTGCTGACAGCTCAGAGCCTGGAGCCTGCTTCGGATTCTGTGTCTCCCTCTCTCTCTGCCTCTCCCCTGCTCATACTCTGTCTCTCAAAAATAAACAAACGTTGAAAAAATTTTTTAAATAATTTTTGATCACACATCCTCCTCTACCTACTCTCCTACACATCCTCCTCTACCTACTTTTTTCTTGTTTCCTTTGTAGCAAAATTTCTTGAAAAAGTTAGCTAAGAGCTACCATCTCTTGTTCCTCCTTTTCTGCTTCCTCTGGAACTCACTCTAATAGGGCTTTTGTCCCCACCACTTTACCACAATTTCTCTTGCACAGGTCAAGAGTCATTTCCTTGTTACCAAATTCAGTGGTCACTTCCCATTGCTCATCTACTGACAGCATTTGAAACATCTTATTCCCTAATCCTCTGGAGTTCTCTAAGTTCTCCTCCAACAGTCCATGGTACCTAATATCACCCTCATTGACTAATTAGGCTCAAAGAAGTTAAGGGCATTGCTCAGTTGCTGGTTTCTATGATCTTCTGTAACTTCAGATGTTGGAATGCCTTAGAGCTCAGTTCTTAGAACCATTATCTATCAACACAACTACCCAGACAATGTTATTTGGTGTCATGACCTCAGATAATATAGCTATACACTGATCGATTCCAGATTTACATTCCTGTCTGACAAACTTCAGTCTTCTGTAAGAAAATACCTACCCGTGGGCACCTTTAAAATATCATGTCTTTAACCTCTGTAATATATCATGTCCCTTAACTTCTCCACCAACAGTGCTCTTGTTCTAATTGTCACCATTTCAGTAGATGGCAATTTCTCCTCTCCAGATGCTAAGACAAAATCCCTCCTCTTTCTCTCCCACCCCATAGCCAATATGTTAGTAAATTCATTTAGATCTACTTTCCAATTATATCAAGAATCCGATCATTTCTCAGCATGTGCACTGGGCTACTGAACTAGTGGGAGCTACAATTATTTCACTTCTTAGTCTCCCTTATGTTTCTACTCTTTCTCTCATACAGTCTTTTGCAACACGTAAGACTTTTTGCAACACGTAAGACTTTTGCAATTGTTCTATAAAACAAACACGTTTGTACTGCTCTTTAGGACATCTGCCAGTGGCTTCTCATCTCACTTAAGGTAATACTCAAAATCTTAACCTTGACTCAAAGCCCTGTGTAATTTGTTACCATCCCACTCACTGTCTTCTACCTCTTAAAATTCACTTTCTGTTAATTCCCTCTGTTTCACTTTGCTAAATGCTCATTGGCTCCCCTGCTACTATGTGTACACACCACACATGTTCTTGGCTTAGGTCTTTCCTTTTCCTAATCTTGTCCTAGAATGACTTTTTTTTTTCCCCAGAGTATCTACATGGCTTGTTCTCGGACTTCCTTTAGATCCCACCTTCTTAATGAAATCTTCCTCGACCATCTTTTCTAAAACATTGACAGCGTCCCCACACTCCTGCACTTTTACTTTCTTCTTTTATCCTATATTATTTCTGTTTCTAATCACACCTTGCCTAATCTTATCTTTGTTTATTTATTATCCTCTCCCCCAAGTGAGTTTTACGAACTCATAAATTATGCTTTGTTACTGATATATTCTCCGGCACCAGCAACGGTCCATGGTACCTAATATCACCCTCATTTACTAATTAGGCTCAAAGAAGTTGAGGGCATTGCTCAGTTTGTAAGTGGTGGAGCTGGAACACAGGTCCAGAAAGTTTGAGTCTGGAGCCCGTGATTTCATTAAGTATGTTGAATATTCACAGATACTTCCAACTTCTACCCAGCTATCTGAATCCACCCACTACATTTCTAATAATTTGAGTTACCCTTCACAGGTCTCCGTGGAATTTATTTTAGTCTGATTTTATTTAAAAACATGAATTCATGGCAGCAAGAGCCACAAAGAAATGGTTTCCTGTCCCCCGAAGCCACTCCAATCATCCTTAAACCATATTCTACTGTCCATAGGGAAGGCTTTGCTACCAACACTAATAACTAAGATCTGACAAATTTCCAATAGAACATAAGGTAGATAACCTTATCAATTTGGCTTATAAAAATAAGGAGTAATTAGATAATTGGAAACAACTTGATGAATAGTAGCATTTGAGACCTCAATAGAAATAAATAGAATAAAGTGAGTAAAAACTAAGAAAACTGATACAAAACATCTTGGCACTTTAACTATGAAGATTATAGAAGAAAGAGATCATAAAATAATTGGAAATACACACAATTATCTCTTTTAATTTTAGCTGTAAATTTGCTTAACCGGATTTTTTAAACATCTTCTTAAAAGGGGATCATGGGATACTTTCCTACTTATTTTTTTATGTGTATCAGCTTTATTGGAGAATTGAAAAGTAATATGAGAAAATGCCAATACAATGTGTTTTAATAAAAAAAGTAAAACTTACCTTTTCACATATGTACAGAAACAAATAGCAAAGTAAGCTTATCCAAGTCACTATATATCCAAAAGTCTATATCACTCTGGAGAAAAGTCATGTAAATTTTATGTTCCTGTTTATGCAATTAAAACTAAGCTGTAGTAGAATTGCACACTTAGAATAAAATAAAGACCATTTTTTGGGCTTTATATAAATTCCATGAATAGATAACATGATTAGTACAATATAAATGCATATGAATAAGAAAATTTTTATACCTCTCACTGCCACCTATGTTTCCTGTCCTGTACTTTAACAAGTATTTTCAAGATGCCCTTAATTAAAAAATAAATAAATACTGTCACCATTATTCTAATGTGTTTTCAGCCATAACAAGTCTTTAAAAAATTGCTTGGATATGCATACCCAAAAGAAAATAGAAGGGAACAGATATTTGTAATAAATATTCTTTGTGTATAACAATTCTTTTTTTTAAATGTGTATTTACTTATTTTGAGAGAGGCAGAGAGAGTGTGAGCAGGGAAGAAGAAGAAGAAGAAGAAGAAGAAGAAGAAGAAGAGAGAATTCCAGGCAGGCTCCACACTGTCAGCACGGAGGGAGTCTGATGCAGAGCTCAATCTCATGAATGGTGAGATGATCACCCAAGCTTGCTGGAAGCCGAGCTATCCCAGCCTGAGTGGCAGGGCCCGGGCTGTGGATGGATTGATGACTGCAAGGTGGCCCACTGACAGTGAAGCTTCTTGTACTCCCGCTTTTAGGTAATTTGGCCTTAAAACTATCTGGGGTGTTGTCTGTTGGGGAATTGCCCTCGACAGGCCCTCTGGGAAAAGAAATATTAGGAAAGAAAATAAGGTTCTGCAAGAAATTGTGCGGCCCTACATTTAGCCCTTGCCATCCCCTATGGAGACTCCTCTACTTACAGGAAGGATAGCCTCATACCTTTGCCAGCAAAGAGGGCCTGTAAAGAAGAGACATATGGATTTGAAAGCCTCACTCCGGCAACTAAGGAGCGTATCTTTGGGCACAGGTGACTTTAACCCCTAGGCCCACCTGGCCCCTCGGAGGCATTCCAGATGATGACTGAACCTAGTCGGTTAAGGTACAGAATGGTTCATTGGTTCCTAGGTGCGTTGTCTCTCTGAGAATGTGTGAGGCATGGGTTTCTAAGGCTTTTTCGGCCCCTTCCTGGCACCTCAGATGGAGGCAAACACATTGTTCTTCTGGCCTCATGTGGTTAGGAGGTCATGTCCCTGTAACTGTTCCACTTGAGGTGTTGAGAAATGGAGGGCCTTTCATGCGAACAGCAAAGTAAATGCTTTATAGACTATAGATAATTATAGATAAACACAGATGCATAATGGAATGATGTAAGAAATTAATCAATAATCAAAGGGTATGCAGGAACATTATGAGAAAATCGCCATGTTATTTCTTAAAGGTTGATTGCACATAGGAACATTTTTTAAATTAGGTAAGGTTAGAAAAAACATAGACGATGTATGCTATAAGGAAATCACTAGCAAATATAATGCCACGTTTGCTACAATAAATTGGCCAGTTCAACACACTGCTGTTGTCTGCGTCCATTTTTATTTCAGTTTTTTATTTTAGTTGTTTTATTTTACAGTTGTTTTATTTTCACTTTTTCACCGATGCCATCCATCCTTCGGGAACCCCTGGAACTGCTGGAGCTGGACTCCAGCATGAGCTGAAATCAAGAGTCGGATGCTTAACCAACTGAGCCACCCAGGCACCCCTATAGCAGTTCTTACGCCTTAGAATATAAAATGATGGGTCAAATCAGTCAGAAAATAAATTCATCTTAGAGAATATAAGGAAAACACTTCAAATAGATTTATCAAAAATGCATTCAAAATATACTATTGCTATTAAAATGGAAAAAATTGTCTTTAAAATCACTTTCATTTTTTGCTTGTTAATTTATTTTAAATTTATTTGTAAATCTAGGGCTTACCACTGAAAAAAGTTCCATCTATTAATTCACAAAGGAATTTCTGAGGACAAGAATGTCAGGTCTATCTTTATCTAGGTATATGCATATATAAAGATGAAGAGATAATGTGCTTAAGAACGAGAAATGTTAGTCTTGAATATCATTGGGCCATTTACTGTGTGATGCTGCAATATCATTTAAAGAATTATCTCCATTTGGAATAATATATTGCTCAGTCGGGGTGCTGTGGTCAGCCAGGAGATAGAAGATATCTGAATATTTGTACTTTTTAAAATATTTCTATCTTGTTCATTGAAGTCTGCATCCATTAGAAGGTTAGCCACAAAGTACATACTACCTGCTGTTAAGAAGCATAAATTGCCTTGAATGCTATTCTGTGACAGATAAGAAAAAAAAAAGGCAAAATAAACCAATTATGAAAAGCAGATTAAATGAGTACATAACATAAAGGAAATTCAAAACATCTGTGGGAAGTGAATGTGAGTATTCTTTTTACCATAGCTTAGAAGAGGAGAAGACTTTTTCATATTCAAATACAAATACTAGGGGAATCCAGAAGATAGTACAAGAAGAAAACTTTTTTTTTTTTTTTTTTTTTTTACCATTCCCAACATTATGGTTAGAGAAAAACCAGATTTTTACAAAACTATTAAGTGTTTTTTGGCTATGCAATCTAAATATAATACACTTTTGACCAAGTGAAAATCCAGACAGTATTACTTAATAACATAAATTTCTTTTCAGTTAATTTTCTCTATTTTTAAGGCAGGGTTAAAGAACAGCAGGTTGAGTTGAAATTACATTTCTAATGGCCTTGAATCCTTTTCTGGGAACAATGTGGGTACTAAGCAATACACTTCTCTCCTTTTATAAAAACTCTTTTGGCCTTTACAAAGTAATTTAATAATAACTCAGTTTGTATACATTATAAAGTTTTCATTATCATTGTTTCCATTTGATCTATGAGCCACTGTAGGTAGCTCCCAGTAAGAAAGAATGGTAAGATGCATTATGGGTAAGTCACAAGAACAAAACCCGAGATCTGCCTTTGTTACTCAGAGGCAGTATACTGAAAGTATTTTCCCAAGACTAGGTAGAAGCTGAAAGCATTATTACCAAAGAGAGCCTAAAAGCACATCAAGTTAAGTCAAAGCACTGGTAGCTTGGAGGACCAAGAATACTCAGCAGTCCAGAGTGGGCAAGGCTATGGGCATTAATGCCAGAACATTCTGGGTGCAAGTCTTGGGTTCGCTTCTCACAAACTATGAGATATTCTAGGCTGTAAGCCTTAGTTTTCTTCTCAGTAAAATGGGCTTTAAATTGTATTCAAGTCACAGAGTTGTTGAATGGATTACATGAGATAATATGTGTGAAGCAACTATTACCATGCCTGGCACAGTGGATGCATACTTGCGGTGGTTATTATATCATCATTGTAAACTTCATCATCATCATCATCATCACGATTATAGAATGAGAAGCCAAGAAGCAAAGAATTTGTGAGGAATGGTAATTTGTGTAGCAGCGATAAATTAGTGCAGTTTGGGAAACTAAGTTCGTAAGCTCTGGGCATGAAGTGGGTGTTTCCGTGTGCCACGCAGACCTCATCGTGAGCTGCCAGAGCAGGACATTTCTGTAAAGGTACTGCTCCAGGCTAAAAGTGTACTGGGGGAACACACATAGTCCAAAATTGTCATCCACACTAGCCGGCTAAAACCTATCATTACATATGAACCCCTTTGGGTCATGTGCTGACCATCTCTGTCTGAAAATCTTGTGTGATTTAGATACTAGCCCAAAATATGACATCAAAGTACTGCGTTAAATTGAAAAGCTGAGGAAAGAATGATGGGGAGAGAGCAGTGGTTCATTTTGTTTCTATGTAGCCAACCTACATTCTTGTATTGCTGTTTTACTAAAACAGCTTGTCCAGCTTCCCCAAGAAGTAGGGGTGTGAGGAATTAAGAAGATCCCTCATCAATATGCTCAGAAATGTAGCAAGTACTGAAGCTGTATGGGTTGATCTAAAACTTTCCTAAAAAGCAAGGTGTCAAGAGTAAGATAAGTAGCAACAGGTTAACGAAATTTTGTTCACTTGAGAGGCCATAAGGGCACACCATTGGTAGGGAAGACAGAGAAAAGAATGGTAAAGGAGTTTCCTAGGTACAGCTCCTGGAAATATGTCATGGCTGGCTATTAGATGCTATGGACCAAAGCCACAGGGAACAGAGTGAATTAAATTTTGTCACTTTTCTGCTCCAAAGCCTTCAAAGACTTCCTCTTTCACTTAAAAATAAAATTCTATCCTTACAATGGTTTGAATGGTCTTAAATTCACAAGGTTTACCTTTCTGACCTCATCTTTTTTTTTAATTTTTAATTTATTTTAATTTATTTTTTTAACATTTTTATTTTTTATTTTTGAGAGACAGAGACAGAGCATGAGTGGAGGAGGGGCAGAGAGAGAGAGGGAGACATAGGATCCGAAGCAGGCTCCAGGCTCTGAGCTGTCAGCACAGAAACCCACACGGGGCTGGAACTCGGGGACTTCGAGATCATGACCTGAGCTGAGGTCGGACGCTTGACCGACTGAGCCACTCAGCTGCTCCAATGACCTCATCTTATATAGATTGTTTCATGGCTGGCTCATTTTCAATCTTTGGGTCTTAGCTCAGATTCTACCTTTTTGAGAAGTTCTCTGCCTGCCAATCACTCTTCATCACTTTGGCCAGTAACTATGTCATAATGGTTGTTAATTCTGAATATCACACTTGCTATATTATATATATTAGAAAAGCACTTTACAGGGTACTTAAGTCACAGAGGTGTTGGATGGATTCAATAAGACAATGTATGTTAAGCAACTATCACCATGCCTGGCACAGAGAAAATGCTAGGTGCATACTTATGATGGTTATTATTATTATATTATAACGCTATGTTATATTTTAATTATATAATTATATTATATTTAATTATATAAGTACATCATCATTATCATCATCAAATCAGAAAAGAGGCCCAAAGGCAGTGGTGAAAAAATACGGCAGTTCAGAAAACTAAGTTGGCAAAGTGGGCATGAAACAGGTATTTGTGTCTTATAGACCCTACTAATTTCCTCTAGTATTTATCATTGTCAAAAATCTTATTTGCTAACTTGATTTTCTTTTTTTCTATATCTTCCCTAGCTCACAGGCAATCTCCATGAAGTCGATACTTCTTTTGTTCTAAACCCTACAATTTCTACAACTCTTTGAAGTACCTTTTAGATATATAAAGTAGTAATATATATCCAAGATATAGTGTTTAATTAAATACCATATAATGTATTAAGTGATATTTTAAAAATATTTAACCGTCAGTATCACTGCCCAATCAGAAGGGAAACTGCCATATTGAGGAAGCAAGGTCCTGGAGTTGCTGAATTGTGGGAATGTCTCCATAGGTCTAAGAACAGTGATAGCCTGGATGACTGAGTGGTGGTGATGGAGTTCTTAAGAGTTTGAGGACTTCTACCAGTTCAAACTGGTAGAAGTATTTCATATTTTACTAGCCAATAGAGGTATGTTAGTTATCAATTGCTGTATAACAAAATACCAAAACTTATTGCATATGCCAGACATCTAGGCCTGGCATAACTGGATCCTCTGCTAAGAGTCTCACAAAGCAAATTTAAATCTAATCAAAGGTTTTGGTGAGACTGCATTCTGCTCTGGAGCCAATGTATCATTGGAAAAGTTCAATTCCTTTTGGGTGTAGACTGAGGTTCCTATTTTCTTTCTTCAACCACCACCTTCAGCAACTTGAAGACTCTCATAGTTCCTTATAATGTGAGTCCTTTATAAGCCTTCCCACAACATAGCAGTTTACTTCTAGGACAATAAGACAATTTTTCTTATCTCAGGAAAAGCCTAAACCTGCCTCTAAAGAGCTCACCTGATTAGGTCAGGCCCATCTGGGATAACTTCTCTTTAGACTAACTCAAAATCAAACTGATTAGTGACTTAATTACATTTGCCAAACTCCTTCACCATTGCATATAATGTAAATTAATCATCCATATTCACAAATCGCATCCATACTCAAGGGGACAGTACTGGCCGTGTACACCAAGGGTATGAGTCTTGGAGGCCATCTTGGAATTCTGCCTACCACAATAGCTTTACCAGTAAGAACTAGCCTATTATGAGCCCCATCATTTAATACAATTATTTTGGCTTTCATATGTAACTTAGAGACATGTTGAAATTTCTTAGTTGCTCTCTTTGAGCTAAGGAATCTAGCAGCGAAAGAGACAACAATCTTGGCCCTGAGGTCAAGAAAAATGAATGTAATAAAATGGAAAATGCTTATTGATAATGCATTTACAGTCTTAATAGCTTCTCTGTGAAACTTTATAGCCATTTAGTTAGCTTTCTTCCTCCCTCCCTTCCTTTTCTTTCTTTCTTTCTTTCTTTCTTTCTTTCTTTCTTTCTTTTTTTCTTCTTTCTTTCTCTCTTTCTTTCTTTCTTTCTTTCTTTCTTTTTTCTTCTTTCTTTCTTCTTTCTTTCTTTCTCTTTTCTTTCTTTCTTTCTTTCTTTCTTTCTTTCTTTCTTTCTTTCTTTCTTTCTTTCTTTCTTTCTCTTCCTTCCTTCCTTCCTTCCAGAAGTGAAGAACAACTAAAAATGCAAATGAACATTCATAAAGGATTTTTATATACTACAAGCCTAAACATAATCCTAAAATATATGGCATGTCTTTGTTAGAATTGTATGAAAATATTTGTAACAAGTTGCGTTTGACATTAAGTTACTTCAAACTATTGACCAGTTATGTATTTATGCACGAATGTAGAAAACTTATATTTTTTCAAATGGAAACAAAAGCATACTTTACATAAACACAAAAGGTTAGCAAAATTCTAATGAATTGTTTTTGGGCACAAAACCTATGATGTCCATGATAAAATAGACATTTCAAATTATGTAACATTTTAAGACTCCCACTTCTTTCTATCAAAGAAAGAAGATGGTATTTAGCCTCCTACTGTTAACAACCAAAAAGTAGGGGGTGGGGGAAGACACTTGAAGCAGCTATTTTAATTTACTAGACAATAAGCAGAGGAAGCTGGTGATCTTTAAGAGAAAAGAAACAAGTAATGTGAATCCTACTATGTTTCTGGCTATCTCCAAGAGATGGTTTCCAGACAACAATGGAGGAAGGTGAGATCCATACAGAGCCCTGTCTCATTAAGCTGAGGAATCAGAGATAGGAGCTCAAGGAGGCAAAGATAAATTTTGTAGGGCAGGAGACTGGAGAGAAGGGAGCCACATATATAAAGATCTTTAGAAATCCGCATTGGGGTTCCCTTGTGTCTTTGGCTAAGGAATGATTTGTGCACATATTTAGGAGAACTTGATATGATGAGGGAAAAAATACCAGATGCTGTGAGTGGAACAATTTCTTGAGCTCATAGAAGATTGGGAGAAGTTCATGTTTCAGCCATTCCAAATGGTTGATAAAAAAAGCCACCTGGGTGGCTTTCCTCCACATTGTGATTCAGGAAGCTTGGATGCTGCCAGCCCATGGCTATATCACCTGATTCAGAGTTTTCTGTGTTTAGCTAATGGAAAGGAAATAAGAAAGATGTATGTAGAGGAGGTTTAATTATCATCCAACTAGATAATGTCATTTCTTAGTTCATGCACATTCATTTAGCTAGAATTTACTGACATGACCTGCAAAGTAGCCTTATAAACATAGTTCAGCTGCTTGCCTAGGGAAAAGAGAAAAGAGAGTTGGGTAAACATTTAACAGCCTCTCCCATACCAGAGTACTGATTCTATATTTAAGAAAAAGGGTCAGTGCATGGACTCATTCGCTTATACTACAACAAGAACGTTCAAGACCAACAAAAGAAAAGTAGCTACTGTTTTGAGTGAATGATTGAACTTCTTTCTGAACACCCACCCTCTGGAGAGTAGAAAGTAAGTAAATATTTAATTTGGTTTGGAGCTTGGCCATATCAAATTATTTAAATAGACCCTTATAGTAGAGTTTAGTCTTTCTTGGATATTTTTCAGTGTCTCAGATTTGGAGACTTCCTCTTCCCCTGCTTGTCCCCTTCAGGCAAGGTCTAAAGTATGAGTGGAGGCAAGCGGGGCTTAAGTGGACTTGAGTTAGAAGAAGAGGCTCAAGTTCCTTTTTACACAGTCTGGTGTTGTCTGACTGCTGAAGCAAACTCATGTGTAGTCAGGTAATCAGAGACCTGATACCCTGTGATGCTTAAGTCTGTAACTGGTGATCTCATTATTATAATTATTTTGAGCCTGAAAATGCCGTGTGGCACTCTGTCACCTTGATTTCTGCTAATTGTAGAACCTTGGGCATCTGTCAGATTCTCTATCCGTCATACCAGCCTGGAGATCCTCCCAGACTCTGGCCAGGGAAGGAGGCACTTTTCTTGTCCATAATACATATCTTTGCAGATCCATTGACTCTCAACACATCCATGAGACATGGGAATCAAGGGTGGTTTGGGAATGTTGCAACCTAGGGCCCTCTGTGCCACCAATTACCTTGATCTGTCAACACTTGGGATCGCTACAGGCATTTGGTGAGATAGTCTCCTTCTTGAACTCTAATCAGAGATTGGGGACACTCTGCCCTCTTCCTTGGTGGTGTAACTGGACTAACATGAAGAGGCTCTTTGATAAGTTACCAACAGAGACTGTACTAGGTGGAGTCATCACACAAAGTGATCTTTCTTTGCAGCAAATAAGGAAATCACAAAGAATAATATCCAAAGCAGTGACTCCTGGAACAGGGGTAAGCAAGCAGGTTCTTTATATGTAGGGTTTAGGATAAATATTTGGAAAGAGAAGACTTGTCATTGCATGTAAAGGTGGGCTTATGGTCATACAGGTGTACTTAGAAAACATGTCTGTTCTTGTGCTCCTCTGAAGGTGCAGACTTTAACATTATAATGAAGTACAGGTAACTGTCAGACATTTCTTGGCTCATCTGCATAGACATTGATGTAGTGGCTGAGCTCAGGCTGGAATAGGCTGGCTTCTAAGACCATTCAGGCTGAGGACTGCAGGACCTTGCTGCTTTATAGGCTGGAACAGGCTTCTATACAGAGGGCTAGTGTATTTGTTGGTGAAGTCTGAAAAGAAACAATAGCTGATTAGGGAGAAACAGTTCTCTGAAAAACAAGCTTCAAATTTTCTGCTAATTACACCTCATTAACCCTGTGGGACACAATTTCAGAGGTACCTAGAAACAGGACATATTCTCGTTTGTCTCTCTTCCATATCCCACTTTTCTTGCCAATATCCCAGGGCAAGAGGAGAAATTTTTTCACTTCCTCAGTATCATACAATCTTTATATCACAAAAGTAACATGGCTCTTTAAGGTTGGTGGAAGATCATTTCTATGCTAGAGGCGAACCCCGTATTCCACATCTTTCAGTCTCTATTTCAATGAAGTATAACAGGAACAAAGCAATCTTGCAGTTCCTCTCTCAAGAATACAGGCTGATTGGAAAACCAATCAATTCAAGGCATAATATTGACGGTGGCAAAACTATCGTCCCAATAGTCCTGAGTTACATATTTGAAGTCAAACATTATACTGCTTCTTCACCCAGAATCACATCTGCAAATCTCAAACTTTTTCCTTCTCCCTTAAAGAACTGTTCATCTGCTCCATCCCAGGTAGAGGAATGCTTCGGGTAAACCACTGAAAATCTTCCATTCAGAAAGGCAAGAAAGACAACTTATGAATACTATTCAAAATACCATTCCTATTACAAAGGTCTTCATGTTATTCCGAGGAGAATATTTTACAATACAAACTATCTTTTCTCCCACAAATAGGGTGACCAACTATTCTGGTTTGCCTGAGATTCAGTTTTCTTGAGATGTGAGACTTGCAGTGCTAAAACTGACAGTCCTGGATAAACGGAGGCAGTTTTTCCACACACGCACCCACTCAACATGCATGCACGCACATGCACACACACACACACATACTGCCCAGTCTGCAAATATCGAGCAACTGTGAGAATAATATTATTGTATTAAAATGCTGAAAAAGTCTCTGTGGCTTTCCTCAGCTTACAAAATCCCTTCTTTTCCTACAAGAGGTGGGAGATTAGAGAAGACATGATTAGGGGGACAGAGTGGCTGGGTCTTGCCACAGTTAATTTGTTTCATATTTATAAACGCTTGAATTACCCATCTTCTGGTCAATGCCACAATGGCTAATTTCTATGGACTTTTTAGAGGCAGCAGTCCGTGCTTTATTCAGTCAGTAAAATGCCTTATTTTGTCGACCAAAGTGCTAGTTTACGTTTTTATATTTGTTTTAAAACAGCTGTTCTGCATTCATTTAGTCAACTCATATTTCCTATTGTGTTTTACTTGTAAAATAATTACTATTACAATGGATTTATATATTGAAGTAATGCCTGCCTTCTACAATTGTCCTAATAAATTTTGTATTACTTTCGTGATTTATGGTTGTAGTTGCCTAGACAGCAATAGAGATATTTAGAGGACAATCCAATTGTTTAAACTTAGCTATTTATATTCTCTAAATATTGCAATGAGTATATCTTTCCTTAAAGAATAACTGTAATACTACTACCTAATAACTATTTTGTATATATGTAATCCTTTCAATGCATGGTCATATACTTTAGTCTGTCTGTCGGTCTCTCTTTCCTTTTTACTTGGAACCAGCTTTGCTAAGATGACTTAACCAGTATCAAAATAACCTAGACATGTAACAGCTTCAAATTTGTGCACTTGACCAAAGATCCACAGGATCAGAATTTCAGAGGTACAGGGCAGTTTTTATAAACCCCTTTTGTTCCTTCATGTTTGAGAACCACATCACTACTGTAGAAATAACTAGGACCCACCATGACCCTTGTAACAGTTACCGTAACTATGGTCACAGTGTCTGGGTGTGTGTTAGACTAATAACACACACTTTCTCTAGCACATGGTTTATTATTTTGCTGTATGGTAGTCAAACCTAACCTGCACAGTCTGTGAGAGCTCCATATGTAGACCACACAATATTTGCACAGGCTAAAAGAGACAAGTGTGTAAAAAAGTAACTTTATTTTCTCATAACTGAACTTAATTTCTATCTTGATTCCCAGTTTTATCCAGGATCGACATCTGCAAGCAATACATTCTAGCAAAACTTAGACATTTTGCAATCATTTTGAGCTAGAAATCAAATATAGAATCGTTTCTCCTTACTCTCTTCATCCCTGGAGTTGCTTCTAAGATTCAGGGCTTATAAAAAGAAAAATCTGTGTTATTTGTAAAGAAAAGACTCCACTTCTTGGTCTTGATCTGTCCTGTGCTGGTATCCAAGGAAACACACAATTGTTTGGCTTCTATTTCCACTGGCCTTTGTTTCAATGGCCTCTTGCCACACGGTACAAGCTACTATTTGTGAAAGTGTATCACCATTAAGTTAAAGATTGGTTAATTTTATGTCATTCTACTAGCTTCAGCTAAGATTTATTTTCTGAACCTTGCAGAGACTAAGGGAAACAAAGTTCTCATCTTCTCTGCCATTGAAATCCCAAGCAGTCATTGTCATTCAACTACACCCATGTGACCTGGGGGCACATCTGTAGGCCTATTAGAGTTCAGCTGGAAAGTGGGCCTCAAGTATCCTCTGGTTTTGTTTTGCCAAATTTAGAGGTGCGTCAAGATCCAGGCAGCTAAGCTCTATATTTCTTTACAGTTTTTTATTCTCTTCCCCCCAGTTTAATTGAGAAATAATTGATATACATCACTGTGCAAACATGATGGTTTGATGTATATATATGGTGAAATGTTTGCCACAGTAAGTTCAGCTAATATCCATCTTCTCATATAGGTACTATTAATAGAAAAGCAAGAAGAGAAGAAAAAAGAGGAAACCTATCCTTGTAATGAGGACTTTTAGGGCTTTACTCCCTTAACAACTTGCCTACCATACAGCAGTGTTGGCTAGCATCACTATGCTGTATATCATCTTATAACTGGAAATTTGTACTTCTGGCCACCTTCCTCCCACTCCCCCACCACAATTCTTTTTCTTTTCTTCCCAACTAGAGACAGAACTGGAGTTTTGAGTGTGGGGTAAGTGCAAAAAAAAAAAAAAAAAAGGTGGCTTTTTTTGTTTGTTTTGTTTTTACCAACACTTACCTAGATTGGGAGTTTACAAAGCCTAAAAGGTAATAACTGACCATTAGTTCTCTATAACTTCTATTGATAACCTCCATTTGGAGCAAGAGTAGTCTCATTTCTTACCCCCAAATTGAGGCAAGTCTTGGGTTAATATTAAGTACAGGTTGAAGGGATATTTAATTAAAATTAAAATATTTTACAGCATCTTCTTGTATGTGTAAGGTAGTTAGCACAGAGCTAACTACTAAGAACTACCTGATAATTTATAATAGCCACAATCATATTTTTGGCTAAAATTATTAAGTGGCTTTATGCATGAGGCTGTATACATAACTCCTTATATTTGTGATCCCATTTAAAACTCACCACATCTCCCTGAGATGGAAATTATTATCTCCATTTTACTGATGAGGGAAAAGTTTAGGGAAATTAAACCAGTTACTCAATGACACACCGCCAGCAGAAGATAAAGCTGATTCTCAACTCCAAGTCTATTTTACAGCCTAGCCTCTGTCTTGACAATGTCACCATCCCATGACTGCCTCTCCTGCCTCTCCTGTTGCCTCTCTTATTCTGGGGCTGGCTTAGCAAGCCCAAGGTTTTCACACGACATGGAGTAAGAGAGGTTATGGGAATGGCATGAACATGATATGTTTGTATGACAGTGATGCTATCCATATGCAAAAATGGAGTTTTTATGAAAACATACTTAAAATGAGAATTGGAAATAAAATACAAGATATATGCAAATGCAAGGTATGTTCTTGTATTATTAAAAGTATAAATGCTCTGAAACTTTAAGTGTGTTTCTTTAGTATTCATAATGCTTCTGTATTTTCCACATGAGATGTTTTCTCAGCAGATGTGTTTTCATATTTTCCTTAGGTCGAGCTTGCCAATGAATTTGTTGCTTTCAGCTTCTTTTTTATATTAAATGTCAACCCTTAAACAGAAAGCCCATATCTTGACCAATGTACTCAAACATTGTACTGAGGCATTAGTTCATCTATCCTGTGTCTTGGAATTAAACAATTTGAATCTTAAGAATATCAGGCCTTTTCCTGGCTACCTGTAAGTGTGGGAAAGCTAATTTTATCTCTACAGTGCTGTTATTTTCTCTTATTTTAACTTTGTTTCTGCTTCAGTATTATTTGGCAAATATCAGTGAGAGTCTGAGTTGAATAATAAAAGAGCTGGGGTATTTTGGTGCAACTGTGTGGGGAATCTTCCTAAACTACAGTTACATCTGACTCCAGAGACCATTTTATTTATGTCTGGATTCAAAAACATTAAAAATAACTCTCTGAAGATTTTTTTTCTTGGTGGGGGAGGTATCTAATGACATATAGAAGGAAACTAAACAAAATTAAATACTGTATTTATTAAAATTTCCAATTCTTATGGGATGATATGTAAAATTATGTTTAAATGTACATTTTTATTCACACTATGTTGACATCATGTTTAAATTTGTTGATCACTAAAATATAAGTGAGCAAAGTGTAGTACATTAAATTCATTGAAGCCAATTATATCATGTGGAAGTTCAACGGTTATTAGGATTGGAGTCAATTTTCCATGATTAGTCAAGCTGATATTGTACAAGAAGACTCATGTTCAGCTATATGCAAGTGTAGCTTTAAACATTTTGAGTACTTTCCTCTGCTGATAAAGAAGGCCACGATACTTATCAGGTCTCAAAGTCTCCAGGTAATTGGTAGCTGGCATTTCTAGACAATTTCTACAAATTGGTGATAGTTCAAAACTACTCTACTTGGTGCTACTGAATCAGAATCCATGTTATGTCCTCGAGATGCCCCAGCCCTTTCAGTGGCATGATGAGGAACCTAGGAGTCTGTACATATTTGTGTCTCTGACTCTCCTCAGGTGGCTTTTCTCTTTCTAAAATCAAGTTATTTCATAAACAATACAATGTGGAATTGAGGATCTGTCTTGCACCCTTGCAGGACTGGTGGCAGTCTTGAAATCTCATTTTGGCTTGGCAGCTAGGTTACTGGTTTGCAGTCCTATATATAGAAATACTCAGTGAAGCATGACTTTTAGAAAAGATCTTCTTGGAGCATGGTGGAGGGATGAAACAGTAAAAAGCTTCACGTTTTGAGTCAGGTCCATTCATTCCACAATCATTTAATGTATGCTCTTTATGTGCTAGTTACAGAATCTGCTCATGGGTCCCTCCTCTAAAGAGTTTACATTGTAATTGATGTGGTTTTGATTCTTATTTCTATGAACTTTGGCAACTTTAGAAATATTACTTAGTACATTTGATCTGTAGGGTCCTCATCTGTAAAGTAGAAATGATGCTACCTTTGTCACAAGTATTTGTTTTTTAATTAAGATAGTGCGTGTAAATCCTTAGCTTTGCATACAGTTAAGCAGTCAATACATGTGGGGATTATAAGTATTTGGAGGCAGACCGCCTTGGGTTTAAATTCTAGATCTTCCTCTTATGGTCTATGTAACCTGGGCCATGTTACACAGGAAGCGACTTTTTTCTTCATTTGTTACTAGTTTTTTAATTCATAGGTTGTATGTACCTAACAGAGAGAGAGAGAGAGAGCGAGAGAGCTTTCTATGTAAGGACTATGCCAAGCAATTTAGAGACATAATTTCCTTAATCTTAGGAGTCATGTACAATTGTTTTCTGTTGTGTATAAATAAGGAAACTTAATCTTAATCAGAGAAGCAACCTTCCAGAAACAGAGCTGCTTATCATTACACTAAACTGTTGTAATGATTGAGCGAGCTAGAGTAGCACCAATACCTAGCACGACACTTGGACTATAGCAGGAGCTGGCAACATATTCCCATATCCCTAACTCTGTCTTTTAATAGATTCTCAGAATGTTTTTTATTCACAAGCATTTCGTGTGTGCCCAGAGAAGCAATAAATACACATGAGGTTTGCATGACATTTGGCTTCAAATAATGAAATCTATGACCAAAAAAACCACTTTTACTTTAGTGTGATATTTAAATATGGGCATTCTTTTCATGGATCAGTCTTCTGAACGCTTAGCTAATGCTATATTCCTAGGAGCTTAAAGACGTGCATCCTTTGCGTCAGATAAAAAGTAAAATGGCAAAATTTATTACAAAATGTATTTCAACTACATTTTCCACTAGTACAAAGTTGTAGGTAATTACAGCATTCTACTTTCTCTAGGCAGTAGGTCTGTAAGCAAGAGTTTTTTAGAGCAACTAGAAACAAAAACCATATTTTAGTGGCATTTCAAGTTAAAGTCTCCCCCTTCCTAACACTGTAACAAAGGACTATACCTTAAAGGAGAAATTTTAAGTGCCACTGGAGACTTTTGAAATAGTGGAAACCATATGAAGAGTGCTTTACCATAGAGTCTTTAAACACAGGTCTTCAATGGTGACCGCAGTATATAAATGGAGAGATAGAGAATTAATTCACCGTACAGTGGAGCAGAAAACTCACATCTGTTCTTTCTACAATCCAGTACACCCCATTTATTAATGCTGTTCTCTGCACTGTCAGGTCCAAGCAATTAACTTGCACAGACTGGCTTCTGTGGGGATAGATAGTGTGTTTATCAGGGGAATATACTAGTTTTGGCTCTTTTAACATCAGAGAAAATGAAATATAATATCTTCTATGCTCTATGTAGACTAAGGCACTATAAATTTACTGTCACAGAGTAGTTTTATCTTGAAGATAGTGTTCAAAATCATAAGTAATGATAAAAGTTCAAAGTTTTTTTTCCCCCTTTAATCAGCTAAGAATAGAGCATTTGGAAAGGAGTCCAACCAGTTATTTTAGTTTCTTAGTGAGAATGATTCATTTCTAAATATATTAGATTACCCACATAACTGATAATCTGGAAATGGAAAAATAAAGGAAAATGATTCTGTTGTTGTCATTGAACACAGCAACTAAAATGCAGATATATATATACACGTGTGCTGCTCGTCTGAGGTACTATTATTTTATAAGCTCTGATGATTTTATAGTTAAGAATCTGGGTGGGGTTTTGTGTTTTTTTTGTGGATTCCAGGTGTTATGATAAGGAAATAAGATGTATAACCCTATATTTTTTATGAATTTTCTGCTTTTACTCTACCTTAATTTTCTAGCTTTTCCACCGATAAAATGTAATCATTAGTTTCTACTCATATTGATTTGTATTGAGATAAAATGAGAAAAAGCATTAGGCAGCAAATGCACAGAGCTAATCACTTCCTCTCTCTTCTGAAACACATTTGTTCTTAGGCTTCCAGGAGATCACATGTTCTTGTTTTCACTCTGCCTCAGTAGACACTCTTTCATCTCTCTGATAGAGTACTCCAGGGTACCAAAAATGGACTAATCTAAGACTCCAACCTCAGCTCTCTTTTCTACCCATCCTCATGGTTTTAAATGCTGTTTATATGCTGGTGACTCCCAATTTTGTTTTAATATCTTTGGAGTCTACTCTGGAATTCCAGAATTCTACAAATTGTCTGATCAACATCTCATAGCATAGCATTTTTGATATATTGATTTCAGTAATTGGCCTAACCATTCACCCAGCCAGCAGTGACCTGGTAACCCTGGAGACATGGACCCTTCCTTCTCTCACATCTGACCTAGTAGCAAAAGCTCTTCAGAAAAGATCCCAAATCCTACTACTTCTCAATTATTTTACTTACAGCCTATTCTAAGCCACCACCCTCCCTCACTTGGCTCTATGCCATGTCTTCCTAGCTGGTCTTTCTGCTTCCACTTTTGCGCCTATATCCATATAGTCTGTTTTCTTTTCCACTCAGCAGCCCAGGGGATCCTTTCAAAACATCAAACAATTGCCTGATTAAATAACTCCCCTGCTCAAGCTCTCCGATGATCCTCCATCACACTTGGAATAGAACAAGAAAGGCGCCGAGTGATCTCACCCTCCCATTCACCCCCAGGTACTTTGGAGTTCATCTCCTAGTGCTCTCCTCCTCTTATTTACTTTCTTTTCATGAGGCACACCAGCCTCCTTGCCTGGCTCTTGCCTCAAGGATTCGGTACCAGCTATTCTATTTGCCTAGGATGATTTTCCCCCCTCAGACAACTGCCTGTTCACTCCCTTACTTTATTCATATCTCTATTAAAGTGTCACCTCCTCAGAGGAACTTTTCCTTATTATCTTTCGAAAGTATATCTTTGTGGTCTTTAACCCTTTAGTACTTATTACTGACACATTTTCATGTGCTTATTGACTATATTTACATTAGAATGTAAAATAAGCCACATTTAATTTAATTTAATTATTTAATTTAATTTAATTTTCTATCCCAGTTTTCAGAATTGTGCCTGATACATAATGAGTGTTCAGTACATATTTGTTAGATGAATAAATATAAATATACAATGGGATTATTCTATCTGCATAAACTTTATTCAGGGCAAGGTCTCTTATAAATCTACTTTTGTCACATAACATCATTAAAAGTCAAAATTTGGTTAATGTCTAATCACTAGGATTATTATCAATTAACAAATGTGAATTAGACCATATTCCAAGTCAAATTCTCTTATCTGGTAACCAAAAATAATTAGAGCATTATGAAATCTTTGCTTCTTTTTGCTGCTCTGTAGACACAGCCTGCGACTGATATTTACCAAGTGCTATGAAGTTTTACTGCTGGAGCAGATGGTGAACCAACCTCCTGGGAATAAAATTGGCCAGGTTGCCTTTGAAGCTTTTCAAACAATAAATAAAATACTGTTTGGCAGAGAGGGATCTCTATATATGCTGTAAAATAAGAGAGATTATTTGTAAAGGTTGGAAATATTAACTCAGAATTTACTCATCAATTCCCTTCTTCAATGCCTTCTAGTGTCTCAGATTTGAGAAGATAATTACAATTTTTCCCTATGCAAGTGTTGTTTCTAGCCATCTCCTCCAAGCCAAGTATATGGTTGTGAACATTAAAGCCAGTTTATGCATGGAGACTTCCTGAATGAAGAATGCTTAACAAGGAAATCGCCTAGAGATGTCTTTAAAAACTTCACTGCTGCTTCCTCTGCACCCTGTTCTGTACCATTCATAACTCAGTGGGAGTTTATTTGTAAAATGAAGTGCATCCTGACAATTAAAATACATTTCTGTCTGTATGGTTTGATGGAATATTGAACTACAAATTGTTTTAAGGAAATCTTAAAAAAAATTCTGCTAAAAAAGTCCCATTTTTGTCTCCTCATTTTCTGCTTCTTTTATCTGAACCTTGATTGAATTAAAAAAACAAAAACCATCTTTAACATAAATGCACCCAATAACAGCTTTGAAATACATGAAGCAATAACTGACCAGATTATAAGGAAAAACCCATAATGACAATAGTATGTATATATAATAATTGACAGAACAAGTAGATGTAAAATATCAGTGAGGTTATAGAAGACAAACAACATTATCAAGTAAACTGACATACTTAGCATTAATAGAATGTTCTATCTAACAATAGTAGAAAGTATTTCTTTCAAATGTACAAGGGACATTCACCAAAATATAACATATTCTGGGCCATAAAACAAGTATCAACAGATTTAAAATAATTGAAATCATATAAAGCATGTTTTCTGACCACATTAGAATTGAACTAGAATTGGTAACAGGAAGATACCTGGGTAAAAAAAAAAAAAAAAACACAAAAAACAAAAACAAAAACAAAAAAC
This sequence comes from Felis catus, assembly GCF_018350175.1. Lineage (NCBI taxonomy): Eukaryota > Metazoa > Chordata > Mammalia > Carnivora > Felidae > Felis > Felis catus. Next base: position 97,118,134 of record NC_058374.1, read on the forward strand.
AACAACAAATATTTGGAAATTCACAAAGATACTTCTTAGTAACCCATGGATAAAAAAAAGAAAAAGAAAAAGAAAAAGAAAAAGAAAAAGAAAAAGAAAAAGAAATTATAGGTAAAAAAAAATCCCTCTGTGACCAAATAAAAATTTTAAAAAATCTGAAGTGTAAGCAGTGCTTAGAGAAAAATTTATAGCCTTTTATGCTTATATAAGAAAAGAAGAAATGTTGTAAATCAATGATATAAATTTTCAGCTTAACAAACTAGAAAATAAAGTGGAAATTAAAGCCAAAGTAAGCAGAAGAATAGAAATGGAAAAACATAAAGAAAACTAATAAAGTCAAAAGCCAGGTTTTTAAAAAGAATAAAATTGATAAAACTCTAGATAAACTGATCAAGAAAAGGAGATTATAAAAATTATCAATATCAGGCATGAGATAAGTGATACCATTACAGATACTATGACATTAAAAGTATAATAAAAAGACTTTATTAACAATTTTATGCCTATAAACTTAAAAATTATATGAAATGAACAATTTTCCTAGGGGGGGAAATAATGCTAAAGTTCAGAAAGAAATAGCTCCACTTCTACCAACGGACTTGAAGTTGCAGATAAGACGCCTCTCATAAGGAAAATTCCAGGCCCATATGGCTTTACTGGTAAATTTTATTAAACGTTTAATAAATAGTACCAATTCTACAGAAAATGTTCTAGAAAATAGATTATAAGTAATCACTTCCCTATTCATCTTATTAAGCCAAACCAGACAAAGAAAACCTTCATATCTATATATTTTATGAGCATAGACACAAAAACTCTTGACAAAATATAACAAAATATTAGCAATATGATCCTGCCAATATATAAAATAGTAAGGTATCATGACCGCATGTAGTTTATCGAGGAATGCAAAGTTGGTTTATCACTGAAAAGCAATCATGCAATTCATCATATTAACAGACTAAAAGAAAAAAAAATAAATCATAGGATGAATTCAGTAAATGAACAAAAAGCATACAACCAAATTCAACATTGGTTTAGAAGGGAGATCACTCACCTTAATAAAAGGCATTCAATGAAAAGGTAATTTAATATTTAATGACAAAAGATGAAATGAATTTTTTTCTAAGATTGAGAATGAAGCATGGCTGTCTGAGTTCAGTATTTCTTTTCCATTTTTTTCTAGAGGTCTTAGGCAGTAATATAATGCAATTTACATTAAATTAAATTAAATTATTAAATTAAATTAAGATAAATGCATGTAATGCAAAGGACAAAATAAAACTGTCCTTATTCACAGAGGATATCATTAAGGAATCTATGAAGAAACTACTAGAACTTAAAAGTGATTTTTATCAGATTTCTAGGATGCAAAGTAAGTACTTTTTAAAAACAAATGACTTCTACAGATTATTATATATTAATGGGAGTGTATCTCTCAAAGTACTTAACAAGTAGAATAAGTACTTGTACACCCAGTATTTTCTCATCATGTCTACCATGTTCTAATGCTGTGGCATGTAATTACAAGAGATATAATGACTGCAGGGAAGATACTTAACTTGGTATGGTAGATCTCTATTGCTTATGTGGGATGGACATTCATTTTTATCTTTGATTTAATTTCAGTCTTCAGGGAAAAAAAATGTTTATATTGCTAAACAACAAATAAAACTGATAATTCGCTAACCATGTTTTAGTTTCCTATTGCTACTATAATAAGTTACACAAATTTAGTGGCTTAAAACAAAGTAAATTTATCATCCCATAGTTCTGGAGGTCAGAAGTCCAAAGTCAGTTTCTCTAAGTTAAAATGAAGACATTGGCAAGTCTGTATTTTTTCTGGGATCTTTAGGGGAGTATTTGTTTCCTTCTTTCTAGGGGCTTCTTTTCCTTCTTTCTAGGGGCTGCCTGCATTCTTTAGCTCATGTCCCCTTCCTTCAACTTCAAAGTCAGCAGTATAGCACCTTTTCTTCTCTCTGACATTTGCTTCTGTCCTTACACCTCCTATTAAGGACTCTGATCCTCTTTCCTCTCTCTAGCAGACTCTTATGATTATGTTGGGTCCACCCAGATAATCCAGGTAATCCTTCTATATCAAGATCCTAACTTAAATCTCCAAAGATACTTCTATCATGTAAGGTATCATTTTCACAGTACCCAGGGATTAATATGGGGACATCCTGAAAAAACTGTTTTAAACCTACTACAGTTCACACTTTTGGGGTCTTTGGGCCCCAACGGTTCATATCCATCCCACATGAAAGTATGTTCACCTCATCCCAAGGTCTCAGAAGTCTCAACCCATTCAGCATCAACTCAAGTCCAAAAATCTCATCTAAGCCTCATCAGCTCAAAAGTTCCAAATCTCATCATCTAAATTAGGTATGTGTGAGATTCTGGGAGTAATCCATCCTGGGGCACAATTCATCTCCATCTTTAGACCTGTGAATCTAGAAAACAAGTTGTCTGTTTCCAAGATACAATGGTGGAATAGGATAGGATTACAGTTATGTCTTTCCCAATCAAGAAAGAAGGAAAGAAAGAAAGAAGGAAAAAAGAAGGAAGAAAGGAGGGAGAAAGAGAAAAGAAAAGAAAAGAAAAAAAGATCTGTACTTTCATTTAGAACAGGTAAAACTAAACCTGATTTAATCATCATCATCATCATCTTAATTTTTTTTAAGTTTATTTATTTTGAGAGAGAGATAAAGTGACAGAGAGAAGGGGGTAGAGAAATAATCCCAGGCAGCCTCCACACTGTTAGTGCAGAACCCAATATGGGACTCGGATTCATGAACCAGTAGATCTTGACCTGAGCCGAAGTCAGATGCTTACCCTACTGAGCCACTCAGGTGCCCCAATAATCATCTTAAAAAAAAAAAAAAGAGTTATTAGTTCCAAGCCATTTTGAAATCCCAGCAGATGGACTTCATTAGGTTCCAAGAATTGGGAATGATCTTCTGGGGCTTGTGACTCCACCCTCTGGGGTCACAGTTCATCTCCTGAGTAATCCTTCTTTTTGCATGAAGAGTAACACATGTTTATAGGTGAGTAGTTTTATGATCCTCTTTTCTGCCTATAGGTTTTTTTTGAGTTCAGTAGGCTTTCATCTTGTCCTCCCTCTATCCTTTTCAGTCCAAATGGTCAGTGTTTCTGCTGTATAACATTCCCAGAAACTCATGAGTCTCAACTTTATGTCACAGGAATTCACTCTTAGACAAGAGGCGCCTCCTGGAAAATCACATCTCTTATTTTGGCTTCTGCTGAGGTGAAGAGGATCTATGAGTCACAAGACTAATTACTTCAAAGAACCTTCTGTTTGACTTAATACTCTGAGTTCTTGATATTTCCAAGGTGCTAGCAAAAGGTTGTCCAGCTACACTTGGTTTTTACTCCAGAGCATGTTTTCCTGACAGTGAATTTCCTAATGTTAGCTTCTTTTGCAATCTGGATAAGCTGAGAATTTCCTACATCATCAAGTCTTCATTCTCTCTTTCTGTCTCTCTTACTCTGTCTCTCTCTCTCTCTCTCTCCTTTTTTTTTTCCTTGTAGCATTTTGGAGTAAGCAGCAAAAAGAAAACATATCTCACCTTCAACATTCTGGAAATCTCAGCTAAATATCCAAGTTCCTTGTTTTCCAGTTCTGCCTTCCAAACAACTGAAAGCCACGATTCAGCTAAGTTTTCAGCCATTATATAACAAGGATTTCTTTTCCTTCAACTTCCAATAATCTGTTCTTCATTTCCTTCTGAGCACTCACCAGCAGTGTCTTTAACATTTATGTTTATACCAACTTTGTTTTTACAATTATGGATTTATTCTCTAAGAAAATAGAGGCTTTGTCTACTATCTCTCTTTCTTCTAAGGTCTCACCTGCAGCATCTACCAAAAGTCTATTCAAAGGAACAGAAGCAGATGCCAGACAGCAGAGAAGATGTTGCACTGCTGGCTTTAAAGGTAGAGGAAGGGGCCCTAGCCAAGGAATATGGGTGGCCTCTAGAAGCTGGAAAATGCAAGGAGATGGATTCTCCCCCTAGGGCCTTCAGAAGGAATACAGCCATGTTGACACCTTGATTTCAGCCCAATAAAACAGATTTCAGATGTATTACCTCCATAAATTCATGTTGTTTTAAGTCTCTAAGTCTGGGTAATTCTTTTTGTAAAACAGTCCATGTATGTGTTCTATGATGTATTAAACTCTAACATAGATTTTGCCTCTGCCAGCCTACCTAATTCTATAAATTGTTCTCTTTAAGTGTCCCCTCATAGGATTTGAAGTGAGGGTGGGAAAGAGAAAGAAAATATAATAGTGATTAATACAATAATATCAAAGACTCAAGGAACAGACTGCCTGTGTATGAATTTCACATTTACCTCATCACACCATTGTGGTAACATTATGTTGCTTAATTTTTCTATGCTTTAGTGGTCTTCTATGTAAAACAGCAATAATAATTTTTCTGACCTCATGGGCTTTGTTTAATGAGATAATCTATGTAAAGTACTTAGCACAGATTGGACACACAGTAAACACTCATAAGTTTAGGTAATTTATTCCTCCACCTAGTACTTTTTTTTATTTAAACATTTATTTAACAGGAAGTTGCTATATAATATGTACTCCTGAACCAAAATAGAGATAATGAAAAAAAAAAGCTTATAATCTAAATGGATAGGAGAGATAATCGATTGGTATAGCTGTTTTCATAGGTGTATAAAATATTAGTATAGACATGTCGAAGGTGGAGGAGATTGGAAAATAGGATCTATCTCAACATCCAAAAGCAGGGGAAGGCATGAAACTCAGATGGAGAAAAGCATCCCAAGGAGATTTAAATGATGAAAATAAATTTAAGAGATTTCCCAGACTTCTTCCATCCTTGTTTTGGTCAAAAACACAGAGTAAAGTTATTTCACTTGTAAAATTGCACTCCACATTTATAAATATGTTCCTAACATATCACAATAGTATAGGAATAAATGTAACAACTCCTCATATACGAATGTTTAGAAAAAAGTGAACATTTATTTATTTTTTTTATTTTTTTTATTTTTTTGAGACAGAGAGAGACAAAGCATGAACGGGGGAGGGTCAGAGAGAGGGAGACACAGAATCTGAAACAGGCTCCAGGCTCTGAGCTGTCAGCACAGAGCCCGATGCGGGGCTCGAACTCACGGACCGTGAGATCATGACCTGAGCCAAAGTCGGACGCCCGACTGACTGAGCCACCCAGGCACCCCAAGTGAACATTTATTAAGTTCCTTCATTTATTTATTTTTAAAGATTTTAAGTAATCTCTACATCCAACATAGAACTTGAACTCACAACCCTGAGATCAGGAGTCACACACTCTACCAACTGAGCCAACCAGGTGCCCCGATTAAGTTCTAGGTTTTACGTTAAATTTGATACCTTATTGGTCACTTTATTTTTCTGGAAGTAAGAATTATTGTCTCAGTGTTAAAATTGAGGAAATGAAGGTGCCGGGGCATAGATTTGAACCCAGATCTATCTATTGGTTTCCATGGTACTACAGTATTTACCATCTTTTTTATAGCCCCAGGATTTTCTATGAGGAATTCTTTATCATTCTAAAGCCAGATATCTAGCTATAGATCTCACTGCACACAATAAAGGACCTGACACTCAATCTGTGTTAAGAACTACGCTCCTTATAATCTTCAGACTTTCAGTTAGGATTTATTTATTTAATTATAAAAAGACCGAATTATAAAAAGACCAAAAATTAATCTAGATGGGAGGAAATTAGAATCACATAAGAGGCAGAGTGGCTCTAAGCCTGTTCCTGGGTGTTCTTGAGTCCACTGGAGGACTCTTTCAGTGCATTTAAATCTCTCAACCTCGACTGACTACTTAGGACCAGAAAAGAAATATCAGAATAGGAAGTTTTTTTGTTTTTGTTTTTGTTTTTCAAATGGAGCATAAATAATTAGCTATATTTTATTGATGAAAGAAACCCAGAAGATTTCAATAAAATGGAGAAGATTTACTTTTAAATGAAGTAGAAATTGGAGTTGTACCCGGCATGGAGATGAACGACCAAGAATATGAGAAGTAAACGAGATGCAGGAACTGTTTCTTTGAGTGGACATAATAGTGAGGGTAAAAACACATCTTTAACTTATGCAATAAGCAACAGATAAAAATATCATTTATGAATGTTATCATGATCTCTGTCCTTTGCATGCCATAGACCATCTCTAGGCATATGAGTCCTCAGTCTTGACTTTCATGCTGAAGCTATTTCCAAATTATGTCAACTGTTAAATCTTGGAGGTCCTATTTATTCAAGTTTTTGTGGATTCCATGTTACTTGTTTGTCAAAGAACCTATTTTTAGTTGGGGTATAAATAAGAAGTGGTTTGGGTTGTTTCTCCAATCACTTTGTTTAATCGTAATTTGCTGTCCCTCCTGCTCCTGCCATTAATCATTTTCCATGGATCTTCCAGCTCTTTTGCTCTGTTGGGTTCTGAAAAGCACAGTCCAATTTAGTCCAGGCTACAATTTTGATTTCAAACTTATTTTAAAGTTTCTTTTTTCTTTTTGTACTAACTCTAGATGGTGTTGTCATCTTTTTTTTTTAGTTGTTACCTGTTGTGGGGTGCCCTATGCTTATTGTCTCATGGAGTACATGAGTGGGTGGATCCCTAGGAACCCCCTGAATGAAGTGTTTCTGCTGCACAGACACCAGATTTAGGAGTACTCGGGGATAACCTGTTCTGACACTCTCCATCATCTGCTTATTTTTTTTTTCCCTAGGATCATCTTGCATGAAAGATTTCTTGGGCATTTACTAGAATGGGGGAATAAGCCCTGCTACCTTCCATAGATACTCCTTTACCCAAAGGAAATACCCTATATCTGGGGAGCATGGCACCCCACCACTGTCCCATATTGCATTCTTATAATTCTTATTTCTCCTAATAAATTGTCAGAGAGAGAGCAGATCAACAAGTCTGCTGCCTGAGTGGGCACCCACCATGGGTGGATGATGATTGGGACAGCAGTGTCTGTCCTGGCAGCAACCTCCTCTCATTATAAATGGTTCCTCATGGGGGACCAACCCTTGACTTCTACTTGCGATAAAGGAAGAAGGTCTTTCTCTTCAATGATGGGAGCTGGATAGTCATAAATTGTGGGCAAGTACCAGGAGAAAACCACAGAAATTGAAACTTAGGGGAAGTGTGATGTAAGAAGATCTGCTTTGGGGTGCCTGGGTGGCTCAGTCGGTTGAGCGTCCAACTTCGGCTCAGGTCATGATCTCGCAGTCTGTGAGTTTGAGCCCCGCATCAGGCTCTGTGCTGACAGCTCAGAGCCTGGAGCCTCCTTCAGATTCGGTATTTCCCCCTCTCTCTCTGACCCCACCCCCTCATGCTCTGTCTCTCTCTCTGTCAAAAATAAACATTAAAAATTTTAAAAGAAGAAGATCTGCTTTGGATCCAAACAGACCTGGACTGAAATCCTCATTCCTTCAGCCCTTCTGTGTTAAGGTGATCAGTTAATGCATCTTCCAGAAACCTTCACTTCTCCATGTATAGAATGGGATTTCCTGCCCCAGGAAGAGATTTCAGTGTAGTAACGTCTATGGAGAGGCCAAAGGTAGTTGTTGGCAACACAAATAAGCTTCCTCTTTTTAGGAGTACCCTCAGCCTTCTTTCATAGTCCTTCTATGTGTCTCCAGTCTGTTTTATCTCCAAATGTCCCAAGGGAGCTATTTTATATCTTGTTCATTTTCCTAAATCTTCTGTTCTGCTAACCAAACCATTTGAGTAGAGAAAAGAGCTTATGAGGCATTTAACTCCCAACTTCTGATCTTGTCACATAAAAAAGTATTTAATGTACATTTTTAAAAATTGTTTCTTCTTCTTCTTCAAAAGCCAATCCTATCCCAACCTTTTGGCCACCTGTGTATTTAGTTTCTCCTTTTCCCCCAAACCTATAAAAACTCTGAAGCCTTTCTCATCCTAAAAACAAAAGCAAGAAAACACTAAAACAGCAAACATTTTTTCAGTCCTTCATTCTCCTCTGGTTCTATCCTGCAACTTTCATCTGTTTTCAGAGAAGCATCATAAAAGAGTTATTGCACAAGATGTCTCTGCTTAATTTCCCATTCTTGCCTCAATTTATAGTTTGACTTCTATTTCTCCTATGTCATTGAAATGCAGCATTATCAGAGGCATGAAAACTTAACATTCCCAAAACTTTACTGATTATCGACAGCTCCTCTGATTCCTCAAACACACAAAAAAGGGGCAACCAATTATCCTGCAGTGTTCTTCAGTGAGTAGTGCTACATCAGCCCAGTTGTCTATGCTTACACCCTCCATATTCTTTAGTTCTTCCTCCCTCACTGGCCTTCATCCATATATGCCAACATCCAGTGTATCAAACATTTACTTCTGAATACCTCTTCAATCTAATTGCTACTCTCTATTTTCTCTCACTTAACTATTTTAATAGCTTCCTATAAATATGTTTGCATTTCCATTTTCAGCCTTGCCCCTGCTGCTGTTTTCTTGAGATTCTAGGTTTCTTATAAGATATAATGAAGCCACTTTAGTCTCCTCTCTCTCCCCCACTCAGCCCACTCTTTAAGCCATTCCAGTAGAGACTAAGTTACAGTCATTGAATGTCACTTTCTTTCAGGTCAGCATGACTTAACACATATCTCCCTGCCCTTTCCCCTTCCAATGTGATTTTTGCACATATACGGGTGGAGTTTATTTTCTCTCCCCTTAAATCTAGAATAGACTGTGTCTTGCTTTATCCAATGGAATGTGACAGAAGTAATGGTTTGTCTTCTATACTTAGGCCATGAAACATCTTGCATGCTTCAGCTTTCTTTTGGACCACTGCTAACACTTGTGAATAAACTCAGCCTAGCCTGCTGGAAGGATGAGAAGCCACATAGAACACAGACATAATCTCAATTGAGGCCCTCCTGGGCTGGTCAGCTGAGTTATCAACTGCATGTGGGCCTTAATCAGCTGATTTTGGCCAAGATCAATAGAAATGATCAGATAGTTTTGAACTACACAAATACTTTTTTTTTTTTTTTTTTTTTTTGAGAGAGAGAGAGAGAGAGAGAAATAGAGACAGAGCATGAGCAGGGGAGAGACAGTCTTAAGCAGGCTCAACACCCAGCACAGAGCCCAACATGAGGCTCAATCTCTGAGCCCTGAGATCACGACCTGAGGCAAAATCAAGAGTCAGTAGCTTAACGAATTGAGCCACCTATGCACCTGGATACTTTTTAACTACTAAATTTTGCAGTGGTTTGCTATGCCAGAATAGCTAACTCATATATCTTGTCAAATTCATACTGGTGCTGAAAATTATCTAATTGAAGGGTATATGTTCCATTTAAAAATATCTTTTATTTAACTTTTGTATACTAATGATATTGTCTTTTTTTTTAAATTTTTTTTAACGTTTGTTTATTTTTGAGACAGAGAGAGAGCACGAACGGGGGAGGGGCAGAGAGAGGGAGACACAGAATCGGAAGCAGGCTCCAGGCCCTGAGCCATCAGCTCAGAGCCCGACGCGGGGCTCAAACCCACGGACCGCGAGATCGTGACCTGAGCTGAAGTCGGACGCTTAACCCACTGAGCCACCCAGGCGCCCCGATACTGTCTTTTTTTTTAAACCACTTTATTTAGGTATGATTGACATGCAACAAGCTGTACATATTTAATGTATTCAGCTTGTTGAGTTTGGAGATAAATGAGTTTGGAGTTTCACATTGGTGAAACTATCATCACAATCTATGCCATAAAAATACCGTGATGTCCAAAATTTTCTCCTGCTCACTTTATTATTAGTAGTATTAATAATAAGAGCACTTAACACAAGATCTACTCTGATAGTCAGTTTTTACATGTTTAATGCAGTGTTGTTACCTATAGGCCTTATGATATTATCTTGACAAATGTTTTCTACTCCTGAAATCTTATTTTTTTTTTATCACTTCAGAATACAACTTTTGGGTTGATATCACCTTCTGTTTTCATAAAGATCATTGTAGAATCCTGTTAACTATTTCTACTTTTTATCCTACAGTTAAAACCATTTGTTCAACAGTAGAATAAAATTTCTCATCCTGGCAAATAGAATGTTTTGCCTCTTTGATTTTAATCCCTCTCTTTTCTGTTGTAAAGACGAACATCACCTTCCTTTCTTGTCCACTTATGCTTTGCTAAGCCTTTAAAATGTGTTCAAGTTCTTGCCTTATGTCTTGTCTTGTCTACTTCACATCTTATTTCTATTTATTTTCCATTGCTGATGTCATGGTAAGTAATATCATAAGTCTGTTCTGTCTTTCCCTTTCCCAGATCCCTTCCCCTATGTTTTCAACACACATTATTCCTTTCTCTCTGGATCTGCCTGCTAAGAGACAAGATCTTTTTCTAATGCTTTTTGAAAAATGTGTCTTCAATGAAAATATTTATCCTATACAGAATGCCTGAGATCTGATTTGTATCTTTTAGCTATATTAGTTCTCTTGTGAATTTTGTATGAATTGCATTAGCTGAGTACTTACTTGCAGCTACATAACTCGGATTCTACTTCCCCATACGTTTCATGACTCTGTTTTAAGGCTCATGATCAATCACTGAAAAGACAAGCTATGTTACACAGCTACAACTTGTACATGCAGAGTCAGGTTCATAAGTGTTAAAGAGCTCTGGGGAATTGATAATATACAATATAAAGTAGAAAAATGTATGTGGGGCATAATGGTCCGTGTTGTCATTCCCTATTAAACTTTGTTCATATTTTCCCCCTGTTGAAGGTAACATTAGATGCAGTAAGAGCCATATTATCAGCCAGCACACACCAAAAAATGCCAAGGACTCATAAGCTATGATCTTAATAGTATCCAGAAAAATGAGAGAGGATAATTAGATAATTCTTCATGTAATGCTATGCTAAGAGATTAGACACCCAAGAGGACAGTTTGGATGCTAAAAAATGTATAGGGACTTAGAGAAGAATATTGAAAAGAAAAAAGATTCTAGGGACAATTAGAGTGGCTCCAGTTTCCAAGGAGATCCTAGGAATAATTGTTATTATAACATCTCTTCAATAGGAGGAATTATATCCATGAGTTTTGGGTCTCAAAGACTGAGGAGGAGATAACTCTTGCTTCTGATTACCAGGACATTATGATGGAAGGTACTGTAGGGATTTTGGATAAAAGATCCCTACAGAGATCATGACTAACAGAGGTTCTGATTCTTTTAAGCTGATGAGAATCTCAACAAATATCTTGCAAGTCTGGCATTCACTGCACTCTAGGGAGTGGGTGAGGGGTGAGAGTGAAAGGAAGTAGATGATTGCTGGACTGGACTTCATGATTCTCAGATAAGAATTGCTCTTGCAATTTACATTTTTGTGTGTATTAAATTATTATACATAAAGTTAATTTATTTTGAGAGAGCAGTATAGTTGAACAATATCTGTGACTTATACTCACCTGATGCTTACTGATACATAGGAATGGTAAGTTAAAATTCCATGAAAAAAATTAATTAAAACAAAATTTATGCAAATAAACTTAATCATTATTTTATTTCATAAAAGTAACTTAGGTCAAATTCTAGGTAGAGAGTAAATGATAAGAAATAATAAAGATATTATTTTTGTTGATATCGGAGTTGAGAGTATTATTAAAATCAGTATTGGCTTGTAAGCAAAAAGAAGGCTTTCATTATGTTTTAAATCATTGTGTGTTTGCTCAAACTCTCACACTAAAATAACTCTGAAGTGGAGGAGCTGAGATTTAACATTATCACTAGCAGTGAAAAGATGAAGCCAATGTCATCACAGTAATCTAAAACTGAGTAAACAAAATTAAGAATAAAGATTTTGTGCTCTAAGTGATAATTAGGGCTTCTACATCTTGATTGCTTCATGAAAAATTGAAAATAAGGAGTGGCACAACTTTGAGAGGACCTAAAAAATTACAAATAATGAAAATGCTTCTGGTAGGACATCAATTTTTATTTTCTAGTTCTTGTTCCTTTTTGACCTCAAAGCTGTTTATATCTTCATTCTCCTTCTTACTCACTTCTTCATACCTGGATCCTTGGAGCCCCTGAATCTTTCCAGTCTCCTCTACTTCTTTCTCGTCTATAGCAGAATATTCTTTTGAAAAAAGTTTATTTATTTATTTTGAGAGGGGGAGAGTCAGAGAGAGAAAGAGAGAGACGCAGAGAGAATCCCAACCAGGTTCCATGCCGTCAGCACGAGTCCTATGTGGGGCTCGATCTCAAACCGTAAGCTCATGACCTGAGCCGAAATCAACAGTTGGATGCCTAACCAGCCTGAGCCACTCAGACTCCCCTGCAGCAGGATATTCTTGACCTGTGCATATTCCCTTTTCCCTTCTTAGCCTAATGGGTGGGAGACAGTTCATCTATTTCTCTGCCCAGGGAATACATTGCAATTTTAGCTAGGGTCTTCAAATGAGAGAATTTAGTAGCTCAAAAAAATGACAAGGTTGGTGATGGGAAAGGAGGGTTTCAAGCAATGTCGTACAACTCAGTGATTTTTTGCTGTTGTTGAAAAGTGAGGTCTTGAGATGTCTCTCATATTAGACCTCATTGGAGCAGTTGCTGCCCTGCTACCAGATCGGCACTGCCTCCACAATGTCTCTGTGTGAATTTATCTCAGATGTACAACAGAGGTCTGTGGACTCCTGATAATGTCAGGACTAAATGATAATCTTGAATTTAGTATATAATTATGATCTCTTTTAAAACCCAATAAAAAATAACTCCAAAGAGCATATTCAAGACTAACCAGGGAATATACAGCATATTTTAGAAACATATAAAATGACTCAACAGGATGAATTAGACCAGTTAAGACTTCTTTTCTAAACCTAAATATTAAATAATGTGAAATATGACTTGTGCCACCTTAACTTTATGAAGTGACCTTCCATCTAACAGAGGAGTTTGATTTAGGGGTTGGACTTTGACAGAATGACTTTTAAAAGTACTAGGATAAGCTGTTGTGTTAACAGTAGTTCACATGCGATATTCAGAAAATGTTGCTGCTTCTTGAATGGTAGTTTATTGTTTCCTCTAGGCTCTGTTTTCAGTATTTTAAAAACAGTTTAATGTATCATTTATTTTCACTTTTGTAGAGGCAAGCAAGATAGTGAAAATTGACAATTCCAAAATTCTAGTGAAGAACAACATTTCAGTATACTTATTTATATAGGCATAGGATTCACATTAATATGGATTCTTAATTTTTACTTCAATCTAAAATTATCCTTACTTTGAAAAAATAATTAAGTACTGTCTCATCTCTCTCTTCCTTCTAAAAGAATTACGTGTTCGAAGGCCACGTTACATCCCCAGGAAAGGTAACTGCTTAAGAGTTGTAGGTGTTACTACTGGTGTTAAAACAGGACCCCAAGAAATTAACTACATTATTAAAATGCCTCAGTGATTAAAGCAAACATCTAAGTGAAAGTATTTATAGGTCCTGCTGATGAGTTTAACAGTGTTTCAAATACTCATGTTTAACACCTGTGATGTTAACTAAAGTCTACTAAATAAAAGTCTCACAAAATCACACTCAATCACTGTGGTCTAAACTAAGTCTTCATTTTGTGGCAGTTTAAAACATCCTCATTTTTCGGGGCGCCTGGGTGGCGCAGTCGGTTAAGCGTCCGACTTCAGCCAGGTCACGATCTCGCGGTCCGTGAGTTCGAGCCCCGCATCGGGCTCTGGGCTGATGGCTCGGAGCCTGGAGCCTGTTTCTGATTCTGTGTCTCCCTCTCTCTCTGCCCCTCCCCCGTTCATGCTCTGTCTCTCTCTGTCCCAAAAATAAATAAAAAAAAAAAAAAACGTTGAAAAAAAAAAATTTAAAAAAAAAAAAAAACAAAAAAAACAAAAAAAAAAACATCCTCATTTTTCATATCACAATTATTTTGATATATTCTGCTTTAAGAAAGCATATATATATATATATACATATATATGCATATATATATATATATATACATATATATGTATATATATATAATTTCAGGATAATTGTCCACATTTTAAAAAGCTATTTCGTAAAAAGATTCATGATCACATTCCTTGAAGTAACATGCTCTCTCAGCACACTTAAGTGCTGGTTTACACATCATTAACTACTTGACAGAGAGGAAAAGGTTGGGAACAGAAGAAAGAAATTTAGAACTAATATAATGGAGTCACTAATAATTGAATATAAAAACAAACCTCACCTGAAATTTATAAAGTAAGCCAATGAGAAAATATGTTTTTAGTATCTGGACAATTTGAGAATGACATCAATGATGTGATGTGAAATAGGCTTTCAATTTATATTACTAAACTAATTTGAAGTAGGCAGGTTTTGAAATTTTTTGTAGATATTTAAGTCAGCACAAAAGCTGACTATAATTTTTTCATTGCATAATTGTCAGCAGCATTAAATTCAGAGGTATGAGTTGTTATAGATGCCTATGGCAACTTAATACTCCTACAATCACAGGGCTGGGAAACACAGATCGATAGCACACACCGGCTATAATCAACATGCAGACTAATGAACAGGGCCATATCCACCAGGGAACACTAGAACAAAGACCAGTTGAGCATTTTAATTGCTAAGTTGCTGCTAAGTCTCAATTCCCCATCAATCTCCATCCATTATGACCATTGATGCATAGCAGACATTAAGAGAAAAACAATACCATAATGATTCATGAGTGTTAGGGTGCAAACGAATGGTTAGCTTTGGGAAAATCATGGCTGTGATTATTTCGTGGCTCAAAAGATCTGACACATTATTTCTAATTTTCATTGTTCCCTGGACCTGACCTGCCTATATTTAATAAGTTGGTTTTAATGGAACTAATAGCACAGCAAAAGGTTAGTTGAAGTCTTTTCCCTAGCTACCTCAACATTGGTTTGAATTGTTCCTTTAACTAACTTACTTAGAAAAATCACAGCCAGAGAAATTAGAAATGAAAAAGGACTTAGGAAATCGCTCAACATATTGTCATTTTGTGAGGGCAAGATTTTCTCACAGTAAGATCATGTATCATTTGAAATTGGAATTATGTATAATTTGGAATTATAACTAGGTACATTCAGCGCCCATTGTCTTTATTTTCATTAATGTTGACAGCTCAGTTCAATCTTGGGGTTTTAAATAAATTTAGAAGTTGACCTGCACGTAATCCTTAAGAGTGTTTCCATATCAGAAAGGAAATTTCCCATAGCTGCTTTGTAAGGTATAGAAATAATTATGACATAGGTACAGCTCAATATTGAAGAATGTGCATATGTTCTTCTCATCTCTAGAACAACTTTTTGACATTAATAATATTGTCATTCCTTTTATAAGTGAAACAACTAGAACTTGATGACTTTCCCAAGTCACATTGCCCTTGAACAGTGAAGTGAGGGTGCAAACACAGATTGTTCTGATTCTAAAATTTTGCCATTCCCTCTACATCTTGCTAGATCCTTGACATTGAGTCTGGGCTGATTTTTCTTTGGAGCATTTTATTAATCAATATACTTAGAAATCTTTAGTATTCTTACAGAATATACATACAGAATATCAACCTACTATCTTCTGAGTGATGTTAGATGCAGGAACTTTTCACTCCAGGGAAGCCGTCCCTTACCTTTTTAGTTTACTTCCCTTGACTAACTGTTCCTTCACTGGATGGGCTTTCTAAACAAGCTACTGAAGTTTCATGACCTTAATTGAACGGACCCTGCTTGGAAGGTTAGAACATGTCATTAAGTTAGGATTCAGGCAAATTATATCTTAACTTACATGAGTTTTCTCTCTTACAGAATCCTTCTTACAATATTTTAATTTGATCCTAACCATGACCTTGTTAAGTGGTTAATGCCAGTTATCAACCTTAACTGCAAAATTTGAAACTGAAAATCACAGTATTAAAATAAATGTTCAAATTTCCAAACAAAATCTTCTGATTCCTAGTATAATGCTCTTGCCACTTTTCCCAAGTCAGTTTGGAACCTATCACTGAATGGTCTGCAGAGAAGAAATGATACCACAGCCAACCAATCTTGAATTCATCCTACGTTGATCCTCCCTCTGCTTCCTTTATTTCTCCAAGAAATAGGGAATTCTAACTTTCTACCAAAGCTTCCTTACCAGGAATCCCCTATATTAGGATCAGGTTATTTCCACACTCCTGATGCTGATGTTCAAATTGGACCTGGTAATGGTGGGTGCAGGGATCCAGTATAGAAATTAGTAATCAGGAGACTTAAATGTTAGCTTAGGTTCTGTCAAATTTTTGCTTTAGGACCCTGAGCTCGTACCAAAAGTTTTCTTGGTGTTGTATTGTTCACCTATAAATTGAGAGCATTTTTAAAGTTCATGTGATCTCACTCTTCCAAATTTGACTTAATTACGAGGCTACGCATATGTTCTTATTTTTACAAGTCACTGTTTTTTTCAGCCATCTCTTCTTGTTACTTTTAAAATGTGACCCTCTATATTTAGAGTAACTTGAGATTTGTGTATCTTTTAAAACACTACTTGCATCTCTGTGTGCTGTGTGGTGTCCTCCTATGTGTCTCTCTCTCCTATGCTGGAGTGCTTGTCATTTACGATGGATTGTAGTATTATCATATCCTGTACTCCCAATCTTCAACCTGAGAATCACTGAACTATGAACATCATCTCAAGTAGCTTCAAACTATTGGATCTGGCTTTTAGATTATTTTCCAGACTGGGTACATATATTTTCTATACTCCTGTTTCTAACCTCAGAGTCTCTGTCCTCAGCTGGCATGTGCTACAACTTTCAATTAAGAAACAGCTGTGAATTTAATTAATGGGCTGTTGGCTCCCATCATTTTCCAGGTCATTAATGAGGAGGTTAAATTATATCAGATTAGGCTTCATCTCAAGTTTCAGGGAGACCTTTTGGAAAAAGTTCCCCCATAGCATTTCCATTCATTTGCATTGCCTTAGAGAAATCCACGATATACAGTATGGAATGTAATTTGGAATATGGCACTTGAGATGTTAAAGAAATATTTTGATAAGATCACATGTTTTTAGTCATGTTGTATTTTTTAGGTATCTCTCCTCTGATAGGAATTATAATCTATGGTTCAGGGGAATATATACTTTGCAAGAAAATAATGAGTTGTCATGTAGAGTAGATAGAATATGCAGCCAGTGATATCACCCCCAACATTCTACAAAACATCAATTCCATGCAATATAGAATAGTCTGAGATATTCCATGAACCTGTGGGAGGCAGGAAGGAGCTCTGGTTATAAGCATGTCTAATAAGCAGTGAACTATCAGTGCTAAAGTGTATGCTGTTAGAATTGCTATGTTAGCTGCACAGATATTTTATAAGATGAAGAATTTATGTTTATGGTACTTATGTTTATGTCTAATAACACATACACACATATAAATGCTGAACAACATTGACAATGGGGAGAGCAATTAACCAACATATCAACTATCTTCTTAGACTTCAAAAGCAAAATAAAGTACTGCAAAAAAAGACATAACTGTAAGTGCAGGTTTATACCTCTTTTCCTTCCTAAAACATAACTGAAGATTTTAAAATGGGGTAAAAAAAATCCCCAACCTCAAAATTAAAGAAAGCTGTTTTTTTTTCTTCCACTTACATTGCTTGGACAACTTGCTCAATATGCTATAATTTGCAACAAAATGAAGGCAGAATCGAGGACATATTAGGGACCTTTCCGCAAACACCACTGCCTACACAGACAACACATAGAATGCATAGAAGAGCCCTGTGCTGTTTCAGCAAATGAAGGATTAATTGGGTGTGGGGCATGGCAGACAAGGGAAAGCAGGGAATACTCAGTTTGGAAGCTGCTTTCCTGAGGGCATATTCATGTCATGCTGACATTTCAGTGCAAGGACTTCAAAAGAATACATGTGACCAGAGTTTTCCATTGGATTTCTTTCTGCCTTCACTCACTAATAATGACATCATTCTTTCAAATCAAAGAGAGAATTGCCCCCTTACATGGAAGGGTGATATCTAGCATCAAGGGCTGCCACAACAAATATCCACAAATCTGATGGCTAAAGACAAACAGAAACTTAATTCTGTCACAGTTTGGGAGGCCAGCAATCTGAAAACAAGGTACTGGCAGGTAGCGCTATGCTCCCTCTGAAGGTTCTAGGGTAGAATCCTTCCTTGCCTCTACTAGCTACTGGTGGCTCCAAGTGTTCTGTTGTAGTTGCCTAAAAGCCAATCTTTGCCTCCTTCTTCACATGGCATTTTTCCTCCCTCTCTCTGTGTCTCTTATAAAGACAGTTGCCATTGGATTTAGGCTTCACCCAGATAATTTCATCTCAAGGATGATTTTGTCTCAAGATTCTTAGTTATGTATGCAAAGATCCTCTCTCTCCAAATAAAATAACATTTATAGGTTCATAAACTCTTCATTTTGGGGCCACCATTTGGTCCTCTACAAGGGCACAAAGCAGGAGAATGAAAAAGAACTTTCTAAAGCTATTTTAAAAGCTAAAGACCAAGACCAACAAACTGCTAGGACAAAAGGCATATCCATATCAAATTAAAAGAATCCACATCTTTCAAGATGAACTTATCACTGAAGTGATCAGTTTGTCCCAAGACGGAAATCACTTTTATAAGGTACTTTAAATGGATAACATATGTTCGCAACTCAATAGGCAAAGCAAGACTCAGGCAGAATTATAAGAAATATAGAGGGCAAAAAAAAAAAAAAAACGCAGATATATAATACCATAGCTGTGGCTGCTGGTGGTCTTAGCTTCCACCACTCCTCCTTCAGTTTACTGAATAGGCGAAAATGTAAGAGCCAGGCCTCCGACTAAAAGTTGAAGGGGAAGGGACAAGTGACATTGAGGTAGAACAGGCTATGAAAGTGGAATATATCAACTCTATTTTGAGTAAATAGCACATTTACTTAAGACTTTGCCCACATTCAGAGATATTTAAATGAAGATAAATTCACCTGAAGATAGAATCTTTTAAACAAACTATTATAACAGAGAAGGAAAGCAACATAGCCCGCAAAAGAAAAACATGGTGCTCACATTAGTAGAGCATGTACCTCTGGAAATTTTTTAAAAGTTAGATTCATTCTTTTAGTTTTGCAATTCAGTAAAAATGTACTGAGCACCTTATTTGTAACAGGCACACCGCAGTGATTGGTATGAGAGCAGTGAACAAAAACAGACAAAGAATCCTACTAAATTTGAATAAGAGAGTTAGATGATAAATAAGAATAGAGTAGGTTTGGCAGAGATAAGTGCTGCAGAGAAAAATAAAACGGAATAAGAAGAAAGAGAGTGACAGGGTATAATTTTAGATGGCACAGTCAAGGTAGAGAAGAAGTGGCTCACACTCTCAATGGATGGAGTGAAAGAAGAAATGGAAGTTAGGGTAAAGGAAAAACAACAAAAAAGACTTAAGAGTATTAAGGGAAAACCTAAAAGGTCAAATAAAATATGACATTATATTATTTAAAATACAGTTAGACATAGGAAGCTACTAAGTATCACAAACAACTGAATAAGGAAGGTAGGGGAGAGGTTTAAGAAATAGGCCCAAATGGGGCTCCTGCGTGGCTCAGTTGGTTAAACGTCCAACTCTTGATTTCGGCTCAGGTCATAATCTCACGGTTCATGGGTTTGAGCCCCGCATTGTGCTCCATGCTGATGGCACGGAGCCTGTTTGGGATTCTCTCTCTTCCTTCAGCATTCTCTCTTTCCTTCAAAATAAATGAATAAACTTAAAAAAAAAGAGAGAAAATATAAAAGGGGATGGCATAAACAGTGAGCACATGCAGTGTGGTTCCAGCAAGTAGATACTGACTGCCCCGAAATTGTTGACTCCTAAGTTTCCCTCCAGCTTTAATGTTGCTCATGGCATTGAGGACTTGCACTATTGCCATGGCCAGGGAAATGTTAAGACCAAGTGCAAACTTCAGCATAAAAATCACTATCCTTAAAACTTACTTACATGCTTATTTATATATGCAACCTTCATGCTCTCCTCCATCCCTATCAAAATAAGTCTCTGGCAAAACACTGTAAAGATTTATTTAAAGTTTAACACTAGTTGAGGGCAAGATTGGGATCTTCCGTATCTTCATCCCCAGGACAGACATGAATCAGAATGTTAGAATAAGAACTGAAGGAAGTACGAGCTATCAAGAATGTCAAGTAATGGATGAGGAAGACAATACTTTGATTTTTATTTCAAAGCATACTCTCGTACACAACTTCATTTTGAAGGATAGCGTATGTATTAAATGCCTCACCTCTGCAGTGAGAAAATTGCCTTCAAATCCCCAATCCGCCTCTTACTAGATGCCTAATTTAAGGCAAATTCATTTACCAACCTGTTTCTCAGTTTCTTTATCTGTAAATTGATTGTGAGAAACATGGCGCATCATAAATAATAATCCTGACAACAACCATCTATTTATTTTTGTCTTAAGCTGAGAAAACAGACTTAGAAAGGTTGAGTGACCTGCTAAATGCCATTCAGCAAGTAGGTTACAGAGTAAGGACAAGAATTCAAGTACTCAGATGTCTATTTTAGCTTTCTTTACACAGTGTCAGGGAGGTGAGGAAGAAGAAGGAATCAACAGTGGTCATGATATTTCATATATGCATGAAGGACAGAATCGTGATTTTTAAATGACACAGAAAGATTAGGAGGTATAAAAGCTTTGGAGGGGAGGGATGGGAAAAATAATGAGCTCAGTTTCAGGAAAGCTGAATTTGAAATGTTGCCACAAGATAATAATGAAGATGACCATGTCATGCTCAATGGCTTTTCATCGCATTGACAGTAAAATCTAAAACTGTCTCAGTGGCCTACAAAATCTTGTATTAATTGGGTTATATCTGTGTATATTGTGTTATAAGTTCGTTCTCTGACCTCCTTTCTCCCTGTCCTATACACCTTCATTTTTCCTGCAATTCTAGGACTATGCCAAGCCTATTTTTTTTTTTGTTACAGTTTGTGCAACTAGAATTTTCTTTCCCCCAATTTTTGTATAATTTTCCATTCATTTTATGCAGATGATCTTCGAAGACTATCTCCTCAAAGAAGTCTTCCATTATAACCTCTCTAAAACAGCTACGGCCGCACCCCACCACTATTTATCTCCTCACCTTGTTTTGTTTGTTTTCAGAGTGGTTAGCACTAACTGAACCATACATTAGTTTGTGCATGTGTGCGTGTGCACACACAGGCATGCATGCATCTGTCTGTTCCATTAGATTATACACTCTATGAGTGCAAGGGCTTAGTCTTGGCGTGACCATATTCCCTTACCTTTAATGTCTGATGTATACTAAGTGACCAATAACTATTCATGGAACATATAAATGAATAAATGAGTGGCACAAGCACTTGAGACGAATAACCTACATTTAGATTTAGTGTGGATGACTGGAGTGTCTCACTTATGGCTTACATGTTTGCCTTCCAGTTGCTTGCTTAACTCACACCAGAAAATGTACACTTCCGCTCTCACTGACCTTTGAAAGTATTAAAATGTGAACCTTGTGTAGGAAGGAAACAGAGTGGCATAATATCACACACAAAAAGCTAACAACATTCAATTTCATTTTTCTTTCCTGTGTGTGTGTGTGCGTGCAAGCACATGCTATGTTTAAAAAGTCAGGGCACTTCTATGTTAAAAACAAATAGGAAATCTTTTAAGGAGAGATTGGGTTAAAATTTGTTTGTGAATGTGAAGTTGCATATTACGCTTTGTCTGCTCTCTTTAAACAGAACTCAGCTCAATTAGGTTACCAAACACAAGAGCATCCCTAAGGTGTCTAAATATAAGCTGCAGCATTTCCTGCATACTTAATTCCTAAAAATAACTCAATAATAGTCACGGCGTTCACACTCCCTAATCTACTGTGTGCTGGAAATCTTGCCACCAATGATATAGCAATAGGAAAAAAAAGCACTCCTGACTTCCAGACATGTTTCAACATTTACAAAATATATCGCCCAGAATTTCATTTTCCTTCTTTCACTCGGGGCTTGCATATTTTCAGAATATAGATATTTATTTTAAGAAAAAAAATGTTCAAAATACTCTGAGAGGGCAAGTACAGCATCTGTCTTGTTCAGAATTTATCAAAAAGGCTTGGCATAAAATAGGTCTTAATGAATGTGTACCTGATGAATAAATGAGTGAATGTACAACACATGAATGAATAAAAGATTTCAAAGTTTAAAAATCATTTGTTAACATTTTGATGTTTGTTATTGTTCCCTTGGTCTTTTAAATCTCCTTTTTTTAATTTTCTTTCTTTTAACCACACATTTTAAATGTTATTGTACCTGTGTTTTTATTGTACCACATCACAAATGATTTAGAAGAAAAAAATTTATACCTCAATCAAATCTTTCTCTTTTCTTGCCTCCACCCATATTTTTATGCTATAATTATTTTTGTTATATTTAGTATCCTGTACTTTATAATACTTTACCAGGATCAAGTTTAAAATTAGGCTATCATACAGTTTTATCTTTTTAAACTTATGAGCATTTTGATTTAGTTATCTAGCAACTTTTCACTGTTCTTACATGTTATTACAAATAATTATAAATGAATATTTTAATAAGTATGATAGCTTCTCAATTATTACCTTGAGGTATTCAAAGTAATAAGTTCAAATCTGTTACCTGTGGCGTGGAGAAGGCCATATTCCCTCCTTAATTTTACTATTACTTCCACCTAAGCTTCCTAAGGAGTATTTGACTCTGAAATACAGATCAGGAATGATTGGTATTTCTTTGTATTAAATATTTTCAAAAGTGACAATAATTTCTGACTTCAAAAAAGAGTTTCCTCAGGCATGTGAAAAGCAATTAAAAACCCACATAGTTGAATGATCCAACATGACTTAAAATTCATGATAGAAGTTGTTAGGTTGGGGAAATATTGAAATTTCAACATAATGTATATTTGGACATGTTTGTCATGTTGATTGTAAAAACGTGCCTTCAAGAAACTCGAAATGAAATCTCTTTTAGTATCTATGCTCAGGCTGTGTGTGCTTAGGCTTTCAGGACCTTACTTACCTGCCTCCCCATCCATAAGCAATGGTAGCTGAGTATGGAGGTGCACAGTGGCATCCTGCCCCTTTGAGCATATTTCATATTATTGGAGGAGACAACTGACTGAAAAGTGGCTGGTTAGCTCCCCAAGAATTTGGGCCCAAAGGGCATCTGTATTTTTTACCATGATGTACACAGAGAGCGGGGTATAGAGAAGCAGATAATAGAGATGAGGAGGATGTTCAGATAGAGTTATACTCCCAGGTTGTTGTTTCTTTATATTAATGATCTATAATAGGGTAATGAATTACTCCCAAACACAGCAATTTTATGGAATGGACAAATGTCATCTTATGGTTTTTGTGTATTTGGAATCCAAATAGGACTTACCTGGTTGCCTCTGAGGCTCTCTCACAAAATGGTTATTGAGGTGCAGGCTGTGGATATAGTCATCTCAAGATTTGACTGGCAGAAGATCCACTCTCAGGTCGCTCATGGGTCCATCCACAGGCCCAAGGTCCTTTCTGGCTGTGGCCTGAGGTCCAACCTCACCACATGGACCTCTCTATAGGGCTACTCGCTTTCTTTAAAGCTGATTTCCCAGTGCTAGGTCTTGGAAGGAGAGTAAGAAATGCGGGGAACCAGGCATAAGTCACAATTTTTTTGTTACTTAATCTTGAAATTTATATCCTATCACTTTTGCTGTATTTCAGTCATTAAAAAAAGGGGACAAGCCCACATTTATGAAGAGGTGATTACCGAAGGCTATGAACACCAGGAGGTAAAGATCAATGAAGCTTATTTTAATGGTATCCACTATAAGTTACCCTCCAGACCCCAATGATCCATATCTCTAACATATTCAGAAGATACTCTATCTCTCTTAAGGTCTCCAAAAGTCTCATCTTATTACATCAGCTCAAAGCCTGGAAGCAGTTTATATAAATCAGGTTCAGGAGCAAATGAGGATCCTCAGATAGTTCCGTAAGTATAACTCCTTGGATACAGTCCCTTTTATCCATAGATCTGTGAAACGAAAGAAACAAGTCATCTACCTCCACATACCAAACTTAGAGCTACTTATATCCCCCTGAGCAATAGCTGGGAGAGAGGGAAAGAGAAGGTGAGAGAGAGTGATCAAGACAGAAGTCATAGCATTTTTATAACCTAATATTAGGAATGACATTCTGTCACTTTTGTCATATTTTATTCATTAGAAGTGAGTCACTAGGTCTAGCCTACACTCAAGGGGTTAGGATTAAAAAGAACATGAATACTGGGAGGCAGGGATCATGGGGACCCACTTGCCTACTCCATCCTTTAGAGGTATTGCAACACTTCTGTCCTGGATAACACTGAGACACTTCAGTCTTTTAAGAATTTCCATTTTGTTTTTCAGTTAGCTAATGTTGATTGCCTGTACTTGAAACAGAAAAGTTATTTAAGTTCAACTTCTCTGTTTTTACACTGGACTTTTCTTATTATTTCTTTGCATTTTTTTTAAGTCATAATTTCTTGGAGCATCCAGTATAGGTTGAATTTTCTCATTGTCAGGAACATTCTATCCAAAAAGTTTCTTTTCACAGTCCTAAGTTACCTTGCTGTTAAAGTCTACTGGATAGATTCAGACTATTTTAATTGATATTTCTGCAGGATTTGACACTGTTCGCTGCTCTGGCATTCTTTTATTTGTTTGTCCATTTAAAGATGGAAACTGATTTTATTCTGATACTATTGCCAATGATACGGGAGAAAGCACAGACCAACTATGGACACTCAACTCCACTCTGACAAAAAGTAAGAGAACACCTAAAGAGCTGGGGTGTGTGTGGATGCCTGGGTGGCTCAGTCGGTTAAGTGTCTGACTTCAGCTCAGGTTGTGATCTCATGGTTTGTGGGTTCAAGCCCACATTAGGCTCTGTGTTGACAGCTTTGGATTCTGTGTCTCCCCCTCTCTCTGCCCCTCCCCTGCTCATGCTCTGTCTCTCTAAAATAAATAATAAAACATTAAACAAATTTTTTAAAAGAGCTGGTGTGAGTGGATCTTAGGCAATCTGATTTCCAATTGGCTTATCCAAATGAAAAGTAAACTTTGTCCTCTCTCCATGACAGGAGGTGCTTGTACAAGTTGGAGCACCAAAGTTAGGCTCCTAACTTCCCACAGAAACTGGGAGATAAGGGCATTATTTTCTGTGATGATTACATTAAAAATTTTTTTAACTTTTATTTATTTTTGAGAGACAGAGCCAGACAGAGCAGAGTCGGGGAGGGAGGGTACACAGAATCCAAAGCAGGCTCCAGGCTCAAAGCTGTCAACACAAAGCCCGACACGGGGCTCAAACTCACAG
The DNA here is from genome assembly GCF_018350175.1 of Felis catus. Taxonomy (NCBI): domain Eukaryota; kingdom Metazoa; phylum Chordata; class Mammalia; order Carnivora; family Felidae; genus Felis; species Felis catus. The sequence goes on from NC_058374.1 coordinate 97,143,609, forward strand.
ACCATGAGATCATGACCTGAGCCAAAGTCGGATGCTTAACAGACTGAGCCACCCCAGCACCCCTATGATGATTACATTTTAAAAGGATGGCTCCCAGATCCTTGAGCAAGTCTGGAAAGAGCCTTCTTTGTTATGGAGAAAAACTGAGATGTTTCATATCGTTACTCTTCCCTTCCCCTTGCCAGAGCCTCAAGGGGATATTTTTTGGACTCCCACTATGAGAACGTGGTGGGGTTCCTTGAGAGAAAGCTCTCAAAAGTTTGAGGCTCTCCAAAGTCTTTTGCTCCAAACTTTTCAGTCTCATTTTAGTCCATTTGTGTTTCTGGCAATTCATCAAAATTGCCATTTAGTATTCCTATCATTTTGTGACTTCCTACAACTTCTGTTTGGGGCAATCAGGTCTTTGTTTCTGAATCTCTGCTTCCTCATTCTTAAAACACTTGATTCCTCTGGTTTCTATGACATCACATTCTCCTGGATTAACTATTTTTTTTAATTTTTAAAAATGTTTTATTATTTCTTTTTGAGACAGAAAGACACACAGTGGGAGCAGGGGAGGGGTAGAGAGAGAGGGAGACACAGAATCTGAAACAGGTTCCAGGCTCAGAGCTGTCAGCACAGAGCTCGACGCGGGGCTCAAACTCATGAACCTGAGCCAAAGTCAGACGCCCAACTGAGCCACCCAGGCATCCCAACTCTTATTATTATTTTTTTTTAATGAGACATTCTCCATTTTGATGTCCTTTAATTTTCACATACATTAGGTTTCCATCTTTTCTTCTCTTTTCTCACTACATAGTCTTTGAATGAGTGTGCCCAACCTGGCTTTAATGATCATCCTAAATTGAAGACTTAAATCTAAATCTCCACTCTACACTGCCATCCACACCAATAGTTACAACTCTCCACTGGAGATTCAAACTCTCCACTGGAGATCTCATAAGCGTTTACAGTGTAACATGTCTTATACCAATTTATCCCCATTTTCAAACTCCTTATGTACTTCCTCACTTAGAAGTCGACACTTGGAAGTCAACTTTGATTCTATATTCCTTATCCACACAGCACACATCTAATCCTGTTCCCAATCTTGTCAATTTCTCCTCCTTAACCTCTCTCTTTCTATAACACTTTTCTCCAATACAATACTCTTCCCTCCCTTTTTTAAATAAATCACTATCATTTTTCATGTGATATAGAATATAAGAAAGAGATTGAGAGCATGGGTTCAGAAAGGGACTAAGTGGTTTTGAATCTTGGTTTTGTTTGTTACCTCCTTACTAGTCATGTGATCTTCAGCAGGTTGCTTAACCTTTCTGTGATTCATGATCCCCCTCCATAAAAGATGTGAAATAATGTTACTATATCACTAGGTTTTTCACAAGATTAAGTGAGATAATGCAAGTAAAACATTTAGATTAGGGTTAGGCTCATAATAGACATAAGATCAATATTAGTTATTCCCAGAATTAGCTGATGACTGCAATGACCTCCTAAGTAGAACCTCTTTCCTGACCCTTAGTCATTTGTCTAAACCGTTCTAACACTGCAATGAGGTGCAGAGTGAATCATGTCCTTCTTTACTATAGTTAAAATCTTTCAATAGTTATAGATTGCTTTCTGAACCACAATACTTAAGCTGCCTTACATACACCTCATGATCTTGTTCCCACTTACCTTTCTAGAGTATATGTCATCAGTCTTTCTGATCCTCACAATCTGAGATCATTCATTCTTACTGAGTAATTACTGTATATCAGGCAACTACCAGGCATGGGGGGATGTAGCAACACTCTCCTGCCCTCACAGCACTTATGCTTTTTATGGAGACATCTAGGTTGTCTGAATTCCAGTTCTCCAAACTGATCGCACTCTTTCAGTTCTAGGCCTTTGCAAATACTGCTGCCTCTGCCTCCCTGCTTTTCTTCCTGCTACTTGATGGCGTAATTCCTCTTATGCCTTGGGTTTGATATTAGACATGTTTTGCTCCAGCAAATTCTTCCCTAACCACAAATATGAGTCTATTTCCCCTCATTAGTTTCCTGTAGCACTCTAGAGTCACTCTTATAACAATTTTCTGTTTACTTTTCAGTTTATTGCACAGATTTAATCTTCTGAAGGGCCAAGACTGTGTTCTCATTCATCATTCCATCTCCAGTACCTAACATCATGCCTGATATGGAGTGGGCCTTCAACACACATCAGTTGAATGAATTTCCAGGCATGTTCCACTGGAGGGTTGTTGGGGCAGGGATCCAGGAATATGAGGTCTTAGGGACCTACGTGGGAGAGAGCTTACCCTAGTATGAATTAAAGATAATGGGCTTAAAGTCAATAGGCTAGCAGGGGAGAGAAGGGACCACTTTGAACGCAGAATAAAGTTAGTGAAAATGTCATCTGGTCCAGTGTCACAAACCAAAGCAAAAAAGGGAAATAGAAGGAAAGAAAGATTAATGGGGGGGGCAATAAAGAAAATGAGCTATTTACTAAAATTCTGGGGCACCTGATAGCATAAGGGCTCAACAAAATTGGTGATAGACTTTTAGTTAACAATTGACACTTTTAGCAGAGACATAGGCCATGCTGTTTTGCAGACGTCAGCTCCCTGGCTCTCTGACATCAGAGGCCTCAGCACAAACTACAGGAGATATCGACAGCAATGCCAGGGCCTCTGGTGTGCACTAGCTATGGAAATAATCTTCCTTATGTTGGCAGACACAGAAGACATCTGTGCAGCAAGCTGAGCCAGAAAGGAGGGGACTGGTAGTTGCTGCAGGATAACCAACAAGACTAACCTTGCATCCCCCTTGATATATCCCAAAGGTATCTCTGGAAATGTCTGGAAAGAATCTGTGCATGAAGATCAAGAGTATAAAGAGCAGCTGGGGGCAGAAGAAAGTACATTTTTATTTTTGATGATTAATATGAATTTAATTTTCTCTCCAATGTGCTGTAATCTATGATAATATACACAATACCAGCTCTTTTATATGTGTGTCTCTTCTTTTGACCCTCACTTGGATTTTCCTTCAATTAGTTAAAATCTCTTGTCTAAATCCATATGTATACATGTTGTTTGAATGCTGTGTATTAGTGTGTACAAGGTCATGCTGTAGTAACAAACAACCACAAAGCTCTTTGGCTTACAGCAAAAAAAGGCTTATTTCTCATTGACGTGTCTGTTGTGGGTTATCTCTGACTTTATTCCACATGTCATATTCATTCTAAGATCTAGACTGAAGAATAAGCCCCTTTGGGGGATTTACTGCCCTTGTGACAGAGCAAAAGGGAAAAGATGCCAAAGCTAACAATGATTCCTAAAACTTCTGCAATAAACTTCATTGACATATCTGACATCTGTATGGACATATGGCAAATGATGATTAGTCTTGCTGCACTTTCAAGGAATAACTGATATGAGTAATCTAATAATCAATGTGTTCCTTAACTCCACACAAAAAAGTCTGTTTTATTTCCAAGACTTATTTTCCCCTTTCCATACATCTTAGTTGAGTATGTGTACTCTAATATTAAAGCTATCATGTTTGGCTTCCTCCTCAGTATGGCTGTTTTTCTACCTTATTTTATGGCCACTTAGGTATAATGGCAAATTCATGACCATAATAGTATTATGTTAGAATGCTGTATCTTCAGTTTTTTCTTGAAACTTTGAGAACTTCACGGCTAAAACTCTATTTTTAACTGATTTCTTATTTTTAAGGGAACAAGTTGTAGTCATTAAAATATCATAGGGATAGTTTTTATTATTATTGGAACTTTGTTCTTTTGTATGAGATTATTGTGTATGCTTGAAACTGTTTCATTTTGTGACAAGTTTTTGATCTCCAGCTTCCATGCTTCCCATTAATTTCCCATGCTTCCAATCAATTCATTACCATTACAGTCCAGGATGTTGTTGTTGTTGTTTCATATGTTAGGCAATAATTTAATTTATAAAAATAAAAGACTCTACTTCCCTAAAATAAGGTACATATAACACCTGTCGGTATTCTGAAGAATTCTAATCACCAGTAACTTAGTATATCCATGAAAAATCTGACTTACTCCATAAAGATGAGATTCCTCAATGTTTCCATTTATATTTCCATGCATTTGAAACACAAAAACTAATATTTTGAAATTCCCTGCATAAATTGAGTTTCCTCTTTTACCAAGTGAGAGAAAACTTCATCCAAGGGTTTATCCTTAAACAATAAGAAAATTTATATAGACTAATATAAATGGAAATCCTGAGGTAGGACTTGTTCAGGGTATATACATGTATAACCTGTGGTTATTTGACTTCCTTTTTCTTGTATTGCTTTACACAATACAGGTTGATAGCAAGGGGGTCACAAGCTTCATATCCATACATGATAACAACTGCAAGCTGACAAGTATTGTCATTTCTGAAAGTCCTTTGGTGGGGTCAGGGGAAGGAGAGAAATTCCAAGAGGAACTTAGAAGCACTGGGAAAATCTTTCTGGTATTTTATTGGCACAAGTCAGGTCACATGTTATTCCTTAACCGATCATTGGCAAGAGTTATACTGTTATCCTTAATAAAATCAAGCACCATCTGAAGATGGGAGATAATATCACCAGTCCTTTGGCATATGATTTCAGTATGAATGTGTGGATACCACAATAAAATCAGGGTTTACATAGGAAGGAGGAAGGGATAAATGAATGCTGGTTGGGCAGCCAATAATAACAATATTCAACTCATCCTGCTCTGAATGAGTTTATTTATTGCCTTTTTTTGTTATATAAACTGATATGGAGGGAAAAAATCATCCATTTTTTTAGCAAATGTCAGAGAGAAAGAATAGCTTTCCTGTAAATGTTTAAGTCATTTCCTCTGATGCCCAGAAGCACTTTGCTCCTAGCACATACTTTCTTGCCTACATGATTCATAATTCTTGAAAATTTCAAAACCTATGCAGACCTACAATTATATGGCTTCTTTGTTCCTTGATTTTTCCTTCCATCAATGACCTTGTTGTATACTCTCTTGCCCATCTTTAAGTTATCATTTAGAACTTTTCATTATTGAAAACCATGTCCTGTTCTTAATCTCAATTTCAAGCATCTTTCTCTCTCTCTCTCTCTCTCTCATCACAACTGACACTTTTTTTGGGTCTGACTTATTTTTTTGCAATCCCAAATCCAGAAACCATAATACTTACAGAGCCTCCAATTCACTGATTCTACCTCGTTACATTTTCTCTTATCTGCTTCATGTATTCACTTCTCACTTTAGTCTGCTTGCATTTCCTCATCGATCATTATTGTCAGTTTATTGCAAACAGGTTTAAATTTTTTGGTTCCTTTCTCACTTTGTTACAACTTTTTTTTGGGGGGGGGGTCAAAATATGATCCTAATTAAATCAAATTCTCCCCTTAATACATGCCTGAATTTATACAACTAAACAAAGCTGGATGACTCCATACTTTTATCCCATAGCTCCATCTCACTTTAAATTCTTGATTACTAATCTCAAGTGAGCTTTTAATGCTGCCTGGCTTCAGTCCATATTTCCAGTTCATTGATCTTTCTACTTTCTTAGATAATTATTTCACACCTATTTATTTTTCTTCCTAAAAGTCCAACTTCCTACTCCCTAGTCATTCTCAGCTCATGATTTTTCTTCCCATTTTAGTGACAATAAAGAAGCTATCAGAAGAGAATTACCACTGCAGCCCGTCACCAAATCTACTCATATGGTCCTCAGAGTCCATACACTGGGCCCTTTTTCTTATTACTGTGAATGCTACCTCTGCTCTTAGCAAAGGTCAACTTTTTCACTGGTGCACTCACCCATGCTCTCTTACCTTCTGAAATTCATCCTTCTAGAAAACCTCCCCCCTATTTCCTAAATCTGTTTATTTTCTCCCCATAAGCCTACAAAGTATGTTATTTTTTCTCAATTAAAAAATTATATTGATCCTACTTATTCTGTTGACTTCTATCTCTGCTTCTCTTTGTGTCTCCAGCTTCTCTTCTCTCATTTATCTTGAACTTACCTCAACCAGGCCTTGCTCCTCTCCACTGGAGTTGTTCTTGTCAGGATAACCAGGGACATACCACCCTATTGTCAAATACAAAGGTTAATTCTCATTCTTCACTCCGTTTTGCCTATCAGCATTATTTGGCATGGCATCGTTTAATCATTTTCTTTCCTTGGCTTTTTCATGCTTCCAGTTTCTTCTCAGTGACTGCTCGTTCCTTTTTGCTTTTGTTAGTTCCTCTTTAACTCCCTAAATTTTAAAATCTTGAATGCCCCAGAGCTCAGGCTTCAAAATCTTTTCTACTCTGTAAACTCTCAAAGCTACAAATGTTTATCTCCAGTTTAAACGACTTCCCTGAATTCCAACTATATGTAGCACACTGCCTGTGCAGCCTCCACGTGTGGGTAAGATTTCGTTTATGGAAGAGGTTTAGTGAATGGGGCTGAGGGATAAAATTAAGATAAATGACATGTCCCCACAAAACTTGAGTAGAGCTAAAAAAAAAATCTCAATATGTGTGATGTGATCAGATATTCTCTAGAAACTAAAAACTAGCTGTATTTTAAAGCAGAGCTGGTTTGGGGAAGAACCTGTATTGTTAAGGGGTATCTGACACCTGGGCCTTAGAGAATTTTCTGAGGTACTTTATCTACAGAGGGCATCTAGATGCCCATCAGATTAAAATGTCACTCTTAATAGAGCCCCTACTGCCTGCTCCTCATGGCTAATGGTGCAGGAAGTGGAGATTGATGTACTAGGTGCCATGCTGCTCTTTGGTGAAGAAACTGAAAGTCAGAGGGATGCTACAGAAAAGCCTTTGGAACAATATATGATTGGATATTGAGTGTTTCACTTGGAGTCTCACAGGCCCAGTGTTTTGTGAGCTTATTAGAATAGATCAAAGAAACTCCTTGATGAAGTATCCAGCTGTACATTTGTGTTTAAACCAACCTTGACATCATTTTTTTAGAAAACTGGAATGTGTCAAGGAAGAAAAAAGGGGATATATCACACACATGCTTGGGTTAATTAAGGGATTCAACTGACTTTATTAGCTGTAACTGGACCGCTATTGAAAACTGAATTAGGGCCACTGTTTGAGCTCCTGGTTGAGAGCTTTTGCTAGCCAGGCTCTAGAGATTTGGGGTGGGGTAGGGTGGGGTGGGGAGGGCAAGAGTCCAATGCCAGGAACTTGAGAAGAAGATTTTGAATTGTGGTTGGAACACACCATTGAAATGTTGGTGGGGTGAAAAGCCTCTGAAGTATCGTTGCAACAGAAATGAATAGAGAATGTGTAGAGTCTGGCACTAAGAATTATATATGCTTTCAAAAGCCACAAACACCTCCATTTCTACAGTAGAATGTCTGACATCAGTCAAAAAGTTACTCAATAATGCAGGCAGATGTGGAGACTTACATGTCAAGTTTGTGAACACATATCACTGAAAGTACCTTAACATATATGTCAAGACTTGAGGGACTTCTGCATAGAGGCGCTGACGGATACAGTCTGAAAAATTATGTCCAGTTAGTGCAAGTTGCTGAAGCAGCTGTTTACAATGAAGAGCATTGCAGGCTCCGGGACAGACCATACGGTCCCTCAATTTCTCACCGCTAGTAAAATTAAATTCTAGAAGGGAAATAGGAAAGGCAGTGCTCCTAAAGTAGCAATGATGGAATGGTAAGAATGGATGGGACAGATGGAACTGCCATTGAAGGCACGGTTCAGATTGAGGGAGCTGACATTGATGTGGCCGTGATAATGCTCTCTGAGTCTAATTGCAGAAGAGCAGAATCCCAGGGGGGATAGGAGCCACAGATCATCTGCCTTTGGCCAGGAAGTTCCTCCAAAGATACCAGGGGATCTAGTCAGAGACTATGCCAGCAAGTCTGACTCCCAATCAGCACAACTGGCTAACTGCTAGCAAACTGGCTAACAGAGCAGCTGTAAATCTTTAGCATGTAGTGGTCCCACATTGAATGTGAGCATCACTTCAGAGAGAACAAAAAGGAGTTCCCAGAAATAAATTGCCTGGGTTGGGAGATGTGAGATATGTCCTAGGTAGAGAGAGGAAAACGTTCCATGCAGTGAGGAGAGACTGGAAAGCCGGGGGGTGGGGGGGTGGTGGGGGGGTCAGTGGGGCCATCCTTTAAATACAATTGCAGGTTTGCAGAAAGCAGAAGAATGAGGTAGGTCTAGGAACCCAGGGTAATTGTTATGCATTCATATCTCCTAAAGGGGAGAGGCCTTCTCTATAAGGAATATGCTGGAATATTGTGAAACTTTAATCCTTTTAACAGCTGATGTGAAAATCCTTAAGAAAAGTGATCTGCTTGTTCAAAAGATAATTCATCTCTTTATCAGCTATGCAGTAGAAGACAACTCATGCTGGCATTGAGCTCCCCTTTGGAAGAAGATAGGAGAGAGAGGAGAGGAGCTGAACTTCCTACTCTAGCAGAAAAAGTCAAAGGAGAAATGTGATGTGGTGCCTGGGGCTCAGAGGAAAGGCTGGGCCTAATGATTGTGACATGTCATACACTGTGCACAGTCACCTGTCATACAATCTTTCCAGTGTTCAATAAGCTACATGCTTTGTGTTTAGCTTTCTTCAGAAAGCTGGCATTAGGGTTGGTTTTGGGGTCAAGTTTCAGTTCCAGTAGACACAGATGGGTTACATAGAAGTGGTGAATATCTAACAAGTTATATATAATTTTCATTGATGCATAAAATTTATTTTTATCTCTAGAGCATCCTTAAAAATTCCATATAGTTCTTATATATAGTGTATCTTGGGAAACACATGTGTGGAAACTTGGTGATGAAACATCCCATATAAATATTCAAAATGTTTTTGTATAGATAAGTGATAACTAAAAGATAAGTAAAAATGAAAGTTAAATGAAATAAAAATTATCAGGCATTCAGTGGCTTATTAATTAGCAACTGATTTCATAGCTTCATTGGAAGCAAAATCTAGCAGTTAATGCTCACATTTTTATATGGAATAATCAATAAGCTAAATCTCATGTTTTCTTTGCTAGAAAATGTATCCGTACATACATAATTTAGAGTACATTCTCATTTCTTAGGCCAAATATTCCTTCATCAGAGAAGAAAAAAAGGATTAAGGTACTGAACCTGTTTTTATTTAGAATAACAATATTTTGCTCATCAATTTGATATTTTGCTCATTATAATTTTTGTATTAATTTAGATTTTATTTGATATTATTCATCTTCATTAGTAAATTATTTAGCACCCTCTTAAATTTTGTGCCTAAGGCAAGAGTCTGCGTCCTTATCTAGACTCCATCCTGGGTGACAGCAACATCATCTATTTGAGCAGTGATTTCAAGAAGTCTGCAGCTTTGGTACCAATAGTTGGAGGAATTGCTTAAGATATTCTGGATATTTCCTTAATTATTTCAGATAAGCTCCACTTTTTGATGTGACCAGTTCTAATGAAAGTTAGAACTCCCCAAGGCAAAGCCTGACGTACATCTGAAAAAGAGAAGCTCTTAAATTATTGCGAGGTTGCACATTTCTTTGAAAGAGTATCAGGAGATTCATTTAGCAAGTTTAGAAAGTTAACTCCTAGTCTGTGCACTGGAGAGGAAAAGTACAAACAATGGAGAAGAGATACTACGAATAGGTGCACAATAAAAAAGAAAATCTCTTATTGCAAGTAGACAGAGGGTGAGGGCTTCAGTTTTGCCTAGGAGGAAAAAAGAGGGTGGTTTTGGGAATTCATGCTTTTTCCCTTTGAACGCTTAGTCCTTTCATCTTTTAGAATTAAGCTTCCTCTCTCTCTACCACTTTAACCCAACCAACATTCTTCTATTTTAACCCTTTGTTATGTTTTTATACCCTCCCACTTTCCTACACAGTTCCAAGTAGGCCCAGGTCCACACAATTTTTGAAGTAACCACAGAATCAGCAAGATAGGCTATCTCTGCTTTTCCTTAAATCGCTCCACCCAGTGTGATTGGCTTCAGGTGAAGTCACTGTCCTGGACCTGAAATCCTAGAGCCACCCATCTTCTGTGTAGCCCATTTCCCCATGTTCCTTTAGTTGTCAACAAAACAGTGGGTCAAGTGTGTCAGATATAAACCCCAGATGTTCAGCTGGTCACCAAGTTTAGCACCACCATGGTCCCAGTTATAAGTCCCTAGGACTGAGGCTTTCCTTACTTTGAATGGATTAATTCAATCTCACCAATCCCTGCCTCTAGGATCAAAGCATCAATGTAAACTACATCTCTCACTTAATCCTTACACCCTATCTTTGATGTTGTTCTTACTGGTTTTTCCAGGAGTTGGATCCCACCTCATCTCTCAAGTATTGACAATTTCTCCGACATATGCCCAGATCTCCAGGAACAACAGCTGTCATAGCTTTGTTCTTTTGGGTCCCAACAACTGGGCTAAAACCTGCTTCTCCAGTTGATTGGGTGCCTTGGAACTTATTGTTAAGGGGCTAACACAGCTAGTTTGGTCTTCCAGACAAAAGTGATTTTCTTATAGGTCCAGTGAACCAAATATAAAACTACAAATATCTCTTAAATGAATGGGGAGAGTGAGTGATCCGGTCTCAATTGGTTTTCATCTGATAGGAAGGGTATAAATAAAAAATAAAGTTAAGTGAGCAATGTATTTTGCTAGCTTATTTTCCAGGAAAAAAAAATAGGAGATTTTGTAAATTCATAGTATGCTTTACTTGCACGATTTGTAAACAGGCTCTGAAGGCAATGCTGAGGAAAGAGATTCAAACCTGTCTTAATATGACACTTAATGCTATTAGGGTTTAGGCTTGCAAGCTGACAATCTGGAAAGACAATGCTTGTTTTTAAGTACTACTGACATTAATTTAAAAAATATTTTCAGTACTTCACAATCATACCTCACAGAACTCTTTGTTAAATGATCAAATTTAATAAAATTTTGTGTTCATATTCTGAAAATGAAAAATGAATTAAAGGTCACTGGTAGGTACCAACATTTGAATCAGAAGACTTCATTTGTGTACTTACATATTCAAAAGATGTAAAAAAAGCATATTTAGCTATGTAAATAATAAATTAGCACTGTACAAGCCAAAAGAGTTATAAAAGTCAAATAATATTCTTTATACCCCATACTAATCTGTGTTAACTTTTTTTTTTATTGCTGTTGTAACTTGTCACCACAAACTTGCTTAAACAATACAAAGTTGTTATCTTACAGTTTGGAGATTTCAAGTCTGGGGTGGGTCTCACTGGGTATAGATCCATCAAGGTGTCGAACCTGGGTTCCTTTCTGCAGGTTCTAGAAGAAAATCTTGTTTCTTTGCCCTTTTCTGCTTCTAGAGACTGCATATGGCCCACTTTCTCTACCTTTCTCTGCAGCCAAGTTGCAGCTCTCTGTGCCTTTCTTCAGTAGCCACATCTTTCTATGACTTACTCTTCTGCTTTCCCTCTTCCTTTCCTCCTCCTCTTCCTTCTTCTTTGTCCCCCTCCCCCTCTCCCTCTTCCTCTCTCTTTCTTCTTCCTCAAGTTTTGAAGGTTCTAAAGGTACTAGCAGGGGAACCAGAGCTACTCATGTACCCTTAACTGAAGAACAGTGTTCCTCTATCAAGGGACTGTCAACCTCTTTGACCAAGAACTCAGCTTTGGGAAGGATGTGCATGGAGTGGTGAGGGAGGAAGGGGACACCTGCCTAGACAGTCAGATCAACAGAATCAACTTTGGTGATCAATGTGGTGACAGATGTCACAGCCATATCATCTTCACATCCTCCTATTTCACTTCTAAAGACCTTTATGATTACAATGTGCCCACCCAGATAGTCCAAGATAATATCCCTATTTTAAGATCAGCTCATTAGCAACCTTAATTCATCTGCAACCATAATCCCTTTTGCCGTGTAACTTAATATATTCACAGGTTATGGTGATTAGACCTGGACACCTTGGGAGGCCATTATTGTGCCTTCCATATAGCAAATTGATACCAATAGTGAAACTTGTTTACTGTCCTCTCAAATACATCAAACTCTTACCACCACTGCTGTCCTTGTGGTCCAGCAACATCACCTCTTGCGTGGATTACCGTAGCATCTTTCTAACAGGTCACTGCTGTGCTCATGCCCTTTACAGACTATTCTCCACACAGCAGTCAGTTTCATCTCTTAAAATACAAGTCATATTTACATCACTTTTGGACCTAACTGCCCCTCCCCCCATGCCTTCCAGCTAACTCAGAGTAAAACCTAGTGATTTTAGAGCAGCTTCAGGCCCTCCATAATTTGCCTGAGTTATCTTCCCAACCTCATCTATGCCATTTTCTCCTGTTCCAACCATACTGTCCTCTTGATATTGTGCCAGTTGGGTCAAGCTCCTTCCCTTTCAGGGTCTATGCACTTCCTGTCTCTTTACTTAAGTGTTTTTGTCCAGGTGTTTATAATAGTTCATTCCTTCAAAATGCCACCCAGTGAGAGAACCTTTCTCTAGACATCTGTATGTAAATTAGCACTCTTTCCCAGTCCCAAACTCTTTTCCTTACTTTTCTTTTTTTCCTCCTCAGCACTTATCACCATCTCACATAGATGTTATATACATTTTATGTCTCCTTCCAACAGAATATAAGTTCCATGAAGACAGGGAATTTTGTTCATTGTTGTATCATCAGCACTGGGAAGAGTGCTTGGCACGAAGTATGTGTTCATTAAATACTTGTCAAATGAATGGGGTTACTGTGCTTAAGCAATGCATCATAAGAAAACCTCTCTGTGACTCATCTTGAAGATTTTTGAACAAGTCCTGACTAGGCACTTACAGATATATGTGTGCTCATATTTTTAGAAAATTTTTTGTCCTTTGAATAATATTAGAAGCCACTAAGGAAGTGGTCTAACATCTTCATCTTTTTATCTATGTCATGGATGCCATAGTTCACATTCTTTCGTTAATGAAAAAAATGCCCAGTAGATAAATCTGAGTTCACATACAGAAATGTGTTATTGTATTTGTATTACACTAATCCTGACATATTTAACATCATTGACCTGAATCACTCAACTCCGCTAAGATTGTTCTTTTGATTACAAAGGCATTTTTTTTCCCTTTGGTATGAGATCATTTTGGTTGATCTATTTTTGAGATTACTAACAGAAGTCAGCATGGGTATATTTGCAAATCAACATTTAGAAATGAATGATTTAAGAAAATTCTCCCGTAACTCAAATAATACATTTAAAACAAACTTGGGATCAAAATTCCAATTTGTTTTTTTTTAACACAACTAGTGTGCTAGACATTCTGGGAGCCTATTAATAATCTATAAGGCAGTTATACATATTTTATATTAAAGGATGTCTTAAAAGGCTATACCTTTATAGGTAATAAGCTACTTACAAAAACACTTTCATGAATTTTTTATATTTATTTGGAACAACAAAAATCTTCTGTCATTTTAGAAGGTCAGATATGACAAGAAACTATTAATAAAATAGTGTTTGGTCTTGATTTGGATAGCTGATTATTTAACTTTCAGTCAAGTTGGAAGGAGAGTTATCTGCCATAATTTAACTAAGACTTTATTCTTCATAAGATAAATTAAATTACTAAAAAGAAAAATGTTTTTAAAAAAGATCTCTCCCTAAAGAAGGACAATGTGAAATGGCTGACAGACCATTGAACTCAGTGTGCAATTTGCTAACCATTTTGGACAAGTGAGGTAAGCCAGCTATTTACATTCTTGGAACTTCAGTTTCCCTTTTTGTCAAATGAGGCAATTGGACCAAACATTCTCTCAAGTTCTTTCTACATCTAGAATTTCACAATTTGGTACATTATTATTATTATTATCATCATCATTATTATTTTGCAAAAGATATATTTTCTTTCTTTGTACCTCATGTTTCCCAGGCTTCCCTACTAACATATAATGATGAAAAGTAATGAAGGGTAATAAACACATTGTTAATAAAATCTCAAGACACTTTTAGAAATAATTATTTTCCTAAAACACAATCAAATTATTCTAAAATTGAGAGAATAACCTACAAAACAACGCCTTTTACTGTTCATCTTTTGATATGAAATAATATGAATACTGCTTAGTGTCACAGAGAAAAATATGGTTGTCTTAGTTTCATATTCTGGAAACAGTGTTGAAATTAACAACATCATGCATTCTGTTTGTAATGGAAGATGGGGAGGTGCCCTATTAAAGAAGAAATGACAGGGGTGCTTGGGTGGCTCAGTTGGTTGAGCATCCAACTTCAGCTCAGGTCATGATCTCATGGTTCATGAGTTTAAGCCCCACATTGGACTCTGTGTTGACAGCAAGGAGCCTGGAGCCTGCTTCAGATTCTGAGTCTCCCTGGCTGTCTGACCCTCCCCTGCTTGCACTCTATCTCTTTGTCTCTCAAAAATAAATAAATGTTAAAATTTTTTTTTCAGAAAGAAATGACAAGTGAAGGATGATATCTCTACAGCACAACAAAACTCATGAAAGATTTTCCTTCTCTTATCTTCCCACAGGCCTAAAACCACAGCTTCTTTGTTGGGATTTTATCAGATTAATTAATGTTTTAAGTTTTGAGGATGACTATTACATGCCAACATTAACTCAGCCTGTATTTCCACAAAGGTTAAAGTTCTGGTCTTGCTACTGAGTTAAACTTAGCCGCTGATAAAGTTATAACAGATTATGAAATGACAGTTTTGAAGGCATCGTCCTAACTTCTCTTACATCTTTTTCTTTTATCAAAAAGGTATAGGAGCCCTTTCAGGCATCAGAGTGGGTCTAATGAGTTTTAACACGGGATAGCAGTTTTTATGTTATTCATACATATTCTTTCTCTATTAGCATTCACAGAATATTCCAGAGACATTTGAAGAGATTACCTCCTGTTTCTCATTTCAACATGCTACTGTGGTGGTATAGATTATATATATGGAAGTGCTTTGAGTTTTTTTCTGAAAGAAGGTGAAGTCGATTACAAAATGTACTAACTCTCTGTGTTGTTAAGAGCTCTATTTCTTAGGTACAGTGTCATGAACAATTAAAATAAAGTTACCTGAGAGTGAAGTACTCTTAAGATAAAACCTTAGAGCTCCAGGCCACTAATAATTTAAGTAGATCTGAACGGTGCAATACTGTGACATTCTTATTAAGAACAGTTTGCCTGTTACTATAGTTTATATTATCAAACTCACTGATAATTTCCATGCCAGAGAATATTACAAAAAAAAAAAAAAACCTATCCAGAATTCTTCAAGGTATTAAATGAATTTGTGTAATACAGTTTTAAGTAGCCAAGTTTATAAGCTTCATAATCATATAATGTAGGCTTTTATTCTTTCCAGAATTAGAATACTTATTTCAATTTATGGATTGTCAGTGCTCTGCATTCATGTCTGTTTATATCACTCTGTGCTTTTTAATATGCGATAGTGAACAATTTTTCTATAGTGTTCCCTTGTTATTGTCAAAGGTGGAGGGGATTACTAAAACACATATCTCACTATTTATTCCCATCCAGAGCACAGCTCTTTCTCAGTCAATCCTCTGTCTATTCCGTGTTCTTTTTTTCTATTTAATAATCTGAAAATACTGCCTTATTCTCTGACACATAAATTTCAGATACAACTCTGAAGATACCAAGTAGCACCTCTAAACTGAAGTAAATGAGTAGCATGAGCTTATGAGTTAGTCTGAATTCAAATCCCAGCTCTACCTCATTTTGGCTGATGAAGCCTCTTCATGCAAGCAAAAGCAACATCAGAAGACTCAAGTCCATTATATTTTCTTGAGCTCCATGAGGTAAAACACATAACCTCCAGCAATACTCATAATTATTTTGTTCCCTCTAGTTCCTTGCCTTCACATGCAGGGGCTCCTCCTTAAACTGTTTCTTCAGTGACCCTTCCTTGCTCACCTGCATACAAAAAGGGCTCTTTGAGCCCTAATCCTAGGCATTTGTGTTGTCCTTTTTCTTTTCCTCCTGAGTTCTTACCACAAATACCTCTACTAGTTGACACGGAGTACTGTCCTTGAAGGGTCAGAAGAGCAGAAGACTGAAGCACTCAAGTTGAAAACATCAAAGTCGTCTCTATAACTAGCTTATGACTAACTGTTTTAAAGATTATATGTGATAAAGACTATGAGAACACTTGACAAATACTTATGGTCTTGAAAAAGGGTGTCTTCATCAGCTGGGGGCTGCTATAAGAGAATACCATAGACTGGGTGGCTTAAACAACAGACATTTATTTCTTCCAGGTCTAGAACCTGGGAAGTCCAGGATCAAAGTGCCAGCAAAATCAGTGTCTAGTGATAATCTGTTTCTTAATTGGCAAAGAGCCACCTCAAAGCTCCTTTCCTTGGTGTACATGCACGCACACACATGCACACATCGAGCCTGTTCCTCTTCTTATAAAGCTATTAATCACATCACAAGAGCCCCACCCTCATGATCTAATCTAACCCTAATTACTTCCCAAGGGCTCCTGCTTCCACACACAATCACATTGGGGGTTAGGACCTTCATATAGGAATTTGGGAGGGGGGACACAAACATTCTGTCCATAAGAAAAGGTAGCTATTATTATGAAACTAAGTTTACAGCTATATGTGCTGAGCTCAATGGGGTATAAAGAGGGAACAACTTATTTTATTTTTCCAAACACTGCCTTCCAACAGGTGAGGTCAGTCTCCCTTGCTCATCCTTGTCAGGCAGATGTCATAGTTTTCCAAGCATGTTAGGATGTTAGAATAGACAGTGAAAAATTGCAGTCAAATATAAAGCCATAACTTCTGGGGTGCCTGAGTGGCTCAGTCGGTTAAGTGTCCAACTTGGGCTCAGGTCATGATCTCGCAATCTGTGGGTTCGAGCCCCACATTGGGCTCTGTGCTGACAGCTTAGAGACTAGACACTGCTTCAGATTCTGTGTCTCCCTCTCTCTCTGCCCCTCCCCCACTCATTCTCTCTCTCTCTCTCTCTCTCTCTCTCTCTCTCTCTCTCTCTGTCAAAAATATATAAACATTAAAACCATAACTTCATTCTGTGGTCCAATTCAAGCCTGAACTCGGCTCTGCAGGTTAACAGCAGGTAAAGGTTTGCTTTACCACTCTTCTTCTTCCACCTTTTTTCCACCAGTTTTGTTCCATCTGGCTCCTAGGAGACTATAGGATCAAGATTCATTTATAGATTGTATATTGAATTTAATTGATTGTGGACACATTATGGTTCTCTCCTCTCTCTGAAGATAGGTGTGTGTGTGTGTGTGTGTGTGTGTGTGTACCAAATTGCCATGTGAAGTCTATTTCAACCATAGGTTGATCAAAAAGTTTCAAATCACTGGATTACTGGTGTTAGCAATTAATATCTTCTGTTCTTGGAACAAGCTTGTTCTCCCCTGGGACAGTTTCCACTTCTTCAGAAACCTCTTATGAACAGTCTTCATTTTGTTCTCTGGATAATGCATGATACTGTCAACTTCTTACCACAGCCTCACTCCTGCCTTCCAAGGGTGTACCTCTGGCCTCTTCACCACAGCACACAGTCCTCTCCAATAGGGTTCTATTTACACTGTTCCAATGGAACACACTCACATTTGCCCAGCCAGCAGTGGAAATGCTGGCTGCCTCAATGGTACCTTCTTCACCTCAGACTTCTCTGGATGAAAATCACAATTGTCTCTTTAGTGCCCAAACTCTAGGAGAGTCAAGTTAGACTCTTTTCTCATACTCTGTCACAGCACTGAGAGAGCCTATGAGGTTCAAAAGCTCTATAATCATCCAGCTAGAAAGTGAGATCACAGTTTTTCCTGCTGATTGTCAAATCCTATCTCTGTGATGGTTCTCATGGGTTTGCAACTTGGCTCCCAAGCTGGGGAAGGGAGGGAAAGCCCATAGCTCTCTTTAAAACTAATAATTCTTTTTGAAGGATTTACTGTGTTTATTTCAGTTCAGCAAATGTTTTAGGAACTCTTGTGTAGATTGAAGGTAGAATTAGTTGGAATCACAGGACTGGATTTCACCACCTCTTTGCAAGTTTTGTGGAGATGCATCTGGAAGGATGATGGGTGAATTATTGATTATCAATGGTTCTCATTTATGGGGCCTCAGCAAAACTCTGAGACAATGAGAAGGTACCATTCCCTATTTGTTGAATTTAATACTGTATTCTGAATTGGTGCTTTTCCTTGAATCTTGTCTCTAGGACACCTCTTCTGTGCTGATCACTAGGATCCTCTCAGTGGGCATGGGATTTTGGATATTTAAATTTTTTTTTAACTTTTATTTATTTATTTATTTATTTATTTATTTATTTATTTTTAATTTTTTTTTCAACATTTATTTATTTTTGGGACAGAGAGAGACAGAGCGTGAACAGGGGAGGGGCAGAGAGAGAGGGAGACACAGAATCGGAAACAGGCTCCAGGCTCTGAGCCATCAGCCCAGAGCCCGACGTGGGGCTAGAACTCACGGACCGCGAGATCATGACCTGGCTGAAGTCGGACGCTTAACCGACTGCGCCACCCAGGCGCCCCAAACTTTTATTTATTTTTGAGAGAGAGAGACAGAGACAGAGAGAGTATGAGGAGAGGAAGGGCAGAGAAAGAGGAAGACACAAAATCCGAAGCAGGCATCAGGCTCTGAGCTGTCAGCACAGAGCCCAAAGCAGGGCTGGAACTCATGAACCGTGAGATCATGACCTGAGCCGAAGTTGGATGCTCACCGGACTGAGCCACCCAGGTGCCCCTGGATATGTTTTACACACACACACACACACACACACACACACACACACACACTTTTTATTTCCTAGCTCCTTTTATTTTTTAACTTTATTTAAAAAAAATTTTATGTTTATTTATTTTTGAGAGAGAGAAAGAGAGAGAGAGAGAGTGTGTGTGTGCGTGCGCGCGCGCATGGGGGAGGGGTAGAGAGCACAGGAAACACAGAATCCGAAGCAGGCTACAGGCTCTGAGGGGTCAGCACAGAGCCCGATGCAGGGCTCAAACTCACAAGTCATGAGATCATGACCTGAGCCGAAGTCAGATGCTTAACCGACCGAGTTACCCAGGTGCCCCTCCTAGCTCCTTTTAGATCATGGTAGAATATCTCCAATAGTGCAAGGCTCTTGATGAATCCAAATGTGGGCACTTAAGTTACATTGGATCAATGAGTCCCTTTTCTGGGATTTCTTTAAAACATAGATTAAGAAAATGTGTCTCTAAATTATGTACGTATGGTTATGTACCTCCAATGAGAGAGTGTGCAAGATGTTTATAAAAACAGTAGTTATTAGTGGTTATTGCTGGCAGTGGCTCCACCATAGTGCCCTGATGACCTTCACATACTCATGAAGACGACACAGGAAAATAAATGCTTGCCCTACAGCCAATCTAAGCTTGGCAGAATGCCTTGTGAGCCTCCCAGGGTAGGGAAGGATGGGAGGCCTGTAAGGAACTATTATGAGGTGATCTCTCTCCTCCTTCTCTTTTTCCTGGAGAGCTGTCATGAGACAGTTTCTCATCCCCTTCCGGTTTTGATAAGGCAAGGGACTTCCTGCCTCACCCTTGGGAACAGAACAGCAAAATGTAAAGGCACTTAATTGCAACTGCAAATTGGCACCTCAGCAATAGGGTATCCCACAACTCATGCTGCATTCTTTTGGTCCCTTTTGTTTCAGGCTCCCACTTTTTGGTGTGTGGTACAACATTCCTGGGGAGTCGGCACCTTTGACTTAGTCTTCTTTTCACTGTCCATGTAAGTAACAAACTGTCTCAATGAAACAAACAGTAGCACGTTATATCTTTACCTATCGAATCAGTCAGAACCTAGCCTTGGCCTTGATTTTCCCTATGTGTGTTTGAGATTTCTGTCTCTTCTCTTGGCAGGGAAATTTTCCTCTGCAATAAAAAAGAATGAAACAGAAACAAGAAGAGAGAATGAATCCTGGCAGCTGTTGTGCCTTACTTGTTTCAACCTTTTCTGGATTGTACAAATAATTAGTGCTGGATTTCTGTTTCTCAAAGTCAAATAAATCTTGACTTATATACATGAGATTCTCTCTCCCCAACTCTGGTGTCCTGTGCCACTGATTCTCAGAATGATTTCGATTTAATGGTATGAAATCATGAGTTTATATTCTGTTCACTCAAACTACTTAGTGACTCAGGTCCCCCAATTCCTACTACAGAACATGTTCTGTTTTAATCAATGAGCGATTGTTGTGTGCCTGTTCACATCTATTTCTGGGGAACTGTGGACAGTGATGGACCTATTCTTCTAGGTCCGATCACTCAGTAGGATGTAGAGTCCTAGATTCCACCTCAGAACAAATTAGCCGATTCACAGGGAATGGTGGATGGACAAATGCACATTAAAAATAAGAGGCTTAATTCTCCCTGTGGCAAGTAAGGTAAGAGATTTCCTTCAATTACTTTTTCTTAGAAAGTATTTACTTTGGAAAATTTCTCATTAATTCTTGCTTTATTTTTTAAATATATGTAAATCTTTTTAATACCTAAATAAGACTTTTGCCAGTTTTACAACCCAGGATGTCTTTCTCAAGGACCTGTAAGCCATCCTTTTGAAATGTAAGCATCCAGGAGGATAATGTCCCTATCTCCCACTCTATATAGGAGGGTAGAAATGTAACTTTTGTGGGCTCCTTGCCCCAGGTTACAAAATCACCTCCTGTCACAAAGGTAGGAGAGATGTGGTTTTTTTTTCCTTTGTATAAAGCCAATTAACTAACAAAGATTTAGGATGAACTATGTGTGACAAATAGTGCTTTGTCCTCTTACTTGAGGACTAGTTACTGTTTATTTTGAGAACATGTATGTAATGAGTTGTATCTGCTCAGCTATGTAAAAGGGTGATACTTCTTTTTGTCTCGCCATTCCCTTAGAGGATTGCCTGAGATGCCCATGATATTCTGGTTTAAGGTTTATTCAATAAAAAACTTGTTTTCTTTCTCTGCTATGTTTGTGGAGAGTTGTTCTGGGTTAGAATAAGATTTTGTTTTTAATTATATTTTTCCAACAATGGTGTCTAAGCCATTATTTTTTTAACTTCACAGGTATGTTTTTATGTACATCTGGTTAAAAGCAATGGTCGCATGTCTTATCTGGGAGTGTTTGAGACTCCCTATCTTCACAGACTTGGTCTAAATACAATTGTCAGGCACAAGTACAGTCCATGTCACAAAGTGGAACTGAGGGTTTTATACCTGATATGATTGGAGGGACAGTATTAAGAAAGGATAAGGAGAATTGATATTTATCAAATGCTCAATGTGTAACCATCCCCAGATCTCAGAAAGCAGCATGGTAAAAGATGTTGGGGCATAGACTTCAGCCAGTCAATCTGAGCAGGGCTCTCTGTCTACCTTCTCCACTTACTGTGTGACCTTGGGCATGTCACTTTGCCATAATCAACTTCCCTCTCTTCATTTAGAAAATTGGCTTGAATAGTGCTTATCTCATAGGCATACTATGACAATGAAATGTGACAATAAATATAAAGGGTTTAGTGCAGAGCCTGGCGCATATTTAGTACTTGACACATAATTATCATAATTACTCTTGCACCCAAGGGTTACTAACTTCTTTCTAATTACACAGTTAGAACTTCAATCTTTTCCGTCTTAAAGGCCACTCATTCATTAAGCACTATTCATTAAGATGCACATACCCTGTGGGTAAGATTACCTTTTAAACTAATTTTAACACCTCCTAAGTAGTTTTACAAGAACCATCTATCTACAAATGAAATGTCTTGAGCAAAAGACCAAGGGATGGGATGGATACCTTTGTTGGTGTGACAATTGTGAAGGCTGGGGAAGACCTGAGGGGTCTGTGAACCATGAGCTGAGGCTAATCTTTCTCTATGATTTCACCATGCCCAACAGTGTAGTAACCCCCAAAGAACAGGCTACATTAATGAAGATAATATATCATTCTGGATCATTTTAAATGCCTTATCTCATTGATTTCTCACAACTCTGCAATGTATATAATATTGCCCCTCCTACGGAGGCACCTGGGTGGCTCAGTCAGTTAAGCATCTGACTCTTGATTTCAGTTCAGGTCATGATCTCATGGTTGCAAGATTGGGCCCTGGGTCATGCTCTACGCTGACAGCAGGGCACCTGCTTGGGATTTTCTCTCTCCCTCTCTCTCTGCCCCTCCCCTGCTTGTGCTCTCTTTTTCTCAAAATAAATAAACTATAAAAAAAAAAATGTTGCCCCTACTATGGATGAGAAAACTCAGACTCAGTGTATTAAGACAGTTAATGAAGCTTGCTGTATCCAAACTAACCCCAAATCTTAAGAGCCTACACATTAATCATAAAATCCTTATTTCTTACTTTCTTTAGGTCTGAAATACATCAGGAGTCTCTCCTAGGCAGATTTCTTCCAAGCAGACACCAAGATGTAGGCACTTGTCATACAGTGAGTCTGGACCATTTCTGTCTTCACCTCCTAAGAAGAAAGAAGGAGCCAGACTGTCCTTGGAGATTTTATGGGTCCAATTAGAAAAATACATACCTAATACTGACTCACATTTCATTGGTATCTTGACCCTAACCTAAATGCAAAGATGGTTGGAAAATGTAATCTCTCTGTGTACCCAGAATGAGGAAATGTATCTGTCAGGATCTATTTTTTTCCACTCTCAGGAAAGTAAAGATGTTGGTCTAGAGCCTGTATAAAGGCAACAAGAATGTTGTAATATTCATGAAAATAGGACTGAGTACAGAATCATGTAGGAAACCTCAAGAGGACAAAACAAACCATTTGTTAATAATGAAAAGAACAGTAATATTTTTGTAGAGATTCTGCAGATTGTTAGATTTACTATTTCCTAGACTTGTTCATGTTCTAAGCATAGGCTAAGCCCACGAAACAGCAATGAACTATGGTTCTGAGTACCAAATAACCTCCTTTATCTAGAAAAATAATGTTCTCTATGTTGCTGTTAGATGTCACTCTGCAATTTTGTTAGCCCTCTGTAAAAATAATTTCTGAGTGCACTGCAGAATGTGAGAGAGGCAGGATTGGGTACCGGACTGGGTCTATGTGTCTCTTGGACTAGAGAGAAAGAAGGGATGTACACCAGCTGTAGTCCCCCTGAGGGAAACAGAGAAAGACTGGATTTCTTTACCTCGTGCTGCTCTAGCATAAGCCAGCCTGAGTCCATGCTCCCCCAGTAATTGTAGATTTGCTTTGATTCTGAAAATAAAAGGTATCTATTAGGACATCTGAAGCAAATCCCTAATGACTGTCATTTGCGAGCTTTGAGGAATGGTATATCACATGACCTTAAGACAGCTGTTGGTGAAACTCCCCCCTCATCCTGCTCTGAGTCACTGGTGCTAATTTTGCAGTGAGATAAATTTCTGGAAAGCTCAGTATGGGAGTCAGGAACAGATAGTTGATAACTGACATAACAGCTGAGATTAGAGCATATCCATTTCCCTCATTCCTGTGATTTTAATTTAGCCCACTTTACCTCAAATCAAAAAGATTGCCAAAGAGACGTTTGTCATTTTGAAAGAAAGGCAACGGCATTTTGATTGGGGAAATGGATAAATGTAATGGAGCAAACGGATCACTTTGGTCTTTCAATAATGATAATAATGGTGTTAATTATTTACTATTAGTTTTTTTATTTCAAAATAATACGTTGTCAAAATTTAATAAATGCAAAAAACCCCAAAATAATATGAGCATTACACATAATTCCATTCCAGATATAATCACTTTTTAAAAGCCAGATATAATTGACATATAACACTGTGTAAGTTTAAGGTGTACAAAATGCTGATTTGATACCTTTATATACTACAACATGATTACCACCTTAGCATTAATAAACACTGCTATCATGCCACATAATTTTCATTTCTTTTTTGTGGTAATAACAATTAAGCACCTTCGAAATTTATAATACAGTAAGGTTGACTGCAATCTTTATGCTGTGCATTAGATCTCCAGAACTTATCTACTGGTTGCAAGTTTCTACCCTAAAAAAAAAAAAAACATATGCCTAATTCTCTTCCCCTCTGCCTGCCCTGGAGCCTGGTAACCACCATCAATTCTCTGTCTCTATGAGTTTCAGATGCCACATATAAATGATGGCAATGTAGTATTTGTCTTTCTCTGAATTATTTCACTTAGCATAATGCTCTCAAGGTCTACCCGTGCTGTTGTAAATAGCAGGATTTCCTTCTGTCTTGTGGCTGACTAATAGTCCATTGCATATAAATCACACATCTTTATGCATTCATCTGCTGATGGACACTTATGTTATTTCCATATCTTGACAATGTGAATAATTCTGCAATAAACACAAAGTACAGATATCTCTTCCAGATCCTATTCACACTTCCTTTGGATATATACCCGGAAGTGAGATTGGTGGATCATACGGTATTTTTATTTTTAATTTTTTGAAGAACCTCCACACTGTTTTCCACAGTGGCTGCACTAATTTACATTCCCACCAACAGTTACAAGGTTCCCATTTCTCCACAGCATTGCCAATATTTGTTATCTATAGTCTTCTTCTTCTTTTTCTTTCTTTTTTTTTTTTTTTTGAAAGAGAGAGAGAGATTGAGAGAGAGAGAGAAAGAGGCAGAGAGAGAGAGAATCTGTGCATGTGCATGAGCCAGGAAGGGGCAGAGGGAGGGGAGAGGGAATCTTAAACAAGTTCCATACTTAACACAGAACCGAATTTCACAACCCTGGGATCATAACCTGAGCCGAAATCAAGAGTCCGATGCCTAACTGACTGAGCCACCCAGGCACCCCTCTAGTTTTCTTTAAGAAGGCCATTCTAACAGGTGTGAGGATATATCTCATTGTCATTTTAATTTGTGTTTCCCTGATGATTAGTGACGTTGAGCACCTTTTCATGTACCTGTTGGCCATTTGAATATCTTCTTTAGAAACATGTTCTTGCCATCCTCTACCCCATCACCCTTCAAATTATCTGTATACCCTGCCATCATTGCCTGATATTTTCCTTCCTTTCTTCCCTCTTCCCTCTCTTCCTCCCTCCCTACCTTCCTTCATTCCTTTCATTCTTCCCTTCTTTCTTTTCTGTGTCCCCTTTCCCTCAACTCAAATCTAAAGTCTTTTCTATTTTCCAGAACAGCTATTGTAATTTGCTTTCATTTGCATTTGTCATCTTGGTTTTCTGTTGCTTCTTTGGTGTTGGTCCCTGGAGATTTCCTACCCCTTCTCATAAATTTAGTTGTGTATTTTAAAAGATATTAGCTATAACCAGAATTTTTATATATTTTATATCAGTAAGGATTTTTTTTTAGTGTGTGTGTGTGGGGGGGGGGGGTGTCTTTGTGATCTGTCATATTATCACAAGTGGAAAATGACCACAGCTTGTTTTCTAAATGCTATAGAATACCTCTAGAGAAATACCTGTTATAAGCCAGAAGAAGATACTATGCTCTACTAAATGTTATGGACTTATGTTCTTTTATAATATAGAGAGTATTCTTTATAAAACCCTATTTTACTTTTACATCATTGCCCGAGATAGAGTTAGTTCCTAAGTTTCTCTACAGATTGTGTTCTAAAAATAAAATAGAAGTTAGGCAAATGTACAGACACTTCAGAAATTGATGGTAGGTTGTACAATGCTTGTAACAGGCTAAATTTCTCTATGAGTCATTAAATGAAATGTATTTAATATGGGTAAAACATGGACTTCTTTTTAAAACTTGAATATTTAATGTTTCTTTGTAACATTACTATAGAATAACAAATTTTAATTGAGAAAACAGTTGTGGATTTAGACAATGAGAAGTGTATTAAGAAACTTTTATTTTAGTGATGAATAATTTAATATCTGACTAGTTTATCTTGGACAAGTAATGAGGCCTCTTTGGACTTCAGTTCTTTCATTTGGAAAATGATGAAGAGAAACAATTATTTGCCAACATAATTTACAAATCAAAGTGACAATATTGTCTGCCATCAAATATATTCAAGACATCTTATGGTTTTGTCATGACTTCGGTCTGATGTACCTTTTCTATTATATAACATTTTTGTATCTTTATTACTATTAGTTTCTGTAAGGTCCACAGATTTCTTTATCTCTCAATTTTCTTGATTAAACAATGCATTGAAAAGATTTCTGGAGAAACCTTGTTTTCATGAGAACAGAAAAAAAAAATAAGACTAAAATGGAAGTTTCTAACCTTTCAATTTTGGCTAACCTTCTAAAGGACATCCTTGCAGAGAAGAGGTGTTTATCCCTCCCAAGTAACTTTGCAAAATGACTTGGAAATATATTGATATAATAGAAAAAAAAATAAGCAAGAAAGCTTTTTATCTAAAATTCAGGACTTCAGAATTTTTATGTATATCCATAGTTAAAAATATATTTTTGGATATTCTTCAAGTACAAATAAAATCTAGAAGAAACTTTGATAAATTAGGTTAAATGGAAAGGTAATATTTCTATGTTAATTTTTAAAAATGATTTCAGAAAGATGGAAACATATGAATGTTGTCTGTTAATTATTCAGTGATATAGTTCCTGGTTTGCCACGATAAAAATTAGGCAGTAGTAGAGACTGGAGGAGGGGAACTTAGTCCTTCCCATTTATATTCTGCATCTGTCCTTCATAAGATGATCCAAGAAATAATTTCATCTAAACAAATCAGTGAACTTGTCAGGTAAGTGTAGTTTCAAAGCTGGCCTATCCTAACTTTCTTCTCTTCCTCTTTCCAATCAATTTCTACCCCTAAACCACAATTGTAAGGAAATCTGGATAGTCTGATATCGATTATAAGATTTTAAGTCAATCTCTGTAGCTCCCGGGTGACTCAGTCGGTTAAGTGTCCGACTTTGTCTCAGGTGGTGATCTCACAGTTCGTGAGTTTGAGCCCTATGTTGGGCTCTGTGCTGACAGCTCAGAGCCTGGAGCTTGCATCAGATTCTGTGTCTCCTGCTCTCTCTGCCCCTCCTCCACTTGAGCTCTGTCTGTCTGTCTGTCTCTCTCTCAAAAATAAATAAATAAATAAATAAATAAATAAATAAATAATAAGAAAAGATTTTAAGTCAATCTCAAAAGTAGGCAAATGACCTTATCAATTTATAGGATAAATATGCACATATAAACATTGTGAAGCTGTTATTTTTTGACAGTGAAAAAGGTCAATGGGGACAAGTAGGAACAAAAAGAATGAAATATTTGTTGATCAAAAGGTACAGTGAATGAGCTTATTGATAGTAGTATGTGTGTGTGTGTGTGTGTGCACGTTGTACTTATTTTCTAACGTCAATTAGAAAAACCTAATGCTTATCTATTAAAGTGTCAAGTATCCCAGAATTTTTCTTCAGTATACAATACAGGTATGTATTACTTCTATGATATTTTTATTTTTCTAACTCACTGTTTTATGCTACCTTTTTGATTATGTTAAGGCAAGCTATAATTACAATTGGAATAGTTATCAATAATGCCAATAGCCCTTGGAAAATTAGTCATTAAATCTTTATTAAGAGCCATGCTATTAAATTTTATAAATTTAAAAATACAGAAATATTTCTGTAAGCTATGATAGTGTCTCTGTGGAAATCAGTAGGCTTAGTGAGAAATTAGCCTATCTGGTGAGAAGCCTTTGAAGAAACTATTGCTCTGAGTGAACTTTCTCTGAACTTACAACATCCCTCTCATGATTTACTCACATCTGAACATTGACATTTGGTCTCTGAAGAGGATATAAAGAATGCTTTTCAATTATTATGTTTTCTGTCTCTTTTCAATCAATCAGTTAACAAATATTTGTTCCCTCACTAATGGTGTGCAAAGCACTTGGTTGGGTGCTTAGGGAAAACAAAATAGTAAAAGCAAAGTTACTGTTGGAGTTAAGCAAAATTATAATGCAGTTGGAGGGCTGTAGTGTCTCTAAACTTAAAAGATGAATAATACTAAAGAGAAATTATGCCGTACAGCCTGTGATTAATGACCCTATCACCGGTGGAAGTTCAAATTGCACCAAGGTCAGAGGAGGGTGAGTTTCTCTCTTTTCGAAGTATTGGGCAGGTTGTAGACATGAAAGAATTTGGAGGGACCTTGAAGACTGGGAAGAAAGCTTTACCTTCTTGGAAGCAAGCCACAAGCTCTGTAACAGATTGGATTGACAGGGTACTTATTAGGATGATATAAATGTATCCTCTAGGGAAATGAGAATCTATCATTTTCACTTCCTAGGCCTTATAATCTGTGCTAATAATCAAAACAGTAGTAGTAGTAGCAATAATAACAGTGAGAAAACTAATTAAGTACCACTGCTGGAGAATTTACCATGTGCTAGACACTATAGTAGGCAGTGTGCTTACAATCTGTGGAGCCACACGTTGGATTAGTAGAAGGAGAACAACTAAGGCAATAAGGCTTAAAACAAGGACTTTGGTGTCAAATAGGCCTAAGTTTTACTCATAACTTCCATTTACTGCCTGTGTGACCTTGGTAAAGTTGCTTAACCTCCGAAGTTTCTGTTTCCTCCCCTCTAAAACAAAAATGATGTTAACACCTACCTCATGGTATTAATTTGAAGTGAGATAATACATGTAAAAGCAATTAGCTCAGTGCCAAGGCCAATGTACTTACTTTATGTTAGTGATTGATTTTTTAAATAATCATATGAGGTAACAATTACTATCTCCATAGTACAGATAAGAAACTAGGAGAGAAATAAGTTGCCCAGGATCGTACAACTTAATAAGGGAAAAATTAGCTTCGAAATTCAGGGCTTTCTGATTCTAGAGATTGTTCTCTCAAACACTACATTATCCTGTGTCCATTTTTCTCATTTATTTAACAAACAAGTTTTGTACTGATTGTGTGCCATGTTCAGGGCTTTCAGCTTAGAAATGCAATAGTGAGAAAATAAAAATTTTCTTTATTCTCACAGAGGCTACAAATGGCAGATTAAGTCGTGACTAGATAGTTAATTAAAAAGTGAGAAAAACATTGGGAAGGAAATCTAATACCATAAGAGATTTAAAAAAAATAACCTCATTTAGATTGTGAGATTTAAAAATATTTCCCTGGGAAAGGAAGATCTAAAGGGCAAGACTAAATACGATGACAAGAGCCAGATTGTACAGAGTTTGTATTCTTTTTTTTAAGTTTATTTATTTATATTTATTTATTTAGAGAAAGAATGAGCAGGGAGGGGAAGAGTGAGAGGGAGAGAGACAATCCCAAGCAAGCTCTGTGCTCACAGTGGGCTCCATCTTACAAACAGTGAGATCATGACCTGAGCCTAATTTAAGAGTTGGATATTTAACCGGTTGAGCCACCCAGGTGCCCTAATATATATATTGTAATTTATTGTAAATATTATCCATGAGAGAGAAAAGAGTAGCTTGGATAATGGCTGATTGAAAGGGATATGGTATTAAGGGCAGAAGTTTCAAATACATTTGCACGATCCATTTAAAGGATTAATGATCAATTAAGTATGGAAGGATGAGAGAAGGGAGGTAATAGGAATGATTCCTAGGCTTCTGGCATATGTCTCTGGAGGATAATGATGCTATACTCTAAGAGCAGGAGAGTGCTAGGGTTTTGAAGGAAGACAATATGTTCAGTCACAGAAGAGTTTGAAATGCTTTCGACATCCAAGTTATGTTGAGTAGGCAGTTATGCGTATGGTATGACCCAGAGGAAAGGTCTAGCTGGAACTACAGAGATGAAAAAAAGGAAGTCATCAGCATATAGATGAGAATTAAGGACATGGATCTAATTTTCGGAAGGAAAAGAAGATATCTTGGCCTTGAGAAATTGCAACATTAAAATAGTGAGGATTAGAAACATGGATATAAATCTGATTAAAAAGAAAACAGAAATATAGTTAGAAAACCAAGAGATGGTGACAACATATAAACCAAGAAAAGAAAAAGAAAATGTCACAGGCAGTAGAAATACTGTGGAAACATCAGACAAGGTGAGGACAGAAAAATACCCATTGAGTTCTGTGACATGAAGGTCAATAGTAGTATCAGTGAGTTTTCACTATAGAAAAGAGAGAGAAAGCTGGTTTGGAGTGGATTGAAGAGTGACGGGCTGAAGTAGAGGTGAAACCAGGAACAATTGTTTTTTTGATGTTTGTTTATTCATTTTTGACACAGATGAGTGCAAGTGGGGGAAGGGCAGAGAGAGAGGGAGAGAGAATCCCAAGCAGGCCCCATACCATCAGCACAGAGTTTGATGCAGGCCCCTGTCCCACAAGCTGTGTGATCATGACCTGAGCTGAAATCAAGAGCCGGACGCTGAGCCTGAGTCACCCAGGTGCCCCTGAACAATTTTTCTGTAAGCAGAGTATGTGATAAGGTGGAGGCAAATATGGAGTTGAAGGAAAATTTTGTGTAATTTTATATTAGAGAAAGGGATCCATTTGAGAGGAACTGGTTTTATAAATAGGAGTTCAAAGGGATAATTAATAATACAAGCATCCTCAGAATAGAAACGCGAATAGATCTCAAAGCACAGATTAAAGGCTGTGCTTTAAAGAGAAGTGGCATCTCTTCTAATATAATAGGAGGGAAAAGATGCTGTTTGTAGGTTTTGTGTTTTGTAAGAGCAAACTGAGGGAGTTCCTGTTGGATGGTTTCGATTTTCTCTGCAAACTACTGTTTTTCTGAAAATAAGCTTGTTTGCCTTTTCGGATTTATAGTAAAGTTACTTTTTTTGGTTACTATATGTGCTCATAAAGAACTGAAGCTACTGTCTGTGGTATTTAAACTATTTTTAATGATTGAACAGTTTACTTATACAAAGTTAGCCTGAAGCCTTAGGGGTAAAGGTTGTATGCTACAATCAATAATAAAGGCTAGATCTAGGTCTGGTTTAATGGAAAGGATCAATACTTTGTAAAAGAGCTTTTGAAAGTAAAAGTTTTACACTGGAAAATAGCTTATTTTTAGCAAAAAAATAATGATAGCTATTATTTTATCTTAGTTTCTTTAAACGCTATATGCACACATATATTTTATATATGTGTGTGCTAATAGATACATAGATATATAAAATACACACTTTCCTTAATTTTTTTTTTGTTCAGCCTATTTTTTTAATATCTTGTCTTTCACTAGATTCCCTAACACTTTACATTTATACCCCATGGCCTGTGTCATAAACAATCATATGTATTCTTCTATATTTTTATTCATTATTCATTTTTTTTTTCTTTTTCTCCAGCGTTTATTTATTTTTGGGACAGAGAGAGACAGAGCATGAACGGGGGAGGGGCAGAGAGCGAGGGAGACGCAGAATCGGAAACAGGCTCCAGGCTCTGAGCCATCAGCCCAGAGCCTGACGCGGGGCTCGAACTCACGGACCGCGAGATCGTGACCTGGCTGAAGTCGGACGCTTAACCAACTGCGCCACCCAGGCGCCCCTTTATTCATTATTCATAAGGAAGATTATAGACATTTCTATTTTAGTGAATCATTGTATTATCAGAAAGATGTACTTTTTCATGAATTTAGACTTTTCCCCACTTAACTATACTTTATGGAAATCTCTCCAAATCAATTGGAATAGTTCTAATTTATTCTCTTTAGTATTTCAGAGTGAGTTTTGTATAATAAATTATTCAGTTATTCTTCTATTGATGGTGATTTAAATTTTTACTGATTTTTTTTTCTTTTTAGCTTCTTTGAAAGAATACTGCTAGGATATCCTTGTTATAAAACATTTTATACTAGTGTCATTTTATATGGATATGATGATTCTCAGGAAAGGGGTACCTAAAGTGTAATTTTTATTCATTTTTAAAATTAAAAAAAATTTAAAATATGTAATGTTTGTTTTAATAAATTTTGTCTGGTTGTAAACAAACACAGTGGCAACAATTAACATTTTTATCCATGAGATACAATGGATATGTATGAGAGTCCTTTTATCCTTACATCCCCACCAAACCAAGATGAAACTTTTCAAAGGAAATATTAAGAAAAGTTATCTTTAAAGTTGATTATTTAAAATATTTCAAAGAAAAGAGATTGATAGAGGATTTCTTTTTTTTTAATTTTTTTCAACGTTTTTAATTTATTTTTGGGACAGAGAGAGACAGAGCATGAATGGGGGAGGGGCAGAGAGCGAGAGAGACACAGAATCGTAAGCAGGCTCCAGGCTCCGAGCCATCAGCCCAGAGCCTGATGCGGGGCTCGAACTCACGGACCGCGAGATCGTGACCTGGCTGAAGTCGGACGCTTAACCGACTGCGCCACCCAGGCACCCCAAGGATTTCTTTTATAAAGTGTAACTGAAATTCGTGTGACTCATCTTCCAAGTAGAGAGCTGGGGGAGTCCCTTCCTCACCTCAGATCAAGAGTTACATCAACAGAACTACTAGGAGTAGAGTTTCCAGACAGGATACCCAAGTTAAAATTGAATTGCTATTGCAGATGAACAATAAATAATGTTTTAGTAAAAACTATGTTTAAAATATTGCATGGGATATACTTACACTAAAATTATCTGTTGAATATCTAAAATTCAAATTTAATAGAACATCTGTGCTTTAATTTTCTAAATCTGACAGCTCTGACCAGAAGAGCTTGATATCCTGAATGAAGGCAAATTGGCCAGCATCTCTCACACATGCCTCGAAATCTAGAGGATAAGAGATGGGCCAGAAATCTGCTTAGGCTAAGATTAGCAAAAAATGGTTTCCGCCACTTGCCCATATATAGAACATGGGCAAGAAAAACCAGTGTATGTCCTATGCAGGCACACTCCTAGATGGGTGAACTGAACTCAGCAGACAAGAAGCCATAGGTAGGGAATTAATTTCCAGAAGCTGAAGAGAGAATAAATAAGCACAAAATGTGTATTTTTGTGGGTCAAGGAAACTTCATGTATAAGAATGGAATAAGTGAGATTTCTAAAGAATCCATAAGAGTAGCAAGGAGTGAGAAAATCAGCACTGAATCCACCACACCAAAAGAGTGTGAGCCCTCTGAGAGTAAGTAAGAAGTTTCCTGTCCCACTACCTCTGCCTCCTTTTGACTTGGGCAGGTTCAGAAACCTCAGCTGTCAAAATCAGAGAATGAAGGAAAGATAGAAGGAGAGAAGAAAAATTATGTCCCACCCCATTTCAGTAATCTCCACATGGTATGTGAGGGAGAGGATCCAACTTGAATTCAGGTTCAGAATGTGAATTACTACTTGGCATTGGATACTTTTATCAATGAATTGAGACATTTTTTATGACCTAAAATGATTGTGTGATTTTTTAAATTACCTAAAGGTGAAGGGGAAAACATGGAATCATCCCACTTTTCACACCAGGCACAAAAAAATTCTCTTCCTAAAAGGTACAATTTGAATTGACGATGGAGAGAGATGTTTGTTCAACATAAAGGTTATATATATTAATAGTCTTTTAAGTTTTATTATTTCAAAGAGCTTTAAATGTTAATTCTTGGAATGGTTTTAAAACCAATTGAGTTTCAGGAGAAGAATGACAAATGAAATGCTAAAATCCCAGCGGCTGGAGTGAAAGCTATAACCTTAAATGTGTTCACAACCTTACTTCTGGATTCTGAGGGCTGTATATAATCTTGATTTGTGATTTGTCTCTTAATTTTGATGATAGGTCTTTCCAAATTGTCTGTAAGCGTCTTACAGGCAGGAGGTCTCCTATCTCTTATTTCCTTAATGCCCACCATCAGGCATACTGCCTCCTGTCCAGTAGGTTGGGTATATACTGTAACTGACTGCTGTCTGTTGCTGGCCCTTGAAGTATGAGAAAGTATAGAAGGTCCAGGTGAATGAAACAGGTAATACGAACCCATGAACTCAAAAGAGAGGTTGAGCCCTTGGGACAGTTGATGATCTTAGAGAGGAGGTAGGCTGGAGTTTTGGAATAGGCCTTGGGGAGGTTTTGCATCCAGAAGGCTTCTCAGACAGAGTGCAGACTGTGCAAATGGAGGTGTGAGTACATGTTTTGTATTCAGGAAGTAAAGAGCAGCTGTCTTTGGATGAAGCTGAGAGGGAGGGCTCCGTGGACTGCTACTGAGGAAAAAAAGGGAGCACATCACAACAGATTTTAGAAATAGAACATGTAAGAAGTTTGAAATGTATGCTGTTAACTTTTAAGCCTTTTGAGAAAGGGAATGATTTGCACAATGAAGATTTACAAAACATGCCCCAGTACATTCTGAACTAGAAGAGAAAAGACAAGGGGTTAGGAGCAGCTAGAGTTATAGACTTAAAACTCTGGAAGGAGTGGGTAAGGATTTAGATAGAGCAGTGAAGTGAAAGAAAAGAAATTCGTATGGGAAGCTCTCCAAACAAAGGAAGAAGAGACTAATAAAGAGGCAGGAAGAGAGAGGAAGGAAGGCTGGAACAATGGTTTGGAGATGGGGAAAATGAGGACCTCAGTTATAGAAAAAGAAAAAATCCAGAAAGAGGAGATTTAAAGGTACACGTGGTACATTTGGTTAAATAAAAGCATAAATAAAACATATAGACTTAGAAAATCCTCCTTTGCTTCACGCAAAAGGATTTTGTGAATAAATGTGACTTTATGCTTATGAAAATTTTAAACTCTTCCAAATTCACTTTAAAAAATAAAGATTATTTACTTTTCTAAAGTTAAATACAGATGTCTTTTCCTTCTGGTTTTTTTTTTTTTTTTTTTTTTTGGTACTAATTCTGCTGTTTTTAGTTCTCATTCAAGCAGTCAAAGCAAGACCTTCAGATACACGGATATTCTCTAAGAGGCTGGAATTTGTTGCAAAAATTTTTTAAAAAATAAAAACCAATATTTTTATATTAACTCTTATTAGAATACTACTAGCCCAAATACTTTGAGAGGCCAATTAGCAGTGACTTTAACAAGACAGAAGATTTATGTTTCTTCTGCATAAAATTCTAAGATAGTACATAATCAGATTGGGAAGAGTTACTTCTCCATCAACAGCACAGATTCCACCCCCAGTTCCAAGGTGACCGCACCAGGTTGCAACTTGTCTTCCAGAACAGAAGGAAGGGAAGACAAGTAGCTTCTTTTTAAGTATGTGACCTGAAAGTTGCTCATGTCCCAAGAGCACCTTGGTCCTATGGTTTGGGAAAGGTTTTATCTAGGTGAGCATTCTTTAAAAAAAAAAATTAAATGTTTATTTATTTTGAGAGAGAGAGAGAAAGAGCACAATTGGGGGAGGGGCAGAGAAAGAGGGGGACAGAATCTGAAGCAGGCTCCAGGCTCTGAGCTGTCAGCATAGAGCCCGACACCACGCTCAGACTCACAGCTGCAAGATCATGCCCTGAGCCAAAGTCAGATGTTTAACCGACTGAGACACCCAGACACCCCTTGTAGGTGAGCATCCTAACCACAATTTGGGGCAGGAGGGATTTTTTTTTTTTAATAAATGAAGAAAGGCAGTTCTATGTAGGAAAATTCAAGTCTGCTTATACTTCAGGTAGTATGCTCTGTCCTATTGATATATATTTGATATATTGATATATATTTATTGATATATATATATGATATATATTGATATATATTTACTATTTTGATATGTATATTGATAGTGATATATATTTACTATTTTGGCTTTTCTCTTTCATTCTTTCTCGTTATTTCTTTGTGAGTTATAGATTTTCTTATAAAATTTTAATTTATAATTATATTTATAATTATATTATAATTATAAGTATATATAATTACAATTATAAGTATATATAAAAATATATTATATATAAAAATATAATTATAATTATATATATTATAATAATTATAATTTAATTTATAATTATAATTTAATGTATAATAGTGTTAAAAGATAAGCTGAGGCATATTAAAATTTGTAAGAGTTTGGGCAAAAATCATTTCAAATCAAGTAGTGTCCAATCTACCAGATAGAGAGGAAGTCCCAGGGGGCCGTACAAAATGAAAGTATTTTTTTCTAAGCAGAGGGAGCAAGCACAAGGAAGTTATACTAGGCAAAAAGCAGACTGGTAATGGTTACTTTCTTTAAGAAGATGGCAGGGATATTTTAGGCAGTTTACCGAACTAAAGCTGATCAGAAGATTCCTGACTGGCAGGTTTGAGATTCCATTTCTCAGAGAGCTGAAACTACAGTTAGTTAAGCCTCAGTTTGGTCACATGGTGCTTATACAAACAATTCCATTTCGGGCCGGTTGTTTTTAACAGCAGAAAGATGCCAAGGCACTTTAGGATAATAGTCTCTAGGGTAATTATTTGACCAGAAAGTAATATGAAGCCATGGTGCTTGTCAAAATAAGAGTGTCTTTAGATTTATTCCAAATGATCACTTTCTATTTGATACCCTAAATGTAATATGTTAATTATAAAAGATAATTTCTACTGTGCTGAAGTGTCCTTTACCCCAAGTGTTATTTACATGAATTAGTAACATCCATTAAAGTTTCATTTTTTCTGGCTGAAGGGGGTGTGTGGCATGTAGTTCTCTGGGGGTTGATGTTTTTAGGAAAAAAAAAAAGGAGGGCTGTGAGTACAATAGATATGAGAGAAAGTTATCTGTCATTCTAATCACCATTGACCACACCTGGTCAATAGACTGATCTCAAGCCACTTGAAAAGGGTTGCTCTGATGGAAAGCTAAAGGAGCTGGGTATGTGAATGAACGTGTTGGATTCTGGGTGCAGGAAGTGCTGCTTAGAGGCCCAGGTGGTCAGATGTGACGTGATTTCCAGAGAGGTCCATTCTTCCTAACTCTGGCACACATAATGGGATATATCTGTTATCCTGAGGGCTACCAGAGGCAGGAAAGAGAAGTCACAGTGTCTGGAGAGCACAGCAGGGAATGTAGAGAGAGGTGTGTTCAAGCTGAGGGAGGACAAGTGTATTTATTACAGCCTTACACAGGGGTCTCAGAAATGACTGGGTGATGGTGGTGGGACATTTAGGGGAAGGTGCTATAATTCCTAAATGAATAAATAGGTGTAGGCTTAAAGCAGGGAACAGCCATAGGTGATTTCCACTGCACCCTAATGTGTGTGCAAAGACAAATGAAGTTTAGGACAGTGCTTCTCAAACTTTAATGTACGTATGAATCGTCAAGAGTCCCAGTTAAAAGGTAAACTCTGATTCACTACCTTGGATGGAGCTGAGATTGTGCATTTCTAATAAATTCCCGGGTGATGCTGACACTGCTGTTCCAAAGATGAGACAACTTCCAGCAGCAGCAAGGGTTTAGTAGCAGAGAATTCATCAAAAATTCGTCCTTCTCGTTTCCCAATTCCCATCTCTTTCTCTCCTGGAATCAGAAATGCCTGGATTTCAAAACTGGCTTTGCAACTAACAAATGTCATTGAGGAGTTATTTAACCTGACTGAAACTTAGTTTCAGTACTCAGATAAGTTTTTGTGAGCAATGTAGTATTTGCTATTTCTGTCGAGCAAATATTTCTGGTTTTCTTCTTAGGTACATGGTTGGATTGCATATTTCTGCTCTTTTGAAGTTAGGTGTGGCCGTAATCTGCTTTGACTAATAAAATACAGGCAAAAATGTTATATGTTACCTGTGTGATTTGCTACCTTCTCTTTTCTCTCTGCCTTGATTACAGGCAACATTCTAGATGTTTCATCA
The DNA here is from genome assembly GCF_018350175.1 of Felis catus. NCBI lineage: Eukaryota > Metazoa > Chordata > Mammalia > Carnivora > Felidae > Felis > Felis catus. Next base: position 97,181,245 of record NC_058374.1, read on the forward strand.
TGAGGACCACATAGAGTTCCAGAAACCCTAGCAAATCCTGAGTGGGTATGGACATAAAAATAGATTTTCATTGTTTTAAATCCACTGAGACTGTGGCAGTGTTTGTTATATTGGCAAAGCTGGCTTACACTGACTGGTGCAAGCATTAAATGGAAAAAGCCATATATTTGGTTAATTCACAGATGTTCAAATATGCTTCCCCTTCCTTTCTCTTCCTAACTCCTACAGTCTAGCTTTCATATTTCTCTGTATTTATATTATAAGAGTAATAAGGTAATTTAAGAAATGGTGGAAACTATATTTATCCTTTTTTAAAAAACCTTTTTAGTTATAAAGTTTTGATTCAAAAATTCAGAACCTGTAGATAAATGAAGCTTGGGATTTGTCTACAGGCTTCCTTCTCCCCATAATCATGACTAATTTCAATTCAACTGGAACTGTTCTGCAAAAGTCTAATCTGGTGATATTTGGGTGATATTTAACACTATAACTGATTGAGAAACACAACGACCGATGAAGCAGGCCCACAGAATAGATACTTAGTCACACTGATGAAGATTTCTATTTGTATTATTAAGTTTCATTCCTGAATTTTTTGCTTGCTAGAAGGACAGCATTTTTATTGTTCCTTTGGGCACCGATTTGAATTGAATTGGGCACCAACATGGCAAAGGCTTCTTTCTGTTTTTGAGCTTTAGTTCTTTTAATATTTCATCAACCTTAAAAAGCAGAGTGTTAACCAGCATTTCTTTGACCTTTTTGCTGGGTTATAATTTAAGTGTCTGGTATTTCTTTTTTCTCCTCACCTTTCTTCCGGCTCTGTAATCCATGTGACAGAACAAGAATTACCAGCTAATCAAAATAGAGACAATTTACAAGTAATGTTTAAACCAGTCTTCCTTTGAACTTTCATTGTAATTATTCTCCATCATTTCTCCAGTTCTTTTTTTTTTTTTTCCATTTATATCCTACTTCTATTTTCTAAGGGCAGAATTTTTTTTCCTTATCTCTCATCATACTTATGTTGTTTTACAAAATGTATTACATCTTTAAAATGTTAATTTATAAGAATTTCTCTTTTCATGAGTCCTTTTATAAAATATGAAATCTGTGATATACAGGTATAATACCTGATAACCATTCACTCATTCATTCATTCATTCATTCATTCAACAAAAATTCCTTGTAGCACTCTATTTGGTTCTGAGTATGTAACATTAAAAAAATACAAAACTTCACCCTTCCTAGAGCATATAGTCTAGGTAATTTAAGAAATTGACAGGCAGAGATGGATAATAAAAAAAATAAAGAAGTGTGCAAGAAAGTAATGCTATAGGAGAAAATAAATCGGGAAAGGAAGCACAAAGTATCCTCAAAAATGGCTTCCACTTAAAATAGGATGGCTTGGGAAGGCCTGATAAAATGGTATTTAAGCAGAAAACTGACTGAGGTAGTGGCAAAAGGTATAGAATATCTTGAGAGGAGTTTTCAGGCAGAGGGAACAACAAGTGTAAATGGCCACACTGTCAATAGGGACTCAGACTGATGAAGGGTTTGTCAACTTGTCACCTGACTTCCAAGGTTACTCTGGAAATCAGTAATGAGTGGCAGCTGGAAGAGAAAATAGGGTGGAGGGATGCATGGAAGTTTTTATCAGTCCTAGGGATGGAGAACCTTACTTTTCCTCATTTCATTGACGAAAATTTAAGCATACAACCACATCTGAATATAGTGAAGGCTGAGAAAGACAATTTAGCTTCGTAGTCAGGAAGGAAGGGATAGAGATTTGGTGAGTAGAGAAATAGGCTCTGGATTAGCATAAACTATACTGTACCTAGATCTTTTTTTTTTTTTTTTTTTTTTTTTTTTTTTAAATTTTTTTTTCTTCAACGTTTTTTATTTATTTTTGGGACAGAGAGAGACAGAGCATGAACGGGGGAGGGGCAGAGAGAGAGGGAGACACAGAATCGGAAACAGGCTCCAGGCTCCGAGCCATCAGCCCAGAGCCTGACGCGGGGCTCGAACTCCCGGACCGCGAGATCATGACCTGGCTGAAGCCGGACGCTTAACCGACTGCGCCACCCAGGCGCCCCTGTACCTAGATCTTTACATTATTATTGCTTTCCATTAGCACCAGAATACTGGATACATCTAATTGGTGGAATTCTCATGAAATAGTATTTTTATGGCCATTCACTTAAAATCACATTATTGAAATAAGTGAAGAGTACTTTGTGATAGCAGTGTATTGATAGGCTATGGTTCCCTGCATTGCAAATTATCCATCAGTGGTGTCCTGGCACCCAAATCTTGTTATACTTGGGGTGTCATTCACATGGCTCTGCTCTGCCTATGCCTTAGTGGTAAAGAAAACCTCTTCCAGTTACCCCTTTGTCCCCCATGATTGGAAAGCAGGACATCCAACTTTACTGTTCCACCAAGACCACTCTTGGCTTGAAAGGGGTAATTTTGCAAAATAAATAAAACTACCAGGAGAAAGACAAATGGATGATGAAGAATGCAAAATGACAAACCTTCACTGAGTGTGGGAATGTATGTGTGTGTGTGGATTACATTTTTGCATCTATGTACATATAATATGTAATATACATTACAGAAACAAGTAATACATGATGTGTAATATATGATATGTGTGTGAATATATACATCACATAATTGATTCACAAAATGGAAAAAAAGAACAATGACTCTTATTTAAATTAGCCAGAGTTAATGTAGCCAGAGTGGCAAAAGGTATAGAATTTCTCTGGCAAATCATTATTGACTAAAAACCAAAGGAAAAAAATTCTTTGGTATGACCACATTTTTTTTTCAATTACTGTGCTCTTTTGACAGTTATGGTATAGAGACCTCTGAGATTTTATTAAACAGGTCAGGCCCAAGTCCAAATAAACACAGTTCCATTATATGTTAACCTGGTGGGTGTACTGACTTCCATAATTGCTTTCACTACCTTCAGCAGAGTTAAAAGGTAGAGGGAAGATTAAGAGCACAGCTTCTGGGCGCACCTGGGTGGCTCAGTCAGTTAAGCATCTGATTTCAGCTCACGTCATGATCTCAAGGTTCCCGAGTTCGAGCCCTGCATTGGGCTGTGTGCTGACAGCTCAGTCTGGAGCCTGAGTTGGATCCTGTGTCTTCCTCTCTCTCTGCCCCTCCTCCACTCATGCTCTGTCTCTTTCTCTGTCTCTCAAAAATAAGTAAAAATATAAACAAACAAAAAACATAGCCTCTGGGACCAGACTGCCTGGGTTTGAACCCTAGTTTTACCATGTTGTAGCTGGTATCAAATGCTTAACCTTCACTTCAGTTTCCTTATTGTGAAAGGGGGATGAAAATAGTATCCGTCTCAAAGTGTTATTGTGAGCATTAAGTGAGTTAATATATATATGAGTAAATATAAGTGAGGTAATATATATATGGAATGGCATCTGGGATACAAAAAACTCTATGTAATTGTTAGTTGTTGCTATTAATTCTGGTTTCTTTAAATCTTTGTAACTCCTCTGCATTACCAGTGAGCGTGTAATTGGAATAGCCTTAATAGGAAAAAATGGTATTAACTTATACAATGGGCCACATACTTCCCCACCAATTCCACTCCTAGTTATATATCTAAGAAAACTTGCACCTATGAACAGGAGACTAGACGAAAGCATTCATGATAACACTGTTGCTAAAAACAAAACCCAGAAGCCATCTAAATGTCTGTCAACAGGATAATGGATAAGTAAATTGTGGTATATTTGAAATACCACAGAAGATAGCAGTAATGATCCCTAATTTGGGTTTTTCTTCCCTAAATTCATGTCCTTAATGTCCTTAATTAGTACCTTTGCATGCTGACTCTGGGCTTAGCCATGTGCTTTGGACAATGACACGAAGGCAAATGCGATGCAAGTGAAAGCTTTCCAAGTGCTTCTTCACTGCAGTTTGCTGCTCATGGAAACACTGAAACCGCTGCTATGTGCGTAAGCCCAGACCAACCTGTCAGAGATAAGTGTTCCAGTTAACTCCATCCTCCCGAGCTTACGCCAGCACCTACATCAGACATGTAAGAAATGCTGTCCTAGAACCACCCATCTCCAGATGAAACCATGAGCTGAAGGTATGTGCACAGTGAAATCAGCATAAGTCCTGCCTACCTGAGCTCAGCCTAAGTTGTTGACCCACAGAATTGCCAGCCAAATGTGATTGCTGTTTAAGCCACTAGATTTGGGGATGGTTTGTTACACAGCAAAAACCAACTGGTAAGAGCAGTAAAAAGCGATAAACTACAATTACAGCCAACAACATGATTGAATCACAGTAACATTGTTAATTTTTCACAAAGCAGCTCACAGAGATCTACATGAAGTTTAAAACCCTATTTGTAAAGATTACCAAGCAAAGGTAAATAATGATTGCCTAATAGTTTATATATATGTTAATGATAAGCACAAATTAACCACCATTTCAGAACATAAGAATAACCTTTAACATTTTGGCCTTTCTGACTAGTTTTTTTCCTATGCGTATAGAAAAATGCAACAAAAGCATTTATACATTGTTTTTCTTACTTAATATGTCATTAAGTTCTCTAAAAACATAATTAAAGACTACTAATAATCCATCATACCAGAAAATATATTTAATCAGTGTCCTGTTTTTTATATATAGGTTATTTATAAGTTTTTATTGTTAACAATTGCAATGAACAACTTTGTATATGATTTTATGTATGTCTGAGACACTCCTTATAGAATAACTTCTTAAAAGTGTATTTCATCAAAATATGGTAAATATATTTAAAAGTTATTAAATATACTTTCACTAACTGCATTCTAGAACAGGTAAAATTTTATATTTCACCAGAAACGTATGAGACAACATTCCTTGTTAAACAGTTGCAAACATTTGGTATTATTCTATTCATAATCTTTGACGATTTGATAGGTAAAAATGGCATCTTCCTATTATTTTCATTGTCAAGTTGCTAGCTAGCTGAACTTACAACTTTGTTCATTAGGCATTTGTATTTTCACATCTCTAAATTATCTTTTCATGTATTTTTCTTTGGACACTTTCTTATGACACTTTACAATACAGTTGATTGGGTTCCACCTTTCTTAATTACAATCATATTTTAGTACTGGCTGTAGAAGCGTATAAGCTTCATCACCTCGATCATACTTCAGTGTTTCTACAGTGCTCAGTCACACATTTAAAAGTGATATTTTACTGAGTATTTTGTGGGTGTTTGATAATTCATGTGTTTGCATAGTGAGTTTTATCCCTTAGAAATCCAAGACCACCTTGAAATGGCTCATTTTCACTTTATTCTTAATAGTTACACAGGGCAGAATTATTTCCACATCTAAAGGTGTCCTACAGTACTTGTTCTTGTGTATTATGTTTATGTCCTGCACAAATATACAAAGTTGATTAGGCAAAAGCATTTAGAAGAAATGCTTTTGGAAAGAAATTTATGTTTTTCCTACATCAATTCTATCACTTGACCTAAGGGTTTGTCAATTGTGGAATCAAATCAGGGTAATCACAGAAGGTATGCCATTTAAAATTTTAAGTGGAGGCACCTGGGTGGCTCAGTCAGTCAAGCATCCAACTCTTTTATTATTATTATTATTTTTAACGTTTATTTATTTTTGAGACAGAGAGAGACAGAGGATGAACATGGGAGGGGCAGAGAGAGAGGGAGACACAGAATCTGAAACAGGCTCCAGGCTCTGAGCGGTCAGCACAGAGCCCGACGCGGGGCTGGAAGTCAGGGACTGTGAGATCATGACCTGAGCCGAAGTGGGACGCTTAACCGACCAAGCCACCCAGGCGCCCCAAGCATCCAACTCTTGATTTTGGTTCCCATCATGATCTCACTGTTCATGAGTTCAAGCCCTGTGATGGATTCCAAGCTGATTGTGTGGAGCCTGCTTGGGATTCTCTCTCTCTCTTTCTCTCTCTCTCTGCCCCTCCCCCCCTTCAAAATAAATAAATAAACTTAAAACAATAAATAAAAGAAAATTTTAAATGAATGACCTGTCGTTTCAAGATTGTAATCAAAATTAAGGTAAAATGGTATCAATAAACTATATTGATAGCCAAACTCTAACATAATCTGTTTTTATCTCGCAAGTTAAAGAAACTAATAAATGTGAAAGAGCAAGTAGACCAATTCAAAGATCTTTTGTTAGGTTACTTGTCCTGTTTTGTTTCCCACTAACCCTTGTTAAATTTTGTCATTGTTTGGGAAAAGGTAGTTTTCCTTGCCAGGCTAAGAGGGAATCAAAGATATATTAGTTAGATACGAATGATGCATTAAAGAAAGAACTAAAGAAAATGGAAATAACAGCAAAAGATAAAAATGCAAGGACATTATATTTTGAGGCTACTGAACTGCAAAGACAACACAATAAGATCAAAATTTTCCAGCGTACTATTAGCTATGTGCCACATGGCCCTAATTTCTCAACTGAGTTTATTTTGAAATCTAACTTTTTAAAAATCACTTTTGTTTTTTCTTCTGGATAGAACTTTTTTTTTCCTTTGTTAGCTTCGTAAAGGTAGAGTGGGCACACACGATGACATATATGTATGAGTGTTCAGGTAAGAGGCCTCAAGCTCTTGGCTACAGCAAGTCATCCATTAGGTTGGGGAGGCCATAAGAAACACCAACAAAGCACATGTATATGGATACATCTCCTTTGCAAAACAGAGTTTAAACCTGTAGGCAATTGAGAGTGTGTGAAAACAAAAACTTTTCATTTTTAGAAAGGCCATCAAATTACTGTTAGAAGACCCAGCCCCCTTCCCTATAAGGCATACATGTTTCAAAACATTATCCCTAAAGGTTTTATTAAAGACAATATTTTGACTTCCTAGACTACCATTAGGTCATTATTCCCATAGTACTGATATGTAGAAATAGTATTAAAATGGATGTAGCTAATCAGGAAATAGACTCTACACATTAAAGTAGTTCTTAAAGATATTAAAGATATTAACTTGACATGTGAAAAACTTATAGCAACATTGCACAGAAGCATAATTAAATACAATTTAGATTTGTCCTCAATCTGCCTATCAAAACTATTTGTTTGAAAATCAGGTCCTTTATATCTCTCTGAATATGCAGCAAGTTCTTTTCAATCAGTAATACAATGGATGATTATCATACTACTCACAAAAACCTTTACTATTCATTAGGATTTTGTTGTAGAGTTAAGGAGCAAATGGAGAAAAGGAATTGCCTTTTGTCAAAAGAATTTACCGCATAGTTTGCTTCAGGAGACTGATTGCTACAGAGAGAAGGGGAAGATAATGTGATTTGTTAATGATAACCAAACAATATTGTGGATAACCTTGTCATTGGTATCTTTCATTAGATTGTCATTATTCAATGCTAAGAATACTTTACACTTCCATTGTAAGGTCTGAGTCTGACACTCTTCTTTCCTACAGCCCCTCCACCTTTAAATTGAAACAGTCTCTTGTTGGGAATAAGCCGCTGCAATTAAATCGCCAGGAATAAATATTTGCTCGAACACATACAAATACATACAGAAGTTTTCCCTCTGAAAACCTGTAGTGCTCTGACACAGCTGGTTGGTAATTGCCAGTTTGATCTGTGTGGTGAGTGCGGAAGTCGGCATCAGTCATCATTTTCCATTCTGAAAGATTTATAATTTGTATGTTATTGTTTTTGTTGGCAAAGGCTTACTCATGAATCTATGGATATCATTTAGCTAGCAAATTAAGTTGGCTCAAAAGAAATGCTTTCTAAAATATAATCTGTGATTTTTTTTTTTAGTTTGGAGTTTGAGCCTAGAACAGTCAAATCCAAAGTCACATGATCTTAAGAAATATCTGTTGAGATTTTAAAAAATGTAGATGTTAATATGAGTCACAGGGGCTTGGTCGGTTAAATGTCCAACTTCAGCTCAGGTCATGATCTTGCAGTTTGTGAGTTTGAGCCCCGCGTAGAGCTCTGTGTTGACAGCTCAGAGCCTGGAGCCTGCTTCGGATTCTGTCTCCCTCTCTCTGCCCCTCCTCAACGTACACTCTGTCTCTCAAAAATGAATAAACATTAAACAAAATTAAAAATATGAGTCCCAGATGTCATGGAACAAGAGAGAAGCTGTCTCCACAGGGCCTTACCTGAATTTGTGACCAACAGGTGCTGCTTTACATCACTAATTTTGGGAGTAGTTTACTATTTAGCAATAGATGCAGAATGTTAATTCACTTATATGTATCACTGAGCATATTTTTTGAATTGGAAATATACTTGTTTCTTCTAATAATTATATTTAGGGGCGCCTAGGTGGCTCAGTTAGTTAAGCATCTGACTCTTGACTTGGGCTCAGGTCATGATCTCATGGTTCCTGAGTTCGACCCCTGTCAGGCTCTGTGCTAACGTGAAGCCTGCTTAGAATTCTCTCTTTCTCCCTCTCTCTCTGTCTCTCCCATGTTGGTGAATACTTGCTCTCTGTCTCTCTCTCTCTCAAAATAAATAAATAAATAAATAAATAAATAAATAAACTTAAAAATTATAAATAAATAACTAAAAATTATATTTGAAAATACTCAACTAGCCATAAACACAGCAAAAATATACCAATATATTCTCCAGGTACTCAGCTCAGACTATAATATAAGGTTCAAGATACTGATTATTGTTAATAGCCAAAAAAAATTGTAAAAATAAATGAAAAGTAAAAAGTAAGCACACAAAACCAAAAGAAAAGAAGCAATATCTATATGAATCATAAGATATTGGTGATTACTACTTACTATGCACCAAATAATGATATTCATTATCTTTATCCTGGCATTATATTTCTTCAACAATCCTTTTTTGCAACAATATGTGTTTAATATGCTGTTTCCAGCATATTAGATATGATTTATATAAAATCCTCTGGGTTGAAAAAGTGTTCAACAAAGTCAAAGTCTCAAACTACTCAAGTCAACTAAAGTAGTTTCAGAAAACAAAAGTAGTTTCAGAAAACACAGTTCTCAGGAAGACAATTTAAAATTTAACTTCAATTTTGGGGCAAAAAAAGCAAAAATAAACTTGTGGTATTACACCAAAATAAAAGGCATCTGTACAGCAAAGGAAACAATCAACAAAACTAAAAGACGGCACACAGGGAGAAGATATTTGCACATGAGAAACCTGATAAAGAGTTAGTATCCCAAATATATAAAGAACGGATATAACTTAACACCGAAAACCCCACAAATAATCCAAGAAAAAAGGAGCAGAAGACATGAACAGACATTTCTCCAAAGAAGACATACATATGGCCAACAGACACACGAAAAGATGCTCAACATCACTCATCATCAAGGAAATACAAATCAAAACCACACTGAGATATCACCTCACACCTGTCAGAATGACTAAAATCAAAACCACAAGAAATAACAAATGTTGGCAAGGATATGGAGGAAAAGGAACCATGATGCACTCATTATCATGATGGGAATGCAAACTGGTGCAGCCACTTTGGAAGACCATACGGAAGTTCCTCAAAAAATTAAAAATAGAACTACCGTATTATCTAGAAATTACACTACTGGGTTTCTACCCTAAGAATATGAAAACACTAATTTGAAGGGATATATGCACCCCTATGTTTATTGCAACATTATTTACAAAAGCCAAAGTATGGAAGCAGCCCAAGTGTCTATTGGTAGACTATCAATAGATGAATAAAGAACTGGTATGTGTGTGTGTGTGTATATATATATATATATATATATATATATATATATATATGTTTTTGTACATATATATGTATATAATGGTACTATATATATATATATATATATATATATAAAATGGAATATTATTCAGCCATAAAAAGAATGAAATCTTGCCATTTGCAACAACATGGATGGATCTACAGCGTATAACGCTAAGTGAAATAAGCCAGTCAGAGGAAGACAAATACCATATGACTTTAATCATATGTGGAACTTAAGACACAAAACAAATGAACAAATGGAAAAACAAAAAGAGAGAATGACAAACCAAACAACAGACTCTTAAATATAGAAAATAAACATAGGGTTACCAGAAGGGAGGTGGGTGGTAGAATAGGTGAAATAGGTAAAGGGATTAAGAGTACACTTATCCTTGGGGCGCCTGGGTGGCTCAGTCGGTTAAGCGTCTGACTTCGGCTCACGTCACGATCTCGTGGTCCACGACTTCGAGCCCCGCGTCAGGCTCTGGGCTGATGGCTCAGAGCCTGGAGCCTGCTTCCGATTCTGTGTTTCCCTCTCTCTCTGCCCCTCCCCCGTTCATGCTGTGTCTCTCTCTGTCTCAAAAATAAATAAACGTTAAAAAAAAATTAAAAATAAAAAAAAAAGAGTACACTTATCCTGGTGAACATTGAGTAATGTATGGAATTGTGGAATGGAAATATGGTACATTTGAAACTAGTATAACACTGTATTTTAACTACACTGGAATTAAGAAAATAATTAATAATAAAATTTAATTTTAATTTTAAAATACGTTTTTTAAATTAATACAATGAAATTCTTCTGGCTTTGCTTATGTGTGAAGTATATATGCTGTGTATGGGTGGGGGAGTGGGGAGGTGGGTGTGTGTGGGGGTGTGCAAGATAGGGAAAAGAACTGTAAGTAATGACTCGTAGGTTATTTTGTACATTACCAAATGTCAATAAGCAGCATGGGATCATGTTCTGTTTGTATCATTTATCATTTTATATCTATAGTAATATTCTGAACTTTAGGCTAGGATTTGCATTCCAATTTAGCTCAATGACATCTCTACAAAGTGGTATATTTGTATTGGTTGGGCATTTATGGAGTGGCATAGGAGTATATTACAACGTAAGTTTCCATGTAGATATTTAACTTAAAAAAAATCTGCTCTTTGTATTTGCTCTAAGTATTTGAAAAAATGTTACCACAAGGTAAATAATTCTGCTTTCTTTACAGTGAATGAATACACATTCAGATAACATCCCTAAAATATAAAAATAACTTTAAAATTGCTCTAATTAATAGTGCATTACTGGGGCATCTGGGTGGCTCAAAGCGTCGACTCTTGATTTTGGTTCAGGTCATGATCTCACAGTTCTTGAGTTTGAGTCCCTCATTGGGCTCTGTGCTGCAGCTCAGAGCCTGGAGCCTGGTTCAGATTCTGTGTCTCTGTCTCTCTCTGCTCTTCCCCTGCTCTTGCTTGTGGTCTGTCTCTCAAGAATAAACATTAAAAAAAAAACTGCATTACTCAAACTATATTATAAAATTTATATTGAGTTTATTTGAAACAAAGGAAATTATATTGTGTCATTTTATATTATGAAACTTTAAAATGCTACAAACGGTAGTTGAGGTAAAGAAGTCATTCCAAATGCCATAAATTTATTTCAAATTTTGTCTAATAAAAGATATTCTCTTTATAGAACTTATTCCAAATTATTAGCTACATGTTTGGCTCTTTTATAAAAACATAACTGAAATTTGAGGGGTTTTTTTATGCACTATAATATCTATAGCTAAAATTCTTCAAGTTTAAGTATGTTTTGGAAGGCAATAGATATAGCTATTACTGAAATAAAATCTTACTAACCTATGCTATCAATAACAACTTTAGTGACATTTTAGAATATTGAGAATTTATTCATATTGTGTGAAAATAAAGTATTCTAAATGAAATTTTTAACCAATGTGACTAGACATGCCTGTAACTTACGATCTTTTGAAAAAAAAATAATAGAGCAAAAATGCATATGAAAATAAATTCAGGTATGTTGTGTATTTGAAAATATTGAAAAGCTGAATGCCATTATCATTGTATTCTGGTATGAAAATTTTATAAAAATAATATAGTCACTAGAAAAGAATTTGCAAAGCAATCAAAGTTCCAAATAATATCCATAATTCCACTGCTATGGTATATTGTTATATTTCAACTTAGATATTTTTTCTGCAGATAGATAGATAGATAGATTGATTGATATGGTATTATTTAAATGATTCCAGTTCTTAAGCTGGAATTATACTGTATGTTTAATTTTTTTATTCCACCGAAAATTATGTCTTTTGTACTTTTCTGTGTCACTGCAGTCTTTATAATGAATTTTAAAGGCTGGGTTTGAGGTTAGGTTTTGGTTTCTGATTTCTATCACTCATCTTGTTGCCCCTTCTATATCCCCTACAAAGCCAATAAACACAAAAGGATCATTTAAAAAATGTGAAACAAAGTGCTGATCCTATTAAGAGACAGCTGATAACAACTTCAAGGCACTAACATTGAAGAATGAGGTTTTTGCTTAAGGAACATGAGAACTCTGCTACCTGTAATTCTTTATCTGTCAAGTTTTAGAAAGGAAAACAGAGTTCTTGCCAGATACTTTGATAGATGAAGTTTAATATAAGGGACTAGTTCCAAAATGTTAAGAGACCTTAAATGCCAAATAGTGAATAGTGTATCAATTCAGAGATTAGCAATAATAGGAAACACCCATAATCTTTCAAGATAGAGGAGCAAAGGATATCATCTTAATTCCAGTGCAGAAACTGCAGCTACCACAAACATTGCTTACTGGGGTCTGGACCCCACGAAGAAGACAAAACAACTTGTAGGCAATCACAGGGAACAGAGAGATCTGGAAGACATATCTTGGCTTCTTCCTTCTTCCCACCACTCAGTCTTCTCCAGGAAGTCCCAATTTTGAATATATTAAGAAGTCAGATCACCTTGATGAGGAGGACTGTGTTCTTCACCTGGAAGTAGGACCCTGAAGTTCAGAGTCTTCAGTACTCCTGCCTTTATCTAACTTGTACTGTCTGTCATTAAATTTTCCTAGTGGACTAGAAGTAGTAGAGTTGCCCTAAAGAATATTTTGGGTTTCAGATATAGTCTTCCTTCTTGTCCCACTGTATAGCAACAAACTATTTCTCCTTGGTAATAGCATTACTCACAGGATTAATTACTCTAACTTCACAATAGTTCATCTTTCTTTCATACTGCTGTCATGTAGCCAGGGGAGTCCAAAATGATTGTCTCAACTTCCAATGTAATGGAAACATTGTTATGACCCACTGGTGAAAGACTTCCTTGCTTGAGAACTAAGATTTTGTACCAGCAGAGTTCAGGGTTACAGAGATGAAAATCTAGAACCTTTCAAGGGAATTAATAGGTACAGTTGTCATAGAAGCCACTCCTACTTCTAGCCCATGATTCAAAGAACTCTGTGTTCTGCCTATGAGAGAAACTGCACCATTGGTTTCTTGATGAATCAAAGTATATATTGCATCCAATAGGACAGCACTCCAATTCTGCAGTGTTTTCTTTTAGCTGACACTGTCACAGTTTTGAGAAAAGTATTATATTTTTCTATCAGGTCACTTGTCTTTTAGCAATGAGATATTAGGTAAGATCAGTGAATTCTACAGTCTTAAAACCTTTACCACATTTCTTGTGTAGAAGCAATATTCATGTAGTAACTATGATGGTAAATAAAGCATTCTGTAAGTCCATGAGTGGTGATGGCGGCAGAAACGTGGAAGGCAACAAAGGCAACTCTGTACCCAGAATAGGTGTTTTTCTAGGGAGGACATATTATCACTCCCCCTGCAGAAAACAAGTTTTCAAAGTTAGCAAGCTGCTGTCAGGCAGTTGGCTCGTGCCCCTGGGAAATAATGTAGAGGGTAGCAGGTTTTGACTTCTGCTTTTGGCAAGCTATATACTCAGCAGTGGTAGTAGATGAATCAGCTTTGGTGAGAAGTTCATGATGTGGAGCCCATTCATAATATCTTTTCTGCTGCATTACTATTTTGTGTTTGGCCTACTGAGCAAGGTGACCGGAAACAAGATTGACTGACTGGATGTTCCTTATTGAGAGCCTACTCAGCAGTGGATGTTGTTTAGATATCAGGTGTGTATTAATAAGCATAGCTCAATTTTGATCATTTTTCTTTCCAGGCAAAAATTACATCCAGATTTATACTTAAAATCTCTCTATGGGGTGGGGGGAAGTGAGGCTTTTCCTCTGCTATTGTTTTTCTGAATCACCCCTGAGCTGGGATGTAAGTCAGTAGTATACCACTTTAAGCTGGTGCCATCTTATTTATGTGGCAAAGACATTTGCAGAGCAAGTCATATTTTTCTCTCACTGGTCATAGGGAACTCCCATGAGGCCACAGAAGTGGGTTTAAAGGTGTCAGCAATGCAGTGAGAATACACACCACAGGAATCTGAGTGACGTGCTCATGCCAATTACTTGTACCTTTCAGACCTGCACATCCCATATATACTATTTCTGTTTGTTAGGCTGTGGCTACACATGACCAACCTTATGGATTAATGGATGTGACAACTACCACTTCAGTGTAGACAGCACAGTTTCATGTCATTTGGTGTTCTAAGGATAAGTGTTCAGTCTTTACTAAAGACCCAATACCAACCCAGAAGCTATTTCTCAAAAGGAATATTCAATTTTGGACTATTAAAAATAGGGTTTCTAGGCACATTCTCTTGCATGTCTTTTGGTAAATGCATTTCTATTGAGTACCTTTCTAGTGGTAGAATTAATGGGTATTTGAATACACATATACGCAGCTTTAGTCCTTTTACTGTTTTTAACACTCCAAAAACTTGACAGATGTTTGTTCTCATGTGCCGGAAGCCGAGCTATCCAACCAGCCTGATGGCAGGGCCCAGGCGGTGGACGGATCGGGACTGCAGGGCGGCCTACAGATAGTGAAGCTTCTTGTACTCCCGCTTTTATGTAACTTGGCCTTAATAAAAGTACCTGGGGAATTGTCTGTTGGGGAACTGCCCTCGACAGGCCCCCTGGGAAAAGAACTATTGGGAAAGAAAATAAGGTTCTGCAAGGAAATTGTGCGGCCCTACATTTAGCCCTTGCCACCCCCTATAAAAACTCCTCTACCTAAAGGAAGGATAGCCTCATACATTTGCCAGCAAAGGAGGAATAAATGGATTTAAAAGCCCCACTCCGGCAACAAAGGAGTGTATCTATGGGCACAAATTACTCCAACCCCTAAGCCCACTTGGCCCCCAGGAGGCATTCCAGATGATGACTGAACCTAGTCGGTTAAAGTACAAAATGGTTCATTAGTTCCTAGGTGCATTTTCTCTCTGAGAATGTGTAAGGCATGGATTCCCAAGGCCCTCTTGGCCCCCTCCTGGCATCTTGGACCGAAGCGAACACTTTTGTTCCTCAAGCCACAAGTGGTTCAGGGAAACAACTAAGAGGTCATGTCCCTGTAACTGTTCCACTTGAGGTGTTGAGAGATAGATGACCTTTCATGAAAACAGCAAAGCAAATGCTCTATAGATTATAGATAAATGTAGATACATAATGAAAATAATGTAAGAAATTAATCAATAAGCAAAGGGCAGGAGGGAACGTTATGAGAAAATAACCATGTTATTCCTTAAAGGATGATTACACATGGGAACATTTTTAGAATTAGGTAATGCCAGAAAACATAGATGACGTACACTACAAAGAAATTGCTAACAAATATATAATGCTACATTGGCCACAATAAAACGGCCAGTTCAACACACTGCTGTTGTCTGTGTCCATTGTTATTTTTGTTTTGTTTTATTTTTTTTATTTTCACTTTTTTACCAATGCCGTTCATCCTTCAGGAACCCCTGGACCTGCTGGAGCTGGACTGCGGCACGTAAGTCCACTTTTCTTTGACCTTTGATATTGTTGCAGTCTGTACTTTCCAAAGATGGAACACAGCAATACCTCCCACGCCCTGTGTGCTCTACTATATGACTTTGTCACCTTCCCATCCAAACAGTGGCAATCTACATCCCTTCCTGTTGGATTTGGCAGACTTGTGACTATTTCCAAATAAAGAATGGCAAAAATGTAACTATGTGAGTTCTGAGACTAGAGATCAAAGGACATTCTGCCTTATCTGCTGGACCACTTGAGTTTTCATTTTGAGCCTCCATGCGAGGAGTCCAACTACCTTGAAGTTGCCATGCTATGAAGCAACCCAGGCCGTATGAAGGAGCCGCACATGGGGTTAACAGAAAGCACCAGCTGAGGTCTTAGTCAAGAGTCAGACTGGTAAGGGGCGCCCAGGTGGCTCAGTCAGTTGAGCGTCCGACTGGCTCAGGTCATCATCTCATGGTTTGTGAGTTCGAACCCCGTGTCAGGCTCTGTGCTGACAGCTCTGAGCCTGCAGCCTGCTCTGGATTCTGTGTCTCCTTCTTTCTCTGCTCCTCCCCCACTTGTACTCTGTCCCTCAAAAATAAATAAATGTAAAAAAAAAAGAGTCAGACTGGTAATAGAGACTTCCAGATAATTCCAGCCTCTGGTTGATGAGCCACAGATACTGACACCAATGACTGGGGAGTTTTATGCCTCTAACTTTAGAGATTATTTGTTATATATCAATAATAACTGGAATAATAATTTAATTTAAAATTTGTTAATCCTCTATTGATTTCATTTTATGTATGAGATAGTTATATATTCTTTTTTTGTTGAAAAAAAAAATAAGTTCACAGGCCCCAACTGGCATCACTTAAGTTAAAGCCCTTGTCAATAAGCCAAGACTTAATATCTAACCTAACTGCAGTTTTGTCTCCCCAGAAATGTAAACTTTGGCCCTGGAAAATTTACTGATAGACCTCTTCTGTTCCCTTTAGGAATGTGACCTTGCTGGGGCACCTGGGTGGCTCAGCTGGTTAAGCACCTGACTCTTCCTTTCGATTCAGGTCATGATCTCACCATTTGTGAGTTTGAGCTCCACATTGGTCTCTGTGCTGCAGTGCAGGCCTTGCTTGGGATTTTCTGTCTCCCTCCCTCTCTCTCTCTTAAAAATAAACAAACATTGAAGAAAAAAAGGAGTGTGACCTTGCTTAAAACAGTGGATTTTTTGCAAATAATTTCCTTTTATCCATTCCCTTTGTATCTGTAAAAACGCTTCCTGTTCTGTATCCATTTTGAAGCTCTCCTCTACTTGCTAGAGAGGAAACTGCTCAACTCATGAATCAATTAATAAAGCCAAGTAGATCCACTGGGTTGAATTTTTGTTACCACTATATTCCATGGAATTATATCACTAATCTCGATAATTGAAAACAATTTCTTATAATAAATTTTGATTTTTAATCCCTCCTTTCAACTATAGTACATCCTATAAGATCTATTACTGTATTTTCTGTACTATTCCATTAATCGTTTATCTGTCTATATGTATGCTAGTACCATAATGTAAAATTATGTAACATTTATTATATGTTTTAAGCTAAAAAATTCACCTTTGTTATTTCCTTATTTATTTTTTGTTATTTTCATCATTTTCATCCAAGTGAACAGGATACCTCATTTTTTTGACCAATAAATTTCGATTTCCAGAATGTCAGAAATATTTCATTTACTTTAATAAAGCATTAGAGCTGTGAGCTTTAAAGATAATTTTTGAATAAGTCATGAATCTAAGAATAACATGATATATTCTGTTAGTCTAGGGCATGCAATATTCCACCTATTTTATATTATTGTACAGAATTAGAGAATTGCAAGAATTATATTAGGTGACCTCCCAGGTTCTTTGCAGCTATATAATCCCAAATTGATATAAAGTGAATTTTTCTGCCACAATTCACAGCTACGCACTCACATTGTAAAATTGTAAAATGGGAATAAGATCACTCTAAATTTGCAAATGTTTGGAAGATCCTCAGTCTTGGGCCTTGCTTCTAGCAGTGCTCGCTCTATTATGCTTTTTTGAACCCTTGTGATTTTCAAAATTTTGTGAAAACAAGACTAAGGGAGACAGTAGGTCATTAAATCAGATAGTGGAGAGTCCCTTTCAATGACATTTATTTGCTTTTAGTTTCCATCTCTACACTGCTGTAAAAAATGCCTACATTTATTCTTTTAACTGGTTGGTGATCTGATTATCACAGTCAGGTATTTGGTTTTGTATTACTTTTAATTTCTGGAATGTGTCATTCACAACTTTGCAGTCAAAAGTACCAATTCACATGGGATGTGAAGGAGAAGGATTCTATAATGATCTATGAATTCTTCATTCCTATTGTGCAGTTAATTTATATCATAGAAATCATGGATTTTTCAGTTCACTGTCCATTTACACTCAGGGTGAAAGCATAAAGGTCAGCAAGGAATAGTTAATCACCAGGAAAGTTGCAAACTAAGGGAATTTAGGAAGTGTGAAATTGTACATTTTCATCTTTTCATCCTGCCTGAGAAAATTTACATTCTGTTAAGTCTGATATTTAAAAAACATATCAAGGTTTGGCAAAATGCTCAAATTTCCCAATACATGAAGTATGACAAGCTCCCTAGTAGACTTTGGCCTAGCACTTTTTTTTTTTTTGCATAAAGAAACATATAATTCACAGGAATCAGCCAAGACAGTACAAACATTGGATGATTGAGAGCTTCTGAATATATAAAGTTCAGCATTTCCCCAATTGGGTTTAAACAGGCTTCCCTTAGGAACAGTTTCTGCCATAGAGTATTTATTACCTTGAATAATGTGACAGAAAGAAATGGAACAAAGGAAATTATTTTTACTAAATAAAAGCAGCCATCAGCTCTCAAAAGATAAACTATTCCGATTTTAAGAAGAATACAGTTCACTGGAAAAACCGGGTGTCTTTATGATAATTTGGAGAAGCAGCTTTTATTTGCACCGTGTACAGCATGCGCACACATTCAGTTTTAGAGCTCAGGCATCCACACCTAGATGTCTAAAAACTGTCAAAATCTACAAAATGGTCATACTTTTGTTAGTTCTGTCCGAACAAGCGGGAGGCCAAACTCCCCAAAGGCAGCTTCTTGGCGCAAAAAGGAACTACATATGAGTGGTTCATAGAGAAACCAAGGCAGAGATGAAAGGTCTGTGGACCCAGGGGGCCTGTAGAAGCTGTCAGGATTCACCATGCTCTCATAACACCGGAAGTCTACATCACCATCATTAAGCTTCCAGGAAAATCATCTGCTGGCTTTCTCCCTGGGAGGGGCTACTTGTTTTACCCTAACCCTTAAATCTGCAAGTGGCTGAAGATCATTATTCTCTGAAGGAAAAGGAACTAACAAAGAAGAGCTATTTTTTTTTAGAAGCTAATGTGAAAATGAGAAACCTTGTTGAAAATTGTTTCCCTGTGTCTAACCTATCTTTTCTCCTAATGGAAATTATGTTCCGTGTTCAAAACCCCAAATAGATTTATTGGATTTGTTTCTCAAGGAAAAGTTGAAAGTTTGTAGGGTAAGATGGAAAGCAAATATAGATGCAAAATAAAATTAAGAAACTGAATACTAATAGATTTAAGTGTCTCTCTCTATCACTTGTCTAAAATATCAAATACCTTCTTTTTTATGCTGTAAAATCATCCCTAAGATATTAAGTTCTCTTCTACTTTAAGACAACTATTTCCTTATTGTTCAAAATAAAATTGGAGGATTTTATTTTATGTATACACACACACACACACACACACACATATATATATATGTGTATATATATTACATTATCACTTGGCAAAATTCACTTTTATTTTCAAGTTCTTACTTGCACTAGGCGTCAAGAGAAGTGTGACTTTGTGATCGAGAATCTCTGGTTGATTTTGAGGGCATACAACTTTGATTGTAAAATGAGTGTTTAAATAGGCTGACTCCCCACTATGCAGCCATCACTCCTTTTATGGCTTCTGAGTATATTATATTGCTTATAGAAATGAAATGTTCAAAGGCAACAAGAGATAATGTATTAGAAGCCGCGTAAATCAGCATATGCGTATCAATTTCCAATGTGATTTCAGATTATCGCTGTGAAATTCTATGCAATTTCTCATAATAGGTATCTGTGGAAGTCAACATTCATACAATAAATAATTCAGGAATGCTAAAAATTATTATGCACTTAGACAAATAACCAGTAAAATTCCAGACACCAGAGAAAGCAATAGTAATCAGTGTCGCTTATGACATCATCTCCCTCATGGAGATATTCACAGGTTCTCGGTTCATTGAATAAACTCTTTGGGGTTTAGCTTCATTAACATAAGTTGTCATAAGAGCACTTATCTCAACCTAAATTGGAAAAATGGAAATGCTCAAATTAAACTCATATTTAACATATGAAACTTCTAGACAACACTCCCTTGACAGTGAGTATAATTCAAATATATTATATATTTTTATGTTTAGTAAAGCTTTCAGCTATCTGTCCTACACACTTGAAAATGAATCATTTTATCCGTGCCCCTGCAATTTAAATGATGCCGTGAAGAGTAAACCTTATGTTTTCTGTCTCTCAGTAAAATGCAATTTCATTTATTGGTCAAGAGGCTCATTAGAATACTCCTTCCAAAAAGCTTCCTTTTATGGTGGAAGAAAAATAAATTACATAATTTAATGTTTATTTGTTTGAATTGAATGTTTATTTTTTATAAGATAAATCATACTGTAACTTGCATTTACCTATTTCAAAAGCACAATTTTATTTCACCGGCGTGTGGCTCCATCTCCACCAGCTCCAGCCCTCATTGACTCCGTTAAGTCTTGGGCAGGAATCACCACTTGTCTAGGGCAGGGCTGCCTCCCAGGGGCAGGTGCCCCGGTACGGTGGGAGTCTTCTTCATATTTGCCTGCTTTCTCTCTTACCTTCTTCCCCTTTTTGATTCAGCCTGCATCATCCTTTCAGGTGGAGTCAAAAGGAAGCACCTTGATGCCAGGAACAGTGTTAGTCATTAAAGTAACTATTTTCAAAGAGAGACTGCTTATCTCCATGGGGTTATAACAGATACCCTGAGCAACATTTTTTTCTTAGATCCATAAACCTGGATACAGCCCATTGTCTTCGGGTCCCCGCGGCTGTAATAGTTGTGGTTCTGAGACAATGAAAACCCTGAGAAAAACATTTGAGAACTATATACTTGGAACAATCTCTGTATTATTATACGTATGTTATCTCTCTACATAGAATGGCCACGGTCCACACTAACATGTCTAGAGGATACATTTGCTAACAGCACGATGCTGTTATTTCAGTATATAGTCCTCATGATCCCATTTTTGGGAAGAAAAAAATGCCATGAGGGGGATTAATTTGTTTGTATCTGCTATACTGACAAGACTGTATAGTTCGATCTTTATATTTAAGTTTGTTGGAATGATATATTTACAAAAATATGTTAATATTAAGTATTAGTGGGCAAAAAACCTTTAACTTGATTTGGCTTATTAAATATAATAATATTCTTGAGTCATAAGATATTAGGACAACAAAACATCAACCATAAAGCCCAAACCATTAATGAGTGTCTGAATTGGGAGAGAATAATAAGGATGTTCATGAGTGATGATTCTATTCACGCTTTTGTTACTGATGTAAACGATTTGTTTTCATTAAAATGCACCAATTTGATCAAGTTCACTAGCAGCCCCCCAAAAAATGGTTCTGATCTATGCAGGTGTTTTAGAATTTCACAACCTTGCATTTCACAGAACAAAGCTTATCTAGCCACTGCTTCCAAACCCTGACCTTTGTAACGAACATATAAGTTATACTCTCACAAAGATTTATCTTTTAAAATAGACATGTAGATTGGATCCAGACTAATAAATTTGCTAATTGTTTTACTCTAGTGCAGCTATTAGTCGGGATTAAATATTTAGCAGCTCCATCTTTTTAAGACTCTTTGCTAATGCTTCTAAAGCGACATCAGTGATGTCATGGATTGCTTTTGGTAAGGAAGGAACTCACTGAGTCACTCAGGGTTCTATTATATAACCAGTGGGATGTGGAGAGAGTTAGGGAAAAACATTAGCTCTTTCATTGAATGAAGGGTGGGGAGGAGAATGCTTGCTCTGTTAGGGAAAATATTACAGCAAGTTTAAAAGAAGGTCGCTATTGGAGTACGAGTATATTAAGTAAACACATTTCTGTATGTTGTCCTGAAATAAATGATTTTTGCATAATAAAATACAAAAACTTCACTAGCAATTTATAAGTAGCAATTGTGATCAAATAAAATTCCAATATAGATTAAACCCTGTGTCTCATTTAGTTAACTGTGATGGCAAGATCATAGAACGTTGCAGATGGCATGCTTTTGTATGAAGCACACTTTTGGAAAAAGCTCCCCTCCTCCTCCAAAAAAAGTGTATAATGTTTATTAACGCTTTTTAAAGAACTGGGTAAAGTGTAAATTTTATATGGACACTGTAATACTATAGAGTCATTTGAAATAGCTGATGTCTGATTCTTGCAAGCTCTTTTCTAACAGAAACAAAGTTTACAGTGCCTTTACCTGTTTTGTTCTGAGGAAAACGTTTAGGTTTTCCTTGCTATTTAAGAGGAGAAGAAAAATATTTCAATTTTCTGCCAAATGACAAAATTGGGAATATGCTACTTGTATTCTCTGAGAAGTGAGAATATTTTCATATGGTCTGTGTTTCCTTCAGAGATGCATCAAGACTTTGACATTACACACAATTTAAAAGTGTCTCTTAATGGACTACAGTGAGAGTTTTAATTCCTATTCATTGCTTATGGAGTACTATAATGACGTAAGGTTAACCATCAGTCTGTGTGGGTGATTTCACCAATGTACATTTTCCCAGGGAAAGATTTGGGCAAACTGGCTGATTCATTTCAGTTATTTGGTTTGTATTGTGTTGTCTTGCATCTTGCATCTTTAAATGGATGATTGATAAAGAGCAAGCTGAGTCACAACTACAACAGATGGAAGCTTTATGAATTCACATCATACTGTGAGTGGGAGATCGTAAAGACCTTTCACCCCTCTTGCAGACCCATGAGAATAAAGTAATTGTTCCTGGAATTTGGGAGGCTATTGATTGAAAGCTCTGTGATATCTCCCTAGGTGCACAGAGACTGAAAAGGCACACAGAGAGTAAGCTTGTGCCTTATCACTTTGCTTTGCAAAGTGACTCAGAATTGGGAAGAGGAGCATTGTTTTCCCCATTTAGATTGATAGAGATTTTCAATCTTTTACTACTTTTATTTTTAGATTTTTACCAAATGAGGATTTTAGAGAGTGCTGATGTCTATAAAAATAAAATGGGGTTGTTTTCTTATGGGAATTACACCTTAAAACAACTTGCTAATTCAAGTACATATAATGCGGTGACTCCTCTGATGAAAAAAAAATCTTCCTTAGTCCCAGACAGAAGGGTTGACTCATTATTTGATGCAGTCCTCTGATGCTGCAAAAATGCTGTCTCAGATCATTTAGAATGGAAAATCCGTGAACAGCTATGGTCTTAAATGTGGAAACTCCAGTCTGATGAGGTGTTATAAAACTAGGTTGTGTTTTTTAAAGTGAATTTTAATAAACTGGCTAAATAATTTCCTTTGATTAACGTCAGGTGAAAAAGTTCAAATAAACGTTCTTTGACGTGGCTCTTAAAGCAGGCAATACAGCAAAGTGATCAAAAAGCAGCACCAGTGAGAAAGAATAAAAGGGGATTCTCATTGACACAGCTGATCCTTGAACAACATGGGCTTGAACTGCACCCATCCACTTACAGAATTTTTCTATAGTACAGTACCATGAATGCATTTGTCCTGGTAGCATTTTCTTTTTTATAGCTTACTGTTATTATAAGAACGCAGTATTTAATACATGGAGCATACAAAATAATGTGTTAATCTACTGTTTATGTTATTACTAAGGCGTTCAGTCAACGGTAGGCTATTAGCAATTCAGTGTTGGGGGAATCAAAAGTTATACATGGATTTTTGACTGAATGGGGGTTGACATCTCTAATCTCCATATTTTCAAGGGTCAGCTGTATAAAAGAATAGAATTTTCTAAGTACCCAATTGGACATACAATTAAACTATTTTAGATTTGTTCTCACTTAATACTTGAAAATCTCTGACAAAGGCAGAAATGTAGATGAATCCCACTCTGACACGCAACACTGTTGATAAAACTTTGCTGATAAAGTATGGGCATTTTCTATGGAACACAAATCCTTAAAAAAGCGAATACTTAGTATGTACAATTTGGGTTCTCTGCATCTGATAAGAAACTGAAGCGCTTGGCAATTGAACACTATTTGTGGTGAAATTTGGAATGTTTGATGCCTCAAATGTAAACCTGTTGGAGACAATCTAATACGCTCAGATAGTGAAGGAAATCAGCAAGCCTGGGTGGCTCATTTGGTTGAGCCTTGGACTCTTGGTTTCAGCTTAGGTCATGATCTCCAAGTTTGTGGGGTCCAGCCCCATGTCAGGCTCTGCTCTGACAGTGTGGAGACTCCTTGGAGTTCTTTCTCTCCCTCTCTCTCTGCCCCACATTCCCTCTCTCTCTTTTGTCTCTCTCTCAAAATAAATAAACTTAAAAAAAATGAAAGTGAAAGAAGTGTTCAAAAGTGGATTTAAGTGCTCTAACCAAGCATCAGTAGAATCCCTTCAGCTTCTTTATGGAAAGAATGACTGATTTTGACATGGAGGATGCACGCATGTTTACTTTTAATCTGTGAATTCCCAAAGCAACAGAAGCAGGAAAAAAATCCCAGGAAGGCATATCCTCTGGATCTCCCTCCTTGACACATAATTTGTAGGTCTTGATATGGTTGCATCGATGAAACGTTGGGTATGTAATAAGTGAAAATGAAGGCCATCCTACTGACTGACTTTCAAACAAGCTTAGATTGGCTGTATGTTCACAAATCAATGATTTTCTCATTGAAAGATAACACATTTTGGTAATGCTGGAGAAGTTAGATGCTAGACAGGTCACTGTAGGTGGTTAAGGAAAGCTATAGCAGTTATCAGAACAGCAATTATTCCTAGGCGAGCTTGGTTTGATAGAAGGTGTAACAGTCTTGCTGGGCTCTAATTTCTTTTCTATTTAATTATGCCTATCAGTGATTAGAAGAAAGTGTTGGTGAAAAGCAAGGGTTGGAGAAAAAGTTCTGAGGCTGTCATTCTATGGCAATAAAACATCCAAGTCAAAAATCATCAGGCAGTCTTGTCCACAGGGTGCCAAATAAGCTGTTTCAAGGTTATGCAAAGCCAAAAATTGATTGTTCATGAATGCTTAATGTGAAGCTGTGCACATCCACAAGGCAATCTGAGAAATAATCATTTAATAAAAAATTGGGTAGCTTAAGAAAAATCTGTGAAATACAATCAGTAAATTAGTAACTAAATACTTTTGGGAAATTATTTCCTTTACTGTGTGGGTCTGTAGACACAGCCCAGATATAAATCAAATCTTCTCATTTGTATCTAGTTAAGAAAAACCACACAACAAATTTCCAATTAATCATGACTAGAAAGCAGGATAGAGGTTTGCTCAATCCCTGGACAACCATAGCCTGCTTCAGGACAGTTATGAAGATGTTTCTTTTCTTCTTCTTTTTTTTATGTTTATTTATTTTTGAGAGTGAGAGAGCTCATGTGCCCACATGAATGGGGGAGGGGCAGAGGGGGATGGACAGAGGATCTGAAGCAGGCTCTGGGCTGACTTCAGCTAGCCCGATATAGGGTTCAAACTCATGAACCATGAGATCATGATCTGAGCCAAAGGTGGATGGTCAACTGACTGAGCAACCTGGGTACCCCTCTTCTTCCCTTTTAATACTAACATTAAATATTAATGTACTAATTTTATACATAAAAATATCCAGCTTCCTGATCATTCTTTTATATATCCTCTTTTCTCACTTGCTTTAATCCCACTGCAACCCATTGTGAGTCACACAGCATCATCTCTCAACTTCTCTCTGTTATCAGCCACACTGCTTGACCCCATCCTTCCTTTCCAACACAGACATTGTAGTACTGTCCATCACACCAACTACTCCTTGCCTGTAAGATTCTAAATGTGATTGCCCCATTGTCCTTCCATCCAGCCAGGACTGCAGAACCCAGATAACTGAGATATGTCCAATCATTTCTTCTCTGTATTCAGAAGAGTATTTACTGATAAGGAAAATGTTGTAATCAAATGGAAAGTTGCTGTTATAATTTTGTGTTCTCCAATTTTATTCAGCCTCTCAACTGTACCCAGAAATTTACCTTCCATTACTTAGTAGGTATTTCAAGATTCTCTTTCAATACTCAATTTTTTTTACACTTCTCATCTCCCTAACTTCCTCATTATTCTTTTCAGATGTCTTTTTTAAAAAAAATGTTTTTTTTTTTTATTTTTGAAAGAGAGAGAGAGAGTGTGTGAGCTGGGCAGGGGCAGAGAGAGAGAGAGAGAGAGAGAGAGAGAGAGAGAGAGACAGAATCCGAAGCAGGCTCCAGGTTCTGAGCTGTCAGCACAGAACCCGACACAGGGCTGGAACTCACAGACTGTGAGCTGAAGTTGGATGCTTCACATGACCTGAGCTGAAGTTGGATGCTTAACAGACTGAGCCAGGCGCCCCTCTTTTCAGATGTCTTTACCTCTTATGTCATAGTGAAAGGGAAATCTCCTTCAACTTTCTGTGGCATCTTAGAGCAACATCAACATCCACACTTTCTGTCCTCATAGGAGGGGTCTCATCTTCCATTAGCACTGAAATACCTTGAAATAAACAATGCACAATACCACCACTGCCAACAATGATAGTTTTTAAAATCCTCAACAAGTCTACATTGTCCAACAGCTACTGATTTCTTTTTCCCCTTTACAGAAAACCATTTGAAAAAGATATGTACACTCTTTTTTTCCATTTCCCTGCCATTTCCTCACTCCTCACCCTGCTGTGAAGTGGCTTCCACTGCTCATATTTCACTGAAACTGCTTTTTCCAATGTCATCAGAGAACTACTAATTGATAAATGTAAATGGCAGCTTTTAATTTTCTTCCTTGAGCTCTGTGCATCATTTGACTCTGTGAAACCTTCTCCAATTCATATAATATTCTCAGTTTTTGATCCAGCACTGCCACATTCGATTCTCTTCCTCTTATGTCTCTGTTTCCTTCTGAATAATATTTTTCTTTTAGATTCTCCTTTCTTAAATATTAGTTTCTACATAATTCTGCCTTAGGTCCTCTTCTTATCTTCTTATAACTCTGAGTAATGTCATCTACTGCTAGGATGTCAGTCATTATCTTTTTGTAATGATCTATATCGGTCAGGAGTGCATTTCCTTACAAACACCTTGGCTATGGTGGCTTAAGTAAAAGGAGTATATTATTGTTGATATTAATATTATTATGTGATATAAAACCTGGGAGAGATACAGGGCAAGGCTGATACCTCGTCACAATGTTTCTTTTTCATTCTGCTCTGTCATCCTCAGCTTCTGGGATTTTGTCCTTAGGTACACATTTCAGTGTTCAAGCTTTGGACATTATAAAGGAAGAAAGGGAAGAAGAGGCACATCAGAATTTTGCTTATGCCTGCCTTACTGGCCATAACTGTGGAAATTGCTCATTCGTATCTCTGTTGGAGGACAAGAAATCAAGTTTTAATATGAACAGCTTCTCCAGGAGAGACAAATCATTGGGAAACAGAGTTCAATATACTGCTATTTGGTTCAACTATTTTATAATGTGTGTTACTCTCCTAGATCTATCTCTTAATCACTCGCTTGACCTCCAGATTTCATATATGTATTTCATATATTTCACACACACATGCACACATATGTCTCCAGACTGTACATACACTCATGCACACATGCATACAAACATACATACCCTCACAATCACACATCATCTGTCACCTGTATATCTTCATTTGGCTGTCCCTTATGCACCTCAAATGCAACATGTATTATAGGAACTAATGAACTTCTATCTTTCAATCCTAAACGTCGCTTGTGTTACTTTTCTTAATGAATAACAACACCACCCATAACCCATACTTGGCACGATAATTGACACTTCTCTGTCCTCTACAACATATTAAGTCCTGTCGATCCTGCCCTTAACAAATCTTTCTAATACTCTCTGTTCCTACTGTTTTATTTTAGCCTGAATGATGTTTATTTGCCACAAAAGCCCTTTCTGTTTCCAATCTTTTTTTCTTTTTCAAAGTATTATCTGCATCACAATTACAGTGATCTCTTTTTTTTTTAAGTTTATTTTGAGAGAGACAGAGTGGGTGGGGGGGAGGGGCAGAGAGATAGGGAGAGGGAGAGCGAGAGCAAGAGGGAGGGAAAGAGAGAGAGAATGAGAGAGAGAGAGAGAGAGTGAGAGAGAGAGAGAGAGAGAGAATATTTTAAGCAGGCTCCATGCTTCCAGCACAGAGCCCAACGTGGGGCTTGAACTCAAGAAACTGTGAAATTCTGACCTGAGCCAAAACCAAGAGTTGAACGTTCAACCAACTGAGCTACCCAGGCACCCCTAGTGATCTTTCTATGATAAAAATCTGATTATGTGTGAGTGTGTGTTTATGTATCTTCCTGTCTTTCTCTGTTTACCAGAAATAAGATCCATTTTCTCTGTCCCTGGGAGGGTATTTCCTCTGTAGATAAAATTCTATGAAACTGGGTCTAAAGTCTACACTTGCAACATGTAGGGTCAATGTCCAGGGAGTGAAAAATTGGATAAACAGTCCCCCTCCTTTTTTTTTTTTTCTGCTGCAGGCCTTAGCTGCTTTCTCTAGGGAGCCTATAGTTTTGGAGTTATTATGTACTGTACTATACTATTACATAAAACAATCAGAAGTCATTTTAATCTTTTGTTACCTTTTTTTTTTTTTGGTACTCAGATGGATAAAATGCAAAGAAATGAGTAATTATTACTCCAAACTTCCCCAATTTTCTAACCTGAAGTCATTTCCTACGGATCTTTACATTTTAGAATGCGGTGGAGGTGATACCAACTTCTCTCAGAATTTCTCAGCAACTAATTCTTTCTTCTGTGTTCCCTACCTCGGTTAGTATTGCCAGATTTAGCAAGCAAAAACATTTCATCTGGCAATGCAAATCACCAGATTAAATCACCCAACATCTAACCGGATTCCAAATGTACAAACTGGGCATGACCATTAGTGTCATCTTAGGCCTTGCTTTCCCTCTTTTATTTCATTTATTTTTACTACTTGTACCATCAAAACACCTGTCAGTGCCTTCAATTCTCAGGTCCCCACTGCGGGTATCCTCTCTCATCTGGCATACTGCTCCAGCCTCTCAACTGCTCTCTCTGTGTCAGAACTTACCTCACTGCATTCCATTCACTATCGTGCAGTCAGAATACTCTCTATAAACTGCAAATCTAATCGCACAACTCCATTCATCCTTCTGGGTAAAGTCCAGACACCTTACATTAGCACCCAAATTCCTCTATGGTGTGGCCTAGGTCCATTTTTCTAGAATCTTCTATCAGCATTCTAGATCCCAAACAGAGGGATTGAAATATATCTGTCGGGGTTGGGGGAAGCACATAAATATTTCAGATCAAGAAAACAACATGGAAGATAGAGAACTTGGCACACTAGAAATTATAACACACAGTAAATATGGATGAAAAAGGAGAAGGGGAATACATGTGAGTAATGGAGGAACATGGTCATTGATGGCCAGGCTTTACAGCCAAGAACTCTTCTGATTTCTTCTGGAAAACTTGCCACCCTCCTAGAAGAATGACCTCCTTATGCTTTCCAACAGAGCTTTGCATTTTTCCACTACAGCACACACCGAATTCTATCATAAATTGCAGTTAATGTCTCTGGCCACCTTTCTCCTCCCCCTATCTTGTATGCTTCATGAAGGCAGGGCCATTTCTGTCTTGTTTATTTATTCTCAGTACCTTGAACATTGCCTTTATTCTATAAAGTACTCAGGAAATATTTGTTAAAAGGATGAATGAGTGCAATTACCCATCAGGAAAGATCTGATTATGCTATTCCTCTGCTTAAAACATATTTAGCCTGGGATTTTTAGAAGCAGAGCCCAAGGCTAAAATAATCTGCTTTAATAATTAGGGAATGCAACTATAGGCAAGCTCAAGTGAGGAAGAAGAGTAAGTGGGGGAAGAAAGGAGACTGAATGTAAAAGGTTGCTAAAAAAACGAAATTCAACCAGTAAATTTGAAGATCTGATTGGCTTTATTAAATGATTCATGAATTGGGCAACATCCCATTTAGCAAGTAGAGGGGAGCTCCGCTGAGCTACACAAAGGATGGGTTTTTAAAGACAGAGAGAGGAAATTAAAAAAAAAAAGGAAGAAAGGAATTTATTAGAAAGAAATGCATTGTTAGGGCAAGGTTCTCCTCCTAAGGAGAGTAGAAGGAGTCTATCAGTAAATTTCCTAGTTTGACCAGAAAATTCCATATTGACTGGTTAAACATTACATTCATGCGGGGTTGAAACTACAGTTTGGCTAGGTATTAAGTGCTGGTTTGCTGACTTATTCCACATGATGCTATTTTGGACCTATGGTTTTCTTTTTTTAATGTTAAATTTTTTAAGTTTATTTATTGTGAGAAAGAGAGAGAGAGCATGTGCACAAGCGGGTCAGCATCAGAGAGAAGGAAAGATAGAATCTCAAGCAGTCTCTGCACCATCAGCAAAGAGCCCCATACTGGGCTCAACAGGGCTCGAACTCATGAACTGTGAGATCATGAGTCGAGATCAAGTCCTACACTTAACTGACTGAGCCACTCAGGCATCCCCTCATGGTTTTCTTTCAACAGAGTGAAAACTAGCTACCATTTAGTATTAAGAGCAACTGTCTGCTTAACTTCATGGATTTAAGATGCTGTATGAATTAGGGATTCAGGGCCATTTTTCCAGGGGAAAAAAGGGAGGAGAATTTGTCCTCTATCTTCTGTATTTTATTGGCCAAAGTTTTTCCCAGAACTTCTCTTAGTTACAGCATAAAGGGCCCTGCACTTTATAAGATCCACACCATTTGCATCCTTCCCTGGCTGCTCTTTCACCTAGAAGTGGAGAAGTCCATGGAACTGGGGACATTTGACAACCCATAATGTTTGCTCATGCAGAAAACATGCCTACCTTTTTAGATCACATTTGAGGTACTTGGATCCCTGGAATTCTCTGCCCCAATAGCTCCAAGAATTCTTCTAAGGCTTGCACAGAACTCTTCCCCTAGTCTGTCCCTCTGGGACAGACCTCAAGATAGTGCCTTCACCTCTAAGTCTGCGAATTGGCCAAAAAGCACCAGTTGGTGGGGTGTGTGGACCAAGCTTGAATGTGTGATTTTGGTGGTCATATGTAAGATACATGTGAAGCCATTCGTGGTGTAAGACCAAGCCAATTGTAGAGAAAGAATGGGAGGGGCTCATGACTATTGACAAAGTCTCCCTGGTTTTATGTTATGGTGGTTCAAAATTCAAAAAATGCACAAATTCTTTGGTACTTCTCAATTCAAAAGGAAAAACCTAATTCCCCTTTCCTTCAATGTGGCTTAGATTTTGTGACTCACTTCTAATCAATAGAATGTGGTAGAAATGATGGTGTGTGTGGCTTCTAAGATCAATACGTAAAATGCATTTGTAGCTTCCTCCTTTCTTCTTTCCTTGGATCATTTGTTCTGGGAGAGGCTACTACAATGCTGTAAGAACACTCAAATAGCCCTAAGGAGACATTTTTATGGCAAGGAATTGAGTCCTCTTACCTAAAACCAACAAGGAATTGAGACCTTCTGCTAGTAGCCATGAGTGTACCATCTTACCAGTGTATCCTCCAGTCCCAGTCAAGCCTTCAGGTGACTGCACCTGTGGCCAACACCTTGACTACAGCTTCATGAGAGATCCTGAGCCAGAACCACTCAGCTAGCTTGCCTCTGAATATCTCATTCGTTGTATGAGATAATAAATGCTTGTTGTTTTAAGTTACTAAATTTGGGGGAATTTGTTATCAAAGTAATAGACCATGATACATAAACTACAAAGATTCCAAAAATTTTAAATATTTTTAAAAATATATATATTTTTAAGGGACACCTGGGTGACTCAGTCGTTTAAGCATCCTAGTTCTGCTCAGGTCATGATCCACGGTCCATGGTTTTAAGCCCCACATTGGGCTCTGTGCTGACAGCTCAGAGCCTGGAACCTGCTTTGGGTTCTGTGTCTCCCTTTCTCTCTGCCGCTCCCCTGCTTGTGCTCTGTCTCTCAAAAATAAACATTTAAACGTTAAAACATTAAAAAAATTATTTTTTATTTAAAAATTGTTTAATGTTTATTTTTGAGAAAAAGAGAGACATAGAGAGAGTGCAAGCATGAACCAGTGGGAGCGGGCCAGAGAGAGGGGGAGAGAAAGAATCTCAAACAGGCTTCATGCTGTCAGTGCAGAACCTGACACAGGGCTTGATGTCATGAACCATGAGATCATGACCTGAACCAAAATCAAGAATTGGATGCTCAACCGAGTCACCCGGGTGCCCCAGAGATTCTTAAAATTTTAATTTCAAACTGGCCTTTTAGATTGTTATCAAGGTAGAACGATGGAACATAACTTTGTTTAACAGCTTGGTAGGTTGATTTTCAATTCTGCATATTTAGTGTATTTGGATATATGAAATGACACATCCATTTGTACCCTTGTCCTTTAAGGATGGGCCTAAGCTTCCCCACATTTCTGGGCTGCACATGCAGAGGCACCAAGCAGATTCTGTTAATTGAACTCCTGCTTCACTTGTCTCTGGTATAGGAGGCTAGAAGCATCCAGTGAAGGCTTGAAACTGGGAATGTTTGTGTGTCTTGTGCGAAATTGTTCTGAACCCATGTAGATGTGGTGTCTGGAGTAGCAGCGCAGTTAGAGGACAAAATG
The DNA here is from genome assembly GCF_018350175.1 of Felis catus. Classification (NCBI taxonomy): domain Eukaryota; kingdom Metazoa; phylum Chordata; class Mammalia; order Carnivora; family Felidae; genus Felis; species Felis catus. The sequence continues at coordinate 97,213,979 of NC_058374.1, forward strand.
GCTAGGGGGCCCCAGACACATATCTGTCCAAATGGACCTACAGGTGTGCATAAGAAATGTCTAATGCAAAGTTCTCCATATCAAATTCTGACCCCTTAAGATGTGGGTCCCTCTTAACTGTGTAACCTCATCTAATGGCACTACTACAACATACTCTAGGTTCCAGCAAGTCTGAACCACTTGTGATCCCTGTGGTCCCTCAAATAGTCACACTTTTTACTCCTTCTCTGCTTTAGTGTCTGCCCTTCCATATTTCAGGAATATTCTTCACTTTCTTCCTTACAGCTCACTCCTATTAATAAAGATAGAAGGCTTCTGGGATCAATGCAAAACTCTTTCTGAAGCTCCCATTCTTTCCACAGCACACTGTACTTACTGTTATTATCACATTACGATGTGACTACATGGCTGCTTATCTGTACTTACAGATACATACCAGCATCAAACCATATTTAGAATATAAAATCGTAGAGGGTCTATGAAATGATTCTGCAGAAGAAGTTGGATTATTAGAACTCTGGAAACAATAACTGCATTTTGTTAAAAAAAAAGAGAATACTTTGTAAAAAGTAACATACAACAAAACCAGTAATGGCCCAATGTCTTATTAGTGTACAGTTGTGTTTTAAAAAGAACATCTTTCAAAGGTACTAGTGATACTATAAACTATAATTCAGCAATTACTATCTTAACTACAATACATGGCGTAAATCAATTGTGGCATAAATCTTGTCTAAATGACCAGAGCATGAGCTAAAGCTCCCTTTGTAGTACATATTTCTCTTTAGTTGGTTTCACTTCCCATGGTTTGTGAACAGAGGCTTTTAATGACAGGAAAGCCAGGGATCATTTTATTTCAGTCTTCCAAAAATGATAGCCCTAAGAAAGCCTACAGTCTAGGAGTAAATACCTAGTGGCTTACAAATATATTTGCAATGGAAAGCAGGAGACCACTGGGGTCATAAGTAGAAGAGAATTAGCTTTTTATCCTTGGCACAGAATTTTTTAAATGTCTTAACGTCATAAAGCAGTGAATCCTAAGCTTGGCTTTGTGATTCTTGAGATGCCTTAAAAAATTGCAAATATCCAAAACAAATACGTTTAATTCTCTAAGAATCTATCATAGGCTTTACAAATGATTATTATTGGAGAAGGAGATAATCTAATGATAGAATTCAATTCCAAAAATCCTTTGGAAACCTTGGTAGAAACACATGATTGTTGCCCTCCTGTCCACCGCCCACCCCCCACAACCAAAGTGAAATTTTAAAGTATGTGATATTCAGCTCTCTCTCTCTTTGCCTAACCAAACAATTGTACATCTCACCTTTATGAAGGTATTCCAAATAAACTTCCTCAACTCTAAATTTAGTGATACTGTGAATTCTATGATTCTGTGATTCTATTCCTTTTTCTCTAGTGGCATTTCCAAAGGACACATCACTTGATGTCCTCCCTGTGGAAGAAAAAGGAGGTGACACCAAAGGTTCATTTCAGTTGAGTTCCTTCTGTGATGGTCTCTGAGTTGGACACTAGGATATATCTTTTTGGTAGCTCTAAAAGTGTTGAAAATAAGATTTATGTAGAGGTGTCTGAATTATCAACACTGCATATCCAGTCTCCCATTTAATCCAACTCCCCTGCAGGTTCCTTTCACCTGGATATGAGCAAGTGAGATTTGATTAGGTCCCTTCTATCGTCTATGGCTGCATAGACATTTTTGTAGCTACCATTTCCTTTTCCTTCTTATATTTTCTAGTCTTCATGTGACATCTTCATTTTATTGTTTTGCTCTTCTCTTTATGAAACACAAATGAAATTATTAAACTATTCAAATTTACTCCATTTATTTTGCTTAGTGTACCTACTTTGGTTCATATTTATCTGAAAAGTATTAGTCTCCCATTTCAAAGGAAATTCAATGGAAAATAGCTTTCACTAATTTGAATAACAAATGGGACAATGAAGAATTCCAGGTATAATAACATCTATGGATATTCAGTTGTAGTGAAAATATTAAAGTAATGTATACGAATTCAAATTGAGGCCAAATTTAAGCTAACATTCTCAGCAAACCACCGAGAGGCAGATGGAGCAGTGGAATCCAGTGATATGACTAATTTAGTTTCTGTAGCTTCCATGGGCTCATTTATTATATGAATGTTTTAAAATCTGTCTTGATTATCCAAAGTCAAGAATCCTAAAATGATGCTTTAATAAATCTTGAATCCTAGAAAGGGGAGGGAGGAAATCTTCAAAGGCCAGCACAAACAGGCTTTTATGCTGTTTTCCTTTGTAGTGGTGTGAATCACAGTCTTTTATTCGCTCAGCATTCTACCAGTAAATAATCAATGTAAGTCACTTTCCCTGGGATATAAGTAAAAGCCTGCTACCAAAAGACAAGGCTGCTTTATGTACAAATATGGAAGTGTATGTTCTCTAAGGAATAATGACCCTCTTTCTTCCTTCTCTTTATTACAATAAGAGGGTCCTAACCTGATTTTAATTGCAGTAGTATACTTGCTGTGAGAAATGACATTTTAATGCATAGGATACTGAAGGATTTTCCTATGTTGGCTTGAAACAAGTCCAATTAATTTGTTATCATTTCAATTATCTTGCCCCAAATGCATGCATTTAACTGAAGTATCAGAGTGGTGTGGAGCAGGAAAATTGTAGTTTCTTGAAATCTCTATGGTATTCAAATGGCTGGTTGTGGTTTCATTAGGAAAATGTTTAAAAACCTGACAGGCAATTTTCCAGATCACATTCTGATAAATATGTTGAGGTGAGCTGACTTCCCTCCTTTTCCCTGCCACTTCACTGCACTAGTGAGGGTAATTTTATATGATGCTGCACAGTTCTCTTGTAAGATGAGAGGGTAGAAAATCGCTGGGGGGCTGGGACAGCCAAAGCTCTCAAGACCTCTCCAACGTGTTCAATAAAAACACAGATCAGTGAACCAAGAGGTCATAGACAGGAGTTTCCAACACAGACAAACTGCCATTGTGGGTTTCATGGTAGCATCTTAAGAGGACAGCACTATTGTAGGGAGTAATTTAAACATGTGCATGACTATGTACCTCAGAACATATGTAATTTGCCAAAAAAGATGTTGAAAATTTGTTTGAAGAATACTTTTGGACTGTTCAGGTGTGTTTCGTTTGAATTTCCTTCTAGTTGGGGAGTATTAGTCTTATTAATTAATTTGATTAATTTACTGATTTCCTGTGAAATAACTCCAAGGAAAAAATGTAAAAACTAAACAGTTGCTAGGGTACCTGGGATCCTTTGCCAAATATACATGTTCAGGACCTGTCGTCCCCTGCTCTTCCCAATTTTTAATCCTTATACGTAAGCTATAGACAGCAGAGGTGTTTCTGCTCATATTTAACATGTATTTCTATTCTGTTATTAATTCCCGGTCCAGCAGAATTTCTTCCCCACATGATCTGTTAATTTTCTTATTTCACTACTACCTTAGAATTCTAAGACATTTATATTAGCAAGGATATTATAGGTCATTTAGTCCAGCTCTCTAGAGACACTGAAACCTTACGAGGAAGGATATGTCAAGATCACATTTCTGTTAGTGGGCAATCCGAGACTAAAACCTAGGTTTTCTTATTTCCAATAGTAGAAGGAGCACACGTTGAGAAATTTGGATATCTGAGCTGAGAAGCCAGGTCTGTCTCTTTATCTCTTTTAAATCTCAGTTCTTCATTTATGAAATGGGAGCAGTAGCAACTGTTTTGCACACTCACAAAAATATGCAGAGGATGCCAAAAGATGATACATAGGACAGTATTGAGTAAGGATAAATGGCAGTCAGGTATTTGCCACATTCAAAAAGGAAAGGAAAGGAGATGGATGCTGCCAAGAGTCCTGCTGGCTTTCCTGTGGGCTGCATCATTGAGCTGAATCACCTTAGGGAATTTTCTATGGTAGAAAATCTGGTGACCCGAATCGGAGACCGGATTTTGCAAGTAAAATGAATGAGAGACTATCTGTGTCTCAAGGGTAAACTCACATTAATTAAGCTCATGGTAGCAAAGTTGAAAATTTGTCAATTTAGAAAGGGAACTCTTGCTGGCATCTAATGGGGAACCCCTACATCAGTAAAAACTGGCATTTCTCCACTGGAAGCCAAACCATGCAGGAAATGAAATTATAATCCGATGGTTTGCAAGAAGTCACGGAGTCAGGGTAAAGGGAATCAGTTAAATGATTCAAATGTCCAGTGGACAGCCCTTTGGCACCACTTCTAAGAAATAAATAAGAACCAACATTTATTAAACACTTGCAATGTGCCAAGCATTGTGCTAAGTACTTTGCAAGAATTATCTCATAGAATATTTACAACCATCCTAGACAGAGAGCATCCTTTTTCTACCAGTTATTCAGAAAAGGAGGTAAAGCCCAAAAAAGTTGGCTGGCTGTTACCTCTTCAATAAGATCTTGCATGCCTCTCATGATGCTCACTCTCAACCACTCTGCACTTCAATCAGCTCTGAAAACCTCAGGCACATTCTCACTGCCAAGCCTTTGTACTGCTGTTCTCTCTGCGAGCCATGCCCTTCTCCTAGACATCCTCATGGCCATGTCCTGCTCTTTTTTTTTCAGTTTTGACTCCAAAATCATTGTCTCATTGAAGTTTTTCCTTCCTTATATCTAAAATGTCCAATCAGTCCCACCCAACATTTCATGTACCCTAAATGTATTTTACTTTTTTTTTTCTCAAGGTACCTATTAGTAGCAAACATAGTGCATAGAGACACCATGTGCCATTTTATTGTCTGTCTCTTATACTTGAATGTAAGCTCCATGAAGATTGTTAGTTTTCCCATAGTTCTCCGTTGCCAATAGACTCCTATTAAATAGACTCCTATTAAACATTCTCTGAATGTTTAATAAACATTAACTACATGATTGGTTGAAGCCACTGCCCAAGGTGATGGCTCAAATGGAGAATCCACCCAGGCCATTAAACACTTTTCTTTAAGCAGTAGAAAAGACCAGCATTAGTGACTTTGCTTCTATGACCCTCCTTAGGCTATGATGCTTCCCTTACTGACTAATTTGCCACCTAATTAATGAATTTTTTCCTTAACACCTTCAGTCTGCTCTTTTAATCTGGGAACCAGACTTTCAGGGTACTACTTTCCAGGAAACTATCATAAGAAGATAATTTAATGAAGGCAAAGGACACAAAGTAAAATCATTTAAAAGGGGAAGCAAATTTTCATAGGAAATTGTGAAAAAAATTAGATCGTTACATCTTGAAATTTTTAATAAATTTATTTCATTTTATATTTAACTAATGTCTCATAATTGTCATTATGTGCTATTTTTAAAGAATAAATAACAAATGAATCAAATTATATTTTCTATAAAATACATGGTGATATTATGATATCATGGAATCCTTTGCTTTCTTTGGACTTTCTCAGTCTGACTATAAGTAGGCTCATTTTTATGAAAGTATTTGCCAGTTTAATTGATTTTGCCAAGTTCTTGTTTTAATCCTCTAATATCTTAATACTTCCCCTTAGGAATGCACTGGAGCATCATCCCATTGTGGTTTTTTTTTTCTTTTTGTCTTTAACTCACTAACTGCTGAATCCTCATCTCTGATATCATGTTCAAAGATTTTGTGAAATCCTTCACTTTATTTTCATTGTATTATTGCATATTAACAGATGCCAGTCAGAATCAAACAGAGATAAGTAATGAAGGTATATGTGGGACAAGCAAAGATAAAGATAATAAGAGTTAAGGACAAAAGGATGTGTTAAGCACATTAGAAAATCATTTAATTTTCCTATGCAATTTCAAAGCTGTGAGTAATCAGTTGATTAAATATTCTAAAAACTGCCATTCCCTTTGTGATTCTTTGTGAAGTTTTTAAAGGGCAAATCATTTTAAAGGGCATCTGAGCTGCTATTATGTGCCAGGCACTATGCTAGGAGTTACATATGCATGTTACTGCCCACAACAGTTTAGTAATAGGGGAAGCAGATCTCAATACTCTGCTACTAAATGATAGACCTTGTCTTTCCAACTCTCCACAAGCCACTGGTTCTTTCAACACAAAGTTAAGCTTTTGAATAGATGAAGCTACTAATGTGGTTTTATTCAAAGAGCTCTATGTAGAAGGCTGCTCCATCAAATAATTTCTTCCAAGAGCTTGCCAAAAATTCTCTTATTGGAGATTCAACACTCAGAATTTACGAGTAGAATTTTAGTTGGCCTGTGGTTTTATACCAAAGACTAGTTTTTAACAGTTGATTAAAAATGAAAATAGGGGGGCACCTGGGTGGCTCAGTCAGTCTCCGGTCATGATATTGCAGGTTTGTGAGTTCCAGCCCCCACATCAGGCTCTCTGCTGTCACTGCAGAGCCTGCTTAGGATCCTCTGTCTTTCTCTCTCTGCCCCTCCCCTGCTGTGTGTGTGTGTGTGTGTGTGTGTGTGTGTGTGTGTGTCTGTGTGTGTGTCTCAAAAATAAATAAACATTAAAAAAATGAAAATAGCAATGAGCATGGCTCCTGGACACCTTCTTTCATGTTCAAGGGTTTTAACTTCTCTGAGTCTGTTTTTGTCTCTATCAACTGAGGATAAGAACTTCACGCTGAGATTGAATGAAGCTGAGAGAAACAATGGATATAAAGTTGAAATGGCAAATACGTATGTCATTATACAATAATTAACTCCAGATAAAACATCTTAACCTTCAAATGAATTCCTACTTGAAAATAAAGCTCCCTAACATCTCATAGTAAAGACTGCTCACTCATTGTTTGGCAATTTGAAGAATATTATTAAAAGAATGTAAATAGTAGCTTGAATTATTCAGGATATTTTCACCTGCAAGCAACAGGTAATTGCAAATTTAAAGTGCTTAAAAATGAGGGCATTTGTTATCTTATATAGAAAGAAGAAAGAAGATGGGGGGAGTATGCAAGGACACTATTTCCATCTCACGTTGATCTCAGGCTCTGATCTTTTCTCTCAGGCTTCACGCTGTGGTCTGGGAACAAGATGGCCACAGTAGATCTGGGAGTCACACGTGGCCACAAACATTAAGCTTCCTGCTCCAGGGCCTCGGAAGCCCTACTATTCCTTTTGCCAAGGATATCCTTTTTCTGTGGCTAATTTCTCCACTGTATTCAGAGCTCTGCTCAAAAGTCACTTTATTGAAAAATACAAGCTTTATTTTGCTCACATAGATACTTTTTTTGCACACCAAAGATTATTCAGATTTTAGTTTTAAAATACATTTTCAATTTATTAAAGTTATTTTTCTCTTAAGATCACATTCTTTTTTTTTTTTAATTTTTTTTTCAACGTTTATTTATTTTTGGGACAGAGAGAGACAGAGCATGAACGGGGGAGGGGCAGAGAGAGAGGGAGACACAGAATCGGAAACGGGCTCCAGGCTCTGAGCCATCAGCCCAGACAGAGCCCGATGCGGGGCTCGAACTCACGGACCGCGAGATCATGACCTGGCTGAAGTCGGACGCTTAACCGACTGCGCCACCCAGGCGCCCCAAGATCACATTCTTAATAAATCCAACATATATATTCATTATTCTGTTTTTAAGACTAATGATTTTAATGATTATCTTTAAAAGAACATAGATTGGGGTGCTTGGGTGGCCCAGTCAGTTAAGCTTTCTTGTGGTTCATGAGTTCGAGACCCACATCGGGCTCTGTGCTGATAGCTTGGACACTGGAGCCTGCTTCGGATTCTGTGTCTCCCTTTCTCTCTGCCCCTACCCTGCTTGCACTCTGTCTCTTTCTCTCTCTTTCAACAATAAACATTAAAAATAAACAAACTAAATAAATAAACATTGGTTAATATTTGTTCCCTTTTATTATCTTAATTTTTTAATATTTAAACTGTATTTATAAATTTTATGTATTTATTTTGCTCAATTAGTATTTTTATTTACTTTAAATAACAAATGATTCCAAAGTAATCCTTATAAATACAGTGACGTTTAAATATTAGAACAAGTTGGAGGGTAGACTTGATACTCTAAGAGGCCAAATTATCTTTAACACTACTTATACAACCAAATATTGGCATTACCAAATATGCACAGATTTCTTAAAGTAAAATATTAATGGAAGGGGTTTTATTTTATTGTTCCAAACATTTCTAAACTTAATTATAAATCTATTGAAGTTTCAAAGATGACTATACACAATAAGGAAACATATCATACCACACACAATCTTTAGAAATATCTTTCCAAGTAATTTTTGATGTTTCTCTCTTAGCTTGGAAGCCTGAAGTGACTAAAATGCAATGAAGTCTGTTCACAGTCCATAGCAAGGACTTGATGATATGGAAAATGTGATCATGGAAAGACATCCCTTATTTTTTAATAGTATCATCATTAATTTTTAAGTGAGAGTAGAGTCTGCAACGTCCATCCAAATGGTTACACAATTTGAGTTAATTTCTCCTTTTCTGCTGTCTCTTGAGACATGCAAACATCTTTGTTCTCTAAATGTAAAGATCACTAGACATGACAGAACCCTACATTCTTTTCATATATTCTTGTCTCTTAAGATCACACAGTCATCATTGTCATTAAAGTGATATCCACTTCTAATTTCCTCCCTGACTTTTCAGTCACAATTTCTATGTCACTTTCAATGGAAGCCTGTGCAAATCACATTTATTGGAAACAGTATTCTTCTTCTCTATATTTCTATCACTTTACCTGATTTAATTTTTCTTCATAGCACTGTTCAATCCCTGAGATATTATTGATTGATTGATTCATATTTGTTTTGTCTCTTTCCTCTGAAATATAAGCTCTATGGAGAGCAGTGATATGTATCTCTTCTTGTAACTGCCCAATATCCTCAATGCCTTGAAAGGGTTAAATGCTAGGCATTCAAAAATGATTGTTGAATAGATGAATGAAAAAAATGAAGGAGTCAGACATAAATCCAATGCCTATCCACAAATTAATGTGTTGGTAGACAGAATCAGTCTGCCACGACTGTCTTAATATGTACTCCAGAGCTGGAGCTCCAGAGTACATATGATTTAATTTCCCCATTGTCATGGGTGCTAAGGTGGGTCCCTAAACACAATCCTAGTAAACAACTGGAAATGATCCACTTAAATGATTCTAAGAATCACATTTGGGGAAGAAGAAAAAGGAAGCAGAGATTGTTTAAATGTGACAAAGTACAATAATCTCCCCTCCCCAAAGATTGTGGAACATCCCAAAAAGATTCATAGAATAAATCACATGACTATTTAATCTTATTCTTCCCTTTGTAGTAGAGAATATAGTTACAGTGTCTCTTATCCCAGCCTCATAGATCACATCATAGAGATAAAAAAAGATTAAAAACTTAATTATTTTTTATTTGAGATGTAAAAAACAACCATTCTTATTTTATGTACTGGCTCTTTCATTAGATTTTTTTCTTAGATAAATGATAATAAAGAATATAACTTTCCATTGACAACTCCTCTTTAACAGAACTCTTTCCAAGTTAAATACTATAATATAACACATTCCATTCTATCACACTTGCAAAGATGTTGGTAATTCTATACTGAATAAAATATTTCCAAGTAATGTAACCAATACAGCTGACTAATAGAAAGTATTAATTGCCTTAAAACCCCTTCTATAATTAAATAAATACTATATTACTCAACATAATATCAATGTATCACTGGCCTTCAGAGTAGTTTCTGGGAGTGAGAACCTAATCTGGGTCATGGAGTTTTACTGGATTCTTTCTTTATTCAGTAGCACAAGGCTCCTCAGCTGTAAGTCCTCAAGTCACCTATACCTCCCAGTTATTAGAATTCATAACTTTAGTATAGTTATTATCCCTTAATTATACAATTGGGGAGATGCCATATAGTCCTAGCTTCAGACAAGTAAAGGAAGGAGAATTCAGAAAAGGGATTTCAAATAATTGAGAGACTTTCTTACTGATAATACTTGAAAAGGGACAAAAATATATACTGGGCTACAAATTGACTCTAAAAATAAATGTATATTAAAATGTATTTAGTGGTGAAAGTTGAAGAAAACCTGTAATTTTTAAAAAAATTTTTTAATGTTTATTATTTTTGAGAGACAGAGAGCAAGCAGAGGAGGGGCAGAGAGAGAGAGGGAGACACAGAATCCCAAGCAGGCTCCAGGCTCTGATCTGTCAGCACAGAGCGTGACACGGAGCTTGAACTCACAGATGGCAAGATCATGACCTGAGCTGAAGTCGGCCGCTTAACCAACTGAGCCACACAGGCGTCCCAAGAAAACCTGTAATTTTAGATTTGAAAAGAAACCTTGAGAGTCAAGTAACTGCTTTTGTTAAAAATAACAAATTCAATAATTCAGGAAACTGAATCCCAGATGACATTAGAGGATTTGCACACAGTTACATAAGAAAGGACCTTAATCAGAAATATGATGATCCTGACTCCCAACCTGGTGTTCTTTCTTCCCTGATGTGCTTGGTAAAAGAATATGGGTAAAAATCCATGCTAAAAATAACATCTAACTAAAAATAGGTGCAGAGGTGGATATTTCCCCTAGAGAAGGGCTTTCATTCTATCTTGCTAAGTATAATCACGTCAATTTATTAATTCAACAAATATTTATTGAGTGACTGTCATGCATACTAGGTATTATTCTAGGCACTGGAAATACAGTAGTGAATGAAAAAAACAAAAATCCCTCCCTTTCTTTCACCTTCTCTTTCTTTCTCTATCTCTGTATAATGTATGATATATAAATGCATTATATATATATAATTTTGTATAAGTACACTAATACATTATATATATATATATATATATATATATATATATATATATATATATAAAATATATACTTTCTTTCTTTCTTTGAAAGAGTAAATAATAGTCCATTAAAAAAGTAAAGCTCATTGGGACACCTGGGTGGCTCAGTTGGTTAAGCTACTGGAAATACAGGCACTGGAAATACAGTAGTGAATGAAAAAAACAAAAATCCCTCCCTCTCTTTCACCTTCTCTTTCTTTCTCTATCTCTGTATAATGTATGATATATAAATGCATTATATATATATATAATTTTGTACAAGTACACTAATACATTATATATATATATATATATAATATATACTTTCTTTCTTTCTTTGAAAGAGTAAATAATAGTCCATTAAAAAAGTAAAGCTCATTGGGACACCTGGGTGGCTCAGTTGGTTAAGCTACTGACTTCAGCTCAGATCATGATCTCATGGTCTGTGAATTCAAGGCCCGTGTCGGCTTCTGTGCTGACAGCTCAGAGACTGGAGTCTGTTTCAGATTCTGTGTCTCCTTCTCTCTGCCCCTCCCCCACTCATGCTCTGTCTCTCTCTGTCTCTCAAAAATAATAAATATATGTAAAAATAAAAAAGTAAAGCTCACATAAGTGCAATAACTAGATAACCACCAGGAAGAAATGTAGTAAATAATAAATATCCAGGCAACTATTATCAATTAACAATTAGATGTTCATTATTCATTTGGACCATAGAAGAGATTGTAAAAGGGTTTTATTACTTGGTAGTAAAGGATGAGCCCCTTGGATAAGGCAGCCATTTTGCATACATACATACATACAGATAATTAAAGAAAAGATTAATTCTATGACCTTTTCAGAGTGAAAGGATTGTAGTGACTAAGAGATCTCATTTATTCAGCTTCACTGGGAAGTAGCAACTTCCACATTTGTGAATTTCCTACATTAACAGATTCATTCATTCATTTGACAAATATTTGTGAAGCACTTTCTATTTGCCAAGTCTTATTCCAGGAATAGAGATAAAGAAGAATGCAAGATAGTCTTGCCCTGATATAGTCATGCAATTAATAAGTAAATAGACACAAAGATATGACCGGGACAAGCATCATGATGAAAAATAAAGAGGGTAAGAGTTTAGGGAGGAATTGGAAAGGCGATATTTTAAGTAGTATGATCACATAATGATTCTTTTGGGAATGAAGATAAAGTTTTACATGAATATTTTGCAAATGTGTTATACACACACAGAAAAGTTTTTGCAAGCACTGACCCACCATAAATGTTTCAAAAACCTTGGTGATATTAGTGGCAATCAGCAGTAAGAAGACAAGCAATTTAATAATCACCATTTAAATAAATACATGAATACAAGCAAATGTGTAAGTTGCAAACATAGCGATTGTATCAGATGGAGAGAAATATTCAAATCTTTTCTCTACCTCAAGACCATACTCCTAAAATCCTAACAATGCTTTCCATTATTCCAGAATCTTAACACGGCCTAACACATCTCTAGTCTAGCTCTTGGCTAACTCTCAAGTCTCACATCACATACTTTCCCTCTATGCGCCATCTATGTTTACTTAGTATCTGGAATAAATATTACAGATTATTAAAATTGGAAGGAACAAAACATGCAGTGTGCATTCTTATGGAACTGGCAGAAAATAAACATCAAATTAATAAACAAGATAACTACTGATAGCTGTGATGAAGATGTTATGGAGAGAGATCAATCAGGTTGGGAAGGTGTGGGCAGGTACATGGAAGGGCAGTAGAGGTTCAGGAAGAAAGGCAGGGCAATGCTCAGGTATCTTTGGATAGCTTAATTAAAGAATAAGAGGGCATCACCTGCCAAAAGCCAGAGAGAAGATTATTCGAGGTACAAGTGCTACAGAATTCAAAAGCCTAGAGTCAGAAGTGTTTGCTATTTTATACGTACAGAACTGAGGCCATCACCTTAGCAAGCTCAGTGGTTGATGTTGAGGGGATTTGCAAGAAGCAGGTAGGATCCCATTGATGAAGCACATTTTAGGCCCTGGCAGGGACTTTGGAATGAGGAGCCACAGAAGGGTTTTAAGCAGGGGAATGAGGTGGTGTGATTTGCAATTTAACCAGTTTTCACTGGCTCCTACGTAAAGAATGGATTCCAGGAGATGAAGACAGGATGCTGAGAAGCCTGCTGGCAGGCTATTTTAAGACTCCAGCTGAGTGACGGTGTAGACTTGGCACAACACACAGTTGCAAATAGACAGAATTTATGTCAGCGCAAGAGCTTGCGACCTGTTCACAGAACCCCTTTCATCCGAGTCCTAAACAAATATTGATTGAAAAGTAGAACTACAAAAGGAAAGTCCTTTCTTTTCATCTGTGACAGTGCAACTGACAGAAAATTCTGTCTATTTGCCACTGTGTGTTGTGTCAAAAATCTATGTTTTAAAGATCTCTAGAAAGAAATCAAAGATGGTAAACAGTCCATTCTGTTAATAATAAACACACATGAACAAGTATTACAAGTATTCAAGATGTGTTATGTTCCTAGAGTCAATAATCTGAAAATATTCACCCTATATATACAGTAATGTGTAGCCAATATTAGAAACTGGTGATTGATAGGATTTCATTATCAAAAGCTGCATGACTTCAGATTTCTATGGAGAAAAATGTAGATGTCCCTTCAGACTGAGACAGTCATTTGTTCTGCTGCTGGGAGTGTTGCCTGCCAAGAACTTACAGCCCAGGTCCTTTCCAGGATCAAAGTAAAGAGCCTTGTCCACGGTCCCTTTCCCTTCCCTGGGAGGCACCACCTTCAATGACTTACCTACAAGAGGCTGGAACCCAGTACCTTTTTGCTTCACCTTGGGACTCTGACCAATGACTCCTCTTGAGCTCTATGGAATTGACTGAGGTCCTGTTGTAATGGTATCACAATTTCTCTTCTGACACATTCTGCTTTCTTCACTCTCTCGCAGGCATAGTTATGAAGAACACTCTCTAAGAAAAACCTCCATGAAAAGATCCAGCTTGGAGTCTATTTCCCAAAAGGAACTACACTTAAGATTAAAAAAAAGTTTATGCCTATCTCAAATAAGTGATGAAAAGCAAAAATTGCTTGTAGGTCCTCAGGATAATCTGCAAGAATCATTAGGAAGTTGCTTTCTTTTTTACATTTATAACTTGGATTATACTGGCCATTTTGAGCTACAAAAGCATTCTGCTTAAAATACAGAATTAGTATGTTAAGTGTGATATTAGCTATTTTATCTCTATCTCTGCAAAGCTGTTACACTGGCCAAAATAACTTCTATAAAATGTAATGTTTGGAGGCCCTTCATCACATTAGTAACTCATTTCAATTTTGAGCCATATTGGAGAATTTGTCATTACACTTTGTATGAAACCTGACAATGGAGTTACAAAAACTTTCGATGCAAATACTTCTTAGAAGAAAAGGGTTAAGAGATTTGCTGCCCATGTTTGGCATGTTAGGTGGTCTAGATCCCTAACCAGAGATTGTATTTTCTACAGTCTTTGCATTCTGGTTGGGTTGTGATTTTTTTCAAAGCATTTTAGCACTTCAGCCTGTGTTTGGAGCTGGCAGCAACTTAAGAAAAAAGTGATAAGAGGTTCAGGTACCTACCCACACTTTCTATTACCTCTGCTATGTGTGAGGATATAATAAAAATAAATATCATTTGTGCATTATGTAATACAACTTAGTCCTGTATCCATTAGACCCTCTTTCATAACTATTCCCTCTACAGAAATTCCTGAATTATCACTGATGACCTTCAACTGGAAAGGCAAAGAATCATAGTCTTTCATGTAAAAAGATCTCACTCAGTGAGATAAAAGTATCAAAAATTATGCTCGCTGGATTTAGGAAATAGGCATCATGACAATATGACCAGTAGCATTGTCTTGAACGTATTTATTCAATTTTAGTTTAGGGTTCACATGATTCAAAAGGGACCAGACTTTAAAGGTATCAGCAAGGGGTGCTGGGTGGCTCAATATGTTAAGTGTCCGACTTTGACTCAGGTTGTGATCTTGCACGCGGTTATAAGAGTCGGAGAGCCTGTCAGAGAGGAGCCTGCTTCAGATGGGGTGTCTCTCTGCCCTCCCTCCTGCCCCCCCCCAATAAATAAATAAATAAACAGTTAAAAGAATGACATCAACAAGATTTTCCAGTTACAAGCATGTCCATTTACTTAGTCAATGCATACTAGGTTATAGAATCAACTTTTCCAAGTTTCTCAAAGTAAAATGAATTCTGGGTAAAAAAAAAAATAGAAGTAGTTGAGTTTTCCCCAATTCTGAGTGGATAAAAGAAAATTCTGACTTATTCAAACTTCAGTTTTGATGGTTTGATTTTGTTTTTTTTTTTTTAAAGATTTATTTACTTTTAAGAGAGAGAGAGAGAGTGGGCAAAACAGGGAAGGGGCAGAGAGAGGGGGACAGAAGATCCAAAACAGCTTTGTGTTGACAGCAGAGAGCCCGATGCAAGGCTCCAACTCACCAACCATGAGATCATGACCTGAGCCAAAGTCAAATGCTCAACTGACAGAGCCACCCAGGTGCCCCTTGATGTTTTGACTTTTTAAAGTGTTTAATGAAAGACAGTGTTTCCATCTTTCTAAAGGAAAGCCTTATTTTAGATGCTAATCTTGTCAGATTCAAATAAAACATGGTATAGGGAATTTATATGTGTTTTGAGTATCACTACTGGTTTCTCTTCCACTTCGAAATTACTGCCAATATCCATGTTTTTTTGTACCGCTCAATCCTTCCTTAATATTCCTTGTAGCACAAGCTCAGAATTGACAGTTTAGTTAACAAAATTTGTGAGACATTGTACTATGGGGACAATGTCTCAGCCATCAAAGAGCTCTTGGGGGGACACAGTGCACATACACTTACCTTAATCTATGGTATAAATAATGACTAGGTTTTGCATTTCATGTTTGTTGTTTTGTATCACTAACATGAAAAATAAAGCTTTCACATTACTTTCCAAAGGTCACTGAAAAGAATTTATTTTCTTGCTAAGAGAAACTTTAATAAAGATTTTTTCAAAATGTGCTTATTCCAGAAAATTTATGGTAAAGAATTTTTGAACAGTCACAAACAGAAATTTCAATGAAGATTCATATTTAAGCTGGACACTTATTCTTTGCTTTGCCTTGTTCCTTTACTGTATTGTATATATACAGAAGGGAGAACGGGTACAGAGTCTTTGAATGCCATCATTGCAAATCACACATACAGCTGCAGAAAATAGACTCTGGGGAATAATATTGCTGTGTGGGGGAGATGCATCTCAGGCCAAAGTAATTTAATTTATCTAACCTAAATCAAAATTTCAAGACTCACTCATGAAAGAAGTGTGTGTATTGTTCCTGTTTCTAATTCTTATTTTTCAGGCTAGTCTGGGTCTTTGCCTCCCACCCAAAGCAATGTTAAATAAAAGGATCATACTCTTGAAATTATTTGTTAAATAATTTAATAGCCATTATAATTATTTTTAGTTTTCCAAATGCCACATGTTATTTTTAATAATACATCATATTATTTTGCATATATATGTGTAATCTATTTTGGAAAATAGATAGCATAATCTAGCAGACAGATTATTTTAGGTGGCAGCTCATGTTGCCTGAAATCTACTATTACAAATTTACATGGTATTTATTTATTCAGAATGAATAATAATCTTCATTTCTCAAGGGCAATGCACTAGAAAATGTACATAAAATCTTGTCTGCTGATTAACCTAACAGATAATAAAAGAATATGAGCATCATAAAATTTTTAAAAGTGTAAATGAGGAGGTAATACGAGAGGTGGGATTTAACAAATCAAAAAAGAGAGACGAAGCTAATTTTAATCTACTTTCTACGGTATTGCATTAGAGATAAAAACACAGAATCTTTTAAGTTAAGACAATGATATTGGCTACATTAAATCTTTTTTATTCTTACTTTTTTTTTTATCTCAAGAGGTGAAAATATAAAAATAGCCAAATGCTTGTAGGAATATTTAGGACTCCACTTAAATTATTTTGAATTTAAATGTAATTTTTACTAATACTGTTGAGCAAGGAGTATAATTAGAATGATTTCGGCAAGTCTGGATACTTGAATAATTAAAGGAACAAGATTAATTTCAGGAGAAGCATCATTATCTAAAATCAAATATTAGAGTCCATATAAAAGGCAGGAGTAGGGATAGAGGATAACAAGAGCCACATTTTATAATTATTTAGGCTCATTAATATCATACATTTCCTTGAAATAATACAAAATTGATTTATATTGAATGTAAATTTCAAAGTCTCACACTACATTAGTTATTTGTTCCTTATGGAAAGTAATAACTAAATAATCTTGTCTGTAATTCTTACATTACAGTTCAACAACAGTTTCCCAAATTGCTGTTTTCTTAATCATTTTTTGAATAGGCAATGCATGCAGATTATAAATGCTCAAATACACTAAAAAGTAAGATTTCCTCCTATCTTTTACCCTAAGCCAACTACTTTGCACAGAGCAATGTTTGTTTCCTCCAGTTTCTGAAATATCCTACATATCTTTATATATTTTTGTTTAAATATTTGACACCTGTGTAGGCTTTCAAGATACACTGTTTTTGCTTCTTTCTTTAATCATGCAGCACCCCCCCTACTGATTATTCTGTATTAGCGCATAAAACTTAAGAGCTGCCTAGCACTCTATAATTTAATCAGTCCCTAGTGATACATGTTTGAAGCTGTTTCCTTTTTTATTTTTTTTATCGTTACAAACAGCACTGAAGTGAATATAACTGTGCATACATCTTTGAACACATCTATGATATGATTACTAGATGTTAATGTCTGGTTAAAAGATACATGGATTAATAACTTAACGAATGGCTAAATCACCTTCCAAAGAGGATTGACCAACTTATATTTTCACAAGCAACATGTGAGAGAGTCCATTTCTAAAAAATGTGTCAAAATACAGCATTTTACAATTTTTAATCTTAGCCAATATGAGTGAAAAAAATGGACTATCCATGGAGCTTCGGTTTGCATTTATCTATTTAGTGAAGTTGTGATCGTTTTATGTTTATTTGTGCTTCAGTGCCATCACATATCCTTTTCTGGAAGCTGTATGTTCACATCCTATACTGATTGTAAAATCTGAAAACTTAAAAATACTTTAGATTTGTGCATTTGCAAAATGTGTGAATTATTTACAAGCATCTATTTCCCAGTAGGTGAACATTTCCATTGTTTCACATTCTTGGGTAGCTAGTAGAGCACCCTTGTGTTGCTGTTGAAGCAAACAATGAAATCAACTTTGAGTTTAGAAAGATAACTATGGAAAATATATATTCACTACAGTAGTATCTTATTCCAGGGGCTGAAAGAGAACAGTGAATAATTACTTATTAAAATTCCAAAAATAGGGAAAAATATCATTCCAATGACAAAGTATTATTATACCTCCAGAATAGAGCACCTTAAATATGAGATTACACTTGAATTTCCAAAAGTACTGGTTACTATATACCTGAATTTTATCATCATCATTGATTCTATTGTACATCTTTGTTTAGAACTCATAGAGGCTATTAAATTTAATTACTTTCCCCTGAGGTTTGTATAGTAAAGGTGCATGCAAAGGTGGGGCTTCTGAATTAGAGCAGATTCTTATGAATAAGGATGTCATTTATTTATTACAATTTGGAAAAAGCAGCAGGTCTGAAAGCTGCCTACTTCAAGTTCTGGACAAGAATAATGGTATGGGAGAAAAAGTGTATCTAATTTTGAATGATATGCCTGAGGAACTTTTCAGAAAGACTGTTTCTTTGATAGACTCTGAGTTTTTGGGGGCAAGTTTTACAAAGAAAGAAGGATAGAAGGCTTAAGCCCCAGCACTTAACTACCACCCTTCTCTGCTTCCTATCAGTCCTAAAATTTTTGAAGTTAATTTTGCATATTATTAAACACAGAAAATAAGACAGAATAAAATAAAATACATAGACAATTCATCTTCATATATTCTATTACACTAGGATGTTAATATTACAAACTAAAAGCTTATTTCTACTTATATTTTGAAATTTTATATCATTTTTTAAATTTAATATTATATTGTTTTGGTCAATGCTGTTCAATTAAAAAACAAAAATAATCACCTGAAATGTATGCTAAGCCATACTCTTTTCCCTTTTAAACTTTTTTTCCAAAAACGTTATTAAAAATATTCTGACTCTATGTATGTAGAAGAAATCTGGGTTAAAATAAGTGATTTTGTTTGTTTGTTTTAGATATAAGCCACCATCAACAACAACAAAAACACAAGAAAGACCCCTGTTTGGATTATCTAGTCACATTTATCTGGGAACAGGAAGAAAATCCCAAGTATCTCAAGTATATTACACGGATGTGAGAAAAGACAGAGAACAGTGAAATGAAACATGAAGAAATGAACTCTTGTCCATGAGAATAACTATTAATATTAAAAGATATCTCCTCCAACTGGATTTTGTAATGAAGCATCTTTGATTATTTTGGAATTTTTCCCAAGATATTTTATGAGATAATCTATGAAGAAATTTATACTATGTTCTTCAATTTCCCACTCGACTCTAGGTACTGAGTCAGAGTATGTACTCAATATAATATTTGCTGGGTAAATGAACACAAAAGTGTATACAGACGTTTTCTAAATTACCAAAGTGAACTAGACATAGAAATAGGTAGACAGAGAAGAAGAGATCCTGTGGAGTGGTCATCTTCTCTCAGATGAGAACCTCTACCATATTAAATATCTTTCACGTTACAAACTGACTTGATATCAGGAACAAAGGGACTGATTGGGGGAATGAGGGACAGTGACGAGTATTTAGGGAAAAGAGGAATATGGCAATAAAAACACCGTAGTTTGTGGAGATTTAAAGGCTTAGATTCAATTCTGGCTCTACCATTTACTAGCTGTGCATCCTTGGAGAAGTTTCTTTGTCTTTTTCATTCCCTGAATGCTAGTCTTTGAAATGTTTATAAAACATTATTTACATTATGTTATGGCCAAAACATATTGATCACCAGTATTCATGTTCTCCTGCCTCAACTGGGTGAAACTGGGTGAGGCCATATGACACCATATGACACCAGCTTTGAACAAAGGGCTATGAGTGAAAGTTTTGCGTGTCATTTCCATATGGAAAATTTGCCAGCCAATGAGCAACCCTCCTTCACTCTTTCCTCTACTGTGATGATAGAGGAGGAAGCACATTCCAGAGATGTAACTATAAAAATGAACCCCTGGCACTCTGCGATGGTATGGAATAGAAATCCCTGCTACCTTCCCCTGCAAAGGGTTATGTATTCTGAATGTGGGTTGCATTTATTTATTTCTATATTAAGCCATGAGAATTGGAGATTAATATAAAGTTTTCATAAAAATTAAATGAGACAGTGATTATAAAGGCATCATCTCGATAAATGGCATGAGAACACAATATTTAATTTGGTGCTTGGCAAATTTTCTCTGTAAAGGGCAGAGAGTAAAATAGTTTGGGTTGACACGCCATATGGTCTTTGTCGCAAGTGCTCAACACTGCCATTACAATGCATGAAATGCCAGCACTTTACATGAAAGCAACCATAGACTATATGTAAAGAATGAGTGTTGCTATGTTCCAATAAAAATTTATTTACAAAAAGAGTTGGTGAATTGGATTTGGCCCAAGGGTCACAATTTGTTCTACCCTCTATTAACTCAACATTGTTTATGATGATGAAGATGAAAAAAGAGAAAGGACTTGAATGGAGGTAAATTCACATGCACTTAGAAAGCATATAAATGTACTTGGAACTCTGTTATTTGCTATGGGAAAGAAATGTATGTATACCAAGCATTCTCCATGTGGCAACCAATCTGTTAGTTTCTTTATATACATAATTGCATTTAATCTTTATAAGTCTGCATGTTGCACATAAGGATCTTGAGACCCAGAGAGGTTAAATGAGGAACTTAAGTTAACACTGTTAGTAATTCTCAGATGCAGGATTAGAATCCAATCTTATTTGACCCCAAGTACTGAACTCATTCCATGTTCTTGTAACTGTTACACTGAATAAATAAGACGCAGAAGTGAAATCATTAAGACATTTTCTCCTCATAATTGTCTTTACAAACCCAATCCGTGGGCCCATTATTTTCCTCTTGTGCAATAAAATTTGGGTAGATAGCCCAGATAGCTTATCTGTTCATTCTAAGATAATAATAATAATATTTAAAAAATAATCTTCTGGTCACTTTAGTCCTTTAAATAGTCTCAGCTCGATATATTCTGTCCGGTGTAATTCTAAAAGCTCTGAACTTCAGAGTGAAATCTTTGTCTCAACTTTAGTTCAGGCCTGCTAAAGGTAGGTGCTGTGCGGTTGGGAAGGACAGACAGCAGTAAGGAAATTTTATTTTATTTTATTTTATTTTACTTTTTACTGGGCCAGCTCCTCCTCCTCATTCATAATGATGAACAATTTTCATAATCTCATAATAATGAAAAATGTTGCTATTTCCTCATCTACATCTTCTGACCTGTCCATTCTGGGAGCTGGGAGCCTGGGGAAGGGAGAGGTAGGGACTGATGTGTCTTACTCCACTGGCAGTGATCTGTCTATGAAAGGTGTTTAAAGATGACACTTTCTCTTCAAATACCACCAGCCACTGCTGAGGGTGTGGGGAATGCTCTCATCTATGGTGTCCGGTGTCCTTTTCTCCACCCAGCGCACCTCCTCCTGCTGATCCCTTACCCGCCTTGAGCCTCCTCTGTCAAGGTGTGTTCTTCCCTCCAGGTGATATTGGGCAGGATCTAAAATAATTCTATGTCCCCTCTGTCTCTCTCTGTGTCTTTCCTTCTGCCTTTTCCCCTCATGAACATTGTACGTCAAGGTTCAGGTGCCCCATTAAAGCACTTCTTATTTCATTTGAGGGAAGAAAGAAGTGTCTCCCACATCTCATTTTCATCCATGGTTGGGGGTCCTTAGAGCACACCTCAGCTTTCTCCGGCTGCCCACTCCTGGCTGCTCCAACTTGTGAACGACTTTCTAAAATTGGTAAAACAAACAAACAAAAACAGCATTTATCCACCTCCTGAGCTGTTCCTGCCTACTTGGCCAAACATCTCCCCATGAAATGTGAGAGAAATTAGTGTCTTCTCCTACAGCATCTGTAGAAACCTTTTAACAGTCTTATATAAAAGCCTAAACACTTTGCTTCTTCTTAAATCGCTTGGAGTACAATTTTGAATATAAAACCACTACTCTAGAAATATATACAAATTCTTATGGGTCCGAAGGGACTTAGAGGTCACTAAGTTCATTCCTTAGCTCAACTGATGACTATTTACTCACTGCCCTGTATTTGTAAAATGCTGGGCTAAGACTTAAATAAGACTTCAACCAAATGCAAATGTCCTTACGGTCACTACTTGAGTATCTATGGTTTCGGAGAATTTATTATCCTTTTGAAAGTCCAATTTCCATGTTTTTTCTAAATCTTGAGGTCTCCCTGTTATTTTAAACACATATGGCTGCCTTGTGAGCTGCATCAATCTTTACAGAATAGCTATTTAAATGTTGAAGACAAGGTTCCTGTTTCCTCAGGACTTATGATTAGCTCTTCCAACAGTTCCTTTCATGATATGTAACAGGGGTGCACGTCACTACTCCCCAACTGCACTCAAGCACAGACGCTGGGTCTCTCTTTTGGAAAGAGCCCTTACTACTGTGGGGGAAGGACCCATCATGCATTTCTGGAAGCTTACACTTATTTGTGCCAGCTCTAATGTGGCCTCTACATCTTTGCACCTAATCTGGTCAGGCCCATTTCATCAACCCTGGCTTCCCTGACTTTCACGACATCTCATTCATCTCTACCAAACACACCCCCAAATGGTGGTTTTCAAGTAATTAGCATCTTTTTCAGTGAAGAGCTGAGCTCACAAAAACAAGGGACATTCCCAGGGGATTAGAAAGTAGAATGTGATAAAGTTAATTTAAAATAGTGGCTGCTCACCAGGAAAACTTGCGTATTGTTGTAGTAATGAGGAAATGGCAAAAACAGACATCAACATCACTGTACAGCAACAAGATGATATGGATTTAAAAGTGGGCCAACAGCAAGTATAGCTGAGAATGTGAAATTAAAAATGCTCTCTAGTCCTGGTAGTAATGTAAATTGGCAAAACTACTTTAGAGCAATTTGATAATATTGGGTGAAGGCAGAGATGGGCTGATCCTATCATCCGGCAATTCCTCTCTTCGGTATGCATATAAGATAAAGGTATGCTCAAATGTGTGCTCAAAGAGATCTGTAACATAATATCTTAGCAGCATTATTCATGACTGAAAAATCAAACAAATACACCAAAAAGAACAACAAAACCTGAGATCAGCTTAATGTCCGTGGTAGAATGAATTTTAAACTGTGGTATACTTATATACTGAAATACTACTATACAGCAATGAAAATGAGTAAACAAGATTTAATAATAAAAATGTGGATGATTGTCTCAAATTTAATTTTGAGTCTAAAAAACAAATGGTACAAGAAACTTTACATAAAGTTTAAAAACAAACAGAATGGTTCATATTTCCCTGATGATGAGTGATGGTGAGCATCTTTTCATGTGTCTGTTAGTCATCTGGATGTTTTCTTTGGAAAACTGATCATGTCTTTTGCCCATTTCTTCACTGGCTTATCTGGGGGGTTTTGGGTGTTGAGCTTTATTAGTTCTTTACAGATTTTGGATACTAACCCTTTATCTGATATGTCATTTGCAAATATCTTCTCCCATTCCATCAGTTGCCTTTTAGTTTTGCTGATTGTTTCCTTCTCTGTGAAGGGTTTTTTGTTTGTTTTTTGGGTTTTTTTTTTTATCTTGATGAGGTCCCAATAGTTCATTTTTGCTTTTGTTTCCCTTGCCACTGGAGTCATGTCTAGTAAAAAGTTGCTGCAGGCAAAGCCAGAGAGGTTGTTGCCTGTATTCTCCTCTACGATTTTGATGATTTTCTGTCTTACGCTTAGATCTTTCATTCCTTTTGAGTTTATTTTTGTGTGTTTTATAAGAAAGGGGTCCAGGTTCATTCTTCTGCATGTCACTATACAGTGTTCCCAACACCATTGGCTGAAAAGACTGTCTTTTTTTCATTGGATATTCTTTCCTGCTTTGTCAAAGATTAGTTGACCATACATTTATCAGTCAATTTCTGCGTTCTCTATTTGTTCCATTGATCTGTGTGTTTGTTTTTGTGCCAGTACCATACTGTCTTGATGATTACAGCTTTGTAATACAGCTTGAAGTCCGGGATTGTGATGCCTCCGGATTTGGTGATGTTTTAACATTACTTTGGCTATTTGGGGTCTTTTCTGGTTCCATACAAATTTCAGAATTATTTGTTCTAGCTCTGTTAAGAATCCTGGTGTAATTTTGATAGGGATTGCATTGACTATTTAGATTACTTTGGGTAGTATCAGCATTTTATTCATTCATTCATTCATTCATTCATTCATTCTTCCAATCCACGAGCATGGAATATTTTTCCATTTCTTTGTGTCTTCTTCAATTTCTTTCATGAGATTTCTATAGTTTTCAGCATATAGATCTTTTTAGATCTTTGGTTAAGTTTATTCCATGTCGTCTGCAATGAGTGGAAGTTTGTACTTCTTCTTTGCCAGTTTGAATGCCTTTTATTTCTTTTTGTTGCCTGATTGTTGAGGTTTTTGCACTGCTGGTGGGAATGCAAACTGGTGCAGCCACTCTGGAAAACAGTATGGAAGTTTCTCAAAAGAATAAAAAAATAGAACTACCCTATGACCTAGCAATTGCACTACTAGGTATTTATCCAAAGGAAACAAAAATGCTGATTCAAAGGGGAACATGCACCCCAATGGTTAAATGGTTATAGTAGCAATAGCCAAATTATGGAAAGAGCTCAAATGGGTAAAGATTATATATAAATATACATAATCTTATATTATATATATTACTCAGCGATCAAAAAAAGTGAAATCTGGCTATTTGCAATAACATGGATGGAACTAGAGTATATTACACCAAGCAAAATAAGTCAGAGAAAGATAAATGTCATATGATTTCACTCATATGTGGAATTTAAGAAACAAAACAGATCAGGGAAGGGAAGGAAAAGTAAGATAAAAAGACAGAGGGAGGCAAACCATAAGAGATTCTTAAATACAGAGAACAAATCGAGGGTTTTTGGCGGGGGGATAAGGGAATGGGCTAAATGGGCAATGGGCATTAAGGAGGGCACTTGTTGGGATGAGCACTGGGTGTTAAATGTAAGTGATGAATCACTAAATTATACTCCTGAAATCATTATTACTCTATATGTTAACTACTTGGACTTAAATAAAATTTTAAAAAATTAAAAAAAAAATAAAAACAAACAGAATGGTACTATATTTTTTTATAGAAAGACATACACAGGTGAGAAATGTTTAGGGAAATGTATGATAAAATTCTGGAAAACCATTATAAAAATAAAATGGTGTTGCTTGAGAGAAAATAAGAAAATAGAAGAAGACCTGAAAAATGAAGGCAAGGATAGGAATAAATTTTGACTATATACTTTTAATTTTGAACTCTGTGATTATATTACTAAGCAGAAAATGCATGAAAAGAATTCTTGACTAAATTCAGACAGAGGAGATGAAAGAGAATATGATTGGTTGGAGAGACATACAAAGGGAGCCACAACTACATTCATAACATTTTATTTATTATGCTGAATGCTGACTACACTTGTCTTATTATTCCTATACCTTTTTCATGTCTGAAATATAACATTTTAAAATGAAGCTTTAGCTTTCAAAACCACTGTTTCCCCTAAGGGCTTTAGAATCTTATTTTGGAGGTCAAAAACTAAGTATTGACTTTTTATTCTTCCTGTTAATCTTACTGTAAAAATCTCAGTTGGTGTCAGAAATGTGGATGACTGTGACCAACCATGGGAAATACAAATTACCAGACTGTATGAAAGTGTGGAAAAGAAAAGAAATGATCATTTCAAGATAATTTTTACCTAGTTTACACATCCCTCACTCTCCTGGACACTCTTGACTTTGATGTATTTCAGATATTACCTCCCAATGATAGTATTTGTAATCTCTGGGTTAATCTATCATAACTATGATCTAATATTCTATTTAGATAAATACAGCCTTGATTTTATAATACTTCTGAGCAACACTAATATATGTTACCCTAAAAAAATAAACCCAAATTCATAAAGCTAAGCTTTAGCTTTGATTCCCCCTTATAGGGTATGCTCTTGGCATGCTAATTGTCTTCTTCAAAAGTTGGTTTCCTTATTTTTAAAATGGATAGAAGTCTGTGTAAAAAGAATGTTGTTATAGGTATACCAAATTAAAATACTAACATTAAATTAAAGGAGACAATGTACATAAAGCAACTAACTTAGTGTCTGAAACAAATTGCTCAAAAATTAATAATTCTACTTTGTTAATAAAAATAAGTACAAGTATATGTACATTTTGGCCATTCTGGAGGTTCTTACAAGGTTTCAGATCATTATTATCACCCTCCAGTACATGTATATAATTCCATGAATGCACAAGTGAGAAGAGATTTTGGTAACTATGTACAAATTACAAGCTCATATAGATGTTTGAGTAATAAAATTTTAATGTAAACTAATTTTTAAAAAATCTTGTCAGTGTTTTCTAAAACTAATTTAGAAAAACATGAAAAATTTCAAAACAAATTAAAAGCATGCTAACAGTTTCACAAAATTGTATTATAGTGCTTTCATTTAATATATACACACATATGCTTTTCATGACTCATATATGTTAATCCTTTATAGTTTACATAAATAAGCATAAATATATGTATATATGAAATATAAGAAAGACACTAAATAAACACACATATTCACGCATTTGTGTAGATGTATACATATATACACACATATAATGAAATTCTATCAACAAAAATATAAATTAGGGAGAGAGTTTTTGTTTTATAAAAGAAATCAAAATGTTCTTTTTTTAAACCATAATTTCCTTTACAATTATTTTATATACAACTTCTTAGGACAAGTCTTACATAAAATGAGTTAAATACCTAATAATGTTTTCCAAGTGCCAAAATTAATGAGATGATTTTTATTGATGGCAAAAAGAGTAGGAAGAAAAAAAATTTTGGCCTATCCATTAAGCTTTCATTTAGAAAATATTTGACAGAAACTCCATAAGAAATTAAAAATGTCAAAATTATTTTTCTCTTGGATATTTTTTCTTTTTGAGGGGGTAAATACTGATGTATTATATGCAATGTGTACATACTGAAAGAATTCAAACTTCATATTTTAGGGTGAAGTAAAGTCTTTCAGTGGTATTTCCACTATAACACACCCTAGATAAGGAAAAAACTACTTAATTTGGCACCTGCTGAGATTATGTTTTAACCCCATAACTCATGATGTGTTTCCCGAGTCCTGGCAAACAGGTGGTGGTGCTATTTTTGTCCATAGCATATAGACAGCTTGTTTTGAAATCCAGTCATATATTGGATGTGCTGACCCCCTGCCATAGCAAATTCCACAGGCAGGAGCTCCATGCTAGGAAAAGTGGTATTCAACTAGAGGGGTTCGTGAAGAAAGCGAAAGCCTCTCAAATTAATTTCTCAAAATGCCCTAAGTCCCAGCCATCTCCCTTCCGATTTTCTTTGCAGCTGCTTCGCACTTCTGGACTAGTTGAGCCTGGGTGAGTTGGCTGCCTCCCCCTATGGCAATATTTCCTTTTCAAAGGGCAGTTGCCATGGTTGTATAATTTTGTGCAGGAAGTGGGAGCCTTTGTGATTGACCAAGCTGTGCTGAAAGATAACAAGCACAAAAACTACAAGTTTAGGCTGAGGAAAACTTTATCAAACTCTCAGTTGAAAGTTGGAAGAAAGAGTGTTTTCCACGATGAAAATGTGTTGCATTTTAAAATCACCTAAACTGCAAGGGGTTCACTACATTGAAAAGCTTTTATTAAATTTGGTTGGAAATTCCAGTCTCCTAGTGAGCATGTGGAGAACAGAAGAACTGTACACAGATAGAATTAGCACAAAGTAGAGAGAAGAAGGAACTAAAACTCTTGGCTCATTTACTTTCACATCTTAGATCATGTTAATGGTTGGGACTTCCCAGAACCCCCTTTTGACCTCAGTTGATGTCCTATCATTCACCCTGACATTTATTACAATCTGTTATCCTTTGTATCAGGCAATTAGCTCTCTCCACCTAGAATTTCTTCTCTTGAAAGATAGGTTTGAACAAAGTTTTGGATCCAAAAGTCCTCCAATATTCTTGCTGATAAAATCATAAAATACAGACCGGCTAAAGAAAGCATTGGGATAAATTTAAAAATAGCAGAAGAGCTGTATTCCAAGAATGTGTATCAGAAATAGGACCTATATATACTAAGCTCTGTACCATATATCAAGGATTGTGCTGGGTGCATTTGCTTACATCATCTCAATTAATCCTTTTGACAGGCATGCTGGTTGAAAACCAACTTATGTTTTTTATTTTTTGGTTTTTTTACTAAAATAACTCCAATTTTGTTCAAGATTCCACTGTTTCCTTCTAAAATTCCAGAATCAGCAGGCTCTGTTGCATCTAGTCATGGTCATATGCATAGTTCTGGTCAATGTGGAGATGAAAGCTGCTTGGAGGTTTCCCTTTCAGAAATTTTACTTCAGAAACAACAAAGGCTATTTCCTGGGAAGATTAGATTTTGCTTTTTGTCCTTAGCTGTTCTCTTACTCATTCCTCCCATCTAAGACAATAGTGTGTAGTGGTAAGGAAGAGGAGCAGCAGCCATCTTTGATGAAACCACACAATATGGAGGGCAGAGTGGAAAGACAAACTAGGCCTAAATTTTAGATGATGTTTTGGGCAGTTCCACCAGCCTTGAACTCTATCTCCAGCATTTTTGTTCCATAAAAATGTAACCCTACTTAAGTCATTTTTTTGTCAGCTTTCTGCTACTCTTAGCGTAATGTAATGCACATATCAGAACAACACTCTGAGCTATGTAAGAATATCCCACAGCTAGGAAGTAGGAAGGGGAGCTAGGATTTGAAGCTCCTTTTGTAACTCTAAATCCCATTCTTTTTTTCACTCACTTATTATAGTCCTATTTAGCTTAACATTTTTTTGTTAGTGACTTAAATGAGGAGATAGAAGACTTAGTCATCACATTTGCAGTTTCTCAAATGTTGAATGATAGCTAATATACCATGGTCTGAGACTGCAACTGTCTCAACATATTGGATATCCTGTGTCAAGCTTTTCACCACTGATTGAATTTATATTCAAATAATTCATGGTTTGATAAGTCTATTAGACTCTAAGTAGAAATGTTGAGGTAGTTAGATATAGTCATCTGAAATTCAGAAGAGAGACCTTCCCTGAAAATATAAATTTGTTCATCAATGACATGTAGGTAATATTTTACACCATGAGACTAGGTAATATCACAAAAGAAAAGAGAAAAATAGAAAAAGAAATTGGATTAGTGACTGAAGCCTGGACTTTCATAGTAATATTGTTGATAAGAGTAAAGTATACAGGGAAGGAACAATCAGGAACAATCTAAACTATGGTGTCCAGAAAAATAACTGATGAAACTATATGATCTTTGGTGATCAAATACTGGTAATTTGTCAACTAAGATAAAAAAATAAAGTTGACCATTGGATTTAACCATGTGAAGAATTTTGACAGGGTGACCATCCATCCTCATGTGTGTGTGGTTCTCCCAATTTCAATTTGTACCTACTATCTTGGTTTAATTTACAATAATGTTTCTTTTATTCTTAAGTGCCATCACTTCAAAGAAAATTATGTGATCATCTTAGTCATTGGTGATCTTAACAAAGGAAGTTTTAGGGGAAATCTATGAACAAAAATTTGATATGAAAGAACAAAGGAAGGAAGTATGAAGGTCAAAAGAGTTTGCTCTACAAACATGCAGAGAAATGGATGTGAAAAAAGAACATGCAATTATGTGCCAAAAGGAAATATATAATATAGTGAAAAACGACTGATGTAGGAGACAGAAGGAAAAAGTTCTCAAGTGATTGAGAAGGAATTGGACCTGGGTTTAGTGGAAGGACTGGTTTAGAATAGATTAGCATTGGAGATCTTCTCCAAAGGTCTCTTGCATTTCCACATTTTGTGGGTGAGGCATTGATTGCCCTGTGTTCTGAACTACTATTTCAAGGACATTTGTTTGGTCAGCAGCCTTGGAAGAGAGAGAGGAACTTTCTTCATAGCAAAGCA
This sequence comes from Felis catus, assembly GCF_018350175.1. Lineage (NCBI taxonomy): Eukaryota > Metazoa > Chordata > Mammalia > Carnivora > Felidae > Felis > Felis catus. Next base: position 97,244,161 of record NC_058374.1, read on the forward strand.
TAGGTTTGCTCACAGTCCTGGAGGAAAATGATAGTGCCTTCCTTTGGAGCAAACAGCAAGTATATTTACTACTCTTCATAACAATCTGTGGTCGCTAATCTTAGAGTTCCTTTCCTTTAGTGTCCCCCACTATATGTTCAAGTATCTATGGCCTTCTTCATGTTGCCTGTGCAACTTGGGACTTGAAGAACTGTAGCGAAATTTCTCATAGTTTAGCTATTGTCATTGCTTTTAGTGATCAGCTGTTTTACATCTCTGATCCAAGAATCTTATGTCTTCTACCACTTTCCATGAAACATGTGGACCCACTTGTTTGCTGGAAGTAGGGTAAAACATCAGACTCATCACAATTCTTGAAAATCAGATCTTAGATCACCTAGAATAATAAATACTGCAAATACAGTCTCACATTTTTATTATGTTTTTCACTATATAAAAGATTTAGGCTTTTATGTAAGTACATCAACCAATCTAATATTTTATAATTTTGGGTTGCATGGCTTGCTTAGAAAAATTTTATTTGCCCTCTTAAAGATGAATAAAAGACTTTTTTTATTTTATTCTAGTCCATAACTTTTAAAGTTAATTTTTAAAGGTTAGCCTTTGAACTGACATGAAATGTGTTGTTGTTTTTGTATGAAATAAGATTTTTCCTTGAAATGATAACTAGTTATCCCAATACCAGTAAAGACCATCTTATTGAACTTTATTTTTTTTAATGTCTTTTTATAATACGTTAAATCTCTATTATGGAAAGGTTGATGTTATGAACTCTTCATATACATGTTTATTTATGTATGTAGATGTGAATATATTTATTTAATTTTTTCTTTAGATGCATGTTTAGTTAGTGCTTATTTACATGCTACAAACAGTGGTATGTATTATCCCATAGCAGTTAGCAAAGTGGACATAGTTTCTGCTCCCATGGAAAGTGGAGTTTAGTTGGAAAATAAATACTAAAAAAGGCAATCAAATAAATACATAATTTTAAAAGTATGGTAAGTATTATGCAGGAAATAAAAAAGATAGTTTAGTAGAATATTGAGGTGGGATGGAGAACTAAACATGTAGATCTCCTCTGAGGAGGATATCATTTAAGCCTGTACCCAAACTACAAGAAAATTGAGAATTACAAAGAGTAGGTAGAAGAGTGTTCTAAACTGATGGAACAGAGTGCCATAGAGGAAACTTGTTTCAGAAAAGGGCCACACAATGGTTTTTGCTCACCAATCAATAAAGTCCGCCATCTAGGACTTGATCTTTTGGTAAACTCAATTCAAGTCAAGGAGTTACACTATATAGCTGTGGTGTTGATATATCTTCAAAAGTAAATGTTCTCTTTCTTTCAGAGCTAAGGTCAAATCATTGTATGTGTAGTAGTGGTCACTGCAATTAACCCTCCAGCATCTACTCTATTTGAAATAATCAATCTAATTCACTCAACTTAGTAGGAATTGGTTTTGAGGATGGGCTCAAATCTGGAAATCAGATGTGATGAGAAGTGTTCTGGTTGCCTTTTGTTTAGAAAGAAAGAAAGAAAGAAAGAAAGAAAGAAAGAAAGAAAGAAAGAAAGAAAGAGAAAATTCCCAACTTCTAAGAGTCATAGAAACAGAAAGATGTTATGCTTAGGAATCTCAACGCAACTTTTGCCCTCATGCAAGTGCTTGCTTTGAGCTTGAGAATAAGTGAGTATTTGGGAGAGCAGAGCAATGAGAATCAGAGAACAGCAGAACCAGAGCCCTGACATATTGCACCTGGAAACTCCAAACTTCTGGGCTTATTTATTTATTTATTTTTAAATATTTATTTATTTATTTTTTAATTTTTTTTCAACGTTTATTTATTTTTGGGGGGGACAGAGAGAGACAGAGCATGAATGGGGGAGGGGCAGAGAGAGAGGGAGACACAGAATCGGAAACAGGCTCCAGGCTCTGAGCCATCAGCCCAGAGCCTGAGGCGGGGCTCGAACTCACAGACTGCGAGATCTTGACCTGGCTGAAGTCGGACGCTTAACCGACTGCGCCACCCAGGCGCCCCTTAACTATTTATTTATTTAGAGAGAGAGAGACAGGGAGAGAGAGAAAATCCCAAGCAGGCTCCACGTTGTCAGCAAAGAGCGTGACACAGGGCTTGAACTCATGAAATTGAGAGATCATGACCTAAGTTCAAACCAAGAGTTGGATGCTTAACGGACTGAGCCACCCAGATGCCCCAGTTAACGCATTTTTTAAGCTTATTTAGTTTTGAGAGAACAAGTGGGGGAGGAGCAAAGAGAGGGAGAGAGAGAATCCCACACAGGCTATGCACTGAGGTTTGATCCCACAACCATGAGATCATGGCCTGAACTGAAATCAAGAATTGGAAGCTTAATGCCCTGAGCCACCCTGATGCTCCTAACTCATTTTTAATTGAGGCTTTCTGCTTTTGCAACTAAAAGCATTCCAATACTTGTAACATTTTAAACTCATGTATGAGGCCAAAAAGGGGGGAGAAGATTCCCAGAGACAAGTAGCTGATGGTTTCAAAACTCCCCAGCCCTCCTGGCTCGGATCAAACAAATTTACATAACGTTTCTTGAAATTATTCATTAACAATGGTAGAATTGCAACGTTTTTTGTCTACCATGACTTGTTAGTCTTTGAGACATAATGGAGTTTTATTCCTTATTTCTGCTTCTTCCTAAATAAGCATGGCAAAGTGTTTGGGGCATTAGACTCTCTCCTTTTTTTTTTTTTTAATGTTTATTTTTGGAGATAGAAAGAGAGAGCTAGCAGCGGAGGGGCAGAGATAGTGGGAGACACAATCTGAAACAGGCTCCAGGTTCTGAGTTGTCAGCACAAAGCCTGACGTAGGGCTCAGATTCATGAACCAAGGGGATCATGACCTGAGCCTAAGTCGGATGCTTAACCAACTGAGCCACCCAAGCGCCACGGGCGTTAATTATACTCTTAAAGTCACATTCATTCACTCTTCCATACTTACAAGCCCTGGGAATAAACTTATGATTTTTCTCCATAGAGCTGGGACTTATAGTGGAGACAGGAATCAAACTACGCTACACATGTTGAGTCCTTCCTTTCCTGTGCTCATGCCCTATACTTGTACATCCCAAGGTTCTTCATTCTTCTGGTGTTTGCTGCTGAGCTACACATGTCATACAGATGTATTTTTTGGTAACCAGATCAGTGAGCATAGTTGTGTGGACCATCTTGGAATATGGAACTATAGTTTGAATACTTATTCATAGTGATAAAATTTTACTTCTCTTACAACCTAAGGGAAAGAGGCTGAGTTAAAAAAAAAAAAAGTGGGGTAGAAATGATGTTATCTTTTATGTGGAATGCACTCACCCCTCAGGGTCCAAGCCTTATTAGTGCCTCTCTTTGAACTTTTTTTCCCCCTATGCATATTGTGATTACACTCCAAATCGGTGTGTCTTTAAAGAAAATTCAGTGTTCTTGGTTCTATTTTTCATTCTTCACTGATGAACCCTTAAACTCTTAACTGTGAAGCTATAATAAAACATTTTTATCTGCTATCCTGCATAGCCTTTTCAAATTTGAATTATCTAAAAAAAAAAAGAAAAAGAAAAAAAAGAACTTCCATGTTACTTTCATCAACATCATTAATTGTCTGGCCACTCACATATTCTAACGCTGCCTTTACTTACACCTTGGTTGCTGCTTTTAAGCTGTAATTTTTGTTCAACCTGATATTGAGCCTTTTTTTTAGTGTTAGTGTTTACCAGGAGAATAGATGTCTCCTTTTTCATAAGCCCTCTTTTCTGGGTTGTTTTTCTGCCCTGCATAGTGATAGGGGTGTAGCAAGAATATCTATTGTTAAAATGCATGCTACAAATTATTTTTATGTTTTTTGTACTCAGAAGATGTGCTGCTGAATAACAGTTCTTTGGTGGAAATAATTGCTTGAGTATTTATGACAACTTTTTGACTTGTACACTTACATTTTTCAAGGACTTTATTTTGATTCAATTAGTTAAAGCATAAATTCACCATCAATGGAAATTCCTATACACAGGAACAACAATAAAAATAATCCTACAGTTCATCATGTTGCTTTCTAAGACACTTCCAGAAATTAAATATCACAGAGAACTGATTGGCCAAATCAACTTTTTGATATATCACTGACTTTATATTATGGAATTTCAAGTTGAAGGTATAAAAGTAGTTAAAGAGCATCCACCTTGTCACTGACATGATTCACTGGAGTATTTGTTACCCAAAGAATTTAATTAGTGTGTCTGAATGCTAAGGGAATGAAAATAATTGGTGGCTGGCAAAAGATACCTTATACATTGTGGTTATTAATAGCTGTTAAGAATACATGGGGTAGAAGTAGTAAACAACTGAAGATTAATTTGCATCGTTTAAACCATTATATTTTGGCGGTTTTAAATTTTAAATCTAAGAGTTTTAGAGGACTAGAGGAAATTCTCTATTTTACAACTGGAGAAAGACCCAGAGAGAAAAAATATTTTTGTTGGTAATTAGAATAAAGAGTAATATTGATTTTCTCTTAATTGCAAATGTGCTAATGCACAGTGTAAAAATCAAAGTCTTTTTAAAACATGAAGTAAAGGAATTTAAACGTTAAACAAGTCACCAGTCCTTTACAGGAATTTTTCTCCATCCTCTTTGAAATGGAATAACAATTATGATATATGAATCGTGAGACTAATAGTAGACCCTAAAATGTGGCAGCCCCAGGTAACAAAATTTGGGTAGGCTATTGTTTAAATTATGTGATATTTGAATTGTGTATCTCCCCTTTGAAGTTGGTTTTGTTTTGAAAAAGAAATTGAGAAAAGCCTTAAAAATAATTTGCTAGCATATAAAATTGTTATATGAATGTCAGTTTAACAATTGGCCTTGAACTGCACCCAAATATATTAATTTAGTTCATAAATCAGTTTAATCTATGTCTATATTTTCCAGGAAGAGAAATTAAAATCTTCCCCTGGCTACTTTTTAACTTTTCCATTACTGGATAAAAAAGCTGCTAGGTCGAATAGATTATTTTCTAGAAAGAAGTTATCGATGATCATTTAAAAATACTAGTGTAAAAAAATAAAAATAAAAATACTAGTGTATATGGATTGTGCTTTAACATGTTACTTCTGGAAATACAGATGCAAAATGAGGTGGTTGTGAAATGGCCCAAAGGACAAAGTTTTGTGTGCTGTGTGAGCAAGATTCTCAGAGAAAAAGAGGCATGGAAGAACAGGAACATAAGAATGTAATGTTTTAAACATGTGGCACTTAAATCATTAATTTATGAGTTGACTGTGGTGTTCCTAGGATAAAAATGCTAAAAAGCAGCTTAAATATCCTCTCCGGAAGAAATCACTGAACACAAGGTCTGGCTCTGTGTTTCTCTTATGTGTCCTACTTCAAGTTGAGATGAGGCTCACTAGGCTTGCTAATTGTCTATGCTTTTCCTTTTATATGTTTATTAGCCTTTTGTGATTTCTTAACTATGAATTTCCCACTCATATCCTTCACTCATTTGAACAGGTTGTTGGTCTGATCCTTTTCTTCTTTATTGAAACATCACTAGAGTTTTTTTGTATGTATATATTCATATAGACATTAAAATCATGCTGCCAGGCATTAAAAAAAGAGTGGGGCTTCTCTTTCTAGGAAAATGGTGGCTATATTATTTGGAGGAGTCATTCTGCTGAAAATATCAAAATAGTTAGATATAAGTATTTTAAAGAATATTAACCATTAAAGAACCAGCAAGACAGTAACTCCATTTAAGGGAATTAGGAACCAAGGGAGGTAATTAGAATCCTGAAGTCACTTTTGCCCTAAAAGTATTTACCAACTGTTGGATAGGCAAAAACTCTTGTTTTAATGGCCTTGAGTGTCAGAGAGAACAGAAGTCAAAGTCTTGTCTTCCAAAGTGGGGGCTCCAAAAGGACATACTCCATGTTAAGCTGGGATTCCTAGAAGATAAACCTTCAGAGTAAAGAATCCAGAACTACTACCAACAGGAAATATCAAGGAGTTCTTCAGAGCTTCACAGAGTAAGAGAAAACAGCTTCTAAGCAATTACAATGAAAAGCTGTTTTGTCTATGTGCCGTTCGAACTGTATGTGTGTGTGTGTGTGTGTGTGTGTGTGTGTGTGTGTATATATATATATATATATATATATATATATATATATATACCATCGATAGATGACAGAGGTGTGACTGCAGATCAGTGGAGAAAGTGTACACAATTCTGAGTTGGGATTGGGCCATTCCAACTTTTACATTTTATGCAAGATTTGAATGGAAAAAGTGGAGAATCAGTCCTATCCCTTTATACTTGAGAGGTTAAAGACACTGTTGTAACTAACATATTGTTGGTTTATTTGCTATCTTTGCTGCTCAGTGTCAGGAAGAAGTCAGGTATGCAGGTAGAATTGTGTCTTCCAGACAGATGTCTATGAGCATGACCTATTTGGAAATAGGGTCTTTGCAGATAAAATCAAATTAAGATGAGGGCATACTGGATTAAAGTGGGTTCTATTCAATAATACTGATATCCTCACAAGACATGAGGGCAGAAAGATGTGAAAATGAAGTCAATGACTGGAGTGATACAGCCACAAGCCAAGGAACACCAAGGAAGGGAGGAGAAGCAAGAAAAGATTCCCCTTCTAGAGCCTCCAGAATGAGCATGTCCCTGCTGACCCCTTGGTTTTGAACTCCTAGCCTCCAGGACTGTGAGATAAAAAATTCTGTGGTGTTAAGCCACCTCGTTTGTGGTGCTTTGTTAAAGCAACTCTAGAAAATGAAAACACCAGGCCCCACCAATGTGGCTAGATTTTCTCTTTCAGCTTCTCCCATCCCCAATCAGGTTTGTTTATCTGAGGTGAAGGGTGCTACCTTCTCCTGCAGAGCACCCATCATCAGCTTCTTCAGAGCTTCAGGCTTCAGAATGGTCAGATACAAAAGAGATTTTGGATCTAACCTTGTGTATTCCAGTTCAGCCTCACAGGCTCCAGCTCATACCGACTTTCCTTACTTGACATCCACTTTCTGTTCCTAGCTGCATACCTTGCAGACTTCGATCTTGAGTACCAGACATAGAGTAACTGTCTATTATCTCCCAGTGGTTCTGCTGCTCTGATTGAACCCTGACTGATAATACCCAAGTCAAATATGTTTCCATAAACTTATTCAGGTTAACCATGCAAAAAATTGTCCCATCTTATTTCCCAAGAATGGTTTGATATTTTTGTCTTTTACATTGTTACCTTTTAATCTCACATTTTAAGAGTATTTAGTGTATACAGAGTATAATATAATTTTTATTTTTAGTTAAATATATGCCATGAGGACCCAACAAGGGGTTGCATCTGTGAAAAACAATGGATGAAAATTTCTTACCAAGGTAACAATTAGAGCATTAGCAAATGAAATGGATATGAGTCACAACTGATTCTAATACTGAAAAACAGAGATACTGATTATTTTTAGGTAAAGCACTAACCATTAGCAGTCTGCTTCAGTTTTTACACAGAGAATGAGTCTATATGATACCAAAGTATCCACTAAATCATTCAACTTTTTTATGAAATAGATTATTTCTATAAGACAAATCAACAAACACTGTTACTTGTATGAACAGATGATTTAGTTGTTAAAAATAAAATGCCAATTCAAGTTTTAAATACTGGTTTAGTGTGGAGAGGTCCTATTAACGTTTCCAGGTATTTTAATCCACAGAGAACCCCTCACACCTAATAAGTCTAAAGTATTTTTATATCTGTAAGTATTTTTTTAAGTTTATTTATTTATTTATTTTTTAGATAGCATACAAGAACAAGCAGGGGAGGGGCAGAGAGAGAGAGAGAGAGAGAGAGAGAGAGAGAGAGAGAGAAGCTCAAGCAAGCTCCACACTGTCAGCACAGAGCCAGATGCAGGGCTCAAATCCACCAACCGTGAGATCATGACCTGATCCAAAATCAAGAGTCAGACACTTAACCAACTGAGCTACCCAGTGCCCCCTAATCTGGTATTGTTACCACATGCATGTAAACACACACCCCTACACACTAACGCACTCATGGAAGTTTATCATATCCATACATATTTGAAAAGGGAATTAGTATTATGAAAAATTTCTTTTTCTTCTTCTTTTTCAGAAATGGAGTCTGAACTCAGGCGATAGGAAATGCTGTAATTAGAAGTACTCAAAAAATAAAGAAGCATAAATGGGAGGATATATTCTGACCATGAGTATCCAATTGTAAGTAGCAACTTCGGGTTTAAGAACCACAATTCTAGGGTTGCCTGGGTTTCTCAGTCAGTTAAGTGCCAACTTCAGCTCAGTTCATGATCTCATGGTCTGTGAATTTGAGCCCCTCATTGGGCTCTGTGCTGACAGCTCAGATTCTGAAGCCTGCTTCAGATTCTGTGTCTCCCTTTCTCTGTCCCTCCCCCGCTAGCGCTCTCTCTCTCTCTCTCTCTGTCTCAAAAAATAAACATTAAAAGAATTTTAAAAATTTAAAAACCACAGTTCTATATTTTACTCCTCATAGCAAAAGATAAAATGTAAATTGCAGTAAAACGTAAACTGATTTATGCATTCCATAGATTTTTATATATATAAAATGTGTTTGTGTACGTGTATATGTCTATGAGTATATTAGAAAATATTTGAATCTAATATGACTCCTGAGTGCTAATAGCTAATTTTATTGAATTTTATTATATACTAGTCAGTTTATTAAGGATTTTATGCATATTAACTTATATAATCTATGCACTGTATTACCAAGAAGATACTGGTGTTTTTTGCAATTTGTACTTGGATTCTGGATCTTCATAAGCTCAAAAACTTTCCCAAGTACTAACAGGAACTAGCATTCATACTCAGTTACTTATTCGCACTCCAGAGTCTGTGTTTAACTGCTGTCATGCCGTGCTGCCTCTTTATTGGTCAAATAATAGATTAATCACTCTGGATTATGACGGAGTAAAGGGAAATATCAGAGACTCCTCAATTACCTTTTTAAATGTCCACAAATGCACAATATAAGGGAGTTCTTCAAACTAGCATGTGTAACTGCTAACAGTTAATAGTGATGAGTCAAGCATGCTCTAAAGAGGAGGTGGTAAATAGGATTTAAATTGCACTAATGATTGTGATTTCTGATATCCAAAACAGGAAGATGGAGTGGGCAAACTAGACAACCCTACAGGGTGCTGAATTACAGGTAAACAAAAGTAACTGGGCTCAATGTAAACTCCTATTCTAACTAAGGTTTCTGCATTTGATTCCTGAGGTAACAAGTAAATGGTCACTGATCACATTTGGTAAATTAGACACTACTTACTTAATCATAAATAAGTACACAAATAAATAAACAAATAACAATACAGGGTTAAAAATTCATCAGGTTGATTTTAAAAATTTCATGCTGTCAAGTAAAAAAATAATATAGTATATCATTTATTTCATACTTCAAAAAGTTATATCAGTTGGCATTTGAGGAGAGAGATAGTAAGATTTGTCATCAAGGGCTGCTACTAAACAATTTTTGTTAATAAACTGTATTTTTCAGTTGTATTTTTTTGTCCGATATTGTTGGCTGTGCAAGTTTCGCTTTTATAAATGCATTAATTTTTTGTAGCACTATTATATGATCAACTTTTATAATTGTGCAATGCAGGCTTGCAAAGATTCATCAATTTTGTAAAAATCAAAGATTGATAAATATACATGAAACCTCTTTTATAAGTCATTATCTTAGATACTTTATATTCTATTTTTTAACCAACTTGATCTCTTTGTCCCAAGACGTCTATCAATATAAACATTTCTGTCACCATCTCTTTATACTCTGAAAATTTTTTTCTTATGTGCTTGGTTCTTTTAAATTTGGAGAATATATGTTATGACAGTTAAAATACATATAATCACACCATGAAAATAAAAATTTACCCATACTGTGTTGTTTAAGATTTCTAATTCAAATTCTCTTTTGAGGTTAGTATTATACACATCTATGATATGCTAAGAAAACCTTTGGTCTTTGTACTTTTCTGTTTAATTTCTATGCAAATGTGTTGCATTTAAGTGACACTCATTGTAACTTCTGTCTCAAGATAGTGCGCTGAGCACATACTTCATTCTTACTCTCCTGGATTAAACCTCTAGAAACAATATAACACTTAAATAACAAGAAAACAAACTTACCCAACAAACATAGGCTCTGTCACTGGATCAGAAGTTATGACTAGTACCTGAAAGTTAGACAACAAACAAAATTGAAGAGGTAAACCTCAGCCAGGACACAAATAGATATGCATAGGTACTACGAATAATACCTCAAGCTAGTTGAAGTCAAAATAGAAGAAACCCTGGAGTGATTAGGTCACACCTTTTCTAAAACTTCCTACATTCTACCTTTCACAATGTGTGCCAGGTATTAAGCAATGTGTTGTTTGTCTCAGCAGATCCTTAAAACAACACAAACAAATGCAAATTCCTTTTAAACAGGTGTGATAGAGGATTCACAAAAAATGGCTGTGTTTAAGAGGAGACTCAGAAACATGTTCAAAAAGTTAATAATATACAAGTCATATTCAGTGATCATGAAGCAAAAAAAAATTTAAAATGGGCAAAATATCTCCCAATCATTAAAAATAAACTTTTAAAATCTGATTTATATTTCTAAATAACTGGGTTTGTAGATAAAATAACAGATCATTAACTATTTAGATCTCTAGGACCATATCAACACCAGAAATAATACTTACTATTTATTGTGTGCTTATAGTGTATAGATGCTATTCTAAATGTGTCAATTACACTCAAATATTTAGCCCTCCCTCCAAACCCTCTGAGATCAGTATGATTATTAATCCCACTTAAAGACACAGGAAGTTTAAATAATGGACGAAATTTCACCTAGGTATTGGGTAACAGAGTTGGATGTGAAATTAAGCAGTTTATTTCCAAAGTTCAAGCGAGAAATCACTATGCTTTCCTTTCTCCATATGGGAGTGAATTTACATAAAACTAAAGAAGCAAAGTGGCAGAGGAAAACATAGCTTTAAAAATAATTATTAGGACACAAGAAGGGTAGAAAGAAATAAACTAAACCCCTAATTCAAAAAGATAGTGAAAGGACAATGAAATAAATTGCTAAACAGTGGAAGGGAAGGAATTAATTCTAAAACTAGAAATTAATGAAATAGCAAACAAGCAAATAAAAACAGCAGAACTGACCAATAAAGAGAAAAATCTGGTTCTTTGAAAAGATCAATAAAGATAGACAAGCCTTTGGCAAATATGATCAAAAGCTAACTCAAGAGAGGCGACACAACGGGAAAACATGAGAAATGAGAAAAAGAGGTCATGGCTGCAGGTCTAGAGGAGATTAAAATAACATTTCCAGAGAACCCCATATACAACTTTATATCAAAACATTTTTAAACTCAAACGATTTTGAAGAAAACTATAGATTGCCAAAATTGACCCTGGAAAAAGTAAGAAATCTAACTAGCACAATAACCTCAGAAAAAATAAAAACAGTTGTTGAAGATTTGCCCTCTAGAAAGGTATAAACCCCATGATATTTCACGGGAAATTTCTAACAACATTTCTAGTGATAGATAATTCCAATCTCAGAGAAAGTATTTGAGAACTTGGAAAAGGATGGGTAGATACACTCTTTTATACTGGTCCTGTAGACCTAATGACAAAACTGGATGAAAACAGAATAAAGGAGAAAACCATTGTTGCATTGTTGCAAAATCTTAAATTATTAGCAAATCAAAATATTCCTGTTTTGGCTGTGTGTGTGTGTGTGTGTGTGTGTGTGTGTGTTTGCGTAATGTCACAGGATATGTGTCCCCTAACCTATGTCTGAGTGTTCATTTCCTGTGATAATATGACCAAATATTCAGATTCTAAAGGACCTACAGATATGAAATCAAGGGTCAGACAAAGTATTTCTCTACCACAGATTTGATGATTGATTTTGATCTTTAAAAACACCAATTATTTTCTATTCAAATTGCCATTTTATGTTTCTATTACTGACATGATTTTCATGTCTTTTTTCTTTAAGCACTTTAGGAAATTATCTCTATTTTTTTCCTCCACATGCCTGATTCCATTTTCTACAGCATCAATTATTATATGTACTGCTTATATTGCACATAGTCCTTTGTTGACTTTTGCATTTACCCATTTCTTTCCTTGTTTTATATAGCTTTTAAATAAAACTGTAAATTAGCTACATAACTTTTTATTTTAGTTGATTGCCTTATATGTCAGCTTGCATATACTCATTATGGTATTTTTAAATGTTTAAGTCTATAGGGGATACAACTAAATGTTTTGTAAAATGTATACATTTTTATTAGAGGTATATATTATTTTTAATCAAAAAATAGATGAAATATTTTTCTTAAATCTTGCTTACAACACAAATATAACTACTGACCTCAAAATTTCCAAGTTCATAAGACATATATTGAGCCATAAGTGACTGTACAATATGTAAAGAGTGAAATTTATTGTTGTCGTTGTTATAAAACTCCCTCCCAAACTGAAAACGAACAAAAAATAAGATATATTTTTGTAGTGATGAGATAATATAGTGTGTAACAGAAAAAAAATTGTTTCTTACACATTATGATTCAATACAAATATAGCTCTTTCATAGAGCTAAACTGAAACAAATAAGCCAACAAACAAAAACACATATTCCAGCTCAACATGCACTTCTGGGCCATACAAGGTCTAGATGAATCTGTAGCAAGTATGTAAAACTGTCAAGTACACAGTGTACTGTCTTCACTCATGTCAAAAAAAAAAATGGTACAAGCCACGTTTGATTTTGACCACTAGAGATTCCAATATTAAATTGCAATTCATGAGCAAGCAGACAAATACATTTGATTAACATTTAAGCCATGCCTTCCACACATACATGCATATAGCCACATTAATTAAATTCTGGAAATCAGAAATAGAAGTGCCTTAAGGTTGACATGAACTTTAGAATGGAATAGTATTTATAAAATTGAAAGGTAAACAGAAAAGCAACTTTAAAATAAATAATGCATCCAAGTGTCAAGTAAATAAACGTTTAGGAAAAGTGCATGAAATCGGGATTAGTATAGCCATAGAATGGTTTATGTGACAGAGCATTCCCCAGCGAGTCAGGATCTCTTTTGCTGATGGTATGTGGAAGATTTCTGGATTCAAACAACGGTTGCTCCCGTACACAGGCTTTGTAACGATATGCATCATGTTTAGGATTTACTTTCTATATCATAATCTATATTAGGTGTTCTGAAATGTTAATATTTTAATCAGGGATTTTATACATCAACTCTCTTGGTTATTCTGTCCAAATAACATCCTCGTCATTCCTCTCTTCCTCCTTCCCTCCCTTCCATTCACTCTTCCTCCTCCTTTATTTTGGGTATATGTGTAAACGTGTCAAGTACGCTTTCTCTTAATTGGCTATTACATTATGCATTTGAGATCAACTAGGTAATACACATTTTCACATTATTTCTCTTGTTTGCTTTCCTTAAATACTTGATAAAGATGCAAGAAACATAGATTTTTTTAATCTGTAAAAGTGACTTTACATATGTCCCCTGTCAAAATAAGTTCAACCAGAGCACCTGAGTGGCTCAGTCAGTTAAGTGTTAAGCGTTCCACTCTTGGTTTCAACTCAGGTTATGAACTCATGGTTTGTGAGTTTGAGCCCCACGTGTGGCTCTGTGCTGATAGCACAGAGTCTGCTTGAGATTCTCTCTCACTCCCTCTCTCTCTGCCCCTCCCCGCCTCTCTCTCTCTTTCTCAAAATAAATAAATAATTTTTTAAGTTCAACTTTATCATCACATGTAACATCCATACAATCTTCCCTCATCAAAATGGTAAGCAATAATTTCTATTTTCTTTTTTTAACTTTATTTATTTGTTTTGAGAGAAAAAAAGTACAAGTGGGGAGGGGCAGAGAGAAAGGGAGAGAGAGAATCTTATGCAGGCTCCCCACTATCAGTGTGGTGCCTGACATGGGGCTTGACACGGGGCTCAAACTCATGAACCATGAGATCATGACCTGAGCTGAAGTCTGACGCTTAACCGACTGAGCCACCCAGCGCCCCATAGTTTCTGTTTTCTTAAAGTCATTGCACAAAGACTAACAAATAAGTTGAAAGCCTTCTTTCCTATGATTCCAAATATTGTAAACTCTGACATATAAAAACATATTTATACACACATTTAAAATAGATAGTAAAATTTGTACATAAATAGACTCTATTCCATATATTCTGGACTAAATGTAACCTAGTTATTTAGATTTTATAAGTAATATAGCTACATTATACATTTTAAACAATTAAGAATTAATGTTTAATGTTTATTACATGAATTTTAAACATTCTCATCTGAATTAATGTACTCCAGTGTATGAATGTATCTGTGTTACTGTTCTAGATTGTAAAACTCTCTCTATTGCCTTTTTATTATTGCAATTTCCAGGTCCCCACAGACTGGCTTCACCAGTTTATAATATTTGGCTATGAAGCCTGTTTGAAGCTGAAGAAAATAGTATGTTATTAAAGCTTGTTTCTGTTTTGAAACATCATCTGAGATCTGATATCTGTTTTCTAGAAAAAAATTGAGAGGATCAGTGTTATCTTGAACAATGTCATCTTGTAACATTAAGCTTTGTTTTTATGACTTTTGTTCTCATTTAAAAACCAAGTGAAGATAACTTTTTTAAATCTCCAGGCTCCCTGATGAATGGGATGTTTCCTCATTTTCTGGAGACTTTTTTTTTCTTTACAGCAGTCCATTATCACTAAATTTGTAAATTAGAAATTTAGGTGTCCAAGGTATTTCTTCTCCTAAACAATCATTATAATCAGATTTCAGGCCCTTAGGTCTGATTTTTTTCTGAATTTTGAATGCCAAGTCCTGCTGACAGTCATTTGCTCTAATCTCTGGATGAAATGACTCTCTTCATTTGCTTTGCCATTATCTGTTCAGTTTTTGAACAAGTAACTGCAAATGCTTCATCTTTAAGTTTGCAAGTTGAATGTTTATATCATTGTGTCAGAAACCCTCGGAATCTGGAAAGTTGTCTTCTATTGTAATTCTCTCAGTGATAATTCCCTTTTTTTCTCTACATGTGGACCTTAAGATTCTTTAAGTACATTTCTCATAGGTGGCTTCTGGAGAAATTTTCCTTTCCAAGTGAGTTCATGCCTAATCAAGGTATGCCTGTTTACACAAAATTTAATAGTGGAGTCGTGATGAAGATGTGTGAATCCTTTTTAAAAATCCTTTCTTTTTGATTCCAATCTATGACACATCACAGGGTATTTTCAAAGTTCCTCCCCCCACCCATGAATTTTCACTCATCTCAAGGGTATGACTGATCCTGTTGGTCAACTTCTTTTTGGTTTTGAGCACTTCCTTCACTTTCTGCAAGTCAATATCGTGACAATTGCTTATTCCAACACTCAGATATCAGATATCAACAGCATAAAAGAACGTTTCTCTATGCTTTAGTGAAGCCAGGGGAGCAGGTGAGGTGCCTAAGTTAAGCAGCACAAGATTGCACACACCTTTTGACAACCTGTAGTACTAAACTGAGGTTTATGTAGTAATATTTAATTTAACAATATTTAATTGAGGCTCCTAGGTCCTTCAATTTTATTTGTACCAAAAGATATTTCCATATATGTAGGTAAGTTGAAAGCACACTGTTGTTGAGTAAGGTGAGGCATTCATTTAAAACTCCAGAACTGGGATGCCTGGGTTCAGTCGGTTAAGCATCTGACTCTGGTTTAGGTCATAATCTTGGGGTTCGTGGGCTCAATCCCACATCTGGCTCTGCGACTACAGCTCGTAGCCTGCTTTGGATTCTCTGTCTCTCTCTCCACCTCTCCCCAATTTGTGCTCTCTCTCTCTCTTAAAAATAAGTATTAAAAAATAAATTAAAAAAATAAAACTCTAGAACTTACAACCCAGGCCCCCCAAACCTTTCATAACCTTCTAATTTTAACACGCTTCTTGGCCATGCCCATGTACCCCATGACTTTCTAACATTTCTTTTGTCTCCCTTTATTGACCCATGGACAGTATCACCACATTGTTGAAGTAGGGAATTTAAAAGCAAGATATATTATCCCAGATAATCCTGATAACACTTCTGTAGCAGATATGAGAATTTAAGGGAACACTGACTTTTCCTCTCTTTCCCTGAGATGGCCTCAACCTTCTTGCAAAGCTATGTTTCCAACTTACTATCCTGAAGCTTTGGTCCCAGCTTGTTATCCAAACTTATTGCCAAAAGATGTTCCCTCTGCTTTCCTCAGATAGCATCATGGGTAATTTCCCTATCACGTGCAAGAGACAGAAAATGGCATGGTTGCTGTGTCCATCTCTTGCAGGAGTAATGTTTCTTTGCTTTCTTGCTTCATGTTCTGGGGCAGAGGCTCAAACACAACCCATCCAATACCAGACACTGCCTGCAAAACTTTGAGACATGGAGAACTCAGGAGTACTGGCGGTGACAAAGGCACAAATAATGGCCCACTCCATTCCTCATAACCAGCCCTTCTTTCCCTGCCCTCTACCCGAGTGCAAACATCCTTCCTCCTTTCTCTGCTTCTGTCTCCTTTACTTGCCCTATCTAGAAGTCACGCCAGAGATATTCGGCTCAGACTACATTTTGGCATTTTTTGCTAATATTTTGAGGGCAAGTGCTTATCACAGGATTCAAGTTCTTTTCTTTTCCTCATTTTTCTTTTCTTCCCCCACCCCCATGTTGTTATTCTTTACTCTTCTCCACACAACAGATATTAGCTTGGTCTATTAGTAGCCAGTAAACAAAAACAGTGGATTCTCATTAACAGCCTGCCCATCCCCACCCTGCTGACCTCCACCACCATCATCTGTCTGGATGCTGTTGAAATCCTTTAAGATTTTAATCAGGAAATAATGATTGATACGCACAGACCTTAAGCAAATTTCTCATGTCTAGGTCATTTATCTGATTTTTCTCTGCTGGGCAAAGAGAAAAACTTTTGCTCTCGGAAACTATTTGTGCAGCAGCATGACAGAGGGTTACCCTTATGCAGTTTGGAGTAGTGTGAAGTGCTTGCAACATCAGACAGAGCATAGCTGACCATAACTCCCATTGCTCCCTTGGCTTTTGTATTTCCACCCTACCCACTGCTGAGACCACAGCTCAGGTTATAATGCACCATCATTTGTTAATTTCTGCCTTTGGCCATGTTGCTCTATTGGGAAGCGTAACCGAAGGGATGTAGAGGGAAAGTTAGTAATAAACTCCTGGCCCTAGGTAGCTACTTCTGAACAGAGCAACATAGATACTGTGCTACAGAGTTGGAAGGACCTTCTAAGTGAAGTACCTGAGATTTTAAAATGGAATTCGATGGGGGTTAGTGCAATAACTTCTCAAATCTTACTGTCCTGCTGTTTTATGTCAGTCCATAACATGTTTTTGCTATTGGAAATTCCTCTTGGGTTTTGATGGATTTGACAAATATTGCTAGTTTCACATTCTGTCACCACTTTACATGTTTTCTGAAATTCTTCTCTGTTCAACACCTGCAGAATTTATTTCTTTCTGTGCTCTTATAACAGTTATGGAAACACTTGTATAGCACTTATCAGATAGCATTATGTTTTTTCTTAAGCACTGTAAAGAGAACAGATGCTTGTGTGGTGATAGTTGCTTGATTCAGAAGCATAAGGATTTACTGAATCTAATTATGCTTCCAGAAAAGCTAGGGGTTTTCCACCTTGTGACCAGCCCATCATGTTTTCTTAACACTATTGATTGCTTTGACTTGGCACCAATTGACCTAGCCTGTCATCAGGGTCAACATCAGCATCTTACACATTCATTACACAATTGTAAATATAAGAATTGGTCATTACTGTGGAGGATTTTAATTACAATAAAGCAGAAGGTTATAAGTAGTAATATGAGGTGTATCTTTCATTAATAACAGTCTGGGGACTCCTTGTTGTCATAAATCTTGTCTTAGTTAACTTCTTATTAGCCAACTATGCTATAGATCATGGCCCAAGGAAAGTAATTTTAACCACTTAGTACATGGAAATTGAAATATTAAGTATAAATATTTTGTCAAGAAATAGAGTTTACCACTGAGAAGTGTGCTTGAATAATTTTAGAATCTTCTTTAATTTATAAATGTATTTATTCAATAAAAATTTTATGTCTGCTATATACCAAAGAGATTTTTTTTCAAAAAGTCTATTTCACATTTTGGAGATTAAAAAATTACTGGAGCAAATTACTTGAATGCTACCAAGCATAATGGTTTAAAAATATGGAGGTCATCAAAGGATCTTAAAACTAAAAGAATTCATTTATCTGGGCATCAATAGAATTTTGAACTTTCTCTTGCCAGGCAGTGTGCACAAGTTAGACCTCAACTAGTTCTGATATTTGGTTGAAGTAATTATTTACCTTGTAATCCATTATGACCCAGATTTATTGAAAATATTGATGAACATTATGAAAGTCAGGGTCCTTCTTCTGAACTCTACTTGAGATGTCTTGTTACTTTGGCAGTATTTTTTGTTATCTTTTTTGCCATTCTTCCTGATCTCAGAGTCAGGTTGACCAGGTGGCAGATTGTCTGGCCATGGAGCATTTAAAATCAGTTTTAGCCTGCCTGCGCTGTCCTGGCATGTCCTTGAGGGGAAATCTTCCATTGCAGTGGGAGGGAGGTCTATGCTTTCCTTCTATCAATCATGAGAGTTTAGCTGTGGATTGAGAGAGATTCTAACCAGTTCTTCTAATATTTATAATCTCAGTAAACTCAGAAAGGAAGATGTTGAGGTGCAGAGTGAGTTTTATTTGGAAACATGGCTTTCCCAACTAGTTTAAAATATCTATCTTAATGATAGAAATAAACAATAAAAGCATAGTTATCATTTTGTCAATAACACTGGCCACAGACCAAAGGCAAAAGCATAATTCCTGCTAAACCCATTTCATGGGCTGCTATTTACCATCAAGATAATGTGACAATAAATTCATTAAAGTAAGAAGTTTTCTCTTTGATCCAAGTAGATTTCCACAGGGAAATGACTCAAATGGAAAATTTATATTGACAGATTACTTCCAATCCTAATATTCAGCCTCCTAAAGCTATTATGTCAAATAGGAGGAGGGATTTTAGTATATATAAAGTTCATAAGGCTGTCAAATTGGTTCCCTACATCTGAGAAATCTGTATGCATTTTAATAGAAAGTTAATATATTAAGACATTCCAATTTGTTCTTTCCAGGAAGTTGGATTAAAAGAAGGAAGGAATACATTATTTTTAATATATCAGGTAGCTCAGAAATTAAACCTTTGATGTTACAGAAAAATGTTATAAAGTTTTATACCAGGAAGAGTATCTGAATATGAGAATATATAATAATTCAGAATTTATTTCACCAATGGAATCATTGTGCAGCATATCTCTGTATTGGTTTATGTATAATGTATAAAGCAACCTTTGATTCTTTTTTAAGGCAGCAAATACTGAAAGAGAAACTCTAAAATTTTGTCTGCAGCTCTATTGGACACTTAGTAGATACATGGTCATGAAATTCTAAACCCTGTCTTTTCTTTTTTTTGTTTTTTTAAATGCATATACTGAAAAATACATTTAAAGGTGTGCCCGTTGGCATATCCAACATGGTAATTAATACACGCTTTTCAGAATTGTTTCCATTTATCCAAACTTCTGTGCACCCTTTTGAAATTGCTATCTGAGATCTTAAGTAATATAAGATTGTCAGTGTCCTGGTTTATTTACTAAGTTGATACTAAGTAATATTTGGCTGTTTTAAAAAACCTTTGCTAAAAGAGTACATTTTGGATGCTCTCACCACGCGCACACACACACACACACACACACACACACACACACAAATGATCACAATGAAAAAGATGTCTACGGGAACTGAAATGCTCAAATCAGGAAACTGATGACATCTGGTAGAGTTTGGGAATTAGAAGGGTTTCTAGTCTGTAATGAGAATACAGATGCTTCTTATCTTATTCCCCATGCTTCCTAATATGCCTAAAATATGTCTAGAATAAAATAAAATATTTTATAATTAAAAACAAAGATAAAAACAAAAATAAATCCCTTCTAAAAGAGAAATTAGCAGTCTGAGGACATGCAAAATAGTATATTTTATTCCAAAAGAGTTTCAGAGGTGTTTTGAGCAAAAACATTATTGTTGTAAGAATTTTCCTTTTGACTTAACAATTTCTAATACTAAATTGTATAGATTTTCAGGTTTATATGCTTAAACACCATTGATATTTCTTTATAGCCAAGTTACGTGGATTTGTTTTTTGTTGTTGCAGGAGAATTCTTGGATTAATGTCAGTATTATGTTATTTTTTTTCGTATTTCAGACACACGCACAGTGGACACAATATGATATACTTGAGACACATAGAGTTCAGCTGCTCTATGTGCACACTGTGCTTCTGCCTACTGTTATCTCTCCCATGACCAGGCATCAGGTCTCCTCTTTTTTTAGTGTATCACACATGATGGATGATATTAACATGCACAATATATCCCCACAACATCTCATTGTAACTCCATTCTCCCTTCCACTTGAGAAAGAAAACTTAGAATACTTTATTCATAGAAGTAAATCACATGCCAATACCTTGTGCACCATTGACCCATGTGGGTTCATTGCTATGAACAGCTGAGTTAGGGACTGGCAATCCAGGAGATCCAACATGCCTTGGTAGGATTATACACCAGTGGCATCTATTCTGTGCCAAAATGCAGAGATGGAGAATCTGTTTAAAGCCTTAACCTATTAATAGCCCCATCTGTATATTCCTGCATTGTTGCTGATCTGCAGCTTAGTTCTCTTTCATCTGTGTCCTATAGGTACATATTTAAAACATTTTTCTATGTGATTTTGTGGGGTTATAACTGAAAGAGTTGCCCATTTGATAGCAGCCTGTAGAGCCCTTCGAATTTGCCATTCCTACAGAACGTCTTACTTTCCTTTTCCATAAATTAAAGTGAGGAGTAGTTCTTGACCCCTTCTCATATCTCCTGCTCTTACAAAGCCCCCTGGTATTTATAACCTCACCTGGAAATAAACGTCAGTCCCATTATGCTATATCTTCTGCTAGCTAATTTCATTATTCAGGGCTCAAATAAATGACATCCATTCTGAGGAAAAAGGAGGAGGAGGAGTGGGGGAGAAGAAGGGGAGAAGAAAGAAGGAAAAGATGGAGAAGGAGGAGGAGGAGAAGAAGAAGAAAAGGGGAAGAGTTGCAGAAAGGGAAGAAGGGGAAGGGGAAGTAGAGGAGGGGGGAAAAGGGAAGGAAGAATAAAAGAAAATATGTGAAAATTTGTGAAATATTTAGAAATTCTAAAAAAAAATAGAAAATGGATACCTATAAACACATATTTGCCAGGCTTATTTTTCAGATTTAGATTTATTTTTCAGAAATAAAATGTTATACATGTCTCTAAAGCTCTACTCCTGCATCCACTTCCCTTCCTTTCCAGAGGAAACAGCTATCAAATTAGTGTGTACCCTTTCTCTGACATTTAAAAATACTTTTATTACATATGTTTGTATCCATAAATGAAATATAATGTTGTTTCCTAAAACTCTATCATATTGCACTACCTTAAAAACGTTTCCTACTTTTTTAACTAATATTGTATTTTGAGAAATCATTATTTTGATGCTTAATTACTTAGATTACTTATTTTCATGATCATGCAGTGATATCACCAAGCTGATATCATCTTCCCTATAAAAGCCCAAGACAAAACCACTTTGCAGGAAACCTTGATTTTTGGATCTGACGTACGTTCCCTATTGGAATAGCATGAGTAACATTAATCTCTTTGTTAGTTTTTTTGTCTTTGACAATTGTTTCAAGATCTCATGACACCACAGCCATCCTAAGCAAAATGGAAAATATGTTTTAATTAATATAATATTGTTTAAGAAGGTATACAAGTAATGCCTAATAAAATTTTGGAAATGAGGCACTTGGGTGGCTCAGTCGGTTAAGCATCAGACTATTGGTTTCAGTTCAGATCATGAACTCACTGTTTGTGAGTTCAGCTCCTCATTGGGCTCTGTGCTGGCAGTGCAGAGCCTGCTTAGGATTCTCTCTCTGCCCCCCACCCCCTCAAAATAAATAAATCAACTTAAAAAATTAGAAATATCTATTTATATATTTTAACATTTTAAAAAGTATATATTGAGATTTATGACTTCAATTTGGAATTAAGAAAGTTGGAAATACCATTGCTTCCAACCTTAAAACAACAATGAAAGGTTGGGCAAACTACAAATTCACGATTTCTTTAAACATTCAGAAAGTTGAAATTGCACAGTAAGCAACTTACCTGAAATCTAAGGAAAGAAACACACTTTCAAAGACTTTCTTTCTTCCTTCCTCCCTCTTCCCTTCCTTCCTTTTTTCCTTTCTCTCTCTCTCTCTCTCTCTCTCTCTCTCTCTCTCTCTGTAGACAGTGTGTGTGAGAAGGGGCAGGGCAGAGAGAGAGGGGGAGTGAGAGACTCTCAAGCATTGTCAGTGCAGAGCCAGACATAGGGCTCAATCCCGCAACCCTGAGATCATTACCTGAGCCAAAATCAAGAGTTAGACGCTCAACTGACTGAGTCATCCAGGCGCTCCATCAAGGACAGTCCTCTCTTCCTTAGGATGAGGCAGCTGGACAGCAGGAAGGATAACACCATTAACAAATTTGAAAAGAGCAAATATGGAAGAGGAAGATAATGTAAAGTTCCTAGGGGATGCAGATATAAGGGAAATTTACTCACTTTCACGTTCTTCTCCACAAATCTCACAGCACATGCACACACACACACACACAAAATTTATCAAGACTTAACAAGATGTCTTTCATGATACAGGACTGAGGTAGGAGAAGAGGCAGTGTGGGGAAAGGCACAAAACCCCACTTTCGCTACAGAACAAACGTCTAAATTAAGGAGAGGAGAGTCAACAAACAGTTCCTTTGGGCATTGCTGAAAAGCCTGTGTGGCTAGAAAAAGGCAGTAGAAATAAAAACGTCTACTTTTGAGGAGGGACAGGAATACTTGCTCGTCCCAGAACTACCCCCTGGGAGAGAGGAGCTCTGAAAAGACCACACCACCCAAACGCAGAGATGCAGCATTGGCCTAAAACTTAGGTTTAATTAGTAGAGCAGAGAACCATCACATCCCCCCAAACATTCCTGCCACATACAACATCAGTGTTGTGTAAAAATTTGCCATGTGATACTACTAAGAGAACCATAAGCACATAGAGAGATCTTCTCTAAGGTATGGTGCCAAAGGATGATTTGGGTTGAGAACAGAATAGGTACTGAGTAAAGTACCTATCTGTGAACCAGTTCCGACCCAAAATAGATGATGCCACTAGAGGCTTTGAGGCCTGTGCTGCACCGAGGGTAAAAATGGTAATGATAAACCCCAACTCTGCTCAATTATTAATTGAATTGGCTCCATCTCACTAAGAGATAGAACAAGAAAAGGTACGTCAATTTTCAATCATATAAACCTCACGTCAGTATCTACTGTCCTGTACAGATTATATGGTTTTGAATAAAAAATCGTGAGGCACACAGAAAAGCAAGCACCAACAACTCACTGTCAGGAGATCAAGCACAATGATGTGGATATTCAAACGATTAGAGAAGAGATTTAAAATAATTCTGATTCATATATAAAAGGCTTTATGGAGTAAAAGGACAACATGCAAGATCAATTAATTTCAACAGAGAGTAGGAAAATATAAAAATAGAATCAAAGGTGTATATTAGCAACAGTATATACAGTATATATACAAACATTAATAGTAGTGAAGAATGCCTTCAACAGGTTCATCAGTACACTTGACATAGTCAAGGAAAGAATCCGTGAACTTGAATATAGGGCAGCGAACTAATTCAGGTTAGAAAGGAAGAAATAAAGCCCTCTGTATTCATAGATAACATGTTTTTTCTACAAATAAAATCTCTCCTCAAAGAGATCTATCAAAAAGCTAGTAGAACTAATGTCAGCTTAGTAATATATTATGCAAGGTCAATATACAATAGCTTTATTTCTATATAAAACCAAACTTTTGGAATTAAATATATTACCATTTACAATACCACCAGTAATGAATAAAACGTTTAGATATAAATTTAGCAAAATGTGTGCAGGATCCACATGCTAAAAACTACAAAACACTGATGAAATGAGATAAGGAATACTTAAATAGATGTAATGTGTTCAAGGATTGGAAATTCAATATTATTATGATGTCAACGAACTTCTAATCAAAATCTCGGTATGATTTTGTTGTAGTCGTTGACGGACTGATTCTAAAATTTATATAGAAAGGCAAAGGAAATAGAATAGCCAAAACAATTTGATAAACAACATAGCTAAATGACTTATAACTACCCACCTTAAAGACTTACAATGCTACAGTAGTCAGTGCTACACTCTTAGTGAAATAATAGACTCAGCTCAAGCCTGAAACCTGCTTCAGATTCTGTCTCCATACCTCTCTGCCCCTCCCCCACTCTCACTGTGTGTCTCTCTCTCTCTCAAAAATAAAATAAAAACATTAAAAAAATTAAAAAATTTTTGCTTTATAACATACATTGTGAGAGAAAAAGACAAGCCACAGATTAGGAGAAAAAATTGTAAATCAAATATCTGCCAAAGGACATGTATCAGACTATGTAAGGAGTTTCAGAAGTCAATAATTAGAAATCAAACAATCTCAAGGTGCCTGGGTGGTGCAGTTGGTTAAGCAGCTGACTTCAGCTCAGGTTATGATCTCGCAGTCTGTGAGTTCAAGCCCTGCATCGGGTTCTGCGCTGACAGCTCAGAGCCTGGAGCCTGCTTTGGATTTTGTGTCTCCTTCTCTCTCTCTCTGCTCCTCCCCTGCTTGTGCTCTGTCTCTCTCTGTCTCTCAAAAATAAATAAATGTTAAAAAAATTAAAAAAAAAAAAAAGAAATCAAACAACCTCCACTCCCTCCAAATGGGCCAAAAATTGGAATAGGCACCCCTGGAAGGTATATGGGTGGCAAAAATCTTTTTAAAAATGACTTAGACTATGAAGTGCTGGTAAGGATATAGAGCATCGGAACTCTCATACTTTGCTGGTGGGAATGGCAAATGGAACCGCCATTTTGGAAAACAGTTTGGAAATTTCTTATACAGTCAAATTTCTTATAATCCAACAATCCTACTCCTAGGTATTTGTTCAAGAGAATAAGAACTTATTTTTACACTAAAATCTAGACATAAATGCTTACAGCATATTTATTAATAATCACTGAAAACTAAAAATATTCTTCAATGGTGAATGGATAGACAAAGAATGGAAGAATACTTAGCAATGTAAAATAACAAATTATATATGCAACAACATGAATGAATTTCAAATACATTTTGTTTAGTAAAAGAAACCAGACCCAACAGGCTAGATACTGTGTGGCTCCATTTGGCAAATATCTAGGTCTACAAAACAGGCCAGATCAACAAAGAACACAGGTAGGGGGAGGGATACAAAGGGATATGAAGGAATTTGGCAGAGATGTGTTACTATTCTCTACCTGGTGACTAAATGACTCTGCATTTGTCAAAACTCACAGAATAGTGTATCACAAAGAGTGACTTTTACTGAATGTAAATTAAAAACAAAGATTTTAGAAGTATCTATAAGGAGTGGGCACTTGGGTATTTCAGTTGGTTGAATGTCAGACTTTTGCTTAGGTTATGATTTCATGGTTTGTGAGTTTGAGCCCTACATTGGGCTTGCTGCTAACAGCAGGGAGCCTGCTTCAGATTGTATGTCTCCCTCTCTCTCTGCCCCTCTCCCACCCATTCTGTCTCTGTCTCAAAAATAAATAGCAATAAAAATTTTTAAAAAGGATCTATAAGGAGTAATGTGTTACACTATTTTATAATACATATGTAGAAATGATTCATCTCTAGTTAGTGTAATACACTGAAAAACATTTAGTATTAACATTCAATGTGGCAAATAAAATGTTGCAATATGATCCTTATATTTCTTTTATGCCTCAAAGATTTCTAGAGACTTTTTTTACACTATTAGCCTTTTGGTATTTCTATCAACTGCATACATAATATAGGAGATTTTATAATTAGTTCTTAAAGGCACCAATTTGTCAGCAATATAACAATACAATTTAAAACAGTTCTTTTATCTTAGTGGTAATTTCATGAGGTGTATTTATTAAACTATTTGATTTTATTCCATATCTTTTCTGAATTATAGCCCTGAATTTTTTTACTGACGTTCTTTTAGAAAGTCAGTATATTTTCTGTGACTACACTTAATTACAATATTGAGAGTAGTTTTATGAATCTAATGTTAATAATCTATTGTCCTTAGATTCTAAAACAGATGCATATATCCTAGTATTTTGTGAATTTGATTATAAGCATGGTTTGAGCACATAGATTGTGAGATCGCCATAATTCTATCTACCTGTGGGGAAGATCTATGGGAATTTAAAATATCCTTAGAAGAACATGAATAGATGAGAGTCTGTCATTTTTAACTTGATCATTTTATTTAAAGTCACAGAAGCAATGCATGGTTGAAAATAGGGATGGGCTTAAGTTCGATTTTGTTGGCCGCCCACAGAGTTGAAATTCCCAAACCAAGAAATGAAAGTGCAGTGTAGAGAAGTCCACAAGGGGAAGCTAGGGCTAAGCAATCAAAAACATTAAATTCAAGCAGTGAAAAATGAAAGATTCAAAGGCTATGAGCCTAGTCTAGATCAAAACTGGTGGATAATATAATAGCAGAACATAGGACTTTGGGCAAGCATTTGGGCAGTGGACATGAATGAATTCATGTGGAGAGAATGTGGTCCTACTGGGACCTCTTCTACAAGTATCATATTCTGCCCCTGTAAGCAGACTCCATGGACCTTAAGAAGATCTCATTCTGACCATACTCCCATCCCTTCTCCCTTAAGCCATCAATTAGCGGATTATGTGACAGTACTGATGTGGCGTGACCCTTCTATGACAAACTGAACTGAAGGCATCCATGTTCCCGAAAACCAAAACTGTGGTGAAAATGTTCTCGCAAAATAGCTTAGATTCCTCTTCGGTTATGAGAGTTTTACCCTGCTTACCAGCTGAAAATGTAGCCTGTCACAGTTTCATGGTTTCTAGCAGAAGATAGGAGACTCCTGAATCAAACACAAAGCACTTTGTTAGTCAGCAGGCGGTGTCAACTGTGCGTTTGCGTCATTTCCGCTGGTCGTCTGAGTCCCCTGAGAGCAATGTGAAGTGGCCAGGTGGCCGCGATGCAGGCAGGAAATTAGTACATTTGCATCTTAGCTGAGGAGCTTTGAGCTGAAGGAACTCCAGTCCCTGCAAGGGACTGCAAGCAAAGCTGTTCAGTCTTTCCCCTGTAGGGAGACATTGTCTTTACTACATTGGACAACAAGCAAATCTGCCCTCTGAACCAGGAGACACTATCTCTATCTTCCCACCTCTTTACTATAGAAACACCCTTATAGAAGGCAACTTAGACAAAAGTTGTCATTGCCTCTGCTGACGAGTTGTGCAGAAACATAAGAGTCCTATGAAGAAATATATCCATGGCAAGGACAATATTCCAGTGTTTATCAATAACCAGCCCATTTCAGTCTTTGCGTTGTTTCCACACTGTTTTATCTGCTGCTTTGTTAGTCATTCATGAATTATTCTGCTTCCATGGATTCCCTAGGCATCATTCCACAGATCCTGGGCCTCAGCTAGCATAACAGTTTAGGAAGTTACTCTTCTAATCCTCCTATTTCTAACCTACCAGTGTACTACTAACTCTGAGGGCATCTCAACTAGGTTTCGAGCTATCCCACTATAGCTAATGTGCTACAGGTAACATGTCCTCTACCCACCAAATTTTTATGGAATTTTCATATCATGTCACCATCTACCAGTGCACCTGTTTTCACAGCAAATTTCTGCAGAGTCCACTTTTAGGTAACAGGCTTAAACAAAGGAATGTAGAAAGGGCCCAAGGCAAGCCCTCTGATGGAATACAGCCAGTCCCATCAGCATGCCCACCTCAAAATATCCATAGACCCTAACTAACCAATGAGCTACTTCAAACCAGGCACAGTAGCCAAAAAAGGAAAAATTTTCATATATCCTCAAACCTCCTCACCTTCCTGCTTTATTTATTTATTTTAATTTTTTTAATGTTTATTGATTTTTGAGAAAGAGAGAGACAGAGCATGAACGGGAGAGGGTCAGAGAGAGAGGGAGACTCAGAATCTGAAACAGGTTCCAGGCTCTGAGCGGTCAGCACAGAGCCCAATGTGGGGCTCGAACTCACGGACCGTGAGATCATGACCTGAGCCGAAGTCAGACACTTAACCGACTGAGCCACCCAGGCGCCCCCTCACCTTCCTGCTTTAAATACGAACCCCCACCCACCGCCTCCTGGCAGACAGTCTCCACCGTACTCTCCTGCTTTCCACTCACTTGCAGTATATTCAATAAACTTCTATTGCCTTTGTTCCAACTCCGGTGAATCCTTGCACTGCCCATGCCATTGGCTTCCACCCGATCATCACCCCACATTTGGGCCCCCCTCTCTAATCAGAAGTGATGCCACAATTCCCATTCTTGTTATTCATAGGTCCTGGGATGACCAGCACTGCTGTATCCCAGCCAGTAACCAGAGCATGTGAAGATGAGAGAGAGAATGTCTGGATATCCAAGTAATGGCATAAAAATATATTAACCAGTGTTTGGAAGTATATCCACACAAGAGTTGTTGTTGTTGTTGTTGTTGTTGTTGTTGTTGTTGTTGTTGTTGTTGTGGTTGTTGTTGTTGTTGTTATTTTCTTCTCCCGATGCACAAATGTTAAAACCAAGAATTTGAGAATAGCAACCTTGAAGCCTACCCTGCCCAAACTCCCTAGAGTCCTATCCTATCCCCTTCAAATGAGTCCAGTTTACCCACATTGGCAGTAGTAATTGTGAAAAGTTCAAACTCTTCATCACTTCTACTTTGAAATAATATAATATTCCCAATTTTTCTTCTTTTATCTGTTCTTGTCGTTGGACCCAGAGAACTATTTCTGTTTTGCAACTTGTAAATTCAGATCGCGTCACTCTCTGGCTTAAAATATTTTGACATCCAGCCTCATATACCACCACTTTCCTACATGCCTTCTTTTCCCCTAAACTACTTGCAGTTCTGGAGAGTAAGATATTATAGGCACCTATGTGCGAGTCTTTGTCTAGCCTAACCTGTATATTTGCCCTACACCTTTTCCTCTCTTTTCACTAACTCATTCTTCAAGTTTACTGTAGAATAGAACATCATAAAAATGCAAGGCCCTACACAGTGATGAGCGTGTCTTACTTACTGTTAATCCCCACTGTCTAGCAAATTATAGGTGATTGGTATATATTGTTAAATGAATTGCAAGCATGTGTCTATCAGTTTTCAGATGTTCAAATGAAGAGCTGTCATCTTTCAGAAATATATTTCAAACCACTTCTTAAAATCAATATAGATACCTCTTTGTAAACCGCAATGTGAAATTTCAATAGGAATTTGGTTGTTAGGTTACATGTAATACTCCAGTGTATATACCTAGAGGCTTATAATTCTTTACTCTTGTATAACCTGAAGAGTTAATTTAAATTCAAGGCTACGGATCTTTCTACTGATAGATGCCATGAGAGTGTCAGAACACTTCAACTGAACTTTATCAAACTGAGTGGCAGATTGGTTTATCTAAATTGAAGGGTTTTTTTTTTTCCCTCTACCTTTTAATTGTGGATCATTCTTAAGGTGTTTTATTATAATTGTTCACAGCTTGTGCTGCTTTATTGATTAAACTGCTGTGAAGCTCTGGGTGAAAGTACAGCATAAACCATGTGATATAAGCCTTTTAAGGTTATTGTTATGCTTGTAGTCAGATGGCTGCAGTGTGATGGCTGTGATTGAAAAACAAATGAAATGTTTTTACGAAACTGTAATCACATTAGTCTTGACATTTCACTACTTCCCCCTGGGTAACTAATAGATTCTTTCCATTTCTGAAAGGAAACTTCTAATTAAATATTATTTTTCCTCATTTTTAAGGAAATAATTGTGACTCTATGAAGACCTAATAGCTTATACGAAGTTTCATCTCTTCATATTTGAGTTCCCACTACATTTGACACAACACACACACACACCCACACACACACACACACACACACACACACACACACACACATCCATATATATATTCTTTGCGTCTCACAGGAAATATACCTAAACCTCTTGAAATATATGTTTATATATATTTCCTGTGAGACGCAAAGAATATGCTCTTAATCGTAATTAGATTTTCTTAGAAAACACATAGAGAACTAAAATATGTGACTCAGAGTAGATTTCTCATTGGTGATTTAAAATTACCAACTTCATTGAGGGTGAATGAGAAGCCAACAAAAGATGGACTGTGAGTTCCTTTGATGTCAATACAGTCAGATGTTCTACACTTACTACCAGAACAGCAGAACCATAAACTGGTTTGAGAGTCAGATTGCTGGGATCTGAATCTAGGCTTTATCACTTAGCAATTCTGTGATCTTGGGCAAATGTCTCTATTTCATCATCTA
Source organism: Felis catus (assembly GCF_018350175.1). NCBI lineage: Eukaryota > Metazoa > Chordata > Mammalia > Carnivora > Felidae > Felis > Felis catus. Next base: position 97,274,935 of record NC_058374.1, read on the forward strand.
TGAAAGGAGGATAATAAGAGTACCCAGCCAATACGATTGCTGTGAGGATATAATAAACTATTCCAAGTATTTAGAACAATTTAATCACTCAGTAAATGTTTTATTATCCATATTTCCTCTCTTTGTTCAACCAAACTCATCATGAATAGAATAGCTACCTGTAAGAGGCACTATGAGACACAAGAAGAAAAGAGAGAATTTCTATCCATTAGAGTTTTCAGGTACCCTTTGGATATATAACACTGTCCTGAATACAAACTTGGTAGAATTAAAATATTAGCGTAATTTCCTTTGGCGGGGTGGGTGGGGGGTGGGTGGGTAGAAAATGCAACCAGAAACATTTCTAAGTCAATAGATGGCAACTGTGCTGCATGTGAATAGGGTTTATGTTTAAAGGAAACATTCATACTGAGTCACTAATGCTGATAAATAAGTTAAGGCTGTGGCTCCTCAGTATTTTCTTCAGAATTGATGCTACTATTTGCATTGTGTCCAGAGATTATGTGTAATTAACACGGAACTACTCTTCGCAGCTCATTACGTGTGCAAGAACACACACATAGTCAACTAAAAAAGAAATATTTAATATTCTCTCCTAGGCAAAGTCTCAGGATATACCCATTATGGATGAATCTGACCAGCATTAATTATTTGGGCATTGTAACATCAATATTCAATTTGCCAATGTTAGGACCCTTCTCAGAAGTAAAGTGGCCATGATTTATCTCTCTAAATTAAAAAGGTTGAATGGTATTAACTCATATACATAATTCATTTTAATTAAATGCATATTCTTGAATAGCTTCTTAATGGCTATCCAATGCCTCATTAATCTTAAATGTAACAACCTGAGATCCTTTGGGAGGTCATGTGATAACTCAAAATTCACAAACATAATGTGTCATGCCCAAGTAGAAAGTCTGTTAGGCAATCTATGCAGGTTGAGTATGTAACAGCCCTGAAATTCATTTCTGATATAGTCAGCTGAGACAAATACTAAAGAGATAAAAGACATGAATTCAAAAGAGCTGGTTTTTCTATCATTACCCCTTTCAAAATCCTGTTTCAAATAACACTGGAATACTCTTGATATTTTAATTTATCTTCTTTGACGAGACTTTATGTAGCAGTTTAGGATATACCAGGCTAACCCAAATCAAATCAGGTTACTTTTGTGAAACAGGGGTTCCCTGTACACATTCGATTACAAGTTTCCAAAAACAGAAATTTCGGTCTGTTTTGTTTATTTCTGTGCCATGAGAATCTAAAAAAAATCCCCTGACATATAGGCATACAGTAAAAGTTTCAGAGTGATGAATGATCTTTGAATACTTTAGAGTGCATTATGACTGCCTGAGAATTGGATATGTCAGCATTGACCTACTTGATTTTGGCATACTTTTTTTTTTTTTTTTACATCTTTTGATACAGTAGTGTTCCAATGGAAGTAATTTAAGCAGTTCCTTCCTCCAGTCCCTAGTTATGTCTTCCATCACAGTCTCTGGTAGAATACATGCCAATTGTGGGATATCAAACGCAAAAATATGATGGAGAACTGCAGAAACCCACCACCATTGCTAAGGGAGAATAGTTGTGATCCACCAAAATAAAACAAAATAGAATTTTTGTTCCATGAACTCTCAAATATAGGTGAATTAATCATTGAACGTCTGAGAAATACACCCTACATTTTCTTTTCTTTAATTTTTTACTGTGTCTATAAGATATAAAAACAATCTACTATCTCTTATTATTTTGACAGACTGTCTTTTTATATTCTAGCTCCTTTACAAAGAAGACACTTCTGAAAGAAGCAAAATAAGTCTCTGAGCTTTCTCTCGTCCATCAGTTAATATGAGGGAAAGAAGGAAAGTGAAGTAGGGTGCACCAACACACGCATTTCCAGAAAGCTGTGGAAGATCTGAACACAACGACTCACAGACACATTGCATTTTACTGACTATAAAACTGCCTTCTTGTAAAATTTGAGAAATGCATGAGGCACTCTGCTTTTTGAAGCACTTTTACTTCATTAATTAGGCAATGCTCACAGCAACTTAGCAGAATCAGAAGCATGATCCCTCAGTTATAGATAATGAAATTGTGACACCATGAAGTAGGAGCAATTTGTCCAAGGTCATGTGAATAGTAAATCGCAAAGACAGGATAAAAAACTGTAGTGTCTTTATACGCTGGTAATGCTGTGAATATGACAGAGAAGAGGGTTGTGGCAGAGAAGGGATAGAATTGAACGGGGAAGCAGAAATTGATATGGAAAACTTGTGATAGGTCACTGATCTTTGTAAGTCCTGAATGAGAAGTCTACAGGGGAACTTCTGAAAATAGAATCTCATAACTAATCACACACAAAGAATACAATGAGACAGAAAGAAGTGTTTTCTTAAAAGAAACTATTCAACTATTCAAACTATTCAAATGACCATTCTTTTTTTTAATTTTATTTATTTTTATTTGTCGGGGGAGGGGCAAAGAGACAGGGAGAGAGAGAATCACAAGCAGGTTTCATGCTGTCAGTACAGAGCCCCACGCGGGGCTCAAACCCATGATCCGTGAAATCATGAACTGAGCCAAAACCAAGAGTTGGATGCTTAACTGACTGAACCATACAGACACCCCTCAAATGACCATTCTTTCAAGCAAATTGTCCTTCAGTTTATTTAAATATAATACTTATGTAGTCTTCACAGTGTGCCAGGCACAGTCTGTATTGCTTTGCATGTCTCTGACTCATTTAATCCTCAACAATTCTATGACATTACTCTCCCCACTTTGTAAACTAGAAGACTGAGGCAGAACAAGATCAAGAACATGTAGCGGAAACTTGAATCCAGGCAGTCTATTTTCAGATATTGTACTTTTAAAATTATACTCCTCTGCCTCTAAATGACTGAGCTACTCTCTCTTCTCATCATCTTAGATTAAGAACTTAATTGAATTGAGCAGTTTTAGGGATTAAATTTTAGGAGCTGGAGGCTGACCCTGCTGAGTTCCAGTGGTAGCACTGAAATGCATTTTTTTTTGGTGTGTGATTTTGACACAGTTTTCTCTTCTGATCAGTTGGAGTAATAATAGTATGTAAAGACTTACAAGAAGAATTAAATGAAAGAACAAATACAAAATATATTTAGCAAAATATCTGACATTTAGTAAGGAATCACTTGATGTTAAAATATTATTATTGACTCGATTAACCAGTTGTTTTAATGTCACAAAAACCATGCAGAGAAGAACAGGCACAATTGGCAAAATTCATGTAAGTACTTTTGTTACATCTACAGCCACTTGCTTGAGTATCCTGAGCCAGCTTTATATACTGCTTCAATTTTGAAATTATATTTTAAAATGCATGTATAGAAAATTGTTTATCTAAAAAGTGTCAGATCACCAAGATCCAAGGACAGAAAAGATTTTGACATAGCCCTAAAATGCAATACAGATATTTTCAAAGCACATTTACTGAAGTTAGAAACATTGAGTTGAATAAAAAAACCTGATGCTTCAAAAGGCATCCTCAATGAATTAGCACTAATTAGGAATTGAAAAAGGATGAATGAGAGTCTGTCAGACAAAGCAGAACTTTGGTTAAGGGTTTTTAACTCTTTAGGAAAAAAATTAGAAGTTTCTTTCTTTCTTTCTTTCTTTCTTTCTTTCTTTCTTTCTTTCTTTCTTTCTTTCTTTCTTTTCTTTCTTTCTAGAATGTGAGTGGGGGGGAGGGGCAGAGAAAGAGGAGAGAGAAGATATCCAGCAGGCTCATAGCTGTCAGTGCAGAGACGTGGGGTTCCATCCCAAGACCATGAGATCATGACCTGAGCCAAAATCATGAGTTGGATGCTTAACCAACTGAGCCACCCAGGCGCCCCTAAAAGTTATTTTCTTAATATATGGAGGTATAATTTATGTACAATAAAATAAACATGTTCAGTGTTTGGTGTGGTGCATTTTGACAGTTGTATATGGCTGTGCCACTACATACACATCAAGATATGGAACGTTTGTATCTCTCCAGGCAGTGCCCTTAGCGGCCCTTCTGATTCGATCCCCATCCTCAACTCAATTTTCACCCCATAGAGGCAATCACATTCTGATTTGTTTTGGACCTCTTACAGAATATATGTCATGCTTATTTAATTCTCCATAACAGGGTTTTTGAGATTCATTAATTTTCTTACATTTTGAGTGGGGGGGTCTCTTTTTTCTGAGTATTGCCATACTATATATAAATATATATCTCAATTCCCTTGTTGATGAAAAATTTTTCCATCCTCAGTTTTTGGCTATTACAATTAAGCTACTGTAAGTATTTTTGAACAAGTATTATATACATATATTTTCATCTCGAGTATCTGAGAGTAAAATTGATGAATCTTATGTTTATGAAGATGAAGGTTTAACTTCATAAGAAATTGACAGTCTGCAAATCTGTTTCAAATAATAAAACATAAGTTTCCAGATATAGAACTATTTACATTTTCTATTTCTACTTGTGCACTTCTGGTAAGAGTACTTCTCAAGGTGCTTGTCCATTCCATCTAAGTTGTCACATTTCTCAGCATTGGTTTATCCATCATACCTACTTTGATGTGTATAGAACGCTTGGTAATATTTTCTTTTAATCCTGCTACTGGAAATTTGTGTTCCCTCCCCTTTCATCTCTTTTTTTTTTCAAAACAAATTATTTATCAGTCTTCCTCATTGTTGATCAATTTTCTTAATTTTTTCAAGAAATCAATTTTTGACATTTTCTTTTCTATTGTTATTTTATTGTTTTTTGCTGTTATGTAATTTAAACTTAATTTAATCTAGAAGCTGTTTGTAATCATTTTGGGACTCATTGCCATTTCTTTTAACTTCTCAATGTTGAAATTTTGAATATTTAAACCTTTTTTCTTTTCAAATATAGCCATAAAGTTATGTATTTCCAGCTGTATATTTTTTCTATGCAGTAGTTTTATGGTTGATGAACAAAAATGAGATTAACTCTCCATCCAAAATTGGTTCTGATGTTGAAGCTGATAACATCACAAACACCAACAGGTTATTAAAAGATTTATTATGTACACAGTGGGACTTCCTGGGGAAAGTAGGACAGGCTTCAGCCAATTTAGGTGACTTGAGTGCAGCAGAGGGAGTGGGTTTGGTTTTTATTATGACTAAAATGTAGGCCTTGGAACCCCTCGTGTATGTGCCAGTGGATGCAAACTCAGATGGTCTGAACATCCTGGCAAGTGTCTAGGGAGAATGCATGCCCAGAGTTGGGACAAAAGAGAAAGGGCGGGGGGCGGGGGTGTAAGCTGTCAGCAAACATCGAAAACAGTCTTTCTCTGTATTATGGCAGTATCTATCTCCATCCACTAATTTTATGTTGTATTACACTATCATCTGGTTAAAAATATTTTCTAATTTATCTTAATTTCCAAATATTTGTGGATTTTCTTGATATCGCATTCTTGATTTCTAATTTAAATAAAATTAAATAAATTAAGTAAATAAATGAAATATTTGGAAATTAAGATACTCATCTTTGAATAACTCAGAGGTCAAAGAAGAAATCACATGATAAATTAGAAAAGCAGAGGCAGGGGAGAGGGGAAAGTGGGTGAAGGGCATTGAAGAGGGCACTTGTTGGGATGAGCACTGGGTGTTGAACGTAAGCAAAGAATCACTGGAATCTATTCCACAACCACGAGCACACTATACACTGTATGTTAGCTAACTTGACAATAAATTATATTTAAAAAAAAAGAAATTTAACTTTATATCAGTTAATTAACTTAATACAGTTAATATCACTGTAGTCAGAAAACAAAGCTTTGTATGTTTTGATCCTTTGAAATTTATTGAGATGTGTTTTATGGCCACCAGATGATATAAGTACACTAGAATGGGGCGCCTGGGTGGCCCAGTTGGTTGGGAGTCCAACTCTTGATTTGGGTTCAGGTCATGATCTGAGTGTCATGGGATCAAGCCCTGCCTCGGGCTTTGTGTTGAGTGTGGAGCCTGCTTGGGATTTTCTCTCTCTCTCTCTCTCTCTCTCTCTCACTCTGCCCTTCTCCCCTACTCATTCTCTCTCTCTGTCTAATTATATATTATATATATTGGGTCCAGGATGTTCACATTGTTGCTCAAATGTTCTTTCTCTTTGTTTCATTATTTTCTCAATTACCGAGGAGAGCATGTTAAAACTTCCAATATGATTATGAATATGTCTGTTTATTTTACTTCATGAATTTGAAATATATACATATTCTTTTAGCATTAATATGATTTTAAAATTAATTGACCTTTTTTATCACTGTGGACTGTTTATCTCTGGTGACATTATATTTTGACTCTGACATTGAATTTGTGTCTCTGTATTGAAACTGGTCTTGTTTTCTGCAGTTTGAATATAATATGCCTGTGTGTATGCACATGTTTGCTTCTTGAGGTTTTGTTGGGGGTAGTGGGGAAGGTGGGGAGATATTTATTTTGCTCTCAGTTTCCTGAATCTATGCTTGGTGTCTATTGCTAATTTTAGAAAAATTGTCATCGTTACTTCATGTATTTTTTTCTGCTAGATTTTTTTTTCCTTTTTTCTCTTTCTAGCATTAACATTTTGTATGTGTTACACATTTTGATATTGTTCACAGTTCTTGGATGTTTACGTATTTATGTATTCTCTTTGCATTTCAGTTTGGCATGTTTCTCTTATCCTACCTTCAAAGGCATGGATTCATCCCTGGGCCACGCCCAGTTTTCCAATGAGTCCACCAAGGTGGGCTTCATTTCTGTTACTCTGCTTTTTTGTTTTGAAACATTTTGTCTTGATTCTTTCTTAGAGTTTCCATCTCTCTGCTTACGTTGTTCCTCTGATCTTGGCTATTATGTACTTGAGCCGAGAGGCCATAACATATTAATCACAGTTATTTTAAATTCCCTGTCTGATAATGCCCACATCTGCTTCTTATCTGAGTGTGGTTCTCACGATTTTCCTTTCTTCGGAGTGTATTTTTACTTGTCTTTCGGCAAGATTTTAAGTTTTTGTCAAAAGCCAGATATGTTGCATTAAGTAATAGGAACTGAGGTAAATAGGCCCTTAGTGTGAGGATTTATGTTAATCCACCGGGAGTTAAGCTATGTTTAATATTTGGCATAGCTATAGGTACCAGGGACTTCTAATTATTATATTCTGTTATATAATCTGTTAACTGTTATCTTTGGCATTCCCCGTGTATTCCTGCTCAGAGAAAGTCTGTCTTGTAGCTCTTCAGCGGTGAGGTACTCTTATTATACTGGAGCTGGCTGGTGTGGTTGTAAGTGAGAGAGCAAGTACATTGTATAATCTTCAGAATAATCTAGTCTTTTGGTGAGCCTGTTTCTCTGGGGCAAGACCTTCACAAGCGTTCCTCAAGTGACATAGCCTTGTGCTGTCTTCTCCTTCTCCCTTGGCCATAGGGTTTCCAGTCCATTTCCTGAAAGCCTTTTATAGGGAGGAATCCTCTGCCAGGGTTTCAGATGTGTGCACTGGCCAAGTCCTTACCCTGGGAGATCAGGACTGTGCCATGGAGAAGACTCCTAAGTGTATTTCACAATGGCTTCTCTTCCCCTTCCTTGCCAGAGCCACCAGGGGGATCTCTTGGACCCTCACTCTGAGAACCTGGTAAGGTAGCTAGAGAGAAAGTCCAAGAAAGTGTGTCTCCTCCCACCCAAGAGTGCAGCTGCCAGGAGTTTCTCACTCTCCAGCTAGTCCCTAATCAGTTTCTGGAAATTAGTCAATGTGCCCATTAACTGTTTCTACCAGTTTATGGCTCTAGGGACTTCTGCCTCAGGTAAATAAATTTCAGTTCAAGCTCTCTAACATATACCTGTCTCTCCAGATTGAAAGGTGGTAGTTTACTCTGCAATTTCACATCTCTTATGGGTCCAAGAAAACTCACTGATTTGCAGGGCTTTTTTCCTGGTTGTCTGGATGGAAGTAGTTCTTTGCATGTCAGAAAGTCTATACTATTTCTTACATGGACCATACGGTTGTCTTTCTTCTTACTGGTCTGACAATCTCTGCCTTTAGTTGGAATGTTTAGTCTATTTATACTCAATATCATCGTTAATATGCATGTATTTAAGTCTACTATCTTCGTATTTGTTTTATATTTGATTCATCTAATTTCTGTGTCTCTGTTTCCCCTTTCTTGACTTCTTGTCACTGAGCTGAGGACTTTTTAAATATTTTATGTTATCTCCTCCGTTGGAGGAGTTAGGTTATTAGCTATACTTTATTGTTTTACATTTTAGTGGTTATTATAAAGTTTACAATATTTTTCTATAACATCACAACCTAGCTTTAAATAATATTATGTGACTTCGTAAGGTATAAACCTTACAATGGTATCATTCCATTTATCCTTCTCTCCTTTTTGTCCCTGTCATATTTTATACTTCTTCAAATGCTAAATACCTTACAATGCATTGTCATTATTTTGTTTTTAATGGCCAATAATCTTTTAAAGGGCATATGCTTATCTAAATGTGCTTTCAGACTTCTGTAGCGGTTGCCTTAAACTTGGTTAAGGCACAGGGTGTCTCTTAGGATTTCCTTTCAGCTTTCTTGTCCCTACTCCATTATTCAGTCTGGTGTTGCTTTGTCTTAGTAGAAGGCCTCACACGCCTCTGGGAGGATCTCCCCATTATATTACCTTGAACTCAAGCTTTGATCTCCTATTCCTGATCCTTGAAAAAGAGTTGCCAAGTGCATACAACTTTCCGTATGATTGGGGCTCTTTGAGATTCTAACTTATCCTATCAGCCCACATGTGGCCATAAAAAGCTTGATATGGCTTTATCTGGTATCTTCTTTCCTCAGTCTTTTTCCTTTTTCCTTCTGTTTCACCAGGGATGAAAACAGGGATGATATTATCTCTTACACTAAGAATTTGTTTTAGTTCCTCTGAATTATTCACTCTCTGAATTTATTTTAAAATATTGTTTGGTAACTTGTTCACCTTATTTTCATTTTTATGGTTGGACCAACATTATTATTTTTTAAACCCTAACCAGAAGCTTAAATCTTCTTATTGTTTAAAACAACTTTCTCCTCTCTGGCCAGTGCCATCAGATTTGTAGACAACCTATTTTGTATGCAAATAAAACATTTCTATATGTACTCTTATCTTTATGTACAGCTATGCAGAATAACTCTGGTTAGGGCATGGAGAAAGAATCAGGGCTATAGAAAGATCTTAACAATCTAGCTCATCTCCTGCTGGGGTACCATGCAGGGTTCATCACAGATCATGCAAGTTGTTCAGCTTGACTATTCAAGCATATCACTGTGTCAGTCATAGGTCCCAAGGTTTCTGGTGTCATCAGCCTCAAGGAGAATTCTATGAACACTGGACTGTGAGAAACAAGATAGAACTGAAAGCATGAGTTTCTGCAGAGATGTGAACAGGAATAAAGGTCAGAACAATATCTGTTTAGCAATCTGTTTGGAATTTCTAAATGTCTAGCTCCTTCTGTGGTATCCACCACCCAGGAAGAGGTGGTAGAAAATGACAGCCCCTAATAATGAATGGTTTCTAGTCTTAAAAATGCACAATGTGACTGTGGCCACTCAACCCAGTCATGATACTATTCATTGGGTAATTACCTTTCATATGGATGCCGCTTTCATATCCTTTCTCCTCAAGTGCCTCTCTTTCCTAGTGCATAGGAGCTCTCTCTAGCCCCCAAACCACAGAAAATAATGTGTGTGAGTACATATTTTTGTGAAGAATATTCTGTCTTTCTAAAATGAACTTTATTTTTAGAAATTTTAGATTTACATAAAATTGTAAATAAGTATAGTGTTTACATATACCCTAAACCCTACTATTAATATCTTATGTTACTATAATATTTATTAGAATGATAAGCATATAATTAAATATACACTATATTCAAATCTTCTCAGTTTTTACCTCATGTAAAAATCCTGCTCCAGAATCTCTATCTAGGATAGCACATTCCATTTATTTATCTTGTTTCCTTAAGGCTCCTATTGGCTATAACAGTTTCTCAGACTTTTCTTATTTTTTTTTAACCTTGTCAGTTAAAAAAAAAATAATGTTTATTTATTTTTGAGAGGGACAGAGCATGAGCGGGGGAAGGGCAGAGAGAGAGAGGCAGACACAGAATCTGAAGCAGGTTCCAGGCTCTGAACTGTTAACACAGAGCCCAATGTGGGGCTCAAACTCACAAACTATGAGATCATGATCTGAGCCGAAGTCGGATGTTTAGCTGACTGAGCCACCCAGGTGCCCTAACCTTGTCAGTTTTGAGGAGTATTGGTCAGGTATATTTTAGAATATCTCTCTACTGGAATTTTTCTGATTTTACCACAGGATTCCAGATTATAAGTTTGGAGGAGGAAGACCACAGTGTTAAAGTGATCTTGTTTCACCAAGGACACATACTATCAACTTGACTTATCATGATTAACGTTGACTTGGATCACCTGGATGAGGTAGTGTTTGTCAAGTTTTTCTGCTATCAAGTTACTCTTCCATTTTTCCCCTTTATATTTTGTCCTTTTTTGAGGGAGTCACTATGTGTAACCCCATTTAAGGTGTTGAGAGTTATGTTTCTCCTCTTGAGATTGTCCCTTACCTTCTATTTGTTTATTTACTCATTTATTTATATCACTATGAACTCACAAGGTATTCATTGAAACTTCAGAGTATAATCCAACACTATTTTATGTATTTTGTTGCTCAAATTGTTCCAACTTTGGTTATTTGAAGTTTTCACTTGGTTTCTGTGTTCCTTTGACTCACCTCCATAATTATGGTTTTTAAAATTGTGCATATTTTTTTGTATTTCCTTAATTTCTGGCACTGGAAGATGCTGAAGCCTCATCTTGTATATTTCCTGCCTCATTCCTAGCTAGTGATTTTTGCTGAGTATCCCTGGTTCCTTTTAATGAAGAATGGTATTAAAAACCCAGAAACCAAGAACTAGGTGCATTGTTCCTTGCTACTTTTGTGTTATTGTTACTAGGTCCTCTCAGTTGACAGAGCAAGGAATATGTATGTACCTACTACACACATTTTTTAAATATTTTATATGTAAACATTGTATGTTTATTAAGCTAAATGTAACTTCATATTGATATCTCCAACTGTAATCCATTAACACATGAACCATTCTTGCTTCCTGCTATTGCTTATCTATAAAGTTTCATTCTAACAGTGAATAAAACTGGGTCCCACCATCTACCACCCTTTAATGTAACTGAACTGCTCCACTCCTGTACATACGTGTAACAGTATTAGAATTGTTAATTCATACCTGCACACATATACTATATGGTGGTCCATAAAAAAATCTCAATATATTTTAAAATATTGAAAAATACAAAGTTTTGGGGTGCCTGGGTGGCTCAGTCAGTTGAGCAACTGACCTTGGCTCAGGTCATGATCTCATGGTTTGTGGGTTCAAGCCCCACATCAGGCTCTGTGCTGACAGCTCAGAGCCTGGAGCCTGCTTCACATTCTGTGTCACCCTCTCTCTCTGCCCCTCCCCACTCATGCTCTGTCTCTCTCTGTCTCAGAAATAAATAAACATTTAAAAAAAAAAAGAAAAATACAAAGTTTTGTTTTCAGACTACAATGAGATTAAATAGAAATCAAATAGAATAGCAAGAAAATCCCAATATATTTGGAGATTAAGAAATTCTAAATTACTCATAAGTTAAAGAAGAAATCAAACAGGAAGCTAGAAAATATTTTTAACTGAATCATAATCAAAACATTTCAAGAAAGAAAGAAAAAAGAAAGAGAGAAGAAAGAAAGAAAGAAAGAAAGAAAGAAAGAAAGAAAGAAAGAGGAAGGGAGGGAGGGAAGGAAGGAGGGAGGGAGGAAAAGAAAGAAAGAGAAAGAAAAAAGGAAGGGAGGGAGGAAATGAAAGAAAGAGAGGAGAAAGAAAGAGAGAAAGAAAGACAGGAAAGAAAGAGAGGAAAGAAGAAAGAAAGAAAGAAAGAAAGAAAGAAAGAAAGAAAGAAAGAAAAGAAAGAAAGAAAAAAGAAAGAAAGAAATAATGGAAGGAAGGAAGGAAGGAAGGAAGGAAGCAAGCAAGCAATGAGGGAAGGAAGGAAGGAAGGAAGGAAGGAAGGAAGGATGGGAGGAAGGAAGGAAGGAAGGAAGGAAGGAAGGAAGGAAGGAAGGGAGGAAGGAAGGAAGGAAGGAAGGAAGGAAGGAAGGAAGGAAGGAAGGAAGGAAGGAAGGAAGATTCTCATGCTTTCAGTTTGGCTCTGTGCGGGAGGTACTCTTTCAGCACTTACTAAAGCAGGCTATTTACAAGTCTGCCTTAACCTTCCTTCATTTCCTCTTAATCAGCCAGAGGTGAAAATTTAGGGTCTTCTCAGGTCTTTTCTGAGCATGCATCTTGCCCTGGACATGCATATGTACATGGCTTTCCAAATACCCCAGCCCTTTTTAATTCCCTAATTTCCCAAAGAAATTTTCTCCCCAGATTTTGCTGCCAGCCTTTCAACACTGTTTGGTTTGCCTCTATTGTAATATTTTGTCCCACGTGGCAGCAAGTTGTTTATTTGTTTTAGAATATTTTTGAGGAATAATGAGTGAGTCTTCTTTGTAAATTCTGAGTTAAGAGCAATAAAAATGGGGGCGCCTGGGTGGCTCAGTCGGCTAGGCAGGGCACAAACCATCTCATGAATCATGAGATTGAGTCTCACGTTGGACTTCCTGTTTACAGCAAGGAGCCTGTTTGGGATTCTCTCTCTCTCCCTCTCACTCTGTCCCCTCCCTCCCCCACCAACACACACTCTCTCTCTAAATACATAAATAAATAAACTTAAAAAGAAAGGTGTAATAAAAACATGTATTTTGTGTTAGTCCTTCAGGCAGCTTTCAGGCAAGTCAAAGCAAAGAAATGCAATTCTTTCAAAACAGGGGTTTTTTTTTTTTGTCCCTCCAGAACCAGAGCAAAGCGTTCTACGGTGGCCATGTGGACTGCCATGTCCAAGGTTGTCACTGAACTGGAAAGGAGAGTGTGGCAAGGGCAAGTAAAAATGTTGCAAAACTTTCTTATCATTTTAAAGTTGGCTTGCTCTGGCTTCAGCTATAAACCTTTGACAATTTTCTGGAATTCTGACAATGTTGATTCTGACAGTTTTTGCTTGATTTTCCATGTTTATTGGGAGGTATAGGACTATGCAGTTACCTACTCCACCATTTTTGCTGACACCACTCTCAGATATCTTTTCATAGTAAGATGGCTATTCAAATCTTTGGCCCACTTTTTAAATTGGATTTTGTTTTTTACTTTTGATTTTTAAGAGTTTTTTATTTTGGACACAAGTCCTTTATCAGCTATGCATTTTGCAACTATTTTCTTCTAGTATTTGGCTAATCCTTTGATTCCCTTAAAGATATGTTTTACAGAAAAGAAACTTCTAATTTTAATGAAGTGGAACTTATTAATTTTTCTTTAATGGATCATGGTTTTGGTCTTGTATCTAAGCATTCAGCACCAAACCAAGATCGATGATTTTGGTTTTTATGTGATCTTCTAGGAGTTTTATAGCTTTCATTTTACATTTAGGTCTGTGGTACATTTTGGGATGATTTTTTGAACAGTATGAGGTCTTTGTTCAGGTCTTCTTTTTTGCATGTTGATATCCAGTTGCTCCAGTATGATTTATTGAAAAGAATATCCCTTCTCCATTGAACCGCCTTTGTTTTTTGTCCAAGGTCAGTTGACTGTATTTGTATGGGTCTTACTTGCATGAGAATTTCTTTCTTTCTTTTCTTTCTTTCTTTCTTTCTTTCTTTCTTTCTTTCTTTCTTTCTTTCTTTCTCTTTCTGTTTCTTGGGGTCTATATTTGGTTCCATTGATCTGTGTCTGTTCTTTCATTGATATCACACTCTCTTGCTCTTTGTAACTTTATAAAAAGTCACAAAATCGGGTAATGTGAGTTCTCCAACTTGGACCTTATTATTGTGCTGGATCTTCTAGATCTTTTGTCTCTCTGTATCAGTTTTACAACTAGTTTTTTTTTTTTTTAGTCCATAAATAACTTTCCTGGAGTTTTATTTGGATTCTGGTTAATCTATAACTCAAGATACAGAGATCCGATATCTTAACAATATTGAGTCTTCAAATCCATAAATATGAAATATCTTTATTTTTATTCAAAAATTTTATTTATTTCATCAGAATTTTGTACTTTTCCATATATAGATTCTATACATATTTTATTTATTATATTTCATTTTGGTGTGTGATATTATAAATAATGTTTTATTTAAATCTCAAATTCCAAATGTTTATTGCTAGTATATAGGAAAACAATGAATGTGTATATTAACCTTGTATCCTATGACCATCCCACACTCACTTGTTATTTCTAGGAGTCTTTTGTTGATTTTTAAAATTTTATTCATAGACAATCAGATTTTCTGCCAATGAGAATATGTTTCCCCTCCTCTCTATAGCTGTTAATTCTATTATCTTATTGCAATAGCTCCCAGTATGAAATTGAATAGAAGTGGTGAGAGGGAATATATTTACATTTTTCATGATCTTGGGGGAAAAAATCCATATTCTCACATGCATGACAAATATTACATTAGCTGTGGGGTTTTTGTAGATATCCTTTATAAAGTTGAGAAATTCCCTTTTATTCCTATTTAGCTGCAAACTTTTATGATGTATTCTACATCAACTGATATAATCATATGATTTTTCTTCCTTAGTCTGTTGATGTGGTAGACTACAATGATTTTTGAATTTGAACCAGCCATATATACCCAGAATATATTCAACATGATTATGATGTATAATTCTTTTTATAGATTGTTGGATAAGATTTGATAATATTTTATTGAGGATTTTGGCATTTATATTCATAAGAGATATTGGTTTGTAATTTTCCTTTCTTGTTAAACTTTTATCTAATTATGGTATTATATGACTATGATCTCATAGAACGAGTTAGGAATTATTCCCTCTAATTTTCTGGAAGATTGTGATGAATAGGTATCATTTATTTCCTAAAGAAGAATTCACTGGTAGATTTTTTTATCCTTTTAATTTCGAGGGGATCTGTTGTGATGTATCCTCTTTCATTTCCGATATTAGTCATTTGTGACCTCTCTTTTTTCTCTTTCTTTCTTTTTTTTTTTTTATTTTAGTTAGTCTGGCTAAATTCGTACCAATTTTATATTTAGTTCTTTTTTCTATTTGTATTTCATTTGAGACATTTCTAGTGACCTCTCTCTTTTTTTTTTTTTTAACGTTTATTTGTTTTTGAGACAGAGAGACACAGAGCATGAACGGGGGAGGGTCAGAGAGAGGGAGACACAGAATCTGAAACAGGCTCCAGGCTCTGAGCTGTCAGCACAGAGCCCAACGCGGGGCTCAAACTCACGGACCGCGAGATCATGACCTGAGCCAAAGTCGACCACTTAACCGACTGAGCCATCCAGGCGCCGCTCTAGTGACCTATCTTAATGCTCACTGATCTTTTACTCAGTTATATCCAATCTTCAGATGAGCCTATCAAAGGCATTCATCATTTCTGTTACTGGGTTTTTAGATTTATAGAATTTCTCTTTAATTTTTCTGTACAGTTTCCAAATATCTCTTTACATTAACAATTCATTCCTGCATACTGTCTACTTTTTTTAGTAGAGCCCTTAACTTATTCATCATAATTATTTACAGAGATTGTCTGATAATTCCAAAATCTGTGTTATATCTGTGTCTGATTCATATGTTGCTTTAACTTTTCAGAGTGTGTTTTGTCTTGCCTTTTAGCATGCCTTGGAATTTTTATGTTGAAAACCAGACATGACATATTGGGTGATATGAACTTAGATAAATAGATCTTTAGTGAGATTATATGTTAATCTGGCTAGAATTGGGGCCGTGTTTAATATTTCTGTAGCTGTGGATGGCAAAGATTTCAAATCTTCTTTTTCTTTCTTTTTCTTCCTTCCTTTTTTCCTCCTCTCCCCTTTTTTTTCTTCCTCTTTCTTTCTTCCTCCCTTTCTTCCTTCCTTTCTTTTCTTCTTTCTTTCTTCCTTTCTTTCTTTCTTTCTTTCTTTCTTTCTTTCTTTCTTTCTTTCCTTTTTTCCTTCCTTCCTTCCTTTTTTCCTTCCTTCCTTCCTGTTGTCTTTTGATTTCCTTAAGAATTGTTTCTTATATAAACTTTGTATGTTTTAGCTCATATAGCTATTATTCAAGGTTAATATACTGGACCCCTATTGGTATGATGGTAAGGTGCGAGGGAGAGTGATTGTTTTATACTCTTCTGTTTAAATATCATTTTTTTAGTGTGGGCCTGTGCTCTTGGGCTGTGACCATCATAAGTGTTCCTTAGCTTTTATTTTCTTCTCTTATGAAGTGAGACCATCAGGCTAGAGAGAAATAAAATCTAGAAAATGACTTTTCTCCAGGTGAATAAGGCTCTGGAAAAGTATTTTCCTTGGAAAGTAAGTTTTGGTATGGAAAATACTCTGACTATATTTCACAATGAGTACTCTTCCCTCCCTACCCACCTTTCCCTAAAACCATGAGAACTCTCTCTTAGCTCTTTCCCTTGAGAACATAATGTGGTTTCTTAAGGTAAAATCCATGGATATGTATGGGTCCTCCCCAAGACTCCCTCAGGAGTTCTCACCCTCATGCTAATTCATAATCAGCCTGCAGAAATTCATCACAATTACCCTTTATGTGTTCCAAGAAGCTTATGCTTTTAGTTGCTTCTGATTTAGGTAAGCAGACCTAGCTGTAACTCTGTATTTGCTTATTGCTCCAGATTTTGGAGTGGTTGTTTGCCCTGTGACCTCAATTCTCTCCTCCATTCAAAAAAAAGCACTTGATTTTTAGTTTGTTCAGCTTTTATCTAATTGTAAGGACAGGAGTGATTACTTTCAAGCTCTTTACATGCTTGAGCTAAAACTGAAAGTTAGTACATGTGTTTTTGAGGGATAAGAATAGTGCATGCTTTTTGTAATTTTCTTTGCTATGGAGTGAGGTTTTAAACATTAGGGAAAGGTTAAAAGGATTAGAAATAGTGGTTTACATGGCAAGGAATTTATGGGGTCTGGAGCAAGGCTTTTTGTACTATTTCAATAGAGATACATAGCTTCTAGCTTTCTTTCAATAGTTCGGCATCTACATTGAATTTATACATCTTCTAACTGCCTTACTGAAAAATTTCTCAGTAAATATCAGAAACCCAGAATTAAGTCAACAATAATCAGGAAGCATATCGTTTTTGTTAATTTTCTTGGTTTAAACACATAACTTACATTTCTAAATCATCTACCTCGCAAAGATAAACAGCTTACCAATATGTTTTCCTTATAGTCATTTTAATTTCGTGACTTTGACTGCCAAAACATAGAATAAAGATTTTATTACTGAAAGTGGTATGTCAGTGAACATAAAGGGAAATGAGTAAACGGGCTCATTCTAAATTTGGCCTAGTTCTCCCTTGCCCTAAGCAGTCCCTGCTCCAATAACATCACATACTATAAAGAGATCCATAAGAATAAAAGGCTTGCACTTTCTTCATAGCCCATTTTGTAATGTTGGGACCCTTCATTTTCACAGATGCAAAAGCTGTTTGGGGATTTCCATGGCAATCCTATAAAGATATTCAAAATCTGAACATGCAGTTAAATGCTATGTAGGTGTTCTGCAGGAGAGCAGCAGAGTAATGCTGTGCCTTAATTCAAATCTTCTCTAGAAATGCCAATGTGTGGAGGGGGGAGGTGTGTGTGTGGGGGGGGGGGGGGTCAAGCTCCTAAAACAAGGAAGCTTGCATATTAGAAACTGAGTAAAACAAGATATAAACAGATAGGTAATACAAGGAGATACTTAACAAATTTACATTTAATTTAAGGATCTATATTGGAAATACAAATGTATTTGTTCATTGAACATGAAGACTGGTGTGGATCAAGCTCGAAAAATGTGTTCACATAGATTTACAGTTTAATTTTTAGGAAACCAAACTTTAAACCCTCTTTTAAAGGCATATCTTAAAGAGATATTAAAATATATGAAACAGATATACAGTGCATGCACAAATTGATTATATACATACTTTTGTGCATATGAATTTAACAGTTGGATAACTGAAACTTCCATTCTCATCCTGCTGTCTCTTTGTATACAGGTGAGCCTAAGTATACCCAAGGTACAGCATTCTTGATATTTAGAGAGTGGAAGGAAATATCAAACACAAGTAGGTGAGTTTTACTAGTGTAGATGGGTAACATTTGAGCAACAGTGAAAAAGCCTGTAACACAGGAGAGACATCAAATTAACTCTTTTTAAAAAAAATTTATGTATGTATGTATGTATGTATGTATTTATTTTGAGAAAGAGAGAAACAGAGCATGAGTGGGGGAGGGCTGAGAGAGAGGAAGACAGAATCCGAAACAGGCTCCAGGCTCTAAGCTGTCAGCACAGAGCTGGACGCGGGCTCAAACCCATGAATCATGAGATCATGACCTGAGCCGAGGTCAGAGCTTAACTGACTAAGCCACCCAGGCACCCCCTCAAATTATCTCTTGAATTCATTGGATCTAGAAATATCAGTTGAAATCAAAATAAAAATTATTTTAAATGGTAAAATGAGAAGAAATGGGTAAAGATATCAAAGAATACATAATTAAAAGTTTAGAGGCTTCTAAAAAAGAACCAAACTACGCAAATGATATAATCTGATAAGGGATTAATATCTAATATATATTAAACAGCTATATAATTCAACACCAAAAAACAAAAACAATCCAATTAAAAAATGGGCAGAGGAGGGGCACCTAGGTGGCTCAGTTGGTTAAGCATCCAGCTCTTGATCTCAGCTAATGTGTTGATCTCAGAGTCTTGAGTTCAAACCCTGAGTTGGGCTCCATGCTAGGTGTGGAGACTACTTAAAAAAAAAAAATGAACAGAGAACCTGAACATTTTTCCTAAGAAGACATACAAATGCCCAACAGACACATTAAAGAATGCTCAATATCACTTACCATCAAGGAAATGCAAATAAAAACCATAATGGGATATCACTTCACACCAGTCAGCATAGCTAGTATCAAAAAGATAAGAAATAACAAGTGTTGGCGAGGATATAAAGAAAAGGGAACCTGTATGTACTATTGGCAGAAATGTAAATTGATGCAGCCACTATAGAAAGCAGTATGAAGGTTCTTCAAAAAATTAAAAGCAGAACTACCAGAAGAGCTAGTAATTCTGTTGTTGGGTATTTACCCAAAGAAAATGAAAACACTAATTTAAAAAGATATATGCACCTGTATGTTTATTGAAGCGTTATTTACAATAGCCAAGATACGGAAGCAACCTAAGTGTCCATGGAGAGAAAAATGGATAAAGAAGATGTGGTGTGTATATATATATATATATATATATATATATATATATATATATATAAACTCAGCCTTAAAAACAATGAGATCTTGCCATTTGCAACAACATGGATGTACCTAAAGGGTATTATGCTATGCGAAACCAATCAGTCACAGGCAAATACCATATGATTTCACTTATATGTAGAATCTAAAATACAAAACAAATGACTAGTCTCTCTTAAATACAGAGAACAAATTGGCCATTCATAGAGGAGAGGTGACTGGGGAATGGAGTAAAATAGATAAAGGGGATCAAAAGGTACAAACTTCTCATTATAGAATAAATAAGTCATGGACATGAAAAGTGCAGTATAGGAAATATAGTATATAATATTGCAATAATGTTGTATGATGACGGATGGTGATTACACTAACGGCCGTGAGCATTGAGAAATGTATAGAATTGTCAAATCACTATGATGTACACCTGAAACTACTATACATTGTATTTCAATTATATTTTAATCATACAAATAAATAAATAAAAATAAAAAGTCAGATTAATCTCAATGTGGAGGCTGAGGTGGCAGCTATTTATATATATATATTTTTTTAATTTAATAATTTTTATTTATTTTTCAGAGACAGAGAGAGACAGAGTGTGAGTGGCAGAGGGGCAGAGAGAGAGGGAGACACAGAATCCGAAACAGGCTCCAGGCTCTGAGCTGTCAGCACAGAACCCAATGTGGGGCTCAAACTCAAACTGTGAGATCATGACCTGAACTGAAGTCAGCCACTTAACCCACTGAGCCACCCAGGCACTCCTGAGGTGGCAGTGTTTTAAAAAGTACTGATAGTTAAGGAGTACATGAAATAAAAATAGAAAGTAAAAATAACTTCAAAAATATTTTTAATATTCTAAATATGTTAAAAGATTCTAGAATGTAGGAGAAAATTCTCATAATTCAGTATCTGTTCTTGAGAATTTTAAATATCATATAAGTTGCAGAAGAGTCCTTTTTTCCTGTCTTGGGTTGTTAATTTAACCCTGTATCACCTTAACATATTTCTGTTGGAGAAATATATTTAAACAAAGTTTCGCCTACATGCCATATGCTTTAGTCCAGTTTTTTTTTTTGATAGCTTATTAAGCATAGCCTCAATTGTGAAGTCTTCCCACCTCCATTTTTTTCTGTGTAAGCCTGATCTTAGTAGGAGGGTAGAATACAGTGTGCTTTAATGCAGCATATTAACACAGAGAGATGCTCAATAAAACTAAGAGTAGCTTGCTCAAATCAAAACGAAATGTCACAAGAGTCTATTTTGTAAGATTCTAAGCTATTTCTCCATTTCGGACGAGTGTATATTTTCTAATTTTCTTTTGTTTATGGGAGATCATGACTTATTTTTTCATTTAGTAATTATTTACTGGTTGAAAGGATAAATGGAGGTAATATTGGGAAGTGTGATATTGAGGGCGAATAAAAAACTCTAAAGAAAATAATGAGGAGCTCTATGAAATTTGGCCAAATAAAAATCTGTGATTCCACACAGATGGTCACTATATATCTTATACCTTTGTTTTTCTACCATGCGTGAAAGGAACACTCTGATTAATTACACATTACTTTACATATGATAACATCAAAGGGTGAATCACAGAAAAAAAATGCCTCTTGAAAGCACAAGAATATTTTTTTTTATCTTGATTATTTTTTAGAACATTAAGAGTAGATGAAGACTGGGATGGGAGATATAGAAACCAATGCTACTGATTGGTTCCAACCTTTTCCAACATTCCTACATAATCCAAGATTCTTTGAGAGAGAAACGGGAGAGGATTCTTTTTGAAGTCTAGAAAATGGACTGAAATAAATAGTCCTTTAAAAGTGACAAAAGGGAAAAATTACAAATTGAGGATACTTAATCTTTTAAATATTTTAAAACCCCGTGGAGTTGGTTTATTGACAACAAAAGGCATGGCCTTAATGTTTTTGTTGATTCTTGCTTTTTCTCTAAAATGAAGTAGCTCATCCTTCTGGGGCTAAAATGATGAATTTGATTTAAGAAAATTTTATTTGAATTTTGATGATTTATGTTGATAGATTTTATATGATATTAATATCTAAGTCTAGGATTTGTTCATACTTATTTTTTGAACAATGATTTCGGTAGAAGCCTTTAATGATTTGTATAATCACTCATCAATAGTTTTACTTCTTAGCTGTGATGATTTTCTCTCTGAGCTAGGTTCTTTAGTGGTCATCTGATGTATGATATAGTTGGGGCACTGGGGTGGCTCAGTCAGTTAAGTGTCTGACTTTGGCTCAGGCCATGATCTCATGATTCATGGGTTTGAGCCCCACATAGGGCTCTGTGCTGACAGCTTGGAGCCTGGAGCCTGCTTGGGATTCTGTGTCTCCCTCTCTCTCTGCCCCTCCCCTGCTTGCCCTCTGTCTCTCTCTGTCTCTCAAAAATAAATAAATGTAAAAAAAATTAAAAATATATAGTTACTGGAACTTAAAAAATGTATCAGAGGGTATACTTTTTCCACTTTAGTGTCTAAATATTTTTCTGTAGCCACTTCAATAGTTTTAGCATTTTTATAGTTTATATGTTAGCAAACATTTATTGAGTCAGTTTTATGCAATCACTTTTTGGTAGAGCTTAGTGTTTTGATAAAGATGAATATACTTTGTTTCCTGCCTAGAACAATTTTGGAATTCTGTGGGCAAAACTCAACTATAGTATTATTAGTGAATATTATCAGCATTTGTGTGCATATTAAATTTCTAAATGTGGACAGTAGCATAAGAGTGGTTTATTTATGTATTTATTATTCATATTTTATTTTGAATCATTATTTAGAAATTTTCAAACCCTTGTAAAAGTTGCAAAAATTATATTATGAACATCTGTATATCTTACTTAGATGACCAAATGTAAAATTTTGCCCATTTTGTTTGTTTTATTTTTTCCTCTCTCTCTGCCCGTCTGCCTATTCTGAAACATTTAAGAATAAATTGGAGAAAAGCAAAAAATTCACACAAATAATTCAGCATTTACTCCTAAAAACATGATCATTCTCTTCATAACCACAACACAATTATCATGCTCAGGGAATTTAACATTGATGTAAAATTGTTATCTACTATACAGTCATATTTAAATATCCCCAATTATTTGAATGTTGTCTTTTTTAGCTACTTTTTTACTCCAGGGTCTAATCAGCAATCACACATTGCATCTCATTGTCACCTCTCTTTAATCTCCTCCAGTCCAGAACAGTGTATCAGCCTTCTATTTGTCTGTATCGCACTGGCTTTTTTGAAGAGTCAGGCTAGTTGTTTCGCTGATTGATTCTCATTTTGGATTTGTCTGATTGTCTCCTCATGTTTAGATTCAGTTTAAACATTTTGAAAGAAGATATTTCTTCGGTGATATTGTTGTCTTCTCAGTGTGTCACATTAGGGGTATGATGCACTACTGAAATACCATGCTGGGTGTGAAGCACTTGGTGGAAATGAATCCATGAGGATTGAGAGGCTAGAGAGTAAGTAGATTGAAGGGTCATGTTTGATTCAAGAGACAGAATGAGGCACATTACTGAGTTCTTTGGACATAGGAATACTTGGATATAAAGGGAAGAACAACATTTAAACCAGCACTGAAATAGCTGACTGGCTGAAATCCACACAATCCAAAGTGAAAGGTGCATTGTAAACTTTGTAATCTTCGGAGCTGGATTTTAGTTTTTCTAACTAAACCCATTGAGATGGCCTGGATGCTCATCACTATTGACATCCTAATTCTAGTATTTTGATAATGACAGAGACAGGAGTGAGTGAAGATATTGAACACAAATATATTCCTCTCCTTCCTGCTCCCAGCTTCTGGAAATTATAGCTAATATTTACATATATAGTGGTTCAAACTCAGGACTAAACTGGAAAAGAAAAATCTACAGAGTGGGTGAGTAGGAGTTGTTGTTTAGTATATTTACTACATTTGCTGACCAGAAATTACAAATAATCTTAGAAAATGAAAGCCAATGCTCTACTATGTTCCCATATTAAAAGCAACAATAATATCAACACAACCAAAAATCAAAACCAAAGCTCTTTGAATTACAACCCTCTCTACCTGGTCTTGATACCTTTTACAGTATGACTTCTCATAATAGTTGTCTAGAACTGCTATCTTCACTTCATTGTCTCTCATTCTCTCCTTGCTCTACCCTGTTCTTTATCTCTAGTGTTTTTCTAAAACTATTGTTTTATAAAAGCATCATCATCAAATGACCAATGGTCATTTCTCTGTCTTCATTTTACCCAACTTTTCAACGACGTTTGATAGTTGAATATTCCTTCCCACTTGAAATACATTATTTTCTTGACTATTATGACACAACGTTTTATAGTTTTCCTCTTTCTTCATTCACAACTTTTTCCTATTCCCAATTTTTTTGCACCTTCCTTTCTGCAGTGGAGTCTGCTACTTCCTTCCACCACTACAGCTATTATTCTATTCCAAACCACCATCATCTCAGCATTGGCTTCTATGATGGCCTCTTGTGCCAAACAAAACCTTTAACTCCCCTAATTAAATCACTCAGAAGACAATCCATCAAATGTACAATAAATCCAACCTCCATCAAGAACTTACAAGATCTAGCATCCTTCTACTATAACATCTTATTACCATGTGTATTGTCAGGTTGCCCCAGAGAAACAGAACAAACAGGAGATAGATGATAGATAGATAGATAGGTAGATAGATAGATAGATAGATAGATAGATAGATAGATAGGAGAGTTATTGTAGGAGTTGGCTACAGAGGCTGAGAAGTCACACAATCTACCATTTGCAAACTGGAGAACCAGGATAACTGGTGGTATAATTAAGTCCAAGGTCAAGGATCTGAGAACCAAGGGAGCTGATGGATGAGTCCAGGAATCTGAAGTCTTGAGAATCAGGGGCTCTGTTGTGTGAGAGCAAGAAAGGATGGACATTCCAGCTCAAGAAAAGAAAAGAATGAATCAGCCTTTTGGTTTACAGGGCAAGGAGTTCTCAATAGATTATATCCAATGTACGCCTGCTTACATAGGTGAGGGCAGGCTTTACTATCTATTGAATCAAATGCTAATCTCTTCCAGAAACAACCTCATAGACACACCTGGAAATAGTGTTTTACCAGCTATGTGGGTATCCCTCAGCCCAGTCAAGCTGACAAATAAAATTAACCATCATGCTATGTTTATAGCACCAATGGCTTTTTTTTTTTCTCCCTAACACCTCAAACCTGGTCTCTAAATCAGAGCCTTCATCAGGGCAGGTAAAGAGGTTTTCCAAAGTAGTTAGATTAGCCAGCAACTGAATTGAGATTCTCTATGAGACAGATTCATGAACACTAACTCCTAGCCAGTGTTAGACTGTCACCCATAATTGCGATCATACTTTTTTTCTTTTTTCATTTTGGCATTTAGACGATCTGATAAATCTGATATTTTGCTTGCTTATTTATTGTTCACTGCTTATTATTTATTGAATAATCTCTGTGACAACTTTTTATTCTCTTTCGATACCCCACCCTACCATCTAGAATATTCCTGGAACAAAAAAAAAAAATTGCTAAGAACGTAATTGATGAATGAGTCAGAGAATCCATTAACAGGAAGAAAACCCAATTCAAAACATAAAGATGTCTGCTGTGAAGTTTGAATGATTCAGGTCTACTGACTGGATGACAAGGAAAGAAATCTGGGAAAACCTCTGTGCCTCTGGTTAAAAAAATAATAATAAAAGTATAATTGGGGGGCGCCTGGGTGGCGCAGTCGGTTAAGCATCCGACTTCAGCCAGGTCACGATCTCGTGGTCCGTGAGTTCGAGCCCCGCGTCAGGCTCTGGGCTGATGGCTCAGAGCCTGGAGCCTGTTTCCGATTCTGTGTCTCCCTCTCTCTCTGCCCCTCCCCCGTTCATACTCTGTCTCTCTCTGTCCCAAAAATAAATAAACGTTGAAAAAAAAATTTTTTAAAAAAGTATAATTGGAATGTTCAGCTAGGCTGGCTTCACATTACTTCTCAGCTTTATTTTTGCCACAAGCACAGTCTAGCGTCAGTCTTCTACTGTAGTGCCTATGAGCACTTGGGGTGGTAATCGGTTTAAATCAGTTTAATCTGAAATAGAAAAATGACTTCTAATAATAACACCTTTTATCTGTATAGCATTCTATATCTTAACATGTTTTTTACATGCAATTTTATTTAATCTTCATAATAACTATAGGAGATAGACATTGTTATTCTATTTTATACATATGAAATGGAGACTTACACAAATTACATCACCTGTTAAATTTGTTGGTATGTGGGATATCTGGGACTTGAACTTAGATCATCTGTTGTCAAGTTCTGTTTTTTTTCTAATTGTATTATAGCTGCTCCTCTCATTAATTTATTATTTATTTTTTTCACCTAGGATGTCTCTTCATAATATCATTAGTGAAAATATGTAGTCAGCTTTTAATTTGTTTTTCTATTTCATTAATTTTGCTTCTGTTCCTAATGAATTTTAGCTAACTTTGTGGTCACAACACATTGTTAAATGAAATTGATCATATAATGGAATAAATACAGTTAACTTACATTATTGAATCATCATTTTAAAGAGTAAATTTAGAGGAGAAACCCATTTCTTGAATAATGTACTGAAGCATAAGATGGGGTTATGAGAAAGTATAAATAGAATCTTTGTTTAAAAAGATAACATGATGCGCTGGATTGGTTGGCAATAAATTTTTTCAAAATATGCATATTTGGGGAATAAAAAAATCAAACGTTGAAAGCAGAATACTTTGAAAAACAGGTATAAGATTATATCTTTTGATACAAAAGCTGTGATTAACAGAATTCTGTTCAAAGGTAAGGAATTAGACAAAGACTTTTAAAGTGGAACCATACGTATTAAAATTTTATGATACAAAAGATTTGCTGATTTTCATTCCCCAGTTTAAATGAAAAATCCCCTTTGCTTGAACCATGGTGATTGCAGCAGCAAATGGAATCTGCACATCTTTCTGCATGTTATCCCCAAGGTGACTGTGTCTATACTATGCACCACTTAATTCCATGTTATAGGCATCATGATAATATAGGAGTAGGTATAGGAGTAAAATATAGACTTTTAATTCAGGCAAACCTGAGTTAATTTGAAAACCACTTCTGTCTTTCAAGTTCACTGACTCTGAACTAGTTTCTTAACTTCACTGAGCCTTCTTCCATTCATAAAACGGAGATCATAATACCATTTCAAATGATTCCTGTGAGAATGAATTAAATAATGAAAGTAGAATGCACTGTGCTTGGAATAGTAAGCGTTCTATCAAAAAAAGAAAAAAAACACAAGTCAGCTCTCCTTGCCCACCAACTGCAGTGCATTACCATAAACTAAGGTGGGCTTGCTGGTCAGGAAAGCATTTAATTTAAAAGTTAAAACAGAAGTTTCATCTGTCTATCTATTTATCTATCATCTATTGTTCTATATCTCTTACTGTGTTTATCATTTGTCTATATAATTTCTGGTAATAATGGAAACTTCTTTCAAATGAAATTTTAATTAGAATGCTAGTATGTATAATAGTGTAAATACTCTAATTGACAACTGGTTTCTCCAGAAACCACTCTACAGATCTGTGGGACACAGTGTGAAAATCACTAGGCTAAATAAGCTTTGCAAGTCCTGCATCCACTGCAATACAGTAAAGCTTTGCAAGACTTCTTCTTGTAGACACAACTAATACCACATTATTAACAATGATTTGAAATTTATTCTCTTAGTCATCCAACATTTTAATGAAGGATCTTGGTACCCTACCCAAATGAATTTTTCTGGACATCCAGAAATAAATCACATTTGATAATTACATGGGTATTCCATTTTTTTAAATGTTTATTTATTTTATTTTAGAGAAGAGAAAGAGAGAGAGAGCATGAGCAAGGGAAGGGCAGAAAGAAGGAGAGAGAATCCCTGGTAAGCTTTGCTCTGTCAGTGCAGAGCCCGACGTGGGGCTTGAACTTACAAACCGTGAGGTCACAACCTGAGCTGAAATCAATAGTCGGACGCTTAACCAACTGACCCACCCAGATGCCCCTCATGGGTATTCCATTTTTAAATAATAAATCATATTACTATATATATAGTTAATAATACTGCATTATATATTTGAAAGTTGTTAAAAGTAGACCTCTGAAGTTCTCATCTTCTCATCACAGGGAAAAAAACCTGTAAGAATGTTAGGTGATGGTAAACTCATTGTGGTAATCATTTTGGAATACATACATGTATCAAATCATTATGTTGTACACTTTATGTCAATTATATCTCAATAAAACTGGAAAAGATAATAAAATAATGAATCAATACAGTTTCATTCTAAATAACACTTTAATGTTTCCTACATGCTTTGGACTACTCTGCATCTGTTTAGGAAGAGGCATTTAATGGCTTTTGGTAAGGAGGTGAAGAGAATTCCTAGATTACCATTGGTTTGGTAAAACTCAGGTTTTTAAGTCCAATGGAGGGAAAGTTAGACTTTTTTTGAGAGAGAATATTTTTCTCAGAAACCTCAAAGTTAAGTTTTAGTATTAATAGCCAATTCTAAATACATGTATCATAGAATTATAATGATCAATGAGTAGGAAGAACAAGGCTTTAATCTAGAGAAGTTTCCTGGTAAGAAGGATGAAGAAGAGAGAAGAGAGACAGAAATCATAAAAATATAAGTGTAGAAACATTCATATTAGGTCTAATGTCCCATTTCCATGGCTGTATCCTTGGGAGAACACAAACTTTCTACGGAAATTTGCGTTCGTCTTGGCTTCATGGTCCCTATGACATAAAAAGAGTAGAGGACCAATTTCTATGGGTGAGTCTAGGTGGTGCCTTTGGGACAACTCACAAAGAGTCCTGAACTCCTCAGCATGGTGCAGTGAAGACAGTCCAGAGTTCCTGTGCTTTCTTGGTGTTTTTGAAGTATTAAGAAAGCTAGTCAACTAGAAATTTGGGTTTTGGGCCAGGAGACTATCAAGTGAGGGCACCTCTAACTGGAGAAAATGGCAAGGTCCATGGTTATGAAAATAAGTTAGCATAAAGATGGAATGTTAGGTGAGCCAAGATATATACAAGAAAATGGAGTATGGATAATGGACTTTGTGGGCCAAGTGGAATGAAGTATCTCACCTGGATGCTATCGTGGAATCCATGCCCTTCCCCTGATTTCAGAATGCACAGAAACCTGAAGAGAAGATAATAGCAAGGGATATAAATAGGTGGTTGAGAAATTTCAAAATGGACTGAGTGTTTTATTTTTAGTTCTTGAAATGTCAGGTGGACAGTGACTTGAATATTTCTGATGAGTCACTTGACCATATTGAGTGTCTTGGAATAGGACAGGACAAATGGTTTGCTGAAGGCAGCCTAAAGCTAAGAAGTCGTACTACTTTTTAGGTAATAGAGAAAGTTATATTACAAAAAATATGAGACAAAATATACAAAATTGTTCTGCATTATACTCTTGAACTTACCTTCTTATCCTATTCCTTTACTAATACAATGTTCTCCCACTGGCATCAACATTGCCCAAGTAGAAATCAGTCTCACACCAGTCACCAATGTGGAACCAACCAACACAATCACTCACTGGGAGGGCTCTTTGGCACTATGGGGAAAGGGGAGATACCTATCTTTTTTTTAGGTTACATTAGGGTGAAATGGTCTTATGGCAAGGTTGATTGTGCACAAAGTTTATAGAATGTTTTAAAACACTTCCTTTAAATTTTCTTAATCACAGCCCTATTGTTTTCTCACTTGGACCCAAGCATGAATCCATTAATCTATAAAATGAATTTAAGGGATTATTAACACATTCAGAACTATTATTCCTCTTCAGTAACCAAACTTTCTTTATGTCATCTTTCTGGATAACATCCATCATGCCTGCCTTTTTTTTTTTTTTTCTGAATGTGAGTTTTTCCTGGTGGTGTCCACGTGTGGTGGGTCCTTTAGACTCTAAAACCACCTTAAAAGTTAGTTAGATATGGAACCTAGGTAGACTTAACTAATGACCCAACGGGGATTTCTATTCCTCTTGATATTCAGAGTTACAAACAGCATCATTATTCAATCTTTATATGACATCAGCATCATAGTATATGGAGAAGACCCCTGGACGTTGAATTAGAAGACCTATACTTCTTCCATGTTCTTCTACATATGAGCAGCATGACATCTGACAAAAGACCTATCTCCCTGAGAGAGTGTTTTCATATAAAATGCATAATTACAGTGTCCTGTATTCCTTATAGATTTGATAAAATAGCATGATCATAAATTATATGAATACTCTTTGCAAAATGATATACACACATGATTTTTTTTAATAACTGATCTTAGCTCACAGCATCCCTCCCTCATATGGAGTCAGAAGTCATGTGCCAGTGCAAACAGATGACCTTCCTAAGGTGATAGAATTTACCGCATTTGATTAGGTCATGAATGTGTATACTTTTAAAGTAATTCACCTAATTCAATTTTATAACGGGTGATGTTTTTCTTCTACTTCCTCAATTTTGGTTCTTCCACTTAAACCCCTGTGCACATTCCACAGTAAGTAGGAACAAAAGAAAATATCTTTGTTGTGGCTTAAAACAGATAATTATTCTAAATATGTTTCCCCTGCAATTTGAACATTCATGAGCAACAAGACTACTGAAATCCAGCTAAGCATTATGAAAGCTTTTTAAAAGTAATATTACTAGGCAGTATTATAGTGAGTCTTAGTTCTGCTTGGAATACTACATTTGCATGGGGTTTTTCTACTGAAATGGAATGTGTGCACATTACAATTTTTTTCCACATTAAAGAACAGAACATTCTGCCTCATTTTCATCTGCTTCACATCCCATCTATGCACAGAGATCCTATTCACTTAAAAAAAATAATAATCCATAGGGTGCTGCATTAGATGAACTTTGCCAAGATAGGTTTAAACTTTAAAAGTCACTACTCAATTTTTTCTTTGCTACTGTGTCTGTCTGTAATATTTATTAGTAAAGACAGGGTTTTACTATTAATCATGTAATTTTCACCCTATTCCTAAGAAGAGATATTTCCTATATTACATCTGTAAACTTGGTCAGCTTAATCAACTTCACAGTGAGTTATAAAGTGGATAGAGAGAATCATTCTATTCTGATGATGTTTTGATATAATAGTTATACATACAGAGGGCTCATTTGCTTACATATAAAATGTCAAAATTGCCACTATTGGAGGTACCACAGTCATTCCTTCCTATATATGTCCTCCGTAAGGACTCTGTAGCTCCTCTCATCAAGAGATGGAGTCTATTTTCTCTCCTCTTAAATCTGGACTGGCTTTGTGACTAGCTTCGGTCAATAAAATGAAGCAGGAGTGATGTGTCATTTCCAAGTCTAGACCTCAAATAGACATTGAGCATTTCTGCTCACTATCTTGAAATACTACCCAACATGTGAATAAGCTGTGTTGGCATACTGGAGAATGAGAAGCTATGTGGAGTACAGCTGTGTTGTCTTACCTTAGACCATGTTGGGCCAACAAGTTCCCAGTTTGACCCATGAGCTGACTGCTGTTACATGAATGAGCCTAGCCAGGACCAGTAGACCTGAGCAGTCAACTTACAGACTTGTGAGCTACATAAAATCATTGTTATGAACCATTGAGTCTTGGGATATTTTATTATATAGCAACAGATAACTGATATAGAAGGACTAATACTTTATGTAGGAAAAGTTATTTCTCATGGTCCTGAAGTCATGGCTGAAATTTCATTTTCAATAAGAAAGGTATTAAAGTCAAGAAAACACTTTGAAGATTTGACAAATTCAAGTATGAAAAAAATAGCGATAAGAATGGTAATTTATATATTAATCTTGAAACTAATCAATATTAAATGGCAATTAATTTCTTTTAGCTTATGAAATAAGAATAAAAACATGACAGGAAAAGAGCACCATGAAAAAGCTGGACCAGTTTTTGCACAATATTGTCTTTGCACAATATATTATTAAGAGGTAAAGATACTCTTAAAAGGAACTTTTAACCTATAAAGTAACATGTCC
This sequence comes from Felis catus, assembly GCF_018350175.1. Lineage (NCBI taxonomy): Eukaryota > Metazoa > Chordata > Mammalia > Carnivora > Felidae > Felis > Felis catus. The sequence continues at coordinate 97,306,474 of NC_058374.1, forward strand.
ACTTAGAACTTTGACCTACTCGTTTGGATTAAAAGGCAAAATGCCATGTCTTACCTGTAGCATGTGGACCTGCTTTCACTTGTTTAATGCTGGTTAGGTAGGTAGCTCAGACGGCCAGATGGCCAAAGGAAAATTACAAACGTTCTATTCCATGAGTGTTTTCTTCTATAGTTTGCTGAATACAATGTCTCAGTGTACAGGCCTGGGAGTTAAAACAGGGCTTGTGAATTAGAATAATTTTTAGAGAAAATTATCTAATTCTCCATAGGATCTGCCCTATGCATGTCATTCGTCCTCCCATGACTATGTATGAACAGATAATGATGTGGTTGTTGATTATGATAATGTTAGTTGATTTTGATAATGATGTGATACATTCTTTCACAAGAAGGAATGAAAATTTGGCTGTTAAATTTGACACTAATGAAACCATGGCAGTCATGGTTCACAAATCCCGGTGATTTGAAGGGGAAAAAAGTTACTAACAATCCCTTATTGCCTTGGAACTTTCTTAACATAATTGATCTTCTGTATAAAACTGGCTATCTGAAGAGCTGATGAAGAGCAATTGCATCTAGTTATATTCTCATGAGCTGGTATCAAGAATTCATTTTTTTAAAGTCATTATTACCTGAGAGCTATTCCTTGAGAGCTTACACATAATGGCTCATTTGCAATAGCTTCGGGAGAAGGGGGGCTTTGTGAGACATCTTTTCTCATCAGATATTTTAGTCCATTGTGATCTTTTTTTTTTTCTCAGTAGATGGATATTATGAAATATTGAGTGAAAGGACTAACAGGACAAACTCTAAAAATACCTTTTGTCTCTGAAAAGACATCCTGATGTGAAAACAAGATAGTGAGTTCCCATAATAAAATGTGCTTAATTTAGTCTATGTCCTGATTAAAACAAGATCACCTAACTGTACAGTATTATGAAGGTGCATCAATGACTAATGATAATTTCAATATAGTTTCACTTTTCAAAAATGTACACCAGTGGTTCTCAACAGGGTGTGATTTTTCACTTGCAGGGCACATTTGGAAACATCTGGAAAGAATTTTGATTGAGATGGGTTACGGGTGCCACAGGAATCTAATGAGTAAAAGGCCGGGAATGCTGCTCAACACCTGACCGTGCACAGGACAGCCCCTACAACAAGAATTATGTCGCCCAAAATGTCAGTAGTTCTACTGACAAATCCCAATTTAGAACCTACATTCTTGTTCAATGCAAATTCCACATCTTTGTTCTAGCATGAAAGACTTCCACACTACAAAGAGGAAATATCATACAGTATTTAAGAGTGGGCTCAAGAATCAAGTTTTCCATTTTCAAATCCTATTAGTCATAAAGTGTGTGACCTTGGACAGCTTATGTATCCTCTCTATCCATTAGTTTTCCAATCTTCAATATCTGAATAATAAGAATGACTATTTCAGAGAGGAATTGTGATAATAAAATAAATGTAAGTCAAATGCATAAAAGTGCCTGGCACATAATAACCACTCAAAAAATAATCATTGTTATTATTATATTCAAATAATCAAAGTTGAATGAAAAGTAGAGATAACTCTGTAGTATATGTTTATATCATACTTGAACTTGTTTCTCTATGTGGGTTCCAAGAGAACCTCAGAAGTTGTAATAATGATGAACAACTGTCCATGTATTGCACATATTCAGTGGTTAATGCTACTTGAGAGTTCACTTTTTAAAGACAAATTTTTACTGTTAAGCAAAAATATAATCACATGCACACGTTGTTAAAACGATTGCAAATCTTTTTGGAGCTAAGAGTATAACAAAGAAATACGTAACAATAAGTATATGGGTTTGGTTCAAAAAGAATTTATTGAGTAACATATATTTATGAGGCTTGATGCTTTATGGAAGGGATGGAGTGTTGTTCAGTTACTGTGCTCTTGTCTTTGCTTGGGAGAGCTCTGTCAAAGGCAGACCTCTGCTTGGAGAGAACTCTGAACACAAGCAGGTTGGGGACACTGATGAACTGTATGGCTGATGTCTGTGGAAAAATTTCTACCAGAACTGAGTGCTGCTCTAACAAAGCATGTATGACATCTGGCACTGGTTAGGGATCCTGGCAGTCGGTGGCAAGCTAACTGTTACAGGAGTCCGAAAAGATGGTGACCCATGTACAGCAGAGCATTTGATAAAATTTTCTCCTGTGATAGCATAGAAAACAAGCAATATACTTACAAACTTGTGGCTTTAAGTGCAAAGGTTGAGGAATGGATAGTACTTGCTAGAGTGCCTTGGTAACAAATGATTGCATTTAAAAATAATCTCAATAAACACCTGTTGAATGAATGAATGAGTCTCCATCATTACTCTTTAGTTCAAATTCTTAATCTTTATTTGAATTGCTATCTGCGTCTTAGCTAGCTTCCTTACTGTTAATCTTATTTCTATTAATAATCTAATCTCCTTTTCACTCTCAGAGAAAATAATGTATCAAATATGTCAATTATTGCCTCACATCAAATGCTTCAGTGTATATTATATATAGTACTCCTTAGAAAGTCATACTGTAATTTAACTTCTGTTTACCTTTCTTTTCCACTGTTTTCCTACATACAATCCACCCTTCAGACACATTAAACTGCTTTCGTTTCTACTACTACATGTCTTTAAATGAGGAATTTCATTGAAATTTTGAAATTGCCCTCAAACCATTGAGGGTTTGAAATTGCCCTCTTCAGTTTTGCCTAGAAGATAGTAGGTCTATAAATATAGGTCTATAAGACCTGTATAGACCTATAGGTCTATAGGTCTATAGGTCTATAGGTCTATTTATAGGTCTATAAATATATAAGTATATAAATACTTATAGACTGAAATGATGAATTAATATATGGATATGAAGCTCCAAAGAGGAAACTATTACACTCATTAAAAATATCAGTCAGATGGCACAAAAACAGACACATAGAACAATGGAATAGAATAGAGACTCCAGAATTGGACCCTCAAAAGTATGGCCAACTCATCTTTGACAAAGCAGCAAAGAATATCCAATGGAAAAAAGACAGTCTCTTTAACACATGGTGCTGGCAGAACTGGACAGCAACATGCAGAAGGATGAAACTAGACCACTTTCTTACACCATGCACAAAATAAACTCAAAATGGATAAAGGACCTGAATGTGAGACAGGAAACCATCAAAACCCTAGAGGAGAAAGCAGGAAAAAACCTCTCTGACCTCAGCCACAGCAATTTCTTACTTGACACATCCCCAAAGGCAAGGGAATTCAAGCAAAAATGAATTATTGGGACCTCATGAAGATAAAAAGCTTCTGCACTGCAAAGGAAACAATCAACAAAACTAAAAGGCAACCAACGGAATGGGAAAAGATATTTGCAAATGACATATCGGATAAAGGGCTAGTAGCCAAAATCTATAAAGAACTCACCAAACTCCACACCCGAAAAACAAATAATCCAGTGAAGAAATGGGTGGAAAACATGAATAGACACGTCTCTAAAGAAGACATCCAGATGGCCAACGGGCACATGAAAAGATGTTCAACATCGCTCCTCATCAGGGAAATGCAAATCAAAACCACACTCAGATATCACCTCACGCCAGTCAGAGTGGCCAAAATGAACAAATCAGGAGACTATAGATGCTGGCGAGGATGTGGAGAAACGGGAACCCTCTTGCACTATTGGTGGGAATGCAAACTGGTGCAGCCACTCTGGAAAACAGTGTGGAGCTTCCTCAAAATATTAAAAATAGATCTACCTTATGACCCAGCAATAACACTGCTAGGAATTTGCCCAAGGGATACAGGAGTGCTGATGCATAGGGGCACTTTTACCCCAAAGTTTATAGCAGCACTTTCAACAATAGCCAAATTGTGGAAAGAGCCTAAATGTCTATTAACTGATGAATGGATAAAGAAATTGTGGTTTATATACACAATGGAATACTATGTGGCAATGAGAAAGAATGAAATATGGCCTCTTGTAGCAATGTGGATGGAACTGGAGAGTGTTATGCTAAGTGAAATAAGCCATACAGAGAAAGACAGATACCATATGGTTTCACTCTTATGTGGATCCTGAGAAACTTAACAAAAGACCATGGGGGAGAGGAAGGAAAACAAAAGTTAGAGAGGGAGAGAGCCAAACCATAAGAGACTCTTAAAAACTAAAAATAAACTGAGGATTGATGGGGGGTTGGAGGAAGGGAGGGGTGGGTGATGGGCATTGAGGAGGGTACCTGTTGGGATGAGCACTGAGTGTTTTATGGAAACCAATTTGACAATAAAAATCATATTTAAAAAAAGAACAAAAATCTGAAGAATTTAAAAAATGTATCAGTCAGACGCCATAGAAAAATTATCATTTGAAATAACTCAAATTTTAATGTGCATATATATCACTTGGGATCTTGTTAAAATGCAGATTCTGATTCAGTAGATCTGGGGCAGGCATGAGATGAATTTATAACTACAGCTTTCACGTGATAAGAGCTGTTAGTCCACTGCTCACACTTGGATTAACAAAGCCTTCACAGTAGAACTTCCCATAAAAGTAGAAAGGGAATATAGATAAAGCAACAGCATTAACAAAGTCACTGAGATAGAAAATTATTGGTTGCTTTAGCCATAATGAATTATTTCTATTTTGTAGTCACTTAGGATTTCTAGAGAGGAAATTTAGACAATGATACTGTAAAGATAAGGTAAGGCCATATTATAAAAGATCTTGAAATCCACACTGAGAAATGTTTACCTAGTTAAGCTGATGGTGACAAGTAATTACCTTTTTTTTTTCTTTTTGAGTAATGGAACTAGGGCTGTAATGTATATGTGTGTAAGTGTGTGCACATGAGCATTTACTTTGGTTATCTTGATTGTGAGGAAAGAAGTCCAATAAAAAGGATTTTGGCATACCATCAGAGGGAAGTCAGACATAACGGCACCAGAGGGATGAGTTGTTGAAATTCAGTATTGATGTTTAGTACCTCAAGAGTATTTTCAAGTCACTGCAGCACAATTTGTGAAGCCAATGTAGCACTTCCCTCCTAATTTCCTCTCATGAATTTGGATTCAATAAAATACCAGTATGGTTTAAGCTTGGTTCAGAAAAATAGCATATATTGTTTTTGTACCTATTTCACAGAGAAATATGTAGATTTAGTTCTTGCTTGGCCTAGTTGGCAGAATTAGAAACAAACAAGCTTATAAACAAACAAACTAGCATAAAGCCTAATTCAGTTAATGGCCTGATAAACAGTTTTACAACTGCTTTGGTTAGGAGTAAAGAGCTCAACAAATGTATTGAGTTTATTTCAGCTTTTAATTTACTTTTTGGTTGAATCATTGAATACAAACGCTGGATGGAACATCCAGAATGGATTTGGAAGCACTCAAGTACACAATGCTAAACTCCAAAATCTCTGAACTGAGACTGGTTAACTTGTGGGAGCTTATCTAGTGGCTGTAGTTCAGCAGGGAAATCCCAGTGGTGTCTACGATTCAGTATGTGTATGCCCATCAGGAAACATTCTCATTAGAATTTGCTTAAGATGTGTAGGTTGGCAAATGAAGGGAACCCGAGGGGTTAGCATCATACATATTGTACACCCCCACCTTGTACTGTTTATTTGCAAAGTAAATCAAATTACTTTCTAAATGTAGCTAAAGCCAAACGTATCTATTTGATTATTCTTTGAAAATGTCTTCAATAACACAATCAGACTGTGGAAATCACCTTTGCAAGGTTGTTTGCTATGTGACAGGAAGACAAAGATTAACAAATTTTATATATATATATATATATATATATATATATATATGAATATTAGTGGGACTTGATACTAAAAACAGAATCAGGATGCATACAGTTGACTGGAATATACTGAATGCTGGTGTCTACCTAAAAAATTCATATGCAGGAGTCTAATATCCAGTGTGATGGTATTTGGAGATGGAGCCTTTGGGAGGTGATTAGGTCATGAGGATAGAGATCTCAGGAAAGGGATTAGTGCCTCATAAGCAACATTTTTCTGGATATGTCTCCACAGGCAAGGGAAACAAAAGCAAAAATGAACTATTGTACTACATCAAACTAAAAAGCTTTTTAACAGTGAAGGAAATCATCAAACAAAAATGAAATGGCAACCTACTAAATGGGAGAAGATATTTGCAAGTGATATCCAATAAGGGGAAAATATCCAATACATATAGTACCCATACAAGTCAACACCCCTCAAAAATATAATTGAACAATGGGCAGAGGGCCTGAATAGATATTTCTCCAAAGAAGATATACAGATGTCCAACAGACATATGAAAAGATGCTCAACTTCACCAATCATTAGGGAAATGCAAATCAAAACCACAATGAGATATCACCTTACACCAGACAGAATGGCTAGTACCAAAAAGACAAGAGACTACAAGTGTCGGTTAGGATGTAGAGAAAAGGAAACCCTCATACACTGCTGCTGGAAATGTAAATTGGCATAGCCACTGGAAAACAATAAGAAAGTTTCTCAAAAATTAAAAACAGAAATACCACATAATCCAGTCATTCCACTGCTGGGTATCTATCTTAAGAATATGAAAATACTAATTTGAAAAGTTATATATACCCCCTATGTTTATTGCAACATTATGAAGCTAAGGTATGGAAGCAACCTAGATGTCTGTCCATAGATGAAGGGATAAAGATGAGTGTAACATCTTCTTTATCCCTTCATCTAAATGGGATGGGATATTACTCAGCCATAAAAAAGATATTACTTTTTTATAGTATATTACTAAGTCATAAAAATGGGATATTAGTCATAAAAAAGAATGAGATCTTGCCATTTGCAACAACATGGATGGACCTAGAGGGTATCAGGCTAAATGAAATAAAGTCAGACAGAAAAAAGATAAATACCATATGATTTTGCTTACATGTGGAATTTAAAACACAGAACAAACAAACAAAAACCAGAAACAGACTCATAAATGCAGACAACAAACTGGTGGTTGCCTGAAGGTAGTAGAAGAGGTGGGGAGATGGACAAAATGGTAAGAGGATCAAGAAGGATATACTTCCAATTATAAAATAAATAAGCCATGGCAATGAAAAGTATAGCATAGGGAATATAGTCGATAATATTATAATAACAATATTATAATAGCAATATTATCATTATTATAACAATATAATAATTGTTATCATAATAACAATATTATAATAACTGTATGGTAACAGATGATAATTACATTTATCGTGGTGAACATTGAGTAATGTATAAAATTGTGATATCACTATGTTGTACACTTGAAATTAGTATAACACTGTATGCCAATTATACTTTAATGTTTAAGAACATGGGTTTTAAGAGACTTCAAATCCCAGCATTCCATTCACTGTATTTGTGATCTTGGGAGAATTACTTAAATTCTCTGTACCTAATTTCTTCATCTGTCAAGTCGAAATAATAAAATTTTGTAGCAAATGCCAGAGTGCAAGGATTGGAGATAAAGTTACACACAGTGTTAGTATAGTTCCTGATCCATAGAAGCTTTTGAATAAATGATATCTCTTATTAAGATATAATCTTCACATCTACAGTATTCAACATGACTAAGTCACCAATCCACACCCAGAAGGGCATTAAAAGAACAACAACAACATTTTAACCTTTCTTTCTTTCTTTCTTTCTTTCTTTCTTTCTTTCTTTCTTTCTTTCTTTCTTTCTTTCTTTCTTTCTTTCTTTTCCTTAATTTATTTAAAGCCACCAATGGGGGCGCCTGGGTGGTTCAGTCAGTTAAGCACATCTGACTCTTGATTTAAGCTCAGGTCATGATCTCTGGGTTTGTGGGATGAAGTCCTGCATTGAGTTCTGTGCTGGCGGTGCAGGGACTGCTTGAGATTCTCATTCTCCCTCTCTCTCCCAATCTCTCTCTGTCCCTCCCCTGCATGCATGTGCTTGCTTTCTCTCTCTCTCAAAATAAATAAACATTAAAAAAATAAAGACACAGAGAGGTAAGTTGGAGTGGGCAAGTTGAAACCTATGAAGGAAAGAAGGGAAATAAACATTTGAATCAGTTGTGAATTCTCAGGAGACAAAATGAATTCTAAAGATGATGGACAAAACTGTTTCCTTCTTGCTGGAGATGGGTAAAAGCACCTCACATTTTAAATACTTTTCAGTGGGAGAAATGAAACTAGAAGCAGTAAATATAGTACTTAAAGTGTACCTACCAGGTCAACATAATGACTTTCAAAAGTTTATGCCAAATTTAATAGGAAACAAAACAGAGTATGACTAAGAGATCCTTATAAACTTTCTTCAAGTACCAGGATCATCTCCCCCTGCATACCCTTCTAAATTCTAAGAAGATAAAGTAAAATCACCCTTAATGAAATGTTTGATGCCTTTTCTAGCTAAATGAATAGTTTTAGGTCAAATTTCTGATAAAATAGTTATCTGTTATACTGCTGTAGGTTTTCTCCACCCAAATAATGTACATAGCACATGGATATTTATTTTATATGATGATTTATTTTTAATGATGCTTTAGCATCATTTTGATTATTTATGTGATTATTGACTTGTATGGGTTTTTATGTCTTTGCCTCTATGACATGTTTGTTCAGGTTAAGATTTACTCAATGCTGAATTCTAGGTTGGGAACACAATACCCAATTATAATACTTTTATTTTACGACATGATTTCTAGGAACACATTATGGCAAGAAGCATGAAATGTGTTTTCCTGAAACATAAAAACAAAAAACATAAACAAGCAAACAAACAAAAGTCTAGGATAAACAAATGGTATCTGAATTCTACAGAAAGTGACAACTTCATAGGTAATTACTGTGCAAATTACACAACAAGGTTATTAAAGAGCAAATGTGTCAATTTGGGCTATATTTTGATCCTGTATCTTTATGTTTGCTCCTAACTTGATATAATTTGTGGTTTCATTTATAACACTCTATTATTAAAGCTGAATACTGATTCCTCCTTGTATTCAGACTCTAAACTCAATATTAACATGATGGAATTGAAGTATTTTTTTTTTAAATTTGTGATCCTGCTTTTTTTCTGACATATGTTAGAAGAACAAAACCCCAAATAGGAAATATTTAAATTGTGAAAACATGTAAGCATTTGGGAAAATATAGCAAAAATAATGAAATCACTCTATGTCTTGGCTTTTTAGAATAAATTCAATATTAAATAGATTCAAGTTATGTTTAGAAAATATATTACATTATTTGAGAATATTAGATAAGCAATACCTGATTTATAAACTTAAATGGTTAAAGATGGAAAATATTTCAGGCATTTGGAACCTGAAGAGGAGTTATTTTTTCAAATGTTTTTCCTCAGGCTGATTTGACCTTAAATTGTATATCACTTCCAACTGTTCATATCATAGAAAACAGAAATATCATGGACGTTGTGCATGGGATCTTCATTTTTTTAGCCTATGAGAAAAGCATTTTTACTTTGTTTTTCAAGTTTCACAAAATAAATCTGTTTTTTTTTAATTTTTATTTTTTTGTATGACAGAGTTTCACTGGCTCTAATGTATCCATAAAGCCTTTTGTCCAGGATAAACATACCTGAAAAAGAAAGATCTAAATATTTTGATAGAAAAATTAGGAGATTTCTGCACTTGGGATTACATTTCTGGCAGTATGGTATAGAAGATAGAAAAATAACCCTCTCTGAAAACAACTAGAGTACATTGTTAACAAATATCACTGAATTGAAGAGAAATTAACTACCGAGATCTAAAACACTGTGAAAATAGGAAGCTTGAATGTATATAGATAGATAGATATAGATATACATACATACACACATGAATGTCAGATATCTCTTTTGATTCCAAGTTTTCTGCCAGACCCTATTGTTCATAAGCTTTAATTTTGAAACTAGAGGCTGTGGAAATATATTGGGTAGGCTGGAGGTAAAGTCTAAGAGAGCCTCTCATGAAAAAAAGAACTAAAAGGGCCATTCCATCCACATATGAGTAAAGGCAAAATGTATCTACCCTTCTTCCCTCCTCATGTGACAACATGGATGAACCTGGAGGGCATTATGCTAAGTGAGATAAGTTAGACAGAAAAAGACAAATCCTGCATGGCATCACTTATACATGGAATCTTAAAAAAAAAAAAAAGGACAAGAAAGAAAAAAAAGTTGAATTCATAGAAACAGAGTAGACATGTGGTTGCTAAGAGCTAGGGTTTGAGGAAAAAGGGATAGGTTGGTAAGCACACAAACTTTCCGTTATAAGATGAAGTTTGATAATTTAATATAACATGGTAAGTATAGTTAAAAACACTGTATTATGTAATTAAGATTTGCTAAGACACAACTTAAATGTTCTCACTAAAAAAAGAAGACGAAAGGTAAATATGTGAGGTGATAGATGTGTTAATTAACTAGATGGGGAAAATCCTTTCACAATATGTATGTATATAAAATCATCATGCTGAACACGTGAAATATCTTACAGTTTTACTTATGACTTATACCTCAATTAACCCCAAAATAAATAAAATTACAACTAATTTCAGATTATCTAATGTTCTGTCTCATGAATGTGATTTTCACATCCTTATAAATGAAAATGACTGTTTTGATTCTGTGTGGGTAAACAGGAACATCAGCAATATTAGGATTTTTCCCCCAAAGAATGGTGATGAATTTCTGACACATCCATCCCTTTTAGCTAGAAGTCATATAAAAATGGAATTCTTTTATAGTATGTTATAGTGCTCCATGGGCAAACAAAATTGCCTTCATGAGATTAAATCTTGGTCTACTTAGCTCCTACTCATAAATATGTTGGTTTCCATTTACAATAAATGAAAAAAAAATACCTGTTCTCTCAAAACCCATTCCAATCCTTGTTTTGCAGAATGTAGAGATTCTTTGTAGCTAGGGTTCCAGATGTGATTTAGATCTGGGAAGTCAGATATCTTAATATAATACTTTGGTTTGGATCTGAGTCACGAGGCAAAAAAAGAATATGTTTGGGGCATCCAATCGTTGGCATGGATCATGACAGTGAGCCCCCTAGGGGCTCTGTGCCATTGTGGAATTAAAAGTCATTTTGGAAATCCATCCAAGAGTATGTCTTCAGCCCTCCCAGAAATTCTGTGAGCTATGTCTATACCTATTAATAGCCTTTGGCACTTCCCCAAGAGTGGAGTTTCTTGTTTATAGTTTCTTATATGTAGGGGTGTATCAAGAGGATATGTCGAACACTTGAATCTACAAATTAAACAGAAAACTAAATGCAGTAACACTTTATTCAAGGGAAAAATAAGTTGATTGACCAATGACCTAGACATTTCTATTTTTGTTCTATTTAATTATATAGACTAATATATAATTTCATCAAATAAAATAAGATATTTTAATATAAACAACACATGTGGAAATCTACTAGAATGCTTTCCATACTCATGTTACCTGAGAAAAGAGGTGAAGGTTAGTCTCATTAACCTTGATAATAATTATAGCAAATAAAAACACTTTTAATGTATCATTGGACCTTGGAGATTTGTCATTATGAAATGATCTTTTTTTCCTTATGAATGTGAATGGTTAATATAACATAGTATGCTGCCTATTGTAACACTGCTATTTTAAGAATTTGTTACTGACCTCCTTCCTTTGTCTCTGAAAGTTTTGATGGTTCATCCTATTAGCTGAGCTACAGCAACAGTGCCAGGAAGAAAAGGAAAAATTAATGTTAATAGATTTTTGTGACATTTATATCACTGCTAAGATGTGTATGGTCACCTTGCTAATTGCAGCACGTTTTTTCACTGTTTCTGTTATGAGTTACTTATGTGTATATGTTTATCTTCTTCTCAGCCACCCCAATGTCATTTGCCTGTTGTTATCTTCATACAGGGAAGTATATGTCACAGCAGGAGTGTTATCACCATTGGACTAAAAAAACCTATTGTTAGTGATGCAAAGAAATGGAACATAACATAAATTTAGTTCAACGGAATGACGACCTTTTCTCCATGATCTGCATGTTCTTATTTCTTATTGCAATATCCAAACCAATGTGTATTTTCCCAGAAATCTGTATAAGTATCTGAAGAAATGTGTAGTATTTAATTAGCATCCCGAAACCTCACTTATTTAATTGATGTTTGTGTATAGTACTTGTTTGAACAATTAGAATCTCCACATATATAAACCTAGAATTAAAAAAAAAACATAAAAATGTATTTCATAAGAAAAAGAGTGAAGGAATTTATAACTAATCTTTGTTTTTCTAGAAATGCCCTCACAAATCTACGTGGGTGTTTAGATGTGGGTCCATTCAGGCAGAAAGGGAAAAAATAAAAGAAAATCATTTAACAACCTATTTTGGAATAGCAAAAGCTTAGAGTTTGAATGTGTCTCTAAAAGTGGATCAGAATCAGCAAGGGTTCTCATTTTATCTAAAATAGTTTCCTTAAAACTTGGGTACTTCCAGTGCATCAGAGATTCCACCCCTTTCAAAGCTTCTTCTGATTTAATCAGAGTCTAGAAGCCAACGTAGAGGAGAGCTCCACAATGTGCGTTCTTGATGACTTTAATTAAATCCTTAATCTATGCTTTATACTGAACTCCCTTTGCCAAGAAACACTGAACTCAGAAAAATTCTGAATTTCTGAAAAATTTTTTGTACCTTTTTTCTGTTTGGACAGATGTTAGTAGGTGGCGTATGAAAGACTCTAAAAAGACCTAGTTTAATATAGCTCCATGTAAGCTGTTGGAGAAAGACAAGAAACAGCGTATTTTGTTTCATATGATAAAGTTTTCTAGCAAGAGAACCAATAAACAAATCTACCTGTTTTAAGAAACTATGTTCTAAGTAAAAATGAATTCATTTAGTTATATGTTAAAATTACATAAATGATAATATCATAAAGTTCACTGGAGGCTCTGGTATTGATGAAGGAGTTTCCTCTGGTTTATTAAAAATGATGAATGACACTAAAGTGGAAAAGGAGTTATTTTTAGCAGGAGGCTTTATCTTACCAGCACTCTGGCCAGGGGTTAATGTGTGCCTTTTCAGGTGAAGCTAACTCAGTTCAGCATCACTTTCTCATTTCCTAGGAAATAGGACAGCGGTCAATAACCCTGCTAACTCTGAGTCCCATCAGTGGGACTACGAAATGGCCATCGGTGTCATTGTTTTTATCATAGAAAGGCATAGTTTAGAAAAGAAGGAATAAAAGAAAGAGAAGCAAAAATGTAAAATGAGAAGTTGGTAGAAAAGAAAAGGTAGGCGATAAGAAAAAATTTAATTATTAGAAATACCAATAACAATTGACCTTGGGTCACTGAGATTTTCCAGACCTAATACGTAAATTTATAAGAATTAGTTCTGCCAAGTAATCCTTATTTTTGAGCTCTTTGTAGGCAGGTAGAAAAAGGGCTATGCAGAGAAAAAGAAAAGAATGAAGGGAAGTGTCTCCCAGAAGAATGAAATGTAGTTAAAAAATGTCACTCTAGCTCCTAAAAACATAGCAGATTTTTTTCATGACAACATCTATTCAAACTATGACAAGTTTGGTTAGATTGCAGAATACATTCAGAAGTTTTTTCTAGTGTATAACTAACATTTTTGTGGATTACAACTGTTTTCCCTCAGAATCAGATCTGATGGGGCATACATAGGAGCACATTAGCTTAACAAAATGATACCTACTCCATTGAAGATATCTTGGCTATTTTATTTCAGACCAAAATTAGAAATAAAATGGCAAAGCATATCATAATATCTCCATACTTTAACCCCTGGCTAATTCTCAGTCTCTAACTGACTTTAAAAGGCTAATTTTGAGGGGAAGAAAGATACTGGCTTAAAATGAGTATTCTGAAGGACTAATCGCTGGCCTACAAAGCACTTAGAATGAAGATATTAGAACTTCTGCAAAAGATTCTATATTTTATGCATTGCTTTATATATTCACAATGTTAGTTCACAATTCCATAGTGTGGGCATAATCTGTTGTTGTTTATTAGTTTGTTTTGGGTTATCTTTATAATGGGGCCCTAAATGTGACAGCTATGAAACATCCTAGTTGTTATCAGCACATTTTGGCAGTCTCTTTGGTAATGTTGGTTCCAGTCCTTGCTCTGTTTGTATTTTAAAGAAACAATGGGAAATAGGATGATTGCTCTTATCACAAACAACAGAAGGACACAGAGCAGAGCTGCATATTGTATTAGAGATGTATTATAGCTGATTTAATTCAGTTGATGAGTAAGCAAGGTCCTGTTGGTTCACATTTTTTGTCTGCTCTTTTCTTTTCAGTCTGATAATCTCTTGGGGTTTGGAGGTTTTTGTTTGCTGGGGGTTTTTGTTTTTGTTTTTGTTTTTAGTTTTTCCTTTCTTTGTTCTATAATATTCCCGGTCTGTTTTTCCAAAGTTGAATAGCACACTCATTCTGAACATTTAATCTACTCTAGATTTTTTTGTTTGTTTGTTTATTAGGATTTCCTATCCCTTATTTGTTCCATACCTGTACCATTTTTAGAAAGTTATAATTTCCTCGCATATTATAATAAGACCATTCTACATTCCTATGAATTCTTCTCCCATGTTAGAGACAGCCTCCACACTCATTTGTTTAAAATGAAGAAGTATAAAAATTTTACCTTGAAATTCAGTTATTTTCAAGACTTTCAAATTTCCCATCTGGGAACCCACAAACGTTTTTCCAGAGGACAAGCCACAGGGCTGGCAACAATTTTCTTTTCAGCATGCAAATGAGTTCAAAGACTAATGATCATCAAGCCACGCCCCATAGTTCCTCTCACTGAGCATTCCCCAGCAAACTTTTACAGTTCCTAGGTGAGGGAGCTCTTCACTGTAACATGTATGTTGGATGTCATGTCGTTGGCACAGCTATACTGCACGACTTGTTCCACTGTCTCTGTTTTCCATCAGAGTGAGAGGGTGTGTAGGGACCTGAATACCTGGTGTGACTTCCATGTCCAGGTGGTCTGCTCACAGTAACCCGCCTGTCCTCAGCTATCTTTTGTGCATTGCTAACTGTTACAATCTCCTACTTCCCAGTCTGGTGCATTCTCCTTGCTCTCCATAAATGTCCCTCCAAATTCCCAGGAGGTGCCTGAAAAATGTCTTCCTAATTTGGTGAGAGAATATGACTGTTTGTTATATGAATTTTTCAGATGAAAGAAGTTACCATTCTTCTATATAGTCCAGTCACCTTAGCATTAATGCATACCTGCTGATTTTGTATCAATTCCTGATACTAACACTCCATCTTATTTTGAGCTTGAACTGAGCATGAATAGGACATTCCTTAAAACTGATGGACAAAGTAAAGTGTTTACTGAGCAGCAATTTTGTGTCATATATGTTTACATATATTATTTCATTTAATTCCCCAAATGACACTGTAAGATAGGCATTTCTGTTCCTGGGCTTATACATGAGGAAATCAATATTGAGAAATAAGTGATGGAAGCAGACTTAAAAGTTTCTATGTGATCAGAAATCTCATGATCTTTTCATTAAAACTTGCTTTCTCCTTATTACAAAAAAGAAAGAAAGAAAGAAAGAAAGAAAGAAAGAAAGAAAGAAAGAAAGAAAGAAAGAAAGAAAGAAAAAAAAAAAAAGCAGAAACCTTCCTTTAGCCCAAGTCTGAGAAGAAGACTGAGTGAATATCCTTTTGTTAGGAAATAATTCCCATTTCATTTCATCACTTGGCAGATTACCTTGGTTGGTAAGGCCACTCATCCTAAAACAGTCCTAACATGTGTCCATAGAAGCCATCATCTCCTATTTTTACTCCAGCCTTATTCCAACAACGTTTATTTCCTAAGCAATGATCTATTTTCATGTTTGTTCTGAACAAGCATTATAAATTTTTTCCCGTTAATTGGGTTATGTATAATTTTAAGTCAAACAGATCACAGTGGGCAATAGATCTTGTATTAAAATCATAACAAATAATATTTCTGGAGCTTACTGAAACTGTATTATTTAAAAATTAGTCATAATTTCTATGCTATCTATATAATTATAATTCCCATTTACTCTGAATACATATATGCTTGTACGATCCGTTTAAAATAATCGTCCAAAAGATGAATAGGTATCCTTCTGATTTGACAAGGATTCAAATATCTTAGAAATTGTTCCAAGAGGGATTATCTTCAGTATTAAGAACTACTGCTTGTTATTGGGTGTCTGTGTTCATGCCAGGCACTGTCCTAAACAATAAGAACCTTATCTCTAATCCTCATAAAACCCTGCAAGGCGGATGTAAATAGCCTCATTTTCTAAATGTGAAACTCGAGCTTAGACTTTAAATAACTCATGTGAGGTCACAAAACTGTAAGTGGCAGAATCAAAAATCAAACACAGTGCTGGTTATGAAATTCCATGTAGTAAGCCATCCAAGCAGGTCTTTTTAATTGGTTCCATCTTTTTTTGTCCAATGCTTCAGTGCGAGTCAGGGACATGAGTCCTGAGGCCCAGAATCAGGGATGGGTATATAAGACTCTACTCAATTGTGTGACCCCGTTTTACCTATAATAAAACAGGATATTTTCTGATACTTATTTGGTCCCCAATGTTTATATTTCACATGATTGTTGGTGCTACGCATTTAGCATTCACAACATTCCAACACCAAAAACCAAGTTTTCTAATTCCAAACTTCTGCCTGTTTCACTACACTGTTCTCTTTCTGAAATTATTTTTTAATTTCAGGTGATAAATCAGCTATTTTTCTTCTTTGGATATAATTCAGTTATACCAAAATGTAGAGAATAATATAGCAAGAAGTCATATCCCCACCACAGCATTTATTTTGCTTCTGACTGTACAATTTGGGCAGATCTAAGTGGGGCTAGCTCATCCCTACTCCCCTTAGCGTCAGGTGGTACAGCTCAAAGCCTGAAATCATGTAAAGTTTTGCTTCCCACAGATGACGGTAGCTGTCAGCTGGGAATTTAGCTAGTGCTGTCAACCAGAACACATACATATATTCTCTACATGAGGCCTAGGTTTCCTCACAGTATAACGTCTCCATTTCAAAGGTGAGCATTCCAAGAGAGAGAGCCTGCTAGAAGCTCCAATGCCTCTTCTAACCTATTTAAGAAGCCCCATAGTATCATTTCCACTACATTCTTGCATTCTATTCATTAGAGACAAGCCTCTACATTCAGCCCATATCTAAGGGGAGGGGAATTAAACTCTGTCTTTTTATGGGATGAGTATTAAAGAGTTTGTGGAGGGGTGTGTGGGTGGCTCTGTTGGTTAAGCGTCTGACTTTGGCTTAGGTCATGAGCTCACGCTTTGTGAGTTGGAGCCTCATGTTGGTCTCTCTGCCGTTCACACCGTGCCTGCTTCAGACTCTGTCCCCTTCTCTCTGCCCCTCCCCTGCTGGTTTTCTCTTTCTCTCAAAATAATAAATAAATTTAAAAAAAATTTAAAGAGTTTGTAGACATATACTGAAATTATAGATATAGATGTATATGTATAATTATACATATTCTGTACTGTAATTATAAATACTCTATCGTAAATGTTATAAATTAATATATTATAAATATATATTTTTTAAAATAAGATATAAATACTCTATTGTGCTATTGTGTTTTGTTCAGCATTATGCTTTTAATTTGTCCTTGCTGATTTCTTTTACAGAATATTATTCTATTCTAAGAATATCCTATAATATCAGTATAAACTTAGGTTTATTTTAACATATGAGCAGATAGATACATAAATAAACATAAATTTGTGCATACTCATGTGTTAATATACATACACATATTTCTTAGCTGTCTGCTGAAAGGGCCTAGAAACAATGACACCTCAATAGCAAGTGCTCGGATATTGGTATCTAAATAATATCATCCGGTACAAGGAATCAGAGTTTCTTTGGAGGAGTGTCTAATTTTAGGGTTGAAGCAGGGAAAAATATAAGCTGAATTTGGGGCATGTGTATGCCAGAAAATAAAGAAGTACTCAAAAACAAAAAGCTAGGGGAATGTCAGAGAGAGGAAGCAATCTGAAAGAGCTCTCCATGGCCAAAGCAGGTACAATTAGAGCAAGAAAATCAATAGCAGTGTATTGGATTATAACCTAAAGTAATAACAAATACAAATATGTCTGCAGCAGTAAAAATAAATGACTGAATAAATAGACAAGTGAAAGGAAACAAGCAAATTTTCTTTCAGAGGAAGTCTAAATTATATAGAGAGATATTACGTCCTCCAGGAACAGGTAAAACTTAACCCCAACCCATCTTACTTGAAAGTAGGTAGGTCCAAGTTATTTGCTTCCAAAGAATAGAGTTTGAAAAGGTAAAGTAACTTTCACTAGAAACCTGGTAGTGAGTACCTCAGCCAACAGATAAAGATTAATATTAACAGTGATGTTACACTGATATCATGTACCCCCTGTACAATGTGATAAGAGAACACTTCACTGTGATATTTTCCCACAAAATCCACAGTCCCAGTATCATCATGACAAAAACCCAAATTAAGGGAACAGTCTACAAAATAGGTAACCAGAACTCTTTCAAATTATTAAGGTCATGAAAGATAAACACAAAAGAAAGCACTAAAAAACTGTGCAAAATCAGAAAAGACCATAGAGACCAAATGACTAGATGAGTGAGGTATTCTGGATTGGATCCTGTAACTGCAACAACAACAACAACAAAAGGCAATAATAGAAAAGCTGGAAAAATTCAAATAAAGTCTTTAGTTTCTTTTTGCACCAATTTATTAATTTCTACCATGATTATGTAAGATTTTATCATTGTTGCAAGTTGGTTGAAGGGCCTAAAGGATCTTCTTGGGCTATCTTTGCAACTTCTCTGTAAATCTAAAATTATTCCAAAACAAATTTAAAAACTGGAAAAGAAGACTATTCCACAAGTTGTTTTTCTTACCCCTTTTTTTTTTCCAAAATGAAAACCTAGATTCAGCTTTCTTTGCAGCTGAGGGTTGCCAATTATGGAAATGAAACATAGAGGGAACTTTTATAGTGCCACTTCTCTTTCCTGTTTTACTTCTTAAAATTCAATCAGCGACTCAAGGCAATCTTAAGTTCACTAAGAAGAAAACCATGTGTTAAGTAAGGAATGATGGAGAAGGAAAGTAAAAGAAGCCTGATTTCTTTTACTGATAAGTGTTCTGATTACATGATGGACACCTTAATTTTATAGCATTCATCACATCTTCATCCTTGTATAGGTCTCTCTGTACATATGTGAGCAGAATTGGTATGTAATAGGACACACACACTCTTACCTTTACTAAGTAATACCAAACTTCTCTACCTGAGCATAAGAGTTCAAATTTTCTCATCTCTTCATTAGGGCCTCAGAATTGTCAATATTTTCTTTTATGTATTTTTTTTACTTTTTTTTTTAATGTAGCCTTCCATGATCCAAACGGAAAATACATTATTAGATTCTGTATTTTTTTAGTATGAGCATAGCTTATTTGATGTTTATATCTCAGGGGTATTTTAACTATTTATTTTAGAATTTCTCTTATAACCCAAAATATAAACTTACTTACCTGTATTTTCTTTTCTGATTTTTAACAGGTAGGAATTTATGTCAGCTGAGATTTACTATTGTTACAAGTTTTAAGATGTGATTTAACTTAAAAACTTTCCCTAAACTGACAGCTCACGGACTTAATGTCATTTATTTAAATAAATGACATTTGACTAACATTTGACATTTATTTGAATAACCTCCTGACTTGAAATAATATCACATACTTAATTCCCATTCACACAAGTTTTGTCTCATTTCTCTGTTTTGTTTAACTGCCTGATTGGTTTATTAGTGCACTGATGTATTCTTTAAACTATTACAGCTTATAAATAGTAATAATTATAATTAATCTTAATTGAATACTGAAAATGTGCCACTTTTCTAAATGATTTACATATGTTATTTCAATTAATCCTTGCAACAAAATTATGAGGTAGGCACTATTGATTTCCACATTTTATAGATGATTAAATTTAATTATAAAACGATGGAGGCAAATTACCCAGATTATATATTTAGGAGACAATTTTTGATTTAAGCGGTTTTTTTATAATTTCTATTTGAAATAAAATATATTTTCTGTACTCTTAAAAGCATTACAAAGTGAGATATATGTAATAGTAATATGCTCAAGTGATCTTAAAAGTGGGGTTTCTGAAACCCTAAAAAAATGACTATTGATTGGTATTTGTTACTATTACTATTAGATTTCAAAATATGTTGCAAAGCTACATTACTTAAGATACTGTGTAAATGTTATGAGGACAGAAAAACAGAAAAATAGAGGAAAAAAAGAGTTCAGATATAAGCCTACAAATACGTTGTCATTCGTTTTTCAATAAGGGTGCCACCACACTGGTCTTTTTCCATAAATGGTTGCTTTCATTAAGCGTCTATATAGGAAAAAAATGATGACCTTTGTTTCTTGCTACTCATCCTAACCAAAAAATAAAATATAATTTTAGATCATAAGCCTAAATGTGATTGCTAAAATAATAAAGCTTCTGGAAGAAAGCTGAGAGGAATATCTTTGTAGTTTTGTGGTAGGGGATAATTTCTTGAACATGAAATAAAAGGCATCAAATATAAAAGAAGATAATCAGCAAATTGGACTTTACTAAAATAAAAATATATATTTATCAAATATACCATTAAGGGAATAAAAAAGGCAAACTGTAGATGGGGAGAGCATCTTCAAAAAGCAATATCCAACAAAAGACTCGTATTGGAAATATAAATATCGCTGCTTCAAATCAATAAGAAAAATTAGGGGTGCCTGGGTGGCTCAGTCAGTTGAGTGTCTGACTCTTGATTTTGACTCAGGCCAGGATCCCAGGGTGGTAAGCATGGAGCATGCTTGTGATTCTCTCCCTTTCCCTCTGCCCTTCCCCTACTTGCATGCATGTGTGTGCTCTCGCTCACTCTCACAAAAAAAAAAAAAAAAGATAAAGAAAAATTAAAAGAAAGCAGACATACATATACATTTAGGTCTTTGATAGAAGGTATTTAAATGGCCTTGATGTTTTCTATGAAAGAAATTCAAATTAAGACCACAATGAGATCCTAATTACTGCCCATTGAGATTGGCTGAAAAACAAAAAACAGACTGTTAATTTCAAAGTTTGGGAAGGGTGTGGTCAGATCACCTGGAAATGGAAATGGAAATCATAAACATTGCTGGTAGTAGTAGAATGTGAATAGCTACTTTGGAAATCTGTTCAGCAGTACCTACAAAGTTAAACGTATTTCTATACCATGACCTAGCAATTCTTTTCCTAAGTATATAATGAATACTCAACATAGATGGGCATCTGTTTAATAAAATGCTTAATGACATGTACAGCAGTTTTATTCATAATATAAAAAAATTGGGGGAAAAAAACAAATTTCCAGCAAAAGGAAAACACATAAGTAAGCTTAATTATTGTGTTAAATTCATACAATGGAATATAACTCAGCCACTGATATACTAAGCATGGATGAATTTCAAAGATATGTTTAGAAACAGAGGCTGGAAGCACTTGTTTCTTTAGTACATACTGTGTGACCTGCTTATATGAAGTTCAAGGACAGGCAAAAGAATTTTTACTGGTTTTGTGTGATTCAAACACAGGAGACTCTACCTATATATAATTGGTTTATGCAATTGTAGGGGCTATAGCTATGCAACTTCATCGGCCATTCAGTCATGGGGAAATTTCAAGCTGGAAGCCCAGGCACAGGGTTTGAAGTTTGTCTATTTTCTACAAGCAGAAGTTTCTCTCTCCCTTGAGGGAAGTCCTAAGCTCTCTTTTAAAGAACCTCTGGTTGATTAAGTCAGAATGACACAGGGTAACATAAAGCCAACTAGTTAGGGACTTTAATTATATCTATAAATTTCCTTCACAGTGATACTTATATTAGCACTTAACTAAATAACTGGGAGAAGGTGTGTGTATGCCACAAAATGGCTGCCATATCCCTTCTGTCCTCTCTCACTTATCTCTTGTCCACCTTATCTGGAAATATACTAAAAACGGAATTGGGGAGAATGTAATTTAGCCTATCCAAGAGACACCCCATAAAATTATGAGTCTCTGACAGTGACTGAAAGTCACAAAATTATTTCCTTGTGGGTGGTAGCTATTGACCAGAAAGGAGCAGGAATGCTTTTGGAATATGAGAAATCTTTTATAGTTTGACCCGGCTGGTGGTAATGCAGATATTCATACATGTAAAAATTTAGCAAACTGCACACTAATATTAGTAAAGTTTATGTTCTTTATTGTATACTTGTTATAGCTCAATTTAGAAAAAAATGAGAAAAATAGTAGGCATAGACTTAGACAAAGGGATTGTGAGGGTCAGATGAAGAAGGGAAATAGATCTCATAGATTGAACATCTTGTAAGATGCCTTGGAAATAAGAGAAG
The DNA here is from genome assembly GCF_018350175.1 of Felis catus. Lineage (NCBI taxonomy): Eukaryota > Metazoa > Chordata > Mammalia > Carnivora > Felidae > Felis > Felis catus. The sequence goes on from NC_058374.1 coordinate 97,328,962, forward strand.
CTTCTCTTACTATACTTGTTATACTGAAGGACTTCAGTATAATGAGCATAGATTTGGGATCAAGTGAGAGACAGTAGGCTATAGTTCCTGGATAAATAAGAAAAGCACAGAATTTGAAAAGGCCTTATAATCCACGTAAAAGAATTTGGACTTTCTTCCAAGGGTAATAGAAGGATATCAAAATAATTTAAGTAGGGTAATCACATAATCAAATGGATTTTTATAAACTCACTCTGGCTGCTGTGTGGAGAATTGATTGGTAAGCAGCAAGAACGGAGTGAGGGATTCTAGGCTTCACAAACTATAGAGCTGTGACATTCAGGATGTCACTTAACCTGTCAGTGCCTCTGTTTTGTCAACTCTAAAATTACCTGTTATCAAGTCTGCTTACTTACCTCACTGGATTGCTCAAAAGCTTGGTGGGTACGGCTGTTTACAAATTGTATTTTAAAAGTATTTGTTAAATGAAAGAAAGAATGAATGAATGGATTTGCACAAGATGCCTAAATTGTTAATGAAGTTGTAACGTAGCACTGGCTGCATCACCCTGTGTCAGAAACTGCTCATTTCCCCTAATATTTTTCTCTCCTTTTTTTCTAAAATGATAACATGTTTAGCCAGGCATACATACAAAAAAAAAAAAAAAAGATCTTATCACCCAAGCATTTAAAGATAGATGACTAAGTTCTGTCCAAATAGGATGCAAACATATGTGATCTGTAGCAGTTTCCAAGAATTTCCTTAAGAGACATCTAGAACAAAGCATTCACATTCTCTTCTTTCTCTCTTTTTCCATCTTGTCCTAGAATGCACATGCTGCCTTGGAAAATATGCATTAGAGATGACAGAAAGGTGAGCTGGAAATATCTGGAGTCCCTAAACCACTTTTCTACTGCTAAACTATAAAGTTTCTGATATTTATACAGGTGAAAAATAAATTTCTCTCTTATTTAAAGCTGCTTTAACTCCAGGTTTTTATATTACTAGCTGCTAGAAATAATGCTAAGGAATAAAGAATTTGGTACTAGCAATGAGATGTTTAGATTGGTGAAATCTGAACCTTTCTCACTGGCTTGACTGAGTTATTCATGTGGCAACAACTCGGATACTGCAAGCTTGAAAACCAACTTCATTCTTTTTTTTGCGATACATTTTGTGATACTGTCTCCTGAATTTTCTAAGGAGGCTGTGGGTTGATAAAACTATAGTGTTAGGAGAGCTAATAGAAAAGAATTTAAATTTGGTGGGTTTTGACTAGTTTTGCTACTTTCCCAAAATACTTACAAAGTGAGATGAACACATATGCAAGTAGAAATCTAAGGAGACATAGTTCTACTAAAGATAGCATGCTCTGCCTGTGACAAGCAATCCAGGTTGGTAAAGATTGTGGTGACTTGGACACTTTCCAATTTCAAAGTACCTCCAAATGAAAGCCTTAGCAAAAGATAAGTCAAGAGCCTTGCTGTATGAAGGTTAATAGCCAACTGACAAAGACGATATCAAATGTGTTATTTTCACACTGAGGACCGTTTACATAGATGGCTTTAACTTAGACATCATTATATTGAAACAGCTGCGTGAAGAAAACACAGAGGACAGTAGAAAGGACCAAAGTTTAAGTTTAAAGTCTATGTCTAGATTGGATTTGTAACTGTGGTTACTTACATACGAAATTAAGTATAAGCTAACTAAGATTCTGAGAGAGTCATATTGTCAAAGAAATCAATCGAGTCTGTGATTTTTCAACTAAGCAACGCATAGGTCCTGAAGACTAAACTGGCAAGAGGTAGCCTGTGAAAGTTTGAATCCCTAACAAAGACTCCAATGACAGTCATCATTGTGGTCAGGGAGAACAACAGACAATATATTTCCTTCTAGAGATCAGAATCAGGTACTACCAGATCAAGAAAAAAAAAAATCAAAGATGTTACTGAACTATCAGAGAATAGAGGCTTTATAATGCCTACTTAGGAGAGTTTTATAATGTCAATGGATTTCTGACTATTTCCCTTTATTTTCTTTCCGAAATGAGTTTTTACTGATGTTATCCTGTTCTCACTCTGCCATTTTATCCTAGGATAGACACAGGCATCTTGTCTTGTAGTATAGAAGTTAATGTACCATGAGAAGCTACATGTCATCTACCCTGACATGATAGAAAAAATGCCACCAGGGGCGCCTCGGTGGCGCAGTCGGTTAAGCGTCCGACTTCAGCCAGGTCACGATCTCGCGGTCTGTGGGTTCGAGCCCGGCGTCAGGCTCTGGGCTGATGGCTCAGAGCCTGGAGCCTGTTTCCGATTCTGTGTCTCCCTCTCTCTCTGCCCCTCCCCCGTTCATGCTCTGTCTCTCTCTGTCCCAAAAATAAATAAAAAAGTTGAAAAAAAAATTAAAAAAAAAAAAGAAAGAAAAAATGCCACCAGAATTCCTAAAGTTTGAACTATATGCAGTAATTGGATGGACCATTGGATTGAATTGCTTGAGGACAGAATGAGTGTGTTGTATATGTGGGAAGAAAACTGTGGGCAGTTATTTGAATGTCCAAAATTCTGGACTGTTCAAAATGTTGGACTGTCTGACCAAAAGAATGTAAAAACATATATCCCATGGCAGCTTCTGGAGACTTCCCTCAAGAGGCAGCAGACATAAGGCATTTGCTTTCATAACTGTTCCATTTCTCCATTTTGGTACCTAAAATGTAAATGGGAATGTTGCTGGACTATAAAGAAAATGGGCACCCCTCAGGAATAGGGGAATGGTAATCTGGAAGAAATCTGAATTCTGAAGGATTGTTAGGGCAGAATTCACATTTTTTTTGAACTGTAAATTTCCATACTTTTATGTAGCCATAGTTATTTTGGACTTTTCTATATTTGTAGTCAAAACCTAATGAACCAAGAGAGCCTTAAAATTCCCCTCAGCTTGAGCATTACCCCTTTAAAATACCTTCCCAGCTTTTTAGATTTTACAACCAAGGGATGTCTTTCTTAAGGACTTGGGAGCCATTCCTTTTAGATATAATCAAGAAAGATGACACTCCCAATTTCTGTGAGAGGGTAGGACCCTAATGTTGATAAATACCAATTAACAAACACAGATGACTTAATCACACTGACCACCCTCTTCCTAACATCCTTCGATATTTTTCTACCTAGCTCAGCCAATGTTTAAAAACTCTCCTGCTTTTTGTTTCAGTAAAGTTAATTTCAATTTCTTTTCCCTATTGTAGTTGTCTTAAATATAGTCTCCCTTGTCTATTTAACTTTATCCAGTACATATTTTCTTTGACACTAGTCCTGATTAATATATCTTCTGTGTAAGGAAAGACTCCTGTCACAACATGCCAAGCTCTCTGTTCATTATATCCATATTGACATATCCAATAAGAAATTTTACCATGCTGGAGGAGGAAAAAAAAATGGAATAAACGTGTCCAAGTGGAAAAACTCTGGAAGAAACAGTGAGGTGAAAAGATAAAAGGCAAAACCAATGCAAAGTAATAATGGAAGAATTGAAAGAAGTAAAAAGAAGAGGAAAACCTAAATAATAACATTACAATGGTGCTTTAACAAAAAAGGTGATTGTTTAATTCCTTCACCCAGACTTTGTAGGTATCAGCCACAAATGGAAAATTAGTGAATTCTTTCCAGGTTTCCAGATAATCAGAATACATCATATTATTCTCAAAGAAAAAAAAGTAATATACCCCTACAGCTCTGTATTGAAGTTAAACACAAATATTATAAGAGATTAGTGGCATGAATACATTTCCCGTAAAATGAGACAATAAAATAAATATGGATATAGCTTAAAGCTCCTATCTCCCTCACACTTATATGGTGTAGGCTATTTATGATGGTTGTTTTTATAACAATTACTATAATGCTATTTAATTATGATTGTTATTATGTAAATTTTATGCAAATTGACGTGATTATTATGGAAATTGAAGGTAAATCTCATTTGTATTCTATTAGTAATGCTTTGGATGAAGATGTAGGTTAATCACAAGAGAGTTATTTGAGATTAGCTTTAAAGAAAGGAAGAGGTGAGTTTCTATTGAAATCTCTAAAAGCATCCATACAAATAATAGTAAATGCATAGACTTCAGTCCTTTAATTTCATCTTTTTGATGAAGTAATGAATTGATCAGTACATATATCAATGTACTTCCTGTGGCTGGAACTTAACCTATGCAACTCTAGAAATTTCTTATTTTGGAAAGAGAAATTTCAATGCCTTATTTTATCTCATATGGGGTTATAACATCTTAATATGCCATGCATTTTTGCTTTTTGACTTTTAAAATACTAAAGTTTAGGATCCAAAGTTTAAGTTAAGTTTAATAAAATGAATAGATAATCACTTATTCAACCAAACATAAACCTTTTTACACTTTCTTTTTAAAAGATTCTACTATTTAAAATATTTCTACAGTAAAATTTTATTTGCATAATCAAAACTGTAACATCATATGGTAGAACAGATGGCTAGTAATAATACCTTATTTGTATATACCATAACAGTTTACAAAGCAGTTTCATTTACATTATTTCAATTAAATTCAATGAGATGATTAATGGTGATTTTGTTTTCAGTAGTCTCTTTAGTATAAAAGCAAGAAAGGGAACAAATTCAATGTTCACTCTAATTTTCAAAAGAATTTTTTATTTTTACAAATGCCGATACAATAATTTCATTTTAACATTAAACTTAAAAAAATCTTAACTTTGTGCCTGAAGTTTACTGTATAGAATTACTTACTTACCTAATTGTTCAGCATTTAATGAGTATCTGTTATTTTCCACAGATAGGATTAGGGAGTTCAAATATTTTAAAGAGAATTTTTAACATCTAAAATTTTTAATGATAGCACATAGAGAAGGAGTCATCAGCTCTGTTCTGAGTCAGGATAAAGAACTTGTAATGAAAGGTTACAAATATTTATACTAAATTGAAGAGTTGATTTGACTTATAGGAGAAAGGGCAAGAAGGAAGCATTCATATTGGGCAGAATATAGGGTGATCTTTGGTCATTTAAATTTTTACAACCTACACTGTTCCTCGGTGATTGGCATCAGATGCAATGAAAATTTGTGACTGACTGTATCTCTGGTTTTCAGATTATCCAAATAAATCTAGTCAGCATCTGAGAAACTATTAAGATAGGCAAACTTGTCCATTTTGAAGGTGCCACTTGGCTCCTACAATTGTTCTACTCAGAGCATAGGTGTCCATTGGAAATTTAATGAAACAGAGAAGTGACTTAACAAAGAGGAACCGCTGATAAAATGAAAACCAACCTTTTACAGTTCTCAGCAATAATCTTTTTTTTTTTAAGATTTTTATTTTTAAGTAATTTCTCTACCCAACGTGGGGCTCGAACTTACAACCCTGAGCTCAAGGGTAACATGCTCTACCAAGCCAGTGGGGTGCTCCACTCAGGAAAAATCTTACAAATTTATTTTTATTTCAATTTTCTTAATTCCACAGCATTATTACAACTGGCAGCAATAATAATATCTACATTTTTTCCAAATATTGATTGTGCCTTGAGAATGACTATGTGATTCTACCCATGATGATTCTACCCATTGGGATAAAGCCTGTTTCACTACCAACTTTACAGAAAATAAAACCAAGTTTTTGACAGATTAAATAACTTGCCCAAGTGTCCCATCTGATAATGGAAAAGCTAGAATAGGAAATCATAGCTGGTCTGACTACAAAGCTTTTTTTCTGTCCCTCAGTAAGTTATTCTTTCAATTCCTTTTGAATTCTATTCAATTCTATTCAATTCCTTTTGAAAGACAAATTGTTAAGTAAAGAACTTGGTATTCAAAGTGCTAGGGGAGTGGGGCTTTGGGAGTGAGGTTTATGACCAGGCATATAAATAGCTGCTGGATTCCTCATGTTGCAAGGATAGCAAAGTCAGCATCTGAACCTATTTGGTTTTTTTTTTTTTTTTTTTGTTTGTTTGTTTGTTTGTTTTGGGGGGGTGTTCTGTGAATCTAGGAAAGAGGCAGAGATCCACCTTCTATTATTAAACCATAAGTCATCGTGATTTAGATTAAACCAATGAGATTTTCCCATGTAAAATCATAGAAAATACAGAGATAGCCAAGAATCCTAGCCCTAAAACAGCAGTGCCAACTATCCCAGGATAACATATTCAGGATGGTCACCCTCAATAATCTGTTCTCATTGTAAGAAAATAGTGGGATTACTCTTGTCCAGTTCTTCTTGGTTCCTACCTAGCTTTGAGCCTATTTCAGTTTTTTTCTCGTAGGTCTTGGACTCTGGGAAGGCTATTATTTTATAATTTCATGGAACTGAAGGATTACTGTGTTTTAATTGAAACTAATATCGAAGAGGCAACATGATCTTATTTCCTTGTAACTAGAAAAAAATCCACTAAATTTTGTATTATGTTTTCTATTAGCCTTTTTATTAATTCTTATCATTTATTTATCTGAAAGGCTTTCAGTAAATTGTTCTTTCTATTCAAGTTATGCAGAGTCTCTTGCTGCTGCTTTCCACCAAGAACCCTTGACTGACAGAGAGAAGAAAGAAGGGATTCAACATCTCATTTTAATGCATCAGCTATTGGGTGTTTTATCCCTCACTTTGCCATTAGAATGTTATTATGGGAAATTAATCAATGCAGAGTCTTAGAGAATGTTCCCTTGAAAATCATAAGCAGAGTTTTACTTTACTTTCAATAGTTTATTTCTCAATTCTGGTTTATGTTAAGGATTCTTTTTCAAGTTTCTTTGGATACAGGTGAATATAAATTAAGAATAAGTAATTTAAAAAATTCTCTACAATAAGGCATACTTTATTTCCCTCCTCCCCTTGTTTTAACTTGGATTTTGCAAATGGGATTCAAAATTGGTAGAGATATTCCAATAAGACAAATTTCCTCATAAATGTAAACTTATTTATGTATTTTGTTAAGAATTAGAGTTTACTCCAGGACAGATTACATGTTAAACTGCAAAACAGGTTTCAATACTTTTAAGAAGATGTAAATCATATCAAACATCTTTTCTAACCACAACAGTATGAAACTAGATATAGATTATAAGAAAAATCTGGAAAATACACAATACATGTTGGTTAGCATCTTTTCTAACCACAACAGTATGAAACTAGATATAGATTATAAGAAAAATCTGGAAAATACACAATACATGTTGGTTAGCTTCCAACATGCTACTAAACAACCAATGGGTCAACAAAGAAATCATAAGAGTAATTTTTTTAAAAAATGCCTGGGAAAAGGAGTGTCTGGGTGGCTCAGTTGGTTGAGCATCTGACTCTTGACTTTCGCGCAAGTCCTAATCTTTCAGTTTGTGGGATTGAGCCCTGCATTGGGCTCCATGCTGACAGCACAGAGCTTGCTTGGGATTCTTTCTCTTATCTCTCTTCCCCCTGCCCCCACAGTCTCTCTCTCTTTCTCTCAAAATAAATAAATATTCATTTTTAAAAAATACCTCCAAACAGATAAAAATGGAAACACAATAGTTAAAAATCTTTGGGATTCAGCAAAAGGAGTTCTAAGAGGGAAGTTTATTGCAATGCAGGTCTACCTCATGAAACAAGAAAAATCTCAAATAAACAATCTAAACTTATACCTTGAGGAACTAGAAAAGGAAAAACAAATAAAGCCTAGAGTCAGTAAAATAAGGAAGTACAAAGACCAGAGCAGAAATAAATAAATAAATAGAGACTAAAAAAGATAATAGGAAAAAAAAAATAAATAAAACCGGGCTCAATCTTTGAAAAGATAAATAAAATGATAAAACTTTAGCCAGACTCATCAAGACAAAAAAGAGGGCTCAAATAAATAATATCAGAAATGAAAGAGAAGTAACAACCAACACTACAGAAATGCAGAGGATTATGAGACACTAGTACAAAAAATTATGTGCCAACAAATTAGACAACTTAGAAGAAATGGATAAATTTATAGAAACATACAACATTCCAAAAATGAATCAGAAAGAAATATAAAATTTGAACAGACCAATTACTATCAACAAAATTGAATCAATAATCAAAAAAAAAAAAAAAAAACAACAACAAACAAAAGTCCAGGATCAGATGGCTTCGCAGAAGAATTCTACCAAACATTTGAAGAGGTAACACCTACTTTTCTCAAACTGTTCCAAAGAATAGAATAGGAAGAAAGTCTTCCAAATTCATTCTAAAAGGCCAGCCTTACCCTGATACTCAAACCAGACAAAGACACTACAAAAAATAAAACTGTAGGCCAATATCCTTGCTGAACATAGGTGCAAAAATCTTTGACAAAATATTAGCAAACCAAATTCAACAATACATTAAAATGATCATTCACCACAGTCAGGTGGGACTTATTCCAGGGATGCAATGATGTGTCAGTATCTGCAAATCAATTAACATGATGCACCACATTAACAAAATGAAAGCTAAAAATCATATGGTCATCTCAGTAGATGCAGAAAAGGCATGTGACAAAATTCAACATCTATTCATGATAAAAAAAAAACCTCCCAAAAAGTGGGTTTAGAAGGAACACATCTCAACATAATAAAGGCCATATACGACAAGCCCACAGCTAACATCTGTGGGCTTGTATCAATGGTGAAAGCTGAGAGCTTTTCTTCTAAGATCAGGAACATGACAAGGATGTCCATTCTTATCACTTTTACTCAACATAGTACTGGAAGTTCTAGACATAGCAATCAGAAAAGAAAAACAAATAAAAGGCATCTAAATTGGTAAGGAAGAACTACAACTATCATTATTTGCAGATGACATAGCCCTATATGCAGAAAACCCTGAAGACTCTGCCAAAAATTATTAGAACTAATAAATGAACTCAGTAAAGTTGCATGATATGAAATTAATATACAGAAATCTTTTTCATACATCAACCAAAAAAGTAGCAAAAAGAGAAATTAAAAAAAAAAACACAATTACAATAGCACCAAAAGGAATACAATGCCCAGGGATAAATTTAATCAAGGAAGTAAAAGACTTGTACTCTGAAAATTATAAAATATTGCTGAACAAAACTGAGGGTGACACAAACAAATGGAAGGATACATAATGCTCATGGCTTGGAAGGTTTAATATTGTTAAAATTTCCATACAATCCAAAGCAATCTACAGATTTGCTGCAATTTCTATCAAAATACCAATGGAATTTTTCACATAACTAGAACAAATAATCCTAAAATGTGACTGGAACTATAAAAGACTCTGAGTAACTAAAGCAATCTTGACAAACCAAAAACAAAACTAGAGGTGTCATAATTCAGATTTCAAGAAATACTAAAATATATAGTTACCAAAACAGTATGATACTGTCACAAAAATAGACACATAGATCAATAGAACAGGGTAGAGCGCACAGAAATAAACCCATCCCTATATGGCCAACTAATCTATAACAAGGGAGGTAAGAATATACAAATCTTTAGTAAATGGTGCTGGGAGAGATGAAGAGCTACATGCAAAAGAATAAAATTGGACCACTTTCTTACACAATACACAAAAATACATACACAGTGGATTAAATACCTAAATGTGAGACCTGAAATGATAAAACTCCTAAAAGAAAACATAGGTAACAATGTCTTGGAAATCAGCCTTAGCAACATTTTTCTGAATATATCTCCTCAGGCAAGAAAATCAAAAGCAAAAGTAAACTATTGGGACTTACACCAAAAGAAAAAGTTTTTGCACAACAAAGAAAACCAACAAAATAAAAAGGCAATCTACTGAATGGGACAAGATGTTTGCAAATGATATATCCAATAAGGGGTTAACATCCAAAATATATGAAGAACTCAAGCAACTCAACACACACAGAAAAACAAATAATCCTATTTTAAAATGGGCAGAGGACCTAAATAGACATTTTCCCAAAGACATACAAATGGCCAACAGACACATGAGACGATGCTCAGCATCACCAATCATCAGGGAAATGCAAGTCAAAATCAAAATGATGTATCACCTCACTGCAGTCAGAATGGCTAGTGTCAAAAAGACAAAAAAATACAAGTTTTGGCCAGCATGTGGAGAAAAGGAAACCCTGTGCACTGCGGCAATACAAATTGATTCAGCCACTATGGAAGACAGTATGGAGGTTTGTCAAAAAATTAAAAACAGAAACACCATATGATCGAACTAATAATTGAATCGTTGTATATTTACCCAAAGAAAACAACAGAAAAACTGATCTGAAAATATATATGCATCCCTTTGTTTACTGCATTAGTTATAATAGCCAAGATATGGAAGCAACCCAAGTGTTTATCAATAGATGAATGGATAGAGATGTGATATATAATGTATTATATATAATGGAATATTACTCAGCCATAGAAAAGAATGAGATCTTGCCGTTTGCAAAAACATGGATGGACCTACAGGTTATTACGCAATGTGAAATAAGTCAGATAGAGAAAAACAAATATGATATGATTTCACTTATGTATGGAATCTAAAAAACAGAAAAAATGAACAAAGAAACACAGAAAACACAGAAACAGACTCCTAAATACAGACAAACTGGTGGTTGCCAGAGGGAAGGGGGTTTGGTTGAATTGGTGAAACAGGTGAAGGGGATTAAGAGGTACAAACTTCCAGGTGTAACATAAGTAAGTCAGGGGGATGTAATGCACAGCATAGGTAATACAGTCAATAATATTGTATTAACATCTTATGGTGACAGACAATAAGTACAGTTACTCTGGTGAGCACTGTGTAATGTATATTGTATGTGAACTATACTTCAATAAAAATTTTAAAAAATAATTAAGAATGTTTTACTAGAAATGTTCATTTCTATTCTATTTTTATTTGCTCAGCAGAATGTTTCTGAAGACATAAATCTCCTTCTTATAGGAAGGAGAAAGTGTAATTGATTTAGTTGAAATATAGGCAGACTTCACAATCCACATTGTCAACTATTTTCAGCTCTTCATGGCAACTCCTGGACTGTGGGGATGCTGTTATTTTACCATCTCATGGAATAGCAGGATTTTTTGGTTTGTTTCATAAAACTATCATCAAAGAGGAGAGAGAACCCAATTTCCCTCATGGCTGAAAAAAAAAACATATTATCATATTTTCTATGAGTGCTGGAGGAAAAAAAGAATCCTCATAGATTTTCTAAGGAAAGAAAATCCCACCATTAGTGACAGTCTTGAATAAAAAGGAAGCAACATTTTTTAGTCTGTTTGTTTTGCAATTGTAACTTACAGACCCTGGGGCAGTTCTAAAAAGAGTATATCTTGGGTTTCCCAAGCAAGCCTGCTAGCATGGGCTGATAACTTTCAGTGAAAGACCTCTTAAATTATCTATATTTAATACTTCCTCTGAATAACTCTTAACTAAAAAAAAAAGGAATGTTGGAGTTTTACTGCGCAAAGAGAATGTGCTGCACATGAGCAGTGGAAAGCAGAGTGAGACAATTATAGATTAAAATTATTTTATTATGCATTACATAGCAATTTTATAATTGAGGATAAAACTGGTGACTATGTCTATTGTAACTAAGAAAGCAGAAGCTTTTTAAAGGGTTTTTCTAAAAAAATAACAGTTTCAGGAATTTTTTTTTCATATCTGGCTGACTGTAACAAAAGGAATGGTTGTAAGAGTTTTAAAAATAATATCTCAGTAGTAGTTTAAAAATCTTCCCACGGTGATTTTTCTACTTCTCTGCCTCTTTTTCTTTTAATTATCTATTATGAAAAGAAACGTAAAAATTAGAAAAGTATGATGAAACTCAATGTATTTATGTATTAGTCAATTTCAACAATAATCAGCATTACCAATCTTTGTTTATTTATACTCCAACCCATTTCCTCCAACAGTCATCAAATCTCTACCTAATAAATATCAGCCCATCTCTACCCAACACTATCTCATCCCCACAAGTTTATTTTGAAGCAAATATAGACTTTTCGTCATTTTTTCCATAAGTCTTTGAATATACTTCTCCAAAAATTACCCCCTGAAATATTCAAAATACTACCATCACACTGAAAATGAACAAATAATCCTGTAATATCTCAAATATCTAGTGAATGTTCAACTTTAAAATGTTTTTTGGCTTTCCTTTTATTCTGCCTCCTCTCTCTATCTCTCTCTCTCTCCCTCTTTTTCTGTGTCTCTCTCTTCCCGCCCTCTCTGCTTGTTGACTGAATTAGGACCTGAGTAAGTAGCATACATTGCAACTGATGGAAATATTTTAGATCCTTTAAAATTCTTTTATTTTTATCATTGTTTTTTCCATGTGAGTTATTTATTGAGGAAACAATTATTTACTCTGCAGAATTTCATACCATGTAGATTTTACCATTTTATACACATGCTATTTTATAAACTGTGCCCCTCTCTCCTATATTTCTCTATACTGGATATGACCTAGAGGCTTAACCAGACTCTAGGTCACTGTTTAAGATTTTTATTGTTGATCCTTGGCTTTTTTTTTTGAAAGAGTGATTGTATACTTCCATTATAAAATATCTGTCTCTCTTTTTGTGATGTAAGCTGCCATTGATTCTCATTAATGCCCAGATGTGTTAATTCATTAGGGATTATAACATTCTGATGTCCCAGTAAAATTCTCCTTTTATTCTCTGAAATATTTCTATAATGTAAACATCCCCTCATCTACTACTTCATTACACAGAGGTACAGTTTTTAGAGAAAAGGCAGAATAAATCCTAGATTAGATTATATTATGTTACTTTTATTTTCTGAAAATTGCAAATTAGTTCTCTACCATGCGTGAACAATTATGTTTTTTGTTTGTATGTTTGTTTGTTTGTTTGTTTGAGTATCCCTATGAATCAGTAGATATTTGTGTTTGAATCCACAGCAGTTATTATTTTTAAAGATGTTCAAATTCTCTGAATTTTGATCATTAGAACTTATCCAATTGACTCCTACATACTTAGATAGTCTTTGATGACTTCCTTGTTTGTTAGTGTGAAAATGTTCATCTGATACATTTCCTGCTCCAGATCTCAAATCAGCCATTTCTTCAAGAAGTCCTGTTTTGCTTTAAAAGAAAATAGTACTTGAAGAAAGGGGAAACTCGCTCATTGTTCTTAGGACTTTTCAGTGGACAAAACTATTTTTGAGGGGCACGTCTGAATGGCTCAGTAGGTTGAGAATTTGACTCTTGATTTCAGTTCAGGTCATGATCCCAGGGTCATGAGATTGAGCCCCACATTGGGCTCCATGATAATTGTGGAGCCTGCTTAAGATTCTCTCTCTCTTCCTCTGCCTCTCTCACTTGCTCACACTCTCTATATATAAATAAAAATAAAAATAAACCTACTTTTTTCTAGGAAAAAAATATTTCCTGAGCTCATAAGAATACCTCCAATTCTTATTTAGGACTGTAGGTTTTTTTCTTAACCTCAACAATCTTAGATCTTTATATCTTGTCTCCCATGCTAAATATCTTGGTTTTTAACAACACCAACACAATTACTCACTTTCTTTTTATCTTAGCATAAAAATAAATACACTAATTCATAACATAAAAGCTGAAAATAGTTTAAGACTGTTTTTAGTCTGTTAGTCCTTAGGGTATATCCCATTAAATATATATCCAAACTATCATACTCAAAGGCACTTGGAATTGTCCCTGTATTAGTTTTTTATTGTTGCTATGAAAAATTACAAATTTAGTCGCTTAAAACGTGACAAACTTATTATCTTACCATTCTGTAGGTCAGATGTTCAATACCGGTCTGAAATCAAGGTGTTGGTAGGGCTGCTTTCCTTTCTGGAGGTTCTAGAGGAGAATCCATTTCCTTGCTTTTTCTAGCTTCTAGAAGTATTCTACTTTGGTACCCTTCTTCCATCTTCAAAGCCAGTAATGTTACCGTCTTTCTGACATTTTTTTGTCTTCACATCTCTTTTGAACAAACCTGGGAAAGGTTCTTCACTTCTAAGGATTCATGTGATCCATATTGGACTCATCCAGATAAGCCAGAATAATTTCTGCTTCCTAAGATTTGAATCCCAAGGTCACATGCTCAAAATCCCTTTTGCCAGATAAGGTAACTATTCATAGGTTCTGAGCACGAGGGCCTGGAAATCTGTGAGGGAGGGCCATTATTCTGACTATCACAGTTCCTTTTTTGAGGCTATGCCACCAACTCCATATATAGTTTCATTTGTTTTATTTTCAGAGATTGTCTATCCATATAAACAATATTTTTATAATACATTTCTAGGATTCCAAAATCAAACCTATAAAGCAATATATATTCAAAGGAACCTACCTTCTGTCTACTCTATTTCCTCTTTCCCCTACAGATAAATATTTTTGTAATTTTTATAGTACATTCTTCCATTGGTTTATTATTTAGTATAATATATTGTATTCATTAATGTATATTTATACTCCTCTCATATTGTTAGATAAACAGTAGTATATACTTTACTACACAATTTTTTCTAAACATTATATCTTGATATAACTCCTTCATAGTATACAGTTAGTTCTCATTCTTTAATACGATTGCATAGTACACCATTACGTGGATATTCATGGTTAATCCAACCGGTATCCTTTTAATGGGAACTTGATTGTTTCCAGCCTTGTGATAATGCAAATAGTGCTACAGGGAAAAGTACAGCCTTTTCACATTTTGGCTAGTTTATTTCTAAGTAGTGAGATCGCTAAATAAGAAAGTATATAGGTGTGTAATTTGGCTATTATTTTATGCCAACTCCCCATTCACAGAAGTTGTAACATTTTATATTTCCCAAGTCAATCTGATATGGTTCATAAGACATGAATCTCTGACCTGTGTTTGTGAACAGCAGCTCTAAAACTGGGCAGTAAACCTTTCCTATAAAGACACAGATAGTAAATATTTTGGGCTTCACTGGTCACACAGACTCTGTTGTAACTACTCAACTTTTCTACTGAAGTACAAAAGTAACCATAGATACTATGCAAACACACTAGTGTGACTATGTTTCAGTAAAACTTCACTTATAAAAACAGGCAATAAATTGGACTTGGACCACTGACTATGGCTTATTGACCTCTTCTCTAAAACAGATTTTTAAAAAATATTTTAAAGTAAAATATCCAGAGATATTCCATTTTGTACAAAGTAAATTTTTGTTGAAAAATACAACTTAATGCCATAAGCATTTGAGTCGACAAATGGCTTACTTTCTATTCTGTAAAGAGTAAAACTTAAACACATTTCATAGACTCTTAGAAAAGGGAGACATCTAACACCTCTAGGATCTGGGTCATTGTGAGTCTTTCTCTATAAAGGCAGACTTACTGATTAACTATTTCAAACATGTTTATGTAAATACCTCTAATGCATACTGGAGACTTTTTGCTGTGTATTGTCCACAGAAGATATAAAAATAGCTAGGGAATCAGCAATTCTGTGGCCTAGAATCCTGAATATCTATGGGTATTTTATTTTAGGAAAAAAATGAAATTCCTGATGAGCCAGTAAATATATATCTGATGCAGTCTCCAGTTCTTCATAGAACTGCTCAGACAAGGAGTTATCTGAAATTTTCTTGAAAACTTCTAAAGATGGGCAAGGAGCTAAATGACAGGGCAGTCCATTGTGTGGTAACTGTTAGAATGTACTGACCTAGAATTTGTTGAAATCAATTTACTCATAATTTTACCCATAGAGACTAGTGTCTGGATTCCACATGATACATACGGTTCTTCCTTCTGGCAGTACTTTAAATATAGTGATTTAAACTGATTGAAATCATAAATTACAATTTTTTGACACTCACTAGAGCTTTCTATATTACTCAGTTCTGCTAGTTGAATTAAATATTACATGAGACCATATGTTGTTTTCCTAAATTGTTTATTCCATCCAGACTGGCATCACTGTCCTTAAACACTGTACTCTTATTTGTAATTTCAAGCTTTGTAACTTACTTTACTAGCAAGCAAATGTTTTCCATCCCAGCTCTAACTCTCCCCCTTACTTCCTCACGTCTTATTGAGAACTTGTCCTGTGTCAGGGATTGTGCTGAGGCCAGAAACTTAATAAGTAGAGAATATTTGATGCTTTTTAAAAATATTTTTAATTGTATTATTTGTATTATAATTTATATTATAGAACTGGTTTCTACATGTGTTTTGAATATCAACTCTGTTTACAACCTTAAAACAGTGTGAGGAGTAAGAGGTGCAAAAAAAAAATTCAACATGACACGGTAAATGTTAACCGCAATGGATGTGATAAATGCAGTGAAAAATTGGAAGATTTTACAGTGGAGGTGATGATGCTTGGTCTTGAAGAATAAGTATAAATTTGCTGATGTACTGAATAAATAAAGTCATGGAAAACAAAAGAGGAGCAGGATATGATAATAGATTTCAAGATTTTCCAGTTCTAGTATGGAGGAACTAAGTTGAAAACTTTGAATTCAAGTCTCTCTTTCACTTCCTAACTTCTCTTATTTGGATAAGTCATCTAACTACTCTAATACTTTTGCAACACCTCTGTGTGTGTGTGTGTGTGTGTGTGTGTGTGTGTGTGTGTGTGTATTATTCACAGATCATATACAAGGAGCACCGTACAACCAAGTAAACTGAACGCAAAGAGATCCAATACACATATAAACTGTTGAAAGACAAAGAATCTCAAAAGCAGCAAGAGAGAAGTGACTCTTCATACACAAGGGATCCTCAATAAGATTACTAGTATATTTCTCATCAAAAACATTGGAGGTGAGAAGGGAGTGGGTTGCTACATTCAAAGTGGTCAAAGAGAAACAAAAAAGCATCATCCAAGAATTCCACATCTGGCAAAACGTTCTTCAAAAGTGAGGGAGAAATTAAGACATTCCTGGGTAAACAAAAGATGAGGGAGTTTGTCACCACTAGACATGCCCTTCAATAAATGTTAAAGGGAGTCCTAATGATTAAAACAAAAGGTAACTAGATGTACCTCAAAGCTGTATGAAGAAATACAGATTTCAGTCAAGGTACATACATGGGAAATTATAAAAGTTAGTTCAATTGTAACAATGGCCTATTATTTCACTTTTTGGTTTTTTTTTTCCATTAAGAGACTAATATATTACAAAAAAAAAAAAAAACATATGAGGGGCACCTGAGTAGTTCAGTCAGTTAAGTGTCTGACTCATGTTCTTGGCTCAGGTCATGATCTCACAGTTTCTGGGATCAAGCCCTGCATAAGGTTCTGTGCTGACAGTGCAGAGACTGCTTGGGATTCTCTCTCTCTTTCTCTCTCTCTGTTGTCCTCCTGAATGCACATGTGCTCTAATTCTCATTCTCTCAAAATAAATAAAATAAAATAAAATAAATATATAAAAAATAAAAAAGAACACACAAGTATTTATTTAAAAGCTAGTATTCTTACAACATTGATTTGTAACTTCACATTGTGTTTTCTACATAATTTAAGAAACTAATGTGTTAAAAATTAGTTAATATTTTCACCCAATGTATAAAGATGTAGTTTTGTAATATCTAAACTAGTGAAAGGGGTGGAGACCAAGTTGTAAATGAGCAGTTTTTGTATGTTGTTGAAGCTAAGTTGATATGGATTCAAATTAGAGTTTTATAACATTAGCATGTTAAATGTAATCCCCACAGTAACTATAGAAATAGCTATTGAATGTGGAAAAAAGAATTAAAACACTTCACTGCAAAATATCAATAAAAGAATGGTAGGAAATGAAGAACAAAAAAGTTATAAGGAATATATAAAACAAATAGAAAAATGATGGAAATAAGTCCTTCCTTATCAGTAGTTACTTTAAATGTAAATGTATAATAAAAAGCCAGACACTGGAAGAATGCATTACAAAGCATCTTCTCCAGCTATACTGAACTAAAGTTAGAAATTAAAAAAAAAACAGAAGGGCAACTGACAAATTAACAAATTTATAAAAATTTTAGTATATGTGCTGCCAAAGTGAGTGCTCAAATTTGTAGAAATTAACCAATAAACTCTTACACAACCAACGAATCCAAAAATAAATCACAATGGAAATCAGAAAATACTTAGAAAAAATGAAAACACACTATGCCAAAATTTATAGTACATAGCAAAAAATTCTAAGGGGGAGATTTATAGTTATAAACATTTATGTTAAAAAAGAAGAAAGATCTCAAATCAACAACCTATATTTAGAACTTAAAGAACTAGTTAAAGAACAAATTAAACCCAAAGTCAGCAGAAGGAGAGAGATAATAATGATCAGAACAGGAGTAAATAAAAAATAAAAAGAGAGAATAGAGAAATAATAGAGAAAATCAATGAAATCAAAGTTGGTTTGTCAAACAGATCAAAAAAACTGAGAAAATGCTAACGAGATTAAGAAAAAATGACTATAATTGCTAACATCAGATACGAAAGTGGGGGACATTACCACTGATTCTACAGAAATGAAAAGGAGTATAAGAGACTACATGAGTAATTGTATACCAGCAGATAACTTACATAAAATGGAGACATTCCCAGAAACATTAACTCTATCAAGACTAAATTACAAATAAACTGAAAATCTGAAAGGACATGCTGCATAAAGAGATTTAGTTGGTAATCAAAAATCCCCCAACAACAACAAAAAAGCCCAGAGCCTGATGGCTTCACCCATAAAGTCCACCAAACATTTAAAGAACTAACACCAATCTTTCACCAACTTTTCCAAAATAAAAATGAAGACTTGAGAATATTTTCTAACTGAAGATGAGGCCAGAATTACCTGACACCAAAGCTAGATAAAAACACTACGAGAAAAGAAAACTACAAACTAATATCCCTTATGAACACTGATGCAAAAATTCCTAAAAAATACTAACAAACAGAATTCAGCATGTTAAAAGGGTTATGCACTATCATCAAATGGATTTTTTTTCTGAAATGTAGATAGTTCAATGTATGAAAATCAATCAGTGTGATACACCACATTTACAAAATGAAGCGGGAAAATACTTATGATCATCTCAACTGATGCAGAGAAACCATTGGGTAAAACTCAATATCCTTTCATGATATAAACATAGCCAACTAGAAAAAAGAGGGAAACTGCCTCAACATAATTAAAGCCATATGTGAATCCACAGCAAATATCATACTCAATGGTAAAACACTGAAGATCTCTTAAGATTTTTTAACATCAGGAACACTTTGCAGATTATATTATGTGTAGAAAAGCATAAATACCACACACACACACACACACACACACACACACACACAGAATTAGATCTAATAAATAAATATAGAAATAGAGGATACAAAGTCAACACACAAAAATCAGTCTGTGGGACTCCCCACAGAGCCTGCTTGGGATTCTCTCTCTCCTCTCTCTGCCTCTCCCCTACTTGCACTCTCTCTCTCTCTCAAAATAAAAAAAAATAAGCTTAAAAAATGGTTAAGATACTAGATTTTATTTCACAATAAGTAAAAAAACCTTGTTTTTCTAAAGTAATAATTATAGTATTCTGCTAGACAACAAAATATAGAGTGTATCAAAATAATTCAAATTATGTTAATTTTGTCATTAGTTTAGGAAATAAATTTCTTGCAACAGCTAAATGTTATTAAAAATTCTAAAATCTATACAAGCAAGAATCTTTTCTTTTTCATTCATTGCTATATAGTTATCACAGCATAGGACTTGGAATACGGTAAGTTCTATTAAATAAAATTATGAATAGTTACATAATTTATAGATTTGTTAAGCATTCTTTGAGTATTACAAAATTTGTAAGTATATTATTGCATGTTTGTGTCCATGCTTAAGAAACATAATAATTGTATATGCTTATATTTCATATTATGCAATGTAAAAGTATTTACATTAATGTTTAGTAAGTTCATGTACTACCTTTTCCTAGGTCTACCTTACCATCAAAATATTGATTCCCCATGTACTTTCAAGGCAAGTGATGTGGCAGTTTGTTTCCACTTACTCTACCCATTTAATAATCCTAAATTTAAAACGAATCCCTTGGAAATACTTATTGCTGAGTCATATCTCAGGAGTCTGGGTCTGTGTCATATATCCTTATACTGCTTCCGTGGATTACAAGTGCTGAGCCTTCTGTTTATTTTTTAATTAACAAATGCCTTTTTAGTAAACAAAAAAGGAAAAAAAAACTAAAAGATCTGTCATTTAGGGATAGTTATCATGGGGAAAACACAATATAAAAAAGTGGAATATACAGTTTAAGTGCCTGAGGTTCGCCTTGAGAGTACACTGTTGAACTCCCAAGTAACTGGGGACCTAGAGACTTCCCAGGCAGCAGTCTCCAGGGAATCTGGAGTTACATTTCACTCTTAAATTTTTTTTTAACGTTTTTTATTTATTTTTTGAGACAGAGAGAGAGAGAGAGAGAGAGAGAGAGAGAGAGAATGAATGGGGGAGGGTCAGAGAGAAGGAGACACAGAATCTGAAGCTGGCTCCAGACTGAGCTGTCAGCACAGAGCCTGACGCAGGGCTCAAACTCACGGACTGTGCAATCACGACCTAAACCAAAGTCGGCCGCTTAACCGATTGAGCCACCCAGGCGCCCCCATTTCACTCTTTAACATTTACTTAGGACTTTTCTTTGTTAGGGTAAGCAAAGAGAAGCACATTTATGCTAATGTACCTTTATATCTGGATTATGAGTTGAACAAATTTAATCACTGCATTAGTCAAAACAGAATTTATATTTAAAATTTGACAAAATGGAGAAAAATAATTGGCTTATTAATGCTTTTTCTTTTTTAGCCACAACATTTTTACCTCTGATATTACACTCTGGAGATACAGTTGAGTTATTATTAAAACTGATTTTAACGAAAATGTGCTAATGATGAGTTCACTGAAGCTGTGTCAGAGCGAAAATAAGCAATCTGTATCTAACTTTATGCTGATGATACAGTGGGAAATATGTTTGGTTAAAAAACCATCTGTTATTTTCAGGCATTTTTATGGGATTTTATGGTGGATAACAAAACTATCGTGACTGTAACCTAAAAAAAGGCATATGTTATTAACAAAAGTAAAAGCCCCATATGCCCCTACATATTTGTTAAAGAGCTGATTTTAGTAAACTATTTGAAATGGCATTAGTTGCCTTCATTGTTGTATTCATTAATGTGTGTGCTTCATTAACCTATTAGACTTCCACCATCAAGGTCATTATTTTATTTTTTATTTATCTCATTTTTTTGTTTAAGCATCAAACTTTTTTTTCAAAAAATGTTTTTAATGTTTATTTATTCTTGAGGGAGAGAGACAGAGCACGAGCAGGGAAGGGGCAGAGAGAAAGGGAGACAGAGAATCTGAAGCAGGCTCCAGACCCCAAGCTGTCAGCACAGAGTCCAATGTGGGGCTCGAACTCATGAACCGTGAGATCATGACCTGAGCCAAAGTAGGATGCTTAACTGACTGAGCTACCCAAAAGCCCCTCCTTAAGCATCAAATTTATTATGACTCTAGTAAAAGTGCTTTTAAAATAAATTTTCTTCCTATCATCATTTCTAAAATACTAGCATCTCACAACTTTTTAATTTTTGTTTAGTTTTTATTTATTTAAGTAATCTCTATACCCAATGTGTGTCTCAAACTCAGGAAAGGTCATTATTTTAAACCCAAACTAAAAGTACAACAGGAGAGTGAAACTTTGGTTACTCGAAAGTCCCCAGGTATATTATAGTGAGAGAATGAATGCCTTTCTTTCATTTGGCTTTAATTTACTTTTCATTTGGCTGTCATTTAATTTAATTTACTTTTTCTTTCTCTCATTTGGCTGAAGGCAGGCCACCCCAAGATGAGCCACTTTGGCATGAAGATTTTTCTAACCCTGTGGGCTCAAGAAAAATGTTTACCCCTCCCTTAACTATATAGAAGAACCTAAATTGGGAATCTTCCCCAGAAAAAGGTTTATCAGCAGAGACAAATTTTATCTAAGTGAACCATCTCTATGGCAGGGCAAACACCACATTATCAAATATCTACTCTTCTTATTGCCCTCTAAAGTACATTTGTTTCCTCTGAAGTCTCAGACCCCTACCCCCTTCTCTTTAGTTCAGAATGACATGTACACTCATTTTGCCTGATTGTCTTTGGAATTTCCATGCTGTTGTGGATTTCCTGTATGTACACAATTAAATTTTATTTTCTCCTGTTAATCCATCTCATGTCAATTTGATTCTTAGTCCGGCTAGGACCCTTGAAGGGGATAAGAATTCTTGGCCCTCAATACTGCAATATGAAAGAAGTCAACTCTCAGGTCTTTTATGAATCTAAGGTTTTATGATTCCATTAACCATCTAGAATAGAATAGAAAATATGTGGTTTATAGAGTTCCCTTGTAGCCATTTTAGCACTATACACTATTCATCGTTTTAGAAATTTATTTAGGAGTAACTTATAAACGGTGACTTACACACACACACACACACACACACACACACACACACACCACTGCAAATTTGGTTAACAGTTTGTAAACAGACACTCAAAATCCTTTTCCTCCTAAGCTTGTGTCCATGGCAGATCAGAGAACTGAATAGGCAGTCTTGATCTTTCTGGCTTAGAGCTTTTCTGCCAAGGATTAGCATCTGAACAGAAAACCTACTCAGTCTTGCAACACCCAGTGATGTAGGAGAAACCCTCTGGCATCAGTGTGTACTGTCTGTTTTCCCATGGCATCCTCTTAGGAATGTTGTGCCTGCAGATTTCCCAGTCCAAGGTAGACCTGACTGGAGACATCCTCCCTCCACTCTCCTTCCACGCGCTCTCCCTGGAGAGTCCTCAGTGGCACTCTTCTGTTCTCCTGCTTCATTACACTGGAGTTTCCTTGGAGGGTAAGCAAATTATGCTACCCTTGGAAGCTCACTACATAAGACAATTTTATTTGCATATTCTTTCATTTAAGTATATTTTTGTAAAATTACAGATTTCTTCTGTCTACTTATCATCTCCAACTTTGTCATCAAAATAGAATCCTCCTTAATAATTGTCCAAATATATTTATTTTCTATAGCATATTTAGTAAAAAGGATTTTTTATTCTTGACACCATCTCCGTGTTTTTTAGTATTTTTTTTAAGAACTCTACACTGTAATGACTTAATAAGTGAGCAAAGAAGCCCTCTGCAACCTCATATATCAAAATGTGGCTAAGAAATTATCATTCTAAAAAATATTGAGTATGATTGATTATTTTCCTTGTTTCTTATTAAAGGGAGACAAAGATGCAATTCTTTCATCCAGCCCCTACTGAACACTGAGGGACAGAGAGAGAAAGAGAGAGATACACCAAGAAGGGAAACATATGCTCTCTGGACATGTTCCAGAGGTAGGAATCCCACTCTAATCTCTTTCTGTAAAGAGCTAGGCATTTCTAACTGTTGTTTTCCTTTATTTTTAAATTTTCAGTTATTGTACCCATTTTTTCCTCCTCTCATTTTTACCCAATAGTTCAGTATAGGAAATATCACAATAACAAAAATCCCACACATACTCAATTTCAAATCAAACCAAAGTTATCTGAGACATAAAGATCTTGATCTTTTTAAAAGGCAGACATTTCTCTGGCCGGCCTGTCAAATATAAAGTCAGTGAGCAAATATATCATATCAGTGCATGTGTGAGTTCATACAGACACAAAAGGAAAAGGATCAGAGAAAATAACTAAACTGGAAGAGAAATTAATCACCTTAAACATATGCAGGACTTTCAATAATAAAATAATGCATTAGTTTCTTACATTAACTACAAAAATATCAACATTAGAAATATTCTTGGGCCACTTGGGTGGCTCAGTCTGTTAAGCATCTGACTTCAGCTCAGGTAATGATCGTTCAAGCCCCACATCGGGCTCTGTGCTGACAGCTCAGAGCCTGGAGCCTGCTTCAGATTCTGTCCCCTCTCTCTCTGCCTCTCCCTAACTCATGCTCTCTCTATCTCTCAAAAATAAATAAAACTTGAAAAAAAAATTAGAAAAAAAGAAATATTCTTTTTCTAAGCCTTTCTCATATATATATATATATATGTATATACATATATATGCATTTACATATATATAATATAGATATAGATATAGATAGATATAGATATATAGATATATAGATATAAATATAAATATAAATATTCTTTGCTGATTAGAAAAGAGATTCCTTTTTTCATGTTTATTTATTTTCTATAGAGAGAGCAGGGAAGGGGCAAAGAGAGAGGGGGACAGAGGATCCCAAGCAGGCTCCACAAGCAGCGCAAAGTCCCACTTGGGGCTCAAACCCAGGAACTGTGAGATCATGACCTGAGTCAAAGTCAGACGCTAACCTGACTGAGCCACCCAGGTGCCCCAGAAGAGCAATTCTTATAATGAAAATGAAAGCACCTCTGTGATAACTTCAGTTCCATTTTCTATTGAATATTTCCAGGATGGAGACTGATTAACTAAATTTAGGAGTAATATTTCTTTTTCATTAATTGAATTTTGTATAAAATCATTAAAATGGCTCCTTGCTAGAATATGAATGATATTTGGGGGGTGGGTGGAACAGACTTTGGCAATAATAAAAGGCATTTCAACTGTATAAGAAGTTAACAACCAATTTTCTTGATGCCTCCAATGATAATGTTCATCAGTTCCAAGTTCATTTTCATGGTATAATACTGTTATTAGAATTAGCATAAATTTAAAATGATGGGTAATTCATATCTATTAGACACAAAAGTCATCTTCTATTTACGAAATTCCTGTCACTGTTAAGTAACTCGCAGGCTTTAAATTAAATTTCCTGATTTGCATTAAGTTTAAAACTGTAAATAGCTTTTTAGAATACATAATTGAGTTGATATTGAGTTTGTAGACAAGAGCATCCTATTAAAATACAGAAATTTCTATTAACATTTGAGCTATGATTTCAGAGACACCAAGGGAAGACACAAGACAAGCAATATATTAGTAATATGCACAATGTTGCTAGGTTCTTTCCAACAAGACTCACCAGAGAATCATAAAGGAAAGGGAATCAAATAATAGTACAATTACTGTTCCCCATTGAGCCATATTTTACAGATTACTACAGATGTAATTGGGTGATAGAAAATACAAAGAGAAACAAAAAAAATTAATATTGACTGAAGGAAAAGAAAATCAGCGCTTTGCTAGTCAAATACAGAGATGTTTCCTACTCTTATTTAACACAATAATTGCAGAGGAAACAAATAAGCCATTTGATCTGCATAATAAGTTGATTTAACTAATTAAGTGAAACAGTGATTGAGATTCTGGTATTA
Source organism: Felis catus (assembly GCF_018350175.1). Classification (NCBI taxonomy): domain Eukaryota; kingdom Metazoa; phylum Chordata; class Mammalia; order Carnivora; family Felidae; genus Felis; species Felis catus. The sequence goes on from NC_058374.1 coordinate 97,354,260, forward strand.
AGAAAAATCTGGGGCACCTGGGTGGCTCAGTTGATTAAGCGTCCAACTTCAACTCAGGTCATGACCTCATGGTCCATGAGTTCATGACCTCGCAGTCCAGGAGTTCCAGCCCCAAATGGGGCTCTGTGCTGACAGCTCAGAGCCTGGAGACTGTTTCAGATTATCCCTCTCTCTCTGCTCCTCCCCAACTTATGGTCTGTCTGTCTGTCTGTCTCTCTCAAAAATAAATAAACATTAAAAAATTTTTAAAAAGAAAAAAAGAGGGGGCCTGGCTCAGTTGGTTAAGCCTCTGACTTCAGCTCAGGTCACGATTTCGTGGTCACGGGTTGGAGGCCCCCTTTGGGCTCTGGCCTGGAGCCTGCTTTGTGGATTCTCTCTCCCTCTCTCTCAAAAATAAATAAAACATTTTTAAAAATTTTAAAAAAAGAAAAAGAAAAAGAAAAATCTAAGACATTTACATCTTGAAGTTGGGTTGTTAGCAATTAACACTTGAATATTCTTACCCTTTGGGGTCTGTAACAACATATTTTCATGATTCTTCTGATTCTCCAACCACATCCTCACTACTTCTTTTTTCTTTTTTCAGTTTTCATCTTTAGCCTTTTTCTTTTTTATCTACTTCTGTGATTTGCAACTGTCACTTCTATGCAAAAAAAAAAATCTTTAAATTTGCATCTCTATTTGTGAGCCTCTTCTCTAATTCCAACCCATATTTACTCACAAGAATTTATGGAAATTTGTCCTGCATGCTCCAATGTCACTTCCAATACCACATGGACAAACTGAATCTCCTTATCATCTTCCCTCAAATCTTTTCCTTCTCCTTGTGTTCTATTTATAAACCACTATTATTTTTGTCATATATTTGGCATTTGGAACCCTGGTAGAGTTTTTCATTCTCTTTCCTTTCACATTTAATAATTGCCAAGGCTTATCATTTGTTATTAATATAATACTCTCTCATCTCATTCCATTTTCTGTATTTCTACTATCATTTGGTTTTTGATCTTATACCTTTAACCATCCCTGCACATAGGCACCACATACCTGCAAGGTTTTTGACAAGATAGGAAATCATACATTTGTTCCTAACTTGCTCTGGCATAACTTAATCTATTGTCAGACTTGTCTTCATTATCCCGCACCAATCTTTTAGCTGTAGAAATTGTATCTTATCTCTCTGGCTCCGAAGATAAACTCTTGTTTAAGGGAGTTGACTTATAAGCACTCAGTTCAAGTACTGGGTAATGGATCAAAACCAGCAAATTTAGCTTTTGTAGGATCCCAGTGTCTGCTCTGTATGCCTTCTAGTATCACTGTGTGTTTAGATCTGTCACAAAACAAACAGGAAAGCTAACATCATGTCTGTAAATTTCTGGGGAAGAAGAGACCTGCTACTTGAGTGCATTTGCCTTCTGGATCTAGCAATATTCAGTGGGATCCAGCAGTATTCATTGGGGTCCCCAAAGAAAATGTCTTATCATTCCCTACATATCACTCTTCAGACTTATTCTTTTCCTCATTTATAATCAACCAAACTGAATTTAGAAATCTAAATACAATAGTAAGGATTCACTACCTAAAGAAAACTTATTTTCTTATTTATATATTCTTATTTATTCTCACTTATTTTCCATAAAACCTCCTGACCCAGAGCTGATAATAGAAATATTTTATTTTGTAAAGGTAATACTAACTGCAGTCCTTTTGGTAAACTCCCTACCATTTATGCCTAATTACCCAACAGTGTAATAATGATCATGTAAATCAGCAAATGTCATGTTAAATTGGCTGTAAATTTTGTTTGATTGCAACATTCAGCCTTGTGTCTACTCAGAGTTTACTATGTATTGCTCATTTACTGTGGCCATATACCTCCAACTTAAATCAATCAAGAAAATACTTGGAACAGTAGTAAATAACTCAAGAGAGTAGTAGTGCAGATTCAATCTACAAATTTTAGGAAATTATTCAATTTTTGTTAAAAAAAAAAAAGAGAGAGAACATTAGAATCCACAACAGGATTACAGAACAATCAATAGCCTAAATGCAGATAGTTCTTGGCACAAGATATTTGAGCTTCGAGGATTATAGCAGATTATGATGATGATTCATATTCGATTTCTTAATTCAGAATACTTCATGGGACTTAACGCAATAATTCTGTCTAGCTATTGAATATTGGAAACTCTCAACACGGTCCTAAGCCTTTGTTTGAATTATGCATAAAGAAAACCACCCCAAAATTTAATGCCTTAAAACATTAATCTATTATTTCTCATGTTTCTGTGGATTGGCAGGATAGTTCTTCTGGTCTCATCTGGGTTCACTCACATGTCTTTATTCACTTGGTCATCCTGGATCTATGGAGTAAAAGGTGACCTCATTCTTATGTCCAGAACCTCATCAGGGATAAGTGGGTCTCTGAGACCTCTCTCTCCTCATGGTCTCTTATCACTCAGTACTTTTGCTCATCCTTCTTTATATAGTGTAAAGTCAAAACAAATCATAAGCCAGCCAGATCTCTTTGGATCATGGCCAAAGGCCATGAACACTGGAAGTCTTGGTTAATTGAGGACCTCTATTATCACAATCTACCTGATACCTCATCTTTTCATTCTCTTTACCACTGAGCTCTAGATATATATTATTTTACATGGAAAGTGTTTCTTGAGCATTCACTTTTTTCTAGGTACTATTCTAGACTGTGAGGACTAGATGTAGCCAAGATTAAAAAACAAAATTCCATTCACTTTGAGTTTACAATCTACTGGGGTGAAGGATATGAACAGGTGAAAACCTTCATAAAATAACTTTAAATGGTAATAAGGGCTAAAGGAAAATAAAATTACTATCGAAGAAGAAAAAAATCTCAAGGATCCTTTCTGATGAAGTAATTGTTAAGGTGGAACACTTAGGCTTAACTCCCCAGATTTCTATGGAAGTAGAGTTGCAACAGTGCTTCTCTGGCCTCCCTCTGGCTTTTTACTCACACCTCTCTTCTTCATACCTCCTCATGGAAGAAGCTTAGTTTGGCAGAAGGAACTGGACAGTACAGTTCCACATACAAAAAGAAGGCATTTCTTGCTCTTTCATGCCTTGAAATTTTATAGGATAAGACCATACAGAGAAGCCTGCAATCGTGCACTCTATGTCTGAGTAGGTAAGTTCAATTCTGGGATGTAGAATTAGCACACCAAACTTGTCTTCAGGCTCAATTCACATTTCCAATTATCTTTAACAATAATGATGGTAATTTTTTTTATTTCCATCTGTCTGACTTTCCAGCCTATGAGTTGATTCTGAATTTGAGAATTGAGAAGATGAGTGTCATTTATTGATATCCTAATATCCCAACAGAGACATTTTAATTAAGAATTTCAAATATAAAGAGTTTGCCAAGCAAAGGAATAAAAGTGACTTTTCAATATGGGTGTACCAAAGGCATCACAATCTCAAGAATTACATAGACAAATTTATAATATCCATAAACAGCCCCTAAAAAGTATGGTCCTCTTTCCATATTTCTTAGGACACTGAATGGAAATACTATTCATACAATAATATAGACCAGAGCCTAGAATTCATTTGTGATCATTTTTCTTCTTCATGTGTCATTTAGTTTAGTAAATCTCACTTATCTTCTAAAAAGTCTTGAATCTTTTTTTAATTTGAAATGTTATGTTTCAAGTTTTTATTTAAGTTCTAGTTGGTTAACATATAGGGTAATATTAGTTTCAAGAGTAAAATTTAGTGACTCATCACTTAAATATAACACCCATTGCTCAAAACTACAAACTCTTGAATCTAATAATCTCTTATTTCCATTTCAACCACCATTTTGCTATTAACTTTCAACTCAGCTTATTTTATAAATATACTGTACTCTATAATGAATTTATACCTTATATGCCAAAGTAATTTACACCACTCCCTGTTTGTTACATTTTTTTCCTTAAGAATGTTTCCATTGTTTTATGATAAATACTCAAAGCCATAACATGGTTGAGAAAGCAGAAATGTTAACCTGTTCATCAAATTTTATGGTCCCTTTCCACAGTGTGGGCTTGTCAAGGTAATTACCAAGGATGGGATTGCATTTCCCAGTTTTCCTTTCTTTCTTTCTTTTTTTTTCTAAACTCATTCTCACTAATGGAATATGAGTGGAAGGAATAGTTGTCCTTTGTAGGTCAGGGTTTTATGGAGTCACTGGAGCTTCTCAATTCTCTCCCCTTCCATGTAGATACAGATAACTCGCAAGATCACAGGGATGGCAGAATCACAAGAAAGAAGTAGTTGGGTCATGAATCACACCATGCAAAAAGCCATTCACTAATCACAAACAGCTATTATGGACTTCAGGTAAACAAAAAATAAACTTTGTTATGCTAAGCCACTAACATTTGGGGACTGGCATATTTGAGTAGCTAGTATTATTCTAGTTTATATAGCCTACATAGCCTCAGATGGTCCAGCTTATCTTCTGTCTGCAGCTACACATTGTGCTTTGTCCTGTTTCACTATGTTGTCTTCATTGGATTTTATTCAGTTTCTTGAATGCTTCTATCAGAGGACTTTTGTCCATGATATGCCTTCTGCCTGGAATGTTCTCTAACACTTTTATAAAGCTTACTTCCAGACATCGGTAGTAGATATTGTCAGTAGTCTGTCCAGATCTCCTAGGATCTCTTTTTATGAATTCTATGCACTTCTCCAACCTCTTTCTGTATGCTTTTGTATCTAAGAGCCCACATCTAGTATTTCCTTTGAAGGGCTGCTCACAGTCTACTGCTATTTGTTGTTCTGTCAGAAATCATACACTGGTTTGACTTTTGCCTTCTTTCCTATCCTGCTTTTCCCACTTTTGGGAATACTCCCTTCATAAATCACTTGCAGAAGAATATTTATCATAATATCTGCACTCTGATGAATCTGATCTACAGCAGTATCTCTTAGATCTCAGTTTAAATGTCACTTATTCAGAGCAGTCTTTCCTGATGTCCCAGAATAGATCATGGTCCCTATATTAAGATGCTTTTTGACACTGAGAATTTGACTATAAGGAGTATTTTGTTTTTGCTTAGTACTTGGAATGGATCCGACTGTTAGGAAATACTGAATGAACAAATGAGGCAAAGAAAGAAGGAAGAAAGAACTAAAAGGGAAAGGATAGAATTTCCATTAGTGGTGACATAAAAGAGAACCTAACCTTATAAGAAAAAGAAATTCACTGTAATGTCTGCAAGATATTTTTTAATCTCTCATCCCAGTTGGGAAATCAAATTGCATTCCAATCAACTACATAAATTACAGGAAATGATTTTGAGGAGTTAATTTGGGGGGTGCTTATCATTTCAAGTGTTTTATTAACTACTACCAACCATTTGTTTTTGTTTTTTTTTTCTCCACTGGACCAAATTAGGATTTCTTATAAGCTGTCAACAAATGGCACCTTAAATACTTTTTTTTCCAATTAATAGTTTTTGTTGAGCTCTATTCTGTACTGGGCATTTGGTTAGCCATTGGGAAGACAGGGATGACATAGATATGTAGAGTCCTTAATTTTATAAGGCCTTAAATATAGTGGTTTGGTTATAATTATTCTTTAATATGTGATTATTATGTAAATATTAGGAGTCCTCAAAGGCTCATGTCCTTCCAATGTTTTTTGGGTCCTAATTGTAGTGATGTGAAGTCTTTCTGATTTTCTATTTAGCTATTTCTGAACTCCCAGACCTTTCCAGGGTGGCCTCTAAGAAGTGCTTACTACAACGGTTAGAAATATCTCTGGGTCAGTTTACACTCTCCCAATTCTCTGCAGTATATACTGTGCAGAGAAGTAGAGATGAGAGGGGATTAGAAAGAGATTTATGTTGTACTCAGGACCCTAGGGAAATGGTTGAGACTCCAAATGGACAAAGGAGTAGAAATGTTTTGGAGGCATGCATTTACCTGTAGACCTAGGAGAGTCACCTGAGAGTGAAAAGGTAGTGAAAGGCCAGGAGAGGTTGACTGGACTTCTTAAAGATGAGGCATGAGGATTGGGCTGTCCAAGACCTTGTATAATTTGCAAAAGGTAGGGCAGCCTGACTGAGCAGCCGAAATGCTACACTGGAGAGCAGAGTTTGCCTGAGGTGTTATAAAGCAGCTGAGCAAGGAAATCTGCTGTGCCTGGAGACTGCAATGTGGGCAATCCACCTGTGAATAATCAATTTTTGGCTGATGACTGTATATGCCGCTGGGTGTTTTTGAAATACTCATTCTTACTAGGATAGGGTCTGATAATAATTATAGTTGTTCTATAATCCAGTGCATCTCTCAAAAGTGATTTTTATTAAGCAGAATTACACTCTGTTTTAAATCTAGAAATTCAGGCTCACATGTTATGTATTTGTAATTATTCTAGATCTTTCCTTTTATACCTAGGCAACTCATTATTATATTGTAGTCATTTATATTAATAATGATCATGATGCACAGCTACAAACACTCCTGCAAGGTATTACAATATCAACAGCTGCCAGTTTTTAGGTGAAATGATTTAGTTCATGGGAGTTACTATTCCTTGGGGATTTGCATCTATTTCTTAAGTATATAAGTTAAACTTGCTGAAGCTATCCAAATAGAGTTTGCAGAAGTTTCCCTTTGCATTCGTTATGAGTTACTAAAAGTATTCAAACAGGAAACGATATTTTTATGTGTTCAGAGATGTAGGATATAAAAGAGTTCTTGTTTATTTTAGAACTGCATACAACTGCATACAACATTCTGTACAGGTAAGAACAAGGAAAATTATTCCATTTTAATTTTTTCAAATCAATGTTGAGACTATTTCTACACCGAAAAGGGGAAAAATTGAATTGCTCGAAAGTATTCAAATGAGTTGAATGGATATAGGACAGTTTGAGGCGATCCAAACATATAGGTCACTCCTTTTTGTAACTGCATGAGTTTCAATTTAATATACAACCATCAGTAGTAAAATAGCATTCTGGAGAACAAGTAGGAATAACACGTTTTGTTTAAATTGTCTGATGTAGAAATACATTTCCATATAGTACAGTGCTCTCTGGATTAATCTTAAGAAAAGAATAGTTAAATAAAGTAAAATAAGGTCAGATTTTGCCTAGAATTGATTGAGGATAATTTTGACTTCCCTAAGGGGAGCAGTTTATAGAAGCAGCTGAAAAGGAGCAGATGATGCTGCAGTTTGAGTATCTGGAAAATGATCTGAGAAGATTTAAGCAAAAGCTGGAAGATCAAGGAAGCAGAGGGAGAGAGCATCCTGAAAGAGGGCCAATGGAGGGGAATCCATATGCTGGAGCATGACTTTGTCTTTCTATGGTCTGTCATCTACTTTTGTGACGATCCTTCTGACAGTGAATGCCTTACCACTATATTTAGTGATGGGCAAAACTTCAGCTGGAAACCTAAATTTAAGTTGTGTCATTTTAATGCACTTTTAAACAAATAAATTCACGAATTATAGGTAAAAATGACTTCCTCACAAAAGAGGTACAGATCTAAGGGATCATGTAATATTTTTTACAGTCTCTTTCCTTCTCTTCAGCTATAGGTAAGGGCAAGTATTTTCATTGAACGTTCTTAAATTACACAGAACTTCTGTAAATTATCTAATTTGAGTTTCAAATCAATATCATCAAAAATAACTTCTTTGGCCTGATTTTATGGGTGAAAACATTAAAACTCAAATGTTAAAAGACTTTTTCAAGGTCACAAAAACAGCATTTGATCAAGGCAAGAAATGTGTGTGTGTGTGTGTGTGTGTGTGTGTGTGTGTGCATGTGTGTGTGTGAGAGAGAGAAAAAGGGAGAGCAGGAGAGAGAGAGAGAGAGAGCTTCTTCTTTTAACCAAGAGATAAATAGAAGTGTTTATCACTTTTACTTTATTATGAGACATAAGAATTTCAATAATTTTCTTTTTCCCTTCACTTTTTGTAAAAAAAGGGAAGAGAGTAATAATTTCAAATTAATGAAATCCAGACACAATAAAAAGTTCATACTTACAGATTATATACAAGATAAGTATCTTGGGGAAGTTTTCATTTCATTATACAGTTATCGTATTTTCCTCCTAATCAAAACATACCTTTTTTAGCCTATTATATTTTAAGATCTTTCCTTTAAAGTCTTGAATGTACACATTAATGCACATGCATGCTGATATGTATGTGTACTCTCTGGGATGAGAATTAAGCATACCAACCACAACAATTGTAATAATAACAAATGCTGCATTTTTTTTGTACTTTTACAATGTGCAAAACTTTCTGTACTTAAAAAACCTCTTTTAATATTTATAAGACTTACAGGACAGGGAATATCCTTCTATAATAGATAGCTAATCTGTGGCTCAGAGAGGCTGAGAAACTTGACGTATTTGGTCTTATTTTTTTTATTTTTTTTACATTTATTTATTTTTGAGAAACAGAGTGAGACAAAGCGTGAGCAGGGGAGGGGCAGAGAGAGAAGGAGACACAGAATCTGAAGCAGCCTCCAGGCTCTGAGCAAGAGGTCAGCACAGAGCCTGATGCAGGAATCGAACCCACGAACTGTGAGATCGTGACCTGAGCCAAAGTCAGACGCTCAACCGACTGAGCCTCCCAGGTGCCCCTACGTAGTTGGTTTTATAAGTCAAATATACCAATTAAGCCAATAGGATTCTACAACAAATAAAGTAAAATTGTTTATTGATCTACAAACCACCTAAAGCATTGATCAGACAATACGAAGTATATGGTAAACACTGTTGTTTGAAAAGTGATGCCTGTCATATATAAAAAACGCTTCTTGTATTTTTATTTCTTTCTTTTCCAAACAAGTGCCACAGTGACAGATGACAGCACAGGCACGAGGAGAATGTAATACAGTGTGTTTTGTGTTTTCAGGCCACTGGCAAGTTCTCCAAAGGTCAGGTATTGAACATGACTACGATAATTCTAAACCAGCATTTGGAGCGATCAAATCACATAAAACTCAGCCACATGAAAACAAGTCTTCAGCCGTAAGGGAAACATTTCATTCCCTTACTTCCAAATCCCTACACCTATCACACTGTCATAGAGTAGAACAATTGAGGATTAATAGCTACACCCACAAAGAGCTACACCTACATCTGTGTCACTGGAAATAGAAGAGAATGACCCCCCCCATTACCAAATTTTTGCTGTTTCCTGCCAGTCACTGGAGCCTCCTTTTCCTTTCTCATTCTTTATTTTATCATGACACTTGGGGGTCTCCCTGAGTGACGATTAATGCTGCTCAAGATTGGGTAGCAGCTCTGTTATCTTTACATTTATTTCTGCGTCTTCGGGGACACATTTGATATCCCCATAGGCTTGTGAACAAAGAAATCACAATCTACTTTTTGAAGTAAATTCTTTGTATTGCTAAGATAAATTTTTAATGGCTATTAAAAGGTACTCAATCGCATACAATCATGCAATATTATTGGTTTCTAGGGGGGCTTTCAGCCTGTAGATGTATTTAGTGTTTCCCTTCCCCAGTATCTATTTTTTTTCTTTAATCCACTCATAATTTCCTATAAAACTTGAATTTATATTTTCTTAAATATTAAATTTTTTACTTTCTATTTATTGATGGTTTTAATATATTCTATATTGCATTTTAGCTCTTCCTTATCATTTTAATGGAAACATTTAGTTTTCTTTCTTTTTTAGAATGACTTCTGCACACTGTCTTCATTATTAAAATAGTTTCTAAAGTGATTCATGGATAGCTTTTATTTGTAAAGGATGATTTCCCAGCTCCCACCCTGCTCCCAAGGGATCTTGAAGAGCAATCCCTTTATCCCTAAGTATTATTCTTGAAGAATGAGCAAGGCCTATATAAATTGCTGTCTGACTGAAAGATTAAGCTTGAGAAAGGAGGGAAATAATTTAAGGGCTGAAAGAAGGCAAAGGAATAGAACAGAAGTACAAAAAATATAAAGAATTACTGATGTGCAGAGGTAAGGTAATAGAATAAACATGGAAGAGTTGGAATACCAAATGAAAAAGGTGTTGGAGATTTTTGTCTCAATTACTTCAAACATTGTCCCATCGCTGTGCCATACTCAGCATTCTTCTATCACTCTCTGTAAGTACTTAGTACTGATCTTCATTTTCCTTTACCATTTTTCTCATCCTAATTCTACCCTCATCTCTCTTTGTATGTGACACTACTTCATACAAAACACAGATGCTTCTTAAGACCTTGTTTTGTCATTTGTTTCCAAAAGCTGCTCCTTGGATTCATCAACAGGTTAAAGGTCAGGTGCTGAGACTGGTATGTGGGTATTTCTTGTGGCAGTTTTGATCATTGTTGAAAAACACGAACATTGGGGCACCTGGGTGGCTCAGTCGGTTGAGCCACTGACTCTTGCTTTTGGCTCAGGTCATGATCTCACACTTTGTTGGATCAGAGCCCTGCATCTCACTCTGTGCTGACAGCATGGAGCCTGCTTCAGATTCTCTCTCTCCCTCCCCCTGCTTGCATGTGTGTGCAGGCTCTCTCTTTTTCTCTCTCTTGAAATAAATAAATAAACTTAAAAACAAATTATCCTTCCAGCATACTTTCCTAGTAGTATAACTTTGCAGCAATAATTATATAACACTGCTATGGTACATCTTATCGTGGAGAACAGAGTTGGGTAAGATGTATAGTGATTATACTTATGCATTTTGCAAATGCAAGACAAAAATTAGTAAATGATAGATATGTAGTCAAATTAGTATTCAGAAAGACTACAGATGCTCATTAGTTTTAATTATTTGGGAAATTCCTTATTATCATTTAGAAATGAAAAAATTATGAGACTCAATTTAGGGTATGTTTCCCCAAATCTAGAAATTAGATTCTTATACATTTTCAAGACTGTACTTAATATATGCCTACAATGTGTTTGAAAGTCAAATATCTATGTTTTACATGGAATGGAATGGATGGAATGTATGGATTGATGGCCAAAGTCCTATAAAATCTTACATAATCTCAATTTTGGTTGTTTAAGTGCTGTCTCCCTACAAATTTTATAAATGGCCAGGATCTTCAAGGCAGGAAACAAGTCAAGGCATCATGTTATTGCGTTGAGATATTAAGATCTTGAGATATTGAGTAGACCTTTCCTTACACTGTTCTACTGTCCCATTCTTGTCCTTTTCTTTGGAGAGGGTTTAAGGTAGAAAGCACCATTGCCTCCATCTTTAAATTCACGTGCCTAAAACATTTAGTACCTACACCACAACATCAGTAAGTAGGGCCTGAAGGATCCTTACCTCATATGAATGCTCTTGTCATGTTGCTTTCATTATAAGATGCTGATCCTTAGATTGTTTTCTCTAGCTACACAGAGAAGCAAAGCTCCAGGTTGGAAGATTACAGTTCAGTTCCTTCTCAGGTGCTTCAAGCTTCTACTTCTCTAGGTCTTATGCCATCAAAAATAGAATGTTTTCTTCATCACTTGTCAAGTGTCAATGTTATTAGAAGTGAATAAAATTGACTATAGGCCATGTCCAGCAGTACCTTCCTTCTCTAAGGTAGTAGAAACTGACCAGTTCATCCTAGTGATTAGCCCATAAGGAAAGGTTTCATTACCAGGAAGCAAAATGGTATAGGAGAGAATCAATCATCAAGTATACTGGGATCAGGATCTCTGTTTTTCATGTGGACGATCCAGATTTGTATCACTACACAAACAACTTTAGAATTCATAACCTCACGTATTACATGAAGTTGTAGTATTTTACCAGCATTTTTCAATAGAGATTAAGAAGGAGAAACCATTTAGCTGAGTAATTATTTAGAAAACGTCTGTTTTAACTACCGTATGTAATCCATTTATCCATCAAGTGTGAGATATTTATATATAATTTATGAACCCATTTTTACGAACCAAACTTTTAGAGAAGTTCTGGAAATTTTTAAGAATATTACTTGAATCAAGATTGAAGACTTTTTCCTCCCTCAAAAAAAAAAAAACCCTAGTTTTTAAAGGACCCAGGCATTCCATAAAAAGAAATATCGATCTATAATATTTTCAGTCTGTGAGTGTGTGTTAAGGAGGAGCCAGTCACAATCACAAATATTTACTTAATTATCCTCTGAGAATTATGATAAAAATTATACTCAGAGACAGAGAGAGAGAGAGAGAGAGAGAGAGAGAGAGAGAGAGAGAAGATCAAATCCCAAGGATATGGAAACACTATTCTTTCATATCAGTAAAGAGTTCAGAAGAAACCTTTAGTTTTTAAATGATAATTGTTCTAAGAAGTTTCCAAAGGAACTGTAATAAATAGAACTGTTGGTAATAAAGCTTAAACGTTTTAATAATAATCCAGGCATATGCCTATAAAGAAAACATTGGTTTAACTTTTATTACTCTTACAACTTGAATTTCCTACATTGCATTTTACTGGAAAATAGTTTGTATGCATTGTATTTTTACATAGATATGAAAATTACATAACAGTGTACATTGTGAGCCAACAGTGAAAAATAATATTATTCTATCAAAACTGCAGTGTAGACATGTACTATATGCCTATGAAAGGTGCATCAGGAGCACAGGGCATTTATTTTAAGAATGGCACTGTACACCTTCACTAAAATGGAGTGCCATGTTTTGAAATATAGCCTTTTTATTTCGTTGTGGTAGACATGCCCTACACACATTTTATACAGTGCTTTTGCACCCTTATTGTGAAGTTGCTATTGCTTTGTAGATGGAATCAGTGGTGCAGATGGGGACAGACTTCAAATTTTCAGCCTCCCGAGTCTGAACTATATTTTGAAATAGGTTTCTTCCTAAATATTGTATGCATGCTGAAAGCGCACAGCATTGAAAACGAGACAGTCTTAAAAACATCACACACACTCACATACATAATGGAAGGAATGGATATTTGCTTCCTCAAGAAAGAAAGAAAAGTACGTTTATTTCAGCTTTTTAGTTTCTAAAAATATGTGTTTCTCTCCCCTTTCCTGTGTCTTCTGGGTTCACTCAGTTGGAGAGCATGATTTCTATACTGTTAATGGTGAAATACAGTTTGCTAGCTTTTCCTATAACAAAGCTTTTTTTTTTGAAAATGCTTACTTACCACACATTTTATAGAAAATTTTAGCATCATATCTACTTCAAATATTTATGTATTATAGTAACATACTATGGCTCATGGGTGCCACAAGCATACTGTGTGTTAGAGACCTCTGTTTTGGGGAACTGGATTGTTTGGTGGTTAGTGTGTTTCAAAGGCATGTGTAAATGTAGCCCTTTTCATCTGTGACCCAAACAGTGGAAAGAGAATGGCCTACCTTGGCTCACTCGTGCTCTCTCCATCCACTCACCTCCAATGACACCAACTTGAGAGAGAGGGAGTCCCTCAATAAAGAGAGGGAGTCATTTTACCTTCCCAGCTGAATGAACTGTGTCAGATTCGCCATTTTGGAAAATGTAAAGTGTATCTGAATCACCCGGGGATCCTGTTAAGTGGCAGATTCTAATTCAGTAGGTATGAATGGGATACAGCGTGCATTTCTAACAAGGTCTCAAGGAGCAAGGAACTGAACAGCAAAGATGTTTTACTCTAACTGCCGCTGTGACCCTCAACCCACCCGCAAGGTTGTGAGCCTGTGGTAGACGCTGCCTGTTGAGTGAAAAGGGCAAAAGGTATTTTTGAATACTGGAATACATAAAGATATAGAAAAGCCAGAAGTGAAGGAGGAGCCAGGAAAAGCGAGGTGAGAAGTGACAGGGCAGAAATCGGAACTATAGAACAACTTGGAAAAAAATTGGTATCCATGCTCATGTAAAAAACCTACAGCTCACCTACTGAAGCCGCAGCCAGTTGTATGGCCTGGAGGAGAAGACTGGATGGCCAAAGGAGAGAAGCAAGAAAATCTCAGCAAACTGTAAAGCACAGTGTTGGCAAAGAGCATCCTTTTGAATTACCTCAACTGCCTAGCAGCAGTTGGCTCTGATAGTCTGAACACGCATGCTTGAGAGCCAGAATTCCAAATTTAATATACTTTGTCACGTAGGTGTGGTTTACTACCCAAGCGGGTTCTTTGTCAGTGCATACACTTTTCAGTCAGTGAGTTTCCCAAGGCTCAGAATAGCATTTCCCCAAAACTGTATGAAAAATATTCCCTGTGTCTGAAGTCAACTAAATCTGCAGTGATTGAATATAAACTAAAGAGACCTAGGAAGAATTGTAAATGATTCAACTATCAATAAAGGACTTTTTGTAATTATGAGAATACCATAAAGTTGCAAGTATTCAATTTTCCAGACAAGAGAACTATGCTTTTTTAATTAGTAAAGCACCTATTTTTTTTTCTTCCTTTTAAATGCTCAACTTTCCTCTTGACATTTTAAAAGTGAGTTTGGTGCTTATGATTGATAATAATAACTTTACATTTAGCCATCTTTCATCAGTTTATCGATTTGTCTATTTTCTTATGGCTTTTTTCTTTGATCTCATTTAGCATTTGGGTGCACTTTATTGATTTCACCCTGTGGTCAATTTGCATTCAAAGTTTGCATTCAGTTCAGTAGAAGCACCTATAATACGGAGTATTAACGAGGAGTTTCAGAGACCAATGGCTGAGCTATCTGCTAAGGCTGCCTAAAGCAAATCATAGTGGATGAAGAGGAAATAATTCACATGTGCTAATTAAAGGTTATTTAAATAATGATTTTGAAGATAATACTGCTAAAATGAAATTATTTTAGAATACATTTCTATCCCCAGATCTGGAAGGAGACCTTTGTGCTTTTATGTATGGGGTGGGGAGAGCATGTGAAGGAGGAAGGGGCTTCGGCCTCGGCCCCTGTGTCATCCATGCTTTCATTTCCACTACACATAACAAAACAGAAGAGACTCATAAATATGAAAAACAAACTGTGGGTTACGGGAGGGGGTGTGGGAGGGGGAATGAGCTAAATGGGGAAGGGGCACTAAGGAATGTACTCCTGAAATCATTGCTGCACTATATGCTAACTAATTTGGATGTAAATTTAAAAAATAATAAAAAATAAAACAAATTAAAAAATTCAACTGTAAGTTGTAGAATTTTGCTATTCCTTCAATTTTTCACCTTTCAAATTAATTGCATCAAATACATTTTATTTTTAAGATGTTCATTCAATTCAATTACTAATATGTATAATCAAAATGTACATCATGGCAATAAAGTAGAATTTAATTTTACTAAGACATCATTTGCATTATGGAGCTTTTCTGCAAAAAAAAAAAAAAAACCATTGGCCTAAATTTATTTTAATATGGGGTTTTACCTTATACTTTGGTATTATTGTGTTAAAAGATGAGATGGTGTCCTGGGGGGAAATGCATCTGGAATTGATCTGATCTCTCTCTCTCTCCCTCTGTCTCTCTCTCTTTCAGAGGTAATTCAGTGACAAGCCCTTTAGAGAGATGAATGTAAGGTAATGTTTCTGAACATGAAGATTTGTGTGTTGGGGGAGGGGGGAACCTAATTAACCAACTTTAACTACTTCTATTCAAACACCTCAGGAAGATAACACCAGTCACAAATGTTAAATATCTGTTTTGCTTTACTTTGCTTACTGATGCATTTATTCAACACTTGCTATGGCAGTTTATCTAAAATTAGGTCCAAAGTAATTTAGGCAGCCATACCCTATGTGAAAGACTCTGTAGAAAGCTTTAAATCATAGTGACAGCCATTAGAACTTGCTTAAAGGTAATGCATTTCTGAATAACTCCAGAGGAAACAATAGGGGAAAAAAGCAATAAGTATATCCATAAGGTCTCATAAGAAATTACTCAGCATTTAGCTATGTGCGCCTTTGAAACAAATGGAATTAGGTATTGTTTTCTGTATGTATATATCTATCTTAAATAAAATAATAGCATATATTTGGTGGGCATTTATTCTGTGTCAGGTATGTGTCTTGATGCTTAGATAGCATCATAATATTGAATTCTCAAAATTTCTAAATTAAACAAAGTATTTATATTGCTACCTTCATTTTACTGATGAGGAAAATAGTAGCACAGAGAGTTCAAATAATTTGCCTAAAGTCACGTAAGTGGCAGACGTGGGCTTTAAATGTCATCAGTGTGATTCCAACAGCCAGGTTCCTGACTTCTTGCTGTTTTCATTTCAGTCCTATCACTGATTTCTGTGTCAGTATCATAAAGTCCTTCACATCGGTTTTTCCAGCTGTCACAGGTGAACCAGAGTCATTCTAAAGTGTTTATGGAGACTTCTAGAGTTAGCTCTTTTGTAAGTTTCTAAATCTAGAAAATACAGTAGACAAAGGACTTAATTATCTGGTTATTATGTGAATATTATAAATATGTCCAAAACTATGAAATAATGCACATCTACAATATATCAATTTAACAGTCGAGTGCTGCTATTTTAAGTCCAAGGATGTCGATAAAGTGGTCTAATTTAGAAATATGGGGAATAAATTTATAGTACCATAAAAACAGTCTCAATGTCTTATTCTGAAAAAAAAAAACTCAGAAACTCATTTGATTTTGGAAGATATTTCCTTTGAAGTTGTGTCAAATTGGAGGGCTAGAACATATTAGAATATGAATATTGCAATTATTAAAAATGTTTATCACAAATCTTTCCCCCATATTAGATGCTCTGACACAGAATTTAAAAGAAGGAAAGCTGCTTATAATCTCACGGGGAAAAAAGAGACATTTTAAAAGACTTTCTTACAGAGTTAAGTGTATATGAAACTTTGAGGAGTCTCATGGGTAATAGTCCAGACTGACATCCCTCAAAGAGAGCACCTGAGAGATATATATAAAAAAAAAAAAAAAAAAATTGTTGGACTCCAGAGAAAAAGTTGTAAAGTGTTTTCAGCCTTAGAGTTTTCCAAAGGCAAAATAAAATTAATCTAGAGATATCTTTGCAATTTGCACATTTATTTTTTTTTAATTTTTTTTTTAATTTTTTTTTTAACGTTTTATTTATTTTTGGGACAGAGAGAGACAGAGCATGAACGGGGGAGGGGCGGAGAGAGAGGGAGACACAGAATCGGAAACAGGCTCCAGGCTCCGAGCCATCAGCCCAGAGCCTGACGCGGGGCTCGAACTCACGGACCGCGAGATCGTGACCTGGCTGAAGTCGGACGCTTAACCGACTGCGCCACCCAGGCGCCCCGCAATTTGCACATTTATTTACTTTTATTTATAATCACAGAGCATGACTTCCCTTTCTTGGGGGAGAAAATGGGATAATGACTCATTTAATCACTGAATGAAGAGTTAACTTGATAAGTTAAGGAGAACAGGCTTATTTTGCTACCAGGTAATGGGACATAGTCTCTGCTTTTATTTATTTATTTTATATTACAGGACAGTTAAGGATTACTATTACCTGCTAGAAGAATTCCAGATTCCTTAAAATGGCTTCCTTCATGCAGGCTCTGCTTTGGCCTTGCAAAAATAACTATTATCTTTACCCCAAAATACACATATTGATGTCTTGTTGCTTTTGACTATGGTGAGCCTCAGTCCTATTTTTTAAGGTTCAATTAAAAGTTCACAAAGCCTTTGTTGATGAATTATTTTAGTGGAAATAATTGTTCCATCTCGGAATCTCTAAACTCTGCTCAATCTTTTACTAGAACACTAATTTCATTTATCTTTCAGAGTCCTTACATTTTATATGTATATTCCACATAGTTCTTAAATGCTTATAAATGGGCCGTATTTACTGTTAAATTTCTTTGTTGTAAAGGTAATAGTATGTTTTCTAAATTTTACTGTGTAAAGTGTGAAAAATTATGCATATTTACGCCCTCCAGAATTATCCTCATTCATTTTTCTGCTTTTGTTATATTTATTTATCCTATACACATTTGTGTATCCATATTCATAAGTATCTACACAATAAAATGGAGATGATAGGGATACACAATTTTTTGTGTTTTTTATCACTCAAGATAATTAAATGACTATATTCCTTTATATGTACATGGCACATATTCTTTAACAGCTGTATGAATGTCCATCTTTAGTGTGTATTTTGTTTAATCAGTCTCTAAAGACTGTTTGGAAATTTTTTTTAGTTTTTTTTTTAACTTTATTTGAGAGAGAATGGAGGGGAGAAGGGCAGAGAGAGAGGGAGAGAGAGAATCCCAAGCAGGCTCTGCACTATCAATGCTGAGCCCGACGCAAGACTCAATCTCACAAACCGTGAGATCACGACCTGAGCCAAAATCAAGAGTTGGACACTTAGCCCACTGAGCCACCGAGGGACCCCTGTTTTATAATTTTAAATAAAATAAATGTAATATAACTGTACATAAATATTTTCACAGATTCTGAAATTTTGTAAAGATTACTTCTGTGTACAGAAGTTTGAGTTTTGAAATGTATTGCAACTTTGCTGTCTAAAACTTTGATTCTACTCTGGATTCAAACCATCACAGACTTTCAAACCCTCATCAGTAGTAACAAACAAGCATAATGTTATTTTAAACAATGTACATTTATTGTTTTGTGGATTCCCTGTTTGTATAATTTAGTCATTTTTAATTGCTGAGGCTTTAAAAATTGCTTTGACTATTATTTATAAATTAGTGCTAAATATTTTACTTCTCAGAAATTATAAATATTTTTACTTCTTTTAATTAAAGAATCCTTTATTTAATTCCTATGATGAACAAACTTTTTCAAAGTCATAACAAAGCAAACAAAAATCTCCTAAGTTTGGTTGTCTAATATCTTTTATGGGAAACAAAGAATGCTAGCTCTTGAAAGACCAAGTTCTAATACGCGTCAGTGTTTTATTCACTGTAACAGTAACATAATAGGCAACTAAAATAGTTGCTAAATGAATAAACAGAAGAATGAATTACTGAGTGACACTTTTTCTTTATCTGATGCTTGTGTTAAATACACCTCTATGTATATAAAAATTAAGCTGGAAATTCTTAATGACCAAGATCTTGAGGGAAAAGGAGTATCTTTGTTTATTGTATCATCCTCTAAATAAATTGTAAAAATAAAAGACAACATTTCTTCATCTCACATTTCAAATAAACAAGGTAATATTTTAAAATTCATTGAAACCATTACCCTACAAAGAAATATTAATCACACATGAAGTACTTTAGATATTATGTAAAAATACCATGATACATATCTAAGAAAAATTTACTGAAGTATTTCTATATATCTTATAAACTGCACTGACAAGTATGATATTCTGTGAATCTAATGTTTTAAAAAGCTTGCTTAAAAATAGTAAGCGTATATACAATAGTATATGCAATAGTAAGATAGTATGCCCTGTGCCACTTAATTTTAAAACTAGAAGATACAGATGAAGAGGTCATAAAATTTTTAGTCATTGCTAAAGTCATTGCTTTGAATGTATTTCAAAGTCCATGGAGATCATATAATCAAATAATACATAAAGAAATTAGATATATGTACAAACTAGGATGGAATGGGATTCATTTAACAATGCAAATTATCATATCTAGAGAAAAAAACGGTTTGAAAATAACATGTTTGGATACTGAAGAAACTTAGAAACCAGCAACACTGAGTAATATTGAAAAAATTCAGAGTGTAAAACTAGATCTTAGTATATCTCAGAGTGTAGTATTAACACCACAGAGCTATTCATCATGTTGAGAATATGGTTCAAAACCTTTAATGTGGCTTACTAAGCCTAAGCAAACTGCCTCTTGAGAACATCTACAGCTCCTCCTCTCTACTTGTCCCACTTGGAATATCAAGAATGATTCTTTGAAACAGACTCTTAATTTTAGAGAACAAACTGATGGTTGGTTACCATAAGGGAGGTGGGTGAGGTATAAGTTAATAGGTGACAGGGACTAAGGATGGCACTTGCTGTGATGAGCACTGGATGATGTGTGAAGTGTTGAATCACTGTATTGTACATCTGAAACTAATATTACACTGTATGTTAACTGGAATTTCAATAAAAACTTTAAAAAAAAAGAATACACACACTAATTTTTTTTTAAATTCAGTGTCTGTGACTGTAAGGAAGATCAAGCTCTACCTTGGAAGCACTAAGGTTTTAGTTTTTAGTAATAAACATGCTGATTAGAAATCTATACTTTTGTTGTATAGACATATATACAGAAATATCTTCCCAATAGTCCATTGACTGTAATGGCAAGGCAAGCAGAGTGTTCTGTGCAAGGTGCAAGGCTCTAGGCTGGTCCTCAATTCAGGTCAGGTATGCAAGGAGACTCATGCATCTCCATTTACCCTTTCTCTTGAAATGTCCATAATGTTCCCATTTTGTAATGTAACTTTAATAGAATTAAAATTTTAAATGACTAAGGTCAAAAAAAAGAATGATTCTTTGGCTTTTGGCCTGTGCAATAGGTGAATTTTTTAATCAGCTCAGATGGTAGTGTTATTCTCTAAATAGGGACCACAGGGATAAGACTATAACGCTTTGTGGATCAGACATGTGTTAGGTTTTGTGCTTGGTATGAGTTGGCATCTTGTAAAATCAAATTGTGATACCCAGGAGAAAGTTAAATAGATGAGCCTGGAACCTTTCTGGAAGTGACATAAGCTTTGGTAATGATTTACTTCTATATTTTAGTAGAAGACAAGCTGATATTCAGCTAGTATCTATTTGGCCATATTGGATAACTACAGATGGCCTTTTTTTCAGAACATATGGGATTGTGTCATACCTGTTGTTAATTATTTTGAATATGTTCTTCAAATAGAAGATTGTGACTGGATTTTCACAGAAAGAAATTAAGATGCAGATGGCGGTAGTCTGGGTCCAAAACCAATCCCAGTCCATATCTTACTTTGCCTTAATGCACAGGAGTAAATGCATGGACTTATATAGAAATGGAAGTCTGGCATCCATATTACCTGCAGCTTATCTCCATCTGAAAGGTAAAATCTACTAGCCCTTATAGTTAATGTACCTAATATTTTAACTGTAATTTTCCCAAGGTGGAAGTTAGAGTTATGTAACTTTTCAAACAAATTTTTTTCTAAGAAAGTTGTTAAAAATTGTTAATAATTCCTTATCCATTTGATTATTGGCTGTCAAAATATCTTCCCATTTCTGAACTTGGGGAAAACACTGATCAAGGTGCTCCTCTTTTTTTAATTTATTCAGTTTGGATTTTATATAACTTTAGTAATTTGTGACAAAGCATTTAGTTTTATATGCCCTGGTAGGAGGTTCGCTTTACTTCTTTATTTTTTAGATATTACCATGTTGCAATAGGTTTCCTAGAGTGATTTTCTTCCTTCTATTTCCTACTGTGTTTAAAAGGTTGCATAATTTCTAAATGCACTTACTGGGCGCTCTTGCATCTGATATACTCATCTTTTACTAGAAATCGACCTTCTCAAAAGAAATCATATTCAGTATATGAGGTCATTATTATTCCATATTTTAAAGTCCAGTATATGTTTTACTTCAGAACCTGATTTTCTCGCCATGTGGTTTCATTCAGTTTATTCATAATGTTTATTTTATTCAGAACGAGTTCTAAAGATGGAATGATTGCAGTTGGAAGAAACCTCACAGCACTGTCTTGTCTTTCCCTCTATCACCAAGTACTTAAACTCTAAGTTCGTAAAGGAATATTTCATTTTAAAAAATAAAAGCTTTTACCCACTCACTCTCAAATTTTACTTCTCCCCAATTGCATTCATTATAACGTGTTTATTTGTTAAAACAGACAAGTAGATTTTAAATTTCTAATTTTCAACACAGAGTAAATATATTTCATCATTTTTACCAATTACTATTTTTAGTATATATATAGTGTTTGTATATGTATGTATGTATTCATGAAGAGTAATTGCTATCTGCTGCAGAGTAGGTACCAACAACTTCATAAGAATTTCACTCTTCTCAGGAATGATTCCATAGGAAGTAACATGGGAGGATTCTAAAGGAGGCATATTTCTAATAGCCAAGCTACTATTTGAAGAGCAGAAGAACCTAGGTCCTAATAGCCAGTTGTATCATTTAATTATAATAAAACTAATTGAATATTTAAAGTATACAAAGCACATTAATACATATAATACATTCTATTTTCATTTATTCTTCACACCAACCTTTAGAATAGGGATTGTTATTCCCATTTCCAAGACATCACATCATCCATGGTTGGGGTCAATGTTAAGAATCTGCTGCATTCAAATCACATGAATAACTATAAAAAATATTAAACCATATTGGTAGATAAAAGACCTACCTGTTGTTTCCTACTAAGTGAAATTCTAAATATCTACATAGAATATCTAAATGGAACTTATTTTAGGATTAAAATTGTATGTCATTTATCTCATGCTTATTTCAATAACAATCTAAGATCTTGACTCTCTAACTGTTCTTATGAATCTAGTGAATATAATAACCCTCAGTTATCTCAGTTCTTCAAAAGGAACATTCAGGGAAATAAAAGTGATAATCATAGTTTATATTCCTAACTTCATTTTGGACCAATTAGTTAGCACTAATCCTAACATTAAACTATTTAAGTCTAATATTGTCAAAAATTATCAAACAATTTTTAATCTAAAAATTAAAGGCAGATGGTGGTGGTTAGACATTAGCAAAATTGAGATGATCTTTATCTACTCAGATTATTTTTAATTCAACTATATAGTATGCATAGGAAATAAATATTAATTTTCCCTCTCCAAACTTTTAAGTTTTTCTCTTAAATCTATATTTCTTATCATTTGAAAAAAATTGCATTTTGAATAAACATTAAGTATGTGAAGTTAAGATTTAAAACCATATATGTAACCAACTTTTGGAATTAGTGTGATTAATAAGAAAAGCACATTCATGATTCTGAACCTATTGAAAATATCTTTTCACATATCACTTTTATCATGAACATGATAACACTTATGCTAGTTTACAAACATTTATGTAATTGTGATTATATTGTAATTTTAACTAAAGATGTTTACACCATATATGGAAAGGTGTTACTGAGCAATTAGATAATTTCTTTACCTCTGTATTACATATTTACATAGTTAGTAAATTGTCTGCATAGAAATTACCATACAAAATGTACACTTAAAAAATATTTTATAGTAAATTATGTAGTTGAAATAAAGGATGTTATTAGAACTTAGGGTAACTTAGAAAAGTTTCACGTAAAACATACATTTTCTAAGAAATTCTGCTTTAGGAACAGCTTGTGTTCTTGAGAATCTCTCATTTGCTTACAAAGTACCCATCTGCAAATGGAATAGACTCTTGTCATCTATAAGGTAAATATCCTATGAATTTTGAGACTCTCCAAGTATATAAAAATGCTTCATAACATTTAATTCACCAATTAAATGCAGTGAAATCAATCTGAAAAACGAAAGCAACCTCTGTAGACCCTTAATAATTTTATAAACAGGACTAAAGTCATTTATAAACTATACAAATATATTCAGAATGAGCTCTCACCAAAACCAGTTCCTATATCTTTTTAAATTTTAATAGTTCATATGAATTATTCATGTCTAGATGAACCATTGCCAAATTAGAGATTCCTTTTTTGCTTTACATATTTTATCTATATTTGCTAGCTAAGAACTATCACTTTATGGGTCTTAATTCAACAAAAATTACAGGGTGCTTACATGGGCCAGACACTGTACTAGGCTCTGTGGCTAGCTGTGCTTATTCGCTCTCATAGAATTTCCATTCATTCGTTCTTCCCTTCCACTACCATCACTAGCACTTTGCTTTATGTTGTGTTTACAATAAAATTCAAACATCTTTCGTGGTCCTATAATGTCTTAATCCATCTGCCTCCTCCAACCTCCTCCTTCCTCTTCCCTCTGTGCTTCTGCTATAGCATAGCAGTCTCCTTTTCTATTCCCACAACACAGTCATGCTTAACTCTTTCTCACCTCTGTTTCCTCTGGCTAGGGTTTTCTTTCTCAACTTTTTCATGGCTAAGTTCATAATGTCGTTCAAGTCTCAACTCAAATGTCACATCTCCATAGAGATCCTATTGACTATAAAGTTCCCTTTTCCCTTCCCCATTAAATTATCTACCCTTTACTCAGCATTTAACACAATTTGTGCACCTGTTTCTGTCTCTCTGCCATACAAGAATATAAGATGGAGAAAACAGGAAGTATAGTAAACATTCAATAAGTGATTATTTGATTAACAAATAAATGGAAATTGGGTAGAAATAAATTTTTAAATGTTCCATAATCTTTTTTGAGAAATGCTGCTTTTTATACCTTGGAGATTCATAATACAGATTAGCATATTAAAGGTTCTGCATAATTTGTAGTAAAGAAACCCATTTTATTTGTTTGATTCAGAGTTTCTGAGGCTTTTTGAACATGAAAGCTTTATTTTGTTTGTTTTTTAAATAGTATCTATTAACATGTCTCTTAACTATTGTTCTTTAGAACACTTGATGGCAAACATTAGTCTTTTCTCATCCTATTGAGATTTTCATAATTCAAAATACAATTTAAACATGCATTCTAACAAATATTTGAAAAGAAAAGTTTAAAGTATTGAGAGGGTCAGAATTTGTTTTCTGAGTGACCCAAGTTTAGTTCAAAAAGAAAAAGGCATTTGCCATTAGCTTTCTTGCCCATGGTTGACAGCTGATGGAACAGAGCATGGAGTAATATGTTTTCCTTTTGCTTTCTAAATTTATATTAAGCCCATAGCAAATCTGCAGCAAATTTAATGATGTTGTGGGGAAAATGTGTAATATAAAATATTTTATTATAAAAATACCAAAACATTAAGGTTACACTATATCTGCTTCCACGTTTGACAGCATGGAGAAAAAGTACTATACTTACAGGGAGGGATGCAGAATGTTTTTAGAAATGAAAGTGAAAACCTGAACTGAATCGACATTTTCCCTAGTGCTCAACTCTGAGATGTTTGTATTGTATTTTGTGTTTGACAAAACAGTTTTTTATGTTCAAATTTGGGGGAAGTTTAGCCTGTTCTGGCATAATGGATTAAGTTATAAGATCTCTTGCCATTTCTGAAATGGTACATTGAAAGATATTTCTGAAATGGGATGTTAAAATATATTTACTATAATTCCCTCATGAAAGAGTTTCAAATTTTTAATAAAAAAAGATTCAGCTTTAAGAGATTTGAAAGTCTTTTTCAGGGTCATATTTTTATCTACTTTTCTTTTTTGCAAGGATGATGCGTCAACAAACTTCCATTAAAAGTATTAATTACTCAAAAACTGAATCTTAAGGGGTGCCTGGATGGCTCAGTCTGTTAAACATCCAACTCTTGATTTCAGCTCAGGTCATAATCTCATGGTTGTAAGATTGAGCCCCGCATCAGACTCCACACTGAGTATGGAGCCTGCTTGGGATTCTCTCTCTCTCTCTCTCTCTCTCTCTCTCTCTCTCTCTCTCTCTCTCTCTTTCTCTCCCTCTCCCTCTCCCTCTCCCTCTCCCTCTCCCTCTCCCTCTTCCCCTCTTCCTGGCTCACTCATGCACACATGCAGTCTCTCTCTCTCTCTCTCTCTCTCTCTCTCTCAAAACAAACAAAAAAAAGAATCAAGTGAAATAAAGAAATTCTGCCCTAGGTTTTAGATTTTATAGAATTTCTATCAACTACTAATTTTCAAGACTTTAAAAGAAAAATAATGTCTATCTCCACTAAATCCAGAATATTAGGCTGAAATTCAAGCTACCTGAATTGTTATCTGTTTAAAAAAAAAAGCATGCTTACAAATGGTTGTGTTCCTTGAGAACATGTAGCATAAATACTGCTTCCTTTCTAAAATGAGCTTTAGGTAAGCCTAAAATAAACTAAACCATGTCAGCTGATACTTTTAACCAGATTATTTGGATGATTTAATTAAGCTGGTGGCCCTTTTAAGAAACATTAAGAAAGGCTAAGGGATTGTCTAAGATTCTTTCCAAACTCAATTCCCACAGCTACAAATAACACTAAAGTTCATTCACAACTCTGGGTTCTACCTAAAACCGCTAAGGGTTCCAAGGTGCATATAAGATAGAAGCATTTATCATTCTTATTCTTTTCTTGCACTCTCATTTTGCACCAGGCCCCATCTTAACCACTTTGATTATGTTCTGTTTTGATTCTCACAACTCCAATGTGGACATGAAATACTGTTCCCATTTACGGAGTCAGAACTCAAAAGCAGGCCAGAATTCAAAAACTGCTCTACAGAAACGTAATTGCTTACTCATAACGCATATTGAGGACTAGAGATGTAAGCGTTGAAATAATGTAGAAAGAATTAGTACTTGTAATCAGATAAACGTGCAAATGTCAAGGAGGGAATTATAGATGGGAAAGATCAAGAAGCAAATGCACACTAAGCTTTTTACTTTGGAATACTGGAATTCAGTATGAAAGGGCGAGAGAAGGGTCTCTTTTTAAAGACAAAAAGAAGAGCGCTTTCAGAAAAAAAGATAATAAAATTTTAACAGTGTTAAAGGAGGTATTAAGGTCAGAGTTTTGTACAATTGGACTATATTTTTGAGTTAAGAAGCACTGAGATATCACTAGCACTGCCACGTCATATTCAAATGAGAAACTGAGACCTAGTGAATAATTGGTGATAATCATTTACTGAGCATTTGTTGAGCCCCTACTGTATTCCATGAAGTCTGCTGGCTGTGTTCACATAAAGACACCTGCCCTACTCTTAGGGAACTCGGTGCTTAGAATGTGAGAAAATGGGTGATTATGTTCAACATGATAAATGTAGTAAGAAGTTATGCTCAAGAAGCAGAACTCGGTTATAGGTCAATTCTATTTCAGTAGAAGTTAGTAGGCAAGATCCAGATTTCTTTTTCAGAGAATGTGATCATTGAACCGTGCTTTGAAGACTGAGTAGGGTAGGCAGGTCACATAATGAAGGAAGAACATTACAGGTTGAGGGAACCTGTACGTGCAGGTTGAAGTACGTGCAGAAGCATGGGGCATGAAATACATCAGTGTCTGTGGAAGGCCATATAACATTGGTATGGGCTAACATCAAAAACAACTATTTCCCATCATTTCCTGGTTATCTTTTTGTTTCACCTCCTTGGTGTCATGTAGGAATATAAAAATAGTGTAGCTTTTAATGTAGTATTATATATGACATCTTTAATTTTCTAGCCTATAACTAGAGGAGTTCATTAGAACTTAATACATTTTTATTTCTAATGGTACACACCTTGTTTTACATCACTACTTGCAGGTGTAGTGGCTATGTTTTTATCATACAATATATAGTAAATCATATTTATTCTTCACTTGTATTTGCTCTTATTTTGAAAATTAACTAGAATTCCAAGTGGGTTCTCAATGTATTAAGTTCAAGGTCACAAATGCAACCATTCATTGTAGCCAATGGAGTGAACTCCCTAAGTGAAATGGCAGGATGCCAAGTGCATGTGCATACTTTGTGTGGTTGGTGAAGATGAGGCAGCCTGAGGAGACCGTGTACCTCAAGGAGAGTTTATTGTTACCATGGAGGAAAGTGAAATTGGTTCCAATTAAAAGTACTTTTATAAAAGCACTGAAATATCTTTTTTTGTTTTTGAGAGAGAGAGTGTGTGTGTGTGTGTGAGTGAGCCAGGGAGAGCGGCAGAGGGAGGGAGAGAAAGAGAGAGAGAGAGAGAGAGAGAGAGAGAGAGAGAGAGAATCTTAAGGAGGATCCATGCTCAGCACCAAGCCCAATGTGGGGCTGCATCTTACAAACTGTGAAGTCATAACCTGAGCCTGACTCAAGAGTCGGACACTTAACCTACTGTGCCAACCAGACACCCCTGAAATACCTTTTAAATATTCTAATTGATCAGTATAACAGGACTAGCTTAGGTCAATAACATTAAGATGTCCTTCATTCTTATATTTTTACATTTGAGTAAGTTATTTACAGAACTTTTAGATATTGAATATTTATCTTTATTTTCTATATTTCTATAGAAATTTTCTATTCCTAGGTTTCTTTTGATATGCTATTTGTTTTGATAATTTTATTCTCTTTTCTTTTCTAAAGGTGCTCTACAATCCCTTCTATGTATCAGTTTGAAAAGAGAATTAAATGCATAACATTAAGTTCTAATAGTTTTAACTTAAGTAGACTGTGGTAAGAAAAAGCCATTTAAGTATTCACTGAGGACATCATGGAACAATACAGAACACTGAATGATACTTAATCTACAACACAACATCTATTAGGGGAGACACAAAAACTACAACTTGTTAAAGAGCCATACAAAAACCTAACCAAGTGACTGATGTGCAGTGAAATATTTCCACCATTGGCATCAGAAATAATTAGGTGTATCTGCAAGCTTACCAACTTAAATTTTAGGAAGGCCATATGAGACATGCATCTCATCCCTACTCCCATAAATCTGGTGATATAGTGATTTATTATCAGGTTGACAAAGAGTTAATAGCAACGCAGCTACACAACCCTTAATTAATGCATATAAATTATCCTGTACTCACCACAGTCTATAGTGCTGGATCTATTCTAGTTCAATATGTCACTTAAGAAAAGCACTTAAATACCTAAAACTTTACCAGAAAATATTATAATGAATAATCACCAATGTACATGGCATTTAGAGTAGAGATAAAGCATTTGTCTCTGTGTATGTCATGTATGTGTAGGCGTAGATGCACATACACACTGATAGATATGAAAATATTCACATTGCCAATATACAAATATATATTCATGAATAAAAAGAATAATCCAATTCTATTACTATTTAAGGCTTTAGGGATCATTCACGATGGTGATCAGTCCTGTTATATCTTTCAGTCAGTGTCATCTCTTAGTCTCCATTATTTTGCTTCTCTATAGCAAGCATGACCTCTTATGAAAATTATTTTAAATATGGTTTTGTTACGTATTTGATATAATTTTTCCAGATAATAATGCCGTTAAGAAATCTATCTTATTTCCTTTAATATCATATAACACTTTTCACTATCCAACAGAAGCACAGGGGGAAAAAAGTTTTTGACTCCAATTAATCTATTACAAACCAAGATAATAATGGTCATTTTTTTCTGCTTTCACTTTCTTCTCTTTGCCTCCACAGATATATAGTCTATCTCCCTTGCATCAAATTTAAATAAGATTTACAAGATTTAATTCACTCACAAATTGGTAAATAAGACTATGTTTTCTAAACACATGTATTTCTTTTTTTTTAATTTATTTATCTATTTTGAGAGAGACAGCGATAGCACGAATGGGGGAGGTGCAGAGAGAGGGGGAGACAGACAATCTGAAGTGGGCTCTGCACTGAAAGTGTGGGGCTTGAACTCATGAAACTGTGAGATCATGATCTGAGCTGAAACCAAGAGTCATATGCTTAACCGACTGAGCCACCCAGGTAGCCCTGTATTTCTTTTTTAAGAGAATAAATTTTGTGCCTATTCACAGTCATAACTTAAAGACGTGAAATGGAAAAAAATAAAGATGTGAAATGTATTCACATTTTACATGTCATACATTTCCAAAATGCCTTTAATTGAAAAATTACAAATGAATAAAAAACCAGCCATCAAACAGAAGGTCATTGCATATTTTCTACAACCATCATCAGCTACTATTTGAGCATCTGTGACTGCACATTCACCCGCTTCATTCCTTGTTTCCCCTGTTCCTCCATAGGCTTCTTTTCTGCCTCTCATACCTTGAATTGCAATATTCCCTAAGACTCGGTCCTGGCCTTTTTGTCTTCTCTTTCTGCACCTTTTCTGGCAATATTGTCTCTTATCGTGATGTCAGCAATCATTTCAAATTATATCCCTTGCCATTCTGACAGGTGTGAAGTGATATCTCATTGTGGTTTATTTGCATTTCTCTGATGATTAATGATGTTGAGCATCTTTTCATGTGTCTGTTAGCCATCTGGATGTCTTCTTTGTAAAAGTGTCTTATCATGTCTTCTGCCCATTTTTTAACTGTATTATTTGGTTTTTGGGTGTTGAGTTTGATAAGTTCTTTATAGATTTTGGATACTAGCTCTTTATCTGATATGTCATTTGCAGATATCTTCTCCCATTCCATCGGTTGTCTTTTAGTTTTGCTGATTGTTTCTTTCACTGCACAGAAGCTTTTTATCTTGATGAGGTCCCAGTACGTTCATTTTTGTTTTTGTTTCCCTTGCCTCTGGAGACATGTCTAGTAAGTTGCAGCCGTTGAGGTCAAAGAATTGCTGCTTTCTTTCTCCGCCAGGATTTTGATGGTTTCCTATCTCACATTTAAGTATTTCATCCATTTTGAATTGATATTTGTGTATGGTGCAAGAAAGACGTGCATTAAAGAGGGCACTTGTTGGGATGAGCACTGCGTGTTATATGTAAGTAATGAATCACTGGTTTCTACTCCTGAAACCAATACTACACTATATGTTAATTCACATGAATTTAAATAAATAAATTAAATAAATAAACAAATCATTACATCCCTTACTTCAACTTCCCCCCTTAGATATCATCCCAATAGCTTCCTCTTAGAAATGCTTACCTGAAGATTAAGTTGTCCCCTCAGTGTAATCAGCAAATTCATTAACCTCTATCCCCAGTCCCCTCCTTTGGCTGATCTGACTCCTGTCCATGGCATCATCCTATTCTCAGCTACTCTGCCCACAATTTTCAGTCTGTGTTGTTAGTAAACAAGGAGTTCTCAGTAGTGCCTGAAAAACCCAGTGTGTTATTCATTGCATGGGACTCTGGCTCCTACCTTGTCCTCTTTTTTGACCAAAGCAGCTGCACTTTCATTTATTTGATACCTAGGTTTTCTGGATAAGATTGTATTTGTCAGTAAAATAAACAGATGAACAAATAAGCAAACCTGAAAACCACTGACATTTGAAAAATCTTGAAGCCATTCTTAATCATTTATTAACCACACAACTTCCCTCCCATTAACAATCAACATTTCAATGCTTTTAAACCCATATTTGTTTCTGCTGGAAAATTTGAAGTATTTCCCAATGCCAGATAATAAAATTGCCATTCATTAATGCATTCCCTGAATGTGTTTGGTCTCTGAGGATGGCTGTAACCTGTCTCTGGCCTTAGCTTATCCAAAACCTATCCCTACGCAAAAGTTATTCTGTTCTATCTTTTTTTGATCAGAAATCTCCCTCTCCATAAAGTAAACTGTATCACCCAACTTTACATGTCATACTTGTAAATTCTTTACATGTCATAATTCTATTCATTCTTCAACTAGTAGCACAAAAAAACCTTCCCTGGAAATCCAGGGGAAAATAACATATTTCTTCTTAGAACTTCTATAGAATTTTTTTTACATTTCTCTATTTCACAAATTCCAGTTTATGCTGAATTATAAATATTGATGAACATGACTTTTGATATCTGCTACTCTCCTGGGTCAAGGGGATCTATTTTTATCTTATTCATAAATCCTTTCATACCTATCAGAATGACTAATATAAAAACTTAGAAATATGTTCAATAAATCAATGTATTTCTTTTAATGCCTTTATTTTTCAGACAAAAAGCAAAGAATATAAGTATAATAAGTTTATTTGCCTTCTTTTGTAAAGTTAGTTGGTGTCAGGAGAACTCATATTTTTGAATTCTCCATGCTCATTGCAAGAATTACTCTTTGATATTCCTTGTGATATGCACCTGAATTCTTCACAAATATGTTCGTAGCAAATTTAGTGTGAATTAGCCCAGGCAAGACTCCAAAAAAGGAAATTTCAGCAAGCCATTGGTGTTTTACAATTCAACTTTATAATGGTTTATTTATCGAATAAGTTTTCATCAGAAACAAGCTATAGATTTAGTCACCAAAAGGTCTTTCCCACAGAGTTTCTAATAAGGTCATCAAAATCCATCTGTTGAAGAAGAGTGTATTATCTCGACAGTGGGTGTTGTGTTGAGTTGGTTTTATTGAAAATTACACTTTGGTCTCTCCTCGTTCTGCAGAAAGCAAGATCTCATCACTAGGCTTACCAGAAAAGCAAAGAAAAGAAAAGAAAAGAAAAAAGAAAAGAAAGAAAAGAAAAGAAAAGAAAAGAAAAGAAAGAAAAGAAAAGAAAAGAAAAGAAAAGAAAAGAAAAGAAAGGAAAGAAAAGAAAAGGAAAAAGAAAAGAAAAGGAAAAAGAAAAAGAAAGGAAAAAGAAAAGAAAAGAAAAGAAAAGAAAAGAAAAGAAAAGAAAAGAAAAGAAAAGAAAAGAAAATATATATTTCTGAAAGTATCCCTACAATTGAAGTCTCTGGTTGGCTACTGTTTTCAAATGGTCTATATACACTTCGGATGTTGTTTTGTTTTGTTTTGTTTTGTTTTGTTTTGTTTTTTTCTGTTTTCTAATTTCAATACCAAATGCATTTCCCAATTGACGTATTGTTCTCACAATTAAGAACTGAAGTTGATAGTATTAACCAGTGATTGCTAATGGAGGATAATAATGATCAGTATAATCAAGGTGACTTTTACAAATACACATTCCAAAGCTCTAAGGCCAGGTCTGCTATAGCGAATTACCAGGGAATGTAATTTACATGCACACACACATATATACATATCTTTAGATGTATAGATATTTAAAATGCATATCCCCCTCATCTCCCAGGGTTTCTGAACAGAAACTAGATTTAGCAAACATAGATAAGAATTTACTCTGTGCTCCTTTAGAGAACAAAACTGGACAGGTTGCTATATGTTGATAGATTAAGGTTAAACTCTAGAGGTAAAACAGAAAGAAAACTATCTAGTAGTAAGGTAATGAAGTGAGCTCTCTTTAATTTCCCTAAACTCTGGCAAGATACACTGTTAAGATTACTAGAGTTGTTTAAAGACTGTTCAGAGAATCGTCCTCCAGATTTTCTGTAGTTAAAAAAATTCTCTTAATTTAATTATAGAATTCTATGATTTAATCAAGGTATTATCATTGATGACATTACATATCACTGAAAGAAATTAATAACATCAGTTAATAATTTCTTTTGCAATTTTTTTCATTAATAAGAATTTATTTTTTAAAAATTTATTTCTCCTAAAATAGATTTCCAAAATACATTTCTAAAGATTTTTATCCCAAAACAAAAACTTAAGGTCATGAAATTTCCAAGTAGAAACTGGATATGCCAGGAAAATCACTTGTATGAGGAACTATTTTGCTCAGTTGTTTACATGGCAAATATTTATTTATCACTTTTCAATACAAGATACTAAGCTGGGCACTGGGAATACAAAGAAAGATAAATTATTTTTTGTGGTTCTGAGGCCTTCAGATTAGCATATTTGTTTTTATCTTTTAAATTTTTTCTTCACAATATAGTTTTCTATTTATATGTTAGTAATTTTTTCAGTGTATCTTATGGCAGCCATAACAAATTCCCAAACTTTTTCTTTAAAAGAAGGATATGAACTGTAATAAAATGTTTTAGAGGATTATAGATTATAAAATAAAATACTTAGCATATAAATTTCTATATTTAATTGTTAATTCATTATTTGTGCCGCTCAAGCAGACGGTGTGGTAATTTGCCTATAAAAAATATGTTGATCAATTTTGTGAAAAAGCCTAGCATACAATTTGTTCAAATTTTATGACACTATAAACTGACTTAGGATAAAAAAAATTAGTTACAGAATAAATGTGACAAGCATAAACAACTCTGACTGGCAAAGACTGCCTCCCATCATAGTAAGAATAGTAAAGGTAGAAAGAATACCAAGGCTTCTGAAGAGACCTGAGAGTGGGCTTTAGGAAAATCATTAAGAAAAACACACAGTCTTATTTGGAATTAGAAGAGCAAGGATGGGACATTTCCACGTGATTGGAGTTGATGGAGTTAACTAGGGAAAACCTCAGCACTTTATTTGTGCTCCTATGGACTTCCTCATTCTGAGCAAAGTCAAACACATTTTATCCATTACCATTAAAAGAGTTTATTTTACATTATTTATATTGAGTAATGGTCAGAATCCAAAACAGTCTGGACAGAATGGAATGGTAGGTGAAAATTGGTGAAACTTGATATAGAGTCCTGAAATTAGTTTTAAAAATCATCTGTGAGATGTGGCGCTAGTTGGTTTGTACAGGTGTGGCTCCACTGGTCATTTATAGCAGGCTTACAGTGTCATTGGTCAAGAATCTGTTCTGATTGGTCAGTGCCTCTGACCTCCCTAATGTTAAATGTTTTGCCTATCTCTTCTATAGGGAAGTATAAATGACAATTGCTAGTTACTATAAAATTATGAGTTGTCTCTGGATATAATGCACCCCTTTTCTTTTAAGAGCTCTAAAAGCACGGGTGCATGCAACAAATATGGTAGCAGAGCAAATAGAAATGACTTGGGTTTTGTTTTCTTTTGTTTTCTTTTGTTTTCTTTTGTTTTGTTTGTCTTCAGATTTGCTGTGACTGACAGTTTGATAAGGATTCTAAAAAGAGTTCTGTGATTCCAGAATTTGGAACAAAGGAGAGAAAAGTTCGATCATACTTCCACGGGTATTTTCATCAGCTCACACTGAATCTGGTGTCTTTGTTTATAAGTGTCTTCTACTGGTACACTGTTGGGAGGAGGTGATAGCAATGACATAAGAGTATTCAGGAAGAAAAAAGAAGGATTTCAACCCTCCCCTTCACCCCCCCACCCCGGGAATAAGAAGAGTTAGCAGAATTAAACTGAAACATATAAAATCTTCCTCAGAGAAGTGGATGTAAGAAAGACATCCACTTTCTTAGAAAATGTGAAATTTGAGTGAAATGCCCATCATCCATTTTCCCCTCTCCCCTCACCCATCAACCCTTAGTTTGTTCTCTGTATTTAAGTCTCTTATGGTTTGCCCCCCTATCTGTTTGAAACTATTTTTTCCCCTTTCCTTCTCCCATGGTTTTCCGTTAAGTTTCTCAAATTCCACATATGAGTGAAAACAAATGATATCTGTCTTTCTCTGACTGACTTATTTCACTTAGCATAATACCCTCCAGTTCCATTCACATTGTTGCAAATGGCAAGATTTCATTCCTTCTTGTTGCCAAGTAGTATTCCATTGTATATATAAACCACATCTTCTTTATCCATTCATCAGTCGATGGACATTTGGGCTCTTTCCATAATTTGGCTATTGTTGATAGTGCTGCTATAAACATTGGGGTACATGTACCCCTATGAATCAGCACTCCTAGTAAATATATAAATAAAGTAAAGTAAAAGTAAATAAATTTATTAAAATAAATAAAATAAATTTATTAAAATAAATAAATGATTATTTATTTATAAATAAAATAAATTTATTAAAATAAATTTGTTAAAAGTAAATAAATAAATAAATTCCTAGTAGTGCTATCTCTGGGTCATAGGTTAATTCTATTTTTAATATTTTGAGGAACCTCCACACTGTTTTCCAGAGTGGCTGCACCAGTTTGCATTCCCACCAACAGTGCAAGAGGGTTCCCCTTTTTCCACATGCTCGCCAACGTGTTGTTTCCTGAGTTGTTAATTTTAGCCATTCTGACTGGTATGGTTTTGATTTGTATTTCCCTGATGATGAGAAATTTTGAGCATCTTTACATGTCTATTTGCCATCTGAATGTCTTCTTTTGAAAAGTGTCTCTTCATGTCTTCTGCACGTTTCTTCACTGGATTATTTTTCAGGTGTTGAGTTTGGTAAATTCTTTATAGATTTTGGATACCAACCCTTTATCTGACATGTCATTTGCAAATATCTTCTCCCATTCTGTCAGTTGCCTTTTAGTTTTGTTGACTGTTTCCCTTGCAGTGCAGAAGCTTTTTATCATGATGAGCTCCCAATAGTTCATTTTTGCTTTTATTTCCCTTGCCTTTGGAGACATGTCGAGTAAGAAGTCACTGCCGCTGAGGTGAGTTCTTAATCACAGATACAATTCAACGGGAGCACTAGATGAAGATCTATTGGAGGTAATGAGGAAATGCTGTGTTAGGAGTTCAACTATGTGATTCTTCAGTTGTCATTCGAACCTGAGATTATTTTGTTCTCTGATTGGTTAAAGCAGTTGTTCCCAACTGGGGGGGGGTAATTTTGTGCTTCCAGGAGACATTTGGAAATGTCAGTATAGATTTTTGTATGTCATAACTAGGGTGGTTCCAGTAATATTTAGTGGGTACAGACAAGAGATGCTATTACACATCCTGCAATGCACAGGATAGTCCTCCACAAAAAAGGATTATCCAGTCCCAAATATCAATATGGCCAGGTTGGAAAATAGTAGGCTAAATGAATAGAAAACTATTTGCATTCAGTAAAGTATAACCTATCTCATGTTCATGGGGTACTTCAGTGTCAGAAATATCTGCATTGATTAAGGGGAAAAAAAAAGATACACTCTCAACCACTGGTTTTGTAATACAGTGTTCTACGTTTTTCACATTTTCTGAGAAAAAACTAATCAGTGTTCAAGTTCTAGGGTTCACTTTGTATCATTTTCCCCCCTTTTTACCTTACTTGACATGAATACCTTTTGTTTCCTGACTCTCCTGTTTTGTCATTTTTTTCAAGTTCCATTTCTACAACTGAATTAAGAATTTTCCTATTCTACCTCCTATAGTGACAGTGATACTTTGCTTTTCCCAAAATGCTGGCCAACTTCCAAATAAGTAATTATATTTTACCTTTCAGGATTTATCATGTCGTTTCTGTTCTGAAATGTTGGGCAATTTTCTTACATGCTTGAAGTATGTAATCTTTAGTTATGGTAACATTTCAGGTGACAAAAAAAGGGCAGGGGAGACCAATGCTCATGTGGTGCACATACTTTTTTTTCTTTAATTTCTGCAGTTCTGGGGGTTCTTGAAAAAGCATGGGTATTGATAGCAGAGATTCATCATTTCTGTATATGTCTCTTTGTTTTCCTTATTCATATTATGGTGTTACTTAATTAGTAATAGCAATATCAGTTTAATTTAACAAATAAATATAGAGATTTTTTATTGTTATAGGCACTTTAAAAACATGGACTTATTTAATCTTTATAATAACAAATGAGGCATAGGTATTATTATTGTCTCATTTTACCAATGAAGGAATAAAGGCACAGAGACACTAAAGAACTTGTCTAAAGCCATTCAGCTAATAAATTACAGAGGTAAGTTCAAACCCAGGTAGTCTGGCTCCACAATACACACTTTTAAACACTAAGGTGTGCTGTTTCTCCCAATTTTATATTACATATGATATACTTACATATCTACAGACACACATATACACATATATACACGTTAATGTACATAAACTATTTAAAACAGAGTTATACAAACTATGTGCTATAATTCTTAGCTTATTTTATATGCACGACAATCCTAGGAGATTGGTACATTTATTATTGACCTTTTTGGGGTTGAAATAATGGGTTCTGAGCAGTTAAATAACTTTCCCCAAGTGACACAACTTATCAGAGTGGAAGAATTATGATATGAAGCCAGGAAATTTGGCTTTAGTCCAAATCTGAAATACTATAGCTTCCTATTAATAAGCCATTAACTGGCTTTCCTACCCTGAGTAATCTTTCAGTATAAACTTTAACTGGATAGTGTTCTTAGTCATAGCAAGTTGTTTTCTTAACCTGCTACCCCGCTTCTAACAGTGAGTATGGAGGGGGTACACAGGTAAGTTTCTTAGCCTCATAATCTATATTCCCTTCTTACGTTAGCTGAGGGTGTGTTTCTTTTCTGAACATTATTCCATGCCCTTCTGAAGTTCAGGTAAAATTCTAGCAATGCAGGTATGTCTGAAAAATATATTTAAAATCATTCTATTTTAGTTATGATTTCTCTGTCTTGTATCTCCTTCGTGTTATTTCACCAACTGCTGCTTATGCAAACCATGAAGGTCTTGTTTCTAATAATTAAGAACTGAAATCACGTTTTTAACTTTTTAATACAATATTTGCCATGATGTTCTTCATAATATCTGCTATTGGAAAAATAAAACTAAATACCAGCAAGAAATGTAACTGTTAAGCCAATTACAGTATACCAGTAGGATGGATTAAACTGCTGATCTTAATATATTTATGAAAAATCATGGGAAGCATATTTGTTATGTTACCACATTTTAAAAAAAGGATCAAACATAGTATCTACTCTTTAAAAATAAGCATAGCAGAAAAGATCAACGTACATAAAATATATTTTCTAAATATGTTACTGGAAACTGGATATTTTTCCCTTTAAATGTTAATGCTAAATTTTCAGTGCTAAAACATTTTTCTCTTCAGTTGATTAAGACGACATTAATACAGATTTTTAGAATTCTTCAAAGCCATTTATTTGAATATTTAGGCATTGAATCTATTTTGTCTTCTAAAAGTATTCACTTTCATACAAAATAATGAGTAGAAAATATTTTAATTCATTCAAATTATTGATACATTGAGATATGTGAAAACTTGTACTGGGGATGTTCAAGATAAAAATAATAACAAGGTATGGCCTCTGCTCTCTAGGAAGTCACAGGCAAGTATAAATGTCTCCAACACTCAGTAGATTATAAAAGTTTTATGAAAGTGGTATAAATAAAAACCTGTGGGAACTTAGGTAAGTACAGTTCTGGAGTGGAGATCTGAGGAGGCTTCTATGAAGTATAGCGTCCAAATATAATTTTGACCGATGATGAGGATCTCAGAGAGAGAAGAGGATTTTTAAAAGTAACAAGGAATCCAATTTGTAGTTTCAATATTTTATATACCAAACTCTAGCCATTTTTCAATGTCAACTCCACTTAACTCTTCTAGTATTTTGGCATCTTTTTATTTTGCTTTACAGATCCTGTTTTGAAACCTTATTGTATTTTGTTCTACTACTTTTTTTATTAGCCTAAGTGACAGGATATGAGCATAGGCTTCATATTCATGAACTACTCATTCTTCAGGTCTCATTATTTTCTTTTTTTAAATTTTTGTAACATTTATTCATTTGAGAGAGAGAGAGAGAGAGAGAGAGAGAGAGAGCGAGCCTGAGCAGGGGAGGGGCAGAGACAGAGGGGGACACAGGATCCTAAGTAGGCTCCAGGCTCTGAGCCGTCAGCATAGAGCCCGACTTGGGGCTGGAACCCATCAACTGAGATCACAACGTGACCCAAAGTCGGACACTTAACCGATTGAGCCACCTAGGTGCCCCTCATTATTTTCTAATCTTGAGTTATGATTTGCTGTTGAAGGACCCAAAAGCTAAAGGGGCTTCAAAGTAATAATAACTTGTTTTTCATAAAACATCCCATCCAGTGTTATTACTAATTTTGAATGATCGCCTTTGCTATAAATCAGTAATCACAATAAGTGAAGAGTTAATCTTGCTACACCTCCAAATAAGATTACAGTTCAAAATTACATTTTTAAAAAATATACCAGTTATACAGAAGCAAATGATAATAACAAAATGTTTACTGAATGGCTGACCTAAAGAACTATAATGAATGCTTTTTGGATTTGGACTTGCATTGTATTATCAACTGATTCCCTAAACACTCTTCCTTTAGAAATCCTACTTAAGCATTTCCACTTAATTTGGTCTTTGACAGCATGGTTATTGGGAGAATAAGAGTTCTTAATTTGTCCTCCCATAAGTTATGTCTAAAAAAGTTCCCCTTGAAGATGAAATCAAAGGGTGGAATGAACTGCTTAGGTTATTGATACCTGCCATCACCTAAATCTCAGAGCAGCATATCCTAAATCTTCAAAGGCTCTGCTGACATTTTCATGCCATTTTTATTTCACCCAGACCAAATTTGAAAGTATTTCAAGAGCAAATCCAGTCTAGTCATATTCCTATTTCTCTCTCTCAAAAAAAAAAAAAAAAACCCACAGAATTGGAACAGTAATTCACACACCCTCTCCAAGTGTTTAAAACTTAAAGATAGTTCACTATCTAAATCACTGGGCAGTTTTTACCAGTTTTATGGCAGTCGTATTCCTTTAAACTTCTTTGCCGGATGTTCATTTTGTTCGCATACTTAGTGCCTTGTCATTCTGACTACCCCTGGCTAATGCTCTCTAGCTTAAAAATACGGTTTGAAGGAAATTGGCTTCTGGCTCTTATCATAATAGCACAAATGGCAAGTCTCCAGATGCCCTATAGTGCCATAACACAGAGTATTTGCATACTTCCTCTTACACGATAGACATCAAGAATACCTGACATTGTTAGAACACAGCTCAGAAAGCTGGCAGAAGAGTGGCCCTTACTGAAGTGTCTGGGATATTGAACTGAAAACTGAGATCTAATATATGGTTGAATTAGTGTTTTAAGAAGTAGGAACCGTTCAGTCTACATTATGGAAATATTCCACACATTCACTTAGCGTGCTTATTTAAGGCAAAATTCTTCCCCGTGGTGTCCTTTACCAATGCTTTTGTTTCTTAATTCCTCATACACTATCTGTATACAATCTATATCATATACTCACAGAACAGTTGTTTCTGAAAACCAAAAGAAAGGGATATGAAACAAGACATTATATGAAATACATATGATTACCAAAATGATCTTGGTGAACAACCATGTAATTTAAATGTGTAAAGTTTGTTGTAAGTATTCTGATTATTCATATTCTCTACAGTAAAGTCCACTTACTTCAGAAGATGAAAATAAAATTATTTTTATGTAAGGGGAAAAGCCTTAAAATCTCCTGTTTCTAAGGTCAAGGATCCTCTGCCATTTATGAAACCACTACAACTTTTTCCATTTCCAACATCAGTAGAAACAAGACAGTCAAAAAAAACAAAACAAAACAAAACAACAACAACAACCCTGATTTCACAGTTATTGTTTTTCTCTGATTTGATTTAGCTTGTGGTTTTTATACCTATAATTTCAAGAACTACAAGATTTAAAAATTGCAGGCACACACAAGAAATGTAACATTGAACATCAGTAAATGACAGTCTTGTGTTCATACATTTTTGCCATATCACTGGCTACCTGCTATGTTGCAGACAATTGTAGAATTTTTAATATAGTAATAAGTCAATCATAGCTCTTGGACTTAGAAATGAAAACACCATGCCTGAGGAATATTTCCCACACTTTCAATAAGAATTAATTTAATAAGAAAATATGATATCTATGTCGCTGATGATTTTAGGCTAAACAGCTCATTTAAATGTATTTTGAGAGTAAACTTTCTGAACTTAAAAATAATTCAAATAATTTTGAATTATTTAATGTATAATTTAAATGTATTTTGAGAGTAAACTTTCTGAACTTAAAAATAATTCAAATAATTTTGAATCTTTTAGTTTAAAATAAAATTCTGCCAAATTATTTAGATAGCTAAAATAAAAAATGACTCTACCAAATACCCCAAAACTCTTACATAGAAGTTGTTTCCCTTCCCTTGATTATCTTCCTTTAATAAGCTTTCCCCTTAGGTCTGAGATTCAGAGCATGGAGCCAGAAGGAAATTCACTGTGGTCTTAGTACGGAAACAAAGGGCTTGCCGAAACCTTTGAGGTAGTCTTGAGAAGTGAGTCACTGTGCACCGATGATTTCAGTCTAAATAGCGTATGTCTTTATGCAGTGTGTTTATATAAGTCTTACCTTATGAAGCAAAGGAATCAGGATTGTGTGGGTTGGGCCACTGGAGGAGAGACTAAATGGAGCCTGTTCAAAATCCTCAGGTCTGATTTGTACACGAAGCATCTGACGGAAGCAAAAGAGCAGGTATTAATGGATGAGAGCAGGACTGGAAATTAATGGCTATAACTCTGAGAACTATTTATCTTGATATTTTAGTGTTTAAATTTTATAGCAATAAATAAAGTACAAACATTAAAAAAAAAAAAGACTGTGCTTTTTTGTTGACTTGAATCCCAATCAGGGAAAATAAAATGCCTGTGAGTTTAAAATGAAAGTGGATTTGGTTTTGCTGATCACTGCTGGTAGTAAGCAGCCAGCTAGATATCTCAAATCTCACTTTCAAAAAGCCTATTTTCCATTGGTGATGATCAATTTGCCCCTTGCTTATACTTATCAGTGGGTGTTCAGTTGTTACAGCAGATTGGAAGTGATTCAGTTCATTTCTTGTGTATTTTCAAAAGCAGAGAAGGATTTCACACTCAGTGGTGTGCTGCCTCACCAAAAGTAAAGAATATTGCAGCTTATGGGAGTGATAATTAAAGCCAATAATAACCTAGAAGTCTCCCTGGCTCTGCAATGTTGGGAGTAATACTTTACCATTGTATACCTGTCGGGTTGGAGATGTTCTCGCTGGCTCTGAATCAGGCTGAAACTGCAATTCAAATGGGAAATGCTGAAATCATATTCCTAAGCTTTCATGTGGGGAGTTAAAATATGCAAATACAGGTTGCAATGATGAAGGTAGTGTATAAAGGTAATGTGTCATATAGGAAAAATAATGAAAGGCTACCCAACAGATGAAACAAGATAAGCTCACAAAAGAAAATGTCTAGAATGTTCTAAACATTGTGGAAATAATATAAACCATGTCAAATAGTCTCTTACTGTAATGAATATTTACTCTTTATTTCCCTTATAAGTTGGTGAAAGAGTCATGCCTTACATTAAGAAACACACTAGATGAGGTATCCAAATAAGACTCAGACG
This sequence comes from Felis catus, assembly GCF_018350175.1. Classification (NCBI taxonomy): domain Eukaryota; kingdom Metazoa; phylum Chordata; class Mammalia; order Carnivora; family Felidae; genus Felis; species Felis catus. The sequence continues at coordinate 97,396,860 of NC_058374.1, forward strand.
AAAGAATAATATTTCCCAAAGAGTAAGTAGAGAAGTCATTGTATTGGTTTGGAATGCTTCCAATATAAAAATAAGAGAATCAGGATCCATCAAGACAGTAACTCTGTATGGACAGTTGATGGGATTCTGACTCTCCAGTGTTTAATTTCACATTTCACACTTTTGTAAAGAAGTAACCAGAAATGTTTCCAGAAGAAAGTACTTTATTTTACACTGTGCTATGGATTTGAAATTACTGTGTATGGGAATCAGGGTAGAAGGTAAGGAGGTAAATTTATAAAACTTTTCGTAGTTTGAATTATGAGTTATAAGATATAAGAGTTTGTAGAATTATGAGTTCTCTTGATAATGTCTTTGTCTCTGACAATGCAGACTTCGAAAGAAACATACATTAGGATAGATCTAACTTCTATATAAATCCTTTTGTTAAAAACAGATGGCTACTTACCCAAATACTGTGTGTTGCCTAAGTATGATCCTTTCAATGTGTTAATATAAATATAGTAGGTTTCAAATCCAGTATCTACCATAAAGACTGTTCAAACTTGGGAAAGTCCCTTAACTTCTTAGATTCAATCTCCACATTTGTAAATAGACATCATAATAATAATAATAATAATTTCTAAATCATAGGATGGTTATAATCATTAATTTATTTAATATATATTAAGTGCTTAAAACAAGGCCTTGTAATGTTGTTATCCCAAATATTACCTGTATTACACTAACTCTTATAATTGAATAAAAACCCCTCTTAAATAACTATGCCAATATATTTCTCATACAGTTATGACTTAATATTTTTTCATTTATTTATTAATTAGAAAATCATTTATTATTTATTCTTTTTTTAAGTTTATTTATTTTGAGAGAAAGACAGAGTGAGCACAAGCCAAGGAGGGGCAGAGAGAGGGAGAGAGTGGATCCCAAGCAGGCTCCACACTAACAGCATGACACAAGGCTTGATCCCAGGAACTGGGAGATCATGACCTGAGCAGAAATCAAGAATCAGAGGCATAACTGACTGAGCCACTCAAGCACGTCATTATTGTTTATTCTTCATGTGCCAGTTACCATCCTAGCCCAGTGAGATATTAAGATGAATAAAAATATATCTCCATCCTTTATCATCTAGCCTAAGCCTAGGCTGTCAGAATACACAGAGCCAACTTAAAGAAGCTTTGAGAAGATGGAAGTTTATTTCCCTCTTGGGTAACATTCTTAGTCAGCAGACAGATCTATTCCACATGGTTATTTAGGAACCCAGTTTCTTTTCATCTGTTTTCACCATCCCAAACTACACTGTCACAGTTAGATAGCCACCACATCTGGGTTGTAGATGTTGGGAAGTAAAAAGAGATATGGAAGAGGCATGCCCACTCTCTTAAGGGACCTTGAGTGAAGTACACACTTTATATCTGCTTATCTTCCATTTGTGAAACTTTAACAAACATGGCAACTCTAACTGCAAGGGATACTGGAAATGTAATATAGATAGGCAGCCAAGTCTCTGGCTATTTCCAAGGAAGATGGGGAAAAGGGATTTTGTTTGACAGCTAGCAGTCTCTAACATATAGCCCTCCGAAACTCACTGTCTCCTTTAGGAGAACAGTGATTACAATGCAAGGTGAAACTGCTAATCCAATGATATGCATATAGTCAATTTAAACAAGTCAGAAAGAGCTGCAAGCTGCAATTTAAACGAGTGTCTTGTTAAATTTCAGTTTCCTTAAACTGAATATATATATATATATATATATATATATATATATATATACACATATATATGTATATAGTAATATAAAATAAACACATTTCAACAATTTCATTTGGTTCATTAACTAATGAAGAAACCAATAAAATGTTAAAACCAAATCAAAGGAGAATTCAAAGAACACAAACAGTTGGGCAACCCAGACAGTTGAAATGAATTTACAAGTGGATGCAAAACTGATCAATATCCACAAGGCAATAATCAGTTACATCTCCACCAGACACAATGCAATTTGTTTACATTTATAGATAAGGATAATTTGCATTACTATCTTATTTCTATAATTTATGTAACTCTAAATAGTTGAAAAGACCATGAAAAGTGGAGATAATCAGAAGATCACTCTCAACAAGATATCCAGTGATCACTCTTGCCTATTTCCAGGTTATTCACAATTTTTTCGGACAATAGTTAAGGGGCTTTGATGCTTCCCCTACCCCCCTATTTTGGCATATCTTCTCACAAGTCAAAATTTAATAATGTAAATTTATTGTGAAAACATTTGAATCCCTATTTTAGGAGTAAATAACTACATGTTGTTTATTACTGTATTTAGTATATTGTTGATGCCCACAAATTATTATCATTATTATTAGTCATTGTAAATATTACACATTTTCTTCATTACTATAAAAGCAGACAGTATGATTCAGTAACTAATCAAGGCAAAGCTTGTGAAAATACAAGATCCATGAACATAATATGGAATCTGATGGAAGAGTAATCTGCTTAAAAAAAAATCTTTATTGTTTGGGATTAACTGCCCTGTCTGGGTTTTTGTCTCTCAGCAAATGTGTAAATCTCTGTTCTCAGGAGGTACTTCCAGAAGTCCATCCAATGTCACCAATTGTTTGCTTATTACAAGAAGACCAAACGTTCATTGGTTCTAGCAACAAAGGAAAAGAGTACATAAGAAATGAGTGTGTATTCTATGTACAAAGAAGTGGTGGGGGTAGGGTAGATGTTGAAAGGTAGTTAATAATGGCAGCACATAGAGGGTTCACTTGGGAAACATATGGAGAACACTAAGCATTTGGCATATTAAATCACAGCAGCAATAAAAACTGTGGCAAAAGATGGGGAAAGTCTTTGAATAATCTAAGTTTGTCTTCTTGTCCAGTAGTTTTCAAAGCTTTAAATCTTAGGATCTCTTAACTCTTCTAAAAAATGTTAAGAACATCAAAGAACGTTTTTTAAAAAATTGTGGGTTACTTCTGTTGAAATGTGTTATATTAGATATAAAAATGGGGATGGTTTAAACTATGAATAATTCATTTTAAAGTAAGAATAATAAACTCACTATATGTTACCTTCAATAACCTTTTTAGAAGAATTAACTAGATTTTTAAAAACAAATATTTAGTAATGAGTGACATTGTTTTAATTTTTGCAAATATCTTATTTAATGTTTGCCTTAATAAGAGATAGTTGGATTCTTATATCTGCTTCTGCATTGTTGCTTGGGTTGGATTATATGAAGAAAATCCCACTAGACATAGTTACATACAGTAAAACCTTAGATTGCGAGTAACTTGTTCTGTGAGTGTTCTGTAAGACGAGCAAACATTTCCAGTAAATTTTTACTTGATAAACAAGAGATATCTTGCAATATAAGTAGCATGTGATGCTGAATGTAACATGATCACAACTGAGCCATTGGTTCTTGAAATTCACTTTGATACACAAGTGCTTTGGATTACAAGCATGTTTCCAGAATGAATCATACTTGCAAACCAAAGTTGCACATACTTAGAAAAGGGAGAACCTCCGGAACCCTGTAAAAGTCTTTGGGGCTATCCCCACTGGGGTCACTGGATGTCATTTTTAGAACTGCTACTTTAGTCCATTTATGCTCACCCTTTTCTAGATAACATAACTTCTGTCTTCAACCTCATCTAAAGATCTTCCTTATTTTATTGAAAAAAAAATATAATCTCTACCAACATGAACTTGTGCTCATACACTCTTCCAACTTTCCTTTTCCTTCAAATAAGTACCTGTGTTCCTTAATTATGATAGTCTGCTTCAGCCCTTATTCTCACATCTGCTGATGACTCTAGGATATTGCATCAGCATTTCTCCTCTTTATGTCTGACATCATCAATGATTTCCTCTAATACATAATTTCCATCAACATATAATCATAGTGTTGATTTTCCAATATTTAAAATAAAATAAAACAAAATAAAATAAAATAAAATAAAATAAAATAAATCAAATCTATCTTGAGTCTACATTCCTATCTACTACTATTCTATTTCAGTTACGACTTAGAGCAAAACCCCTTGTAGAACTTGCTCCAATTGTACCTTGTAGAACTACCTCTAATTTCACTCCTTTTATTCTCAGATGAACTCTCCCTAATAAATCATTTTCTCTACTTTTAAAAAAATATTTTTTAATGTTTATTTATTTTTGAGACAGAGAGACAGAGCATGAACAGGAGTGGGGCAGAGAGAGAGAGAGAGAAAGAGAGAAAGAGAGAGAGATATATATAGAGAGAGAATCTGAAGTAGGCTCTCGGCTCTGAGCTGTCGGCACAGAGCCTGATGTGGGGCTTGAACTCCCAAAGTGGGAGATCATGACCTAAGTTGAAGTTGGACGCTCAACTGACTGAGCCATCCAGGTGCCCCTCATTTTCTTTACTTCTTTACAAAACTGCCACTGTGATGGTCAACAGTGACCTCTACTTTACACAATTTAATGTTGATTCTCAATAGGCATATTATTTCACTTAGAAACAGTGTTTGATGGTTGGCCACTTGCAACTAAATCAATCATTTTTTTCCATTTGGCTTTCAGGAGTCTCTCAAAAGTTTTTTTCTGCTTCATTTGCCTCTCACCCCCAGTCCCATGTTGACTCTCCCATCTCTTCTACTTATTATATATTTGGAGTGTCTTAAAGTTCAGTCCTCAGATTTCTTTGGTTCTCAATCTATATTCATCCCTGATAATGCCAAATTTTAGCTCTCCCGAACCTCAAAATCAAATATCTAAGTGATAATCCACAATCCACTTGAATATCTAGTGAGTATTTAAAATTTTAACATATCAAAACCCATTCTAATGATAATCCCTCCTCCATTTTATTCTTTATCTAATTTTCCCCATTTTGATAAATTCCACTCTATCTGCCAATTATTCATGTCAAAAACTTGAGTTTCATTCTTGGCCTTTCTCTTTTTACTACATCCTATATCCAATTACCTAGCTAAGTTCCCTTTACCCTCCATATCCAAAGCTACTATTCTAGTCTCATGTACCATTAAATATATTAAATAATCTTATTGGCATTATTGCATTACTATTCTGATCTTCTACCTTCTGTACTTGTCCCCCACACTCTAGTCTTAAAATAATAGATCTGAAACAAAGATCATGTTTTTTTCTCACTGCAGAATCCTCTAATATTCTCTGATCCCATGGAGATTAAAAGCTAAAGTCCCTCTTAATCCACTTTACCTATTTTGCCTGGCTGCCCCAACTCCTCCCTGCTCTGGTAACAAACAATTTGTTTCCTGTTTATGAATCTGTTTCTGCTTTGCTTTGTCCATTTGTTTTGTTTTTTAGTTAATGTACAGCATAGGGAATATAGTCAATAATATTATAAATTTATATGGTGGCAGATGGTAACTAGACATCATGGGAATCATTTCACAATCTATAAAAATATCAAATCATTATGATATGCACTTGAAATGAATAGGATATTGTATGTCAATTATACTTCACTTAAAAAAAAAAAGAAAAAAGCTAAAGTCCCATCAAAAACCTCAAGGCCTTAAAAATTCTACTCTTCCCTTACTTTCTGGCTTCATATCCCACCACTATTACTTTATCTTCCTCTGTTCCAACGACTCTGGCACCTTGCTGTTCTGAAGAATACTAAGCATGTTTCCAACTGCCTGATATGGCCTACTCTCAGATCTCCACATGATACCTTGCTCCTTTCAGGTCTTTGTTCAAAGGTCGCCTCCTCATTGGGACCTCCCCTTGCTTTTCTATTTAAAATTACAATTCTTCTCACAGTTATCCCTGTTCACTGTGTCATTTTTCTCCCTATAATTTATTAGCAATTACCATTTTTAACTGCTTTTTTTCCCCCACTGCTATATCTTCAGCTTAGCACCTAGTAAAAGTTTAATCAATCTTTCTTGGAAAAATCAGTCTCTCAACATGTCTGCTCCCTTCTCAGTAAACCAAGGCACTATTAATATAGTAATATAAACCCATTTACATCTGAGAGAGAAGGTCTCAGCCACAATCATGGCCAGAACTTGGTAAAGTCATTATTTCTGTTCAATTCTAAGAGACTTATATTCTAAATTATGCAGGAGCTCAGAAAATACTGTTTTTGAAAATATTGCTTAGAGAATTCTAACCCAATCAGAAAAAAGTCAAAATTAGTAATATAAATAAGAGGAATTCTTATATATAGAAATGTGTTATATAGATACAGAGAGAGAGAGAAATATATATACATAATAGTTAAAAATAATTATTGCAATTGATAGTCACAAGATTGAAGGAAAATAAGTAATTTAGAATTGCAATATAACTAAAGTAAAATACTATGATTATGACAATAATCTTGGTCTATGTTTTCTTAAAAAGCCAACAAATAGTAAAAAGAAAGAGAAAATCATTAGGAATATATATCAGGAATAGCAAAGGAAGTAATTCATTAGGATAAACATGAAAAATCAAACCTTATTCTTTGCTTTTTACATTTGAAAATTAGAGAATTTTTGTGTAAGTACCTATTTTAAACACTTAAAAGACTCATTTTACATACTTATCAAATCAATTTAGAAGACATATTCCAACTGTGAGTTGACTAGATAATTAGAAAAAAAGTATGAACAAATAGCATCAAAGCACAAAAATACTAGCATCTAATCTAAAAAGAATAAGCATAAGTGGTTTAATTTCCTTCAGGTTATATAAGAAGGGAATTCCAATCATACCCTACTTATAAAAGAAACTTCTAAATCTCCACCTTGTAGTAAGGTTGCAAATAAAAATCTAGAAGATGACATATCAGAGAAGTTAAAAATACAATAAAAAGAAAAAGCAGTAATGGCAAAACTGTTCTCCTGTGTGTTTCCTAGGGTGAGGTGACGAAGTATTACAAGCCAGACAGCTTAGACAGGAGAAAGCTACTCTCTCACAGTGTTGAAAGCCAGGGGTATCAGCAAGTCACACTCCCTTGAAAGGTTCCAGGAAATTCTCTGTGCCTCTCTCTCCGAGCTTCTGGTGGCTTTAGGCATTCCTTGGCCACAATCCTTGTGAAGCATTATCTTCTCCCTGTATCTTTTCACGTGGCATTTCCCCTGTGCATGCATGTCTGTGTCCAACTTTCTTGTTTTCATAAGGACATCAGTCATACCGAAGTAGGGGTCTACCCTACTCTAGCACTACATCATCTTAACCAATTTTATTTATAATGGCCCTATTTCTTTTATTTGTATATGTATATGTACACATATTTTTTATTTATTTATTTGTTTGTTTGTTTGTTTATTTATTTATTTATTTATTTATTTATTTATTTATTTATTTATTTTCACAATGACCCAATTTCTAAATAAGGCCACATTCTGAGGCACTGGTGATTAAAGCTTGAACATGAGATTTTTTTTTTTGGGGGGGTGGGTATAATTCAATCTCTAATATCCTGCAAGTAGAATTCAAGACAGACATAATATTAAATGAGAACATAAGTTTGCATTCACAACTATAATCTGTAATGAATATGTGAGTGGTAGTTATGTGTCAAATAACATAACTGCAAAATAAATTTTTAAACATTTTGGCATACAAAGAAAAATTCAAAAGAAACATAAATTAATTGGGAGATAATTTTAACAAATATCCCTCACACTATGACAAATATGATAATCAAAGTAAATAGAGAAATGTACTTAGATAATATAGAATAAAGTTAACTAATAGATTTATAATCAAATTACTTCACTACAAATGAAATAAACTTATTTTATTTTCAGGACCTACCAAACATTTTAAAAGCATGGATGATATAAGGAAAATAATATGTATATACTGTTAATATATTCTAGGTTCTGTTAAGTAGTATCTGTAGTATTCACATTACTTTACATAGAACAAGAAATCTATGAAAGTTTAAAAAAATTTTCTTTTACATTTATTCATTTTTGAGAGACAGAGTACAAGCAGGGGAGGGGCAGAAAGAGAGGGAGACACAGAATCTGAAGCAGGCTCCAAGCTTTCAACACAGAGCCCAACACGGGGTTCGAACTCACAAACCGCCAGATCATGACCTGAGCCGAAGTCAGACGATTAACCGACTGAGCCACCCGGGCACCCCTAAGAAAGTTTAAAATTTAAAAACTGCAATCAGGATATTTTAAAAAATAGGTTGTAAGGCCAATCAAATATGTATTAACAGATTACTGCAAATTCACAAATGGACTTATATCTTAAAATTACACTACTTTACTATTCATAAAGAAACAAATTACTTGATCCATTTAACTGAAGAAGTAAATAAATATAACTACAAGAAATACACAATACAAATACAAATAATTGACCAGAGAACAGACAATAAATAGAATAAGGGTATAAGGTAAAATGTAGTAATGTATGGAAATATGCTTTAAAAGACAAGAAACAGAGATAAAGTAAATTTGTGAGCAAATGGTGACTATATTTAAATAATTATTTTAAAATTTCTGTATTTATTATCTTTCTAGTTGAGCTGATTCTGAGGAAATTCAAGTTATTTTAAACTTCTCATTATACTCCTTGTTTATTGAGTTGAAAAATTAAATGCAGTGAATTATCTGGAAAATAGAAATAATTGACAGACTCTATATCCAATGTAGAGAGACCAATAATCATGGGGAAAATTACTTCTACAGAAAACCATGGACCCAGAGAATTCCTTAGGTGAGTGTTTTCACACTTTCAAGCATGGTTATTATCCTATAATGTGTTTCAGAGGATGAAGAAAATATGAAAAGACATACAGAGATCCCTTTATTTAGCTATATTAATTTTTATACAAAGTTTAAAAATATAAAACCAAAAATATCCGTGACTAATGTCACTTAATGTAAATGTGGACGTTTTAAATAAACTACCAATAAATTGAAATCAGCATTACATTTAGTATGTATAAAACTGTCTTTTAATTTCTGTTTTAATTTTGCCTGTTTTAAATCCATGACCACTACTTCTGCTAACAGTACTTTGTTTCTGTCTTATGAAAAATCATCTTCCTTGTCATGTGGACTTTTTTTGAAGCTGTGAACCAGCACTCCCTACTGTTTTCTCACAAAAGTGAGAAAACTAAGAAATCTGGCTTATCAGACAATTTCATTCTTCCTGGTTACACATTTTCTTTATATATCAATAAATTCACCCACACGCACACACTTTTTTTGCAACCTCTTATTGTTGAGTCTGTTTCATGAAACCAAACCCAAAAATATAAAACCATTACAATCTACCTCAATCAAATAAGACTTAACCTAAGAATTTAATAATAGTTTATTCATTAGAAATCTATGATCAAATAAATAAGGCAAATGAGAAAATATCACCCCAAGAGATTCTGAATGTTATTTAATACTCTTTAAAAATATTTATAAACTTAAGGAAGGAGAAGTGCAGGAGTGTTTCCTTAAAACTGTATAAAATATGTATTTTAAATCAGAAGCCAACATGAAGCTTAATGATGATGCACAAAAAGTCATACTTATTAAAACTAGGAAGACAGCAAAGATGTCTGTAATTGCTATTATTATTTTATATGATTCTAGTTGTTCTGGCCAAAGCATTAATAAATGAAACATGTAAGAGAGAAAACTCTTAAAAAGGAAAGTATAAAATTATGGTTTTCAAGTGACACAGTGATATGTCTAGGAGCCCTAGAGAATCAACTCAGAACTATTAGATTTAATAAGAAAGGTTATCAAAATCTAGATATATAATAAATATACTTGAAATGGTATCTCTAATCTTCTGCATTGGGGATAGGTGTCTGTAGGGGGCAATAATGGAAATGTGTGTGGATAAGTTTTAATATTCAAGTAATATGGTGTGAGAAACCATTACCCATGTTGAAGGGAGTCTACTGTACCACCATGTTATTCCTGAGAATCCCCCAGGAAAGGTGTGTTTACATACCCCACAGAATTATACTTGTAAAGTATGTATGCTTAACAACTCTGTCCTTTCTATGAATAGTTTTCCAGGCTGCTTCAGCTCTTCTCACTCTATTATGCTTCAAATTATTCTATTAATTCCCCAAATCACTGCTAAAATAAGACTACCTTGTTTAACAAGTTTTATCAAATGCTTGTGGACAACATAAAGGAATTACAATCCATATAATGAAATCTGAAAACCAGATAATCAGATTTTATTTCTCCTTTAGTCCACTGGCTAGAACCCTCCCCAGAGCTCTCTTTTCCTTGGGATTAGTCTGAACACTATTCTCTTTTTAAAAATCTGTCTTCCAAAGTGCCTGGGTAGCTCAGTCAGTTAAGCCTCCACTCTTGATTTTGGCTCAGGTCATGATCACACCATTTGTGAATTCAAGCCCTATGTTGGGCTCTGTGCTGACAGTGCAGAGCCTGCTTGAGATTCTCTCTCTGCCCCTCACCTGCTTGTGCTCTCTCTCTCTCTCAAAATAAATAAGTAAAAATAAATAAACAAACAAACAAATAAATAAGTAAAGATAAAAATCTGTTTCTCCCTAGGCTTATAGATTCTAAAAACTCAACTTCTTAGTAGGGTGTCCCTCTTTCCTCTCCCCCCTCCAACAATGAAATAAGAATGAAAGACAAAACTGTATAGCTAATTATCTTATGGAGATGCTCATGTCCCAAAAGAAGATCTAATTTATTGTTAAACTGAATGCTTTAATACCTCAATGAGAAGCATTGGTCTTTGGACAGCATCCCATTTTCAGAACTTCCTTTATATTTGCATAAACATAACGGCTTGCTAGTATGGTCACTCTAAAGAAGAAAGAAGAATATGCCTCAAAAACAAAAGCTAGTTTTTACCTTTAAAACCATGGGGAAAGACAGTGCAGACAATTTGAAAACAGCATTTTGCCTTGGCTACTATCCAACATGTATGCAGACCTGTTGGGCTTAATCTCAGAATAGTACCCTTCCCAGTAAAATAAAATAAAAATTTTAAATGAAATAAATTAAGTGATATTGTACTCTGGGTATAACCAGAAATGTACAATGCATAAAGAGGTCAAATTACAGCTGCCCCCAAATAAATTGCCACCAAATAGCCATAGAAGGAAATGTGTAGAAACACGTGAATAAAATTACAAATCTTTACTGCAAAATGTAAAGAGAACTTGAATAATTTATGACTCACATTTGTATATATTCTTGCCAAAGTTAAGTTGGAAGGTAATTTCAATAAAAAATTTCACTCATATTGACATGGGCAAAGACAATTAGCTGAAAGAATAGCATTCTATAATTTATTGGTAAGATTTTAGATAATTTCAAATTTCAGTATATTGGAAAAAAGAGTAAGGTGGGAGAGCTAGTTGTATAAGATATGATCTAGATTCTAACAGTATAATAATTAAAATTAGTCCTTCCATTGGCTTAAGAGTAGATAGGTGGTTAGCAAGACCACAGTAAAAACACAGAAATAAATACTGGATAGATAGAGAGAGAGATGGATGGATGGATAGAAGGATGGACGGATATATAGGTAGATGGATAGATAATAGATAGCTAGATGATAGATAGATAGATGATAAATAGATAATAGTAGCTAATATACATATATATGATAAAATGAATGGGGTAACAAAGCTCTTTCCATAAATAATTTTGAAACCAATGTTTGACTATTCTTTTAAAAATAAATTTATTTTCAAGTCACATATAGGAGAGGAAAAATTTTTCCTTTACCATTCTAGGTTCTTTGGACTTGTCTATTAATTACATTGATATAATACAGATTAACAGGAGAAAAACATATTTAATTATTAATATTCAGGATCCCCATTAGAATATGAGACCCATAGGCAATAAGACAACTGAGGCCTATATTGAATTCTGGGTTAAGGAGAAGAAGGTAGTGGTCTAAGACTTGAGACTAAATGGATGATAGTTTATAGAAAGATAGGAAGAGCAAAATGTTTGGTAAGGAAATGTTTGCAGTGCTGTGCAGAGAATATATGACACAGGAATTTGATCTCCAGACCCTTCCCTCAGCTTGCCAACCCAGTCCATATTCTTTGTAGTTATCTCCAGGGGTGATAGTTCTCTTCCTGGACAAGACTCTCAATCTAAATTATTTTGGGCAGTGAAGGGAGAGATAAAAGCTCTTCCTGAGTCTTTTGTGCATCAGTTGATCCATATGCCAAAGTGACACATTTTGGGGAGGCTTATTCTGAACCCCTTCGTTAATTTCAGGTAGATTAAAGGGTTGATAATAAAATAAAAAGCAAATTAAAAAAATAAGATGCTATTGAAAATTTATATTATAAAGACTGGCTTGACTACATAAACATTTCTGCAAATTTGAAAGAAAACCATATGAAGAAGCAAGAATATTATATACAAAACAAAGGAAAAACTGGGGCGCCTGGGTGGCTCAGTCAGTTGAGTCCGACTTCGGCTGCATTCGAGCCCCATGTCGGTCTCTGTGCTGTCAGCTTGGAGCCTGGAGCCTGCTTCAGATTCTGTGTCTCCTTCTCTCTCTGCCCCTCCCCAACTTGTCCTCTGTCTCTCTCAAAAATAAATAAATGCTAAAAAAAAATTAAAAAACAAAGGAAATACTAAACAATAAATTAGGGAAATATTTGTAATACAAATGATAAATCAGTGATATTATTAAAATATAAAGGCATCATAAAAATGGTATTTTTACAAAAGTAGAACTCCGATAGAAATAATGGGCAAATTACACATACACACAAACATGAAGTAAATATGGATAGCAATTATTTGGAGGAAAAAAAATCAACTGCCCTTAAAAATCAAACACAGTTAAATACATAAAAAGCAAGTACAGCAAAGCCTTGGTTTGTGAGCATAATTTATTTGGGAAACATGCTTGTAATCCAAAGCACTTGTATATCAAAGCAAATTTCAAGAACCATCAGCTCGGTTGTGATCATGTGACGTTTATCATCATGTACTACTCATTGCAAGATGTCACTCGTTTATCAGGTTAAAATGTATTAGAAATGTTTACTTGCCTTGTGGAATACTTGCAGAAAAAGTTACTTGCAATCCAAAGTTTTACTGTATTTTTCACCTATCAGTGTCCTTAAAATACATATTTTGAAAAAGTAGCTAAGCTCTGAAAAGTACAAAGTAATTAGTTGGCAATTCTCTTACAAAGGTGATGAGAATGTGAATAAGTGAGACTTATTCACAAACTAATTATTCACAAAATAATTATTCGCAAAATAATCTGGTAATTTCTATTAGAAGCCTTACACATGTTCATATTCTTTAACTCAACAGTTCCATTTCAGTGTTTAAAAAATTCATCGGAATCTATTTAAAGAAATAATCATACATATAGATAAAAATTGCATATAAGCACTGAAAGCATGTCTGTGTGCTAATAATAGTAAAAGGGTTAAATATAAAATAATGGTCCAGAAATAGTGAAATTAAATTAAGTTAAAAATGTTAAAAATATCTTATTATAGAAATTTAAATATCATTAAAATGATATATTGAAAAAATGCATAAATTATAATATCGAATTTGGAAAATTTAAATTCATTACAGAATTGTGGATTATATATTTTTATTATATGAAAAAAAGGCATTGGTTCCTTTCCTACCACGCTGATTATGCCAACTCAGTCTCCTGTGCTGTCTGCCTTTCATTTCCTCAACCTCTAAATTGTGCTGTAAATCAAAGCTCTGTCTTAGGAATTCCTCCCTCCTTTATCTGTGCTCATTCCTTGGCACATCTTAAACTACTTTCAGGGCTTTCAAAACTGTCTATGTACTGAATATATGTGTAACCTTGACCTCTCCCCTGAAAATGAGGTAAATATACCTAAAACTATTCGACATTATCATCAGGATATTTAATAGGTGTCTCTAACTTAACATGTGCAGCAGCAAAATTCTATCATCCTCTCCAAATCTATAAATGCCAACTCTATCCTTCTAGTAGTTCTAGACAAATACTATGGAGTTATTCTTGCCTTCACTCTATAGCTCACCAATACTACCATCCAATTGATTATCAAATGTCGTTGCTTCTATCTTCAAAATGTATCCAAAATTAACCATTTGCCACCACATCAACTACTATTATATCACAGATCTGAGTTGCAGTCAGCTCTCACCTGTGTTATTTCAATAGCCCCTAACTCATGTGCATTCTTTCAGTCTTGTACCCACAGCACTGGTGACTGGCTACAATACGGTTATATATCTCTTCTGATCAAATAATCAAACGGCTTCCCATGCCACTTAGAATAAAAGCCAAGTTCCATATGATGGACTACAAAATCCTGTAAGATTGGGCACCATCCTCAGTTCTCTAATGTCATCTTTTACTACTTTCTTTCTTATACTAGCCTTCATTTAATTTCTTATGTACACTGAGGATACTCCTTCTGGAATAGCTTTCCCATGTATGTCTGCAGGCCATTTCTAGCAGGTCCATGATCTACCTTCTCTTTTTCCTGTTTCTCGCCATTTTCTCATCCACTTCTCACCATTTTGCAGACTATACATATATTTTTTTGTTTCCTTGCCTACCATTTGCCTCTCCCGGCTAGAATGTAAGCTCTACGAAGGCTGAACTACTTCGGCTCAGTACAATATCAGACTCAAATTTCTGCTCAATAAGTATTGGTTGTATGCATGAATAAAAACTCACATCACATTAGTATACAATACAAGCCAAAAACATCAAAGTAAAAATTCTACAAAGGAAAATTAAGTTTGAAAAGTAATAATAATTATAATATAGTTTATATCAAACTAGGTTACAGAATAAAATGTCAATAAAGTATGTCATAAATATATAAAGGCATTCAAAACATTCACACCTGAATATTTATACTGCATAAGTTCCAAAAGTCTATATAATACCCACTCTTCCAGATAATCAGAAATATAACAGTGGCCACTATATTTCAAATCAATTTATAGTGACGATACCAAGCCTCATGAATATAAAGATTATTTCTAGTTCATCAAAAATAAATGCCTCCTCTAAAAGTATACATTTTTTATTCTTCCAAGTTTTTATTTAAATTCCAGTTTGACAGCATCACAAACTATTTAACTATTCTTATTTAAAACATTTTATTGTACTTTAAATATTTCCAATTCTTTTTGTCAAGCTAATTTCTAGATGTTGCTCCACATTCAGTATTCAGTATTCAGATTTTTCCAGATCTTTAAGTTGTGCTGCAGAATGCATCTTTATTCTAAATAAGTTTTTGAAAATCAAATTATTTTAGACCTAACACTATCTTTTTTTTTAAGTATACTTATTTATTTTGAGAGGGAAGGAAACAGAGCATATGAGCAGGGGAGGGGCAGAGAGAGAGGGAGAGAGAAAGAATCCCAAGCAGGCTCTGTGTGTCAGCATACCACCCAATGTGGGGCTCAAACTCACAAACTGTGCATGACCTGAGCCAAAGTCAAGAGCCAGACACTTAACTGACTGAGCCACCCAGGTGCTCCTAGACCTAATACTTACCTTAAATCATTAGTTTATGATGGTAAGGTCCAAACATTAGAAACATAGTTAACATATTGATAAATAATTGACACACTGTGTTATACGAGATCCACATATGTAAACATAAGTCATATTAGAAGAAAGACCTTATGGTTAGTAGACTTTTGGTTTTACTGGATCCTATTTCTGGAAATCATCCATGACTCTGGGATCTTCTTGGGAATTCCACCAAAATCTCTCTCTCTCTCTCTCTCTCTCTCTCCCTCTCTTTCTCCCTCACTCTCTCTCTCTCTTTAAGTGCATTTAGAGGAAAGTAGGAGGGTCTTTTCTATTCCCTATATCTGTTTCCTAGACACTTAACATGGATATCTTCATTCTGTTAGAGTTTATGGTAGCTTAATGAATCTGCACAATTATTATGTTATTTTCCTGAAAATAGACACACTTAGCTTACTTCAGATAAAAAGAATGCAAAGTAAATATATATTGGATTATAAAAAATCAAAAATGTTGCAAGACTTAATAAGAAATAATATTTATTATTATTCAGAATCTAATAGGAAATCTAGTAGTTGGATAATAATGCCTTATCAGATATATCATTTGCAAATATCTTCTCCCATTCAGTAGGTTACATTTTCATTTTGTTGATGGTTTCCTTCACTGTGCAAAAGCTTTTTAATTTGGTGTAGTCCCAATAGTTTATTTTTGAGAAGACTAATCCAGAAAAATGTCCAAGAGATTACTGCCTATGTCTTCTTTTGGCAGTTCTATGGTTTCATGTCATATTTAGGGAACCCTTATGCACTGTTTGTGGGAATGCAGATTTTTGGTGCCACCACTATGGAACACAGTATGAAAGTGACTTTAAAACTTAGAAAATAGCAATGCCATATGATCCACTATCCCATTGCTGTATTTACCCAAAGAAAATGACAAAAAAAAAAAAAACACTATAATTCAAAAGGATATATGTACCTATATGTTTATTGCAACATTATTTGCAATAGCCAAGATATAGAAGCAATAGCCTAAGTTTCCATTAATAGATTAATGAATAAAGAAGATGTAGTACACACACACACACACACACACACACACACACACACACACAGTGGAATATTATACAGCCATAAAAAAGAATGAACTTTTGCCATTCAAGCCAACATGGGTGGAACTGGAGAGTATCACCCTAATTGAAATAAGTCAGACAGGGAAAGGAAAATATCATATGATTTCATTTACGTATGGAATCTGAAAAATAAACCAACAAACCAACAAAAAACAGAAACAGACTTATAAATATAAAGAACAAACTGGTGGTTGTCTGAGCAGAAGAGTGTGGGAGGATGTGTGAAATAGGTAAAAGGAATTAAGAGGTTCAAATCTCCAAATATAAAATAAAAATAGGGATAAAAAGGGAATATATATATACATATATATATATGGAATATGGTCAATAATATTGTAATAATTTTGTATGGTGACAGATGGTAACTACACTTATAGTGAGCATTGCATAAAATATAGAATTGTCAAATCACCGTTGTACACCTGAAACCAATAAAATATTGTATGTCAACTATAATTCAATAAAAAGAAAGTGACAACACAGAAAAAATCATCTACTGGCTGGATAAGAGTTCTGGTAATCCAGCAGTATTTCTGGCATTTGGCCTTGAAGAAATGGAATTTCAGTAGGTGTTACTGAGGTTGGAAAGACATTCTAAGTGCTTGGAAGTATTGAAATGTTATACTGAGTTCGGATCCTGAAGGGCTTTGTATCATTTAGTTTATTGGTATGTAACAATACATTATAGTACATATTAGTACATACTAGTATGTACTTAAGTACATACTTAAACAATAAGCCTTTATTATTACATTTAAGTCTTTGTCTCATCTAGTTGGTTCTCCTGATCAGGGTTAGACTTGGCTGACCTCAGCTGGGCTCACGTATGCATCTATGCTCATATTATGTGCTGGTTGGGCTGGCTGGTCCAGGATGGCCTCACTCAAATGTCTCGTGTAGGTCTGCTGTCAGCTGGGACAATGGAGTTTCTCATCCCAGGTGTTTCTCATCACCTGGTAGGCTTATTCATATGATGATGTCGGGGTATAGAGGGAATAGGAGCATGCAAGGTATTTTGAAACCTGGATTTGGTACTGGCAAACTGTCACTTCCAGAACATTCTATCTGACAAAGCAAATATCAAAGTAAAGAAATAGTATTTATTTACATTTTGATGAAAGGAGCAGCAAAATCACATAGCAAAAGTGTGGAGCCAAAGAGGAGAAAGATTTGCTAACCATTTAGTAATCAATCTATCACAATGAGTTTCAAATTAAGGTTTGTGGTATGAATGAGTAGTAGAAAGTTTTTCCATCCTTTGACATGCAGAGGGAGACAGGATCAGAGCTTTGAAATTAACATGGGACCAATGAAAAGTGGATTGAAAGTGGGGATAAACTGCAAGTGAAAAAAGCAGTAGTGATATTATTCAAATATGCATTAACACGATAATGAGGGATTAAATTTTTTTTTTTTAAGGAATAGATAAATTGAGCTGGAAAGGTACAATTGACCAAAGCATGGAACTTCTAAATAACCCAAAGAATAAAACCATTTCTAAATTCTTGCATCTTGGTGTTGGGTAGACTTTCCAAACATGAAAGTCAAAAAGAAAGAATATAGTTCCAAATAAAATATAATGGGACTTAATTTGGCCATGTGTCATTTGATTTTTTTTTTTCCTTCAGTGTGGGGGGAAGAGTGTAATTCCTGCTGGAAATCACTATAGTCACTTAGTAACATAACACTCAAATTCCTTTACAAGGAATTTAGAAAGATTTACAGTCCTTCTACAAATTTACATTTACTCCCATTTCATTCCCTCTGTTTTTTTTTTTTTTTTTCTCTGCATGGGGAAATTCATACCTTCTCTTCATAAGCTTTTCAAAAATATTCTTCAGGATATGCTCTGGAAGACTTTCAAAATTAGATTATCCTCTGGAGGGAAATTAAATCTATGGATTCATAGATTGAAAAAAGAGCTAAAATAGTCTCAAAAATCTATAGATATTTTCTTCTTATAGGAGTCCTCCATTTCCTTCAATTTATCAATAGCTACTTCTAGAACAATACAACTTCTTATTTTTAAATCTGTACTCCTTCAGCAAGAACTGTATCTTATCTTTGTTTTTATTATTGATATCACAGAACTAAGAGGACAAAAAGGTATACTTCCCTTGAATTAGCTCAAGTTCTTAACAAAATTTATATAGTATTTCCTTAAAGAACTCTAAATTCAGTCTTAGAAAACAGTAATCATAAAGTATTGAGTTTTCTGTTACAAGGATATAATGGGTTGAAATATGAAAGCCCAAATTCATATCTTGTGGTCCTAACCCCTAATGCCTGAGAAAGTGACCTTATTTGGAAATAGAATTGTTGCAGATGTAATTAGTTAAGACAATGTCATTAGTATTGGCCCTAACCCAAGATAATTGTTGTTTTTTGTAAAAAGAAAATTTGGAGGGGCACCAGGGTGGCTCAGTTCGTTAAACTTCCAACTTCAGCTCAGGTCATGATCTTGTGGCTCATGGATTCGAGCCTCATATGGGGGCTCTGTGCTGACAGTTTGGAGCCTGGAGCCTGCTTTGGATTCTGTGTTTCCCTCTCTCTCTGCCCCTCCCCTGATCTCTCTCTCTCTCTCTCTCTCTCTCTCTCTCTCTCTCTATATATATATATATATATATATATATATATATATATATATCTGAAAAACAAATAAATGTTGAGAAAAAAATTAATAAAGAAAACAAAAAGAAAATTTGGATACAGAGACATACACATAGTGAGAGCACCACGTGAAGGTAAAGGCAGAGATCTATAAAGCAAGGAATGCCAAAGATTGCCAGAAAACCACCAGAACTTAGGAGACAAAATTGGAACATATTCTTCCTTATCACCTCAGAAGGGAGTCCCCTTAAGAATACAATGTAGAAACACTGGCTAGTTTCCAGGCTGCCGCCCTGGAGAATTCAGACTCGAGACTGCAACATCAATTCATCAAAGTCTCCAACCCGCTGGTCTGCTCTACAGATTCCATATATGCTAGCCATAACCATGTGAGCCAATTCTTTAAAAGAAGTTTCTCTCCTCTCAGAGATAGATAGATCAGTAGATACATAGATAGATAGATCGATTGATCGGAAGATAGATGGTGGATATAGGTAGGAGGGTAGGTAGGTAAATAGGAAGATAGTTAAACCAGATACAGACATGTCTAGATAGATATCAATATCTCTCTATGTATATATCTATATCTCTCTACATATATCTATATCTGTATTTGAGGGATTTACTATTGGTTCTATGTCTCTGGAGAACCCCAAGTAATACAAAGGAATTATGCACTAGGTTAATGAGAAAGTTATAATTGCTCTCATTTTACATATGATAATACTGATATTTGATAATTTTAGTAACTTGCCCAAGGTCACACACTCATAGGTGACAAAAAAGATTCACACCCAAGTCTATGATTTCACTGCTCATTATTTTAGGCACAGTGATATTCAGTTACATCTTAATTCAAATTGTTTTCTATTTTTTATGTGACTTGAGGGAGGATATTTCCCCGTTACTCTTTCCGCATCTTGAGGAAAACTGTAATTGCACTTTTTAGAACACATACTTACAATTTCAGCAATGTAGATGTGGAGATGTGGTGACTCAAAAGACATTTCAGTCAAACTGCAAACATCATTAAAGTTAGTCCTACTGTGAACTCCTACCTGATCCCCATACAGACAAGGCAATGCTTCTTTAGAATGTTGGAATTAGTCACAACCTTTCTTCAGAAATTCTTTAGACTACTCACATCAATCTCAAGATGAGTCTTCATAATCTTAGCCTGTGTCCTGTATCCAATCTGGAAGTCTTTCTTTTATGTATCTAAAAATATACACATGCACTTTGAACAGCCTTTTCTAAACATTAAGAGTTACTTCTGCCATGCTGTGTTTTATAATAAATATATATATTTGGTCATCTGTATGAACAAAATATATTTCTCATATATATCTGGTTTTCATCCACAGTTCCTGGCTCACATCTCCTAAATTTCTCAGAATTTCCTGATTAGTAAGATCAATTGGAGCATCTGTTGTTAAAATGGTCTCTTGTCCTTAGTTTCTGAAAAGACCCTTCAGAGCCTTAAATGTGAAACAGGTGCGTTGTTAACCATAACAGTTCCCTTTCCCCTACAACTGGGTTTATGTTGACGAAGGTGACTTTTGGAAAGTACCTATGGATGGGGAGAGGGTGGTTTCCAGGGGAAACATCCCTGGGAATAGAGGGTTGGAACTTTTCAAAGTCCAACCTTCTGATTTCCAGGAAGGAGAGAGGGGTTAAATCTTAAATCAATCATGAATGGCCAGTGATTTAGTCAATCATGTTTATGTAATAAAGCTTCCAGAAAAAACCCACAAGAATGGTTTGGGGGAGCTTCCAGGTTAGGGAATCAGAACATTTCCATATGCCATTGTGTCAGTTCCAAATTCCATGAAGACAGACGTTCTTTTGTTTGGGACCCTGACCTCTGGATAAAAAGAGAATCGTAGTAAAAATTTGGCAATGAGAACGTACATTTAGCAGGGGCAAAGCTGAATTTGAACAGCTCATATAAATTCAGCCACCCCTAGCTTTCAAACCAACTGACAACTTGCCTTGAATCAGTGCACTCTGGTGAGGCCATAGCAGGGACAACTGCAAAGTAACATGAAAGGGTCACCTTGACCTTACATGGCCAATGTATGTAGAAATGCTTAAGAGGCAGGTGTTCTGAGGATGAAATCACAGAAATTATCATTGATAAGGTGACATTAGTGACATGAGAATGAGTCACACTAGAGCATTCACAAGTGACAGGCTGGTGCCAACAAAGCAAATTGCAAGAGAGTTTAAAATAAATGTTCAAAATAGTCAAGATAAAAATGAAGAACTAAATCCATAACACAAAAAGAAGACAGTTTGAAAATGGCTGTTTTGTAAACAATCACAACAAGCAGATATTAGAAACTGAATAAGCAGTATTTAAAATAATGTACAATAAAAAATATTGATCCTGATGATAATTTTGAAGTTTCTCTCTAGTAATAACTGATAAAAAGAAAGTTTCATATTCTGAACATGTAATCGTGTGTGTGTGTGTGTCTGTCTGTCTTCTGTGTGTAGGTGAAAAATATACTTTTACTGGCATAGTGTAATTAAATAATGGTAATCACTTTGAAAACCATTAGTTGCCATCCCCCTTCCTAAAAATGAGAAAAACCATAATTACAGATTCCAGAAACTATGTTGGATATAAATTCTGGCTACAAAATTTAGTTTTAAGCATCAAAAGAGACTCTAAAGAAAATAACATATTTTGATTTCCAGATTTTTATTCCTTGGATTATGCTTTCTAAAAAGAGATACTTTTTGAGGAAGCTTATTGAGCCATCATTGACTATTTGGAAGTAGTGGTCATGTTGTTTTTATAAATGAAATATATGTTTTTCAACCTTTGGCCCATGAGACACATATCAAGGCCCAACCTGGCTATCCTCTTCCCTCCTATGGATCTTTGTAGCCTGGAATTAATTCTGATAATCACTTTGAAGTGATTCAAAGCAAGTTAGTCAGCCTACCAAATGTATATCTTACTTCTTGTGTACATTCTACTATCTAGAATAAAGCCTTAAGTTAGATTTTTTTCATATTAAATATATGTGATTTTTATTCATATTATTGAACATTTAAATATGTTATTATACATGGATATAAGGAGAGGGAAATCACACTACCTCTCCTTAATAACTTCTAGTGAAATATATTCTTTTAGCATCTAAGAAGAGCATTTGATTACAAAAATGCAACAACTATTAAATGATTTTTCCCCTAGATTTATTTTCTACCTCATCTGGCTGATCATATTTCCTTCAGTGATTTTAATTAGTCTTTCCCAAGGCATGTGGCTATGGAACACTTCGTATAAAATAAAAGAAGTAACACCTATAGAATAGGTTAGTAGAAATGACTTAGACTGCATTGCTGATTTCTTCAAGGCTCTAAGGATCACTTCAAGGGAGAATTGCTAATTAACCATACCAGTAGTCCTCTAATGGAGTGACAGATTGGGTACCCGAGGGCTAAATCAGTGGATGAGAATATAATCACATGATTTTAAATTCTATATAGTACATTTTCTGATACTTAAAATGATCTTTGTTGCTTTGGCTTGAAGCTATTTAGATGTATGATGAAGGATATCTCTAAAGAAATAAAAATTAAAATTGGAATTGTTACCATGCCTTAGACTATCATTGCTATCTACATTTTCTTACTCCTTTCTATTTATATTCCCTCCTCCACACAATGGTTTTACTTTAATTCTTAAATCTATAAATTTCTACCAAGAAGGCTTTCTAAACAAAAATGAATGGATTAGTCTCCATGCTTCATCTTGATTAATTCATTTTCTTAATGAGTGGAGTTTCACCATAATATGAAAAATCAGGAACATTTTCAGTTTTATCTCCAGCTTTTAAGTTTCATATTTTCAAATAAAATTTAAGAATGCTATTTCTTTAAGTACCAACCATTTTTTGAACATTTAGGTAGAATATAAACTTAATGCCCAATAGAACTTCTTAGGAGATTAATCTTTCTTTCTTCTTTTTAAAAATAGTTTATTGTATTCTATCCTTAAACAACTGAGGTTAAGTGCATGTAAGAAGTTTAGAACATGCTGGTGGAATAAGAATGGCAGCTGATGATTCCATTATTACTGAAATATAGAGTCACCAGATAAAAAGATAAAAAGATACCTTCTTTTGCAACTCAATTTTTGGGGATTTTCTATGAGGGAAATGAAAAAAAAGCATATGTATCCTATTCATATATCATATATAAATATATAACATATTTATATATTATATTGTATTCATTTAAAAATGTATACTATATAAGTAAAAATATTACATACAATGAGTGTTTTGGGAAACATATATATAAACCTAACAATATAAAATACATTGTATTCTACAGATGACCATGTTCTTACTTATATTCTTGCTTACATGTTTTATATTTATCAAGTGTACTAAATATTTTGAAAGCAAAATTTCCTTCCTTTTAAGATATCCAGCACTTAAAGTTCAAGACTTAACTGAATATATTATTTTGTCATGCAAACTTTTGTGGAAAAGGTCAAAATTATTAATGTGTTGCTCAGTCTTTGTCTTCTCTTTGCTCCCTGGGATTCTGACCTAGTCTGGTTCTCCAGACTTGCATGGCAAAGATTGTGCAAAGACAAAAGAGTAGAAAGGATGAAGGCAATTCACTCAGAAAGTGGCCAGAGTAAAGGATGGACCACTTTCCATTCCAGCATAGCAGAAGGCATAGCAATCAGTTAGAAGGAGGGACTGGGAATAGATGGGAAAGTGAATTCGGGTGAGGTAGCAGGGTGAGAGCCTCTCAGCAACTTTTAAAGTATAGAAAAAGAAAGATATTTTTAATACGAATTTCTCTGGACAATATACTTGGATGTCCTCTAATCTTATTGAGATGTGATTGCAACAACTGGCATTTATTCAGCTCTAAGTTTGGATCAGATAGCACTTATTTTGATACAGCAACATATTTTAGTTCAAGTAGAGTGGTTATATTATCAGCACCACTCCCTACACACCTTCCCTAAGACCAGTAAATAGACCTTAAAAGGTACAGCAATATACATTAAGATGTTATATTAAAAATCACACTGTAATAACTCTTTGCACAAGAAGATGATAGTTCTATAAATACTTTTATTACTTGGAATTATTTACTAATTTTTATTAAGTAGTATTATTTATGTTTTGGCATTTTCTGGCTCTATTAAAATAATTCTTTGTTTTTAATGTTTATTTATTTTTGAGACAGAGAGAGACAGAGCACGAGCAGGGGAGGGGCAGAGACGGAGAGGGAGACACAGAATCCGAAGCAGGTTCCAGGCTCCGAGCTGTCAGCCCAGAGCCCGACGCGGGCTCGGGCTCAGGAGCTGTGAGATCATGACCTGAGCCAAAGTCAGACACCCAACCAACTGAGCCACCCAGGCGCCCCTCTATTAAAATAATTCTTAAGACAAGATTAGGACAGTATGCCCCACGAGGGGATTAATAAGAGAGTATAGCAACATGTTGGATGTGGAGGTGGTTTTAAAGCAATACTGGGTGATTCTTAAATCCCCTCACCTTGCAAGCTGCACAGTCTGAGTATATTGGTTTTCTTCAGGTACGTTAGGGCAAAAAAGAACATGAAAATTGCCTTTATTATTTATTGAGTAACTGGAGGGAAAAGAAGCAAGGAGAAATCATTGGTATTTGTGTGGCAAGGACCACCAAACCAGGCATTTTAATTTTCCTGATTAAGACCACCAGAAAGCTCATTCCTGATGAAGTGAAACTTGCTTTTCGGGTCTAAGTAAACAGCTGCTTCAAATCATTA
Organism: Felis catus; assembly: GCF_018350175.1. NCBI lineage: Eukaryota > Metazoa > Chordata > Mammalia > Carnivora > Felidae > Felis > Felis catus. The sequence goes on from NC_058374.1 coordinate 97,421,873, forward strand.
GTGACCAAAATGTCTGAGTCAACTTTCATTTATTTAAGACTTCAGATTTAAAATGCCATTTCAAAAGTGATTGCATTTTTATTTAAATGATAATAAGGGCAGATTTTAATTACTGAAAAGAATCACTTTATATTATTATTGATGTCTTATGCATCGAAACCACCATTTTCATATTGCAAGAATAATATTGCGAGAATAATATTGCGAGAATTGCGAGAATAATATTTAATATACTTTGCATTATAAAGTAAATCCTCTTGAACTTGGAGACATTTATTTGTTCGGCCCTTTTGGCAAAAGAAATCCAACATTCTGAGTTAGTCTGATGATTGTGTGGGGAGTATTGCCACTGAACATCGACCTGTTGGAACTACTTCTTCACAGCATTCAGGGTAATCACTGCTCACATGGCATTGAGACAGATCCTAGTCCTGTAAACAGTGTTCAAAGCTGATGCCTTGCACTGGAAAGCGGTTCCTGCCACATAAATCATAGATACCATAAAAACTGCCTGACAGGAGAGGTGAAATTGATAGGCGATTTACCACTGAGAGAATGATTGACAGCAAGACAATGCAAAACATCCCTGACTGAGGGAAATGTGTCCTATAGGGGACTGCTTTTTCAAACCCCAAGAAATGGTTTCTACTAGAATAAACAGGAAAACACTCTTAGCTTAGATATCTCTCCTAACGTGACTAATTATAAGAAAAGGGGGAAAAAGTAGAACTCCATATACTGAGGGATAAAGGTGACTTGAATTTTGCTTCCTAGTAGTGATTCTCAGACCTGTGCATACATCACAGTGATTAGTGGTGCTTATGAAACATGAAGATTCCTCATCCTCACTGCAAACCTAGAGAATTGTAAACTCAAGGGTGGAACCTCGGTCTCAGCATTTTTAAAAACTTCCACAGATGACTGTGATAAACAACCAGATTTGAGAACTACAACTAAGGAATACTTTAAATTTAAATATTTAGCTTTCATCCAACAAAAAGTCTGTGTTTATCATCTTCATTTCCTCAACACCATTGATTTTATACTAATATACATTCATACCATAATAACTTCTTTTTTGTATTATCATGGCACACGCTTTCTAATCTCTAGGACAGATGGAGCATTATCATTTCTCTTTTCTAGTAACTTCAAACATCACCTATTATCTAAAGACCGAGATTCAACCTCCTTTGATAAAATTTGGAATGTTTGACAATTTTTCCTCCATTCTTTCTTTAAATACTTATTTATTGTATGAGATCCTCAGCATTCCATGACCATGCACAGCAATTTCAAATAATGAGGTTGGAATGGAAAGAATATCCATTTCATTATTTTTGTCAATGATTGTATCCCAGAAATAAGAGGTATTTTCAATTATCTAGAAATTTAAAATAGGAACACACACACACGTGCGCGCGCACACACAAACACACACACACAGACATACATAAAAGAGTTAAGAATGAGCATTTGGGACAGTGTTTCAAAGTAGTTAGGATTAATAGAAAGGAAAATAAAATTAGGAAGGGATAACAGGTTGAAATGACTTCAAACAAACAGAGGGAATAGAGGCCAGATGAGCAAATTGTGCAAGCTCAATGGAAAAATGGAAGCAATTGAAAATATGGATGGATAAAAATACCAGAGAGAAATAGTATCAATTTTGTTATAAAATTTTTCTGTAGACACCTGGGTGGCTCAGTCGGTTAAGGACCTGACTTCAGCTCAGGTCATGATCTCAACGGTTCATGAGTTCAAGCCCCACATCAGACTCTCTGCACGGAGCCTGCTTCAAATCCTGTGCCCCTGCCCCTCTACCCCTCTCCTATTTGACTATACTTGCAAACATGCACTCTCTGTCTATCAAAAATAAATAAACATTTTTTTAAAAATGTTCTGGAATTGTGCAAAATAGGCCTAAATTAGTGAGTTATTGCTGTGGTTGAAGTGAAGATTATTGGCTTTGAAATGATATAGCATCTATGCGATAAGAATGTAGAGTTATTCATATAACATGTTAGGATGATAACAAGAGTTTGGGTAAAGGGTAAAACAGTGAACAAGGGACTAAAATGTTCTTAAAAGGGAATATGTGGAAGACTGGAGAATGACTGTGACAAAATTGCAACAGGAAGTATAAAATGATATAACGTAGACTTTAAATAAGGAGTAGTTTTTGAATGTGGTAGAATGATTTCCTGAAATGGAGAGAGACAATGAAGATAATTCCACCATTTTGTCTTGGCCTTAACATGGTATGTGTGGAAAAGTCAATTACTTATAATTAATAAGTTTTAACATGTCAAAAAACACAAATTAATCATTTATTATATGATTAAAACTATGATATATTTTATAAGTAAAAGGGATTGGATAAAATGATAAATAAAATGAATATTTTACCTCTAAGATGAGCTTGTAATCTAGTTAGAGAGACAGATTTTCACACACTATAATGTATGGACAAGAAGTTGAAATAAAATTAGTTGAAAATATTGATTATATCTTAAATATAAAACAATTTTGCACCAGGATTCCAAATCAAAAATCTGCTATGATGATGTAGAAAACCCATTTTTAAGTCCAGGTCAGTGATACAGGAGATGATTTGATTCCCAAAGCAGGAAGTTGGAAACAAAAGCTATAAATTTATAACTCATATCTGTTATTATTTAAATAAAAAATATTAAAGGCCTAAGTTGGCCCTGTGAGTACAGTTAGCATCTATCTTGATGGAAATGGAAACATCTTAAAGGACGAAAACAAGAAATCATAGAGCTAGAGAGAATGAATGGATTCTCACCTTGACTAATTTATTGTGTTAAAGAGAAGATAAAAAAATTTATAATTTTTACTTGTTTGGACTTATGAAGAGAAAAAAAAACTCAGAATGTATTTATTGAATTTATTTATAAAATAACCACTTACAACTTGTTTTAACACACATGTAACTATTTGCAAAACATCAACAAACAAACAAAATTGTTGTAGGTGCTACTGGGTTAGTAAGTATCAAAACTGTAATTAACGGGACCTTTGAAAGTGATTCACATCAGGCTTGGTTCACTTCTGTCATTAATTATTTCATTCAACATTTAAACAGCCATGTTATTATTAAAGTTTAGTGGTGGAAACCAATTATAAAATCACACAAACAAATGTGGAATAGTAATTGTGTCAAGCCAGTCCTGAAGAAGTCGTGCTTGAGCTGACATTCTTAAGGATGAGAAGTAACTAAAGAAAGAAAGAGACATGACAAGGTGTAAATTCCTACAGTGTAAGGAATTACTAGCAAGTTCACAGAACTGGAAGACACCCACGATGACCGGGCCCAGAGAGAATGGGGAGTTTAGTGTGAAATAAGAATGAACACGAGGCAGGGCACAAGCTACATAGCATCTTTTTGGCCATGTCCAAGATATTTTACTTCCTATTTGGACAAATAAGAAACTATTAATATCAGTTATCAATGAACTCAATGACTCTGCATGACAAACAAAAACACATCTCAGCAGCATCTAATGGAAAGATTATTTAGCTCATACAACTATGCTTTTGGCGGGGGGGGGGGTATGTGAGGGGCAGTTAAAATTGTTTCTATGTCTCTTATTCTTGTTTTGGCCCTGGGTTTGCCTGGACAGGTTCTTTTACTGATAGCAGAGGCACTAGAAGGCAAGTGGAATATCACAAGTCTTCTGAAGACCTGGGCTTGGAACTGGATCACATTTACCTCTGGGTTCAATTGTTGGCCAAAGCAAGTCATATGGCTGGAGACAAAGCCAACAGATAGGAAAATAGTCTCCCCTCCTGTACTGGGGAAGGAGAATTAGTTAAAAATTCTGAATATTAATCTAATGTACCACACTATGAGAAAGGTTAGAAATGCATATATGTGTGTACACTTGTGTGTAAAAGAAAGTGGGGAGAGGGGAAAGAGAGAGAAAAGTAACATGATAACATTATCTTTTAAACACTTTTTATTAAAAATGGAAAAATAAGTTTTATCTACTTACCTACCCAACTTCTATCTAGCTTCCTAGGTATCTATCAAAGAGCTTCCTATAGTACTCTTTGTGAGAAATAATGTTTCTTTGGACTTGGATGTGAGAAGTGGTGAAAAATAAAAGTGAATAAATTTGGAGAATATTTAAGAGATACAACCAATAAGACAATGATGCCTTGATTATAGAGATAGAATCATAGGAATTTTGTGAAGATAGTGGTAAGTGTTGTGGGTTGACAAATTGAATATATGATGGTGCCATTCATTGGAAAGAAAAAAGCAAAAGAAGGTCAGATTTAAAGCCCTGGGTCGTGTTCAAAAGTTCTCCTTCAGAAATATATGACGGAAGGTGCTTTTGGCACATACAGAAAGAGATACTAATCAGAAAACTGGATTTTAAGATTTGAATCTTAGAAGGAAACCTCCGCTGGGGATAAAAAGTTTTGACTAGATGGACTCACCTAGGAAGAACATTGAGAAATATTGATGAGCTAGATCTTCATGAAAAGCCCATGTAGAGGAAGGTTGGTCTACAGAGAAGTCAGAAGAAGCAGTTTAGAAGGTTAAAAGAAAGCCAAGGAATTGTTGTGTCATTGGAACCAAGTAAAGAGTGTGCTTCCAAAGAGAAGCAGGGAAACAAGGATCAAGGGCTGCTTTCGGGTCAAATAAAATGAAAACTTAAAGGTTTCCATTCAATATACGGATTTGCTGACATAAAGTAGGGTAAAGAAAAAGGGGATTAGGCTTAAAATTGAGATATAGGGTGGTAGCTTTTACGTAAAAGGTATTCTAGCTTTTATATTTTAATTAATTTTCTGTACAAAAAACCAGTGCCCCCTCAAAAAAAAAAAAAAGAATAAAAAAAGTCAAGCCAATCAACAAACAAACAAAAAAACCCAGGGCTATGCATCTCGTGTCAGTGGGATTTTTTCCTTCTCTCCTCCCTAATTCCTTTTTATGTAAAAGTAAACACTCTACAAAATCTTGCTAGAGCTAAAAATAATATGTGTACAAAAAAAGTACAGATTGGTGTCTTAAGGGAATGTCACATTCCTCTAAGAGCAAGTACAGAAAATAGTAGCATGCCAACAGAAGCAACTGACAGTATGTTGAGGATCTGCTTTTGGACAGCAGCATAGAAGATGTCAGTCACGTGAGTGAAAAAAAAAATGCCCCAATAAAACACAACAGGCATATGTGAAGTATTAGGCTGAAGTGTTAGATATGTAAAATCATACATTTTAAGTTCTTAGTACATATTGAGGGTGGTGAACGCTACCTTTAATCAAGAGGTCAACTTTCTGTTTTAAATGCCTTTACATTAGGGGCTCCTGGGTGGCTCAAGTCAGTTATGCATCCAACTCTTGATTTAGGCTCAGGTTGTGATCTCACAGTGCTGAGACTGAGCCCTGAGTCAGGCGCTATGCTGGGCATGGAGCCTGCCTAAGACTCTCTCTCTCTCTCTCTCTCCCTCCCTCCCATTCTTTGTACCTCCTCTGCTCATGCTTATGTGCATTCTAAATAAATAAATAAATAAATAAATAAATAAATAAATAAATAAATAAATAAATAAATAAATAAAGCCTCTACATTATGTTTGGAACAAACTGCCCTAAAACTATTGTTTAAAATAAGAAATATGTTGACATTCAAATGAATGTGAAATCTTTGTTTTTGACTATAGAGAAGCTACTGTGATCCATTTGATATTAATGATATAAATACTGACTATGAATACCAGAAATGTTCAGTAGGATATGTTTTATGTTTTACATGATTTGGATTCACAATGAATGTTGAACAGAGAAATAGGGTGCTAGCCTTTTTCCCAGATTATCAAAGTTAACACTACTCAGAAAACACGCTGATGCACACAAATCTTTACAATTCTATTAGAAACCAATATGTTGAAATGTTCAAAAATTTTGTGTAATAGAACATATGGAGCAATTCAAAGAATTTAGTTTAAAAACCCCCACGGATATATTTTTACATCCATGATAATAGCATTGTACATTATAAAATATAGATTAGGTTCCTTAAAATGATATTTAATATATAAAAGAGCTACATTAAGTACTAAAAGACTTTTTCACACTATATCTCAAAAACCTATAAGTGACTAAATTAATGAGTAACAAATAAGTGGTGTTGAATAAATATATTCCATAAAATCATGTTCCAACAAAACGAGAGACTTCAGTGTTTCATTCTGTATTAATTCTGAACTGCCAGATGGCAGGTAGATAATATTTGAGTCAGAAGAACTGGTAAGTAATATGTTTAGAGGCTGAAGAACACTTTCCATTTAATATAGAGAGACTATAGGCTTCAGTTTAATTCTTTTGGGGGGCGGGATTCAGGTTAATTCTTAATTTTTTAAAAAAATTAAGTTTACTTATTTTTGAGAGAGAGAGAGACAGAGCACCAGCTGGGGAGGGGCAGAGAGAGACAGAGACACAGAATCTGAGGCAGGCTCCAGGCTCTGAGTTGTCAGCACAGAGTCCAACACAGGATTTAAACTCAGGAGCTGTGAGATCATGATCCGGGTGGAAGTTAGACGCTTAACTTACTAAGCGACCCATGCACCCCAAGGTTAATTCTTAATTTTGAATTTTAATCTCTTGAAATGCTTAAACTATGTACATTTGCTTTAGATGGTTCTTAAAGAGTTTGAGCCATTCAATATGATCTGTTGTGATTTTAAAAGTTTGTTATTGTTTTATTTTCATTTATAGGATAGAAGTGAACTTGGTCACATAATTTTAATATAACAGATGGGTACAACTGTTAATTTGAACACTAAATGCTGCCTTTAAGGTAATCATGTTCCTTAGTTCAATCAATTCAAGAACCTGAATAAACATTTATAACAGTGTTCCATTTATGTCATCTTTGGTCATATTCTTCCATCCTTTCAACCTATATGTTGTGCTGTGCATCATGGAAATAAGTGATAGCTTCAGATTCTTTATTCTTACAACATAAGAAGTGTTAAAAAATCTGTCATGTAAAACACTAATTCTGATTACACTAGGAGCACCTAAAGTTATTGGTATGTTAATTGAATGTGGTTTGGGGAAAAGTGTCATCTGCCTTACAGCATTCATTTGCATATTAATAACAAAACTTTGTTCAGTAGAGACATTTTCTGACGAAAGCGCTAACATAAGAACTTGCTTAGAGATTATATGATCTCAAATTATGATCTGAAATAGTCATAATTTCTAAAGAAAAAGTCTTCTCAGACAAGCTATTTTCATAAAGGAGCAGAGAAACAGATTGACACTACTGATACCACATCTATACCTACCAAAAGAGTAAGAAAGCAGGGTTCTAAGGCATGTTACTGAACATTTCTGGTTCTTCTGAAAAGAAAAGGAAAAACAAAACAAAACAAAACAAAACAAAACATAAGGAAAGGAAAGGAAAGGAAAGGAAAGGAAAGGAAAGGAAAGGAAAGGAAAGGAAAGGAAAGGAAAGGAAAGGAAAGGAAAGGAAAGGAAAGGAAAATTCTCCCTCAATGATTTTATAGAGCTTTATGGTGGGCAGGTAAGGTTTCCATGTGTTCTTGCAGGAAGGACTCTTGTGTGAGCTTTTCCCCAAGAGGTGGGCATAAGGTTGGGAATACTGGAACACACACCCACATGGCCAACAATGACTATGAGACTTTGAATTAGTGCCATCAAATACTCAGAAATATTTAAACTGCTACATATGTCTGGAATACTTCCCAACTGTATGTCTAGATCCTACCAACAGACTCTCCTGTAGATTCTATTTCAGAGAGTTCCACTTCTAATTTCCTTGGTCAACTTCGCTCCATTTAGATTTTTAAATAAATGTGTAAAATTATGTAGATTATACTGATAACTTCGGCAAAGGTTTTCAGAAAACTATGCTTTCTAAAAGATTTCCTTTTTTAAGAACCTTCATTATTTAATCCAGCTGCCTCAGACTGTGCTTTGCAATTATGTAGTTTCCTTTGGTTGAATACACACTCATCTTATCTCATGAAGATCATAATTTTGTATAACTACATTGTGGTTTTATAATTTGTATTACATAACATTCCTTGTGATTTTATATTCATTCATTTTTTTACACTCACTATTTTATTCTTTTGGGAAAGGGGATAAAGTTTGTACTCAATTTGCAATAGCTTACAATTGCAAATATATGGGTATTAGCATACACTATTAACTAGTACCCTGTGGGGTTTTATTAGGTATCATTATATATGTGGCTTAGAATTTTCTTTTCAAGTTAATTTCCTTCAAAATGGGCATAAGATATAGGAAGTTTGACTCCCCAATTTATAATTAGGTTTAAAAAAGATGATACTAATGACCCAACAATTACTCATGGCAATGTATTTGCATTTAAGCTTTCATTCTCTCTTACTTGTCATTGGCATAATTTTACCAGGTAAGTCAAAAAGAAGAAATTAAACTAAATCCTTAACTTGACCTTACTAAAGCACTGAGCCAAGTAGGAAAAGGAATAAGTAATACATGAAGTTTCAAGTCATATTATATTACATTCAGAAAATTATCACATCTTCCTGCTGGACATCTCTAGTTGAATGCCTTAGAGATACTTACATGCATAACACTAAGTTTATTTTTTTTCCTCCTTCCCCAGACCTGCATACCTTTTCATTTTCCCCTATCTTGTTGAATAGCACCATCAGGTATCTAGTTACTGATGTTAGAAAGGTGAGAATTGTTCTCATTCTTCTCTCTCATCTCACTGGGCATAAAGCTCTATCCACTTTGCTCCTTAACGCTTCTTGAATTCCTCCCCTACTCTCCATCCTTACTGCAACTGCTTTATTTCAGACCTCAATCACCTTCCTGCCTCCCTGCCTTTCACTAAAAGCCCCATGATGGGTTCCCATGCCTCTGATCTTATTTTTATCCAATCCAATTTCCTTGCTGTTGTAAGAGTGACCTTTACACTGCACAAATGTGACCGTGCCATTTTTCTGCTACAGATCCTTCAGTGGCTTCTTTAACTTTCAGGCTGAAGTCTTCAAAAGACTTATGGCATGAAGAATCTTTCGTATCTTAACAACTTCTACCTCCCAAGCCTGATCTCTTGCCATCCTTTCTGTAGCTCTCTAATCAAGCCATACTTACCTTCCTGTCTTTATCACATCATTCCCTGTTTTCCTTCTGAGCCTAGGTACATGTTTTTCTTTCAGCCTAAACATGGTTTCTTTTTCTGCTTAGCTAAGCCTTATCCCTCCTAGTATTGAAGGTTTTTTTAACCCTTTCTTGCTACCCTTCTGGGATTCCATTCATTTTCTATGAATTGCCATAACATCTCAAATTTAGTTTAAGTTAGCACTAATTAACTCAAATTATGTGTGCCTTCCATTCATTCAATCTACATATCCTAAACCAAGAGAATTTGTCTTTCATATTGTCTCCTCTAATTGCTAGCACAGTACTCGGCACACAGTTCAAAAACCAAATGTATTTGTTGAATGAGTGATTAAATGAAATAAACCAGATTAATTTATGACTCATTTAATTTTTCTTGGTTTTTCTGTTCAGAGATTTTTATAGCAATACAAACAAATTTATATGCAGCACAATTGATATGTCTGTCTGCCTCATTGAAAAAGGACTCCTACTTGAAACCATTCTATAAAAATAGAACAATCATTTCTACATTATACTCCTTACCATTCACACTGTACCCCAAGCTTAAAACCTCAGAAGTATCTTTGACGCTTTAACTCTTTAATTGTTCACACCTAACGTCCAATATGTCCTTTTGATCCTATCACCAAATATCTTTTTGGAGGCTTTACCTACCTCTTCTTTTAATTCCTACCCCCATTGTATTAGCTCCTGCTTATCATTTCTTGTGGAAATTGTTCCCCCTAAACAGTTTCTCTTGGGTTTCGCCTCTGGGTAGACCAAAAAATACACTTATGCTCTGTAATGTCACTGTGGTTGTAATTATAAATTTGAAATTTACTAATATTATTCATACTTAAAATAATTCAATAGTTTCCTCTTTTACAGTGAAACATAAAAAAATTTTAAATAAGGTATTACAGAGAAAATGCCATAAATATACCAAATCGACTTCATTTTTCTCTTGGGCACATGGCTAAACTTTATCTCTCAGATTCCATTACTGAGAGGCAACATTTCAACTCTTGTGGATCTTGTATCATAGCATGGGTAAACAATGTCATCACTGACATTCTCTGTGATGTCATCACATTTATTATCTGTAAAACAGAGATAATGGTCCTTACTATGTATAAGGTTGAGGATTAAATAAAATGATTTGTGAATGTGTACTTGGTATATTTTATGCTCTTAATTAAGTTAATAGATGTGGTTATTATTATTACACTAATATGAATTGTACTATGGAAATTCCTGACAAGGTATTAGATGATATGGACTCTAATGTTATTATAACCTCAAACAATTCTAAATCTTTAATCATGGTGATCTCTCAACTATCTGACAAAATGCTGCTTATATGAATGTCATCTATTTTTATTTGGGGTGAACAAGGAATGCAGATACACTACTGACCATTTAAATCTTCAAATATCACCCTCTTTCCCCAAAATTTGTAAATAATTAACAAAATGCAAATTGCTTTTTGGTTATGGACCAAGAGGTAGGAGGGGGTGTTAGTCCAAATAATGTACAAACTGACAACTGTTACTTGAAAGAATGAAATTTGCTCTGTATGCTGTTAAGTCTCCATTGTAGTTGGTAGTGACTTTAAAATCCAAGTTACGTTTGCTTTATTTTGTAACTGGTGATTTGATATCCTCTCAAAAAGCTATAATCTAAGATATAACTATATATGGAGAAAAAGGAAAAAAATGGATAATATTCTGTTTAAGTACATATAAGAAGATATTTTAAAACCACTTCAGACTCTGATATTTCTAATTTTATGAGTCAAGAGACTTAAACACTGTCACAAGTACATGATTTTCACTTACAGGTATATTATAGCATATTCAAAACTACAATTGAATTATGAATAATAGTTGTGATTTTAGAAGCTGAGAATAAAAATGAAATAGTATAATATTTACTTCTCCTTAGAGTATATTTAGTCTAGTTAAAGCATGCTGGTATAGATTTGAGCAGGTAATAATTGACTGTATTTTAAGGCTGGAGGCAAAACCCAAGGTACTAACTCAAGCAGGTCATTAACACACTGGTAAAAATGCTCACAGGATATATTATGTCTATTTGTGCATTGTATACATTATATACATTACTGAAGATGCAAAAATTGCTAAATAATACAATTTGGTATAACGTGATAATTTATTAATATTATCTTATAAATTGACCATTTTTCTGTCTGTTATTCTTTCATACTTAATTTTCCTCTTGATATACACCTTATTTCTTTCAATAAAATGAATAACTACAGAGTTGTTTCTAGAACTTTGTCTTTAGATGCTATAAAGTCTATCAGGCAAAAATATAATATTAGATCTCACAAAGTTTATAAATTTATGTCTTACTTGCTAAATGCTTATTGCTGATTGAATTACAAGTATTTGGCATTTAAAATTTTTTTAATTTTTTTTTATTTTTGAGAGACAGAAAGAGACGGAGCATGAGCAGGGGAGGGGCAGAGAGAGAGGGAGACTCAGAATTCGAAGCAAGCTCCAGGCTCAGAGCCTGACGTAGGGTTTGAACTCATGAGCTGAGAGATCATGACCTGAGATGAAGACATATGCTTAACTGAATGAGTTACCCAAGTGTTTAGCGTTTTGATAAGCAAGCCAATATATTAACTATTTTAAGCAATTAGAGTGCTATACTTCTTTTTATTGTTTTTCTTTTTTGATTTGTTTAGTTACATTTATTTATTTATTTATTGATTGATTGATTGATTAAAATTTAAATTCAAGTTAGCTAACATATAGTATAATAATGATTTCAGGAAGAGAATTTAGTGATTCATCACTAACATATAACACCCAGTACTCATCCCAATAAACATCCCCTTTCATGCCCCATCACCCATTCACACCATCCTCCCACCCAACACCCCACCAGCAACCATCAGCTTATTTCTTGTATTTAAGAGTCCCTTGTGATTAGTCTCCCTCTATTTTTTTGTATTATTTTTGCTTTCCTTCCCTTATGTCCATCTGTTTTGTTTCTTAAATTCCACATATGAGTTAAACCATATATTTGTCTTTCTCTGAGTAATTTCATTTATCATAATACCTTCTGGTTCCATCCATATACTTGTAAATGTTCTTTTTGACTCCCAACTAATACACACACACACACACACACACACACACACACACACACACACACACACCATATCTTCTTTATCTATTCATCAGTCCATGGACATTTGGGCTCTTTCCATACTTTGGCTATTGTTGATAGTGCTGCTATAAACATTGGAGTGCATGTACCCTTTGAATCAGCATTTCTGTATCCTTAGAATAAATAACTAGTAGTGTAATTGTTTGCTCATAGGGTAGTTCTATTTTTAACTTTTTGAGGAACCACCATACTGTTTTCCAGAGTGGCTGCACCAGTTTGCATTCCCACCAGCAGTGCAAAAGTGTTCCTCTTTATCCATATCCCTGCCAAAATCTGCTGTTGCCTGAGTTGCTAATTTTAGCCATTCTGACAGGTTGAAGCGGTATCTCATTGTGGTTTTGATTGGTATTTTCCTGATGATGAATGATGTTGAGCATTTTTTTCATGTCTCTATTAGCCATCTGGATGCCTTCTTTGGAAAACTGTCTATTCATGTCTTTTACCCATTTCTCCACTGGATTATTTGTTTTTTGGGTGTTGAGTTTGATAAGTTTTTTTATAGATTTTGGAGACTAACCTTTTATCTGATATGACATTTACAAAACTCTTACCCCATTACATCAGTTGTCTTTTAGTTTTGCTGATTATTTCCTTCACTCTGCAGAAGCTTTTTATCTTGATGAGGTCCCAATAGCTCATTTTTGCTTTTGTTTCCCTTACCTTTGGAGACGTGTTGAGTAAGAAGTCACTGTGGCCAATGTCAAAGAGGTTGTTGCCTGATTTCTCCTCGAGGATTTTGATGGCTTCCTGTCTTACGTTTAGGTCTTTCATCCATTTTCAGTTTATTTTTCTGTATGGTGCAAGAAAGTGGTCCAATTTTCTCAACACCGTTTGCTGAAGACTGACTTTTTTCCATTTGGATATTCTTTCCTGCTTTGTCTAAGATTAGTTGGCTATATGTTTGTGGGTTCATTTCTGGGTTTTCTATTCCGTTCCACTGATCTATGTGTTCCTATGCCAGTACCATACTGTCTTGATGATTACAGCTTTGTAATATAGCTTGAATTCTGAAATTGTGAGGCCTCCAGATTTGGTTTTCTTTTTCAGGATTGCTTTGACTATTCAAGTTCTTTTCTGGTTCCATACAAATTTTAGGATTGTTTATTCTAGTTCTGTGAAGAATGCTGGTGTTATTTTGATAGGGATTGCATTAAATATGTAGATTACTTTGGTTAGTATCGACATTTTAACAATATTTGTGTTTCTAATCCAAAAGCATGGAATATTTTTCCATCTTTTGTGTCTTATTCAATTTCCTTCATAAGCTTTCTATGAAAACTATAGAATTTTTCATTTCTTTGGTAAGGTTTATTCTTAGGTATTTTATGGTTTTTGGTGCAATTTTAAATGGGATCAATTCCTTGATTTCTCTATCTGCTGCTTTATTATTGGTGTATAGAAATGCAACTGATTTCTGTACATTGATTTTATACCCTGTGACATTACTGAATTCATGTATTGGTTCAAGCAGTTTTTTGGTGGAATCTTTTAGGTTTTGCACATAGAGTATCATGTCATCTGCAAAGCGTGAAAGCTTGACTTCCTCCTTGTGGATTTGGGTACCTTTTATTTCTTTGTGTTGTCTGATTGCTGAGGCAAGGAAACCAACACTATGTTGAATAACAGTGGTGACTGTAGACATCCTTGTCATGTTCCTGACCTTTGTGGGGGAAAGCTTTCAGTTTGTCCCCATTGAGGATGATATATATATATATAACTATATATATATATATATTTCATATATAGCCTTTATGATTTTGAGGTATGATCTTTATATCTCTACTTTCTTGAAGGTTTTTATCAAGAATGGAGGCATTTTGTCAAATGCTTTTTCTGCATTGTTGAGAGGATCAGATGGTTCTTTTCTTTTATTAATGTGATGTATCACATTGATTGATTTGTGAATATTGAACCAGCCCTGCATCCCAGGAATAAATTCCACTTGATTGTGGTGAATAACTCTTTTAATGCATTGTTAGATCTGATTTGCTAGTAATTTGTTGAGAATTTTTGCATCCGTGTTCACCAGGGAAATTGGTCTGTAGTTCTTTTTAGTGGGGTCTTTGTCTGGTTTTGGAATCAAGGTAATGCTGGCCTGTTAGAATGTGTTTGGAAGTTTTCCTTCCATTTCTGTTTTTTGGAACAGCTTCAAAAGACTGGGTGTTGACTCTTCTTTAAATGCCTGGTAGAATTCCCCTGGAAGGTGATCCAGTCCTGGACTCTTGTTTGTTGGGAGATTTTTGATTACTGATTCAATTTCTTTTTTGCTTATGGGTCTGTCCAAATTTTCTGTTTCTTCCTGTTTCAGTTTGGTAGTTTATGTTTCTAAGAATTCGTCCATTTGTTCCGGATTGCCCAATTTGGCATATAAATTCTCATAATATTCTTTTATTATTGTTTGTATTTCTGTAGTGTTGGTTGTTATCTCTCCTCTTTCATTCATGATTATATTTATTTGGGATCTTTCCTTTTTCTTTTTGATCATTCTGGCTAGGGGGTTATCAATTTTGTTAATTCTTTCAAAGAACCAGTTCCTGGTTTCAGTGATCTGTTTTACTCTTTTTTGTTTTTGTTTTTGTTTTCTGATTTCTATATCATTGATTTCTGCTATAATCTTTATTATTTCCCTTCTTTGCTGGTTTTTGGGCTTTCTTTGCTGTTCTCTTTCCAGTTCTTTTAGGTGTAATGTTAGGGTGTGTATTTGAGAACTTTCTTCCTTTTTTAGGAAGGCCTGGACTACTATATACCTCCCTTTTATGACCACCTTTGCTGCATCCTAGAGGTTTTGGACTATTGTTTTTATTTTCATTGGCTTCCATGTATTTTTTAATTTTCTCTCTAATTTCTTGGTTATCCCATTTTTTTTTCTTGTGGTTGATTTCAAGTTTCATAGCATTGTGGTCTAAAGATATGCACTATATGATCTTCATATTTTTGTACTTGTTGAGGGCTGATTTGTGATCCAGTATGTGATCTATTCTGGAGAATGTGCCATGTGCCCTCAAGAATATGCACTCTGCTGCTTTAGGATGAAATGTTCTGAATATATCTAAGTACATCAGGTCCAGTGTGTCATTCAAAGCTATTGTTTCTTTGTTGATTTTCTGTTTAGATGATCTGCCCATTGCTGTTAAGTGGGGTTTTGAAGTCCTCTACTATTATGGCATTATTATTAATGAGTTTCTTTATGTTTGTGATTAAGTGATTTTTATATTGGGTGTTTCACGTTGGGGGCATAAATATTTACAATTGTCAGATCTTGGTGGATAGCCTTCTTAATTATGATATAATGCCATTCTTCATCTCTTGTTCCAGTCTTTATTTTAAAATTTAATTTGTCTGATGTAAGTATGGCTACTTCAGCTTCCCTTTGATGACCATCAACATGATAAATGTTTTCCATCCTCTTACTTTCAACTGCAGGTGTCTTTAGGTCTAAAATGAATTTCTTGTAAGCAGCATATAGATGGGTCTTGTTTTCTTATCCATTCTGATATACTATGTCTTTTGATTGGAGCATTTAGGCCATTGACATTTAGAGAGAATACTGAAAGATATGAATTTAGTGCCATTATGTTGCCTGTAGAGTTGGTGTTTCTGGTAATGTTCTCTGGTCCTTTCTCACCTTTGTTGCTTTTAGTCTTTTTGGTTTTGTTTCATTTTTTCTCCAAAGAGTCCCCCTTAAAATTTCTTGCAAGACTGGCTTAGTGGTCACAAACTCCTTTAGTTTTTGTTTGTACGGGAAACTCTATTTCTCCTTCTATTTTGAATGACAGACTTGCTGGATGCAGAATTCTTGGCTGCATATTTTTACAATTCAGCACTTTGAATATATCCTGCCACTCCTTTCTGGCCTGCCAAGTTTCTGTGGACAGATCTGCTGCAAACCTGATCTATCTTTCCTTATAGCTTAAGGACTTTTTTCCCTTTGCTGCTTTCATAATTCTTTCCTTGTCTGTGTATTCTGTGAATTTGACTATGATATGCCTTGGTGATGGATGGTTTTTATTGACTGTAATAGGGGTTCTCTGTGCTTCTCAGATTTTGATATCTGTGTCCTTACCCATTTTGGAATGTTTTCAGCTGTGATTTGTTCACATAAACCTTCTGTCCTTTTTTCTCTCTCCATCTTCTGAGACTCCTATGATTCAGATGTTATTATAATAAGTCACTGAGTTCTCTAAGTCTTGTATCATGATCTTTTGGTTTGTATCCCTCCTTTTTGCTGCTTCATTATTTCCTCCAATTTTAACTTCTATATTGCTGATGCACTGTTTTTCTTCGTCCATCCTTGCCATTGTGGCATCCAGTCGAGATTGCATCTTGGTTATAGCATTTTAAATTTCATCCTGACTAGATTTTATTTATCTACACAGAAAGGGATTCTATGCTTTTTTCAACCCCAGCTAGTATTCTTATTATCATGGTTATAAATTCTAGTTCAGGCATCTTTGCTTATATCTGTTGCTTAAGCCCCTGGCTGTAATTTCTTCCTATTCTTTCTTTTGGGGTGAATTCCTTTGTTTTGTCATTTGGAGGAAGAAAAAAAAAATTAATAAAATAAAAAAATTTTTTAAATTAAAAACAAAACAAAAAATCAAGTAAATGAAACTAAATCCTAGATGTGTTTTGGTCTGCTTGTTGAAAGAAGCTATATAGAATAGAGGAAAAAAGGAAAGAAAAGAAAAAATAAGATAAGAAAAATTTTAAAATTAAAAAAATTATAAAATAAAATAGAATAAAATAAAATAAAGAAAATGCAATAGAATAAAAAATTAAAATAATAAAAAATAAAGTAAAAAATAAATACATAAAAATAAATTTTTCTATTTCTGTATTCAAGAAAGATGAAGAAAAGAAAGAAAAAAGAAAACATTTTAAGCAAAAACTGAAGCAAAGAAAATGAATAAATGAACCAGCAAACAGAATGAAACCTGAATGAAGTTACATCCAGTTTCCCCTAGAACTCAACCTATGAAGCATTCTATAGTCTGTATGCTAAGCAGGTGGAGGGACTTATGCTATTCTTCTAGGGGATGTGCTTGGAGGGCACAGTAGGGCAGGACTTGGTGTAACGGCTCTGTTCTTGACTAGGTGTCACTGCTTAGCTTACTGGGGTGCATAGGAGAGGTTGAAATGGCTTCTCCCAGCTTTCTAGTCTCTGGCACAGTAACTTCACACTTTCACCAACCTGTGATCAAGCACCCCTCCCTTGTCTCAGGCCTCCATGCCACTCCTCAGATTTACCCTGTCCATGTCCAAGCTGTCCACCTACCAGGAGGCACCTCCCTCCAGAGTTTTATCTCAGATGACATTGTGTTTCAAAACCCCACACTTCAGAGTTTCTTGTGGCTTGGATCCACACCAACTCTCTGGGGGAGGGTATTGTTGAGCAATGGCCTGTTGCCAGCTTGCTCCAGAAAGCATTCCTGCTATCATGCAGTGGCAGAGGTTCAGCAATTATGGCAAATCACGACACACAGTCAGCACCAGATTTCACTGCACTCTGGCATTTTTTGTCCCAATTCCAGCAAATGTGGCTGCTTTCCAGGGTCCGCTGGGCCCTTTGCCTGTGGGGAGGCCATATAGCCTATACCAAATGCTCTCCAAGCCAGAGGAACCAATTCACCCCCTGTGGGAAATGGACCCATCAGACCATGCTGCCTGCCTCTGGGGGATTCACCCTACCTCACCAGAGCACCACCAAGCACTGATCTCTGAACCTTCAGACTCTGTGTTCCACTGTTTATAGAATCCTGTAATTTCTTTCCATCAGTGGTTTTGGGGAACAGATTTCTCATTCAGTCCCCTGTGATTCACTCTTTTTCTCTCCAGCTACTTTCAGGGGAGTGTTTTCTTGCATGATCCAGATGTGCCACACTCTCTCCCTTCCTCTTTCTCTGTCCTCTGTCTGCAAAAGCAGCTCCCTATCCTCAGCGACTTTTCTCTCCCCCAGTTCATCTCTCCATAGTGCATACCTGCTGACTTCTGTGGCTCAAGTTATGCAGATTGTTGTCTTAATCTTCGGATCAATTTCCTAGGTGTGCGAAATGGTTTGGTGCTGATCTAACTGCATTTCAGGGAAAAGACAAGCTCAGGGTCTCCATGATGTTCTGCCATCTTAACTCTTCCTGAGAGCTATATTTCTTAAACATGAAAATCTTGCATGTAAAATTCAATTTATTAAATACTTTTAGAAAATAAATCTTCCTCCTGGCTACTCTCCTTTATACACTACTTACCAGGACCATTTTTCATCCTTTCTCATCGTTGCTGGAACTTATTAGAGATTTTTAACCTCTTCCATCTCATTCTCCTGGCACTTATGACTGTTTCATCTGTTTATGAAACCAACCATTTCCTCATTTGAAATCTCTGCCGTTCACTTATTCTTGCACACCTCTATTCCTTACTACATCTCAGCATCTTAAAGACTTCCTACCTTCCTCAGGGGTGATAGCACTTAGTTTAATTTTTCTCTAAGAAGTCACAAATATAAATATTTCAGTATCCAGGCATCTAATGTAAATATTGTGGGTGTTAACTATCATCAAAGAGGAGTTGCAGAGCCTACGGCAAGAATATAGAGCACATTCCATCTAACCACATTCAAATTCAAAACTTATAAAACTTTGTACTTTTCAAACTAAACAGGGATCCTATTGCTGGGTACCAGTTCGTAAACCCTAGGCATGGTATAAAGTACAGACTCCTTAGGATACCCTATACTGCCCTTAAATATCTAGCCCCAACCCTTAGACCCAGCCCATCTTCTCACCATTTTGTGATACACACAAGAATCCAGTTGCACCAAAATTTTCACATCTATCTCTCTCCATCTTTTCTATCAGACTTCGAATTTTCAGAAACTCATCTCTTTGCCTGGTTTCTCTTTCCCGGCAATCTCTTCCATATCTGAGATTGCTTAGAAAACTTCTCGAAGCTTATTAGGATAGTTATACTTAAGATTATATTAGTATAGTCATACTTAAAACAATGCTCTGATCAGATAGAATAACTTCGCAAAAAGGAATTACCTGAATTCATGAAAAGGCCATTTTATATGATTATAGACCCGATGGTCTATTTTGTGACTTTAAAAAATAAATCTCTTTTGATGGAATCCAAAACATATTAGGTTCTTGCCAATTTATGCTCAGTGATGAAAAAAAGATTCTGGTGTATTAATTTTTCTCCCTAATCCATTGCATTATATTTGACAATAGTACATTTGGGAGAAACTAGCATAGAATTTGGAGGGCTATATACTAAATTCAACTTTGCCACAGATTTTGGGACTGTGGGTAAGTTATCATAGTAACATAGTGGCTTAGACTATATTATTTTAAATTTTCTTCCATATTCCAACAATTTTCCAATCGTTTAAGAACTTTTACTAAAGCCTTAAAGTTGAGAACAATAAATACTAAATATCCTCATATTTGAAGCAATGATACTACACATGTCCATGTGTTATTTACTAAAAGACGTCAATGTATGTTAACTCAACTGGAATTTAAATTAAATTAAATTTTTAAAATGTTAAAAAAAAAAAAAACTTCTCAATCTTGAAGTCATTGTTCAAGTTTTATCTCTCTTGAGAAGCATTGACTCAAATAAAGCAAGTGACCTGTAACCCAACGGCTACACAACGATTAAAGAACTTATCTAATTACTTATTTATCTCTGACATCCCCAATGTAAGACTGGCAGTTCTTAAGTATGTGAATGTCTACCTATAACCTTAGAATATTTTGTTCTCATTACTTTTCAGCTAGATATTGACACAAGTCTTTTGTATCAATTAGTTATTCCTTTGTGCTATAAGGTTTTGTTTGCCTCACATAATGAGACAAGAAAGGTCAACCACAGTGCCATCAGAGAACATTACTTCTATCTTGTCAATTAGCTTTCATTAGTTTATACATATTACCTCAAGGTTATAAGACAGCTGCTTCACTGCCAGTATCACAGCCATATTCTGGGCAGGAAGAACTAGAATGGCCAAAAGTAAAAGGGTATGTGCTGGCTGGGGTAGTTCTCTTTAGAGGATTGTTTTTCTTAAATAATCAAATAGTTACTCCCAATTATATATACTGGGACAAAATTATGTTACATGAACACTTATAGCTGCCAGAGAGAGCTAGGAAATAGCAAATTTTTAGTTGGTTCCATTTGTATCCCGAATAAAATTGGGCTTTGGCAGTAAGGAAGGGAGAATAACTGTTGGTTTCCTGATATGTCTTCTGATCGTCATTGTTCAACACTCCTTTGTGACCCTCATAGGAACTTTCCACATGATAATTTTGAAATAATGTAAATCAAAATGAGAGGGAAATCATGGGGAAAAAAAGAAACTGCCAGGACAAATAAAAAGAAAAATGCAGAACAACAGTTTCACTTCTGGAGTTCATTTAGAGTATACAGAGGCATACACTTATCTTTGGAAGAAATGGCATATGCAATAAGAACACCATATACTTAAAGCACTTGTACATGTCATGACTGAGAAAGTCTCTTTCTGGAGTCCTAGTGGGGCTTAGTTCAGTTAGTTAACAATTCTTGTTAGTGTTGTTGCTCATCCACACTGGTTTGGACTGTTTCCCATTTTCTCATATGCGTCTTCTTTTCTTGGTGATATCTAGCTACTCTGCTACCAGACAATAGGTAATAATGGATTAATATCATATCCAGTCTAAATAACATATTAACACATTAACAGAGGTACTTGCAAGCTAGGCTTTAACACAAGGATATGAGTAAATCTCTAACACAAGGATATGAGTAAATCTCAATCCCTGGACAGGTCCATGGCAGAAAAAACTGTGTGGGTATGATTTTTAGCAACTTCAACTCTGAGACAAAGTAATATTCACATAGGTCAGCTTACTTTGTTCCCTGAGATATCTAACATGGATGACTTGATCTGAATTCTCTCCTCTGTGCCATAGTCTCACATTTAGGTGTACTCTTAATCAGTGCTAAACTTATATCTGCTGTGTGCAACCATTTATACATCACAATTGAATAATCTCCGTTACTTTCTTCTCCTATGCTCTTAGGTATAGAGCTCCTAGAAAACATACACAAGCAATTTTTTTTTTACCTACTATGCATTCCATGGACCACCAACCACACGGATTATAGGTTTCCTGTTGATGTACCCTTTTCTGGGAACTCTCTTCCTTGTTCAGATTGTTCCAGAGAACTCACATCACAAAGAAAACTGCCTTCTCTGAATATGCATGGACCAAACCCTGAAAAGCCCTGACCTTGAGTTCTCTGCCACAGCATCTGCACCTGGATTATTGCAACACACTGATAACCAGTCTCCTGATGTCTAGGCTCTCAGTTTTAATTTGTTATCTCCAGGCTATTAGAGATTTTTTCTGAAACAAATATCTGAAACATATCATTCTCCTCTATATATGCTTAAATGATCTAAGTTGTTCAAAATATGTAAGCATGGTATCAAAAGGTGTCAAGTCTAGCCTATAAAATCTATAGAGACAATAAATAGATTAGTGATTGCTTTGGGAGGGAGAGAGGATGGGGATTAACAATAAATGTGCGTGAGGGATCGTATTGGGTGATAAAACATTCTAGAACTGACTTATGGTGATGCACAATTTAGTAAATTTGTCTTAAAAACATTGAATTGCTTTTTTTTTCACTTGAAATGGGTGAATTCTAGGATATGTAAAATATGCCTCAATAAAATTATTTCTTTTCACATGTACATTATGCCTTTCTTAATAAAATGACTTCTCAGTAGGAGCCATTTTCTGCTACTTTGAATTTGGGCAATTCCTTGGAAAACCATATGGAAGTGGATTTCAGTGAATTGATCAAAGTTTCTTTCAAATCCATAAGTTGGATTAGAAGGATGTGTGGATAAATAAAAGGGCAATATTAGTGAAGGCCACTTGAGATGAGGGCATAGTCACCTCTCACCATTCAAGTTCCCTTCCATCTTTCCATGCACAATTCCTTTCAGATTGTTCAAGTCTTCTCTACCAGGGAAATTTTCCCAAGACAAAATCTGTAAAAAAAATTTAAGGAAAATATAAAAAATAATGGCAGAGATACTTATGGGATGTAGTAACCGCCTCTATCTTCCCTAGCTTTAGGGTTAGAATTTGAAAAAGATAATAGCCCTGAGACAAAATGTGGGCTATGGCCTGCAGGCAGAATGTTTTCCTCAAATTCACCTGACCTCAATGCCCACAGTAAAGTCTCATCAAGAATCCAGGGCCCAAACTAGATATCACTAAAACAACTTCCTCCTTTTGTGAGAGGAGCTTGTCATTGAGATCATAACCTCAGTGTAACCATGTGAGTTCTAGACTTAATATGTAAACACAGGTATTTGGACACCAAATGGTGTGTTCTTTTCAGGGAAAAAATAGATGCTAACAGTATCAGTACACATTGAGCTGTTGAGTATGAATTCTTCCAATCTGCTGTCCATTCTTCCTGAACAAAAGATGTAGTCCTGGAGAAAACCTTGTCTTCTTGATGGATGTATTCCATGGTCCTGATTTAGAATATGCCCTTGAAGTTCTTGGCTTTTAAAGCCTGCAGGTCATGAAGGTAAAGGTCAGAGATTTGCACCTTTGTGGGAGAAGGCGTCCTGTTTCTCAATAATAATACCTTGGTTCCTAGTAATGATAAGTCAATGGATATGCAGGGAATACAGGGTCCTTTCAGTAATGAGACACTGAAATAGGTACTTTCAGGGTAGAGTGAACCAGTTGAGAGAGCTTTCTAGACACAAGTTTCATAATCTTATAACTCTCTTTCTCCAGTTGCAGGTCAGAAAGGATAGGAACATTGGTCTGCTAGAAGGCCATGACTATTTTTCTCTATTCCTTTACCTCATATAGAACTCTCAGAAGTCAATCTTGCATATCTACATGGTTCAAAATTATCTTTGTTTTAGAGCTTTGTGTCAGATCATCCATTGTCTTTTTATTAAGAAAAATAAAACATTTTGCTAAGTAATATCTACAATGGCGACGTGCAATGCTTTTACACTTGCTTTTCTTCCTTATCCTGATTTTTTTCCTTCTAGCACTTCAGCACGTAAAAGCATGTTCCACAGCACTATACAAATGATAAATATCATCCCCATTCCTCTCGCTCCTCATTTCTTTGCTAAACCTCTGAAAGTGCAAGATACCATTTTACACTGGCACTCTGCGTATTACTGGCTCTGACACATCTTCCCTGTTTCTGAGAGAAACACAGGAAAATAACAGGGCATCTTCTGGGACCATTATGTGTCTGGGGGAAAAATATCCAGAGGTTGTCTGTAACCTCTAACAGTGCATTGTCCATAAGCATGGGGTGTTGAAAGAGCTATCTTTCTTGATTAGGAGGTACTTTCATTTGAATGGTCTCATATGTCCTCTTCTATACACAGGCAGCACTTACGCTCCATTACAACTGTGACTACTGGGTTGTAACAATAAATATGATTTTATTTTGTTGAACAATTCTCATCATTGCCAATATTGATTCTCTTTGATAGTATAGAATGGAACAATATGAGATATTTGGAAGAGGGTGATTAAATATATACACAACCATTTGACTCTATTATATTCACTTATAAAAAAAGACAAAATGTAAGAAAAAAAGACAAAACTTAAATGTGAGAAGATACAGGAAAGTGCAGGTAAAAACATGAGGATAAACACAGTGTGAGGCATGCCCAATGTTGAAAAGTTTCAAAGAAGAATGGTTTAAGAGCAAACTGAGGGTCGATGGGGGATGGGAGAGGGGAAAATGGGTGATGGTCACTGAGGAAGGCACTTGTTGGGATGAGCACTGGGTACTGCATGGAAGCCAATTTAACAATAAATTATATTTTAAAAAAAGAATGGTTTAAATAATAGCTTTTATTTTATGACTTACACAGATGTTTACTATTTTACTTCTGAGAGATGTTATATTATGTTATGTTAAATTTAACTCTCTGGAATGTTGAGCAAAGTTATTTTTAACCTCAAAGGAAGAAACTTGGATTTATAAACTTAATTATTCAAATTTTTATTTTTATAAATGTATAAACTTTTCAATCACCTAATCTAATACTAAGAAACAATGGCTGATTTTATTTTTACAATTGCAAAAATACTATTAAAAAAGAGGCAGCATAATTTTGTGTTAACATGTTTTCTACCATACACTGGGAAGATATATCATAGTGGGTAAAGGCCATTCCATTTGAGACAGTCAAGGTTTTGCTTAGGAAAGCATAAAACTTCTCAACCTTATTGCTTTCATAAGTATGATTCCATCATAAAATTGATTAGAAGATATGCTGTGAATAATTTGGAAAACCTATTTTTTTAATTTCTTTAGTCCTAGAGAACATTTGTCACAGGTGCATTTGCTGCCCATTTTCTATTGTTTTATTTTTATTTATCATTTTTATACATCCTTTTTGGAAGTGCCTTTGAGTTTCATGGTTAGATCACTCAGTGGAAGTTCACTGGATACATTCCAAAATCTAATTACTGGGCTTAATTGAAACACATTTACATTTGTACTGGATGGCATTTTCTTATACCACAGATAATACTTCAGTTTTTCTCTTCCAAGTAAACCTCCTCCCCCAACCAAGCACACACACCTACAACAAGTAGCTGAGCTGTGACTACCTCCTGCTTATAATTACCAGAAAAATAGAGAAAAATCACAGATTGTCTCTTTCCTGCAGTGTTGCTAAAGGAACACCTCAATCTTAGGGAAAAAAATATGTTTGGTGAAATTTGGAAATAATGAATTGTCAAGATGCCATAAATAAAGCGAAAGTAAGTTTCTATTTTACTTCAAAATATGTAAGCACTTTTTGTGAGGTGTGTTTAGAGTGATAGTTTAAAAATATTTCCTGTAAACAAATATGAAACACTGCCATTTGACATTTAATATAGCATATGGAATAATATATATTCCCTGAAAGAGAAGGAAGGAAAACAACCTTTCTGGGCATATATATTTATGGTTGAAAATTTTATATCTTATATGTAAAAAGAAACATATAAATTATTACCTAAGAAGATGGCAATGGAGAACACTATCAAAATCACAATCAAATAACTGCAAAATTTAAACACACAAGTCAATTAGAATGAAACCAACTTTGCTGAGGACTTGTTCTTATATGGATGCCACTGGCAGTCAATTTCGACACTATCTCTTTTAAGTTTCATAATAACATATTAGGATTGTTGCAACCAACATCTTATAACTGAAAAAATGAAGCTCAGGAAGTTCGAAATCATGTCTACATAAAAACTTAAGAGTCAGGGTCACATCTATTAGTTCAAAGTCCATGTTCCTTTCACCACATTATGTCAAAACTGGTCCCTTTATTATCCATGCAATTCCTCCCAGCCAGTTGGAGGACATTGATCCATGTTACTGCATAGATATTGGTTGTATATTTGAAAAGGTTGGTTACAGGGGGACTTATAAATTATAAGATATGCATAAATCAAATGTTTAATTTAAAATGAATCCTGTTAATTTTCTAAGTCCAAGAACCTTTCTTTGAGTGCAGTTCCAAGAAATGTTTTATAATTTCTTTTTTGCCTAAACCACATGAATAATACATTGTGTAAAATTTCAAATATTTGTTTCTTTAATATGGAATGAGAGAATTAAGAATACTTGAGAAGAAATTTAAATGTATAATCTTTTGAATTTTGTGATTTTTTCCCCCTAATACATACTGACTTAACCACACCAAATTTGGCTGCCTAATTTTTCAGCAACTACTTTTATTTGGAGTTTTCAAAACAATCAATTTAAATTTAACTGGACCATTAAAAGTAATTGCACTTATATATCAGTGGTCTAATTTCACTGGTGCATTTAATATTTAACTTATAATAATAGGATAATTTTCATAAACAGATGTAGAAAAAAACAAATGACTTGGTAGGCATGCAAATTGAATTGTTAGCAGAAAAAAATGCAGAGGTATATAAAAGTGCTAGCCATAAGCATTTAATTTACTATGATTATCAACTGATATACTTTACAGAGGGAATGATGTCAGTTTATCTGGTGAATCAGTTAACTACTAATTGAAATATATAGAATATAGTAATATAAAAAATTAGTTCATTAGCTTAATGCATTTTTAGGTATTCATTTTATTCTCTATATTAATTATTAATGCTAACAGGTATTTAACTAACATCGTGGAGTTAATAAACACAATAGTTAAAGAAAGAAGATAATTAGTATATGTTGAGTACCTCCTATTTGTCAATCATTTTTTAGACATTATCTAATTTTATACTTATGCTCAGAGGAAATATCATTAGCTTTAGTTTGAGCAAATGGAGGCTCAGTAAGGAATGTCATAAAACTAGTTCAGAATTAGAGTATATGCTATTTTTGCACTAACAGCATTCAAAATTCAACAGATGTTTATCTAATACTCACTTTGTTCTAAGTATTTCTCTAGGTGGGTTGACAGTAGTAAGAATGACTACAAAGGCTTTGCTTAATGGAGGTTGCTTGTTAGAGTAAAATCAGAAATTAAATAAGTGAAAAAAAAAAGATAATTTTAGGGGCGCCTGGGTAGCTCAGGCAGTTAGGTATCTGACTTCGGCTCAGGTCATGAACTCACAGTTCATGGGTTCGAGCCCCGCGTTGAGCTGTGTACTGACCGCTTGGAGCCTGGAGCCTACTTGGGAGTCTGTGTCTCCCTTTCTCTCTGTTCCTCCCCCATTCATGCTGGCTCTTTCTCTCTTTCTCTCAAAAATAAATAAAAGCTTAAAAAAATAAAGAAATATGATAATTTTAGATAGTAATGAGTGCAAAAGAAAAAATACACTGTGATGTAATAAGTTTTCAGTAGAATAGGTGATATTTCATAAGGTAGATTCTTAGAATTTTAAAAAACTGTTAAAATAATTAAAATAATGTTTATGGCATTGAAATCTTTATTTTGAAAATATTATTAGGGTTATTAATAACATTAACAAAAATTTCACTACTTAAATACATTTTAACATATATTACCCTCTCAGTTAATGAGTATAAAACAAGTGATTTCAAATTTCTTAATGTAATATAGTCAAATAAACAGTATTTTATTTTTTATTATTTATTAATTTTTAAAGCTTATTTATTTATAGAGAGACAAAGAGAGTACAATTGGGGGAAAGGCAGAGAGAGAGGGAGAGAATCCCAAGCAGGCTAAGAGCTGTCAGTGCAGAGCCCGACATGGGGCTCAAACCCACAAAACTGTGAGATCATGACCTAAGCGAAATCAAGAGTCAGAGGTTTAACAGAGAAAGCCACACAGGTGCCCCAAATAAACACTATTTTAATTTGTGCCAAAGTTGGAAGCTTTATTTTCTGTGATCTTGTGATTTATAGTAAGAAATATATATTTGGTCTTTGTTCTCATTTCTGGCAGAGCTCCTAAAACCCTTAGGCTAGAATACCTAAATAAGGAGAGATGTAAAGGTATCTTTTGTTATATTAATGAAGTGACTTTTAGACCCCACCTAAGGAGGTGAGGTTGCCATGGAACCAACCACGTGATTAGAGGGTTTGAACTTTCTGTCCCACCCTGACCTCCCAGGAGGCAATTAGGGAATGGGGCTAGAGGTTGAATGAATAACCACTGGCCAAAGATTTAACCAGTCATAACTGTAGTGAAGGCTGCATTAAAAAAAAAAAAAAAAAAAAAAAAAAAAAAAGGAGAGAGAGGGTTTGAAGTTTCTAGGTAGTGAACACGTGGAGATGCAGGGGCATGGTGCCCTGGGAGAAGGCAAGGAAGCTCTGCACCTACCCCACTTCCCATACCTTACCCTTTCCCCATACCTTGCCTTATATGTCTCTTCCATCTGGCTGCTTCTGAATCATGTGTTCATAATAAACTGTTAATTTCGTGAGTCACAGAACTCAGCAAAATTAATTACACCCAAGGAGGGGCTGTGGGAATCTGATTTATAGCCAGTTGGTCAGAATAGAATAGATAGAATACCAATAGAATTGGTATCAGAATACCTAAAGATTTTTATATTGAAATTCGTGATTTATAATTTCACATTGAAATTATGATTCTGGTAATTAAGTATTTATAGAATGCTTTAATGGATACCTAGGAAATTAAGGATTGAACAAATTACTAACCACATTTTTTTAGGGTACCATATGGAACTTAAAATATTTTGTCTAGTGTTAGGCAGTGTCTTCTATTTGTATTATAGGGCACTGGTTCTGAAAAACTTTCATTATCGTATTATTAAAAAGTGCAATCAATCAAAAGGAACTCCTGTCACATGATACAAGGTGGATGAAATTTGAGGACATTAAATTAAGTGAAACAAATAAGACACTCATAAAAAAACAAATACAAATACTTTATGATTCTTCTTATATAAGGTGTCTAAAGAGATCATTTTTTTTAAGAGAGAGTGCCAAGTGGGGGAGGACCAGAGAGAGAGAGAGAGACAGAGAGACAGAGAGAGAGAGAGAGAGACAGAGAGACAGAGAGACAGAGAGAGAGAGAGAGAGAGAGAGAATTTCAAGCAGGCTCCATGCTCAGTGTGGAGCCTGATGTGGGGCTTGATCCCATAACTGGATCCCACAATTCTGGGGTCATGACCTGAGCCAAAATCAAAAGTCAGATTCTCAACTGACTGAAGCCACCCAGGTGCTCCTAAAGGAGTCAGTTCTTAGAAATAGAAAATAAAATGGTGGTTACTGGGGCCTGAGAACAGGGAAAATGGTTAATTTTATCTAATGGGTATAAACTTTCATATATGCAAGATAAAATGTTCTAGATCTCTGTTTCACAAAAATGGAAATATACTTAACACTACCAAACTGTACTCTTAAAATGGTTATGACGGCACATTTTATGTTCTGTTCAAAAAAAATTGTTACGTGTAAATATTGTTTATCACAATAATGAAATAGAAGCAAAAGAAAAAAGAGAGTAAAAATTATAACTATGCAAATAAATCCTGGATTTAATTCCATAATAACTGAAGAGAGGTGAGAAATTAACACTGGTAACAGAATATTTTTCTCTTGGCCAAATGTTTATGCAAGACCTACATGATAACCTATTTATTAGAGTTCAATTACATACATAACAAATTTGAAATGCATCTTGATTGTCATTATTAGAAATTAAGAATGAGTAACAGAGTTAAAAAATTTTTGATATCTATTGTATGTATAACTACTGATATCAACAGTATATATAATCTCTGATATATATACTGGTTAACTTACGCCAAAAGAGATATAGGAGAAGTCTATTGGGTAGGTCACAGAATCAGTAGGAAGGCTGGTGAGCCGGTTCAGGAAGGAGGCTAAAGGACAAGGCAGAGAGAAGAGAACAACACTGCTTGAACTCATAGCATAGAATAGAAATGCTTGTGGCTGAAGGTGCTGCTGTTGTTGCCATGGCCCTGATAAATCTGGCCTTTCATTTCCATACCACTGGAATTTTAGTTTTATTCTAGCCATAGTTCCAGGGGAAAAAAGCACTGATAAATTTGTCTGTCTCTAAGATTATTCTCTAAAATTTTTATGTTGACCCAGCACCCTCAGAAATCATCTTGAATTATATTTCATGGAATTTTAACAGGCTGCTAATGCATAATTATTTTAGAGAGATAAGACTTTCCCTTCTAAGTTATTATTATTATTGTTATCATTATTGAAGTATAGTTGACATACAATATTATATTGGTTTCCGGTGTACAAATAGTGATTTGCCATTTATATACATTATGAAATGCTCACCATGTCTAGTCACCATCTGTTACTACACAAAGTTATAAAATGTTATAACTATATTCCCCTTGTTGTACTTTACTTCTCCCTGACTTACTTACTTTATGACATGAAGTTTATACTCCCCCTACCCTCCTTCTAGGTTTTTATTATTAAAAAAAAATATGTTTCTCCAGATGGGTGCTGGAATCTGGAGTTACCAGCTAGGGTCAAGGAATTGTGGACAATGAGAGACATTAGGAGAAATGGTTTCTCTTCTCAAGAAAACTCCATTAGCCAAGGTTGTCAGAATCTTCAAGCCAGCAGAATAATCTTTCAGCAGGAAGGATAAACTAATTTGGGTTTCAAAATACTTCAAGCTTCTTTAATCTCCTATATTCCATTTTTAATAATCAGTATTCAATTCCCTCTCTACACATCTCTTATGTATCACATGAGAGATCTGATGAGCCTGGGAATAATTTTACTTTTGTAATTTGACAGTCTTCTGGAGCAAATGTTGGCTTCTTTTACAGAGACTCTTTGGGTCTTTTTAAAAGGAACCCAGAAAGAAAAGAAAGGAACTTAGAATGGGCTTCTGTTTCAATCTTTACCGTGAGTCAGATTTTAGGTTTCTGAGCTTGTCATTCTTATAAAGTGTGATGGAAATGATTGAAAATGATCATTTTAGTTTCCTCCTGCCATTGGTACTGGTTGATCCCCACCCAGATACCAAAGACTTCCCCCCTCCCCAGTGGGTACTCTATGTCAGGTGGCCATACAAATAGATTAAAGGGTTCATTTCCTTCTGTATGCTGCAGAATCACATATCTCTACCTTTAATGCTGATTGGGTGTTCATTATCTTCAGTCTCCAAAATTCCAGAGACAAAGTCCAGATTTCTCTATGTCCCCAGAGGTCTGTTTTTAGAAACCACTTCAATTTCTATACTAGTCATGGTTTGTAGTTACAAATAACAGAAAAAAATTAAACAGAAAAATACTTTTCTTGGAAGGGTTTCAGGTCGACCATACGTAGAACAAGTAGGAAAGCTAGAGAACTAAACTTGAGCAACAGCCAAGGCAGGCGAGGCACAGTCAGTATGATACCACAGGGACAATATGCATCCCATAGAGTTTTGAGCCAGCTGGATGTTGGCCATTGCCTCCGGAACTGCTGTCGCTGAAGGCTGAGCCTTTCTTGTATTCACTGTATTATCCGTTTCTTTGTGTATGCTTTGCAGATTTACTTCAAGTACGTACACTTGCTAATTAGAAAAGACACCATTTAATCATGACTTACTACGTACTATATGTTAGATATTTGCTAGCTTTTTATATTCATAGCTCATCTAAATATGATTGTCAGGGTTGACGCGTCCTCATTCTGAATAAGAGGAAGTTTGACCCAGAATTTAATTTTCATAAAAACCATGTAACTGATATGGGTGTAGCTGTCTTTGAACTTCAGTTCTGTCAGACTCCTAGATTCATGGTCTCTCATCTCACCTCCTCCACCACTGGCTATATTCCCCGGCTTATTTTTATTTTTGCTTTTGGATGTAAACTGGCTTTCATGGTGTTTTTGTACTACAACCCAAGACAAATGCTTGTGTTTGCTTTGGCTTTAAGCCAGTCCTGGTTGGGTCTACTCCTGCCTATTATGGATGATACTATGTTCTTCGTAGGGGCAAATGTTCAGAAACAAACTAGTTTAAAACATAAGCAACAGGCATCAAAAAGAATGTTATTAGGGAAATTATACAAGGCCCAACTAATTTCCTCCAACTGCCTGCTACAGTGCTGGGAAAGGTAGTTGGGATTTATCTATTCTGCATTTTTTTCTAATCAGGAAATACTTTGGAATATAAATACCTATAATTTTGGTTCCATGAGAAAAAAATATTAAATTGGTAGGATGAAGGAGAAGATTAAGACTTGAATATTTGTAAGAGAATGCTAGCACAACTTTCATGCAAAAGAAAACAAGCCCAGATCTTTAAGTGCCCATGTAGTGTAATCAAATACAGGTGGTGGTTAAGTCTACAATGGCCCACAGGCAAGGCAATGAACTCAGTTGTTCTGTTCTGTTCGGACTTCATCTGTCCCAAAGGTTACGGACTTCATCTGTCCCAAAGGTTTACAACTTCATTTTGTGAAGGTGTAATTTAAGTGAGACAGAGATGAAACAGAAAAACAGAAAAAAAGAAGAAAATAAATGGTAAAGATGGAAAGTTCAACTAATCTTGCTTTTACTTAAAAAAAAAAAGAATCTACCTTTTATTACATGCTCTTTGAATTATTAGCATTTTAGGGTACCTAAATATACCTGCTTTAGAAATTGATTCTCTCCTCTAATAAGATCTGGACCTTTAAAAAAAATATTATTAGATAAACACCATAGTAACTATGTAAGTAAGATCATGAACTATTTGTATTCATACAGACTAAGTTTGAGTATCACCTCTACCACTGACAAGCGGAGTGATCCTGACTGGTCCTTAAACCTAGTTTCTGCATTATGCCATTGGGTTTGTTAAAAGATGAAATGAGATAATGCTTGCAGAATACTTATATTGGTATACGACATACTGTTAGGGCTTCTCAATAAATGTTAACTGTCATCATCACCATCATTATATTAGAACGGTGGTTAAATTAACCATTTAAAGCCAATTGCCAACAACATTATTTAATGACTAATTACTAAAACAGTAGATAGAACCAAGATAAATTCTATCTGCATTCTTGTTAACAAAGAATTGAGGCATGAAACAAAAATCAAAGTGTTAATCATTACAGTGAGGAAAAAAAAGTTTCATTATTAACAGTGTTAGCACTAATATATGTATCACAGGGCATCTATGATTTAGTTTTGCTTTTTTTTTACATTGCTATAAATGAAATTGCATTCTGCGTATATTTCAATGACTTAGTTTTATTCAAACCTGTGATTTTGAAATTCATGCATGATGATATATGTAGCAGCAATTTGTCCATTTTTCATTTCTTTATGTATTCCACTGCATGAATACTCCACAATTCATTCACCCCTTCTTCTGTTGAATGGAAATTCACATTGTTTCTAGGTTTCTTTTTGTTGTTGCAATTCTCTCTCTCTCGCTCTCTTTCTCTCTCTCTCTCTCTCTCACACACACACTTGAAAGAAAGAATATACACTTCCTAGATAGTGCCATTTACCACCTCTCTTTTGCCTAATGGCCCACAATTTTCCACTCTATCTCCTACATCATTAATCTCCCCATGCCCTCCCCAACTGATTATGCCCATCACCATACAAATATACTGTAATCTCTCCCATACTTAAAAGTGCCTTTTTAAAATTCACATCCTTTGATCCAGATACTGCTCCATTATTCTTGTTTCTTCTATTCAAAAATTTCCAGAAAGTGTTATCTATACTTACTGTTGTCTGGTCCCTCTCTGCCTTTATCTCTTCAACCCATTCTGGTCAGGCTTTTGCTCTCATTTCTCCAATGAACCTGCTTATGAATGTCACCATGACACTAATTCTCACATTTTATCCTTTTCCACTGGCAGAATTTGATCCAGTTGACCATTCCCTCATTCATAAAACACTGTCTTCATTATTCTTCCATGTCACACTTTCTTGGCTGACTATTTTACTTTGCTATTTCTCAGTAACTGTTAATATCTTTCCAACTTCTACAAGTTGAGGCATCCTAGGACTCAGTCCTTGTCCCTTTCTCTCTTTTATGTTTATTCTCTTTATGTCTTTATACAGGAACATGGTTCTAATTGTCATTGATACACTAAGAATCTCCAACTGTACATCTTCAGTCTGGACTACCTCTCATTGACTTTAAGACATATATTTAAGTAACTTGATAACATTTCTCATTCAATGTCTAATAAGCATTAGAACATAGTATGTCTAAATTCATTTTTTCCTCACATACCTGTCTCATCAGCCTCTTCCTCATTAAATAAGTGGTCACTCTATCCTTACAGCTTGAACCTTGATGCTACCCTTGATTTCTCTTTCAAGCTCATGTCCTTATCTACTTGTCAGTGAATCTCATTGGCCTACTTTAAAACATACCAAAATATGAACATGTCTTACCACTTCTGTCATTAGTGTCCTAGGTCAAGTCACTAGACTACTTAAATCTCTGTTTGAGTGTCATATTCTCTGTGAATCTTCTCTAACCACCTTATGTAAAAATTCAACAACTATGCACACATCCAAATATTCTCTTCCATGCTACATTTTTCTCTTTTGCATTTATCAATCACTAGCATATTACATTATTTGCTTATTCATTCTCTAAATTGTTTCTCTTTTTTGTAATATAGTTCCACATGGGCAGGGGTTTTGTTGTCTTTTTTTTTTTTTTTTTTTGGCTGGATATACGGGGCCTAGTATATCACTGTCATATATTAATGCTAGAAATTTTAGTTGGAAGAATGAATAAATGAACAAATGAAATGTACAAGAATGTGGTCAGTCTCATAGTCATAACAGTACAAATTAAAATAATCATAAAATCTTATCAGTTTTAAATTAAGACAAAAATGAACTCAGACTAATCATTGTAGAAGGAATAAAGCAATATGAACAAAAGTATTTCAAACATGTGGTTCCTACACTCAACAGTTCTATGTCTGGGAATTTATCTTGAGTACAGGTATGTTCACTGCAGTGATGCACATATATACACAAACAAAATAAATGTATTTAAATAAACTAAATAATTGCTTAACTATTATACTATGCAATGTGTATTTTATTGGACACAGGTTGATCTCTTTCTCTGTCTCTTAATAGTCTTTATTTTTTTGAGAGCATTTTGAAGTTCACAGCAAAATTACGTGGAAAGTGCAGAGAGTTTTAATATACTACCCCCTGTCCCACACTCCCCACTGTCAACATCCTAAGTAGTACATTTATTATAATAGATGAATACACATTGACACATCATTATCATTATCACCCCAAGTCCATAGTTTATACTAGGAATCACTCTTGGAGTTGCATATTCTAGGTTGATTAATTTTTAGGGGAAAAGGCATGTCACACAACAGTGTAAAGCATGCTATCCTTGTTCATTAAAAATACGATTTCTTAGAAAAAAGTCTTAATCTATGAAATAAATATTAACTTTGGTTATCTCAAGACATTAATAATAAAGATTATACTTTGGGCTCTTTGTATTTTATACATTTGTTTGTATAATGGCATTTCATATTCTTCTAAACATGTGCTAACATTTGCTTCTAGATTTATCCTATCATTAGTAATTAATCCAATTATATGAGTGTCATTTTAAAAATAATAAATTTAGAAAACCTACAAAATTATTAAAACTGTCTCTAAATTCATGTAACTGAATTATTTAATACAGTTATTAATGTGTCCACTTTTGTGTCAACATTGTAGTGTAAATGTAACTTAAATCGGATGTTTACAATGAATTAAGATGAGTTTTCAAGTTATTATATCATCAAATGAAAATCTAAAGTCACTGATGATCTTAAACTGATCCAATGTCTAGAAAATAGGATTTAAACTGCAGTCCAAAAAGAAAATACATATAATATCTATTAATCCACTCTCCCTCTTGAATTCAGTGCTGTAAACATTTTTCTCAAGTCAGTGGAGAGGATAACGGCTTTTGGAAAGATCAACTCTCAGTGGAGAAATATTTAAGACACCGTGTTACCTGGTTTGCCTCAAGTTATCAATCCCCATAAGTTGCAAGAAACTAATCAGAAAAGTCTAAAAAGCATTAGTTTCAAGCATGTGAAGTAATTTTTAAAATCTAAAAAAAATGTGAAACCTCTAATATTTCTTGTTAATGTAGGCATTAATGAGACAGTGGAGAATACATGTTTGGATATAAAGAGAGAAAATAATTAATATAGAGTTTGCTTTTGTTTTTGTGATTTCAACATTTCTACATGAAACTTCCTTGAAAATTGTGAATGGTCAGTTCTGTGGCCCGATTGCAAAAAAAATCATATCATCATGTAATTTTATAAATTTGTTTTTAGGGGATAAAGTGATGGTCTCATATAAATTCTCAGAGTGCTTCCTGTTAGCTTAGAGAAGATGGAATCGAATGTAAACTGCCCTTTAAAAAAAAAAAAAGTTCAATACAGTTGTTGTTGTTTTTTTTTTTTTTTTTACTGCTTCTAAGGAATTACTAATCTATCTCAAAATCACTCATTTTATTCTACACTAATTATAGAAGATAAACATTTCCAAAATATCTCAGGCATTTGGTCAGTAGAACAAAATAAATAGTTGTAGAAGTGCCATTATTTTAGCAAAACTGCAGACAGCTATGAGTTTAAAGACATGAGTTTTAAGAATAGTTCTGCAATCGAATAGCTGCTCCACTTGGTTAAGTCAGTTACTCAATATTTTCACCAGATTTCTCTGCAGGAAAATTACTGATTTAATATCATATTATTGAGATATTATATTCATCAGCATTTCATTAAAAAACACAAATGTACACATGTGAGATTTCTAGATTAGATTTGTGCGTGCATGCCAGTCCTTTGTAAGCTTCCTTGATATTTTGGTTGGACACTTTGCTGAAAGACAATTTACCGTCATAATAATTGGGAGATAGATTCTGATGGCTGCATTGAAAAATGAAAACCTTGAGAGATGAGTATTTATCTTGTGATATGTGTTTTTTCTGTAGTGAAGAATGAGTTAAAATTTGATATTAGCTAGCAAAGCAGCATCTAGAATAATTTAAAATGTATCACCCCCAAGATACTCTTTGGGAGATCTAGTTACTACACAATGAAAAGAAGTCAGTGGGTTACAATAAGATAGCTTTGTTTTGTCTGTATTTGGTAGACTCTGTATTTTATGTTTTCTGTAAATATGCATAAACACAATAATTTCAGAATTTTATTTTGTTTTGTTTTACAGACAGAAGGCATGATATTTTTCCATGTACACTTAAAGGGAAAGAATAAGTTATTTGTGTTATCTGTCAGTAAGAACCACACTTAAAATTTTAAGGGCAAAGTTACGTGTCGCTAATTGTGTGACTCCCTGCTAGCTAATATAACTTCCCCAGTGGGATAAATAACTATTGAGCTAAGGAGAAGAAAAGCATAAACTTTACAGTACAATTGCATTATTCAAAAGATGTCATAGTCATAAAAATATTTTTAAAATTAGTTGTTGAATAAGCATCCCATGTAATAACGCATAGAGTAGAGCATGTGTCTCTGTAAAGATATTGCAAAATACTTAATTATCCAGAATTATACACAGAAATGTGTTTGCTATTAAAAATATAACTCTAATAGAGCATGTAACTTATGCTGACCTTGTTGGCGTATAGATCAATCACACCATGCTGTGAATTTGCTGAGGTGCAGAGCTCAGTTTTAACTATTTGTTTATATCCCAAGCAGTGGACACTATACTTGATACATAATTGAGCTACTATTGTGTTTCAGGCTCTTTTAGGTATTAAGAAGATGAAGGTAAGCATAAAAGACAAGACTAGTACCAGTTCACTCTTGTAGATTGCAATCTAGTCAAGGAAATATACAATTAAGCATTCAAACAAAGGTAACCTATGGTCATGACCAATGTTACCACAGTCAACTTTTTTTTTTGTAATAGAGGAATTTAACCTGATTATTAAGGTAAGTAAAACTTTTCTGTGGTAGTAATGATTGACATGAAATCTGAAGGGTACTAGGGGAAAGAAGACATTTCAAGCAAAAGGGACAACTTGTTCCTTTCTTCTTGTGTCAGGAAGAGTTTGTATGGCACAAGAGATTTAAAGAAGTCATATTTGATTACAAAGTGGACACTAAAAAACGATCTAGACTTTAAGCATCCAACCATTTCAGTGTAAAGCAATTCCTAAAGGAATCTGAAAATTCAGTTACCAAAAATATTCTTCAAAGTTGTCCTCCTCTTCTTTTGGGAAATAGTCTAATATTTCTAACACAGTGGTTCTCAATATGTGATCCTCAGATCAGTAGCATTAGCATCACTTTGAGCTCTTTAGAAGTGCAAAATCTCAGGCACAATCTCAAATCCATGGAATCAAAAATTCTGGGGGGAGAGGCAAAGCAAGCTGATTTTCAACAACCCTCCATATTGATGCATGTTAAAGTATGAGAATAATTAACAATCACTGATCTAGGTTATTTTGACTGGAAAGAGGTTGATGTATCTAGATATATACCCCCTATTATGAAGGATCATAAATTACAGAAGGTCATAAATTATTGATGGACAGAAACTGACTCCTGGCTGGGAAAAGTAAGGAAGAGCGTAAGGATAGATAATCTTGCATGGGATGAAATTAAAATTACTTTCCAGAGAAGAGTCAAACCTAGAGAGAAATGCAAAAGCAAAACAATATAATTCACATATTTTTCACAGAATTCAGGTATACAAACTCCTTGGGAATGTTTAAAAATACAAATGTCTAGACTTCACCAGCATTCTTCCCTCCAGAGTTTATTTTGTAAAAATTTCCAAGGTTGAGAAATTTAGCTTTAGTATGACTAATCCTGCAATACATATGCCTATCCACGTGATGGCAGCAGTGTACCAGAATCCAATGATACCCAGGGAGGAAGATTTTTGATTTTTTTTTTTTTTTTTTTTCATTTAGATAACTCTGATGTTTATCGGATTTGGGATTACTGCTTATTCTTACATTCTGGTAATTGGCAATTGAGAAAAATTAGAAATTTCAGTACTTCATTTTCAGGATTATTTTTATTTCTCCAAAGCAGTTCTTATCGAAACAGCTATACTGTCAGTAACTGAACATCTCCAAAACAATTATTACTGAAACAGCTATACTGATAGTAAAAGGACAATTTATGACTAAAATATAATAAACTAGTGATTAGAAACACCAATAAAACTATTTTTTCTTATTTTTTCCCCAATATACTACTATAGCCTTTTTTTTGCCATTCTAGACTCTGTTAATACACTTTTAGGTATAGTATTATTGTCAGATTTGCAATAAAAATCATCTACAGTCTACATTTTGATCAGAATCCATTGATCTCTTTAATTTTAAAAGCAGAATGGAATTTTCTATAGTTGCTACCATCTTTTGAGTCAAATGCCTACAGGATATGGACGTGTGCTCCAGCAAAACAGTTTTTGGCACAAGATTGTGGCATCTCACTCTATATATTACCTTATGGATAACTATATGTAGCAACAAGTATGAAACCCATGGAGAGAGGGTCTGATGATCTTTGGGTAATGTAATTAAGCTACACAGCTTTTCCCCAGGCTATGATTATTTAATTACTTTACATTGTTAGTGATTCCATTTGAAGGTGATTTTTTTCATCCTCTTATAGATACAAAATAATAATTGATGAAAAGAAATACATAATGTTCTGGTATGGAGAGGAAATGGTGGTTATGAAATTAGCTAGCCCTAAAATTTTCCCCCTTCAGTGACAAGCGAGTCACTGAAAACAAAGAAGTTCAAACTGCTACCTCTGTGTGCCAGAGAAGGCTTTGATCAATGTTTTACAATGTGTCATTATCAGGGAACACATTCTTCACAGTAGGTAATTAGCAGGTGATAATGAGAATCAAGACCAATATTTCACATAGGCCCCTAAAAGCTATACTTCCACAGGAAGAAAGAGCTGAGAAATTGAGTTACAAAAATGGTTTTCTGCATAGGAAATAGAAAAGTAAGTTCTTTTTTAAAATCAGAAAGCTGGACAAATGTTAGGAAATCAGAATCTGCGAGCAATTGATAACACTATTGATCATGAACTGTGGATTAGCTATTGCAAGTGGGTGTGTTGGTTGAGCTAATTTTTTTTTTATGTTTATTTTTGAGACAAAGAGAAACAGAGCATCAGTGGGGAAGGGGCAGAGATAGAGGGAGACACAGAATCTGAAACAGGCTCCAGGCTCCAAGCTGTCAGCACAGAGCCCAACACTGGGCTTGAACCCACGAACCGTGAGTCATGACCTGAGCTGAAGTTGGACATTTAACCAACTGAGCCACCCAGGTGCCCCAGTTGAGTTAATTTTTAAAGTAACATGGACTCTTGTTACATACATATCACTGATCCTGAACAAATATTTTAGCTCATTCAAAATCAACAACAAAAGTTAAAAGTTACTGAAAACTGAGCACCAGCTGAATCTACTAGACAATATCTGATGTAATAGATGACATGATTCGTGTTAAGATCTGCCACTTAGAATCTCTAACATCAGATTACCAGACTGGATCACTAGAGTGGAATTGTTCAATTAAGATCACTCTTGGGATTAAAACAGGGAGGAAGTATAACATGGTGGTTAAATTCTAAAGCTCTGGAATCCGAAGTGTTGGGTTTTCATTGAGTCCCATATTCTCAAACTGGGTGACTTTTGACAACTTCTTTAAACTTTCTGAGCCTCTGTTGTTTCCCCTCTATCACTAATGGAGTGAATAAAAGTGAATCTTTCCTACAGAGATGTGAGAAAGACTGGCAAGCATAAAGGTAAAATCCTTAGTAGAATGCTTAGGAATGACAGCTCTATAAATCGTAGCCGTTATTTTATTTTTATTATTATTATTATTATTATTATTATTATTATTATTATTATATTGGTACTATTTTACTATAAGCATAATGTGTCTAGCACAGCTAACATTGACCTAGATACTGCCCACAAAGAGCTGGAATATCAAGCTGTTATCTACCACTAAAAAGAAATGGAATATCAAATTAGATAGCTTTCACCTGACTTGGAGAAGTGTTTTGAGGAAGTGGAATATGTGGCAGGTTTGTTTTGATAAAGCGTGGTGTGGGTAGGGAGAGACTGAGGAGCAGCTTCAGTGCATACAAGAACTGTTGCCTCAAGAAGTCAAGCTTAGATGAATCCTGGGAATTAAGCAGAACATTATTACATGATAACATTGGACTGTCAGAAACAGAATGAATCAAAAGACGAATGCAATGTTTTCTTAAACACAGAGTGGAATTTAGGGAGCAAACCTGAAATCATGCAGGAAGAAAACTTTGGTAATTAAATTAATACTAATTGAGTGATAAGCATTTGTCAAGGACTGTGTCAGGAGGGGTGACAAAGTGGCACTTCTCCTAAGTAACACTGTTGGGTAGAACTTTGATGCATCCATTAAAGACAACAATCTCTATTCAACCTCTAGAACAATTTAAAAATGTGCAAATATACATCTAATTGGTATAAATAAGCACTAGATATAGATATAGATGATAAAGATATAGATTATATAGATGTATAGATTAGATAGATAGATATAGATACAGATATATAGATATATAGATAGAGAT
The DNA here is from genome assembly GCF_018350175.1 of Felis catus. NCBI lineage: Eukaryota > Metazoa > Chordata > Mammalia > Carnivora > Felidae > Felis > Felis catus. The sequence continues at coordinate 97,463,326 of NC_058374.1, forward strand.
AGAGATACATAGATATAGATAGATATCTGAGTTATGGTATAGTATTCATATATGGCATTTGTGCCTATTTTTTGCAGGATTACACAGATTATTTCATCACACAACAACTTGCCTTTTCTCACCAACATTTTATTTTTTTTTTCTCACCAACATTTTAAAAGCCTATTAACGAAACTATTTCCTTCTAGACAACTCTTATTACCTTAGCTAAAATAGATTATGATATACCCAATGAATTTCCAGATAAGATAAAGCAAAGTGACCTTCCACAAGATTCTACAGTAAATCTGTGAAAGTTATAGCTCTATATCTCCCTTAATTGACTCACTATAATAATAATAAAAAAAAGAAATAATTACCTTTTATAACCACTCTGAGATTGCTCACTACGACTCTAAAATTGTTATAGTAACTGGCGACTGAGAAAATGCCAAAGGCATTCACGGAAATCCAGAGTTCATCACAAGGTTCTGCTTTATTAGTCTTTGCTGTTGAGTAAAATGATGCTTAATGAGAGGGGAAACAGGGCAGGGGAGAAAGGTAGGAAGGCAGTGCTGTGTTTTGGATAACTATGGAAACAGTTGCTAAGAAGCATACACATCTGCAATTCTTTTCCAGGACCCACTCCCCAGCCCCTAACCCTTGCTCTGCTTCTGGGATTTTATATTGCCATTTATTGCTGCAATTGGTCAGTGAGCATTTTAGAGAGTACATAGGCTAATGATGGCTGATCTTACACTATCTTGGATTCTAAAGACCAGCGCATATCATTATGATGAGATAGAACTGCTAATGAGAGAAGTAGATGTTAATTTCTAGTGAGAAGACGGCTTTCCAAACTATTTCTATCGCTTAGCGTATTCCTTTGACATGATATTAAACTTTTTGGAAAAAGAATGCTGAATGTCTTTACACCTAGCCCATGTCACCTTTGTTGTCAGCTAGAGAATACAAAGTAAATTTATCTTTAAGAATAGTGGAAGGGGTGGCTCAGTTGGTTGAGTGTCTGACTTTGTCATGATCTCGCAGTTTTTGAGTTCAAGCCCTGTGTCAGGTTCTGTGCTGACAGCTCTGAGCCTGGAGCCTGCTTCGGATTCTCTGTCTCCCTCTCTCTCTGCCTCTTCCCCAGTTGTGTTCTATCTCTCCCTGTCTCTCAAAGATAAATAAACATTAAAAAAATAGTGGAAATTTATCCCAGCAAATTATTATGAATTGCACAATGTTCATAATGTGTTCATATGAGTGTTCGATGACACTCTTTGTGACAGGTTGCTTTTGTGTTTATTCATTTAAAAGTTGCTTTTGCAATGGGAAACACATACTCTGACAATTTTACAGGCCAATGAACAAATCTATATTATTAATTACCACTGTCAGAAAGTGTCTTGATATTTGATTACTGGCAATGGTTCTTGCTGAACAGATTCTTGGTAATAAGATCCTTGATTCTCTGAAAAGGTAGCCTGACGGATTAACCAACCTGTGATTTATCCAATCAAGGACACTCTCAGGAAGATTTGAGTGTTTCCCTCCCTTTCAATCATAATAATGAGACTTGCTAGCCCAAGATCAAGATAGACATTTTTCCTATAAACTCTTAAAAGAAGAATGAAGCCCTACTCACTAGTTCTTATTACATTGAGATATTTATCTAGAAATAAAAAATTGTGAGAAAAAAAATCTTGGTTTAATGAAACTCAACAAATGTCTACTAATTGCTAGTATTATTCTTTCTCAAGATAGGAGTGTTAGTTAAGAAATTATATTATTTTTCTATGGCTGATGTAACCAAATTACCACAGACTGGGTGACTTACAACAACATGTCTAAAGAATGTCAATAAATATAAAATATATAAGTGATAAGAAAATGTAACATAGTTTCACTAGCAGTATTTTTCTTTCCTAATGTTACATAAATAATAGTGTTTTTCACTGATGGCATTTGAACTTTAATAAAACAGTTTATGCATTTTGTTTATCTAGTCTCCTTACTTCTGGGTAACCTACCACCCCAACACCATGTTGGAAGGTCATTTACAGTACCCCATATTTACCACAAGGGTGAGTGGTGGACCAAGTAAGTCAATCAGAATGTTACCATCCCTTCGCTATTGGGGATGTCACTCACGTATCTCCCATTCTCAAAACAAAGGTGAGTAATGATCTAGGTCAGCCACTTAGAATATTTAAACCCTTGGTCATGATTTATTTCTAGATGGACTGGAGAGTAAATTGGGATCAACCAGAGTCTTTCCTAAGATATAATACATTGGTCTTAGAAAAGTTTATTCTGCTGGAATCAGGAGCACCTTGAATAATTTTTACTGGAAACGATTAAGACTATCTTCTTTGAACATGTAGAGGCAGATAATGAGAACAAGATTTAAAGAAATGTATACAAAAGCACATATGAGAAATGGAAAAACATAAGCATTCACATGAGGTCCACTGAGGTCTTGGATCTAGCCATGCCTGAAGAAATGATGATTATGATGGCCATAGCTGATTTCATGCTTAATTTTAAAATATAATTTAAAATCTTTTTATTGGATTAAAAAATATTGTAGTACTTTAATTGAGTTCATACTGAGTTATAACTAAATTTTGGTTGATTAATGTCTTATAACATTGGCTTTTCTTGTTCATAAATGCAATATTTGAATTTCCTTATATTGTTTCCATTTGCTGTAATGCTTCATTAAGCTATAGTCTTGCCCTAACTTGGAAACACATAAATAGGTATTCATTCATATTAATATATAAAGTAAAAAATATGAGAAAAATCTCATACTTAAAAGGCAAAGAAAAAGCATCACAAAATCCAGAAATATAATTTAACTTTTTTTTTAAATACCCTAACGTATTTCTATAATACATTTACTTTACATATATTGGACAAGTATTTTTTGATCATCTATTCATATGATAAGAATTTTTCAATTATTTTAGAGGGAGGAACTATGAATTGGTGTTTCCTTAGCATGGTTGATTTAAATTTGTATTGTCGATAGTTTAAACATGAAGTATATGTGAACCAATTTCTTCACTTACAGTTTTACAAGTTTAATAACTGAAAGAAATTTCCATAGACCAGCTTTTGGCTCCAAACATTGTTTGGCTCAAATCAATTGGCTCAAATTGGCTCAAATTTTGTTTCTCCTCCACTAAACCACAGATTTCCAGAACTGAGTGCCATGAGGGTAAGAGTTTTTCTGGAAGCCATTCTTACACCAGAATTGGTGGCAGTAACTTAACTATACAGGGAAATGGCTACAATTTATATGGGAAGTAGGATTAATTGCTGAGACACTGTCCTCAACCGAGTGAAAATATCTTATTTTTACAAACTTAAAAAATATATAAATCTAAGTGAACACATTGCTGAGGTCCCTCCTATGACCCTGAACTGAGACCATACAAGTGAGTCCTCAAATTCAATCTTCATGAGCTTCCTAGTAAATTTATTTCCAGGTCTTACATAATAATTTTTAAGTATCTCTTGTTTCCTTTTAAATGGTTATCTGAGTACAGCCATTTACATTAATTTTATAAGAAGCCATCCTGCTCCTATATTGTCTATAATATTAATAGATACAGTAGAATCACATTCTTGGGATGATTCCCACTTGGTAATGGTACGTTCCTCCACCACACCTGTCTCTTCTCAGTGGTTGCTTTTGACCATCATCACATTTCTGTAACTGTGAACTTTCCAACAGATTGCTGGTCCACAGAGCAGACAGGAAGGGCAACTTCAGCTGTGCTCTTGTGGCCCTTCATTTCAACATTTTCTCATTTGTCTTCAGTCCATTAAGTTCCTATTATTTGGGTAATTATCACTGTATAATCATAATTATTCTTTTTCCTTCTTTCCCTCCCATGATGCACAGAGATAAATGGTGAACAACTCAAGTTATTTCCCCCTCCCCTGAGACAGTTTGGTGGGAAAGAGGAGCTTTATGTTAGCAGATTTTCCCAGCACTGGTCCAACACCCTGGGATGCCTACTGAAATGCTTAGTCTGCTTCTCTTCAAATTTGAGAGTTATATTGAACACTGGTAGTGCCCTACCTAGATCCTCTTGGATCCTTTTAACAGGTTCTATGCATGTATCTTCAGTCTCTTTGTGCTTTGTTCCCAATGGTTTTATAAAGGGTTACGATTTTATTCTACAGAACTCACAGAAACAATAGCTATCTCTTTGGAAAGACTAAGAGCTTCAACCCCTAGACTAAAGCACCCATTTTTTTCTCTTGTGAAACCCCAAATAACAGAATATACTTTTTCTGACTTTCTCAATCTTACTCTATTTCTGAAAATGGATATTCTTGTCTCACACATATTCGTGTTTCCATGTTTCTTTGTCTTGCGACCAACATAAGTTCCTGAAATACATAAAATGTATGCTAATGGTCACGGGCAGGAGCAATCACAGCCATTGAAATTTTTCTCCTTTCCTTTTTTCTATTTTCTGGTCCTCTTATTTTGGAGCCATTGATAGATCAGAAGATTATCCTTGAATATTCCAGAAAGATAAAACTGGCTGAGATTTCATTTATATTTCTTGAAGCAGCTTATAGCCAGTGATTGGTGCAGGAGTGTTGATGCTCAATTCCATGTCCCAAAGATGGGCTGACTAAGGGAGAGACTGAATGCCAGATGATTGGAATTGGAATCATCTGGAATCACTCTCTTGCTTAGCTTCTATGTCTTACTTTCCCCACTCCTTTACTGGTTTCTCCCGAGATCACTTCCTTAATGAATTACTTTCATGTTAATCCCCATCTTATAATCTGTTTTTAGGGAACTTGAACTAAGACAGTAGTATTTTTGAAAATTTACTAGCATTCTGCCCTTAAGTAACAACAGAACTTACTATTTCTTTCCGTGACTGCAGTTTTCCAGTGTTTGTCCTGGGGTTGCAGCTATTTCCTTGTTTGTCATTATGGCCAACACACACACACACACACACACACACACACACACACACACACACAGCAACCACTCCAAAGCCAGGACAGAAAAAGCAGGACATATGGGTGTGGATGATCTCTGGTTAGTTTCCTATTGTTGATTCAGTTTGGGACACACGGTCTTAGAATATTGGGTACTTAGGTACTTAAGAAATGTTAGCAATCAATAAATGTAATCTTGTTATATTATTAATTAAGAGAATGTAAACACAGCTACAAAAGGAGAGCAGTCCCTACTGGGAGATTTTTCTCTTTATTTTCTTCTATCTTTATCTATCTACCATCTACCTACCTACCTGTCTGTCTGTCTATCTATCTATCTATCTATCTATCTATCTATTTATCTATCTATATCGTTTGCCTACTGCTGACAAACAGATGGGTTATATGATGTACACCTCTCAAGTCACAAATAAAAGGACAAATTGGCCTGTGGCCATTTGATTTTTTTCCCATTCTTCTACACTGCTAATTGAAAAATCAACAGTATTGCCAGTAGCTGACTTGGTTGAGTAGTTTAGCTAGCTGAAATTGGCACCTTTAGTCCACTATGCTGTTACCAGACAATAAAAAAAGCCTAAATGCAATTAGGCCTATACATGTTGTAGAGCTTCTCCTTATGACATATATATGCTTATCTTATTTAAAAACCTTTAGGTTTAGTACTTTTTTTAAGTTTATTTTATTTTGAGAGAGACAGAGACAGTGCAAGTAGGAGAGGGGCAGAAAGAGAGGGAAAGGGAGAATCCCAAGCAGCCTCCGCACTGTCAGCAGAGAACCTGATTCAGGGCTTGAACCCACAAACCATGAGATTATGTCCTGAGCCAAAACCAAGAGTCAGAGGCTTAACCAACTGAGCCACCTAGGTGCTCAGGTTTAGTGCTTTTAAAGTGAGTGGTTGATAAGTGACAAGTGGAAAAGAAAGGTTGAAGTAATGGTACTAAATAAAAACATCTGAAGTGCACTTTATTTTGTAGTGCCATCTAGTAAAATAATATTTATTTGAATATTTCCTATTCAGAGAAAAAGAAAATTGCTAGGAAAGTGGGAGAAGATTCCACAAAAATGCTCATGATTTCTTCTTGGAAGGAACTTGAACTCCCGTTAAGTGGTTCCTGATCTTTTTTTCTCTTCTCTGATACCTATCTTCAGATACATCTTATTCTAATAAGCAGACATAAATTTGGATTGATATTCTCTCTCATTGTTTCTAAACCACTTAATCTACATCTTGTCTTAATAAATATAAAAATATTTCCCCATTTTTGGCACACACTCACATTGGCAAGAATGTGAAATAACAAACTCACACATTTCTGGGAGCAGTGTAAAGTGGTACAATCAACCAAAAAACTGTTTGGCAGAATCTACAAAGTCAAACCTTATGACTCAGCAATTCTCTTCCTAGATATTTGCACAAAATAAATAAAAATATTGTTCACAGAAAGTCTTTCACAGCAATGCACATAGAAGTCTTACACATAATAGCTCAAAATTGGAAACAATTTGAGTGTCCATTAACAGGAGAATTTGAAGCACAAATAAAGGTGAAAACTAATGCTACAATAATCAACAAAGTTGACAGAACTCAAAACACATGATTAGTGAAAGAAAATTGATGGGAAAGCATACATGTTGAATGATTCCACTTATATGAAGTTCTAGAATAATTAAGACTAATGGATAATGATAAGCAGGACACTTGCTACTTTGGGAGAGGTATTTACTGGACACAATCATTAGGAAACCTTCAGGGACTATAGAAAAGTCCTAGGTTTTAAGCCAGATAGTGGTTACACCAATGTACAGTCAAATGCTCTACCCCTGAGCTATACCATCTCTGGTTACACCAATGTATAAATTTGTCAAAAATCATAAAATTGTACACATAAGATATTAACTTTTATGTATGTAAAATATACCTTAATTTTTAAAAAAGTAATGAAGATCTTTAAAAAAAGAAGAAGAAGAATTAAATAACTGTGCAAGTGCTGTGCTAGGCATTTTATATGTGTTAACAATCTCATCCTTATGACAGTCCAGTGAACTATATGTTCTGTCTACTATATAAAGATATCAATTATCAGGTACATTAATTTATTTGACCAATTTATATAAAGCAAATGGAAAAGTCAGTATTTAATCAGAACTTATTATTTTTAAAGCTATTGCTTTTTCCGTTATAATCATGGACTAGGTAATTAAATCTTGCATTAAAATAAAATTGCAAATAGGTTAAAAAGAACACAGAAGAGTTTGTAAAAGACATAAGATTATGAATAAACACAAACACAAGATAAGCTAAAAACAACTATTGAGAAAATGGGAAATAAACAATTAACAAAAACTCTATTAAAAAAGGATTCACTGTTGTTTTTGAGAGATTGAAATATGAAAAAATAAAATTTACAACATCAAAGAAAATGTATTATAGCTGAAAATAAAAAAACAAAACAAAACAAAACAAACAACCCAGAGAGAAAATACCAAAAAGGAAGATACAGGAGGAAGGTGATTCAACACAGGAATCTCCACACAGGCTGCAACTCACTTTTTGTGATTTTTGGTAAGTCATTTAACCTTTGCCTCATTTTCTTCCACATGTAAAAGTAGAAATTCTAATAATGACTTTCCTATAAGACTGTGGGGAGGATTAATTAGGTAATGTTCACAGGAGCTTTGAAGATTAAAAGCCTCAAATAAGTGCTAAGTATAAAATACAAAACCAAAGAGACACAATCAGAAAATACACAAGTCAGAAAGATGAAAGGAGAAAAATAAGCTTATAAAAGAGATGGAAGTTAAACTTTGGAAAGATATGAAAAGGGACACAGGATTTATGAGTTTGGAAAAATTTAACTCTAAATAAACCCATACATGAAATACAATATTTTTTAAATGATGCTGATATATATTAATTCATTAAGAATATGACATTCTCAAAATACAGATCAGTGTTTGTACTGCAACAGAAACTGTTAATATTTTTCTTTGCAAGATCACAAGATGTGCTATTTTCATCATCCCTATCACTTCATAACTGTGTCCTTCATTCTTGTCAAATCTGCTGTTAGGTGTCACATGCCTATCCTGTGTAAAACCTTTGTTCCCAGTTTCTACTTATCCCTACATCTACTCTAAATGTGTGAGATTCACAAAGTCAGCCCAAAATAAGATGGATGGGACTCAGTGACCACAAAGGGCTTCAGTGAACTGTGAAACAGGGAAATGAGCCAGTTGCCAGAAAGAAAAGATTGGATGGAGTGAGAAACTCTAAAGCCAGTTGCTGTAGTGAACTTCCCTCTATAATCTCCTAAAACTAAATGAGAATTTCAAGGAGAGAAAAATACTGTGACTTAATCAGATGGTAGTTCTGTAAAAAGTTTTGGGTTTGGCATGAAGAGTTTAGTTTACATATGAGTTTGGAATAGAACTAGAATATTTAACAATAGATACCACACGGACATTGACCAATTTGAACAGATGCTGGTAATATAAAAATGAGTTGGTACATTCCCAGTGGATATTAATGCTGAGTAGGACCAGTGGTAAACGAAATAGTGAGGTTGGCTTAGTTTAATTTCAGGATCTCCAGCTTTTCTCCGTCAATGACATTTTCTTCTAATTTTCACATACCTGGTCCCTGACTAGTGTTCTTTCACCTGCAAGCTTCCTACTAACCTTTCAAGTTCACTCACTACATCATCCTCCTGATCTTGACTCTATGATCTACATTACCTTTTGGCATCTTATGTTATCAAAATTCCAATTTCTTCTCATGTAAGACTACTTTAAGGAAGAATGTGATCTGATAACATACTTTACACTAAGATATTATAAAGGTACAAAGCCCAAAGGTAAGCCACTCCTTTCATGACCCATCACAAACTGAATTGAAATGGATTAAATGACTCTAAAGTACTTTAAGATAATTCAGAGGGATTCTTCTCTAAAAGCAAAGTAGGCAAGGGGCACCTGGGTGGCTCTGACTTCAGCTCTTCTCATTATCTCATGGTTCCTGAGTTCAAGCCCCACATAGGGCTCGCTACTGTCAGTGCAGAGGCTGTTTGGAATCCTCTGTCCCCCTCCCTGTCCCCCTCCCTGCTTGTGCTCTCCCAAAAATAAATAAATATTCAAAAGCAAAATTGGAACTTCTGAAGCTAAAAATTTTAGCGGGTACTTTGGGGGTAGATTAACCTAGAGACCACAAAGCAAACAACTGATATATCCATATGCGTATTTCTCCTTAGGATGATCTGTAAAATAAATTTCATAAAGATAACACTTATTTGATACCAATGCTTAGCCTTTTCATGAATCTTTCCCTTATTCCTACCTCTCTTCAAAAGTCACTCTATAGTAATTTATATAGTTTTTTTGTTTTATCTTCTGGACTATGAATGACAGTATCCTATCTAATTCATATTTGTATACAATGGTAACAAATCTAGTATATCTGTCAGATTAGATAACTGATACTATATTACCAACACAGTACTAGGCCTTTAGTGTTTTTTGATGTTTGAATAATGCAATGAATAAAGAATGGGTAGGTGAAGGAAGTATGGTCATTATTCAAGAAACTATCCTTTGATGTTGCCAAAGACAAATTAGGATGTCAGATTATCTCCCAGATCACATCTCTGAACATGCTTCTTTCCAGCTTGAACAGCTTCTTAGACTCCCATGGCATGCTAAAACTCAAAGTTCCCAGATAGGAATTAAAAGCATTTCAGGGTTTGGGTTCAAATACACTCTTCACCTTTATTGGCAATTATATACACTTAGGTGCCCAGGGAAGACATAATAGTCAAACAAGATTTTGATCATTTCCTCAACATGCCATTAAATTTCTCATCCTTCACTACATTTTGAATGCAGTTACCACACTCTCCTTCTCACACACCTGTCCAAATTTATAATGTTTAGTAGTGCTCTTGTGAAATATTTTTCTTCCCCTCTTAATGCGCTTTTCACTTCTATTTCATGTTATTTGTGGTTTATTTCTACTGAGGGCAAGGATCATGTCATATTCATCCTTGTACACCCTATTTCATACAGTGTCGTACCTGTGATGTGACCTCCTCTGAGGGATCATGGTGAACTCAGCTCAGTAATGCCCATCACCAGACTTCAAGAAACCAAGGAAACTGCCCCAAGTCCCATTTTGTATGAATGGTTGCATTCAGAATTACTCTGAGATCAACAATCTCTTAAGATTACTTCAAAGTCAAGAAGTAATATAAAACTGGCAAGCCTATAGTAAATTTGGAAGAGAAGTATATCATAAATTATTTTTTATGAGTGAGAAAATTATAGGCATCTTCAAACGCTCACCAAAATATCTGAAAGAAATATTTAAAAAACAGTTTGAAACAAGGTATAACTGTGCCAAGGGATTCTGTGTATGATTACGATGAACAGAAAAAAAACACTCAATTAATATATTTACCTAAACAGCTAGTTTCCTCCTGGAAGGAAAATGGCACTTAATTAATTTGGCTGAATAAGACTCCTAACTGAATTCTCAGCTATGCTGCTAATGGAGTCACCTCCAAGACCAACTAGAAATACAGAAGTTATTGAAGAAAAGAATTGGAAAGATTATGTATAGTAGACCATCTAATTAAAGGCAATTATTCGATAAAGTCATTGTCCTGTTTTAAATGTATTATTAGAGATGCCTACCTAGAAGGGAAATGGCACACAAGCAATGGGATTAAATGTAAGAATCTAGTTTAGGTTCTATTGGTTTGAAAGGAACCTGTTAACTCCTGGCTGTCTTTGGCCTCATCCCACGTTCTCCTGTTAGCAGGTGCAAAGTGGGTCACCCTTGAATCTTATCCTTTCCATCTTATATAAAATGAAGATATTGGGTTGATAAAAATGCATAAAAGGAAAGAAAAACTTCTAGCCATGGCCAGGAGCTATTGAAATCCTTTTTTCCCTCCTGAATATAACATTTTAGAAAGCTTCAGAAGAAATGTTTTCAATAGTGATAGCAAATGCCTTCCTTTGATGTTAGATCAGAGGTACCCGACTTTAGTGGTCAAAGTCATAGAGTATCTAGATAAAACTCAAAATATGAAGGGGCAAATACAAATACAAAATAAATACAAATACAAATAAATACAAAAGTAGGTAAATTTCATTGACTAATGTTACATTGGACTTGCAATTCAGGGACTTTCTGCTAAAGGGACTTAGGTCACCTATGTCTTTAAATCATACTTCTGCTTGGATAGGGTTTAGAAAGTACTATAAATAATTATACAGTGACAGATTAACTTATGAATATCACCAGATATTTTCTTTTGACACTTTCTTATGCCTGTGCCAGATAAACATATTTGTTTGGCATGCAGTAAGGAATTTATGACCTTTAAGGAAAGCCTGATCTGTAGCAGTACGAGAGCCAGAGGGCTAGTTGTATAAAGGGAGGGTTTAGAGCTATTGAAATATGCATCAACAAACAAAAAATAAAATACTTTACATATCTGGCAAATATCATCTGAGGCAACAAATCATAATGTGTTTATCTATTATGTTGCAAAGTGTCTCTGCTTTATATAAAGTCTTCCTTCACTGAAGCAACTGGAAAACTTAAGGTGCTTACAGAAACAAGGAAGAGAAAATAAAGACTCAGAGAGCATAAAACAGATCCAAAACTGAAGGAAAACACTTTCGAGAGAGATTTTTGTTTGTTTTGGGAGAAGAAAAGAAGTTAGTCACAACTTCAGTTATGGTTTATTCAGTACTTAGAAATTCTAACAATCTAAAGAGGAGATGTGACACACTGCTTACCTAAGGCTGCTCTCTCCCTACAGGGCTTACCTCTCAACAGTCAGCTCACCATAGTGGCAATCTGATCTAAATTTAGAGAACGTTCTCATTTCCCTCACGCACAATCATGTTAGAGGTACAAGATAACAAGTGTGGTTTAGCAAGTATTTCCCATGTGTAGTCATGGTTTGATTTTGAAATCATACATAACCCTCATCACTATGGAATCCAATACTACAAATACAAATAAACATTGTGACATATTATATATGTGATATTAACTATCAGCGATGTATGTGGTAGTTAATATCCATCAAATATGAAAAAAAAATCAGTAGGTAGTATTTTGGTTCAAATTTAAACAAATTGTTTTAAAATGCATCTATTTCTAAGGCATTCTTAGAGAAACAACATGTTCTTATATAGAGTGCTGACTGGTTAGGGTCTGTTCCGTAAGATAATCTCTTATAAACATTTTTTTTTGTACTAAATATGTTTTAAAACAAAATTGTTATTTTTTTCCAACTAATTCTGTTACTGGGTGTAACATATGCCACTTCACAAGTTTCCTCCCTTTGAAAGTTAGGTAGGTGTGGTGTCTAAATGGGATTTCTCTTGATTGGTTGGGGATGCCCAGATGTGGGTCGATGATGGGGTGGAAACCTCTGGCCTGGGAGGTGAAAGAATTCATCTGAGGCAGAACAAAGGAGGTAGAAGTTTACTGAACACACCACAAGGGTGCAGAGGACAAGACAGCAAGGAGAGGCTGTCTGCAAGGAGGCAGTGGGAGGGGGCTGCTTTTAAGGAGGGAAGGTGAGGAGGTATGGTGATGTATGGAACTTTCCCTTTTGGGGTAACTGTGACTAGTAGTAAATAGCCCATTGGCCAGTTAGGGCCTATGGCTATTTTGGGGTGGGTAGACTGATGGCCTGTATGTACTCAGCCAGGGGGGTCACTGTGGCCCTTTCTGAATTCCACTGCTCAAGCCTGTTTGCCTAAAAGCAGCCTCCACAGTAGATGGTTTATAACTTTATCATATTCTAGCAATGCCATATTTGAGTATTCTCAGAAGGAAAAACATACCATTTTTTCTTGTTTTCCTTGGGGATGCAGCAAGGGGAGCTTCCTAGAACTGAATTTGCTTATAGAAAATGTGCATTTTAAGGGATGATAGGTATTATAAAATTTCCATTCATAATCTTTTATACCTTTTATACCTTGGTTAAACACCAAATGACTGATGATATTATATCCTACCATGTGTGTTGAAGGGTCTCCCAGTTGGGTGGAAAGGGGGTGTGTGTGGTGAATTAAACATGTTTAAGAAAGAGACAAGACCAAAATGGAGCCATGTGCCTGAAACAACACATTGTTTGCTAATACCTTTTTTTTTTTTTTCCTATTCCTTTTCTGTCTTAAAAACCTTTCTTATTCTACAGCTGGACAAGCTCCTTTCAATTTGCTGGATGGGAGTCTGCCCAATTCAGTTTCCTTGGATAACATTATTTTGATCTCTAAATTTACTCAGCTAATTTTTGTTGTTAAACAGCTCAAACTTTCTATTCTACCCTCACCAGACCTAGTAGAATGGTCTACCCACAAACAGTCTGCTGAGTTAGGTTGTTAAATAAATTGGGTTCTAGTTTGGCCATTTTATACACAATGTTCCCCCTTTCCTACTCACTACCTCTTGTATCAATTTAATTTTCCATTTATATGCCAGTCTTTTCTACTAGAAAATAAATCCCTTTTTTCTCTGTTTTACTCACTTTCATTTTCTTTTCAGTTCCTAGCACAATTTTGAAAATTCTAAATATTCAGTCAGCAAATGTTTGCTGAATAAAATTATCTATGGAAATTTATATCCTAATATACATACATACACTAATATATGTGTTTATATACATGAAGACATATAAATTGATGTAAAAGTTTATGGATATGCAAATATGTATATATAATTTCATAGAAGTCTGGAATATTTCCTGAGTCACATGATAATATTTTAAGCAGGTATTGAGTTCCAAATCTCAAAAGCCTCAACAAAAATGACATTTTTGTTTTAGGGGATTCTTTTTGTATTTTCAAAGACAGCCAACCTTAGATGTTTCTATCTGCAAAAGAGCCTAGTTTAGACAGAAATGAAAAGTGTAATGCAAACTTCTTCATGCCAAACACCCTTGTTGGTTTTTCCTTCCTTGTAATGTTTTCTGGCTCTGCACACCTGGATAGAACCTGATAGTAACTTCCTGGCATCATCTTCTGGGCTTGCTCAGAGTGGAGCTGTGATTTTTCTCGTGTTACAGCTGATGGTTGACAGCTAATCCTAATGGAAAAGCAATGCCACCTTTGCTAATCCTAACAGAGAAGCTAAACCACTTTCGCTTTCAATCTGAACATCCAACATCAGATGAGTTTTTTAAAACAAGACGCCACTCTAAATTCTATCCCAGTACATACAAGATTGTGTGTGTTTATATATATGCATAAATATTCCAAGTCATTTGCAGTGTTTAAGAATGTATTTGAAGTCACTTTTCCCCATGTTATAAAAAAGATAACCATTTTTACAACTCTATTTAAAGGTCCCACAAAATCTATCACAAACTATTAAAAGAAATGACAACTATGCCTTTGCCATGCACTAACCACTTTATTTCTTTTCTTAAATTTTTAGATTGTGGTTTATAATTCATAAAAGGAATGTGAGTTCATATATCGTTTTCAAAATTTTGTTTCTGAAACAAGGTATATAAGGAATCATATAGCTAATTTATATTATTAATAAAAAGTTATTAACAACTAAGATTTATGTACTGTTTTACACGTTAGAAAATATTTTCTCAGACATCTTTTAGAACAATCCACAAAAGAGAAATATTTTATTAGAATATATATTTTGGCATTATAGATGAAATCACCTACACATGAGAAAGTTGGGCGCATGGAGTAGATTGCTGGGAACTGAAAGGGAGGGCCTATACTGGCCAACTCCATCTTGTTCTGTGTCCTTCACCTTGACCACGCCTCCTCCTCTTGAGTAACCTCCCGCTCACCTGCCTAACAGGACTCGGACCCTTCCCCAGCCAATCGGCTGAGGCCACAGCCATTACCTCACAGGCATTACCTCACCAACTGCCCCTAGGCCCCAATAAAACCTTTGTCCTTTTGAAACTCGCTCTCTCTCCCTGGTATCTCACCGCTGCGTCGGTGCAGGTAGGGGACTGAGCTCGAGCTAGCTCAAATAAAGGCTCTTTTGCTTTTGCATCGGACTCGGCTCCCTAGTGGTCTTTGGGGATCACGAATTCTGGGCATAACAGGAACAACGTATACTGGATCACTAAAGCTAAAGGGAGTTCCTGGAGAGATGTTTTACTTAGCCAGACACAAGTGTTTGTCAATGGGCTACAGGTTATAAGGAAATTTGGATCTATCTGCCATTTCCTTCTGCCTTTGTTTCCCACATCACTACGGAGGGGTGATGTTGGGGCTCCAGGAAACGGAGTCTATAGGTTTCTGGAGATTAGGCTATTGGTAAGATTGCCTTTTCTTGCAATTTACTAAGATATTTGTAAATAGATGGAGACTCAGGTCCTGCAGGACTATGATCTCTATCAGTTAACCCTTTGTTTTTCCCCTTTCCTTTGTTCTTGGGCCAGGAGTGACCAAGGAATATTACATGTATCCCACCTGGGGGGTGAGCGTGGTGTTTGCTGCCTATCAGCTTGCCTTATGCTCCCTCATCAATTATCTCATTATTTATTACAACAATCCTACAAGTATGTAATATTTGTTATTAATAAAATAAGAATTACTACTATTAGTATTACTAGCATTCCATAAGTGAGGAAATGAGGCTTTGAAAGCTTAAGCAGCTTGTACAAGATCACACAGCTAATAAGTGTGGGATTTTAAAAGAATCATCAAAACCACCTTTCATTATGCAGTGCAATAATAAACAATAATGTAGACAACATGGAGCTAAACGGATAGCATACTCATTGAAATCTCAGGTGCAATATAAAATGAGAAAATGTTGAAATCAATTAAGGTATATATCTGAAGACAAAAGCTAAAATTATGCATTTTAAGTACATGGCACCATTTTTTCCCACACTCATAAATATACAAATATTAAAGAACTAAATAGAGAGTTATTCCATATCATAGATAGGAAGACTCAACATTGTCAGGATGTCAGTTCTCCTAGGAAGATTTATAGATTCAGTGTAAATCTCAGCAAATTATTTTGTGGCTATTGACAAACAGATTCTAAAGTCTATATGGAGAGACTATATGGAAAGAGATCCAGAATAGCCAGCACAACATTTAAGGAGAAGAACAAAGTTAGAGGTGTAACACTACCTGACTTTAAGACTTACAGTAAAGTTACTGTAATCAAGGAAGTGTGGTATTGGCAAAAGAATTGACAGATAAATTTATGGCACAGATTAGAGAGCCTAGATATAAACCAAGGAATAATAGCCATTGCCTCTTTGACAAATATAATAAAGATAGTCTTTTCCACAAATGGTGCAGGAACAACTAACTGCATGCAAGCAAATAAATAAATAAATAAATAAATAAATAAATAAATAAATAAAAATAATAATAATCTAGACAGAGACCTTAACCCTTTATAAATTTAACTCAAAATGGATCCTGGACCTATATAAAATGCAAAACTATAAAACTCTGTTTTGTGCTGGTCTCAGCCTTTCCACAGTGACTTTATCAGCTAAAAATGCCTGGAAGCATTCACCTGGGCTCCCACAAATATTTCTCTTTTTGGAATCTGTGTCCTGGCTGAACCACCCCCTAGGATTCTTATGATTACAAGGTACCCTCAACAATAACCACTAGGAAACTTTGAGAAAAGAACAACAAAACATCCAACCAAACAAAAAAAGGGTTTCTTACTCACAGCCCTGGAGGTACTTGGCATGCCTGGGACCACACAGTGAGGTTGTGGGTGGAAAGAGAAAAAGAATGTGGGTCTGGGGTTCTACTTTTCTTGGGGTTGAGGGTGGGGTGGCTAGGGTTTTGCAGGTTCACCTTTTATTGGTGAATTTAAAACATAAAGGCAGGAATTAAAGCCTGCAAAGGGAAAAATATGCTGCCAGTTGTCAACTAAGTCAACCAGAAATGTCTAAAACAGAGGAAACTTCAGGGGTGGGATGGCTTTAACTAGTCTGTGGTAAGCAATGTATTTATTCAAGGTAGTTGTCTTTAAAGTGGATGCCTGAGTAATCAAAAGCTTAATGTCAGGCACTTCCATTACAATAGAAACAAAACAAAACAAAACAAAAAACCAATGGAACAACAACAACAACAAAAAACCCAAACCAGTGTCAGGATCTTATACTACAAACTCCTCGAAGATAAAGTAGGAGAAAACCTAGATGACCTTGCGTGTTGCATTAACATTTTAGATCAACACTAAAAGCACAATCTATGAAAGAATTGATAAGCTGGGCTTTAAAATTTAAAACTTCTGCTCTGTGAAAGACACTGTCAAGACAATGAGAAGACCAGCCACAAATGGGAGAAAATATTCACAAAAGACATATCTGATAAAGGACTGTCAACCAAAATATACCAAAAAACAAAACAAACAAACAAACAAAAAAAAAAACTCTTAAAACTCAACACTAAGAACATAAGCAATCTGGTCAAAGAAATGGGCAAAAGGCCTTAAGCGATACCTCACCAAAGAAGATATACAGATGGCAAATAAACATATTGAAAGATGTGCCATATCATATATTATTGGGGAAATGTAAATTAAAACAACAATGAAATACCACTATACACTTATCAAATGACCAAAATCTGGAACACAGACATCACCAAATACTGGCAAGGACATAAAACAGCAAACACTTTCATTCCTTGCTGGTGGAAATGCAAAATGTCACAGCCACTTTGGAAGACCTTTTGAAAGACAAAACAGACTCTTACCATTCAATTCATTAGTCACACTACTTAGTATTTACCCAAAGGAGTTGAAAACTTATTTTCACGCAAAAACCTGCTCTAGATGTTTATAGTAGCTTTTTTTCATAATTGCCAAAACTTGGAAGCAATCAAGATGGACTCAAGTAGGTGAATGAATAAACTGTGGTACATCCATACAATGGAATATGATCCAACACTAAAAGGAAATTAGCTATCAAGCCATAAAAAGACATGGAGGAAAATTAATATTAACTGAAAAAAAAGCCAATATGAAAAGCCTACATATTGTATAATTCCAACTATAGGACATTTTAGAAAAAGGCACAACTATGGAGAAAGCAAAAAGACCAGGGGTTGTCAATGACTGGTGGTAGGAGGGAAAAATGGAGCACAGAGAACTTTCAGGGCATTGAAAGTATTATGTACGACACTGTAATGATGGATAAATGTCATTATACATTTGTCAAAACCCATAGAATATACAATGCTAGAGTGAACTACATGCAAACTATGTGGTGAGGGAGCATAAGGCAAGCTGACAGGCCACAAACACTAAAACCCCAGAATTCACTGCCCTGACATCCACGAATCTGATTCAGGACACGCACAGGTCTCAGTCCTGGTTCTGACCCTAAAAGTAAACCATTTGCTAGGGTTCACACCCTTAAATCCAAGGGTTGGCCTATAGCTATTTGTAGAGGGGAGACCTGCAGTGTCCAATGCATGCTCATGAGGCTATTCATGGTGAGGGGAAAAGAGAGGCTGCTAGTGAAGGGGAAGAAAAAATAGAAGATGGAAGGTGGAACATAATGTGGGTAGAAGCCCAGAGTTACCACTTTTTGAAAGGCCAGCTTCTGCCACAGAACTCCAAAGACTAGCGAAACATCATCTTCCAGAGCATTATAAAAGTA
The DNA here is from genome assembly GCF_018350175.1 of Felis catus. Lineage (NCBI taxonomy): Eukaryota > Metazoa > Chordata > Mammalia > Carnivora > Felidae > Felis > Felis catus. The sequence continues at coordinate 97,481,952 of NC_058374.1, forward strand.
TATGTGTCAAGTAGAAAGAACATCTTTAATAGTTTTTCATCTTGATTTATAAATTTTTAAAAAAAAATTTTTTTTCAACGTTTATTTATTTTTGAGACAGAGAGAGACAGAGCATGAACAGGGGAGGGGCAGAGAGAGAGGGAGACACAGAATCGGAAACAGGCTCCAGGCTCTGAGGCATCAGCCCAGAGCCTGACGCGGGGCTCGAACACACAGACCGCGAGATCGTGACCTGGCTGAAGTCGGACGCTTAACCGACTGCGCCACCTAGGCGCCCCTGATTTATAAATTTTTAACATTTAGATTTATAGTTTGTGAGACTCCATTTTCATTTTTGTTCTGGGCTCCACAGACATTCAGGATAGGCTTGCCGCGAGTATTGGTAAATACTTCTCTCCAAGCTTTCCTTAAATATAGGCCTATGGGAAGAAATGAGGCAAGTACTATTATATTGAATCTACTTGTTCAATAAGTTGAAAATTCTTTGTTGACTCTCACACAATTCTATGTGGAGTTACTTTCCTGTGTACCTGTCTGTAGCTCTGGAATCTGTTGAGCAGTGCAAATGATGGAAATATAGCATGTGCAAGTTTCCTGTCTAATGAGCTACAATCTAGTATCACAAATATGTTTAACTTCTGCAATGTGGAATTACTATTTGCAGTATACAAAGAGCAATTTCAAATGTAGATAGTCAATCTACTATATGTATGCTTTAGATTGGGATGGTGATACATTCAGATAAATAACAGCAACAAATCATCCGGGTGATGATTCAAATATCTTAGAGTCAAAGAATTTCACCCATTTTGTTTGTTGATGATTGTATTGGTTCACACACTTTGTATCTACTTTTAGGTATTGTTTTCTTACACAGTTGCAGGGTTTGGACATAAATGTTTTATTAACATTGACATCCTTTACTACTGCTTTAGTTTCACAACTACTGTGTTCATTGAAAAAAAAATATTGGTATAGAAGTCCAATATTTGGGAAAAGAAAATCCCTCAACAGGGTGAAATAAATGTTAAAGATAAAAATTGGGGGTTGACGTTGGTCCTCTATTAGGTAAATAACCTCAGAGCCACAGGTATGTGTTGTTTAAAATATGTATTGTTACATTTAAATATTGCCTAAAGATTTTAAGGCTGTATATAATATATAGTGGAATTGACAATGAGTATAAATACATGGACTCAGATATCTTGTCAGGTAATAACACTGGAAGGTTGATGACCATACACTAAAATCATGACTGAGTGCTAAGAATTACAGGGATTTTTTGATGCTGAACAAGTGAGAGAGAATTCAGGAACCTCGGTGCAAGTGTTTATAAAGAACTAGGCAATCAATTGCTCATGTGGAGCTCTGTTTTCTTTGTTCTCTGCATCAAGCTTAACCTGAGCTCGTCTTCAGATCTATGAATAGGCCAAACAATCACATTGGAATAGAACAAATGCCCTTAGATGATCCAAGAACTAAGTCATGGAACCAGTACAGAAGCTATTTTCCCAAGTTTAGGCAAGGAATATCGTTGTTGTTAGTAATACCACCCCAAAGGCCGAGGAAACTCCATTAATGAAAAGGTACCACTGTGGGTAAACACAGAAGTTCCTATTAAACTGGCAGACTAGTCAGATTTTCTGTGGGACCATCTTGCTGTCTTGAATACAGTAGTGCATACATTTGAAATGCATTGACAATTTCACATGAGGTTATAAAATTTAGATATCCAAAAATATCATATGTGGGACATTATTTTGTGTTGAAAAATATATTTAGAATAACAACTTTTGAAGTCTTATGAGTAGATCATGTTTTTGAAATGTTTAAAATAATAAAAAAGATTTTCTAATTATCATTTGTATTACTTTTTCTGAAGATCTCAGAGCAATCAAATTATGCAAGGTCTTCATAAATTTCTGAATTTTTATCATGGTGTAGGAACAAAAAGGTCCATGTGAAATTGGGTAATAAGTATATAAGAAACAATGAATTAAATTTAAAGTCATATATGCATTCATGTTTGATTAAACTACATGATATATTACTTTAGATGTTGAGACCCACAGAAAATTGTTTCACTAGATTGAAAAATGTGCAAAGGCTCTAAAGTTAATAACACTTCAAAGTTGAAAAGCTATATACTTTAAATTGTATAGGTTATTTCTGCAATATGCTGTTAAATTTTTAATTTTACAACTATGTACAAACTTTAAAATGATCTCACGTTTGGATACATACCAAAAATTAGGAGAAGAGGCTTGTTATTGTAAATATGGCAGAAAAGTACATATTATTTTTCTGAGGTGTAATTTTTTTTTTGTAATCTAAAATCTGAATTTAGAGAGTGAAAAAAAATTCTCAGGAAATATTTTCTACTCTATCAGCTCTATGTGGTATTAAAAAGCATTTGAAGTCCATTTTAAGCTTTCAAAAAATTTTTTTTTTAATTTTTTTAACATTTATTCATTCTTGAGAGACAGAGCATGAGTTGGGGAGAGGCAGACTGAGAGAGGGAGACACAGAAACCAAAGCAGGTTCCAGGATCTGAGTTGTCAGCACAGAGCCCGACATGGAGCCTGAACCACAAACCATGAGATCATGACCTGAGCCGAAGTCGGACACTCAACCCACTGAGCCACCCAGGCGACCCTCCCCCCCAAAAAAAATTATTTTAAATTTAATTTTACACATTAAATAATAATCTTATTAAAAATGTAGAATTGAGACAGATTTAAATACAAATAGCTTCTGGATGTAAAATCAAATTTTCGCCCTCTAGGCCCTCCCACAAAGATGACTCAAAGTAGAGAGCCCACTTAATAATGTGGTGAGTAGCATTCCATTGCCACCAGTCCCCAGAACAATTGCACTGTAGAGCAGGTCACTGCTCAATTTTAGGTTCTGACCAGCCTGAACTGATTCTTTTTTCTTTTCTTCAAAATAATTTCATATTTTTTTTCAAATATTACACATTTATTTTTATTTACCCTTTATTTATCTATTATTCATTTACTTAAAAATAGTTCCCTCTTTTCTATCTTCTCTTCCCCCACCCTACTTTTGTTTGGTAATTTATGTAACACTACTGTTCTTCCTGCAGTATTTTTCCAAGAAGAAAGGGAAGTCATTAACATCTTGTCCTATTGTCACTTTCATAGAAACAAACCTTGCCCACTGGTGATGGTTGATCATGTATTTGCTTATGAGTTAACTTCTTCAATGTCCTCATATGGTTACCTTAGGATACCTACCTCTTTTTAAGAGGTGCCTTTTTGAGCACTTTGTGTGTTCAGACCTTATAATGATATGAAATAGCTCAAAAAAGCAATCAAGGGAAGTGGATACTGCCATTTTCACAGATCAAATTTATCAGTAGAGTTGTTATGAGATTAATATAAATACACACTTAAAATATGTGGTCATTTGTATCTAAATTACAGTTAATTCCTTATAATGCTAAAATATGTTAAATGCTTTATTTAATTTGGTTAAGATGGGGAATATCTTAACAGTGTAATAATTTTAAAAAATTAACTGTGGGATGATAATGGCAATTATACCAAAGCTGTGGATGCAGAACTAATCTAAGATATATGGTCATTTTCTTGGTGGATCCATTAAGTATAGAACTACCATATGTTATTTTACCAAGGAAATGACCGGAATGACATTTTAATATTTAATTCTAATATGATACAGTCTTGTTTATAAAAAGTTATATTTTGATCTCAAGTAATATTTGATTTAATAAGTGAGTTAACTGTGCAGGTTAATATACATATTGCACAAGGGCATGCTAATGCAATTAAAAATTAGCTCAGGCAAAAATTATCATGAAAGATTTATAGAGTGCTAACAGCAAAGATTATTTCTGTATTTACTATAACTAACATTGGTTCTTCTAAGACGTGTTTCATATCCATGTTTTTTTGTAACTTAACTCTTTCTTAGTATTAAATATTATTTGAATTCAAAGATAAGTCTGCATTTTAACAAAAAGTTTCTAAGTCAACATTTACTGAGGCCATAGTGGTTAACTTTCATATTGTTATTTAAAGCTTAAGAAAAAAGAAGTTAAGGTTTCTTGAGAGACTCGTTTGTAACTATGCACGTCTCTAGCCATTAAGTTGATGACTAGATTAGTCTTTTTCATAAGGAAAGGCTATATAAATTTTTCTCTCTCACTCCCTTTCATTCTCTCTCAGATGTTTTTTTCTCATCAAAAGTTTCAGAATTGTTCATTGTTTTGCCAAAGTATGTATATTTAGGCACATTTTTCTTCTGAAAGCTGTAACAAGGCAGAATTGAAAGTGATTTTCTTTAGTCATCTAGAGAGAAAAATAGGAATTGTCATACTGTTATTTGATAATCTCTAGATTAATAGTCATATACCTTTGTGAAAAACAGATATTTTAAAATATCTATTATATTTATTTTTCCATCTTATCAAATGTGTTCAGTTACTATCTACTTGTCATTGACACTGCTTACTGTCACATAAAGAAAAATCAGAGACGTTTCTCATGTTCACTATTAACTTATTTTTAATAAAAGGGTAAAGTTGTTTTCAAGTTTTAGGATGTATAATGATCAATTGTTTTTTGGTAGGGTGCTTTTGTGTTGTTTTTGTTTTTGTTTGTTTGGGTTAGTAGCCCACAAGCAGGAGATCTGATTTATTAGCTGTTGGGTAAGAACCAAGATGTGTGTTTTACCATGCACTTCATGTGGTTCTGATGAAGAGAATTTCTAGAGCACATGTGACAAAATAAGGTTTAAATAAGAAAGAGAACATGACTTTTAAGATCAGAAAGCAAACAAAAACCTGTTTGTGTTCTCTGATATCACTCTTCAATTATAGGATTTAATTCTAAAAAATCAGCTAGGAGTCCTTCATTGTCTTTGCAGATCATCAGTTCTCATAAGTTATTTCCTTCCATCCCCCCATTTATATGCTTCATTCTGCCTTCCCTGAGTAATAGATTACATTACACTGGGCAACCATTATCAGCACCTTTAAGTTCCCCATCCCTGTCTGTCTCAATTCAGAAATGGTTGCCAAATGAAACAATGGGTTTGATCGGGAGGATATAACCTAAGTCATATTTTTGAATCTTGGCTAAGTCTGACAAGGAAAGGCTCTGAGTGAAAATCTTATCTCCTGCTATTTAGGATATAGAAACATTGACTTTTCCATCTCCCCCAGTCTCCTGATTCTCAGTGATTTCCATTACAGACCATGGGCAGAGAGACCCTCACTTTCACTATTGCCAGCAAACTGGCAGATTCTTGCCTGAACTTATTATCTCTTTCTTATAGAATTCTGCTAAAAGTGGTAGGAACGGTCAGAATTCTGTGTTTTTCTATCCTCTTCCCCTACAAACCACAAATCCAAAGGCATTTCACATGACTCCCAGTTGTTATAGGTCATAGTTTATGAAATGTTTTCCCTTAGCAAGTGTCACAAGCATACCAGTATATAGCATATCTTTTCTTCACCTGCTGTCCATATACCAAGACAATGGTACATATTTTTAGTTTTTATTGTTGCAAAGCCCAACTTCCAGGTACCAACTTCTGTATTAGTATTTAGGTTATACTGCTGGAACAAGAGATCTCACAGATGTGGCTTGAATGACAAGGGAGTTTACTTTACAAAAAACAGTACAGAAGTTAATTTTCCAGGGCTTGAGAAACTAATCTGCTCTAAGAAGTCATTTAGGTATCCAGATTCCTTTCATCTTGCTCTGTCATCTCCAGGTGTTCTATCCTGGAGTATGTCACCATTGTTAGCTGGCATCCATATGCACCTTTGAGACAGAAGAAGGTGAATAAGGAAATCCATGTTTGGTGGTTTTGACAGGGAAAAAATCTGTTATAAGATGGCCAACAGAACTGATAGGGAAATTCCAGTCCCCGACCTAAGACTCCCCTTCTGGGTTCTTCTTCCTACCCTGCTTGCCAAGTATGCCAAATTACTACTAATGCAGAATGCGGAATGTGGAAATAACAGACTAGAAATTGTTCCCTCTGCTTATGCTCTTGGAGCTCAGACCTCTGGAGAGTGATCTCCTCTGACCCCACTGGTGTAAAATAAACTTCCTGCCTTCCAAGATCTCCAAGTACCGCTTGTTTCTTCCACTGGGTGATCCAGACCATGTTCCATAACAGTTTTACATTCAAGGTGCTGATCTAAAACTTGTTAATTTAATTTCCTTGCATATACCACTGGCCCGAAGTGAGTACATGGATGCATCTACACTAAAAGAGGCTAAGAAATACATCTTGCTTGGTTATTATGTTGTAACTAAAACTTGGGTGTCCCATTAATAAATGGAATAAAGAGAAAATAAATGTAAGAGCACAATTAGCACTCAATGTCACAAAATGGTACTTGTAAAGGATAATGAGAAAATTGAATAAAAAGTGGATTTGCTATGCACATGCTAGTTTTTTTTAATTATACTATCCATTATTGCTGCAATACTCTTTTCAGATCCATTTTCATTGTGCAATATTTCTCCTATAGAAACTACAGCTTGGCTTTAGTATTTCTTATTCTATGAAATACATGGCCTTCTGAGCAGCCTTCTAGCTCTCCAATGACTGCTTCAACTACTTGTCTATCCTCACCTCTCAAATAATTTTACTAAGCTATTAGTAACACCCACTCATTCCTCCCTTTGTGGGCTTTTTGTTGTTGTTATTGTTAAGCAGGCTTTATGTCCAGCACAGAGCCCAACACGAGGCTTGAATTCATGACCATAAGAGAAGACCCAAGCTAAGATCAAGAGTCCGACTTTTAACCAATTGAGTCACCCAGGCACCCTGTTCCCTTTGTGTTTTTAATCATGGAATTTTTTTCCCTAATATCACCACTCATTTATCTTCATCATCTTCAAAAGCTTATTTGAAATTTTCCTTCTCCATAAACTACCATAGTAACCCTGTATAATTTGCTGTTTCTTACATCATCACTTTTTACTATTTTAATTTGCACTTGTGAAGATGTTACCTTTCATAATTTTAACACATTTTCACATTTATATGCCATTTTCCATCTAGACTGCAAACTTTTCCAAAACAAAGAAAAAGTACTTATGAACACACAAGAATAGCATGGTATTAATGTTCTTTGCTAAAAAAGCATCCTTCTTATGAGAGAATTTTTTTTGGAAAAATCACAAGGTTTGAAGACGAAAAGGCCCTTTCTATATCTACCATTTAACCAGTTGTGTGATCTTTGACATGTAACATGATACTCTCTTTTTTGTTATTGTTGTTATGCTAAAAATGAAGTCAATACCTCTGCCAGCAGAGTTCTTTATGACTAACCTTGGTGACTACAGCATATTGCTTATTCAGTTTTATTGGTTAGAATACTTAATGATATCCTGTTCTTTGTAAAAGTTCATATTATTTATAACTATTTTTTGTTTTATAACTATTTTACATGATTTTGTTTGTTATAATATAAGGCAACATTGGCATGTATATCAATGAATACTACTATCAGTATATTAACTTATTTTTCTGAGTTTATTTATTTACTTTTGAAAGAGAGAGAGACAGAACACACAAGCAGGAGAGGGGCAGAGAGAAATGGAGAGAGAGAATGCCAAGCAGGTTTGGCTTGATCGCACAAACCATGAGATCATGACCTGAGACCAAATCAAAAGTTGGACACCTAACTGACTAAGCCACCCAGGCGCCCCTCAGTATATTAACTTCTAATGACAACACTCTACTACTTTTTCTACAAGCCTATAGGACCATACAAAAAATGAAAATTCATGGGTGCCTGGTTGGCTCAGTTGGTTGAGCACCCAACTTTGGCTCATGTCATGATCTCATAGTTCATGAGTTCAAACCCTGCATGGGGCTCTGTGCTGATGGTTCAGAGCCTAAAGTCTGCTTCAGATTCTGTCTGTCTTCCTCTCTCTCTGCCCCTCCCCTGCTCATGCTCTGTCTCTCAAAAATAAACAAATACTTAAAAAATTTTAATGAAAATTCACATATTAGCCCTATTAAAAAAAGAAATTTACTACTTATCTTACTAAATAAAAAACCATTTGATTAAAGCAATAGATTATACACTGTGACCTAAGGCCCAACAATCTCAGATTTGTAAAACCCAAAGTGAACCAATTCCATATATAGTTTATACTGACTCAACACTTTTATGCAGAAGAATTAATGCAAAATAATATGTTAGGGTTATTTGATCTTTAATGTCCCTTCCAGCAATAACACTTCATGATTCATACTGCAAAATATGAAAGTTTCTTTATATTTCCAAATATTAGTATAACATTCACATTATCATTTTTCTAGTAGATTAACTTAAACCTGTCATATAAAGAACTATACATGAATTTTTTAATTTAATATCTCTTACGTTACAGATAATACTTCTCACAGACATCAAAGCCATGCAGTTTTTGGATCCTATACTATCCATCAAGAAATACTAAAAGTAACTAGCCATTCTGAAAATAAGCCTGGGCACTTTTTTGACTCTACATAATAGGTATTTCATTTTCTATTTTAATGCCCTGAATGCACAATGGTTCTGTATGTACAATAACATTTGTATAGGATAATAACTAGAAATATTAATATTTATTCCTTTCCCTTCTAGTTGTTATTTTTTCTTAGTCAATCAGACACCAAATTTATGTGTCTTATATACATATTCACAGAGGTTCTACATTCTCCTACCAAATTTCTTATTGACTAATCCCAACTAAAAACAATTGACCTTTTGTAATATCCTAAATTTGTATCAGTACAAAATGAAACAGAGATGAAAACATAAGAAACTGTGTTTCAGTTGATAAATCTCAAGACACTTGACTCAGATGGTTAAATAGTTGCTAATAGTAATCTACCCAGGACTAACCTAATTCATGGAATATTGCCTATCCTTTATTGTAAGCCTGGTCCTTCATCTGTTACTTTGGCCTACAAGAAATTTTTATTTTTTAGAATATTTTTATTAAGTTAGTTGGAATTGGATTTGTGACATATAATCAAAGAGCCCAAACTAATCCAATTATTTTTATAACTTTTAAACAGGAGAATAAAAAACCATTGGGGAAGCCCTAGAGCAAAGTAGAAGGTAAAACCAAGCAGACAGATGTTTCAAAACCTCTAAGAAGGTTTAATTTATTCTAGTCCTATATTGAATTAAAGAAATGAGCACCAACAATGGGATAGGATAACACTCTCGGGGATGATGATATTGTAAAGAGACTTTACATTTTTTATTCTAATACATGCGACTTGGACTGCACAGAGACAAGAGTATATGACAATATGACAATAGAACAGACCCTAAGTTAATCATGGTTTTAAAAAATGTTAGCAGACAGGTTATTTAAATTAACTATGATTGATATATTTAAGAAGCTAGCAAAATAAATGTAGAAAGTTTAAAAATGGAAAATATCACTAGAGAACTTGAATCTAAAAAAAAAAAAAGGAAATTCTAGATCTGAGTGATATAGTCACTAAAATTACTAAAAGCAAACTATATACAGGACAAGACTGAATTGGTACAATGAAAGATAGCAATACAAGTGGTAAATCTGAAAATCTGGGAAAAATATAAATACGTTAGTTTGAATCATGTGGAAAACAGAGAAAATACATGTCCTTTATCTCATAATGAAAAGCATCCTGAAAGAAAGGGAGAGAGAAAATGGAGCAGAAACAATATTTGAAGAGTTGAATGTCTGAAAATTGTCCAAAACCACTGAAAGACATGAACCTTCAGATTCAAGAAGAAATTACAAATAATAAGCAGCATGAAGAAGGAACAAGAAAGGGGGGGGGGAAGGAGGGAGGAAGGAAGGAAGGAAGGAAGGAAGGAAGGAAGGAAGGAAGGAAGGAAGGAAGACATCTTATAACTAGCTAGTGGGGGTGGGGGAAGGGGGAGGGAAGAGACTTTACTATCAAAGGAGGAAAAAACACTGGCAGATGATTTGTCAAATTAATGATGAAGGATAGAAGAGATCACATTTCTTTTTTTTTTTTTGAGATCACATTTCTATAGAAAGAAAATACCTACTATACTTGAATTCTACATTCAGTAATAACCTACAAAAGTGAAGATAAGACTGTGTTTCTGACTAGGATATAGAGCTGCAAGAAATCAAGACACCGTGTATCATACTCTAACACAAATAAGCTAGAAAAACTACAGTGTCATAGTTCTCTTGAATATATCAGAAAGCTGAGTACAACAAGAAATCCATATAAACTAAGATGCAGACTGCACAAACTCTTCTTAGTAGTGAGAAATCATGACTGTTTGCATTCTTGGTGAAACAGCAGGAGGAGGAAAAATTTTACCATAAAATGGGGTATGAAAAAAAACACCCGGGACTTCATCATTTATTGATGGAGTGAGACCTCATTCATGTTTTGGAATTCCAAGCACTTCTAGCCACAGAGCAAGATTACACTAATCACCATTTCTAACACTCAGGCCTTCACTGAAAGCTTGGGAATAATATGCTGAAAGTGGAGTGAAGAAGCAAGGCAAGAAAACTGACAGAAAATCACTCTGAGGAATTCTGGGCAGTTACCAAACGCAAGACAGCTGGTGGCATGGTAGTCATGCCGAGACATGAGAATCAAAGCTTTTGGCTTTCTCTGTAGACTTTTCTCTGTAAAAGATATGGTTTTATTTTTATATTGTGTATGAATTTTATTGCTAAAAATAACTATTAAAAATGATTGCTAAGCACTGTCATGAACTTGAAAGCACACTGTGCCTTTCTATGAAGGTTACCTAACACCTGGTAGGCTATTCTGTCTTCCACTTGAACTTGGTATGCAACCAAGGCTATTCTTTTACTGTTCCGATTTTTAGGTAGATTTAAATTTCATTAGATCAGATTGTTTTGTTTTGCTTTTTTGTAAAATGGAACCCTTTTCCTTTTGAAAACTGCAATAGTAATTTGTAGGGAATGTTAAGATACAGCTTTGTTTATGTTGAGGGCAAGTTAATACATCTATTTCTTTTCATTCTATTCACTTGTCAAATGTTGACTATTGAAATGCTTTTTTTTTAATTGGTATGATTCTTCATAAAGACTTTCCATTTAAAGTGAGCAGTTTATAACAATCCTTAAAATCCCTTTGCAGTCTCTTATTCATTCATTCAACCATTTGAATCAACAGGGATTTGTTTGAATGTGTGTTATTGTATGAGCCTTTGTTCTAGAATGAGGAGCCCTGCTGGGTACATTGCCCTCTTAGGTCGGTGGAAAAAAATAGTAAATTTTCGAAGATACAAAAGATGTTAGAATGATGAGCTAAAACATTCCAGAGACAATAAAAACCTTTTTACTTTTATTTGATTATTGGATCATCATCTATTTCATCATTCCCACGGCTTTTTAAGGTGAAAGCCAACTATGAATATGCTAAAAAACAATGTTGAACATATACAGCTATGGTGTATGGATGTCATCTAATCTTCACAATATCTACCCATGAGATAGATAACATTACCTCCATTTTCGGGTTGAGTAAACATAAGCTCATGGTTAAATAACTAGCTCAATATCCCAGAGAAATCCTAGTTTCTCTGACAGCAAAACCCACAGCTTTTTTGTTACAGTGTGCCCTTGCCTTTCCTACTCTAAAGTGACAAATTTCACCTGAGACTACTGGGTTTATTTTTAGTCAAATTAAGTGAGCTTGCTTACCAAGCAGTATGTAATGCATGGGTCACAAATCAAGAAGAATTTATAGTAAATATGGACTGTGCCTTGCCAGCCTCGGAGATGCTTACTACATGGATTTGCATTCAAACATTGCTCCAAGTGAAAACATGCCTGATTCTAACACTGGTGTACATAATAATGATAGAGCTCTGAGTGAGTTGTCAGAGGTCTTTTGGATTGGTAGGGAATTAATTCATTCTACATTCTGAAATAACAGACACTCGTTTCTCTTAATAATGACACTTGAGAATTCATTAAAGTAACAAGTCCATATTGATTGACAGTGTTGATTACTGAACACAGCTCTCTCTGTGTGACCCGTTCATTTGTTCTCTTGCTTTGTTCTCATATCTTTTGCCTCAGTGGAAGCTCTATTTCAATATGTCTGTCTTTTGAAGATGAAAAAGAGAAGTTTTACACCATATATTTTTTTTCTCCTTTAGAAGAAAAGTTTAGGGTAGGAATACTGCCAATATTGCCAATATTTTATTTTTGTTTTCATTTTTATTTTTTCGTTTCTCTTGGATTGTAGGTTTGGTATGTAGACCAGATCAGAGCTCAGTGACTGAAATGGCTGTAGCACAGCTGGTCCACAAATGTCAGCAGGGAGGTGTTGGGGCATACATGTTATTAACTGCATCACTGATTTAACCATGGTAACTGATATTATTTCAAGAGTTGGGGGAAAAAATAGATCCACTTGGCTACAGCTCTAATAGACACAAATTCAGTTTTTTAAAAACTGGCATAAGACTCATTAATTTTAATAAAAACCTCTTTTCTTCACCTCAAGAAAGGCTTTCAGTTTCTGTCATAACTTGAATCCAGATTTGTGATCTCAGGCTTCTTACCTCTGATAATTCATTCAAGAACATCTTGCCTACCAGTATCTTTGTTTCATCATTAATGAATAACATCTGATCCGAGACACATGCATTTACTATGTGTTGGAACATCTATTTGAAAGTCTCCTCTTTTAAAGCCAAAGGTGGAATATTTTTGCACATCCCAGTCCTCTGGAGGTTCTGTCTATGTCTACAGTATGCTGACTAGGTAACATTCTGCCAAGCAAACCTAATTTCCTTCCTTCCAAAATAACTCTAAATGTTTGTATTATTCCTTTCACATTTTTGTATCAAGTCAGTCCAGAGAAAGGGAATAAGGAGTTCAGGACACTGCTCAATTTTATGCCTTATTGCAAAAATGTTTTATTATAATTTCTATACTATTGAAATAATTGTAATATAACTGCATTTAGAGTAGCATTATGGTTATAATTCACACTGCCTGGGTTCTAATCTTAATTTTGCCACTTATAGCTGTGTAACCTTGACCAAGTTAATAAAGCCTTTTGTGTCTCAGTTGCCTTATGTATAATATAGATAGTAATTGTACCTATCTCTGTGGCAAGAATGAAATGTGTTAATACATGTATAGAGGCACAGGATTTAGACTTCTTGGCACATATTTAGACTTCAACAAATGTTATCCATTTTCATGGCTGTTGCTGCTGCTCTTGTCATTAGTCAGGCACTTAGTATCCATGTGTCATGGGTTCATAAGAGGAATTCCCTCAAACTGTGTAGAAAGTCACTTGAGACATCTAGAAAAATAGTGACTACCCCCCTGTAGAGATGGAACAGGTCTTTACAGCAAAATTCCTTTTCTTCTTTACTTATGAATTTTCATGTGGTAATGTAATTCTTCTCTTTCCTCTACATTTTCCTTTATGCCATTTAAATGTGCACAAGGAAATACTAAAATCATGCATATGTCCGAGATTTTACTCTGTCCACTTCAGCAATTCCAAGTATACTTGAGAAGAATTCCAAAATTATTTTTTTTGGCAAATTCTGTTATCCTGGGCTCAACCAGGACCTGAGGATTTTGAAGAAGGAAGGTTTTTATTAGTGATCAAGAGTAATATTTTCTCCTTGATAAGTTGGGATAAAAAAATATGTGTTTGGTACTAATGTCTATAATTCATAGCATTTTCTGGTTTCAAATTCTTATAATATTTAATCTTCCCAACTAGCTAAAGTGGAAATTAAATAGCTTCCTTAGGGGTTGGATGGGCTGTAATGGCTAAAACAAAACAAAACAAACAGTAATATCTCTCATTGGGGGAGAAGTGGAACCAACTGGTGGACATTTTAAGATTACTATGTAGCAGTAAGGTAGACTATGTGACAAAATAATCCAAATCTCTGAGCTTTTCAAACATTTGTTAGGGGTTTGCAGAGGAAAGTAAAGGAGTATACAACTTCTAAGTACCCCCTCCCTTTTCATATTCAAACATCCATGCACCAAATATTTAGAAAGCTATATAAGTGTATTTTTTCCTCCCATTAACTGATTTTTGACATCCTTTGAGATAACCACAGATAATCTTGGTGTTTCTTAACCATTGTTGACAACCACTGGGTGATGATGATTCAGCTAAGGAAAGAAAATTAAGGTCCTTATTTCCAGAATTCTCAAATCAAGAAAAATATTTGTTCTAAGGACAAAGTTTGAGAATTGGAGCAAAATTCTAGCTACTTTTGAAATTATTTCTAAAAAGGACCCCAAAGACCCAGGTACATATACTCTTTCTGTCTTGCTGTTTCCATCTCCTAAAGAGATGCTATCTTCTTGGCTCAATTTCATCACCACACAGTATTTAAGAAAAAATATCGAGAAACTCATGAAATAACACAAAGATAGGTGGTTAACCATGTAGAAGTTTCGTATTTTTTTTTATTCTACACATGCTTATTATAATAGGGATTCTTTCACTTTTGGAATGTTAGATTGCATGGTGCTCATCCCAGGAGTAGACTCTGAAATGAAAGTTTGAGGGAAAGTGGTTTATTTGAAAGGTGCAAGAAACGCTGAAGGAATGTGATAAATGAGACAAGGAAAGGAAGGCAGCAAATAACGAAGGTATTATCAAGTAAGCAACCATTATGGGGGACTGGAGCTTAGATCTACAGAAACTTCGGGAAATGGTATAAAACACCCATCTCAGAGTTATTCCATATGAGAGGCAAGTAAGCTGGAGTCTTTATTTCCTAACTGCTGTTAGTCACTGATGGATGGTTGCCTCTTGGGGAATGGAGAAGAGTATTGTTAATTCCTTGATATTCTTAGCCTGCCAGTCTTGCCACAATAGTTTTCTTCCCCTCATGAGAAAGCTTGCTGGCAAAGAGATTTAGATACTTTTAGTTGCAAGTTGGACAGTAGGCTTTAAAGTGATATAAGCACGGTATAGCCTCCTTTGTGTCTTTTAAATAAAAGGTATTCTATCTCGAGCTGTTCTTCCCATGTGCTTGCATATCACACTTTGGTTTTCATTAACTATATCATTACACTGTGATTGGTTATTTATTTGTATTCTTCCTATTGTTCACCTGTGAAATTCCAGTGCACTACCTTGTAGTTGCTCAATAAATATTTCTGGAATAAATAAAAGAAGAATGTTTTCAGAATCAAGAATGACATTTTACGGTCTTCTGTTACTGATTTTTCCTACTTACCCACTTGCCTAATTCTAACTTATGAGTAGGATTATTCTAATATTTAAAAAAAAATAATGTTAATTTATTTTTGAGACAGAGAGACAGAGCATGAATGGGGGAGGGTCAGAGAGAGAGGGAGACACAGAATCCGAAGCAGGCTCCAGGTTCCGAGCTGTCAGCACAGAGCCCGACGTGGGGCTTGAACTCATGAACGGTGAGATCACGACCTGAGCCAAAGTCAGCCACTTAACTGACTGAGCCACCCAGCCACCCCTGATTAATCTAATATTTTAAACACATTTTATAGTGACTTCTCTTTAGAAGCACGTTTTCAGTCACTCTGTTCTCCTACCCTATGACCGTTTAATTAGAGTTTTCAGCAAAGGAAATAAAACGTCATGCACATATTTGGAATACCCAGACTGAGAGAATAAATTCATTAAACACCAAAAATGAGGTAGTGTAATTACATGAATAATTATCCATTTCCAGGTAAATGCACTTTGTTGGGATGCTTTGAAATTTGAAGGTTGGCAATGCAGAGAAAAGAGAACAGGTTGTGATTGAGATTTTAAATGAACAAAAAGTGTCCCTTCCAATTTGAGAGTGATCTAGGAATATACTTGCAGCAGAAGTGCTGGCCAGTAGAGCTGTGGATGAGTTTCCATGGAGGAGTAAGAGACTCTTTATTCAACTTTTTGCTTTTTGTTGTCAGTACTTACATTTTTACAAGTATAATATTTCCAAATTAATTGAGGCTCAAATAATTTCTCCTCAGTAGTTTTATGTCTTTGGTTCTTAAACTTTGTGCTCTCTATATGTGCAATGGCTTATGTTCTAAAACATAAAATCTCTGGTTATATCAACTACACAGCTGCCATTCAAAAATGTAGTGCTGAAGAACTTTAACTTTCTTTTAAGTAAAGGCACTTTCTAAGGTACTCAAAAGTATTCATTTACACTTATAGCAAATACATTTCAAACCCTGGAGAAGTGTGTGTGTGTGTTTGTGTGTGTGTGTGTGTGTGTGTGTGTGTGTTTACATATCTGTCTATCGATCATCTATCTATCTACCATCAATGAGGAAGACAAAGTATTTGAGGAGAGTTACCTTACTCTTGGGGAGGAAGAGGTGATCTCTTTATTGTTTCCTCTTCTCCCATGTCCTGTTACTTTAAGGCATCCCTCTTATAATACTTGAAATTTGAGAAGCCTGCAAGTTGATAAGAGAGCCATGAATTCTTTGCTAAATACAAAAGGCAAAGATCTCATAGCTTTGAATAGTAGAGCTTCTAAGTTGAGGATACATAAAAAAAGGACACGATCAGAAAATGATCCCTTTAAGTGATTTCCAGACACTGGTTACTAGTTATTTCAAACTTTAATTTAGTAAGCAAGGAGGTAGCAAACAGGGAACAATAATGACCAACACTTGCTGTCATTACTATTTAATAGATGCTGATATAGGCATTTTACATAAATTTTCTCCTTAAATCATAGCCACAACCGAAGAATAGACATTATTCACATTTTAGGAGGGTGATATTTGGAAACTTAAATAACTTGCCCAAGATAATATAGCTAAGAGTCCAGCCAGGCCTCCAACTCAGGAGGTCTGACTCCAAAAATCATACCCTTAATAAAATTTTGTGTATAATTTAAAGAGGAGGAATATAGGAGATATCTTAAAATAAATTATCGGGATCCCAGGCTTCAAATGTCCCAAAAGTGTAATTAAGGACTCTAGTAGAACTTACTGAAGCACACACCTTAGGGACATTGAGAAGTCATCATTAAGTGGTAAGGACTTATATGAAGGTTATAAGTTTGTGAGTGGAAATCTTGAAGGCTTTGAGAGATTAAGGTGACATTGTTTTTGCAATATTAGTTACATTGGTAATTTCCTTTCTATCTGGTAATTGGCCAGATAGAAAGGACTGGAAAAGACTGGACTAACATGTGTTCAACTTCCTAAGAAATAAGTACTATTAGCATGTGTGTGTAATACCATGCTTTTTGCAGTTCAGCTCCTCTGCTCACATTTTGGTCTATAATTACTAGTAAGCAAGTAAGTGATAGAGGGATGGCACAAGAGTGGGAGGAGACCATAAAAACATCACCACTTGCAGAGCGCTCCAAAAGTCAGTCATTAAGCAATATTGTCTGAGAGAAAGAACATTATTGGACTTCAGAAAAATGCTTTCTAAGGCAAGGAGTTAATTTCAGACTATCAGGAGATCCAAGATCCCTTGATACAGTGAGAGATACCTATAAAGTCATGACTGAAGATGTCAAGAGGAAGTGATGATGAGTCTCAGGTATATCTCACATATATGGTTAACTTTCAAAGCATCATGACACGGAGTTTCATTGCAAGTCACACTTAATCGGCAAAACTAATTTTGGATCTCAGACTATATAAATCCAGAGATGAACCCCATATGCTAGAGAAGGCCAAAATCCTAAGTAACCTGTCACCTGTCACCTACAGCAGTGGTTGTCAGTGAGAGATCTACTTTGCCACTGAGAGACATGTGGAAGTGTCTAGAGACATTTTTGGATATCATAAGTAAATAAGATGCTACAGGCATCTATTAGACAGAGGGTATAGATGCTTCAAACATCCTACAATGCACAGGACAGCCCCTGACAATAAATAATTACCTGGCCCCAAATGCCAATAGGTCAAGGTTGATAAACACTGACATATTAATAAAGACTTATTTGGAGGCACCTGGGGTGGCTCAGTTGGTTAAGCATCCAACTTTGGCTCAGGTCATGATCTTGCAGTTTGTGAGTTCAAGCCCCACATTGGGCTCTGTGCTGACAGCTCAGAGCCTAGAGCATGCTTCGGATTCTGTCTCCCTCTCTTTCCTTCCCTCCCTGGCTCGTGCTCTGTCTCTGTCTCTCAATAATAAATAAAAATTAAGAAAAAAAAATTAAAAAAAAGACTTATCTGGAACAATTTCATCCATGAAGGCTTGAGGTCAGGAAGTAAAAGTCTATTGAGAAGGGACAGCAGGTATTGGGATGGTGAAGGCTTGTGCCTCTATTTGTTTAATGACTGTACAAAGCTAATTATTGAGGATTGAGCAGAGATTGTTGGATTATTGGGAATCCTGGATAGGTAACTGAACTTTGGCTTTTTTATGAGAGCTTGAGTAACAAAAATAATAATTCTTAATCTTGTATGAATCAGTTTAGGCAAATAAGCTATAAGTATACAGATATATCATATAAATTATTCAAAGTATACTATAAAACAATATTTACATATGCTTTCAAAAAAGTATTTTCAGTATTGGGGTACCTGGTGGCTCAGTCATTTAAGCATCTGACTTTCGATTTTGACTCAGGTCATGATCTCATGGCTCGTGAGTTTGAGACCCACGTCAGGCTCTGAGCTGACATTGAGGAGTCTGCTTGGGATTCTTTCTCTCTCTCTGCCCGTTCACCACTCATGCTGTCTGTCTGTCTGTCTGTCTGTCTCTCTCTCTCTCAAAAATAAATAAATACACTTTAAAAAAGTATTTTCAGTACTAATGATGTGTTAGGTAAAAGGCAGAGAGAATGGCATGTAAAGACATTGTTTTTAAGATTATTTTTCTACATGGTTTGCAAAAAAATTAAATATCAAAAATCCCAATGAATTGCATTGTTGCAAGGCATTCTTGCTTTCAGCTCACAAAACTACAGTAGGATGTAACAATAATGGTTTTCCCTACAGGTTTGGAAAAATAATAACAACATATCTCAAATATTAAAGAATCTTAATAAAAACATCTCAAACTTTTCTCATAAGGAAAATCATTTCACTGTATATTTGGAGAATGCACTTTGCACTAAATTTTTAACTGAGTGATAATCACAGCAAAGTTTCTAATTCTGATTTATACATTTGATTTCCTAGTCAAATGCCAAATGTCTTGTTTTCTCTGAGATTTCTATCTCGAGTAGTACTATGAAGCATATTTTGTAATTGTGCAAACAATTAGTACTGTTTGTAGTTGAATGCAGTTGAAGGTAGAAAGGCTCTAAATTAAGCATTCTGAATTTGGGGATGGAGAATGGAATTCTGGGGTCTTTAAATCCTCTAAAACTGAATGCAAAATTCCATGTTTGAGTGAACTTTTTTTGCCTATGTAGAAACGGTTTATAGTTTTCACGGGACTGTGTGACAGGGTCCATGGACCAGTTACCTAAAACTATTACCCTGGAGGAAGGTTAGAAAGGGCTTAGCTTAGTCAGAAAGCCTGGTTCTCTCTTTTTTATAGCTGGAAGTATAAAATTAGAATTGCCATTTTCCCTATTGGAGCAGAGAATAAGAAAGGTGAAAATTTCTTTTCACTGTAGACTCATAAGAAATATCTATCTTTCAAAAAACTCATATTTTTACAATACTTTGGATTCCTTTTTAAGCCTAAATTAACAAAATACTATAGTTTTAAAACACTTCTATCTACTTCTTCCAAAGATCTGAGGATACACACACACACACACACACACACACACACACACACTGAATTTAGTGAGTCCAATTTTAAAATAAAAATAACTACAAAACAACCATTTTAGGTACAAGCTGTGGCTCTAAACACTGCAGTTGTAATCACTTACAATTAACCTATTGTTAGTCCCTGTCTCTGAAACAAATTCATAAAGTTAGCAAAAATATATTGACGTTGTAATTCTCTTTTGATTGTTATTTAAGAATGTTCAATTTATTTCCTTTAAGGCATTCCTGTAGCAATCAGTTTGGATCTCTATTATGTTAAACATGTCATTCTGTATTTCATTATAATTAATTGCAAACATGTCTCTCTTTTCCACAGGTTACCTTCCCGAAGTCCAGTATAATTTCTTATTCATGTTTCTTTCTCCTTTATCAGAGTACCTTTCGAAATGAAGGTGCTTCAAAAATGATGGATTTTGTATATTCTAATAGCACTTCAGATTTGGTCAAACTAGTTCTTGAAAAAAACAGAAAACAAAAAGAAATCACTGTGTCAGATAAGAAGAAAGATCTAATCTGTTAAAGGTACAAATGTGTAATCCAGGTGGAGGAATAAATCTGATCCTCCAATATCTTGAATACAAATACATAGTGAGGTAGAGTTTCAAACAAAGGTCTCCTTTCACTAGGACATAAAGAAAGACACATGTGGGAAAAGGTAATATTTTGACAAGTATCTGATTAATAATCACATAAATAGCTTTGCTACTTAGAAAACTTTTACTCCATCTGACCTAAACTTATACTTGGAAAAGTGGTAAATTCTATTTTCCATTTCTCTTTTTCCTTGTCTTCTCTTTTCACAGGAGAGCTGTGGGCAGCAAATACAAGCATCAAAATATCCAGATATTGCAGGCCAATGAATTAAGGACACACTCATTTAGCCAATTTTGCTTCCACAAGATGTACATTTTAATTGTAACTCATAATATTGAAATTTTGTAAAGTTAAATAAATGTAAAATTTCTTTCCCGTGTGCAAAACTTTACTGGGGTAAAACAAAAATTCACCATTCAAAATGTCAGTGTGCCAACTGCAGATTTATGGAACATCCTGAACTGGACTAAGGAGGACTAAATCAAAAACCAATTTATATAATTATTTGATAACTATTCCAGAGCCTTCCCAGGCACTGCAGCTTATTAGCAGGTGCTACATTACCCCAGCCAGCTGTCAATACCTGCTGTCACCATGCACATGCAAAATATACACAGAAATACAGCAAATATATTCCCCTGATATCCTTCACCATTACATTTTGAAACTAGATTGTGTAAACCTTATTATCTTCATTCTGATTCATTACTCTAAATGAAGATCTACATGATGCATGCTTTTTAATGTTGATTTTTCCAATCATTGTTATTATTGATAAACACTGGCAAAACTCACTTTAAGATACTTAGAAATTTGATCATTGATATGTGAGTAAAAACTGTTGATGAATTTTCCACAACTTAAATCATGGGGAAATTTTCCATGAAATTACATTTATTTTCACAGTGTGATTTCCTCTTTTTAGTTACACACTTTTCTTTGATCTCTATGTTACTTGTAAGACCATGGGTTCACTCGCTCCAGCTTTCTCTTTTGTAAATTCTCTATAAAAAATATCTATGGGATAGATACACTAAGAAATAAAGTTAAAACTGATGGAATTCTTTACCCTTCTAGCAAGATAAGGTACAAAACAAAAATTGTCAAATCTTAAAGTTTCCAGACTTTGTTTTTTTGAATTAACTCGCATATTGTTAAAGCACTTATTTTCCCCAAGCTATTTTCATCTGAGATCTCCCATGAGGGGTTTATCTTCCAGTTTCCTTCTCAACTGGCACATACACAACTTTCCAAATTCCTTACTCGACAGTTTGAGCAAACATTATGTTTATTCCTACTCAATTGATCGAATTTCCCCCCAACCATATGTTTAAATTCATGTCTACCATAAGAACAGATTTGAAAGTGATTTTCCTGCAGGTGGTGGCTTCATATCAAAGTCAGTTTCCTTATACAAATGCTGGATCATGGGAGTTGGCTCCTGTCTGACTAGTCACACACACAGCAATGAGGTTCAACAATAGTACTTAGACAGAATGAATCTGAGGAAACGATCTTCTTAACAAATAATTCATTCTACTTCCAAGGTCAGTTTTTGTTAGTGTGAGACCTTTTCTCTGAAGGGTTTTATTATATCAGACAGTTTCCAATGGGAGCAAAAATAGTCTTTTAGGTATTTTGAGCTCTATCTCACTCTCCATCTACCTGATAATCAGATATTACAGATTAATGTAATAATGCATCTGGAAGAGATTTGAAACTACCGTTTCATTTTGTTGCTTTTGTCCTGGTGCTTGAAAAATAAAGAGACTCTCAAATTACAATTTATTTCCTTCTAGGTGAAAAAATTAATAAATCGACAATGTATTCTGATCCTTCCCTGCACATTGGGGTTTCAGGTCGTGAAATGAGAAAGTTTTTAAAATCCATTTCTTCCATTTTAGTCAAGTAAAAATGGCATCTTATATTAAATGATGACTTTGTTAAATGATTGATTTGTTCTCTAGGTATAACTGCATAGATCTGGTTTTCTTTTCTTCCAACCAAGCGACAAGGAGAGATTTAATAATCTCCTATACATAAGCCAACTTAAATAAAATTGTTTTACCTCTATTAAAAAACACTCTTAGGTAAATGTTAACCTCATATCTCTTGATATTGAAACCAAGATATTTAAATAACTTGGCAGGGTCTCAAAGCTATATATTTATACATGTGCCATAAGGCTTTAAAATAGAGGTTAATTGCAGTTGCTAATTGCAAAGCCCATAATCATGTTGCAGATGGAACTCTGTGGCCTGAAGTAATATAGAAAGAGTACATGGATTAAGAAAATAAAATTATAGTGGCACTTTCAGCCACTGACTTGGAGAAGTTGATGGGTTGTGGTGCTCTGAGTCATGGAAAAGATGAGATAATACTACTACTACTACTAAATATATTAGTTCCATTAGAAGTATTAAATCTGAGAATAATATTAATACTATAGAGATGTTTAACTATAACATTATGCACCTGGATAAAATTTTGCTTATTCTGTTGAAATAATACCACTCATGTCATGAGATAGCATCAAGTACAACATCATTAGCTTGTTAAGTTAAAGGTACTTTCTGACATCATTCAACACTAAAAAACCTTTTGTATGAAAAGCTGGGTTTATAAGTTTTGCAGCATATTCCAATTTATACAGCACTTGTATTACGTTGATTTTTTTATTTGCGTTAGTAGGAAAGTAACTTTTCTTTGTTTTTGTCCATAAGGTGACAGGTGATTTGCTTTTAACACATAATTTCCACTTTCAGCTTTGCTCTGATAAGGGGTCAGATTATTATGGTCACTTGTTCCGGAGTTGGCATTATGTTGTTTTACACTGGAAGTGCCTTTACATTGTTTTATCATACGTGTAAATTATTTTACCTCAATATAGCTTTATATTATTTAGTTTTCTAAAAGACTGTACATGCTCACATATGCTTACAAAACCCAGGTATCTAGGTATTCAGTAATGCCTATAAATTTATTAGGTATCATTTTACTTATAAGTTACTGCTTTAATGCTGTGGTTCCCTGTTAAGAAATAATAGGATCCATATTATTATATTCTCTACATGATTGCATTGATTTTTATCATAATTTCCATAAAAATAAAAATCTTTTGGAAGTTTTGTTACTTTGCTTTCTACAGAGGTGATCCCCCTCTGCAGGAAATAAGCATAAAACTGGACAAAATCCTCCCCCCCCATCATAATTATTTCATAGTACAAAAGATCAACCAAACACAGACAACAAATTGAGAAATAATTATTCTTCAAAACTCCAACAGTATTGGGTGAGAAAGGTGGCAAATCTGTAGCCTTCTTGTTGGGCTTCCCCACCAGCTTAATCAGAGAAAGCTCCAGTTTTAACTGTGGTGGAGAGCAAAACCCAGCAACTTTGAAATAAGAGATAGAAGACTCCGTTGAAGACTGAGAGACAATAGAGTAGCAACAACAGGTTTCTGTTGTTGTTGTTTTGGCTGAAGATAGCTGACTGGGACTGAGGTTATAGGCCAAGTGTATGGTGGAGGGAAGAGCAGCCAGAACATAACAGGGAGATTCTAGAAGTGACACAGAAACAGAAATGCTGATATGAGTTCTCCAAATATTTCTGGATAATATCTAAACTTTGCAAATGTGAAGAAACCGGAGAGAACCCTGAAAAAAATAGAAGCCCAGTGAGATTTAGGAAGTAACTTTGACTTTGAAGGTGTTTCTCTAGTCACACATAGCTTAGTTTGCTAAAGGCAGAAGCATTATAGTGTTGAGGTTTATGAGCACAACATCCACTTGAATTATTGGCTAATGACTAAATTATGAAGACATCAGTATGAGTCCTCTTGCCCCTCTCCAAAAAAAAAAAAAAAAAAAAGAAGGGCTGAGCAGAGATAACTATAGCTGCACACTATGAGAAAGTGTGGTTATATAATTTAATTACTGACAAGAGAATAAAACAAAGAAGCAAGAGTGCTGAGAGAAATAAAAACCGAATCCAGAATTCCTATAATTTATCATCTAAAACATCCCAGTTCAGGCAAAATTCCTACATATACTGAGAAAAGAAAACTGTGACACTTGCTTAGGGGAAAATAACAACAACAACAGCAACATATAACAATAACATTAAAACAACTCAAAATGGTCTCATATGGTGTATGTTGGAATTAGTAATGAAGACCTCAAAGTGACTATTATAAATAAGTCCAATAATTAAATATGTCCAAACACTTAAAGAATTTTATAATAACAGTTAGAATATGAATAGGGACTCTAAAAGAGAAATGATAAGTATAAAAAAGGCCAAGTGGAAGTTTTAGAGATAAAAGTTATAATAACTAAAATGAAAAAATTCAATAGAAGACCTCACCTGTAAACTGGAGATGGAAGATGAAAAATATGAACTGAAGATAAATTAATAGAATTATCTATTTCAAAGATTAAAGAGAACAAAGGTTGAAAGAAAATAAATAGTGCCTCAAGATCTTTGTAACAATATCATGTATTTCAACATACATGTGATGAGTGTCTCAAAAGGAGAGGAGAGGGAGAAAGGAGAAGAAAATGAAGAAATAGCCCAAAATTATTTGTCATATTTAATCAAAAACTCGAACTCATAGAGCCACACTCAGACACGTAATACTCCAACTGCTCAAATTCAAAGACAAAGACAAAGTACCCCAAGTAGTAAGAAAAAAAAAAACTGACCCACAACGTGCAAGGAAAAATGAAAACATCATTGTCTGACTTCTCAACAGAAATAATAAAGACTAGTAAGCACTAGAATGAAATATTTAATGTACTGATTGTTAAGGAAGACATAAAACTGTCTTCTGTGGCAGATAAAATAGATACAAAATAATCTTGTATGTGGAAAATCATAATGAATCAAAAAAAGTTTATTAGAACAAATAAACAAGTTTAGGAAGGTTGAAGATTACAAGATCAATACCCCTAACCCAACTGCATTTCTGCTTATTAGCAAAATAAATCTGATAATGAACTTTAGAAATTCCACTGAAAATAGTTATGAAATAGAAACATTGATGATAAAATTTAAAGAAGACAAGTAATTGGATATACATACCATGTTTAATATTTAGAAGATTCAATATGCTAAAAAGCAAATTCTTCCCAAATTGATCTATCTACAGATTTAACACAAACCCTAACAAAATTTCACTAGCTTTTTCTGTTGGGGGAGGGATAGAAATTTACAAGCTTAGCTTATAACTTATAAGGAAACATAAAGAATCTAAAACAACCAAAACAATTTAGAAAAAAAAATACTGTTGGAGTACATAACTCTCTGACTTTCCAGTTTTCTATAAAAGCTAAAGTAATCAAAGGAGATTAGTATTGGCACAAGAATAGACTTATAGATCAACGGAACAGAATAGAGTCCAAAAATGGCCCCCACATATATGGGGAGTTCGTTTTGAACAAAAGTGTCATTGTAATTAAATGAGGAAACAATACTCTTTTAAATAAATGGTACAGAATTATTTGTATATCTATTCGCAAACAAAAAATTAACATCAATCTCTCCTTCACACCATATAAATAATCAGGTTAAAATGAATTATTGATTTAAATGTAGGAACTAGAGCTATAAAATTTCTAGAAGGATCCATAAAAGAAAACACTCTGAGACCGTGCCATAGTAAAATATTTCTTCGGTAGGATACAAAACAGCACAAAAAATAAAAGAAAAATGACTAAAAAGATTTTATTAAAATTAAAACTTTTACTTATCAAAAGACATTCCTGAAAACAGAAAGATAAGCAACAGTCTGGAAGAAAATATTTGCAAAACCTATATCTTATGTATACAGTATATAAAGAACACTTGAAACTCAAAAATAAGAATTCAAAAATTTCCATTAAAAGGAAAAAATATTTTAATTGTTAGCCTAGCCCCACCTTCCAAAAGATGACTGAATGGCGAGAAACACATGACAAAATGATTCATGTCAATCATGTGAATAATTCAATATTCAACATGATTAATCATTAGGGAAACAAATTACAATGACAAGAGATACTACACTAGAATTCATTGAAAGAAAGAAAGAAGAAATAAGGAAGGAAGACTGGCATACTAACTGTCAGTAAGAATGTGAAGAAACTAGAACACTAATGATTTGCTGGTGGGAACATAAAATGCCATGGCCACTTGGTAAAACAATTTGCTAATCTTTCAACGTTAAATTTACATTTACCATGTAACCCACCCACTCAACTCTTCAAAGTCTATTCTAGAGAAATGAAAATATATGGCCACTAAATTCTTTTATGGAAAATTAATAGCAGCATTATTCACAGTAACAAACATCTGGAAACAACCCAACAATCCACAAGCTGGTAAACGGATAAGCAATCTGTGGTATATTAACATAATGGAGTACTATTCAGCAAAAAAAGAAGGAACTACTAATGCATGCAGTAACATAGATCAATCTGAAAAATATGCTATGTGAAAGAAGTCATATATAATTTATATGGATTTTCTGGGAAAGGCAAAATTATAGAGATAGAATCCAATACCTGGTTGTCTGGGACTAGGTATCAGAATGGGGATGTACTGCAAAGAGCACAAGAGGATGCCTGAGGTTATAACAATATTCTAAAACTGCACAAACTGTATGCATTCATCGAAATCATTAAATTGTACTTATAAAAGAGTTTAATTTTTTGCTATATAAATTATACCTTAAGCAAGCTGTTAAAAATTCTCTATTAAAAAAAAGAGAAAGAGAGTGAAAGAAAGAAATTAAGGTTTGGGGTTCTGATTATTGCATTATTTATGTTCATACAGTTTAACATTTTTTGATCACCTACTATGTTCTAGGTTCCCTAAGGAGATTAAAAAAAGAGTCTCTGTCCTCAAGTCACAATAAATGACCAAAATAGGACTGAGTAACTTTGAGACAAAAAATGAGATAAAAAGTTAAAATTGAGATAGGAGTTGCTATAAAAATAAAATTCATTGATTTTAATTGAGCATTCCAAAGAACACTTCAGAATGAAGAATGTGCCTGTTAGTTGTTGAAAAAAATGATCGGATTTAAAAATGCAGAGTTGATGTGGAGAAGACATTTACCAAGGAGGAAGCAGCAGGAGTAAAAGCATGTAGGCTCTAAACATATCACATCATGTTGCTATCAAAAAATAATAGGGATGTCTCTCTAGTAAAGTAAGAGCCTGTAATTTTCTTTTAAAAACAATTTTATTAGGGAGTATACATTGGCAGCCTTTTTTTATTAAAATAAATGAGCAGTATAAATTAAAGTTACAATGTCAAAAATTTAATTACTCTGATCTTGTTTATAATCTCCCTTGGGTTTCAAATATATTTTTAAATATCCCAACCATGCACCTGTAAATCATATTTTTAGGCCATCTGTAATTTTCTCTAAGACCTCATAATATAGGTGATATTTACAATGGAAAATTATGATCACGTAAACAAGAGAAAACCAAAGAAATATAATTATGCAAAATTATAAATAAGTGTACTTCTTTTTAGGAAATGAAGGACATAGCGATATTGTTTAACAAAACAAACTGAAAAGCATCTATTCATGTAGGAATATTATTATTTAGCCAAAAATTTACAGTGGAGTTTGTCTAAGGTATTACACTCAACGTTAAGCTACCAATAAGCAATTAGAATGACTTTACTTAGTTTACGGAATAAAGTTTATCTGTACTTACTTAGGCTCAGAAATAAATAAATCTAGTTAGAGTAATGGAGAATGTAGAATAAGTACCTGAAAGATTGCCTAATGGAGTTACTGCTCCAGCGGAGTCTCCATATTTCTAACTTTTTATGGTTTACTCCATCACGCAGCTTCTGAACGTTTCACTTTGAAAATCACTCTGAGGTTAAGTTCTGATCACACATTTTTTAGTTGACCTGAAAATGATAATTCAGGCCTGATATTTTGGAAGTGTTGGTGTTAAAAGATGATTTATCTTTTTATAAACATAATTACTTTGTTGATCACAATCAACGCTGTCATACAAGATAAATGGGCATGGTGTGTAAAGAAGATATATTTTAAGTCCAAGAACTAACTGCATTGATTGCATAGGTTCACAATTGAAAAGTAAGTTTGCATACTTCCTTTATACTTTTTATATTTTTATATTTTCTAGATTTTTATATTTACATTCATTTATTTTGTCTTCTGAACACAATGTAAAGTTATAACATACCTATTTCTATTAGAGAAGACCTTGAAATTTACAGAAGGCTAAAAGAAAATTTAAGTGCTTATTTGTGTTATAGCAAATCTTTTTTTTTCTTTTTACTCTTATTGCTCTGAATAAGATGGCTTCGATTGACTGAAATAAGCTGAATAAACTAGAGATGAAAGAGTCTCAAGAACTTTCTGGGTCTTCCACTACACTGTTGGCATCATCCAAAAATAAAGATGCAGATGAAAATGAAAAATAATTTCAAAATATTACCATGATGAGAAAATAAAAATAATAGGATAACAATTAATGTTAATTTTTATGAATCATATATAGAATTGGGTAATTTTAGCTGCATTTACTCCCAAGCTTTCATTTTTACCCTTTTGCTAATAATCAACATCAATATACACTGTATAAGCCCCATGATTTGCCTTCTACTGGCACTATATTTTCTTACTAATCTTTGTTAAATGCTTAGGAAAAATACTAAAGTCTTAAATGGAAACATAAAATACAGCAATAATTTTTTAAGTGAAAAGACAATGGCAAGTTTTAACACGGGATCATCATTTCAGATAGTTAAAGTCAGATAAGAATTGAGACAGAGCATGTAAACTAAAATATCTCAAAACTATTTATATGAAAGCTAAGGAAAAGAACATATAACTGAATTATTCCAAATATGCTATATATGCCTAGTAAATGGTACTACAGAGCAGGTGTTTTTCATTATGCTACGACTTTTCCGGTATCATTACAGTTTAATATTTTTTTTTCTATATGTATTAAATTTGAAGCATAATAATTAATCAGGTAAAAACATATATAGAATTCCTAATGAGTATATATTTACCATCTATGCTCACCTTTAAATAATTGTGATATGACACTTATATGTACTCTGCACGTAAAACCATATTTTTTAAGCAAAATAATGGAAAATTGTTTGAGCATTAGACTTTTATGTGTCTACTTATGAGATACTCTGACATAGGCTGTCAGTGAGATATCCAAATAGAAAGTACACATCTCTATTCAGATTGGAATGCAAAAAAATGTACTTAAATACATTTGCATTACTCTATGAACTCCTTTGCTATAGATAAAAATCATATTCCCAACTCTACTCTCCAAAAATTAAAATCAAACTTCAGAGGTCAAAATCCTGGTGGAATTCTATAAACCTGTGTCAGACATCAGACTTGTATCCCAGCTTAGAAGACAAAAAATTTCCAGTGTATAGGTAAAAGCTTACAACCTGACAAATGTATAGTCATTTTTTTGCCCAGAAAGAACAGAATGGAATGTTACCACTTACATTTACTTATCCAAATAAAGAGAGGGGGATAAAAGAGGAGATAATGCAAAACTATAGTTAATCAAAATACACCATATTTAGATTGCAATGGGCTAGATTGCTTTTTTTCTTACCTCACTAACCATGTTTTACTAAAGTGAATTCTGAAGTTTAATTGACAGTATTAGGGCACACATGCTTTCTGAGGTGGCTCAAAATGGCTGAGGTAATATTTTGAGAAATATTCTCAGATCAAGCTATTATTATCATCTTTAAAACAAACTTTTTAACTTATATAATAATAATGGAAGGTCCAGGTTTTGTGGTACCCGAAATTTATACAATTTTGGAGACTCTTTTTAAGTAAAATAATGCAATTGTACAAATATAAAATTAAGTACAAAAGCAAATCTTAACTGAAAGTGGTCTTAACTGATTGTCGTCAAATTTATAGCTGCTGTAAATTTTACAAAAATGTATGAACATATTTCTAGAGCCCTTGAAAGAAACCAGTGCAAATGAGGGGCCCCCAAGCTTGATCTTCATTAGCTGTAGTACAGACCTTCCACGAATCTATAAGCCATTTGAAACATACTTCCAGGCCTAAAGATGTGTAAAGATACAATCTGGATGCTATCCAGCTAGATGTCAGAAAGGAAGTCTTGAAATTGGATGGGATGACAGGAAGGAGAGGTTGTTCACAATTGAATAGGGCTTTCAACAGGGCACAGTTATTTTGTAGAGTTATTCAAGGAGCAGTGGAATTGAGCAGTATAGGATTATGAGTATGGGAAACATGGCAGCAAGATCTTTGTACTTGTTGTGATCATTTTTAAATAACATAAATGAAAGAGGCAAGACCTTAGACAACTTAATCCCAAATGTCCAAGCAAAATGCCTTCTATTTCTGGGTCTACTGGTGTCTTGATGGTGGAGACCATCAATAGTCTGAAAGGCAAGCTGGTGGCACAGAAAAGAAGAGAGGGCTGGTGAGGCACATCTTTGCATCTTTAAGGCATACCATCTTCAAATCCTGTTAAGTGTTAATATATAATGACTCGGTTGCTAGAAGTATTTTTACCCTGACAGTGTTGAGTTATGTAGACCAATAGTTCTGAGAACAGAGCAGTCAAAAATCTTTTAATCTCTTGTTTATAAAAGTTATTAGTCGGGGCGCCTGGGTGGCGCAGTCGGTTAAGCGTCCGACTTCAGCCAGGTCACGATCTTGCGGTCCGCGAGTTCGAGCCCCGCATCAGGCTCTGGGCTGATGGCTCAGAGCCTGGAGCCTGTTTCCGATTCTGTGTCTCCCTCTCTCTCTGCCCCTCCCCCGTTCATGCTCTGTCTCTCTCTGTCCCAAAAATAAATAAACGTTGAAAAAAAAAATTAAAAAAAAAAAGTTATTAGTCCATTGCTGGAATTTAAGAGTGGTTCTTTTTCCTCTCTCTAAAACATACCATCTTATCTATTAGAAAGTAAACATCTTGTCACTCAGGAAGAAAACTTGCTGTAATTTTATTTGGCTCAAAGTATATTCCCCATATATGTTGTTCATTTATCCAATTTGATAATAGGTGAATCCATCAGGATTCTTTAGATAAGAAAGGTTAATGTACAGCTTGTTCCAGACATTCTTTCCTATTACTTTTATCTTTTCCTATTATATTCTTAGCTCCCCCCCCCAATTCTACTCTTTGATTACTCATGCAATCTTGCATTTAAAAAATATATCTCAAGATTATTTTTTAACATGCACCCCAGTACTGGCTCAAGTTATGGATAATTAAACATTCCTACTGCAGAAAGCATGACAAGAATAAAAATATAATACCAACAATAAAAATAGATTTAATTTATTGATCATTTACATGCTGAATGCTTAACATCCACTATTTGGTAGCTATTATTATTTACTCCCATTTTAACAGATGAAGAAACTATGTATTTATGAGCTGGAATAGCCTACTCAAACTTATACAATTAAAAATATAAAATTCCCAACACTGAGGTCATGCTCAATATGTGCTATAATCTAAATGATTTATATATTAATATATTTAATTATTATAATAATACTAGAAATACTATTTATCTCTGTTTCTTAGATGAAGAAACTGAAGCAAAGTGAGGTTAAGTAACTTGGCCAAGATCCCATAGCAACTAAATGATAAACTCAGGCATCATACCTAGCTGATTTGGCCATAGAGCCCATCCTTTTAATTACCGCACTTAAAATTTGCGTACTGAGAAAATAAATCGTAACATTAATTGATCTCAAAATGTGCATAATTAGCCATTCTAAGAGAAACAGCAAATGAAAAATGATAAGAGTTCAGTTCTTTTCTCAACAGATAACAAACTGCAAATGTGTTCTTGTAATTCACATCGAGGGTGATAAACCTAAATCTGATTCTAGACCCAAGTCAAGATCAAAGGAAGATCTAACTCTAAGAAATAAGATGAGATAACATTATATTTGACTGAAGTGTCAGGTATAGCACAAAATATCTGAGATATTTGCTTACTATTCTAAAATTCTTTAAAAACAATTTACATAATGAACTAACAAACGTGTAAAGGATAAGCATTTGAAAAATTCAACATTGACACATGACAAAAACTCTCAGCTATGTAGAAATATAAGGAGCTTCCTTAATACAATAAAGGACATCGACAAAATATACAGCTCAAAATATATTTAATGGCAAAAGAGTGAATAAATACATTGCCTCTAAGTCAAATTCACTCTATGATTTTTGTATATTCATATTTTATTCTGAAAATTTTCTAAAACTATGTATTGGTTTACTAAACTATTTTGTTGATTTCTAAGGATTTCCTACATTGATAATCATATTGTCAAGGCGTGGCTACCATACATTTCTTTTTTTGCCCTATTGTACTCTCTAGAAAGTCCAGTAAGTTGTTGAATGGAAATGGTGAGACTTGATAGGCTAAAGTAAACAAAATGCTCCTAAAATGTCCACCTGGCTGAAATATCAATTTATGTACAGGGCATGGTCAGTTGCAAATAACTGGTTAAGTACTAAGGGTAATGTGGGTGTGCTTTGGTCCAGGGTAGCACTAGAAATTAAAATACTTACGCTATGTGGTTTTATAAAGCATGTCTATCTGTATCATTATATTTCATTCCACTAAAAATCCTTTTTTTTTTAAAGTTTATTTATTTATTTTGAGAGAGAGAGAGAGAGTTGGAGCAGGGGAGGGGCAGAGAGAGAGAGAAAGAGAGAGAGAGAGAGAGAGAGAGAGAGAGAGAGAGAGAATCCAAGTAGGCTCCTTGCAGTCAGCACAGCACCACACACAGGGCTCAATCTCATGAACCATAAGATTATCAACAGTTGGACACTTAACCAACTAAACCACCCAGGTGCCCCTAAATATCCTTTAAATTAAAATCATATAATTTGTGTTATTAATATTTGGGGGCAAGAAGAAACAGCTCAGTTAGAAGTCTTGGCCAGTATTATCTAACTTTGGCTTTTATTCTAAATCCTATGCTTATGTATCACCGTTAGATTCTCTGTATATGCACTAGGAACAATAGACATACACAATACTCAATGCAAATTGTAGCAATAAGACAATAAATAAAAAATGGTTAGATGAGGGAGTAAAGGATATTACATGTTGCTTCTTAGAGAAAGTGAGTGTTGAACCAAATCTTGAAGGAATAAACTAGTACAGATTTGTTAATAGGAGTTTTAGAGAGTCTGGATCACTGAAGATTATTAAATAGAAGCTAAGTAAATATGTGTGGAACTGAAGTTATTTCAGGAGTGTGAGAATCCTATGAGCAAAATCATAGGAAGGGGAGAAAGAATACTTAACATTTCTGTAAAGGTGCTAGTAAGAAGCCTGGACAAATTAAAGGGAACTGCTAAGTGGAGTAGTAGAGCATTACCTCAAAGATCTGGAGAAAGGAAACAGAAGGGGAGGTTTATAAAAGAAGGTTCAGAAAACACATGCATTACCATTTAAAAAGAGAATAAACTGGGAGTTGATGCCTAGACATTGAAGCTAGACTATACAGGTATATTTTGCAGTAATTGTTGTTATAACAGTGGGTAATTTTGTTAGCTCTCCAGGTCTCAGTTTCTTCACACTAAAATGGGACAATAGTATTGTTACAAACGTTGTAATACTTCAGTTTAAGAATTAAGTTGTCCTTACATACAATGTCTATAAAGCCATGAGCAGAGCAATAGTTAGCATCATATAATGGCTTACATTAACAAATAGGAAATAAAATGGAGTTCTGTAGTGTCTGCTGAAATGATTGCACACAATAGTTGTCATTAAATTTTTTGACACATCAATACTGTATTTGATCTACACTATAAGTACCTTAACTAAAAAAAAATAGTGGCTTCTCTAAAGTGATTTCATTTATGTGTTTCTTTTAGTTCTAACGGGGTTATTGGCACTTATCATCATATGGCAGCACATATTATTGCTGCCAGACTGGTTTCAAAGCAAAACATAATTTTTCACTAAAGGCTCTATAATTTAATATTGTCCAAGATATAAAAACTAGTTGTGCATAGCAGTGACTTTAAAGGTATTTTATAATTTAATTGGCCTTTTCTTCTTTCTTTTTGAATTCATTGCAGATTAAAGTAGGCATTATGGTTTCGATGGAACAAAAGAGTTATCTTCAAAACATGTCACAAAGGCCTGGGAAGCTGGCAATAAAAAGCTGCTAATAAGAACCCGCTAATAAGCGGCTCTAAGGTACCTCAGAATAACATTACCATGAGCTTCTCCATCCCCCAATCCAACTTACAAACATCAAAGAGAAAGAATACCCAACAGAAATGCATATTGATTATTACCTGCTTTTTTGTTGTGGGTATCTTTTGTCATGCACAGTTTGAGGAGCTGAATGTGTATAAAACAAGGAATATAGCTTAAGAGTAATGAAATGTGAGTCCTATTGTTAATATAATATTTCTATCCTACTTCACAGGCTGTAAGAACTGAGATAATGCTTTTATTCTTGTCTTCCTTCCTACCTTCTGTCTTTGCCTCTTTCTTGCCCTCTTTTTTTTTTTTTTTTCAACAGAAACCTGAGTTGATAAAGTTTTACTTCTAGAATTCATGATGTGGGAGTGCATTCCAAATAAAATCACATCTGTAATAGGGTTGATGATAAATCTTTATAGATGGGGCCCAAAGGTGAAACTACTAGACTGATTTGGCTAATCATTGGATACGAGTTATATTGCGGCCCAGTAACTATTTCCTCACCATTTTCGTTCAAGAAAATCACACATGTGCCCACTCTCAGACGTGTATCTTGGATGAAGTTCCATATGCCTTTTGACAAGATTGGACAAGTTTACATGGAAAAGGTCTCTTAGAATCAAACCATCATATCCTTGGGACTCACATGACCAGGAAGATGCTCATGTGACCAAGCAGAGTTAATTAAAAACAACGCCTTTTGCTTGAAATTTAGGGAAAGGAGTTTTCCCCTTACTGCTGGCAAAGAAGTTAGGGTTTTGAGGACTGGGCCTTCTGCAGCCACTGTGAGACCATAAAAGAATCTGTAGGAGTATTAATTCAACTTGGATGAACGGTAGGAAGAAATTTCCCTTAATTTAGTTTACTACCTTTCACACTTCTTTTGAGATTTTGCAACAGGAAGAATGTTGATGTTTAACAAAATACTTACTGAATAAAAAATATATCTTTATTTACTTCCTTCAGAGTAAAAGAAAAAAGTTACTTATCAGTACTTTTTGGGTGCTAAATTATAAGACACTCATTTTTCTTTGTATTGAAAGGCAAATATATTATAAACCTAATTATAGATATTACTGAAGTTTAACAATCCTATTGTGATTAGCAGACCTATATTTCTGATAGGGTTTTTTGTTGTTGTTATTTCCTTATTATTATTAACCCATTCTCCTAAGTGCATCTGGGTATGTTGTGAACACAAGCAGCCAAGTATATAAAATATAGCAAATATCCTTTAAGTTGAAAAATCAGCTGTCATCTTTTTGTGTGGTCTTTTAAATTTCAGATCTCAAGCCACTAAATTTGAAAGAGTGAATGAACAGCATTAAAATATAAATTGGTTATTTTAAAGCTAGTTTTTATAGGAAATTGACAGTGAATTCAGCCACATATATGTCACATAGTAATTACTACTTAACTCTAAATATTTTCCTGAAATGCAGTCTTTAATATATGTTCCCTATGGTTTATCAGAGTCTAAATACCTGTGGTAAAAATCAGAGTTAGAAACATAGTAAATGAATAATTAAGCGATGCCTACACACCATACTTCTAAAATAGTGAATTCCAGCTCCAGAAATGACAAAGTAGATTATATTGGAATAACCAGCCAAAAGATAACCATTATAAACTCTGGTGGTGGGAGGAACAATTATACAAAGCTATTAGAGAGCTATCCAAAGCAGGAAAAAACTTTAGGTTATGTAACACTTTACAACATATGTTAACTGGATGAGATCTAAGTACACATATCTTTCTCGTGAGGATATTTCCTAGGTTATTAATATAGAGGCTAGAAGTCAAGTAGAAAGACACATTTCTATCAGTTTAATGTTTCACAAGACAGAATTTTTGGTAACTAGAATGTCTAGAAATTAAGGAGGTAAATCTCAGAAAGAATGAAATCCAGTAGGGTCTATCCCCAAGTATATCCATAAATTCCTTTAAAACCATGGCTTACCTCTAAGCTAAACACACATGTGGAACATTCTGAAGATCCATGTGGTATACATACATACATACATACATACATACATACATACATACAAAGTCTGGAGGACTGAAAGACCAAGAAAGGATTTCAGCTTTTGCTCAAAGGAACAGGAGTGGCAGGAACAGGAGTTTTGAGTCCTGTCAAGTTAGAGGTATTGACTAAAAACCTTGAATTTTCCAGAGTCTGCCCTAATAGAGCATAAAACCAAGCCTCTGCAAGTTCAAGATGAATTGCCAGTAACTTAATTATCTGCCAAAACAAAAAGAAACCATCATCAGTGAATACTAAAATCTAAGAACTCTACAGAGTGTTATTTATAAAGTCTAATATACAATAGAAATGTATAAAATACACTGGTAAGACAATGTGACCAACTGTTCAGGAAAAAAAAAGACATTATAAACACAGTAAGGAATAACCCAATGTGGAAATAACAGTAAATATCTTTAAAGAAAATGTTCAAATATGTTTAAGGACTTAAATGAAAACATGGTTAAATTAACTGAATATAAATGCAGAAAATCAATAGTGGACAACCCAATGGAAATTATAAATTGAAAATTGCAAATCTGACATGAGAAATAAAATTACTAGATAGGCCTGATAACAGAAACAAGAGGACAGAAAATGGGCTGATTTTTAAGATAGACTAATAGAAACTATATAATGTCAAGAACTAGAGAAAAATGACTTAGAGAATGAAGAGAAGCTCAGGGACTTGTGAAGCAACAGTAAATGTTTTCAGACATGTAGAATTGAGCCCAAGAAATAGATGAGTAGAAAAATTGGGACAGATTTTATCAGTGTGATGACAATCATCAAATAACAAACCTAAACAAACCAAAAAACTCTGCAAACCACAAGCAAGGTAAATTTTTAAAATGAGCTGCACCTACTAAATCAGCTGAAATGCAAAATTTAAAAAATCCAGTCAAGTTCTCCATGTAAGACCTGTTCATTTTACATTATGCAAATTTTATGTGAAAACCATATGTGAACAATAATGTGTTTTAACATATAGATTCTTTAGGATCATAAATTCTAAAAAACAAGATCATAAATTTTAAAAAAAGAAGATATGTTCATCTTAATAGATTCATAACAAAAACTCTCAATAAACTATGGATAGAAGGCAAATTCTTCATTAAGATGAAGAGCATCTTAATGGTGAAATATTGAACATCTTTTCATTAAATCTCCCAAATAAGGAAAAGAAATCTCTCACAGTTTCTCTTCAGTATTGTATTAATTGTGCTCATCAGTGCAGTGAGGGGATAAAAAGAAATAGTAGAAATAAAGATTGAAAATGAAGAAGTAAAAGTTCTTTATTCCCAGATGACACAATTGCTTGCTTTTGTGGATGACACAATCCAAAGAAATTTACAGAACTATTACTAGAACTAGTAAATGAATTTAGCAAGACCACAGCTCAATATATTACAATCATTTGTGTTTTGTATATTGGTAGCAATGAGAGAAGAATTTAAAATCCATTAACAGACACATCAAAGTCCATATTATACAGATAAATTTAGCAAAAGATGTGTAAAAGCTCCACATGGGAAACTAAAGAGATTGCTACCAGGGATCAAAGATAACCTAAATAAATGAGAGATGCATCATGTTCATCAACTAAAAAAACTTAATGTTGCTACGATTTTAATTGATCTAAAACAATTAAATGAATTTTAAGTTAAAATTCCACCAAAATTTTAAAATCTTAAAATTTATTTGAGATTAAAATGTATATGGATATTTAAAATATCTTGACTAGCCAAAAATAATTTTGAGTAAAAAAAAAAGTTGAAAGACTCAAACTGCATGATTTCAAATCTTAATATTTCTTATTATGAAGTGACAGTGATCAAGACACTGTGTTCTTGGAGTATGGACAGAAAAATAAATTGACGGAACAAATAAAAAGTACAGGTACACATAAAAGGTCAATTCCTGTTTGATAAAGACACTAAGCCAATTCAATAGAGAAAGAGGAGTATTTTCAAAAAGTGGTTTTATGCCTGCTGGATATCCACATCAGAAAAAAAAAAAAACAAAAAAAAACAAACCTACATCAAGTTTGACACAAAAATATTTGTAAGATGAAATTCATACAATGTACAAGTAAAACAAGAAAGCTCCTACATGAAAACATGAAATACATCTTAACAACCATGGGGGAAGATAGAATTTCTGAGAGAGAATCAAAATGCACTAACTATGAAAGAAAAAAAATACATAGAATTCATCAAAATTAGAACTTCTCATCCAAACATATTTTTTAAGGCCACAGAGAAAATATTTACAATGCATGCATTTGATAAAGGACTTGTAACAATATAAAGAATTCACACAAGGCAATAAAAAGACAACTTAATTTAGGGGCCCCTGGGTGGCTCAGTCGGTTAAGCGTCAACTTCAGCTCAGGTCATGATCTCACAGTCTGTGAGTTTGAGCCCCGCGTGGGGCTCTGTGCTGACAGCTCAGACTGGAGCCTGCTTCAGATTCTGTGTCTCCCTCTCTCTCCGCCCCTCCCCTGCTCATGCTCTGTCTCTCTCTGTCTCAAAAATAAATTAAAACATTAAAAAATTTTTTTAAAAAGACAACTTAATTTTAAAATAATTCAGCAAGAGATCTGAACAGGTATTTCACAAGTGAAGATAAACAGATGGCTAATAAGCACACGGAAAAATGTTCAAGATCATTAATCATCAAATTAAAACCACAATGAAATAATTTCAAATCCAGAATTGCTAAAACCTGAAAGATTGACAACACTAAATGTTAGTGAAAAAACAGGGTTATGGGAAGTCTCATGTATTGCTGGTGGAATGTGAAATGGTATACACCCTTTGCAAATATGGCAATTTCTTAAAAAGTTGAATATATACCTATCTATGACCCATCAATTCTAGATATTTACATAAGAGAAAAAGAAAAAGTATATTCACTAAAGACTGTACAAAAATGTTTGCAGCAGTTTCATTAAAATTAGCTCAAAAATAAATACTCAATTACCTTCATTAAAAATCCTGGGCAAACAAACTGTAGTGTATTTCTTCAATGGCATACTACTCAGCAGTTAAAAGGAACAGGTTACTGATATGTGCAGAAAATATAGGGGGGAATCAAAAATATATGTTGAACAGAAGAAGCCAGGTGCATAACAAACAGAATATTATCTCTGCTTCCATTCATATGAAATTCAAGAATGGGCAAAATTAAACTATGTGGTGGTGGGTAGTGGGTGGTGGGTGGCTGGATAGGTGAGCAGTGATGTGCACATGTATGTTTAAGCACATCTCTGTGGGGTGTAAAAGTGAATTTTAAAAATGTGATTTCCATGTTGTAAATACCGACCTTGCCCATTTCAAGCTACTGTCATGAAGTTATTGAAGACAGAGTCGGGAATGTGCAGTAAGACAATACAAATATGGTTATTTCTAAAACACAGAAGCAATAGACAAATAATCTCAAGAGCAGAACAGTAAAATGTAGTAAAATAATGAATCTGATTTTTGAAATTAACTACTAATTTTTTTTAATTTATTGAGCTGTAAGTTCATATGTATAACTTGCTTTTTAATAATGCCTATTTAATAGCTCACAAAAATTCCTGAAATAGGGTCAATCTCCACTTGCAAAT
Source organism: Felis catus (assembly GCF_018350175.1). Lineage (NCBI taxonomy): Eukaryota > Metazoa > Chordata > Mammalia > Carnivora > Felidae > Felis > Felis catus. The sequence goes on from NC_058374.1 coordinate 97,522,198, forward strand.
TTTATAAGCCATTCTCAGTATACCCTTGGAAGAGGAACATTTCTGAAGCAATGGTAATGTTCTACATCTTAACAGGGAGGATGGGTCATGGTTGTGTATGTTTATCAAAACTCATCAGTTCTCCACTTAAGACCTGCTCATTTTACATTATGCACTTACTACTGAAAACCATCTGTGACCAATAATGTGTGTTAAGATATAGATTCTTTAGGATCATATATTCTTACTTTTCCCTGAGTCTATTGAGTGATTTTATCTGCTTATTTCTAAATCAGTTAAATTTTTTGGAGTTATAATTAAAAATATTTTTATTAGGGAAAATACGTAACAAGATATACCATTTAACCATTTTTGTATGCGCACGTCCCTTAATCACAGTCACAATGTTATACAACCACCACCGCTGTCCATTTCCAAAATTTTTTCATCATCCCAAACAAACTCTGTTCTATTTAACCAATAACTCCCCATTCCCTCCTCATTTTAACTCCTGGTATTCCCAATATGCTTTCTGTCTTTACAATTTACCTGTTCTAGATACTTCCTAAACATAATCCAAATATAAACAAGTGATTCACTTATGCAACAAATATTATTTTTACATCCTAGTATATGCCAACATTTTTAACATTGTACTTACAGAAATGAGCAAAATATTTAAACATTTTTGCCCTCATAGAGTTTACATTCTTCTTATGGTAGTTTAGATGATAGATATTTTCTCAGTCTGTCTGTCTCTCTCTCTTTCTCTCTCTCTCCCCAGGATTTTAGTGACACATGGTTTCTAATGAGAACATACCAGAACTTGGAAGCATGACTAGAGATAAGCCCTTTTATTTCATGTTCTAAATAGCAGCTACCCTGCAGGAGATGAAGACTTAAAAACGGACACAAACATTAAGGTTAAGTTTTTCCATCATCTTGGTAATTTGTTTTTCAACTCGAGTTCCAGAAAAGACATAGATAAGTTGATTTTGTGGTATCTGGTTCTTTATCCATATCATATTATGATTAGTTCATTATAGAGAATCATTATATTTTTAGCAGTCTGTTACCTAAAATTGTGAATTCCTAACTAAGCTAATAAAACATTTTGAATTTATAGTGCTTTAAACATTCATGTTTATGACAACCTTGTGAGAGACAACACAACAGGAAATAATTTCATGTCTTATCCGTGAGGAAACAAAGATTATATGATTTACCCAGCATCAGATGAAAGATGTGGTACTCAAATCAAGATTAATTTAAGTATTGTTATAATGGACTCTATTGTCTGATATGTGTGACATAACTATCCTTGGCCCTAGTAGATTTTGAGAGCATTTGAATAATGGATTATCAAAAATATTATGTAATAAAAAATTCACAAATGAATTGCATAGTATTTTTTTAATATTTTTTTAATGTTTTATTTATTTTTGAGACAGGGAGAGACAGAGCATGAACAGGGGAGGGTCAGAGAGAGGGAGACACAGAATCTGAAACAGGCTCCAGGCTCTGAGCTGTCAGCACAGAGCCCGACGCGGGGCTCGAACTTAAGGACCGCGAGATCATGACCTGAGCCGAAGTCGGCTGCTCAACCGACTGAGCCACCCAGGCGCCCCTTGCATAGTATTTTTAACTTAAAATTTATGTTATATTTTACTTGCTTTTAATTTTTTGTTTCATTTAAAAACAGGTTTCTAAGTACCATGCATTTAAATGATAGTATTTATGGTCTGAAAATGCATGGTAAGCATAGTGACTCACTATGTCACAAAAGTTAGAACACACTGTCCAACTTTCTATGGTCTATATGGCCTGAATTGTGATGACAATGGGTTTTAATATTATTTATGTGCTTCATTAAATTAAAAGATTATATTCACAATAGCATAAGTAAAAAGTAAACATTGATTTTATGTTAGTGAACAAATTAATCCCACAAAGTTGATGCCAACATCGATATGGTAACATATACAGTGCTTCTTAGAATTTGTGTGCAGATAAACCAGCCTTTTCACAGATATGTGTGTAAAAGATCCGATGTGAACTACTTAAAGAAGGACAACGTAGACCTTTTGAGACTACGTGGCTGTTTTGCAAAAGGTCAGTAAAATAAACAAACTTCTTTTTCAGACATCTTGTTATAGGAATCACAGGCTAAATTTATCATAGATATTCTCGAGGTTGGATATTTGATTTACTGTTTGGCCTAAGACGTTTAACATTTGTACATATATACTTTAAAAGTATAACCATAATTTTGGTTAATTTTGAATACTTTTTATATGATACTCAATAATTTATCAGGATTAAACTTGTCATTGGCAGATCACTTAACATAATAAATATACGGGAGATTAATTTGAAGAACTTAAAGTTAGTAAATATTTCCTCCCAATATATACTCTTTACTTATCTACATTTTCTGTATAAATTAACTTATAAATTAGACAAATTCCAAAATTATTTTTATATACCTAAATAGTATATTTTGTTAAGAGCCACATTCTTAATTTTTTATACTTGTCAATATGAACTCTATATTAATATTGGCTACATTGTTATACTCTCTCTCACCTCTTTTTTTTAGGTTTGTTCCACCATGAAAAAATTCCAAGTCTCTGATAGTAGTAATAACTGGTTTTCACTTTTTTTTTTTTTCATGTGCCAACTTGTTCCCAAGTCTGACAGCTGCTGGTCTTCTCATTAGTATCACTTTCATATTTTCATGCTATAAGAGTTGGCATACCAGACAAGAAGCTACTTTTTCATCAATTTCTTTGTGGGATGCTTGCCAAAATACTGTAGCCCATGCTCTTCTTTTGCACCATTTCATGTGCCCAAATAGCCATGATGTATTCTGTTTAATACTCTCTGGCAAAGGTTACTGGAAAGAACTATGCAATTATCTTTCAGCAATACACCATTTACCATTGTGAGAGATACCCTGATGTTCCCATATGCCCATAAGGCTTTTCTAGTTTCTTTTACTTTTTCAGCCAACCTACTCATAATAAAATTAATACATTGTTAACATCGGGTCCATGGCTATCTCCTATGCCATCCATCTGGACTTGTCTTCTGTAATAGGCAAGATTTTATGAATGGTTTCAGTCTGTGTTCCCAGACCTGAAATATTTTGGACAATAATCCCAAAGTTAAGAACTTTATAAATAAATTTACAACGGGTATTTCTAAAGCATTGGCCATATTATCAAATTTGACCTTTGATATCTTGATTATCCTCAAAATGAGAGGTGTTAAATTACACAGACATCTTCTATGTTCTTCATTTGATGATCCTGGTTTTTTAGGTTTTTTTGTTGAATAGTTTACACGTACTGCTCTTGCCACTGACGAAGTAGAACAGAGGTGACATATGGGCAGGTTTATTTAAGACAGCTTTCAGGAGAAGAAGAGTAAGGGGAGAAGCCAAGCAAATGTGTGGTTTTTGCTAGAGATTTGCTTTAGCAATATTCCACGGGGACATTTATACCACTAACTGGACCAGAGTTGTTTCTACTTTGAGCCAAGGGAGCCAGCCTTCAATATCATTGTGTCAGAATGTCATTGGCTGTGGTCTTCTGAGAGAGGCTGGGCAGATGATCCACCAGTTGAACAATTAAGTAAGCTCCTGTTTGGCCCGAAAAAATTCTCCAGAAAAATAAAGCTGAAATGTCCACCACAGGTGAAAAACGTGGCACACATACAATGGAATGTTATTCAACGTTAAAAGTGAAGGAAATTCTAATACATGCCACAACATGGATAAGTCATGAGAACATTATAATAAGGGGAAAAAAACCAATCACAGAAAGGCAAATACTAAATTATTCCATTTATATGAGGTTCTTAGAATAGTAAAAACCATAGAGACAGAAAGTAGAATGGTGTTTGTCAGGGATTGTGATAAGTAAACGAAGTGTAACAATAGTGGGTGCCTGCCTCTCTGCCTGCACCTCTGTGATGAGAAGCAGACGTAAGTGACCAGGACACAGCTCTGTGCTATCTGGAAGATAGGATCCTTGTTGCCCACCTAGACTCTGGCAAGATGTGTACAAAATGCTCCAGCACACATACATAGTTCCCTTTCATGGAGCTGAGGGAACACATGGGTAATTGCTGAGGAGCTGAGTTGAAACTTGCCAAAATTAACCGAATTTACTATCCAGTCCTTCCCCTGGAAGGCACAGGTCGTTAATAGGCTCCATAGTCCAATATAGTTACATCAAACAGATCCTGCCAGTGTAATTACTACCTGGGTGGGGAGACAGAATCCTGGTACTTCCTACTCTGCCATTGTCGCAGAGTCCTCTCACATATCGTAGCTTTTAAGATTTCAAAGACATTTCAAGACAACATACACATACATTTGGAACAACCCAAGATTTAAAACAAAGTATAATTAAATGAGAATATATAAAGTTCTGTTATAAATTTTAGGAGAGATCAGAAAGAAGCTAGTTCAGTGAGTGCATGCTGATTCCAAAATTTTAATAATGTGTCTTAGATTTTGCATGGAAACATAAGCCTTGAGTAGATGGAAAAACAGGTATCAGGTTACAATATAAAGGGTTAGAGACAGTCATGACCTTAAATAGTAAAAGATCTGTTTATGGAAACTTCATTGGCTGGAGCTGATGCTATCATGTTAAAGTAAAATGAAGACAGACTGAAAAGAACTTTCATCAGTTTTATTCCAAGGACTCCGGCAAGTTCTTGAATGACTTAGTGGGGGAAAATGTGTGCACATGTGTGTGTGTGTGGGAGGGGTGTGGGTGTGTGTAAGATTGCTGAATGAATATTAGAAAGGAGAAAGTAAAGACTGAATCTCAATTTGAAAACTATGGAAAGCCATTAAACGTGATATAAAAACAACAAAGGTGTCAAAAATAATGCTACCTAAAATAGAAGTTAAGTGGTAATTCATATACACTATATTTATATTTTTAAAATTTGCAGATATGGATATTGGTGTCATAGGATTATGGATAGTTTTACTTTTTAAAAAAAAGTAATGTTTATTTTTGAGAGAGAGGGAGAATGTGCACATGAGCAGGGGAGGGGCAGAGAGACAGGGAGACACAGAATCTGAAGCAGGCTCAGGGCTCTGAGCCCTGAGCTGTCAGCAGAGAGCCTGATGTGGGGCTCAAACCCATGAACTGTGAGATCATGACCTGAGCCAAACTCATTGCTCAACTAACAGAGCCACCCAGGTGCCCTTCAATTTTAAGTATTTTCAACATATAAATATCTTTAATATTTTTTTGTAGAAGTATATGTGAGAGATAATGGAGACATAGAATTGTAATGGAAAGAAGTACAAGAGCTGTTGAAAAAATACATTATATATAATTTTTTATATATTATATATAAGAAAAATATAAATAACTTATGTAGCTAGTTTTTTGTCACTCATATCAATATTATAATTTTATTTGCTATACACCTTCTGGGGCAAGTCAGATACTTCAGGAATGCATATAGAGAATCAACTGAGCTTGGGTATGTTGGCTCTGCTTGCTTTCTATCTTAATGTTTTGACTGATCATATTAGTTTTATTCTCTAGTATGTTTTAAATTTCATCTATGATTAGGACCTGAGGAAGATGGCGGTGTAGGAGGACGCTGGGCTCACCAAGCGTCCTGCTGATCACTCAGATTCCACCTACACCTGCCTAACTAACCCAGAAAACCACCAGAAGACTAGCAGAACGGAGTCCCAGGAGCCAGGCGCAGACAAGAGGCCCACGGAAGAGGGTAGGAAGGGCGGCGAGATGGTGCGCGCTGCATGGACTGGTGGCAGGGAGCCTGGGCGGAGGGGCGGCCCACCGGCCAAGGAAAGCCCCTGAGTCTGGATGGCAAAAGCGGAGGGGGTGGACGGTGTGTGTTCTGACAGCAAGCAAGACTTAGCATCTCGGAGGTCATAACTGAACAGCTCTGCTTGGAAAGCAGGAAGGCTGGAGGACAAAGGGAGGGAGAGTTGCTAAGCCACCGGACAACAGAGCTCAGTTTGGTGGGGAACAAAGGCGCTAGCCAGCACCATCTCCCTCGCCCATCCCCCAGCCAAAATCCCAAAGGGAACCAGTTCCTGCCAGGGAACTTGCTCCCTCCGCGCAAACACCCAACGCTGTGCTTCTGCGGAGCCACCCCTCCAGCAGCGGGTCTGACTCCCTCCTGCTGCCACAGGGCCCCTCCTGAAGTGGATCACCGAAGGAGAAGCCAGCTAAGCCTGCCCCTCTTGCCCCCGTGCACCTTGCCTACCCACCCCAGCTAATACCCCAGATCCCCAGCACCAGAAGCCTGAATGTGCAAGTAGCCCAGACGGGCCACGCCACCCCAGAGTGAACCCTGCCCCTAGGAGAGGGGAAGAGAAGGCACACACCAGTCTGACTGTGGCCCCAGCGGTGGGCTGGGGGCAGACATCGGTCGGACTGCACCCGCACACCAACTCCAATTATACACCACAGCACAGGGGAAGTGCCCTGCAGGTCTGCACCACTCCAGGGACTATCTAAAATGACCAAACGGAAGAATTCCCCTCAAAAGAATCTCCAGGAAATAACAACAGCTAATGAACTGATCAAAAAGGATTTAAATAATATAACAGAAAGTGAATTTAGAATAATAGTCATAAAATTAATCACTGGGCTTGAAAACAGTATAGAGGACAGCAGAGAATTTCTTGCTACAGAGATCAAGGGACTAAGGAACAGTCAGGAGGAGCTGAAAAACGCTTTAAACGACATGCAAAATAAAATGGAAACCACCATGGCTCGGATTGAAGAGGCAGAGGAGAGAATAGGTGAACTAGAAGATAAAATTATGGAAAAAGAGGAAGCTGAGAAGAAGAGAAATAAAAAAATCCAGGAGTATGAGGGGAAAATTAGAGAACTAAGTGATGCACTAAAGAGAAATAATCTACGCATAATTGGTATCCCAGAGGAGGAAGAGAGAGGGAAAGGTGCTGAAGGTGTACTTGAAGAAATAATAGCTGAGAACTTCCCTGATCTGGGGAAGGAAAAAGGCATTGAAATCCAAGAGGCACAGAAAACTCCCTTCAGACGTAACTTGAATCAATCTTCTGCACGACATATCATAGTCAAACTGGCAAAATACAAGGATAAAGAGAAAATTCTGAAAGCAGCAAGGGGTAAACGTGCCCTCACATATAAAGGGAGACCTATAAGACTCGTGACTGATCTCTCTTTTGAAACTTGGCGGGCCAGAAAGGATTGGCACAAGATCTTCAATGGGTTCAACAGAAAAAATATGCAGCCAAGAATCCTTTATCCAGCAAGTCTGTCATTTAGAATAGAAGGAGAGATAAAGGTCTTCCCAAACAAACAAAAACTGAAGGAATTCACCACCACTAAACCAGCCCTACAAGAGATCCTAAGGGGGATCCTGTGAGACAAAGTACCAGAGATATCACTACAAGCATGAAACCTACGGACATCACAATGACTCTAAGCCCATATCTTTCTATAATAAGACTGAATGTAAATGGATTAAATGCACCAACCAAAAGACATAGAGTATCAGAATGGATAAAAAAACAAGACCCATCTATTTGCTGTCTACAAGAGACTCATTTTAGACCTGAGGACACCTTTAGATTGAGAGTGAGGGTATGGAGAACTATTTATCATGCTACTGAAAGCCAAAAGAAAACTGGAGCAGCCATACTTATATCAGACAAACTAGACTTCAAATTAAAGGCTGTAACAAGAGATGAAGCAGGGCATTATATAATAATTACAGGGTCGATCCATCAGGAAGAGCTAACAATTATAAATGTCTATGCACCGAATACCGGAGCCACCAAATATATAAAACAATTACTCATAAACATAAGCGACCTTATTGATAAGAAGTGGTAGTTGCAGAGGACTTTAACATTCCACTTATAGAAATGGACAGATCATCTAGACACACGGTCAATAAAGAAACAAGGGCCCTGAATGATACATTGGATCAGATGGACTTGACAGATAGATTTAGAACTCTGTATCCCAAAGCAACAGAATATACTTTCTTCTCGAGTGCACATGGAACATTCTCCAAGATCACATACTGGGTCACAAAACAGCCCTTCATAAGTATACAAGAATTGAAATTATACCATGCATACTTTCAGACCACAATGCCATGAAGCTTGAAATCAACAACAGGAAAACGTCTGGAAAAACTGCAAAAGCATGGAGGTTAAAGAACACCCTACTGAAGAATGAGTGGGTCAACCAGGCAATTAGAGAAGAAATTTAAAAATATATGGAAACAAATGAAAATGAAAATACAACAATCCAAACGCTTTGGGATGCAGCGAGGGCAGTCCTGAGAGGAAAATATATTGCAAACCAAGCCTATCTCAACAAACAAAAAAAACCCAAATACAAAGTCTAACAGCACACCTAAAGGAACTAGAAGCAGAACAGCAAAGGCAGCCTAACTCCATCAGAAGAAGAGAAATAATAAAGATCAGAGCAGAAATAAACAATATAGAATCTAAAAAAACTGTAGAGCAGATCAACGAAACCAAGAGTTGGTTTTTTGAAAAAATAAACAAAATTGACAAACCTCTAGACAGGCTTCTCAAAAAGAAAAGGGAGATGACTCAAATAGATAAAATCATGAGTGAAAATGGAATTATGACAACCAATCCCTCAGAGATACAAACAATTATCAGGGAATACTATGAAAAATTATATGCCAACAAATTGGACAACCTGGAAGAAATGGACAAATTCCTGAACACCCACACTCTTCCAAAACTCAATCAGGAGGAAATAGAAAGCTTGAACAGACCCATAACCAGTGAAGAAATTGAATCGGTTATCAAAAATCTCCCAACAAATAAGAGTCCAGGACAAGATGGCTTCCCAGGGGAGTTCTACCAGACGTTTAAAGCAGAAGTAATACCTATCCTTCTCAAGCTATTCCAAGAAATAGAAAGGGAAGGAAAACTTTCAGACTCATTCTATGAAGCCAGTATTACTTTCATTCCTAAACCAGATAGAGACCCAGTAAAAAAAGAGAACTACAGGCCAATATCCCTGATGAATATGGATGCAAAAATTCTCAATAAGATACTAGCAAATCGAATTCAACAGCATATAAAAAGAATTATTCACCATGATCAAGTGGGATTCATTCCTGGGATGCAGGGCTAGTTCAACATTCGCAAACCAATCAACGTGATACATCACATTAATAAAAGAAAAGATAAGAACCATATGATCCTGTCAATAGATGCAGAAAAGGCCTTTGACAAAATCCAGCACCCTTTCTTAATAAATACCCTTGAGAAAGTCGGGATAGAAAGAACATACTTAAACATCATAAAAGCCATTTATGAAAAGCCCACAGCTAACATCATCCTCAATGGGGAAAAACTGAGAGCTTTTCCCCTGAGATCAGGAACACGACAGGTATGCCCACTCTCACCGCTGCTGTTTAACATAGTGTTGGAAGTTCTAGCATCAGCAATCAGACAACAAAAAGGAAATCAAAGGCATCAAAATTGGCAAAGATGAAGTCAAGCTTTCGCTTTTTGCAGATGACATGATATTATACATGGAAAATCCGAGAGACTCCACCAAAAGTCTGCTAGAACTGATACATGAATTCAGCAAAGTTGCAGGATACAAAATCAATATACAGAAATCAGTTGCATTCTTATACACTAGCAATGAAACAACAGAAAGACAAATAAAGAAACTGATCCCATTCACAATTGCACCAAGAAGCATAAAATACCTAGGAATAAATCTAACCAAAGATGTAAAAGATCTGTATGCTGAAAACTATAGAAAGTTTATGAAGGTAATTGAAGAAAATATAAAGAAATGGAAAGACGTTCCCTGCTCATGGATTGGAAGAATAGATATTGTCAAAATGTCAATACTACCCAAAGCTATCTACACATTCAATGCAATCCCAATCAAAATTGCAGCAGCATTCTTCTCAAAACTAGAACAAGCAATTCTAAAATTCATATGGAAGCACAAAAGGCCCTGAATAGCCAAAGTAATTTTGAAGAAGAAGACCAAAGCAGGAGGCATCACAATCCCAGACTTTAGCCTCTACTACAAAGCTGTAATCATCAAGACAGCATGGTATTGGCACAAAAACAGACACATAGACCAATGGAATAGAATAGAAACCCCATAACTAGACCCACAAACGTATGGCCAACTAATCTTTGACAAAGCAGGAAAGAACATCCAATGGAAAAAAGACAGTCTCTTTAACAAATGGTGCTGGGAGAACTGGACAGCAACATGCAGAAGGTTGAAACTAGACCACTTTCTCACACCATTCACAAAAATAAACTAAAAATGGAAAAAGAACCTGAATGTGAGACAGGAAACCATCAAAACCCTAGAGAAGAAAGCAGGAAAAGACCTCTCTGACCTCAGCCGTAGCAATCTCTTACTCGACACATCCCCAAAGGCAAGGGAATTACAAGCAAAAACGAATTACTGGCACCTTATGAAGAGAAAAAGCTTCTGCACAGCAAAGGAAACAACCAACAAAACTAACAGGCAACCAACGGAATGGGAAAAGATATTTGCAAATGACATATTGGACAAAGGGCTAGTATCCAAAATCTATAAAGAGCTCACCAAACTCCACACCCGAAAAACAAATAACCCAGTGAAGAAATGGGCAGAAAACATGAATAGACACTTCTCTAAAGAAGACATCCGGATGGCCAACAGGCCATGAAAAGATGCATGAAAAGCATGCTCAACATCGCTCCTCATCAGGGAAATACAAATCAAAACCACACTCAGATATCACCTCACGCCAGTCAGAGTGGCCAAAATGAACAAATCAGGAGACTATAGATGCTGAAGAGGATGTGGAGAAAAGGGAACCCTTTTGCACTGTTGGGGGGAATGCAAATTGGTGCAGCCACTCTGGAAAACAGTGTGGAGGTTCCTCAGAAAATTAAAAATAGACTTACCCTATGACCCAGCAATAGCACTGCTAGGAATTTACCCAAGGGATACAGGAGTACTGATGCATAGGGGCACTTGTACCCCAATGTTTATAGCACCACTCTCAACAATAGCCAAATTATGTAAAGAGCCTAAATGTCCATCAACTGATGAATGGATAAAGAAACTGTGGTTTATATACACAATGGAGTACTACGTGGCAATGAGAAAGAATGAAATATGGCCCTTTGTAGCAACGTGGATGGAACTGGAGAGTGTGATGCTAAGTGAAATAAGCCATACAGAGAAAGACAGATACCATATGTCTTCACTCTTATGTGGATCCTGAGAAGCTTAACAGAAACCCATGGGGGAGGGGAAGGAAAAAAAAAAGAGGTTAGAGTAGGAGAGAGCCAAAGCATAAGAGACTCTTAAAAACTGAGAACAAACTGAGGGTTGATGGGGGGTGGGAGAGAGGGGAAGGTGGGTGATGGGTATTGAGGAGGGCACCTTTTGGGATGAGCATTGGGTGTTGTATGGAAACCAATTTGACAATAAATTTCATATATTAAAAAAATAAATAAAAAAAATAAAAAATAAATAAATTTCATCTATGATTTCCCTGGTTATAATTGAAGAAGCTTACTTATTTATTTTTTTATTTAAGAGAGAGAGAGTGCAAGTGGGGGAAAGGGGCAGGGGGGGAGAGAGAGAGAGAGAGAGAGAGAGAGAGAGAGAGAGAATCTTAAACAGACTCCACACTCAGCACAGAGCATGATTCAGGAGTTGATCCCATGACCCTGGGATCATGACCTGAGCTAAAGTCAAGAGTCGGAAGCTCAACCATCTGAGCCACCCATGGTGTGCCCTGAGGAAGTTTATTATAAAGAACGTATTGCTTTGAAAGCTAAGACAATTTTAATTTTATGCTTCCATTTTAAAAAATATTTATAGGGGCACCTGGGTGGCTCAATTGGTTGAGCCTCTGACTTCAGCTCAGGTCTTGATCTTGCAGCTCGTGAATTCAAGCCCAGCAACGGGCTCTGTGCAGACAGCTCAGAGCCTAGAGCCTGCTGCAGATTCTGTGTCTCCCTCTCTCTCTGCCCCAACCCACTCACATTCTGTCTCTGTCTCTCTCAAAAATAATAAAAAATAATAAAAAAAATAATAAAAAAATATAACTATAAATAATGCACACAAAACATCCACAAATTTTAAAATGTATTATTTAATTTTGTAAAGCTATTTTGAGTAATTCTAAAGTTTAAGGTCAACAAAAAAGAAATTTGGCCACTATCATCTGTAGTGAAATGGAAGAAGTGATCAAAAGAAATCAGTCCTCAGTATATAATCTACAGTATAGTGACAATAATTAATACCACTGGATTAAAATATTTCAAAGTTACTAAGAGAGTAGATCTTAAAAGTTTTCATCACAAGAAAAATAACGTATAATTATATGAGATGATGAATGCTGACTTACTATGGTGATCATTTCCCAACACATAAATACATTGAATCATTATGTTATACACCTGAAACTAAATAATGTTATATGTCATTATATATCAATTAAAAAAATAAATGTGGCATTTCTTTGTCTACTGTTACCAGAATATTGTATATGCCTCATGTACAAAAGCATGTATGACTTTTAGCCAATAGTATTTTAATACTTAAAGTGACTTCTATAGTTATGTTCCATAATATTTTCTTCAATATAAATGGAAAAAAGTTACGACTTTTTAATATAAGAGAAAATGATGCATGGTTTCTCTTTATTCTATGACAACTACAAGGATGGTAATGAAGAACTATCCCCAAAATGGTTAAACTGTATTTAATTTGCATGTGGTTAAGGTAATAGTTAATAGAATGTATATCAGTAAATCCTTAACAATCCATTGACCCATTTTCTGGCCTCTTATTCTTATTTTTTCTAAAAGGTTTAGAAAATATAATCATCATAATGATAGGAAAAAGAAAACCTTATCTAACTTGATAAATGTCATAAACTGAGTTCCTTTTAATAATAAAACAGAGGCGCCTGGGTGGCTCAGTTGTTTAAGCATCCGACTTCAGCTCAGGTCATGATCTCACATTTGTGAGTTTGAGCCCTGTGTAGGCTCTTCAGAGCCTTGAGCCTGCTTCAGATTCTGTGTCTCATTCGCTCTCTGCCCCTCCCCCACTTGTGCTCTGTCTCTGTCTCTCAAAAATAAGTAAATGTAAAAACAAATTTTTAAATAATAAAACTTAAATTTAAAATGTGTCTTGATGGTTTGTGTGATTTCTTAAAATTGTTTGTACACAGTTTTTCTTGGATAAATTTTAATCAGCACACTTTCCATCCACAGTAATTTGTAATATGTCATTCTAATTAACAAGAGAGGATATACACTGTGAATTATATCTATGTTAAATAGATGTGCATGTTAAGTTGAGTGTCACACATAAAAATGAATGATGAGCAGCTCAGTCTTCTCAGTACTGTCAGAATTACTCAGTATTTTAGCACTTTGAAAGCCTCATTTAACCACCATCTGTGCATTGTGTGGTTTATACACCTTTTACTTCTTCCTGAAAAGTTTGGGATTTCTTTCTCATTACCTGTCATAACCAATCACTGACCAATGGAGTGTGATATACATCGATTCTGGTGGAAAGATTGTCTTAAGTTAGCTCCACTTCAGACATCCATTGTCTTACTGAACACCGAACTTATTTTACTTGGCCAAGGGAAGTCTGGACCCAGCAAAGTTCAAAAAGGTGAAACTAAGTGCAATGGTAAATGATGGCAAATCAGAAAGAGACTACTCTGAACTATCTTAATTTTCTCATTTAATAAAACTGGCAATATCCTAGCGGTGAGGGTTTTAGAAGGGCAGCATAGGAATTTTAAGTTCTGAATAGCAGAGAACATTTCCCTTCTCTTTCCCTTCCTCATTTTATTAATATTAAGTAATCATATAAATGAAAAGGTTTTTTTTAATTTTTCACATTTATTCATTTTTGAGAGAGAGAGAGAGAGAGAGAGAGATACAGAGAGACAGAGCATGAGTTGGGGAGGGGCAGAGAGAGAGGGAGACACAGAATCTGAAGCAGGCTCAGGCTCTGAGCTGTCAGCACAGAGCCCAATGCGGGGCTCAAACTCACAGACTGTCACATCATGACTTAAGCCGAAGTCGGACGCTTAACCAACTGAGCCACCCAGGCTCCCCAAATGAAAAGTTTTTTTAAACACTTTGTTTTATTCAATTCCTATAACATCCTTTGGATTACATAAGCCTGATACCATTACTCTGCTGGTATATATAATAAAATCAAGGCACAGAGAGAGCATTATATATATTTCAAGATTACAGTCTCAAAGTGAACTATATGTGTATGTGTGGTATAGGCCATCACTTCCCACTCATTTGCCCACAGTAGATGTCACTATGAGTCATGATATAATTCATAAATTACAATTTCTAGAAAAAGGAAAATCTAGCCCAGTGAACTAGCATGCCAGCAATTTTCTTCTAAGGGAAGACTGGGAAGCTGATGAAAATCTTTGATTTAATCTATTCTACTCTTTCTTGCAGAATTCCAAGATACCATAACCTGGAGATTAATTTTCCAGCCAATTGTCTGCTGAAAATATCGTATCTTCTCCCCTTCATCTCAACACTTATATCTCTCTTTCTTCTTTCCCACCCCCAACCTTGTTTTCTTTTGCATTGTAGAGAATTAGCTAATATTGTTTTTATCTTCTATTCTCCAAATCTTTCAAGATTGTTTTATTATAAATGGGGCAACTTTAAGAACTGAATGTTCTATGAATGTTTGAGATCAAATTGAACTAATTAAAAGTGACAAATATTTCCAAACCATTTAAAGTACCTATTATACCTCCCAAATTATAAAGCTTAGGATACGGTCCTGATTCTCCAAAACATTAATGTTATATGACTACACACACACACACACACACACACACACACACACACACACTACTATAATTACATTTACTTATCTAGTAAAAGCAGGATAATATAAGCATATTCCTGTCTCTAGACAGAATAATGGAGTGACTCATGAGATAACATTATTTGCACTTTTAGAAGAAAGCATTGTAATCACCAACCTGACTTAGTAGTCTCTAGTCTGCTTTAATAATTTTAATACTTGCTTTTTAGTGCTTTCAAAAATAGAATTTTTATTAGATTTTTTATTATTAGTAACAATTCATTTGAAGTCTGAAGAGAAATTATTTTTAAGTAACTATTATTTTCTTTGTTACCTATATCAGATTTTTTTATAGTCTAGACATCAAGCAAATCTTGGATTTATTACAGATTTCTCTAAGCAATTACATAGTAGTATTTTTAAATCAATGATAATGATGCTTTAAATTTTACTAAGCAGTTAACAGTTTGCGCCTATTATGCTCTCACTTATCCCCATGACTTTTTGGTTATTCAATATTAAGAGATGTCACAAGATTCTTAATTTCCTCATTTAGTTTAGGAGTGGTTCAGGTCTGATTTTTCCTTCTTTCTTTCATGAACTCTTATGTTTTATACCAAATGGTGGGATCATATAATCCTTTAGAACTCATTCTTCTGTATTTTTCTTACCTTAGGTTTTTTGAAAGAGTAGTATATACTCAATCACTCTAATTCTTAATTTTGCGTTAATTTCTCAATGTACTGCGATTGGAGTAGTTTTGCCTTATTTCATTGAATCTGTTTTAACTTAATTTCCAGAGAGCCTCCTTATATATCAAACCAAATAGATGTCATTCAGTTTCAAACTTTCTTCCTATTTTTCCTTTTGTAGCTTGAAAATAGTATCTATTATTTCTTTATTAAAATCCTACTCATTTTGTGTCAAATATACAACTGGTAGATATCCAAATTTCTACATGAAACTCACAGCTTAATGTTTCCCCCTAGATGTTCTGATGGCTGAACTCCAATATATACACCACATTTATCACTTTACAATCCCCAACCAGTTTTCTCCTTATCTTGGTTTCTACTAGTGGTACAGCTATCAGTCCAGTGGCCCAGATGGAGGCCATCCATATCTTTTACCCATCGGCTATATCCAGTTAGTTACTAAGTACTATAAATCCTCTAAAGAGAGCTTTGATACTCTTTTTAATCCATTTTATTTGTTCCTTCAAGAAATACGTATTAATTACTACTATGTTCCAGCTATTTCTGTAAGAGTTGTCAATATTAGTGAGAAAAATAGGCAAGTCCTGAAAGTGATGAAACTTTCAATAGAAGAAGGTAGAAAAATAATAAACAAATGGACAAATCAATGAATTGTTTCAATTATCTATTGTTGCTGAACAATAGATACATTTTAGCGACTTTATAACTAGTTCATTTTACTCACAACTGTGAGGTCAGGGATTCAGGCAGTGGTGCCTTTTCTTTGCTGCATGATGTTTGCAGCATCAGCTGAGGTAGCTCCAACAACTAGAGAGATTTTAGATAGCTCAACTGGGTCAATTTTCTAGGGCCTCAAATCTCCACTTGGCATTTGATAGTGCTGAAATGTCTAAAATGGCTTCTTCACTGGTACCTGGGCTGGCCTGCATCACTCTCTTTACACGGACACCTTCCACTATCTCAGAGCAAAGTGGCCGGAAGGCAGTCAGATTTCTTCCATGATGGTAATTTTCTAAGAGTAGTAAAATGGAAACTATTGGTCCTCTTATTAAACGATGGGGCCAGAATTGAAATAGCATTACTTTTGCCATATTGTATTGGTTGAAAGCAGTCACAGGCTTGCCCAATAGTATATGGGGACATTTCTGGTTTATTCTGGGAGACAAATGCTCCCACCAGAAACATTCAGAATTCTGTGGACTTCCCTTAAATCCTGCTTTGGTAATCTTTTTTTTTCCCCTAATGTTTAATTTTGAGAGAGAGAGAGAGAGAGAGAGAGAGCGACCACACATGCACACGCATGTGTGTGCTTGAGCTGGGTTGGGGCAGAGAGAGAGGGAGACACAGAATCTGAAGCAGGCTCCAGGCTCTGAGCTGACAGCACAGAGCCCTACATGGGGCTCACACTCAAGAACTGTGAGATCATGACCTGAGTTGAAGTCAGATGCTTAACCAACTGAGCCACCCAGGAGCCCATGCTTCGGTGATCTTGAAGCTGAATGAGGTGGTTGACTAGGAGCACTGCTTTTGTCTGAACTTGCTTTCCTTTCTTCCTCCTTCTTTTTTTTCATCAGCTCAATAGCCTCATAATGAATCTCCTTGCCTCTAGCAATATTTTCTTTCCCTCTATACTACACATTTCAGACAGAGAAATCTTTCAGATTGAAAATATGTCTCATCAGTTTTTGTTTAAAACCACTCAGTGCTTCTCCAAAACTTTTTTGATAATGGTTGAATTTCTGAGCTCTCATTGCTTTCCCCATGAAGTATTCTATATTCTAGATCTCTGATCAAACACAGGCTATGTTTTCATCAGTTTTCTGGATGTGTCATGTTTACTTCAGTACTTCTTAATTCTTTTTTCCTGACTGTAATTCCTAAATAGCTTCTCCATCCTTTTGGTGCCATTAGATATCATAAAGCATTTTTTCTTGCAAATTATAAATGGTATCTCTTCCTCTTTAGTGAATAATGCCAGCACGAGGATGTACAACTTGCCAGAGCATGTGCCAATTTCGACCATATGGTAATATGTCAACATTGCCAGATACCCTTGTGTGGCGATTAATACTTACCAATGTACATGGAGGCACAGCTCTGATATCCTGATGCTGGCTTTGAGTTCACACTCACTTTTCATAACCTGTATGAGTTATCACCTTTGGAAAATACCCCCTGACATGTCTTGGGAAGAAATGATACATCTCTCTTTGTAGCTACTATTGTACCTGCATATATATACTCTTACTCAAACACTTAGTCACACTGTGTTGTTACTTGCTTACATGTAAACACCTATTTTAGAAAGGCAGATTTTTTAAAAATAAAAATTTTAAGTGTTTTTATTTAGTTTTGAGAGATAGAGCTCAAGCAGAGGGAGGGCAGAGAGAGAGAGGGAGACACAGAATCTGAAGCAGGCTGCAGGCTCTGAGCTGTCAGTACAGAGCCCGACGTTGGGCTCAAACTCATGAACCACAAGATCATGAACTGAGCCGAAGTTGGACACTCAATTCACTGAGTCACCCAGGCACCCCATAGGAAGGCAGATTTTCTTTCCTTTCCTTCTTTCCTCCTTTCCTTCTTGAGAGACTCCTTTTTCAGTTCTGTAGCCCTAAGGCCTGGTGATACTTCTGGAATCTGGTTATCATTGTAATAGCAAACATTAATATCACTTTCAATGTGCTAAATGCCCTACTAATGCTGTGCATATTTTACCTCACTTAACACACAAAATGTTATGAGGAATATGATAACCTCATTTTACAGATAAACAAAGTTAGGTCACTTGCTTATATTACCATTGTAAATATTTTAAAAGCCGGCTCTTAGACATCAGTGTTTACAAACACAAGCACACTTGTGTGTGTGTGTGTGTGTGTGTATAACACATAAATATATGTGTGTTTACACATATAAATATGCATACATATTTATATATTAAATATTTATGTATTATAAAATATATACACACATAAATATTTGTTATATACTTATATATACATATGCATATACAAAGTGTATATTTACATATTATATGTAATTAAATATAGAACTTACAAATATATGTGTGCAAATTTAAACTAAAAAGTAATTGCAATGATTGTTTAAAACATGAAAAAGGGATTTTTAGGGAACAGTATTTTCCCAGTGCTAATGTTTATAATTGGAAGTGCATGGTGATGAAAGGGAGACCAAATTTGTTAGTTTTATATTGCTGCCTCTGAGGTCTCTAAGGACAATGGGCTCCACCTACTTCATGTATCTAAAGCAATCACTCCCACTGTAACACACCTCGGACCCCTCAGCAGCTGGCTCTACCCAAAGTAAGGGATTACCTTTTCTGAATTCTCAAATCATTGCTAGGCCAAGTCATGTTTCCAAAGGGCTACATTAATGTAGAGGTGCCACCCCCCCCACACCCTTTTCTTTAATTGCACAGTTATCTTATGAGTTAGAGGTAACTCAGAATTCTAGGCAGGAATAATAGAAGTGAAAAGGCACTTTGGCATGAAGAAGATGACATTCAGAAAACTGGCATTAGGGCTAAGTGCTGAGTGAGGAAAGAGTGAACAGAGGAGGTCATGTCAGAATATCAAAAGCTTAGAGTACTAATCAATGCAAATGTAAGGAACTGGAAATTAATTCTATTTTCTTTGGGGGGATAACTGAAAGTCATTAATTGAAATTTTCAATATGGAAATATCTTTCTGGCCACAGTGTGGAAGATAGAAGGGTAGAGAGTAAAAGTGGAGGCAGGGATCATTAGGAACCTTTTGAAATCTTAAAGAAGAAATAATGGCTCTGAACTAGAACAGGATTACTGGTAAGTGTACACCTTCCACGGCTGCAAAACCAATGCAGCAGCAGCTGAGAAGTGACAGAAGTCAGAATATTTCTGGTGAGAACCCTGAGGTCCCAGATTCTTTGGGAACTGTCTCATGTAGGGACTTCTGTTCCTCTGATACCTCACATGAAACTGAACCATGAGATAAAGTATGTTATGTGAATTCATTGCCGTTTTCAGGCCAGATGAAAAAAAAAAACTTCAAAAATTAAAAACAGATTAATTGTTTTGAACAATTGAAACTGAACAGCTCAAGTCTTCAAAGTACATGTCATCAGACTATGTTGTATATAAGCCCTCAGTGTTGCAATTATTTATCACCCAATAGCTACTGCCTGTCATTTATATCACCCTCTCTCAGCCACTACTCCTGACAGCATCCTTGATGATTCCTTGCATTATAGATGTTGCATTATGATCCAGTTGACTTGTTTGCTTCAAATAACTTTGTCTTTCAGTCCATTCCGTTAGCTACCACATCCGTGCTATCAAATCTGCCATCAGCAATAATTGTACACCTTTTGTCTCACTTTCAAGTATTCCAATCTTTGGGCACTGCTTCTTAGAATTCCAGTTTAGTATTTCTTAAACCTGTAATCCAATAGTTCCTTAACCCTAATAGTGTCTCTTATCCACTGATATCCCTCATGTTCACATCCATTAGCCCCTTCATGTTCTCATTTGCCTTTTTAGCCAATTGATTTCAGTTTGCATCATTAAAATCACTTCATCGCATGTACCTCAATTCTCTTTTCTCTTTTCTTATCATTCTTTCCAAGAACAACCTCAGATATTGTTAAATATAGGGTTTGCATCTACCACCTCTTCTCCCAACCAGCTAAAAATGGCTAGAGAAAACTTTTAAGAGAAATATACACTGGCCTCACTTTAAATGTGTTACCACAAACCGCAGGTGATTCCTTTTAAGGTCCTGGCAATCCTGCAGCATTTCCCAAGGCAATTTATGCTCTTACTCTCTGAGAGGACTATTTCACACCTACTCTTCACTGTATTCTTATTTTACTTGCTTCTAATTTCCTTGAGAAATGTAAGTGATCTGAAAGGAACTTATTCTCAACATCCAGAGCTACTATCCTACTATTTCTGTATCCATATATATTCATCTTATGGTAACGGATGAATTGACTTTACTCCTATCTAAGGCTAAAATCACTGAATGGACACCAGAACCTGTGGCCTGCTGAATTTGAGCAAGAAATAAACTTGAAATTTGATAGCTCTTGAAATTGAGGGTTGTTTCTATAACAAAACCTGAGTTATTCAGACTAACTCATGAATATGAAAATACCATTATATTATTTTCCTATTGCTGCATAACAAATTACTACAATTTAGCAGCATAAATCAGCACACATGCACTATCTCACCATTTCTGTGGCTCAGGTGTCCAGGCACAGCTTAGCCGGGTCCTCTGCTTGGTGTGTCCCAAAGTCTGTAAATGAGGTTTTTTCAGGTTATACCTTCATCTGGAGACTTGACTGGGAAATAATCCACTGGAAAGTTTCTTTGAGTTGTTGGTAGAATTTGTTTCCTTACAGCGGCGTCACTATGGACCCCGACTTAGTGCTGCCTGTTGCCTGAAGTTCTCTCTTGGATCCTTGAGACTGCACACAATCACTTGAAGATAAACTTCTCCAACAGAATCCCTCACCACAAGGAGGGTCTCTGGCTTCTTTTAAGGGCTTTCACCTGACTGAGTCCTTTGAAGGGCTTTCACCTCATCAAGTCTTTTCTTTAAGGGTTTCCACCTGACTGACTAACACCATGGAGGAGCTCTATCTCTTGATTAGTTCACAATAAACCTGGACCTTAATTATTTACACAGAATCCCTTTACGTTTGCCATGTTCTATTGATTAGTAGTTAATCCCCTGCACTCAATAATACCCAGTTTTGAAGTCCAAAATCCAAAATTATCCTTGACACCTATGAACACTATACCATACTTAATTTTTTCCATTGAGTTTACTAATGAAAACTGTTTAACTTTGTCACTTTTTCTCTATGTTTGATTCTCATCACTGTAATCCGATCCCAGTTACTAAAATATTTAAATTATACTCTGAAAATCTCTAACAGCATTGTATATCTTTACCTAATCATATTTTTGTCTACATATTTTGTATTTAATTGATTATATTAGGAAGAATTCTAAGATGGTCTTTACGATTCCTGTAAAGATTCTTGTGTTACAAGGCTGGATATGACACTAAACTAAACAGAGCAGAAGCTTGAGGGGCTTGATATTCAAGCTTGAGATTTTCTTTCTTTCTTTCTTTCTTTCTTTCTTTCTTTCTTTCTTTCTTTCTTTCTTTCTTTCTTTCTTTCTCTTTCTTTCTTTCTCTTTCTTTCTTTCTTTCTTTTTCTTCTTTCTTTTTCTTTCTTTCTTTTTTCTTCTTTCTTTCTCTTTCTTTTTCTTTCCTTCTCTCTCTCTCTTCCTTCCTTCCCCCCTCCCTCCTTCCCTTCCTTCCATTTTTCCTTCCTTCCATAACAAAAGATTTGGAAATTGATTATCTGGTATTCCAATGGTTTGATGCACATAGAGTTTTGCAATTACATTGGATTATGGCAAGCCAATAAAGTTCAGAGTCATCAAAGTTCAAGCAAGTAGCATGGAGTGGGCAAAGAGCCAGACTAGCCAATCTTACATGGGCAAGAATAATGGTTGTCAAGGTAAGATAAATACACAAGCAACTGCAGCATGAAGGATACCTCTATGTGACCTGCTTTTACAAAGTCTGTCGGTTTTCATTAATAACCTCAGAGTATTTTCTAGTGCTCCAGTCCTTATAAGGAGATGTCTTTTCAAGAATATATAACATGTAACTTAATCAAATGTTCACTTATGCCAGACAGCACACACAAAGGACCTTTACTTATAATAATTCTTATTTTCTTTACCTGGACCACAAATGCACCAAAGTAGATTAATTATTAGTTAATGGCAAACTACAAACATGGCCCATATATGCCCTCTTTTATTTGGACTTATTCTATAGCCCTATGATTCTGCAGTTTTTCTACTCTATTTCAGACAGGGTGGGTAAATTTAATTCTGAGGTGATGGGTTAGCCAGTCAAGTGTTTCCAAATTCATAAACTGCATTTTCTAAAATAGCATTTGCCAATGACAAAGCTGATATGTTAATTTCGTCTGTCTTCTTTCTGCATCCATCTCTTAATTAGTTCCTAACTCATGAAGAAAAGAGGAGTTTTATACAGGTATCTCTCAAACTCCATATATAACAAATTGCTTTTGATTGCACCTTGGGATATTGGTGCTTATTTTTTAATTAGGGTGGTCATATAATTTACCATCCAAACATGGATGTTTAGAATGAAAGGGAGCATTAGCGATAATTAGTCATCCTCTTTAGTAACTATGGAATACTGCATCAATTAGTTTTGTGGCATACGTACTACTCCAGGATATAGTGACTTGAAAGAGCTATAATGTATTATCTCATTTTCTGTGGTTTTGCTGGATAGCTTTTCCAGCTTCATCAGTATTTCTAGTCTGGGAAAACTAGGCTGAATGATGTAAGGTGGGCACACGTATGTCTAATAGATGTGGGTAGGCCTCCTATGGGTTGGCATCCCTCTGCTCAAAGTGGTCTCATATTCGCCAGCAGGCTAAGCCCAGGTATCACATGGCAGCCCCAGGTTTCAAATGAAGAGCACAGGAGGACAAATCCCTAAGTATAAACATTTTTCGAGTCTGCTTTCCCAGATCTCATTGGCCAAAACTAGTCATATGAACCAAACCCAGAGTTCATATGGAAAGGGACTATTCGAGGAAATGGATAGGAAAAGACAAAATAAATGAAGACCACTACAAAAACAATCTAGTACCACTATCCTTAATTGCTCTTCTGGAAGTGTATCTGACATGTTAAAAGATACAGCCCCATTCTAAATATTAGCTTATTTAACTGAACAGAAGTCTGAATCATTTCCTTTGATTAGAAATAAAACTAAAAGTTTTAGGTTTGTAGTAGTTTCATAGTCATTCAAGAAATGTCACATTTTTGTTTTTAATTAGTCAGATGAATTTTGCCTCCAACCCTACATCCTAACAGAGAGAAATTTGAAAACTCGTGATACTTGAATTTTCTCCTTCTGTAACAATGGGCCAAATTATTGAGATTTTACCAAATGCAAATGTAATCGGGGTGTCCTCTCCTGGCTCAGTGTGGTTACCACTAAGATAGACAAATGATGTTCCCTGTCATGGTGCCCTCAGGTATACTTACTCTGCTGTTTTCATTCAAGCTGGGGGTAGAGAAAAATGTATGACTTTGGTAACCTTGGCTTATCAACCTACTCTTCTCTCTTAGATGTGCTGGTTGGTCATTTCCTCTGAGATGTTGCTTCCTCCCTTGGAGAGCCACCAGAATCAAAGAACCAAATGCTGTTTCTCCTGCAATCATCAAACTTTTTACTCTGTCCAGCTCATTGGAATTTAAAATAAGTTTCTGGCCTGAAGAAAGTCTCCAAACTCTATTCCCTTCAATAGGGTTAGGATTTCCTGGTGGAGGTGGAAATGAAGTCTTTTTTATTTTTTTAATATCTATAAGTTAAATGATTTAACTTAATTTAATTAATTTAATTGTGGGAAGAATTTGACATGACATCTGATTTCTTAACAAACTTTTAAGTGTGTAATATATTACTATTGACTATAGGTACACTATATTATAGCAGATTTCTAGAACTTATTCATCTTGCTTCATGGGAACTTTAGCCTGTTGATTAGTCTTCTGGAAACATATATGCCACTCTTTGATTCTATGAATTTGATTATTTTAGATACCTCATATAAGTGGAGTCATGCAGTATTAGTTTTTCTGTGACTGGCTTATTTCACTTAGTGTAATGTTCTCAAGGTTCATCAATGTTGTCTCATAGTGCAGAATTTCCTTCTTTTCTAAGGCTAAATAGTATTCTATTGTATGTATATAACACATTTCCTTTATCCATTCATCTGTCAATGGACATTTGTTTCTACATTTTGACTTTTGTGACTAATGTTGCAATGTTCATAAGAGTGCTAATATCTCTTTAAAATCCTGATTTCAGTTCCTTTGTAAAATTACTTTGAAGTGGGGATTATTGGATGGTATTGTGGTTTTATTTTTTTAATGTTTATTTATTTTTGAGAGAGAGAGACAGACAGAGCATGAGTGGGGAGGGGCAGAGAGAGAGGGAGACACAGAATCAGAAGCAGGCTCCAGTCTCTGAGCTGTCAGCACAGAGCCCAATGCGGGACTCAAACCCACAAGCCGTAAGATCATGACCTGAGCTGAAGTCAGATGCTTAACCGACTGAGCCGCCCAGGCATCCCTGTAGTTTTATTTTTAATTAATATTTTTAGGAAACTCCACTCTGCTTTCCATAGTATCTGGGGAATGAAGTCTTAAAGACCTTCTTCTTCTTCTTCTTCTTCTTCTTCTTCTTCTTTTTAATGTTTATTTATTTTTGAGAGAGAGAGAGAGAAAGAGAGAGAGAGAGAGCAGGGGAGGGGCATAGAGAGAGAGGGAGACACAGAACCCAAAGCAGGCTCCAGGCTCTGACTTGTCAGCACAGAACCCAATGCGGGGCTGGAACTCACAAACCACAAGATCATGACCTGGGCCAAAGTTGGATGCTTAACTGAGCCACCCAGGCACCCTTTGAAGACTACTTCAAATTAAATTCTGCTACATCCAAAAAAAAAAAAAAAATCGTTTCCTAATTGCTTGAGAAGAGATAGGGGGAAAGAGGAAAACATAAATGTGTAACTTGAAAAATTATCCAGTTTCATGCTCATATCAAAATGGCCTTTTTATTTATTTTTTAATACTGATTTTTTTAAGTTAATTTATTTATTTTGAGAGAGAGAGGGGGAGAGAAAGAATCCCAAGCATGTTCCATGCTGTCAGCGCAGCTGATGTGGGACTTGATCCCACAAACCATGAGATCATTCATTACCCAAGCTGAAATCAAGAGTTGGATGCCCAACTGAATGAGCCACCAGGTACCCCTCAAAATAGCCTTTTTAGAATTTATAAGATAAACTTTTCAACAGTATTTTGAGTAATAGCAGCATCATTGAAAACCATGGATTCCCTCCATGCTTTAAATTTGAATGGAAAAATACGTGGAAGTATAAACTCTTGTACATTTATTTTCCTCTCAAACTCTCATTAATTGGCACAGTATTCAATGTTTTACTGGGAAATAATGCATTGATGAGTAAGTAAAGCTAGAAGAGCCAAGTAAAGAGCATAGTACTGCAGTACTTTTTGGCATGTTCTTAGATTTTTAGGTTTCTAAATATCATGCTAGGTGTACAAAATAACATTTTTGATTTCTGAGTTGAACTGCTAAGAGAAAATGCTGTGGGATGGAAGAGAAGTAAATAAGCAAAGATAAAAAAAAAAAAGTATGCTTTTAAGTGTTTACAGAGAAGAAAATTTTCAAAAAAAAATTAATAGAAAAGTCGATAGTAAGCCTCCTGTGTGATAAAAAGTGATGGTAAAATAGAGAAAAGAGATTGATTGGCGCCCGTTTACCAGCAGTAAGCCTGGGGGAAGCAGACTACTTCTCTAGGCACCAACAAATCCAGCAACCTGTCAAGTACTCACTCAACATGGCATCTACTTCCCAGATAACAGAGGATAAGGGCAAAATCACCATTACTTTTGGTATTTATGCCTTTCAGGACACAAGTAACTCTGAGCAATTAAATTAAATTATACACATAACTTTTTGATCTGCACATTTGTTTATTTTAACCTGCATAAAGTGAATCCTGGATTATAAAAGCATTGGATTGTTGTTGTTGTTGTTGTTTTTAATTCTTACAGCTTAGTTCTACATTTCTAATTGTTCTTCTAGTTTAAGCAAATGTGCATACTGGATAGCATTTGTACCCATAAACATTTGTTAAAAGGGAATTCTATTTTTTTTTTCAACGTTTATTTATTTTTGGGACAGAGAGAGACAGAGCATGAACGGGGGAGGGGCAGAGAGAGAGGGAGACACAGAATCGGAAACAGGCTCCAGGCTCTGAGCCATCAGCCCAGAGCCCGACGCGGGGCTCGAACTCCCGGACGGCGAGATCGTGACCTGGCTGAAGTCGGACGCTCAACCGACTGAGCCACCCAGGCGCCCCAAAAGGGAATTGTATTTAATTCCTTTCCCTGAATTTGAATTAATATATTTTTATTACCCCAGAAATATTAGTTTATTCCCTAAATATGACTAGGTGGATACTTGAGTTAACTGCTAAATTAGTAGATGTGGAGATTTCATTTTGAGTGCAATTTTGGAAACTGTCTTACCTTGTTCTCCTAAGAATTTGCCTGGTCTCATGGAAATTTATAAGGACCTCATATTTTCTTTGATAAGTAAATATTCTATGTTCTTTTTTCTCACCCTTTTTTAAACCTTACTTAGGATAATTCACATAGCATAGCATAACAAGCATGGTACTTTTGATTAAGCTTTAGTCAGAGATAGCGACATTCATCATTTAATTATATTTTCAATATTAATTACACTTTTCTTTCTAGAACTTAGCACAATTTAAATCCATTTACCATGTTCCAACATAGCACAGCTATTATTGCTGTGAACTTTAATTCTTTTAATATATGTTTTATACCTGTTTAGATAATATTTTACCATATATTATATTAGTATATTTTAGACATACTTTCAATGTTTATTATTCCTTCTTAAATCCAGAAGTTTTTATCTAGGATCATTCTTCTGATTTAAAAATCCTCTCATTCAAAAATTTGATTTGGTGAATGTTCAAAAATTTTATCTATAAATATGTTTATGTCACGTTCATTTTTGAAAACTATTTTACAGGCATACAATTTTAAGATGGCAGTTCTTGTTCTTCTCATTCAACAGTTTGAAAATACCAGCCTACTGTCTTTGAGCTTATACTGCTTTTGTTAAGAAGTTAGTTGTGAATCAAATGATCATTCCTTTGGAAGTACTCATTGATTTGGTGGTAAATAATACACCATTTACTATTAAGATTTTCCCTTTGTCATGTTTTTTAACAGTAGTCTTATGATGTGTCTCTATATGGTTTTGTTTTTCATTCTTTCTTTTTTATATATCTGATTTGGTTTTTTTTAGAATTTAGATCTGTAGCTTAATGACTTGTTGGTTTTAGAAAACTTTCGGTTACTTTCTTGTCAGATACTTCTGCACCGTTCATTTTCTCCTTTTCCTGTGGGTACCTATTACATATATATTAGACATTCTCACTATAGAAATATGTATATACACACACACAATGTACTTAGCCATACTGAGGGCCTATAAGTGGGACTGTGATACCCCAGTAGGATGGAAATAGGGAAAGCTGCCATGTGATCAGAAATGTTAAGAGTTCGGTGCTCGCTTCAGCTGCACATATACTACAATTGGAATGATATAGAGAAGATTAGCACGGCCCCTGTGCAAGGATGGCACGCAAATTCGTGAAGTGTTCTGTATTAAAAAAAAAAAAAAGAAATATTAAGAGTTGGGAAAGCCAAGGACACTAGTCACTAATACTGTTTTCTTAGTCATGTTGGATAACGGTCATCATCAAATCTCCAATAAGGATAAACTGGGAGTGGATATCTCTTAAAATATTTTTATTTCAGATTCAGATAAAAATCCTTCTGTAATTTTCACTAAATCTGGGATTTTAATGCTTCAATAGGATGAATTTTTGTTCCTTAAAATTATGTTATTTATGTCACTCAAAATTGTTATTCTCATGGGTAAGAATAGGCAAACTTCCTCACAAAATGCTGTCTTTATAGGGTAATTTTAACTAAGCTATATATTGCATTATTTACTTGAACACAACTATATGATGATTAACAACAAAACATTCCATTTAATTTAATAAAAGCTTGTTGGAATTATTATCATATTGTGCATATATTAAATATTTAAATATTTAATATTTGTATATATACATTGTGTGTTAATATTAAAATACATAAATTACAAGGTATGCCTTTATATGAAGTACATTTTATTTGATCGGTAATAATGCTATGGAGGTAACAACTTATTACAGATATATGAATCTCAGCAGGGGGTAGGGTCTGGTGTCACTAAAAAACAGGAGACTTATCCAGAGAGGTAGATTCTCAGTCATCAGGTTCTAATCCTTGTTTGTAACAATAAATATTTGAGAATTTGATATGCTATTTTTATCTTAATTTACTAGATATTAAAAAATAGCACTCAAACCACCTTGGCCACGTACCATTCACTGGGATTTTTATTATTATAAGAAATGAATCACACTCATGAAATGGTGTTATATCATTATGGATGGATTGATTGTGTTTTGTATGTCTTGAGAATTTAATTGAGTTTGTTGATTTATTTCTACTAGTACACTCAGAATCTTTTTCTATACTTTTCTTTTTTTTTTTCTGTAAGCAATGAGAAATGGGCATCTCAATGATTTAATATGCCCTAAACTTGAGCAGATTAGATATGCCTTAAATATATGGTGAGAGTTTAAAAGCCTGATTATACAGATTAAACAAAAATTAGTAGGTTTAAGATCACATCGGGGACAATAGACTTTGCTCTTTCCTACTGATAATTAATGTACCTATTATCTTAGGTTGCATAGTAGTAATATTCTATTTTCAGCAATTCCTAAACCACCAATGTATTTGATGTATGTATCCCTGAGCTCTGAGGATCTTCTCTGTAAACACCTCCCAAAATAACCACCATTTTTCTTTCCACTCTTCAAATAGCTTGCTCCCCATTTGATAAATCTCCAAAGTTCCCTTTCACTTTTCAAAACTTCAATAAATTCTTCTTTGTCATTTTAAAAAAGATGGTGACAAATAAAAAAAAAAACAGGAAAAATTGTAGCCACATTTTCCCTTTATTCTGCTTTACAAAACTGTCAGCCTAGGTATTATTTAATTTTTTATACTACTAATGGGTAGATGGAAGTTAGAAAATAACAAAAGAATGTAGAGGCCAGTATATAATTTTTCAATATATAATTATCGTATCATTTATAATAGAAATGATAATTGCATTTCTAATTGCTATTGTCCAGAGTCATGTTTATTGAAGTGATTAGAAAGGTCTCTGAACACGGTGCAATCTGAGATCATTTCATTAATCTAATTAACAGGCAAAGAGAAAAAGAGCCTCTGACAAAGGAAAGATTTTGGAGTTAATTTTATTTTTAGTTCTCCATATCTGACAGTCATTTCACTTGTGAGATAGAAAACATGGTATGGTTCAGGAATATATTCAGGGATATATTCAGGGTATATTCAGGGATGCCTTGAATAATGAACAAGAACAGGATAAACCCCTATATTATAGGCAAGATATAACAAAATCACAGTTATACCTTTATATTTCGTGTGTTCCTGATTCATTCATACCTGTTTTTCTCTTTATTATTATATCCCCAGGGCCAAACATACTACCTGATAATAGCAGGGAGTTATTTAATATTTTTAATGAATGGTTAGCATGCATGGTATCTGTATATATATCAAGATCGATGAAGATACTAGATCATTCATGCATATAATGCTGGATGTTTCAAGAGGGATTGCTGTTTACAACAAAATCAACTTTATTCTTTCCTGCTTATACCGCTTGTCCAAATCCAATCTGTTAGGCTAGTTCACTCTCATTGTTTGGATGAATTGTTGAGCAGAACTTCTGAATTTTCTGGACACACAGATAACCAAATTTCCTCTAGTCATCTCAAACAACAAAAGCAGTTTCATTTGAGAAATTAAAATGTCTAGTAATATATTAATCAAAGTCTAAACTTCACTAAAAACATCTGTTCTCCTTTAAAAATATGGTGTGAGGGGGGGCCTGGGTGGCTCAGTCGGTTAAGCGGCCGACTTCGGCTCCGGTCATGATCTCGCGGTCAGTGAGTTCGAGCCCTGTGTCGGGCTCTGTGCTCACAGCTCAGAGCCTGGAGCCTGTTTCAGATTCTGTGTCTCCCTCTCTCTGACCCTCCCCCGTTCATGCTCTGTCTCTCTGTCTCAAAAATAAATAAACGTTAAAAAAAATAAAAAATAAAAATATGGTGTGAGTTAGAGGAGGTCCTGGGATAGAAAAGGGGTGTGTGATTAGCTTCTTCTCTTTGTTCATGACTTGTTTTCTGTCTTCTTTTGTTATTAACCATTCTTTCTGGTGCTTTGAGTTGGAAAAAGGAAAGTATGGAGGATAGTGTTCATGAATAACCGCCAAGAACCAGGGACTGAAGGGTGAGATACAAAACATACAGCCAGAAAAATCATCACCCGTATCACAGAACTGAAGACGACACTCTCCATCTAAAGAGAATCCTTAGCCTTCAAAATATTACATGTAGACATTAATCTGCTGTAACCAGCTTCCAAGCTCAGAGAAGAGTCCTCACTCTAAGAAATGACAGTTCAGTTAGTTTTCCCTAGTCCTTTATCCCTTATCCTTCTCTTTTGTTGGTTTAAGGTGAGTAGTTAGCTCAAAATTGGATACCTTATTTTTAACTATGGGTGTGTGCTCACTGTCTGCTTCTGTCCTTGGGCAGAACTGAATCAGAATTACCTAGAACTGCTAATTTTGCCAATAGCAGGATATATAATCATTAGCCCATTTATTAAGATTTCTGAGTTTCAAATGTCTCATATGTAAAGTGGAGATAATCACAGAAGTTTTTCATATGGATTTCTGGTTTTTGTTTGCAGGTAAATTTAACTTATAGAAACAAAAAGATTAATACAGTGCCTGTGGTTCCATAAACAGTAAATAAACAGTAGCCACCGTTATTATCTTTAAAACAATGCCTTTTCCTCCAGTAGTATTTCTGAAAATAGAAATAGGGTTAAATTCTTACACCTTTACTATTCCTTTTGCTGAAACATGTTTAAAACTTTGACTCCATACTCTTATTTCACTCTCATCATAAATGCTATGCAATGGAGCAGAACTCATATAATATTTTTTAAAACAAAAACATGCAAATTATTTTGACCAGTCCAAATCTACAGTTAAATGGTTAAGTTTTAAAAGGAAATGAGAAAAGGTTGAACTGATATTACCAGAAGACTAATCCATATTACTGAATATGATAAACTACAATTTGCTAAATCATTTAAAGGTTACTTGTCCTATGTAATTTGGTAGATAAATACCTGTCTAGAGAAGTTTAGATGACTGATTTCATCCCAATGTATTTATTGATCAATAGCAATATGAAAGACTCAACTAGATCTAGTAGAACTAAGTACTTTCACCAAGGAATCAATGCAGAAAAATACCTGAAACCTTCATTCACTTAAAAAAAAATAAGATAATCAATTTTAATAAAAAAGGATAAATGCACTAGCTACTGAAACAAAACTTTTTCATTATAGGTGTGGAATTTCTCTCTTGGACACAATCTGTTTGAGATTTATTTTGCAATTTTTTTTCTAGGCTGTTTTGAGACTTCCCAAAATGATTAACTCTGCTTCCAATTTCCCCCTGACAGGCACAGACTTGCTCTTGATCCTCTCTGGAATTGTCCCTTTAACAGACCAGAGGCAAAAATCCCTGTCTTTCTGAGCACTCTTTTTCAAAGATATGGCAATCTACAATAATAACTTCTTCCCTCTTCCCTAATCTATAGTTTGCCATCAAAACACCCATGCTATAACAAATCAGATATTTACACATACTTCATATGTATACATATATACGTGAACAACCATGATTTAACAAATTAAACACATATATTATATATAATGTATATTTTCCTTTGAATTAAAAGCCCAAAATTTGGAATACAAACATTGAATTTAGAAAACTAGCTCTATGAAATTAGTTTATCTCTTCCCCAGAATTATGTTTGTTCCCCTAATTGGTTGTACATTTTTTTTATCTTGGTTACAAATGTGCTATGTATTTTTTTGGAATTCAATCAGCAGGGAGCCTTCAAAGTAGTTTCTTCAACTTATAAAAGTATTTCTTGTGAATATGGTAGGGGTCATCATGCATGGCGATGCTTTATCATGATGTCTACAATTTCAAAAGCGCATTCCCTACCCTGTCTTCCTCTTTGATTATCTTTCTGCCTCCATGTAGAGATAGCCACTTTTAGAAAACAATGGAGCATGAAACAATTGAAATGTTATTGTATCTTTTAGTTTAAGTTTTCAAAAGTGCCAATCCATTCGGAAGGGGGGAGCAGAAGATAGGTAAAATCTTGTCAGGAGTGAATACTGGAATCATAGTTTTGACCTTGTGCCGAAAATATTTTAAAATCCCAATAGCAACTCATTTGAACCATATATACTCTCCCGTCAGGAAGAATTTGCTTGGGATCTCATGGCACATGAGTCTTTAGGAAAAGTTCTAGAAATGTTCAGAATGATGAAGAAAAAAAGCATGTATGGTTTATTCATTTATTGTTATGCTCCAAAATGTCTGAGTGCTAGACTTCTCTTGCTTGGAAAAAAAAATGTTGAGAACAGAAATGTGTCAACCAGTGTCCTGTGGACTAGTTTTTGTTTTTATTTTTGTATTTAACTCTCCTTAAACCCAGCCTTAGATAAACTTTGCAGCTCATTCACTTTTGTTCTTATCCGTGAGGTACTGGTTTCAAAATATATGCTTTTAAAAAGAGGTTCTCAAGTTATCAAGGACAACATGGAACTTCCAGACAAAATGCAGTAAGAGCAGATAAAAACAACCTTTACCTGAACTCTGCTTTCTGACTGACCCTGAAAAATAGGTTGTATTGTAATTCATGCAAAAGTTTTTCTTACAAGTTCTTTTCCTATTAAAACAAACAACAGGGACACCTGCGTGGCTTAGTTGGTTCAGCATCTGACTCTTTTTTGGGCTCAGGTCATGATCTCACACTTCCTGAGTTTGAATCCTGAGTTGGGGTCTGAGCCCTTGGGCTCCTGTGCTGGCAGCTCAGAGCCTGCTTGAGATCTTCTCTCTCCCTCTCTCTCTACGTCTCCCCTAATTGCACTCTCTTAATAAATAAATAAATAACTTAAAAAAAAAACAAAACAAACAAACAAAGCTGTGATATCCAAACTCTAAACCTAAGTAAGCCTATTTGTTCTAGTAGCACAATGCAAGATCAGTCCTTGTAAATTCCATCTATTATTTCTCCATAGTAGTATACCAAAGAACCTAGTTATAAGATGGTATCTTTTATAAGATGGTTTTACAGAACCCTAAAACCTTGTGCAATAATACATATCTCTAAAATGTTATCACTATCATAAATTTTCCCATATAAAAAGTAATTCGCTCTACAAATCTCAAATATATATATATATATATTTTTTTTTTAATTAGATTCATTTCTTCTCTACTTTTAGGAATCAAGAATGCAATACTATTAATGTAATGGAACTTTTTCATCTACATGTTTACATGAAAGCATAAATGCCAACTATTATGCAATTTATTTCATTGTATAAATATTAATTTTTCTAATATAAAGTATTCATTATGAAGACTCGCTTTTTCACAATAACTTACTAGATAATCATAAAAATTATATTATGGTGGGAACTTTGACTTAGGATATTAAATAATAGTACTTTGAAATCTAATCATTTCAGCATTTGGTTTTGTCTGTAATTATTGTTAAACTCTGGTTCTCAAAGGTAAGATCTGGTAAACAAAATCAGAAACTTCACAGCTCCTACAGTCAGAAATTGACTATCCTGGGTCAAGGAATACCAACAATCTCCAATACTCTTCGTGTTTTTTTGTTTCTTTTGTTTTGTTTTGTTTTGTTTTTTGTTTTTGTTTTTGATTTTAGAGAGAGAGAGAGTGCAAGTGAGGGAGAGACAGACAGAGAGGGAGAGAGTCTTAAGGAGGCTCCATGCCTAGTGTGGGCCCCAAGTCAGGGCTTTGTCTCTCCACTGTGAGACTATGACCTTGACCTGAGCTGAAATCAAGAGTCCAATGCTTAACTGACTGAGCCACTGAGGCACCCCATCCAAGATTCTTTGCATTGACAGAGGGTAGAATTATTTTCTTTGTCTTCGATCCAAGTAATTCATCTTCACAAAGCACGTTACCTGGTTATTGACTATTTTAGGAAGAAAATAATTAAAAATCTTTATGTTGATTGTAAGTTCATCAGATAGAAGTGTTTTCAAAAGACTTCTGCAATGTTTAATTTTTTTTTAGCCTTCAATGAAACAGGAAGATCTTTTTTACTCTAAAATTCAGCCTACAGGAATAATTCATATAATTTTGAAAATTTGCATAGCTTTCTACCCATCAGCTTATCTTTCAAAGTGAGAGCTCAGCAGAAATAGGTCCTATTTTCAGGAACATACATAATGATTATAACAAGCTTTGATTGAATAATATATTTAAAACCCAGGAAAGTTTGGTCCTGAATGAACTCCTTTCAGTCTTTTTTTTTTGAGAGTAAAGTTTCCTTTTTCTGTAAAAAAAAAAAAAATCAACAACAACAACAAAAACCAAACCAAAACAAAAACAAAACAAACAAACAACCACCACAACAACAACAACAAAAAAAACTAGCATGTGTTCTCAATCTCCAACTTCTGGTTCCAGACATAAATTCTGATATGTTAATACATTTTACTGGAGCAAATATCTTAACCTACTCCTATTTCATTATAAAGTATGTGAAAGAGTTCTCATTTAATACCTTCTCTCTCTCAATGAGTTGATAACTGTCATGCAAGGAAAAGAGAACATTACTAAGCATTGCTGGATGAGTTTTTGTCAAGAATGACTGTTTTGAAGTGGAAATAAATGAGTCCTGGGGTCTCCTTTTTTATAAAGTATCAGATGTGTAGCCAGGCATCACAGGTGTTCCACCTGTGTGTAGAGGTAGAACTTTTTCCCTCACATTAGACATTTGCTAAATAAAGAATATTTTCTCCACCTTAAGGATACCATTGGCCTGTTTTGTTCTCAAGTGAATACCCAAACTAATTTGTTCATGCCATCACTGTACACACAACCAAATAGCAGGAGCTGCTAGTACTTACTTTAAGCATCCATCACTTTAAAATATATGAGGCAATATCAGAAGGTCTTTAGGAAAATATATTTGTCAAGAAATAAAAGGAATACCTAAACGATATTACAAATCACTAAATAATAATCCAATAGAAAGAAATGTTGAAAAACTGAATAGAAACCTCAGGTAAAATGATACCCAAATAACCCATAATCATTAAGAAGTGTTTCAATCTACAAGTCACGGGAGACTCCACTACAAACAAACCAAAAATAGCTTAAATTAAGGAGACTGTCACTTATAAGTTCTGATTAAAATGCAGATCAACTGGAACTGTTAACACATGTTAATAAAGGGAGTTCAAAATTATTTGGAACACCTGTTATTATCTATCAACTGTGAGCATATGCATACCCTCTGATATATACATCACAGAAATGTACACATACATGCTCCAAAGAACAAGAAATGTTAAGAATGTCTATGACACGATTATTTTAAATAGTTCCCAATTAAAAACAATCTATACGTCTGCTTCAGTTTGCTCAAACATCCATATTCCTATTTACTACCATAACAAAATAACATAGACTGGGTAGCTTAAACAAGATAAATTTATCTTCTCAGAGTTATGGAGTGTGGACTGCTCAAGTCAAGGTTTAGACAGGCTTTGGTTTCTGGTGAGAGTTCTTTTCCTGGCTTGCAGATAATTCTCTTGTTGTGTCCTTATTTGACATAGAAATAGAGAGAGAGAGAGAGACAGAGACAGAGACAGAGACAGAGACAGAGATTTCTTCCTCTTCTTTTCATTTAATTTTTAAAAGTAATCTCCACACTCAACATGGGACTCAAACTCACAACCCAAGATCAAAAGCTGGATGCCCTACTGACTAAGCCAGCCAGGCTCCCCTATTCCTTTTTACATAGGTAACAGTCTTATCAGATTGGGGTCCCAGCCTTAATGACTTCATTTAACCTTAACTACCTCCTAAAGATCTTATCTCCAGAAAGAGTTCTAGGAAGTTAAAGCTTGTTAAAGCCTCAACATATGAATTTGGGAGGGAGAGCACAATTAAGTCACCAGCATTCTATATGCCCATCAACATAAAACAAAAGAAAGCAAAGCAAACAACAACAAAAATCTTTATATAGTCATTCAAGGATTAACAGGTACCAGCAAAAATACAAAAATCAGCAAAGTAGCTACTGCTACATACAACAACATAGATTCATTTCATACATAAGAAACAGCTAGGACAAAAGATGAAGACAAAAAAGAAAAATCATGAAGTAGAGTTCTATTTTTTTTTAAAAGGCAAACATATTTATCCTAATACATGGTGTTAGAAGTCAGGAAAGTAATTACCTCAAATAGGACAAAAGGACATATATTAGAAGGGAAATGTTAGGGAGCTACTGGTAATGTTCTAACTCTGGTGGTAGTTAAACAGTTGTATTCATTTGTAATAATCAGGCTGTACACATCTGATTCATATACTTTTGTACAGATAGAGTCTTTCAAAGAAAAATTTCTTTAATTTTTTAAAAGTCTTCATACAGCTTTACTTTTCATTTACTCTAAGATACAAAATAGTTTATGCACCATTATAACTTAAAAATTAGCAAGTTCCCTTCAATAATGTGTAATCCTTGGGTCCATTTATTTTGCAATTCAATAAAAAGTTCCTTGTTTTTCAAGATAAAGTGTGTCTATTAGAGAATAATCCATATTTCTCAAGCCTACCTTTTGATGATATAAGACATACTTATAATTGAATAAATTGAAGATTATTCCTTCCCTTTATTATTCATTACTCCATGGGAAAGAATTATAAACATTCTGGCATTCATATTAATTTTTTCTGATAAGGAAAGCTTCAGTGTACGTAGCTATTAACATATACCTTTGATATATTGTCAATATTAATATAATCATGAGGAAAATCAAGACAGTTACCTACTATAATAGCTGTAGATTAAAGTATTCTGACTAAAACCACACATTAACTTAGATCCCATTAGGTATGGTAGTGACGACTTTATACTACCTGTTTTTTAATGATGACATTTCAGATTACCCCAAATTTGGGGTGAGGGGTGAAATGATACTTCAATAGTTTGATTTAGCAAAGTAATACATACTTTCTCAACACAGACATTTTTTTAAGTTGATTTCTTTATTTTGAGAGAGTCAGAGAGAGTGTGAATGGGGAGGAGCAGAGAGAGAGGGAGAGAGAGAATTCCTCCTTTCAACAAGGAGCCTGATGTGGATTCAATTTCACAAATTGCAAGATCATGACCTGAGTTAAAATGAAAAGTTGGACACTTAATTGACTGAGCCATCCAGGTGCTCCAACATAATTTCCAACATAACAGGGAGGAAACAGAAGAAATAATATAAAACATTTAATCCCAAATCACATATTCTTTAAAGCCCAACCTTGGTTTTATATTTGAAACTGATTTTTTCCTTCCTCATCCTGTAATCTTTCTTTTGTTGTAAAACAACCTATTTCTGTGATGCCTTCCACCCACAGTAGTTTTCACATATTTGAACCTTGAGCTTTATCTTCTCTTTTATGATGATTTCATTTCTCTGATAATGTCTGTGCTAAAAAAATCTTTCTGGACATCTGGAATATTTGTGTTGCTGTTGAATTCTGCATTAATGAAGGCACAGTACAGACAACAATTCTATAAACACTCTTTAAGGTGAAGCTCTTTAAAGTGAAGTCATGAATTGATAGAAAGGCAGAGACTGATGTAAAAAAACAAAATCATCCAGATCAAGGATTGGATTCCCTATCTCTTCTCTTAATTTAATATTACCTGTGCTCTGAAGTGAAAATTGAGCAGCACTCCTTGTTATAATTCATCTATGGGATAAATATGTGACTTGTGGCTGCTTGGTTATATTTGTGAAGGAAGACCTTGTGGTTTTTGTCCATGACATTCTTCTACCTTGAAATATCCTATAACTGCCATTGAATATGTCTGAACATAATATAAACCTAAGAAGTCAAGACAGTTGGAAAAAAGAAATGAACATGTAAGGAACCCAAGATGGTGACATAGGGAGATACTC
This sequence comes from Felis catus, assembly GCF_018350175.1. Lineage (NCBI taxonomy): Eukaryota > Metazoa > Chordata > Mammalia > Carnivora > Felidae > Felis > Felis catus. Next base: position 97,560,747 of record NC_058374.1, read on the forward strand.
TATAGGAAGAACCTTTTCTCAGAAATACATCAAATCTATAGCTACATATGGATCATCTCCTTTTGGGGAAAAAAATAACAAATAACAAACAAACAAAAACCCCTGAAACTAGAGGAACTACTCTCCACAATGAAGGATAAAAGGATGACATTGATATTGAAATGAGTCTTGGCACACCTTCAAGAATGGGGGCATTTCAAGAATAAGTCAGGTGTTGTAGACAAAGATTCAACAAAAGCCAGGGCAAGAATATATAATGAAGGGGGCACCTGAGTGGCTCCGTCGATTAAGCATCTGACTTCAGCTCAGATCATGATCTCGCAGTTCATGAGTTTGAGCCCTGTGTTGGGCTCTGTGCTGTCAGCTGAGAGCCTGGAGCCTGCTTCAGATTCTGTGTCTCCCTCTCTCTCTCTGCCCCTCCCCCGCTTGTGCTCTGTCTCTCTGTGTCTCTCAAAAATAAATAAAAACTTCAAAACTTTTTTTTAAAAAAGAAGATATAATGGAGGAAAGAACAGTCTCTTCAATAACTGGTGCTGGGAAAACTGGACAGCTACATGCAAAAGATTAAAACTTACCACTATCTTGTACAAAATCAACTCAAAATGGTCTAATGATTTAAATGTAAGACATGAACCCCAAAAACTCCTAGGAAAAAAACACAGGCAGTTAGCTCCTCGACATCATTTTTAGCAGTGTTTTTTTGGATCTCAGTCTAAAGGCAAGGGAAACAAAAGCAAAAATTAACAAATGGGACAATACAAAACCAAAAAGCTTCTCTGTGATGAAGGAAACCAACAAAATAAAAATGCAGCCCTCTGACTAGGAGAAGATATTAGTAAATCATATTTAAGGGGTTAATATTCAAAATATATAAAGAATGCATACAACTCAACAACAACAACAACAACAACAACAACAAATAATCTGATTTAAAAAATGGACAGATGATCTGAGTAGACTTTTTTCCAAAGAAGACAGCCAAGCACATGAAAAGATACTCAACATTACAAATCATCAGGAAAAGACAAATCAAAAACACTGTAAGGTATCACCTCACACTTGTCAGAATGGATATTATAAAAAATACAGGAAATAACAAGTGTTGGCAAGGATGTGGAGAAAAGAGAACCCTTGTGCACTGTTGGTGGGGATGTACGTCAGTGCAGACACTAACTAGGTAAAACAGTAGGGAGGTTCCTCAGAAAATTAAAGATAGAACTACCATGTGATCCAGCAATTCCACTACTGGATACTTATATTATAAATATTAAGTGCTAATTTGAAAAAATGTATGCACCCTTATGTTTATTGCAGCATTATGTAAAATGGCCATGATATGGAAACAACCTGTGTCCATTGATGGGTGAATGGACAAAGAAGATGTGGCGTATATATACAATAGAATACAACTCAGCCATAAATAAAGAATGAAAGCTAGCCATTTGCAACAACATGGTTGGACCTTGGGGATATCACGCTGAGTGAAATAAGTCAGATAAAGAAAGATAACTATCAAATGATTTCACTTATATGTGAGATCTAAAGAACCAAAACAAGCAAACAAACAAAACAAAAGACAATCCAGACTCATAGATACAGGGAAAAGATTGGTGGCTGCCAGAGGGGAGGAGGGCAGTGGGCACAATGGGTGAAGGGGACTAAGAAGTATAAACTTGCAGTTATAAATAAATGTCATAGGGATATGATGCACTGGGAATATAGTCAATACTACTGCATTAACTTTATAAGGTGACAGAGGGCAACTAGACTTGTAGTGGTGACTAGCTTGCAAGGTATGCAGTAAGTGTCAGACCACTATGGTGTACACCTGAAGCCAATACAGTATTGTGTGCCAACATACCTTGATACATAAAAAAGAGAGATGAATGTGCTATCTCAAAAGCAGTATTAAATATACCCTTAAAAATATTTCATCAGCATCTGTCACTGACTGTTTTATATAGTTCTCTGTAAGTACCAGAATATCTTACCACAGGTATAGATTTGACTTTTCTTTTTGGACAATTGAACACTACATTTTCACAGCAAGTGGACACCAAATTCTTTAACTCAGGTCTGTGTTTTGTAATGTGATACATGGGGAACATTTACTGTTCAATAGCCCTCAAAACTTTCACTTCCATTTGGATGGTAAGCCATCATGAAAAATATCTTTAAGGCCTGACATCAGTTCCAGAGTCCCCTGTGAAAATAGCATTCTCAGCTTTGTAGCAGAGGTAGGGAACAGCATATTCCATGCAGGTAAGGAGGTGAAACAGATGGTTAGGAAAGTGACTCCTTACCTGAAGATCTAAAACACAGACATTAAAGTCCATGTTGTGAATTTGGGAGTTTTTAGAATAATCAAAAAAGAGATGAATTATGGATAAAAGAGGCAGCATGAATCAATGCTGAATCTTCATCAAACCTGAACTCAGTATTATCTTCTCCAATTGCATATGCATGACCCACGACTTCCTCTGTCTTTCCTGGAAAATCACCACTGGCTTCTTCCACCCTAGATAATGTGCACACTTCTTCACTCTGATCCAGGCCAGAAAGGAAAACCAAAGTGTTCTTTAGAGACACACCTCTTTCTCATCACTCATATTCACTTTGTCTCATCTACAATGTAATCATAGGAGCCATCATTCATATCTTCCTCATCTCTCTTTAGAATGATACAAATATATATATATATATATATAGAATGATATGAATATATATATAGAATGATATGAATATATATATATATATATAGTAGCAGATCATCATACAATTTCTAGGTTTAACTCTCTTCAGAAAATTCAGTGACATTTTTAAAGTCTTATTTCTTAAAATGCATCTTTGTATATGGTATTGAATTGTGTAAGATGTGCCATTGACATTCTGTCATCTAATACAAATTCTAAGCCTCCATTAATAGTGTACATGTTATTTCATGATTTTATATAACACTCAGAGACCTACTTCTGCATACCTGCCTTGGTTTCTAATTATCATTAACTCCATGTTATTGTCTAATTTTCCTATATCTCTAAACCTATGGATTACCTGTGGCTAGGTCTGGATTCTTAAATTATGTTTTAGTGTTAAGAAACCGAAACCAGTCTAGCTATCTTCAAGAGACATAGTACAGGGAAATAAGCATTCACACAATCATTGGGAGTGCTGAAGAAGGCTTTAGGCCATGCCTTCATCAGTGTCCATCTCTCTCTCTGGAATGCATGGCTCTATCCACTTGAAACACTCATATGCTATCTTTTAAGAGTCATCCCAAACATCAGTCACTCTCTGAAACTTGCTCTGATTTCCATAGGTCCACTTGGACACATCTCAGTTCCTATTTTACTTTTTATGTATCTTCATTATAATTTTCATATCAAATTATTATAATCCCATTATATTTGTTTCTGTGTTTGAAATACAGCCCCCTTAAATTTGAGACTTTATGAAGGCACATACCATTTTTTCCAACTATATACATAAATATCTATGACCTGGATGAGTATCTGAAAGAAAAGGAAATTAATAAAAATGTATGAATGTATATAAAATATAGTCACAACTATGAGCCAGAATCCAAAGTCAATAGCCATTCACTTTCTCTACCAAAAATGTATTTTAAAAGATAAAATGGATCTTTATATGTTTGGAACTTGAATCTTTTTTTTCAATGTGAAAAAATGTGCTATTTACCAATCATACAAAATAACAATTACTGTCACATTTGAATGATGGAAAATTATTTGATCAAAAAAACTGAGTATTAACCATATGCAAGTCTAATCTGTAAGGTTTCATAATTATCAAAATTTGATAAATTTTATCTACTAAATGATTGGCTCCTTGAGAAATATAACATGAGTTTCTCTCTATTTGCCTTGCATAGGTAATATAATGTCTAGCACCTATTAGGCTCTAAATACTTCACAGTTGAATAAAGGAATAACTTGAATAATGAATAAATGACAAATATAGATCATTTAAAACTATAGTGAAGTGAAAGATACTTAATGAGCAGATAAAAACATGGACTTTTTTGCATTACTTATTGTTGTTTATTGTTTTTATTGTGTGTGTGTGTGTGTGTGTGTGTGTGTGTGTGTGTGTCTGTGTGTGTGTGAGTGCCTGTTTCAATCCCTATTTTCATTTATTTCACTAGGCAGTATATATTATTTTTTGTTTGAGGCCATTTTTCTTATGTTTATATCTGTTAACCTACTAGAGCAGAGTTTGTGAGTTTGTAAAAGAAATCTCAAAGTTTTTCTGAACCACACTGGGTATTTTGAGAGGTAAAGGAAGATTGGACTTGTGCTCTACCTAAAGGTGAAACAAAGGAGAAAATAGGTCTTTTAAGGTACGGTAACATTGAAAAATAAGTTTTCTGAATTTGATTAAAAAAATATAAATACTTTTTTTAATTTTAATTTTTTTGTTAGAGAGAGAGAGAACACGAGCTAGGGAGAGGAGAGAGAGAGAGAGACAGACAGAGAGAGAGAGAGAGAGAGAGAGAGAGAGAGAGAGAGAGAATCTTAAGCAGGCTCCCTTAGTGTGGAGCCTGGTGCAGGGCTTGATCCCATGACCCTGGGATCATGACCTGAACAGAAATCAAGAGTTGGACCCTCAACCGACTGAGCCACCCAGGCACCCCCCAGAGTATATTAAAAAGAAAAAACAATCAAATTATATAAGCAACAAAATTGTAGGTTAATTTTAAAAGGAAAACAAATGAACTGTTGGTATCTAAAATAGTTGTGATCTTTTTTTGGTCCTATCCTGGAGGTGATATTGAGAAAACAACAGCCAGGTATAATACATATAAGTTAATAAATATTTATGTAGTGTTTGTGGTAAATTGCATTGGGTCATTGAAGAGGAAGTTGAAATACAAAATTAAGGTAAGTATTTTATGTTCACTCTTTAGGTTTGAATGCTAGTGATTTTGTTTGCTTCTTAACTATGGGTCATATATTTAAATATGATGAACCCTAGGAAATATGTCCATTCTTAAGGACTGGCTCAAGAGAGGATAATTTCCTAAGAGCCTTAGCCAAAGAGAGTTTTCAAACATAAAGTGTTATATAGGTTTATCAATTTTGAGTTTCATTTTAGAGACCCAATTTGTTTCTAAGGGAAGTAAAATTATCTTTTCTATGAACAATTTTATCAACTTTATCTTCATAACTTAGGAGACTTATTTTGGGGGAAAGAAGAAAAAGAAAGAGCTTGCTCACAGATTTTTCTAAGATCTAACAGCTCTAATTAGGATAATAATCTCTCTTTATGGGAATTGTAAAGAAAATGGGGACAATGCAACTCCAAAGAAGTATTATTAAAATGTCAGCCTCAAAAAAGTCACATATTTTAAAGCATTCAGTTTCCTTGTCTCAGCATTACTTCCTCCTATCCATCTTACTAATAAAAGTGTCTTTTTGCTACTTATTTATGTCTTTATTATGGAAGAAATATACATATCTTATGTGTTCTTTTGTAGACTTACTATTTTAAATTTATTAAAAATGGACGATGGATAGCTGACTTGCCAAAAGCAATTACTGTGTTAACACTTTAGTAAAATATCTTGAAATTGTTAATAACTTTTTTTCAAACTAAGAGTTTATAATGGAGAACTAAAAAGAATGTGACCCCAAAAAAATGTGTTCTTGAAGAGCCTAATATAGTCACGAGTCATAAATATAAGTCAGACCATTATAATAAAATATGATGGCAGGAAGTTATTATAGTTGTCATGTATATGTACTATAGCTATTATAGAATCAGGTTTGGGGAAAATTTGATGTGGTTGGGACAGTGTGTTGGGAGAAAGAGCTCTCTTTCAGAATCGGTAGTACAAAACACAACATCTTCTGAATATTCACATTTTAAAAAAGGATAAAAAGATGTAGATATCCACATTTGATATTTAAGAGTGACAGCGCTACGTTTCATATATAAGATTGGTTTGAATTAATCAGGTAAAGGTAAGATGCTTGTTCAGATGAGACTGTCAATATACATTATGTAGGAATTTGGCTTCATATTTTAATTAATATTAACCATGAACACATCTTTTTTTATAATAGTATATATTTATCTTATTAGTATAATGGGGAAAATGTTAGAAATAATACTCAACAAGGAAAATTTATCTTATGAGAAAATATCTTGAATGAAAGGAAATATTTTCACTGAGAAACAAGGAGGGTTTCATATTTTTAGAAGAAAGAGTTTGTCTTAATGAAGAAAAATATTATCTTCTTAAAACTCATAAAACATATCTATTAGTTGTTTGGCTTTAGCTAAATATGATAGTAAGTGAAGAAAGTGAATCCAGTTTAAATAGTCAACTTGAGCTTTATTAAATCCCAAAATAAATATAAAGTTAGTATCCATTTGTCCCTTTTATATATCTTTAGATATGTTTGTTCTGCCATTCAAAAAATTCAATGAAGTGTCTGAAACCTTCTTACTTGGCATTTTATTATTGATGTTTTAAAAATGTTTTTCTATCCCAGTGAGTTGAAGAGCAAGCTATCTAAATTGTCTTTTGCATCATAAATCTGCAATGATTAGTGTGTTACAGGCAGAAAGGATTATAGATTATAAACAATGTTATATGACCACCAAAAATGTCTCAGAACTACTGCATTTAAAAGAATGTTACTATTCTAGAGTCTCAAGAATTCTTAGATTATGTACATCAGCAAAATGAATCCATGTTTATGTTACATTATGTGCTATGTTATGCTGTAATTGCTTGTATTCATAAACATCTGAAAATGTGTTTTTTTTACAAATTAAGAATTACTTTATATTATAAGAATTTCTTTTTTTTAAGTTTATTTATTTATTTTGGGGGCAGAGCAGAGAAAGAGGGAGAGAATCCCAAGCACGCTTCCTACTGTCAGTGCTGAGCCCAACAGCACGGTTCAATCTCATGAACCGTGAGTTCATAAGTTAAACTGAATCCAAGAGTTGGACTTAACAGATTGAGCTACCCGAGGACCCTTATTACAAGACTTTTTTAATGACATAAGAAAAAGCATAGTTTTAGTTACTTAAATGATATCCCCTTTACTAGTTCATAGTCCTGGTATATATATGATTCTGTGATACTTCTATCAGCAGGACATTCATTCATAAAACTATTTATTTTAAAGATGAATGTTTCTGGAAGGGTTAAGATTTTTCCAACTTTAGTTGTCAAAGACCCTCATGGAGTTAATTCAGAGGTAACTATGTAAAAATTTTAACTTCATCCTTTGGGACAGCAATGAGTGAGAGTCTTCCCATGGGAGTAAATTTAAATAAGTACATATTGGAAGAGATTAACCAATCCAACCAAATAGAATGGATTGCATATTAAATTTCACTTCCAGTAAATAATTCACTCACTGTTCACTAAATAGGTGGCCTTCTTTAGTTGTTAATTTTCTTCCATAGAACTTATTAAATAACCTCCTCTAGGTAAGTCTGATAAACTATTTTTAAATAGCTTATTTTTTTTTAATTTGAACAAGAAGCAAATGAATATAACAACTCAAGAGGTATAAAAGAACATATATTAAGAAGGAAATCTCTTTCATCTATTGTACTCTTTTTATCTAATTTCCTCCACTGGGGGAAATCAGTGCTATCATTTATGTATATTTTCAAAGATATATACTTTGCATATACATTATTTTGTGGTTTTTGTTGTTGTCTAATTTTGTCTTAAAACAACAGTGGACTACAAATGCCACTACTCTGCACTTTAAATGATTTTTGGAAATCATTTATAACGGTTCATATAGAAAGGCTTTATTTAAAAAAATTGAATATTGAATAATTGACTATCATGTCATTGTACAGATGTCATACCTGATCTAATAGGTGAATTTGGCCTATTGACTAGTATGTTTTTAATTCTGTCATCTACTTTTAGTTATTTTTTAATTTTTTATGGAGGCATAATTTAAGTACAGCAAAAATTCTTCATGAATTTTGACAGGTGTATATTATTTTTTATATTTCCATATCTGCCACAATATATTCTGTATTTTCTTGTGTGTGTGTGTGTGCCTGTTTGTGTTATATTTAATGACTAGGAAGGTTAGACTTTGTATAATGGTTAATGCTCTTCCAGTTACTGTTGCTTCATGTGAATTGCTATAGTCTTAGTGGCATCAACATTTTTATCATTCTCACAGATTCTGTGGGTCAAGAATTTGGATAGGGCAGGACAGGGATGGCATCTTTTTGCATATAATGTCCCACCTGGAAACACTCAATGGTGGGACTGATTTGCCAACTGGGGGCTGAAAGCATCTTGAAGTATCTACACACATCTGGTGATTGATGTTGGCTGTTTGCTGAGACCCTATCCGGAGCTGTGGACCAGATTACACGTGACCTCTCTGTATGGCCTACATCCCTCATAGCACAGGGGGCTGTGTTTCACCCACATTTTCCTTTGACTGAGTTAAACAGTTAAAAGGAATCATTGCTCACCAGCAGTCCTTTTGCAGTAGTTTCCTAATTCATTGTTTAGCATTTTAGTTAGCCCTCTAGGAGCTGTCTCAAGAAGCACTCAGCTGAGTTTAATCCCACTGGTCTCTCAATTCTACTTCCAAACCAAATGTTAGCTGGGTATTCGCAATTCCCTTATAGTGCTCTTTTATCTTGAGCCCTTGCTAGTCATTGTCTGGCTGTTGTAAGTATTGGATATTTCTGTGGGGAAGTCAGAGACCAGGCTTGTAAGATCATTGTTTAAATACCTGAAGGATTCTTTCTTCATCCCTTTTTTTCTTTTATGGGTGTTAATAATTCTGTGTATACTTCCCCCTAGAATATGGTTTCCCACTTCAAACTATAGATTTAAGTATTTATTGGTTCTAGAAAGATTTCTCAAATTGTATTTTATTCCATTAGGTTGGATTTTTATTTTATAAAAACAAAAGGTTTGCATTTTGGTTCCTCTATCAGTTTCTGTATCTATTGATTTTTTTCCTAACCTTCTTCTTTGATTTGCATTTTCATTTGTTGACGTCCTTTAATCTTGACCTCACTGCCTCTTATTACTTCTTAGCAATGTCTATCTCCTTTATACAGCTACCAATGTGGACTTCATTTCTAAATGAATTTATTTTTCTTTTCTTTTTTTTTAATTTATTTATTTTAAGAGAGAGAGAGAGAGAGAGAGAGAACACGCCAGCAGGGGAGGGGAAGACAGAGAGAGGGAGAGAGAACATCCCAAGCAGGCTCCGAAATGTCAGCGCTGAACCTGAGCTGGGGCTCAATGTCTCTAACTGTGAGATCAAACCTTGAGCCAAAATCAAGAGTTGGTCACATAACCGATGGAGCCACCCAGGTGCCCTCAATTTATTTTTCAATTGTACTAGTTTTAAATTTCCTTCTACCATCTTGCTTTATAGTCCCCAAATTCTTGAATTTCTGCTTTATGGAGGTGCCGTTTTCACCTTGATTTCTGTGTAAAAGCCTATTTATTTCCCATGATAGTATTTTTTTCCTGGGGGCTTTCTTGGTCTGCTAGTCTTTCTTTTCTTCCCATTTTATTTTACCAAGAATTATCTTTTTATTGACTCTGCACTGTTTCTTTTTACTTATTTATTTATTTATTTTTTGAACAAGGTGATTGCTACCTGGAGCAGCTGTCTAAGGGAAGTTCCTGTTGGAGTAGGCCTGGGCCAATTTCCATATTTTAGGGACTTTCTTTCTTATGATATAAAGCTTCATGGGTGATTGATTGATTTGTTGGGTCTTTGCTTTTTCTCATCTAATAGATTTCTAAACACAAAGAACTCCTTAACAAGCAACATTTTCTTCATTCTGTACCATCAAAAGACTGTTTCCTGGAAATATGGATGCATCTGTGTTAGTCTATGCAATTGAGCCTCTCCTGTTCTCTTTGATGACAAATTAGACCCAGCAAAGTTCCCAACACAAATCTACAAATATTGTTTTCATTTTTTCTGAAAAGATGGACCCTTTACTTGGAAAACTATGTGTAGTTTCCTTGTCTGAGATCAGGAAAGGAGTACTCTCTTGGTTCCTCCCTGCCTCTCTAATTACAATAGTCCTTCCTTGGGTATTGTCATTCAGGTATACAGATATCTTTCCGCATTATATGTGGTAAAGTTTGTCCTTTAATTTCGTGTTTTTATTTTTTGATTATTTATTTAAAAAAGAGGGCAGCATCATTTTGTCACCTTTTTATAATTTTTTTTTGTTACAAACCTGGTCATTTTATGCCTCTACCTCCTAACATTTTTTTTTTCTGCATCAAGAGCCAAATGATTATGATTTTTGCTACAAACTAGTCATTTTATGACTCCACCTCTTAACATCACTTCAAATGTCAAGTCTTTCCCGACTCTTTATCCTGAACTTTTCACCACTGACAGACTTAATCACCACATCTTCAAACACCTTGTAAGTCCTTAAATTTTATGACTATCACAGTATGTATACATAGTTTTACATGGCTATCTTCCTTATAAACTCCCTGAAAATGAAGACAATAACTCATCATTTCATCCTCTAATAAAGGAATTAAGCCTAATGTGTAATACACACCTAATAAATATTTCTTGAATTGTTGAAATATGACATCTAATTACCTAGTTTATACATGAAAACACTAATTATATTTGTTCTCCTTTGGAAATATCCTATATTTAATTATATTAAATTGATGGTGATGTTTTGATTAATGATTTTTATTTTTATCTCCATTGTCAGTGAGGAATCATTACAAATAATTCAGTTATAAAAAAAAAAAAAGGCCAGGTCTCGAACTGCATAACCATCAGCTATTTTTGTTTCCCTCACTGTACAGTTAGTTGATCCAGTCTTGTCATGAGGTTTTCTTATAAGTGTTGTGTTATTCAATAGATATAAAATGTTTAATAGGAATTTAATTCTATTTCCATTTCCTTCTGAAGAATACAAAAGATGCTTTCAATGTAGACCCTGTTCTCAAAAAAACAAAGTATGGTGAGAAATGAGGCTTGTACTCTCTTAAAAATTTTTTCAAATGTAAAAAAATAATGCAACTAAGACAAAATTACAAATTGTCTATCATCCAAACATCTTTATATAATCACAGCTAATGTTTTATAATGTTTTCTCCCATATATTTTTCTTTCTGTAATAACGCAGGAAAGAATAGCAGAGTAAATTATAAAAAGGCTTTGGAGTTAATAGAAATGTTTGCCTGAGTAACTTATCTACTTAAACCTCATTATTCACATCTTCAAAGATGGGTGGAAAATATGACTACTGTATAAAGCAATTAGCATGATATCTCAGTCATAAAAGCGCTAACATACCCGTTTGGGGGCCCCAGGGTGACCCAATTGGTTGAGCGTCCAACTTCAGCTCAGGTTTTGATCTCCCAGTCCATGAGTTTGAGCCCCGCATGGAGGTTGATGCTGTCAGCACAGACCCCCCTCTTTGGATCCTCTGTTCCCCTCTCTATTTGCCTCTCCCCATTTGTACTCTCTCAAAAACAAACATTTAAAAAATAAAATAAAATAAAATAAAATAATAATAAAATAATATACTTGTGTGTATCCTTGGGGTAGACTATAGTCCAAAATTTATAAGTAGTACAATTAATTTAATCATTTTCCTTGATAAACATTTTTTATTTTTCCAGTTGTTGGTTTCCTTGGCTTTTTGTTTTGATTAACAATTAAAGTTATAATTACAAGTAATGCTGGTGTGACCATCCTTGACTATCTTTATATAGCTATCTTTATATCCCTGCAAACAGTTTTACAACAAAATTCCAGACGATGAATGATTGGATTTTTTTTCCTTCCCACCCCTTTATAACTGCTGAACTTTTGCTCATTCACACAGCCTTTTAGCAAATACTCCAAGGGAAAGTAGTTCTAAATATAGGCCTTCCCGGTTTATGCTTCCCTTTTCTTCAATCTTATTCCCATGAGTCCCTGTTTTCTAGGTAGTTTTCCAATGCCTACAAACACATTTTTTTTTTTAATATCTTTCCCAGTTCTTAGCTGCAGATTTGATTTGCAACAAGTTTGTTCACCATTACCACCAAGAAAACAAATTATTTCTTGACAGGGTAAACAATTCTAGTCTGATTATTATTTTAACACACTACTATAGAAAGTTAATTCCATTATTTTTGGATGGCATTGTTATCATTTGGAAGTCTGCTAGTTATTGAATATTCACTTTTTTGTAGGTAAATGTATCTTGTCTCCTCTTGCTTTTAAAATTGCTTTCTTTTTCTTTTTAAATATCTAAATGGTGTGTCTAATTATGGAGTTTTCAAAAAAATAATTCCAATTTAATTTATTGTGCTTCTTATCAATTTTGTCATATTTCTGTATTAGAAAATTCTCATCCACTTGTTTCTCAAATTTACCTTCCCTCAATTCTCCCAAGTCTTTTATTCTAAAACTTTAATTAGACATATGTTCATTCTAGATACCAAATATCTTAAATTATCTTTCATATTTGTAACTTATTTTTCTCTTTTTGCTACATTAAAAAAAATCCTCAACTAGATATTTTGGTCCTTCAACTCATTCTTAATTTTGTTCTGTGTTGTTAAACTCATTAATTTTGCATTTTGTTCCAATAAACATGTTTAATTTTCAAAAATTTATTAGATTGATTTTAAGATCTCCCCATTATTAATGAAAAGCTCTTATAGCACGCTCATGCTTATGAATTCATCTTGTATTTCCTTTTTTTTCCCAAACATAGTTGTCCTTATATGCAGTGAGAGAATACTTCAGATAATCCAGTCCACCATGATCCTGAAAGCACTTGATAAATGATAAAATTGCACTCTGAGTCAAATACCTTTATCTTAGTCCATTTAGATGCTCTAACAAAATATCCTGGACTGGGTGGCTTGTAAACAACAAAACTTTATTTCTCATATCTCTGGAGGCCAGAAATCTGTGATTAGGGTGCCAACATGGTTATGTGAAAGACCTCTGTTAGGCTGCAGAATTCTCCTTGTATCCTCACATGGCAAAAAGGGCAAGATGTTCAGCCTTCTTATATAAGGGTATTAATCTTATTCATGAGAGTTCTGCCCTTATGATCTAATCACCACCCAAAGACCCTACCATCACATTGGGCATTAAGATTTCAATATATGGATTTGAGATGGGACACAAACACTCAGGCCCTAGCACCATATCTGTACAAAATTCCAATCCTATATTCAGAAATAACTGTGCTATTTTATCTATATTCACTGGATGCTTTCCTGTTCTTCCAGTTTCCATATGGTTTTCATTTGTTTGTTTTCTGACCTCACTTCATTTTCTATGTGTCAAAACTAAGTAAACAATAATTTTATTCATTCTCTCGGGATTGTACTCAAGATTTCAAACCTTCATAAATGTTCTCATATTGTTTGTACTAATTCTTCATCCCTAAATCAATCCAATCGTTTATTTCTTCTACTCTTATAAGAACTTTCCAACAAGCGAGGGAAATCAAAATATCTTATGATTGTATAAATTAGAAATGTTATGATATTTATTTATTTTTGTGCTTAGTTTGCCATCAATATTTTACTCATTTCCAGAGGGTTCCATTTCCACATTTTTTGGTTAGAAAGTTACTTAAAAGAACCTCTAGTACTTCTACCCTTAACTTTCTAAACAAGTGGCTAATTACACTATATCAATTGTTTTTTTTTTTTTTTCAACGTTTATTTATTTTTGGGACAGAGAGAGACAGAGCATGAACGGGGGAGGGGCAGAGAGAGAGGGAGACACAGAATCGGAAACAGGCTCCAGGCTCTGAGCCATCAGCCCAGAGCCTGACACGGGGCTCGAACTCACGGACCGCGAGATCATGACCTGGCTGAAGTCGGACGCTTAACCGACTGCGCCACCCAGGCACCCCTATCAATTGTTTTTAATGAACATACGAAGATAAATTATGTTAGCTATTCTTTACTTCCAAATTAATTTTTGTTTTTATCATGTTAAACTTTTTTTCCTGTTTAGAGCATAACATTAACCAAGGTAATTTCCTCTACCACACAGATTGGAAGCTTGATATACTTCTGAACAATATTAAGTATTTCGGTACAAAAATGAGTAAGGCAAGGTGCCCAAATTTCCTGAGAGAGTCATGTAAGTTAAACACAAACGTTTAGGAGACTATGATAGTACTACAAAACAAAACAAAACAAAACAAAACAAAACAGTACTACAAAACATCAGGAAAGAAGCACCAAATTTTATACACAGTGGGAAGAATAGTTTCACACCCAAGATTAGTTTTGAAAGGAGTCTTACAGGACCTGTATGGCTTCATTAGGGTGGAAAGGAGTCTAAAAAGATATTCTAAACATAGAAAAATATGCAAAATCAATATCATCTGAGACAAAATGCCATGATTAAAGAGATGAACACAGTTTGTATAGTTAGCCAATAAACTGTATGGGGAAGTAGGATAAGAAACTTATCTCACTTTATCATATAAGCATACATTTTTATGTATTTTTATTTATTTTTTATTTTTATTTTTCAATATATGAAATTTATTGTCAAATTGGTCTCCCTACAACACCCTGTGTTCATCCCAAAAGGTGCGCTCCTCAATACCCATCACTCACCCTCCCCTCCCTCCCACCTCCCATCAACCCTCAGTTTGTTCTCAGTTTTTAAGAGTCCCTTATGCTTTGGCTGTCTTCCACTCTAACCTCTTTTTTTTTCCCTTCCCCTCCCCCATTGGTTTCTGTTAAGTTTCTCAGGATCCACATAAGAGTGAAAACATATGGTATCTGTCTTTCTCTGTATGGCTTATTTCACTTAGCATCACACTCTCCAGTTCCATCCACGTTGCTACAAAGGGCCATATTTCATTCTTTCTCATTGCCACGTAGTACTCCATTGTGTATATAAACCACAGTTTCTTTATCCATTCATCAGTTGATGGACATTTAGGCTCTTTCCATAATTTGGCTATTGTTGAGAGTGCTGCTATGAACATTGGGGTACAAGTGGCCCTATGCATCAGTACTCCTGTATCCCTTGGATAAATTCCTAGCAGTGTTATTGCTGGGTCATAGGGTAGGTCTAGTTTTAATTTTCTGAGGAACCTCCACACTGTTTTCCAGAGTGGCTGCACCAATTTGCATTCCCACCAACAGTGCAAGAGGGTTCCCGTTTCTCCACATCCTCTTCAGCATCTATAGTCTCCTGATTTGTTCATTTTGGCCACTCTGACTGGCATGAGGTGATATCTGAGTGTGGTTTTGATTTGTATTTCCCTCATGAGGACTGATGTTGAGCATCTTTTCATGTGCTTGTTGGCCATCCGGATGTCTTCTTTAGAGAAGTGTCTATTCATGTTTTCTGCCCATTTCTTCACTGGGTTATTTGTTTTTCGTGTGTGGAGTTTGGTGAGCTCTTTATAGATTTTGGATACTAGCCCTTTGTCCGATATGTCATTTGCAAATATCTTTTCCCATTCCGTTGGTTGCCTTTTAGTTCTGTTGGTTGTTTCCTTTGCTGTGCAGAAGCTTTTTATCTTCATAAGGTCTCAGTAGTTCATTTTTGCTTTTAATTCGCTTGTCTTTGGGGATGTGTCAAATAAGAAATTGCAACGGCTGAGGTCAGAGAGGTCTTTTCCTGCTTCCTCCTCTAGGGTTTTGATGGTTTCCTGTCTCACATTCAGGTCCTTTTTCCATTTTGAGTTTATTTTTGTGAATGGTGTGAGAAAGTGGTCTAGTTTCAACCTTCTGCATGTTGCTGTCCAGTTCTCCCAGCACCATTTGTTAAAGAGACTGTCTTTTTTCCATTGGATGTTCTTTCCTGCTTTGTCAAAGATTAGTTGGCCATACGTTTGTGGGTCTAGTTATGGGGTTTCTATTCTATTCCATTGGTCTATGTGTCTGTTTTTGTGCCAATACTATGCTGTTGATGATTACAGCTTTGTAGTAGAGGCTAAAGTCTGGGATTGTGATGCCTCCTGCTTTGGTCTTCTTCAAAATTACTTTGGCTATTCGGGGCCTTTTGTGGTTCCATATGACTTTTAGGATTGCTTGTTCTAGTTTCGAGAAGAATGCTGGTGCAGTTTTGATTGGGATTGCATTGAATGTGTAGATAGCTTTGGGTAGTATTGACATTTTGACAATATCTATTCTTCCAATCCATGAGCAGGGAATGTCTTTCCATTTGTTTACATCTTCTTCAATTTCCTTCATAAGCTTTCTATACTTTTCAGCATACAGATCTTTTACATCTTTGGTTAGATTTATCCCTAGGTATTTTATGCTTCTTGGTGCAATTGTGAATGGGATCAGTTTCTTTATTTGTCTCTCTGTTGTTTCATTGCTAGTGTATAAGAATGCAACTGATTTATGTACATTGATTTTGTATCCTGCAACTTTGCTAAATTCATGTACCAGTTCTAGCAGACTTTTGGTGGAGTCTACTGGATTTTCCATGTATAATATCATGTCATCTGCCAAAAGCGAAAGCTTGACTTCATCTTTGCCAATTTTGATGCCTTTGATTTACTTTAGTTGTCTCATTGCTGATGCTAGAATTTCCAACACTATGTTAAACAACAGCGGTGAGAGTGGACATCCCTGTCGTGTTCCTGATCTCAGGGAAAAAGCTCTCAGTATTTCCCCATTGAGGATGATGTTAGCTGTGGACTTTTCGTAAATGGCTTTTATGATCTTTAAGTATGTTCCTTCTATCCCGACTTTCTCAAGGGTATTTATTAAGAAATGGTGCTGAATTTTGTCAAAGGCCTTTTCTGCATCGATTGACAGGATCATATGGTTCTTCTCTTTTTTTTTTTTTTATTAATGTGATGTATCATGTTGATTGATTTGCGAATGTTGAACCAGCCCTGCATCCCAGGAATGAATCCCACTTGATCATGGTGAATAATTCTTTTTATATGCTTTTGAATTCTATTTGCTAGTATCTTATTGAGAATTTTTGCATCCATATTCATCAAGGATATTGGCCTGTTATTCTCTTTTTTTACTGGGTCTGTCAGGTTTAGGAATCAAAGTAATACTGGTTTCATAGAATGAATCTGGAAGTTTTCCTTCCCTTTCTATTTCTTGGAATAGCTTGAGAAGGATAGGTATTATCTCTGCTTTAAACGTCTGGTAGAACTCCCCTGGGAAGCCATCTTGTCCTGGACTCTTATTTGTTGGGAGATTTTTGATAACTGATTCAATTTCTTCACTGGATATGGGCCTGTTCAGGCTTTCTATTTCCTCCTGATTGAGTTTTGGAAGCGTGTGGGTGTTTAGGAATTTGTCCATTTATTCCAGATTGTCCAGTTTGTTGGCATATAATTTTTCATAGTATTCCCTGATAATTGCTTGTATTGCTGAGGAATTGGTTGTAATAATTCCATTTTCATTCATGATTTTATCTATTCGGGTCATCTCCCTTTTCTTTTTGAGAAGCCTGGCTAGAGGTTTGTCAATTTTGTTTATTTTTTCAAAAAACCAACTCTTGGTTTCGTTGATCTGCTCTACAGTTTTTTTAGATTCTATATTGTTTATTTCTGCTCTGATCTTTATTATTTCTCTTCTTCTGCTGGGTTTAGGCTGCCTTTGCTCTTCTGCTTCTAGTTCCTTTAGGTGTGCTGTTAGATTTTGTATTTGGGATTTTTCTTGTTTCTTGAGATAGGCCTGGATTGCAATGTATTTTCCTCTCAGGACTGCCTTCACTGCATCCCAAAGCGTTTGGATTGTTGTATTTTCATTTTCGTTTGTTTCCATATATTTTTTAATTTCTTCTCTAATTGCCTGGTTGACCCACTCATTCTTTAGTAGGGTGTTCTTTAACCTCCATGCTTTTGGAGGTTTTCCAGACTTTTTCCTGTGGTTGATTTCAAGCTTCATAGCATTGTGGTCTGAAAGTATGCATGGTATAATTTCAATTCTTGTATACTTATGAAGGGCTGTTTTGTGACCCAGTATATGATCTATCTTGGAGAATGTTCCATGTGTACTCGAGAAGAAAGTATATTCTGTTGCTTTGGGATGCAGAGTTCTAAATATATCTGTCAAGTCCATCTGATCCAATGTATCATTCAGGGCCCTTGTTTCTTTATTGACCGTTTGTCTAGATGATCTATCCATTGTTGTAAGTGGAGTGTTAAAGTCCCCTGCAATTACCACATTTTTATCAATAAGGTTGCTTATGTTTATGAGTAACTGTTTTATGTATCTGGGGGCTCCGGTATTCGGTGCATAGACATTTATAATTGTTAGCTCTTCCTGATGGATAGACCCTGTGATTATTATATAATGCCCTTCTTCATCTGTTGTTACAGCCTTTATTTAAAGTCTAGTTTGTCTCATATAAGTATAGCTACTCCAGCTTCCTTTTGACTTTCAGTGGCATGATAAATAGTTCTCCATCCCCTCACTCTCAATCTAAAGGTGTCCTCAGGTCTAAAATGAATCTCTTGTAGACAGCAAATAGATGGATCTTGTTTTTTTATCCATTCTGATACCCTATGTCTTTTGGTTGGCGCATTTAATCCATTTACATTCAGTCTTATTATAGAAAGATATGGGTTTAGAGTCATTGTGATGTCCGTAGGTTTCATGCTTATAGTGATATCTCTGGTACTTTGTCTCACAGGATCCCCCTTAGGATCTCTTGGAGGGCTGGTTTAGTGGTGACAAATTCCTTCAGTGTTTGTTTGTTTGGGAAGACCTTTATCTCTCCTATTCTAAATGACAGATTTGCTGGATAAAGGATTCTCAGTTGCATATATTTTCTGTTCATCACATGGAAGATCTCCTGCCATTCCTTTCTGGCCTGCCAAGTTTCAGTAGAGAGATCGGTCGAGTCTTATAAGTCTCCCTTTATATGTTAGAGCACGTTTATCCCTAGCTGCTTTCAGAATTTTCTCTTTATCCTTGTATTTTGCCAGTTTGACTATGATATGTCATGCAGAAGATCGATTCAAGTTATGTCTGAAGGGAGTTCTCTGTGCCTCTTGGATTTCAATGCCTTTTTCCTTCCCCAGATCAGGGAAGTTCTCAGCTATTATTTCTTCAAGTACCCCTTCAGCACCTTTCCCTCTCTCTTCCTCCTCTGGGATACCAATGATGCGTAGATTATTTCTCTTTATTTTTTTTTCAACGTTTATTTATTTTTGGGACAGAGAGAGACAAAGCATGAACCGCGGAGGGTCAGAGAGAGGGAGACACAGAATTGGAAACAGGCTCCAGGCTCTGAGCCATCAGCCCAGAGCCCGACGTGGGGCTCGAACTCACGGACCGCGAGATCGTGACCTGGCTGAAGTCGGACGCTTAACCGACTGCGCCACCCAGGCGCCCCGAGATTATTTCTCTTTAGTGCGTCACTTAGTTTTTTAATTTTCCCCTCATACTCCTGGATTTTTTTATCTCTTTTTCTCAGCTTCTTCTTTTTCCATAATTTTATCTTCTAGTTCACCTATTCTCTCTTCTGCCTCTTCAATCTGAGCCGTGGTCGTCTCCAT
Organism: Felis catus; assembly: GCF_018350175.1. Classification (NCBI taxonomy): domain Eukaryota; kingdom Metazoa; phylum Chordata; class Mammalia; order Carnivora; family Felidae; genus Felis; species Felis catus. The sequence continues at coordinate 97,580,253 of NC_058374.1, forward strand.
TTTATTTTGCAGCTCATTAATAGCATTTTTTAGTTCCTCCTGGCTGTTCCTTAGTCCCTTGATCTCTGTAGCAAGAGATTCTCTGCTGTCCTGTATACTGTTTTCAAGCCCAGTGATTAATTTTATGACTATTATTCTAAATTCACTTTCTGTTATATTGTTTAAATCGTTTTTGATCAGTTCATTAGCTGTCGTTATTTCCTGGACATTTTTCTGAGGGGAATTCTTCTGTTTTGTCATTTTGGATAGTCCCTGGAGTGGTGCGGGACTGCAGGGCACTTCCCCTGTGCTGTCTTGAATAACTTGCATTGGTGGGCAGGGCCGCAGTCAGACCTGATGTCTGCTCCCAGCCCACCGCTGGGGCCATGGTCAGACGGGTGTGGGCCTTCTCTTCCCCTCTCCTAGGAGCAGGATACACTGTGGGGTGGCGTGGCCCGTCTGGGCTACTTGCACACTTCTAGGCTTGTGGTGCTGAGGATCTGGCATATTAGCTAGGGTGGATCAGCAAGGTTCAGGGGGGCGGGAGGGGCAGGCTAACCTTGCTTTTCCTTCAGAGATCTGCTTCGGGAGGGGCCCTGCAGCACGGGGAGGGAGTCAGACCTGCCAGAGGGATGGATCCGCAGAAGCACAGCTTTGGGTGTTTGCAGGGTGCAAGCAAGTTCCCTGGCAGGAACTGGTTCCATTTGGGATTTTGGCGAGGGGATGGGCGAGGGAGATGGCGCTGGTGAGTGCCTTTATTCTCCGCCAAGCTGCACTCTGTCATCCAGGGCTCAACAACTCTCCCTCCTGTTGTCTTCCAGCCTTCCCGCTTTCCAAGCAAAGCTGTTAACTTATGACCTCCCAGATGCTAAGTCCCGCTTGCTGTCAGAACACACTCCCTCTGGCCCCTCCGCTTTTGCAAGCCAGACTTGGGGGCTCTGCTTTGCCGGCGGGCTGCCCCTCCACCCTGGCTCCCTCCCGCCAGTCCGTGTAGCCCACACCGCCTCTCCGCCCTTCCTACCCTCTTCCATGGGCCTCTTGTCTGTGCTTGGCTCTGGAGACTCCGTTCTGCGAGTCTTCTGGTGGTTTTCTGGGTTATTTAGGCAGGTGTAGGTGGAATCTAAGTGATCAGCAGGACACGGTGAGCCCAGGGTCCTCCTACTCCACCATCTTCTCTCAAAATAAGCATACATTTTTTAAACATGTTGATCTCCATATTAAAGCATGAATTCTCAAATCATGGTAGCTCTTCAGTATTTCGTGGTTATTTATTCTAGTACTTGACTAATTATAAATGTTCAATAAACATTTTATTGATTAAAATGAACCATTATCTCACTTAGATCTAAAGGACCTCACATAAAAGAGTGCAATTAAATTTTGAGATTAATATTTTGTTTGTGTGTCACTCACCGTTAAAATATACCTTTCTTTTTAAAGACAGAGATTGTATTTTTACAGTAACTCCCTCATTTATCACATCAAAAGGTGTAAGTTAAAGAAAGTCCTGAAAGGTTATACAAGAACAGACTAATAAATCTTGATGGAATTATTGAGAAAGAAAACCCAGTTTCCAAGGGTTATATGTTTGTATAAGTATATGAAACATGGTAGATAAGAAAGTGATAGAATACAGTAGATAAGAAAGATAAGAAAGTAGATAAGAGTAGATAAGAAAGAATTTCCAGGACAACTGAGGTAGCAAAAGAATAGAACACAGAGCAGAGGAGGAATGGAAGTTGTGAAGACTGTCAGTGAGATCAGGTGACTGAAAGAGGATGCAGCACATTGGCCTGACAATATATAAATAATATCAAATGTCCTACAAAAAAGTTTTTCTAAGTGGAATTTTAAAAAAAACAACAACAAAACATGTTTTAGAAAGGTGCTAAAGGGAATGACATCCTGTAAGATTAAATGTTGAGAGTGATGAATAAGTAGACTGTCTGTGACAGCAAAAAGTGAAAAAAAAAATTAAATATGTTGTGAGGAAATGAGTTTTCCCAACTGTAAGCTCTTTCTAAGTATTTCAATCCTCTCAGTGTTTTGAACTATGGTTAAAGTCATGTTCAATTTAGGTTTTAAATGGCAATTATTCCAAGTTCTTCTGTGAGAGATTCCAAGACCTAACTCATGGAGCAGGGGAGATTTATTAAGTGTTCAGTGGATATTATTGCCCCAACCATATCGCACATACATACAAGTCTATATTGCTTATTTTATCCAAGAAAAAATTTAATTTTAGCTAAGAAATGAAGTTTCGAAGTCACAGAGAATTCATATTATTTTTCAAGAAGAGTTCATTTTATTTCTCAAACCATCAATAAAATCAGGATTAGACTTTATGCCCTGCTTCTCTCAAATGTATGGTGACTGTTGACTTTTGCTATAGTAAAAACATTTTCTTTGATAGTGCAATAAAATTAGATGTACTCAAAGACTTGAGCAAGCAATGAATGTTTTAAGTAGAAAAAATACAATTTTTAAAACACTAGCATTAAGATTAGAAACGAGTTCTGCTCCAAAAAAGGAATATGTGTCAGCAAATCTATTTAAATAACACAATATTAGTAGCATCTGAACAGAAATATGTGTCATGTCTGAGCTGTAATATAACCTGTGTGGGAGAAGAGATTAAATGTGGGATTTTTAAATACCTTTCCTTTAAAAAAAGGAAAGAATAAAAGAAATCTGATATGCTTTCTTAAAATTAGAGCCATGTGGGTAGTCTAACATCTGCCTCCTGCTGCTGCTATCCATAGTTGTTAAAACTATCCTAATCAATCTGGCATTAATCTTACAATTAACTATAGGGATGAATAGATAGATGATAGATAGATAGATAGATAGATAGATAGAAGATAAATACAATATTATCTATAGTGTATGTGTGTGTGTATATATATATGTGTGTGTGTATACATATATATATATTCTTGTTAAGTGATACTAAGTCCTGTTTTATGTCCTCGCCTGTGAAGAGATACTTGTGTAGAACAAAATCCAATCTCCACACAGGTTCATTCTGATAACCTTTATGCGAGGTATTATTGGGGGATCATAATAGAGATCTCTATCCCAAGACCCTCCCTGAGTAATGGATAAAAAAATACAACTGCGTATCTATCTAAGGTCACCTTTTTATTTATTTTATATCTAATTCAAATGTTTATTGATCTACTCAATCTATATGTCAAAATAGATAATAGTATCTATCTAAAATGCTTATGCACCCAAATACTTTTCATTTGTGTAATTACTAATTATCATTTGACATCTCTGTTCTTTCTGGTGTGTAAGCATGGGGCTTACATGCACCCATGCTGGAGTCTCATAAACTTGATATCTGAGCAGTTTTATAAAACTGGGTCTATCAGTTAAGATGGCTTCACAGAATAGTGGAAACTGGATCTTGATTTTCTCTTTCAGGTCTGTACCATAAGGACAAAATATTTTGGCTACTTCATGTTAAAATATAAGCTTTTATTTACTTGCGTTCAACATGAAAACGTGTCTGCCTTTGGAAATAGATGAATAATGAACTTGTGCAGAGTTTTCAACATGGGTATTAAAAAAGAAAAACAACAACAACAAAAACAAACTCATGTCCCCTTTGCCTGTTGAAAGAGGTCCAAGATTTTAAGAAAGCCCAGCTATATATTTCCTCAGTTAAAAGATAAAATTAAGAGTATGCCTGCTGGAACAACATTTTTATGCATATCGCTAAGTCTCTTTGATCATTGCTGTTTTTCTCAACACCTGCCCCCTTTTCTTACAACAAAGTTTGAAGTAAGAATGCAGTGATGTTTAAATAGGGATAATACCATCTTATTTAACTGCTTACTAAAGAGCTAGTTTAATCAAAATTATTTGACATTTAACAGCAATTTGAATAGTAGTGACAGTGAATATAAGCAGAAATTTCGTATTATTTTCTGAAGGAATTAGTATTTTTTATATAAAAGAGATGTTATACAAGGGAAAACACACGTTAGAACTATTATATTAATTTCCAAACATATAAATAAAACCCAACTAGCCACTTAACTGCTACTGTTCTTTTCTTTTGGCACAATTTAGCAATTACTGAATTCACCCTCTGCTTCTTTCTTTAAAGAGCATGTCTATAAAATTAATGAACCTTCTACTCCCTGTTGAACATACAGATTTCACGGAAGCAGGAAAAATAATCATCATTCCAATGAGTGTAGGCATTTGTATAGCTATACCTTTATTTATATCTACTCTGTATTCATATTAAATTTGCTTATTTTTGAAAGAATATAGTCATTTTTTAAATACATAGATTTGGTGAAAAAAAGTCCCTAACTTTCTGCCTTCTAATTACTTAATGAGACTATGAATATGGATAAGACACACCTACATATACACATGCCTGTATGTGCTTTTCATTTCTACAATGGAAATAATATGCATGTGCTTAACATCTTTTTTTTTTAAATTTTTTTTCAACGTTTTTATTTATTTTTGGGACAGAGAGAGACAGAGCATGAACGGGGGAGGGGCAGAGAGAGAGGGAGACACAGAATCGGAAACAGGCTCCAGGCTCCGAGCCATCAGCCCAGAGCCTGACGCGGGGCTCGAACTCACAGACCGTGAGATCGTGACCTGGCTGAAGTCGGACGCTTAACCGACTGCGCCACCCAGGCGCCCCCATGTGCTTAACATCTAATATCATCCCTTGTTTGCCACCCATGCGTTTTTTTGTTGTTAATTACAGAAGCACCCTGATTTCACTTTGGGGAACTCTTTTTTTTTTTCCTATTGAATCAAATCTTGGTGAGGCTTCAAATCAAATATTCTATGTTCCTCCTGCTCAAAGTGTAGATAACCCCCACAGAGGCCAATGAGAGGATTTATCCCTAGATTTTGAAGCTTGACTGATTGCTGTGGGCTGGGAGCATTTTCTCACTTTATCCAGTGTACCATGCAAATATTTTCTTTTTAAACCTGCTGTGAGAAGGTTGAGAAACAGTGATTATAGTGTCTTTACTTCTTTTCTATAGTACTTCTTAAATTGTTTATTTATTTATTTATTTATTTATTACCTCTCAAGTAGGATCTGGATATTATGCTAATTATATGGCTATAAAGCTGGAATCTTGATGGATTTCTGAGGATGTGAGGAACAAGGAAGCAGAGATTTTAACTTCACTTTGACATTAAAATTTTTTTTAACGTTTTTTTATTTTTGAGGCAGAGAGAGACAGAGCATGAACGGGGGAGGGTCAGAGAGAGGGAGACACAGAATCTGAAACAGGCTCCAAGCTCTGAGATGTCAGCACAGAGCCTGATGCGGGGCTCGAACTCACGGACCGCGAAATCATGACCTGAGCCGAAGTCGGCCGCTCAACCGACTGAGCCACCCAGGAGCCCCTGACATTTTAAAAAATTAATCATTAATGGCTTTGACTTGAATGATTCTGTAAAGAATAAGAGGGAAATACTTTATTTCATGAAACAAAACTTCTTCCTTCCCAATTCCTGCAAATAGGATAAAAAAGATTCGCTGAAAAGAGTTAGTCTTTTGGTTCTAATGGTTCTTGTTAAGAGATTGTGAACAAAAAAAAATTAACATTTCCACAGTTGAATCACCAAAGGGAAGAGCAAGTCATAGATTTGATAATTTGCTTCCTATTTTTATGAGAGACACAATGATGCAATGTTTATATTCTTCCTCAATCCAAATGGATATTTAAATACTTTTTTCTCTTATCCAATTTTTTTTTTTTTTGAGAGAGAGAGAGAAAGATCATGCACAGGGGAGATGGACAGAGAGAGAGAGAGAGGGAGGGAGGGAGGGAGAGAGAGAGAGAGAGAGAGAGAGAGAGAGAAGAGAGAGAATCCCAAGTAGGATCCATGCTCAGCACAGAGCCTACTCGGGTATCTATCCCATGACTTTGGGATCATGACCTGAGTAGAAAATCAAGAGTTGGAGGCTCAACAGACTAAGCCACCCAAGAGCCCCTATTATCCAAATTTTTAAAAAGATGTAATACGGGGACTGGGACAGCAATTCATCTTACTCTTAGTCCAATATCACTCTATGGTAATGATAAATAATCTCATCTTTATTTAATATTGTTCAGTTATTGCAGACTAGGCAATCGATTGATATTTATGTTCTGGTCCAGTTTCAGTCCTTAGCAATTTGAATTTCTAGATATCCATTTTATGCCCTATTCATCATGTAAAGCATGGTAAAGGTTTTATGTAAGATTGTTGGTAAAATGGCCTGTGTTCCAGGAGTGCAGTGCAAATAGTATAAAGCTTTGTACCATTGAACATATTTGAGAAGCTGTATACCTTTCAATGTGTCATATGTGACAAATCACAATGAAATTTAGAGAGCAAAAGGCCTATAAAACATTGCCCAATCATACTGTATTGGTAAAGTGGAAAGACCCCCTATAAAAATTCAAACCATACTTTGGTATCTAATTAATGAGACCCATCTAACATATAATACCTACATTTGCCGATGCTAGAGTTTTTTGTAAAATTACTTATCAATAACATGATAGCATTTGGTCTGTATTAGGTTTGTTGTCATATGTCATATAAACAGTTGTGCAAATCTTTGAACCATAACTAGTTCTCTACAGAACTTGATGTATCAACAAATCAGGGCAGATTTTTTTTTTTTTTTTTTTGATGTGACAAGTTCTGAGAAAGCAATTTGGGCAAATAAAATCTCTGAACAAATCCTCCAAAGCATTTCCAATTACTTGGTATGTCATTGATGGATTTTTATTTTGCTCTTGAAATTAGTAACATACACAATTTGAACCAACAACTATCCCACTCCTTACTCTGAATGTGTCAGCCATTAAACTGAAGCATATTTATTTCACCACTTGATGAATTGAAGAATAAACAATTAATCACAGATATTCCTTTCCTTCTTCTAACCCTTGATGAATGCTCTTGTATACATGATGTCATTGATGGATATTTATTCTACTTCTGTAAATAGTGATGCATAAAAGTTTAACTGCAGATACATGCCTCTTCCACTGTTAGGGCATAAAAATGTAATTGCCACACATTGCTGAGAGATAATGGACTGCATCACTTAGAACCTAAGTTACTCCGTGTTACTTTCTTTTTTAGGAAGATTCATTAGCCCAACTAACTATTGTTTTTGCCTGAGGAACTGCAATAGAGAGACACTGAAGAGCTTTTTACTCATCGTACTCTTAAAGCTCTTTAGGGCCTCACAGTTGGGGCTTTGGTTGTTCATATTATATTCCAAATGTCTAAATCTCCTATCATGGATATTCGCTAAATTGATAAGTTAAATATTCACAGGAATAAAGATCATTAGAATGAATCACTCACTCATTCATTCATTCACTCATTCATTCATTCACTCTTTAAAGAGTAGTCTACAAACCTGTAGACCTCTTTCCATTTAGATTTCAAAGCTCCTCCACTCTGGCTTCTACTCCTACTCTTCTTTTGGTATTATTATTCTATTTTATATATCATATTTTCAATCCTTGGTTTGTCTTATCTGTCCTTTCTGTGATGTTTGATCATGCTGATCACTCTATTTTTGAAATTATTATCTTTTCTTTTATTAAAAATATCTTTTTTCCCTTGAGCTTTGTTTTTAGCCATCTTCTCAACCATAACTTCATCTATAACTTTTATGTAGATTACTCTTTTTCCGGTTTTAAGCCACCTAATTCATTCTCCATATACCATAAAAATCATTCTTCTGAAATGCAAATCTCTTCATGTCACATTCTTGCTTAAAGTATTTTAATACTTTTATTAACTATGTAGTCAAATTTCAGTGTAGTATGCAAAGCTTTTCATACCATGACCTCCATCATTATTCCCAAGATCATCTCCTTACTGTCTCATATTTAAATTTTACATTTCAGACAAAATTTATGGTACACATTGGTTCCCCAAGTAAGCCATGATTTCTCATGTCTTTTGACATATTCGTTCCCTCTGTTAGATAGCTACTTCTTCCTTCTTTTCCACCATTTGCATGTTTATCCAGCAAAGATGGCTCATCTCAGATTTTACCTCCTCAACTTCTCTGGCAGAATAGTCATTCCCTCATCTTGCTTTTCTTAAAAAATGCTGCATAACACAATGTCTCACTTCCTTTCTATATGAAGAAAAGACTTCCATATATCATGAAAACAATAGTTATGCCTGAGAATAAAAAATATTTACTTAACCTCTAAGTAATTTCAGTTTCTGTATAGATATATTTCCTTCACTAAATTATTTCAAAGTAGTGAGTACATTTACCTATTCTTATATCCACAAAAGCTAGATTAGTACCTACCATGTAATTGTTACTTAAAAAAAATACTGAAAGACTGAAGTAAAGGATAAAGCCAAAAGATACAAAGATTTAGAGGCATGGCTAATGTATTAATTTCTTCTTCAACTTTAAGATTTTAATGATGATGGAGAAAAGAAGATGTGTATGGAGAACAGATATCTATGTGGTATCTAGAAACAGAAATAGGCTTTTTTATATTATTATTTATGAGAACAACATGAGTTCTTTGAAGAGGACTAAGCATGTTTTACAAAATTATAGAAGCCTGGGTATGTTAAGAAATTTATTAATAAAGTGCTTTAACTTGAAATATGATGGAGAAAGAAAAATATCAGAACGATTTAATATTTCTATGAAGAAAATATTTTCAATATCATGATAAAATTAGGCATAGCAGAGTATGAAGTATATTTAGTAAGTCTCTCAGTAATTTTCAGTAAAATCTAACATAGGATGGTGAAGTGTATAACAATCTCATTGCAAGATATCTCTCTACTGGTACCCAACATGTAAGTGATTTATAAACAAAGTGAACAGGGGAGGAGCCAAGATGGTGGAACAGCATGGAACTTTTTCGTGTGTCTCGTGTCCATGAAATACAGCCAGACCACATTAAACCATCCTGCACGCCTAGAAAACTGATTGGAGGATTAACACAACGATCTGCACAGCCTGAACCACAGAATTCAGCAGGTACGCGGCGTGGAGGGCTGAACTTGGGGAGCGAGAAGCCGTGGGAAGGGAGGCGCTTTTGCGGACGGAGAGAGGATGGAGACGGTAGGGGGGGAGAATACGAGAAAAGCACCCCTCCCAATAGCAGCTGGAGAGAAAGTGGAAAATTGGAAACAGCAGCAGGAACTAAACTAAAGGGAGAAAGGAGAAAGGAGAAAGGAGAAAGGAGAAAGGAGAAAGGAGAAAGGAGAAAGGAGAAAGGAGAGAGGGTTTAAATTCCATTAAGACTGTAAACAAGGGGAGCACAAAGTCTGCAATTCGATAGCTGGTGATACCTGCGATAGCTGCAGCTCCATACCTGGCGGTGCTCTGGTGGGAAGGGCGAAACCCCAGGAGCAGGGTGGAGTCCGGGAGTTTCTTGGGCCACACGGGGAATAGTGGTTCCACTGCTGGAAGGACATTTGGTAGAGACTGTTGAAGCCACCTGGTCCCAGCAGACCCCAGAGAATGGCCACATTCGCTGGTGCTGGAATAAAGATGTTAAGGGTGAAGCCTGGTGCCAGATGTGTGTTGTGATTTTCCATAATCCCTGAAACGCTGCTGCTACATTGTCTCGCGTACTGTTTCTGGGGCGGGCTGGCATCTGGCTTCAGTCTCGGGGCACCGGCAGCAGCAGGGTCCAGCAAGCGTTCCTGGGTGCAGCTGACATTCGGCCATGGCTCATTCGGCCATTGCTCAGTGAGACCCTCCCACAGAGGGGCAGAAGGGGTGAAAGCAGCAGTCTTTCAGAAGTAAGGGCCCGGAGAAAAGAGCCGCATCTGAGAAAAGCCAGGAGAGAGGTACTGCCTGGGGCTTGGTCACGGACAGTGAAAACGTGGGGAGTGGACGAAAGCTGAAGACAGAGGACGGGTGCACGATTGTTGGTCGGAGAGAACAGAGTTCCTCCCGGGTAGCTGGGTGACACCATTTCCAGTGCTCTGGCGCATGCACATACGCACCTTCGAGCGCCGGAACACTCCACGCCAGTAGGCTAGCAGCGCCATCTAGTGGAGAACAGAGCCATTACACTGAGCCCCGCCCAACCGGTCAACCTCGCTCTTCAAGAACACAAGTCTCACCGCCTGCTTAGTTTATGGACTATAAAGCGCTTCACAGTCTGATTTCTAGGGGAAAATGAAGTAATTTTAGTCCTATTTCAATCTGTTAGCAGGTCCATCTATTAAGTTTTTTCTTTTTTTTCTTTTTCATTTTTTTCTTTTTCTTGAATACAGAAAGAGAAAAAATTCATTTTCTTTTCAATTTTTATTAAACATATTTTTCTTTAATTTTTTAACTATATTTTTTATTTTTGTGGACATTTTTTCCAATTTCTATTTTACTTCCATCATTTTATTTTAGCCTACTTCAGTGTATTCACTTTTTCAAATTTTCAAACAATTTCCCTTTTTTCTTTTTTCTCTTTTTCATTTCTTTTCTTTTTCTTGAATTCAGAAAGAGAAAAACTTCATTTTACTTTCAATTTCAATTAAAAGTATCTTTCTTTAATTTTTTTCTATATTTTTTGCTTTTATGTAAATTATTTCAAATTCTATTTTAATTCCATCATTTTATTTTAGTCTACTACAGTGTATTCACTTGTTCAAATTTTCAAATGCTTTTCTTTTTTTTCTTTTGTCTCTTTTTCATTTCTTTTCTTTTTCTTGATTACAGAAAAAGAAAAATCTCATTTTTATTAAAAATATTTTCTTTAATTTTTTCTACTATATTAACTTTTGGGTAAATTTGTTCAAATTCTATTTTACTCCCATCATCTCATTTTAGTCTACTTCAGTGTATTCATTTTTTCAAATTCTCAATTTTCTTTCTTTTTTCTTTCCCCCTTTTTTTCTGTAATATGTCAAACCACTTTCACACCCAGACCAAAACACGCCTAGGATCTAGCATCATTTATTCAATTTTGTGTGTGTGTGTGCTTAATTTTTTAATTTTAATTTTTTACTTTAGTTTTTTTTTTTTTTTCAACGTTTATTTATTTTTGGGACAGAGAGAGACAGAGCATGAACGGGGGAGGGGCAGAGAGAGGGAGACACAGAATCCGAAACAGGCTCCAGGCTCTGAGCCATCAGCCCAGAGCCTGACGCGGGGCTGGAACTCACGGACCGCGAGATCGTGACCTGGCTGAAGTCGGACGCTTAACCAACTGCGCCACCCAGGCGCCCCTAGTTTTTTTATTTTAATTTTTCTACCTCATTCCTTTTCTCCATTTAAAATGACAAAATGAAGGAATTCACCCCAAAAGAAAGAGCACGAAGAAGCAACAGCCAGGGATTTAACCAACACAGATACAAGCAAGATGTCTGAACCAGAATTTAGAATCATGATAATAAGAATACTAGCTGGAGTTGAAAATAGCTTAGAATCCCTTTCTGCTGAGATAAAAGAAGTAAAAACTACTCAGAATGAAATAAAAAATGCTATAATTGAGCTGCAATCACAGATGGATGCCACGGAGGCAAGGATGGATGAGGCTGAACAGAGAATCAGCGATATAGAGGGCAAACTTATAGAGAATAATGAAGCAGAAAAAAGAGGGAGATGAAGGCAAAAGAGCACGATTTAAGAATTAGAGAAATCAGTGACTCATTAAAAGGAACAACATCAGAATCGTAGGGGTCCCAGAAGAGAAAGAGAGAGAAACAGGGGTAGAAGGGTTATGTGAGCAAATCATAGCAGAAAACTTTCCTAACCTGGGGAAATACATAGACATCAAAATCCAGGAAGCACAGAGGACCCCCATTAGATTCAACAAAAACTGACCATCAACAAGGCATATCATAGTCAAATCCACAAAATACCGAGGCAAGGAGAGAATCATGAAAGCAGCAAGGGAAAAAAAGTCCCTAACCTACAAGGGAAGATAGATCAGGTTTGCAGCAGACCTATCCACAGAAACTTGGCAGGCCAGAAAGGAGTGGTAGGATATATTTAATGTGCTGAATCAGAAAAATATGCAGCCAACAATTCTTTATCCAGCAAGGCTGTCATTCAAAAAAGAAGGGGAGATAAAAAGTTTCCTAGACAAACAAAAATTAAAGGAGTTTGTGACCACTAAACCAGCCCTGCAAGAAATTTTAAGGGGGACTCTTTGAGGGGAGAAAAGATGAAAAAGAAGACCAAAAGCAACAAAGAATAGAAAGGACCAGAGAACACCATCAGAAACTCCAATTCTACAAGCATCTAATGGCAATAAATTCACATCTTTCAGTACTCACCCTAAACATCAATATGGTAACAGAATGGATAAGAAAACAAGATCCTTCTATATGCTGTTTGCAAGAAACCCACTTTAGACCTGAAGACACCTTCAGATTGAAAGTAAGGGGATGGAGAACCATCTATCATGCTAATAGTCAACAAAAGAAAGCTGGAGTGGCCATACTTATATCAGACAATTTAGACTTTAAAATAAAGGCTGTATCAAGAGATGCAGAAGGGCATTATATCATAATCAAGGGGTCTATCTACCAAGAAAACCTAACAATTATAAACATTTATGAGCCAAATGTGGCAGCACCCAAATATATGGATCAATTAATCACAAACATAAATAAACTCATCGATAGTAATACCATAATAGTAGGAGACTTCAGCACCCCACTCACAGCAATGGACAGATCATCTAATAAAAAAATCAACAAGGAAACAATGGCTTTGAATGACACACTGCACCTGATGGACTTAACAGATATATTCAGAATATTTCATCCTAAAGCAACAGAATATACATTCTTCTCCAGTGCACATGGAAAATTCTCCAGAATAGACCATATACTGGGACAAAAATCAGCCCTAAGTAAGTACAAAAAGATCGAGATCATACCGTGCATATTTTCAGACCACAACAATATGAAACTCGAAATCAACCACAAGAAAAAATTTGGAAAGGTAACAAATACTTGGAGACTAAAGAACATCCTACTAAAGAATGAATGGACTAACCAAGAAGTTAAAGAGGAAATTAAAGAGTATATGGAATTCAATGAAAATGATAACACCACAACCCAAAACCTCTGGGATGCAGTAAAGGTGGTCATAAGAGGAAAGTATATAGCAGTTCAGGCTTTCCTAAAGAAGGAAGAAATATCTCAGATATACAACCTAACCTTACACCTTAATGAGCTGGAAAAGAACAGCAAACAAAACCCAAAACCAGCAGAAGACAGGAAATAATAAAGATTAGAGCAGAAATTAATGCTACCGAAACAAACAAACAAACAAAACTAGTAGAACAGATCAATGAAACCAGAAGCTGGTTCTTTGAAAGAATTAACAAAATTGATAAACCACTAGCCAGTTTGATCAAAAAGAAAAAGGAAAGGACCCAAATAAATACAATCAAGAATGAAAGAGGAGAGATCACAACCAACACAGCAGAAATAAAAACATTAATAAGATAATATTATGAGTAATTATATGCCAACAAAATGGGCAATCTGGAACAAACGGACAAATTCCTAGAAACATATATACTACCAAAACTGAAACAGGAAGAAATAGAAAATTTGAACAGACCCATAACCAGTAAGGAAATCAGACCAGTAATCAAAAATCTGCCAAAAAACAAGAGTCCAGGGCCAGATGGCTTTCCAGATGAATTCTACCAAACATTTAAGGAAGAGTTAACACCTATTCTCTTGAAGCTGTTCCAAAAAATAGAAATGGAAGGAAAACTTCCAAACTCTTTCTATGAAGCCACATTACCTTTATTCCAAACCAGAGACCCCACTAAAAAGGAGAACTATAGACCAATTTCCCTGATGAACATGGATGCAAAAATCCTCAACAAGATATTAGCCAACCGGATGCAACAATACATTAAAAAGATTATTCACCACAACCAAGTGGGATTTATACCCAGGATGTAGGGCTGGTTCAATATCCACAAAGCAATTAATGTGATTAATCACATCAATAAAAGAAAGGACAAGACCATATGATCCTCTCAATAGTTGCAGAGAAAGCATTTGACAAAATACAGCATCTTTCTTGATAAAAACCCTCAAGAAAGTAGGGATAGAAGGAGCATACCTCGAGATCATAAAAGCCATATATGAATGACCCAATGCTAATATCATCCTCAATGGGGAAAAACTGAGAGCTTTCTCTCTAAGGTCAGGAACAAGACAGGGATGTCTAATCTTGACACTGTTATTCAACATAGTGTTGGAAGTCTTAGCCTAGCAATCAGACAACACAAAGAAATAAAAGGCACCCAAATTGGCCAGGAGGAGGTCAAACTTTCATTCTTCGCAGATGACATAATACTGTATATGGAAAACCCAAAAGATTCCACCAAAAAATTTCTAGAATTGATTTATGAATTCAGCAAAGTTTCAGGATATAAAGTCAACACACAGAAATCAGTTGCATTCCTATACACCAACACTGAAGTGACAGAAAGAGAAATCAAGGAATCGATCCCATATACAGTTGCACCAAAAACCATAAGATACCTAGGAATAAACCTAACCAAAAAGGTGAAAAATCTATACACTGAAAGCTATAGAAAGCTTATGAAAGAAATTGAAGAAGACACAAAAAATGGAAAAAAGATTCCATGCTCCTGGATAGGAAGAAAAAATATTGTTAAAATGTCAATACTACCAAAAGAAATCTACATATTTAATGCAATCCCTATCAAAATAACACCAGCATTCTTCACAGAGATAGAACAAATAATCCTAAAATTTATATGGAACCAGAAAAGACCCTGAATAGCCAAAGCAATCTTGAAAAAGAAAACCAAAGCAGGAGGCATCACAATCCCCGACTTCAAGCTATACTACAAAGCTGTAATCATCAAGACAGTATGGTACTGGCACAAAAACAGACACTCAGATCAATGGAACAGAATAGAGAACCCAGAAATGGACCCACAAACATATGGCCAACTAATCTTTGACAAAACAGAAAGAATATCCAATGGAATAAAGACAGTCTCTTCACGAAGTGGTGCTGGGAAAACTGGACAGCGACATGCAGAAGAATGAACCTGGACCACTGTCTTACACCATACACAAAAATAAACTCAAAATGGATGAAAGACCTCAATGTAAGACAGGAAGCCATCAAAATCTTCAAGGAGAAAGCAGGCAAAAACCTCTTTGATCTTGGCCACAGCAACTTCTTACTCAACACGTCCCCGGAGGCAAGGGAAAGAAAAGCAAAAATGAACTACTGGGACCTCATCAAAATAAAAAGCTTCGGCACAGCAAAGGAAACAGTCAGCAAAACTAAAAGGCAACCAATGGAATGGGAGAAGATATTTGCAAATGACATATCAAATAAAGGGTTAGTATCCAAAATCTACAAAGAACTTATCCAACTCAACACCCAAAAAATAAATAATCCAGTGAAGAATGGGCAAAAGACATGAATAGACACATCTCGAAAAGAAGACATCCAGATGCCCAACAGACACATGAAAAGATGCTCAACATCACTCATCATCAGGGAAATACAAATCAAAACTACAATGAGATACCACCTTACACCAGTCAGAATGGCTAACATTAACAACTCAGGCAACAACAGATGTTGGCGAGGATGTGGAGAAGGAGGATCTCTTTTGAATTGCTTGTGGGAATGCAAGCTGGTGCAGCCACTCTGGAAAACAGTTTAGAGGTTCCTCAAAAAACTAAAAATAGAACTACCCTACGATCCAGCAATTACACTAGTAGGCATTTATCCACAGGATACAGGTGTGCTATTTCAAAGGGACACGTGCACCCCAATGATTATAGCAGCACTGTCAACAACAGCCAAAGTATGGAAAGAGCCCAAATGTCCACTGATGGATGAATGTATAAAGAAGAAGTGGTATGTATATACAATGGAGTATTACTGGGCAATCAAAAGGAATGAAATCTTGCCATTTGCGACTACATGGATGGAACTGGAGGGTATTATGCTAAGTGAATTTAGTCAGTCAGAGCAAGACAAAAATCATATGACTTCACTCATATGAGGACTTTAAGAGACAAAACAGATGAACATAAGGGAAGGGAAACAAAAATAATATAAAAACAGGGAGGGGGACAAAACAGAAGAAACTCCTAAATATGGAGAACAAACTGAAGGTTATTAGAAGGTTTTGGGAGGAGGGATGGGCTAAATGGGTAAGGGCACTAAGGAATTTACTCCTGAAATCATTGTTGCACTGTATACTAACTAATTTCAATGTAAATTAAAAAAAATAAAAAATAAAGTTAAAAATATAAAAAAATAATAAACAAAGTGAACATACACACACATGTATTTATAAACATCTGGATACTTCTAGAACATTCATTTTTTTCTAAAATTAGTGAATTTGATAAAGTATTGACTTAATGGCCTAAGAATTTTCTTCTCTGTAAAGAAACAAAGGAAATAGCAATAACTATTGGAACTTTGAAAATATTACTGTAAGCAAAGAAAAATTGGTCACTAACACTGAAGAACCAGGAGATATTGACCAACTTTTGTACTAGTTA
Source organism: Felis catus (assembly GCF_018350175.1). NCBI lineage: Eukaryota > Metazoa > Chordata > Mammalia > Carnivora > Felidae > Felis > Felis catus. The sequence goes on from NC_058374.1 coordinate 97,596,771, forward strand.
TCAAATTAAATTCTTCACATCAGATAGTCTAAGGAAGTGATGATGATAACAACTTACAACAAAACATCTTGAGAGGAAAGAGGAAGATCCCACCAATGTCAATAAAATATTCAAGGTGATTCAAAGTTGTAAGAAATCAAAACAACACAATTTATTACAATCGATCATTAAAAAAAGAATAAAAATAATTTTCTAAAAGAAAGAAAAACAATAATCGGTATCTAATCTCTAAACATTCAGAGATCTTGGATTGGCAAGAATCTGTAAAATAAGATGAAGCTTCGATCTTCAGCTACCTAGAATATAAACTGTCTCCAATACTTTCTGAATGTCTAAAAGTTAAATTTTGTTGTAGTGTCCTGGGAGTATAAAGCCTATGTGTCAGTCATAAGCATCACAATACATTGAGGCAAGTAGACAATTCAACTGCAGTAATTTATACAGAGTCTTGTTATGCTTTATTTTCAGAGGCCAAATTTGTTTTAAAAAAAAATGAAATCACAACACAATATATAGCTTGTCTTTGAGAAATGGTAAAAGGAATTTGGTATATTTTATAGGATAAAAGATGATTAATGGGAATACTTGTAGATTCTTAATTGTTTAAAGTCATTTAATTTCTAAAAATTGAATTTATCCAATGTTGCTTCAGAGGGTGAAGGAAATAACGAGTCTGGTTTCAAAAAAAAAGAAAGAAAACTTTCTGATAGTTCTAATCAAACAAGACAGTATTTCTTGGAAACCACTTTTTCTCTCACTAGAAATATACAAGAATGTGTCGAGTGTTCACTATGTCAAGAATGTTGTGGTAGTATTTCTGAGGTATATGGATTCTTTATTTTTAAGTCTCAAACTTGTGGATAAGTAATTTATTTTCTGTATTTTTATTTTTTAATATTTTTTCTCCTTTAAATAGAATTAAGTTATAGAACACTAAAATTTGAAGAGAAAAATAAGGTTAATTGACAATGTGTAGCTTCAAAACTGGTTCTCTACTCAGTAGTGGCTGGAATGCTCTATCTTTCCACATATATTTTTTTTTTAATTTTTTTTCAACGTTTATTTATTTATTTTGGGACAGAGAGAGACAGAGCATGAACGGGGGAGGGGCAGAGAGAGAGGGAGACACAGAATCAGAAATAGGCTCCAGGCTCTGAGCTGTCAGCACAGACCCGACGCAGGGCTCCAACTCACGGACCGGGAGATCGTGACCCGGACCCGCTTAACCGACTTAGCCACCCAGGCGCCCCTCCACGTATATTTTGAATAACACTTTAGCAGATTGCTGTGATGTTGAGGGGGGTGGGTAGGGAAACTCTAGCTTTGCTTTTTCTCTATGACCTAGATAATTTATTATCAGTTGAAAACATAAAGCTAGTGCATATTTCCACACTCAGTATGTAAGTTCTCTTTTAAATTTGGGATAACCATTTTGAAATATGGAAGGAGAACTGGAAAGATGAGGTGACTGCCTTCAAAGAGACAGAGTCATAAATAATGTGCTGCCATTTTTCCTTCTTCCCTTTCTTGTCATCCCATTCCCTTTCAAATATTTACTATGTTAAATTTTCCAGGATTGAATTAGCCATAGGAATAGAAAGAATAGTAAGAATGTATGCTTCAAAAAAATAAAATACTTTATTATTTAATAATGCAGACATGAAAGCCATAATGTTAGTAATTTCTGATAAAACCTTATATTAGGGAGGAAGTGATTGACTCCAAAGGAGGGAGTGATTGACTCTTGGGAGATACATTGACTGAGTTGGATCTTGAGCATTAAATTATAGTTTACTGGGGAAATAAAGAACCAAGAAGAATTCTAGGAATGACGGCTTTTCTGTTTAAGGTCATGAAAGTGTGAGATCAGATGGCACATTGAGTAAAGGGCCAATTTGGGATGGCTACAGAATATAGTGAGAATAGAATAGATATTGCAGGAAACTAAGATAGAAAACAGGTGGATTCTAGAACCTGTAAAAGGATTGTGTATCTTGCAGAGGAGTGTGGATTTTATTCTGTAGTTGATAGGGGCTTATCAAATGGGTTTGGGGAGATGAATAGGATGGATAAATTTGTCACTTAAAGAGAAGACTCTAGCAGATGATTAATTGGTAGTGGATGGTATTAGGGGGTGGGAATCTACTTAAAATCTGTTCCTATAGCCCCGGTTAGAGGTGATAACACTCACGTCTAGAGCACTGCAATGGAGAGGAGTAAAGAGATCCAATACACTGAAGCAGTGTTGATAGGATTTATAATAGTCTTTTGGAAGTTGTGCATTGAATGAGGTTTAAAAATGATCTCAGGTAGTTCCAAACATTTTTGGTGGTAGTATTACACAAGATGGAAAATATTAGAAGTGGAGCTGGTTTTGGAGGATAAGGGCATACTGTGGATAGAGTGACTATTCCTTAAGTAACACTTAGGTATACTTATGTTACATAATAATCACTAATACTTTTCTTCTCAAGACTCTACTATTAGGTCAAATTTAGAATATATTGAATTATTTGATATCTGGAACTAAATTAGCCCTTTTTAATGATTTTTTAAATGCCCCTATTCTACATTAATATTTCTTTGCCATGTATTTAGTAATTACTTAGAGTTTAAAAGAGTGGATCAAAATCCCAATTGAATATTGGGATAAACACAAATACAGAGATGTCTTTAGTTACTGAATGGACCTCACAAATATTAGATTTGTAAAGCTGTCATCATACTCCTCCTAAATTTTCCCTTTATATTCATTTCATTCACAGTCATTCTATTTTCCAATATCATCAAGTGTCTTTGTATTAACAGTTCAGACATGGTTCGTATTTGACTTTTGCCAGATTACTTATATAACTTTAGGAATGTTTAGTCTTTAAATAACATTTATGAGATATTTGATGTTTCATCCATTTGCATGTAACATTAGTTCATCCCTCTCACCTGGAAATTAGTATTTATAACTAGGTAAGTTAATAAAACATATAAGAGAGGGTACTTCTTGGTTTTGGTTATTTCAGAGTCACCTTTACTGATTAAAATACATATTCATTGGCCCCTTCCCCAAACCTCAATATTCCTTTGTCCTCATTTTTCTTTTTTTTTCCTAATTTTTCCCCCACATATTCTTTTCCAGTCACATTGACCTACTTGCTGCTCCTCATACCTGCTAGGCAAAGCCTTGATTTAGTAATTCTGCATTCTTCCCTACGATATTTTACAAGGCTTTCTTCAAATGTCACTTTCTCAGTGAAGCATACCTGGTAACTGTTTAAATTGAAAATACCTCTTGAACTTGTTGTCTTGAGCACTGGATGCTATATGTAAGTGATGAATCACTAAATTCTACTCTTGATGCCAATATTACACTACACATTAACTAACTAGAATTTAAATGAAAATTTGAAACAACAATAAAAACACTTCCTGTTCCCTTTCATACAATCTTTTCATTTACATCATCTTCTAAAATATTTTTAATTTTTTTAATTTTTTAATTTACATCATCTTCTAAAAATATCTATTTATTATCACTCTATAATATTCTATACTCTACAAATTTTTATTTTCCTTTTTTGCTCTCTGATATCTCTCAAGTGCCTGTAATAGTGCTTGGCTATTAGTAATAGTAAATGCTTCATAAATAAATGAATTTATTCAATAAAAAACTCTGGTGTTAGAAGCCAAGAAATTTTATAAACTCCACATGCAATTATGTTGCTTTTTCAGGCTTGCCAACCCCTGACCTAGAGAGGAGCATAATATGAATGTAAACCATAACACCTTTTTAATAGGCAACAAAAAATAGTTCTAGCCAGAAGACTTGTTGATCTTTCTTATTATATTAAACTATCTCTTTTGTTTTGGGGTAAAAAGGATTCATCTTTCAATAAACACAAAGCTGTCTGATCTGATGCTATTTTACAGATAGAATAGATTACAGTTGAGTTTTCCACAAAATTAGCAAAGCTTGTTTATGTTTGTATCTTAAGAAGATATGATTTAACGTAATGAAAAAAAAAAGATAGGATGACTTACTTGCTATTTGTATAGCTGTTTCTTGCTATTTATATAGCCATTTCTCTGACCTTATCACTACTTAAAATTTGATTGCAAACCATAAACGGAGCTTTATCTTGTCCATAGTATTATAACTCTTGGGTCATCAGTGCAATCTGTAAAGACAGATTCTTCCTATATATTTGCCTCACATGGTACTGTTTCTAGGCTAATAAGAATAGTAAGAGTTGGCCAGGATGGGCCACTAAGCAAGCAAGTTAGTGTAATGAACACAACAATGAATACTTAAATTAGTCTTCATGATGGCAAGATGACCAGAGTATGTTTACAAATCAGATTAGATATTGTGGATTTACTAAATCTCATAGATATTATTGTGGAGCATGTAGATAAACTTGATAATAGATGATAGATTGATCAATTGACTGTCAGATACTTTTTAAAAGAACCAGTGTTTTATATATTTGTCTTAGGTGTAAATATAGTTACTGCCAGACCCTGAGCCTGACTTCAGTTTTCCAGATTGCCGTTCAAAACTTGTATTTTGTTATCTTAGCTCATGTTGCCTTACTTGGCACCATATTACAAACCATCTAGGGAGAAAACTGAAACATTTGTCTATTTTGACAAGTGGAATAGATACTTATCTACTTAGATTAAATTATTATATTTAATTCTGCCTAAGCGTTGGGAGATGAAGATGTCCTTTTATATTTTCAAAATGATATTTGCAACTAGAAAAGTGTAGGCAATGTATGGTATGTGTCAATATTCATAGCTCAAACACTACAGCCTAACCCTCTTAACTAGATATGCAGAGCCTTAAATATTAAGATATTATGGAGAATGTACTTGAGAAAGGAAGTGATCAGATGTTCTCTTGACATAATTAGATGTGCTGATATTTCTGGAAAGAAAAATAAGGGATATTATATATGAAATACATCAATTCAGCATGCTATTTCATAATTGTAGTTTTTTAAAACTTACTTGACTCTGGGGCACTCTGAGAACAGCAGCTGATTTATTCTCTATTTCTTTAAGTCCTAGACCTCTAATCTTCCAACCTGGCACACATAGTGAAGAGAAGCAGCAGCTAAAAAATGATAAGGGGATAGTACTGTGTGTATTTCAGAATAGAAGCAGGGCAGGATAGAATGCATAAATCCTCAAGTCTTATGGATTTGTAAGAGCAATGTGCAGTTGAAGAAAATTGTAGAATGCCACTTTTTCTGTGCTCTCCATAAGTTTTAGCTACATATACTTCCACACCCATTTTGTTTTTTTAAAATTAAACCTTCAAAGGATGGAATGGTAAAGCCACCACCCAAATAAAGGATTGTAAGTGAAATAAATATAAAGCTTTGTATGCCTTTTATGCTTTATTTATGGTGAGAACTGAACTTGCAAATTTAGATGTTTTTGAAGAATATTATGTCCATAAATGAAACCGATTCTAAATTATGAATCCCTTTACATATCCTGATAGGCAGAATAATGGCCTATCAAAGATATCCACACTCTAATTCCAGAACATAAAAATATGCTGTGTCACATGGAAAAGAGGAATCTGGGTTGGAGATGGAATTCAGTTTGCTACTCAGCTGACCATAAAATAAATAGGAGGATTATCCTGGATAATCTGCAATGGACCCAGTGTAATCACAAGGGTTCCTAAGGGAGAAGACTGAGGCAGAAGTCAGGTCAGGGTGACCCCCTGAGAAGGACTTGATCTGACATTATTATATTTGGAGATGGAAGGAAGGGTATGCAAGAGGTCTCTAGAAGCTGGAAAATCCAAGCAAACAAATTCTAGATTCTCTCTTTGAGTTTCCAGAAGGAATGCAGCCCTACTGTCACTTTGGTCTTAGCTTGGTGAAACTTCTGACCTATGGGACTATAAGAATAAATCTGTATTGTGTTAAGCCACTAAATTTGTGGTGATCTGTTACAGCAGTGATAGAAAACCAACATCATGCCTTCAATAAGTGTATCGCCACTGTCTTAACCTTTATGGGTTAAACTACTTAAACGTTTTTTGACCCTCTAAAATTTTATTTAATTTTCCTGCTCTATAAGGAGTGGCAGATTCTTGATGCATATATTTCAGGGAAAAGCTTTACATATAAAACAGGTAAAATAAAGCACCAAACAAATTCTTAAATCTATATTGTATTCCACTCAAGAAACATCGACCAGTAACTGAATTTGAACAATATTGTCATTGAAATCATATTGTGAGAAAGTTTGGATAACCTCCATTTTTAGGCCAAAAATAATCAAAATAAAAAAAAAAGTTAAAAAATTTATTACTTTGAAATTTTGCCTTACAAAATGCAGGGCCTTTTAATGAGCCCTTTGGTAATGACCTACTTTGTAAATGCTTCTCTCAGAATTTGATTTGTGTGTAGAGAAATATATATTTCACATAATTGCGCAAAATTTCTCTTACTTTATTTAGCCTGTTGTAAAAAGTTTTTGAAAATTTTTATTTTCACGACGAATCCTGGAGCCTATAGTTCCGCAGGCTTGATTCCATATTTCTCCCTGTTCAGTGACAAATTTATAACATGCATTCAACAGTAAATTTTGCAGCATGCTGCAGTGGGCTATATGGTACCTCTTACTACATCTATTAATTTCCAAGAGTATTTTTCTTTAGCCATAATTTATACAAGCCTCTGTATTATTTATCACCAACTCCCTATCAATCATCTAGTTTAAGAATGTTTATTACTAGGTTTATTTGAATGAGGGAAACAGAAAGGCAGTAAGGACTTTGGGTATTAATGTTAGGCTTGTGGGAGGATGCATTACCCTTCTCAAAGCAAGCCGACATTTGGTGGTTGACTTGCATAAATTGTTGGCAAATGCAGCGGGATTCTGTGTTTCAAATGGTCGCTAAATAAATAAACTTGTTAATAAAATTAACCTACTAGGATCAAAGCAACATGTGCTTAAAGGCACAACCTTCCCACTCCTTTTTCAAATTTAGCCGAAGTGATCCTCCAAAGGACTCACAAGAATTCATTTACTCCACAGAACACACATTTCCTTTAAATAACCATGAATGGATACTGGTAGGAATCCGTCACATTTGGATGAAATAGTAATCTGGAAATGATCCACCACCGCAAAGTAGAAACTAATAATCTTTAGTTATACAAATGGAGAATTTTAGAAACGGAAAGAAAAAAATGATTCAATAGCCAGGAAGTGTGTGAAGTGTGTCTAGTTAAGATGGTGTTGAACTGTAAATTTAAGCCTAGCTGCCCCTCCCCCATTATCTTACTTTAATGTAAATTTAGAAAATTAGTTTAGAGTATGGACTTGAACTGGTTGTAAGGTTAGCACTTTTTTCTTCACCAAGTGAGGCATTATGAGAGAGATCAAATCTAGTGCTTTGGGTCTGTAAACCAGAAATTAATCCAGTGTGAAAGAACAGCCTCCAAAGGCAAGGTTCTTCTCTTCTATACTTTTAATTAACTAGATAATTATGAGGCTTATCACCAGCATTCCTAAACTAGTGATACTAAGGATCAAATATAAGTTAAGCTGTATTTACATTTGAATTTACATATTTCATTTACATGACATGTTGATTTCTCAAGTTTTCACTTGACATTAAAAAGACAATGTTCCAATCAACTCATTCATAGGGAAGAATTTTTAAGCAGTAGTCGTAACATACCCATTACCTTATACTTAGGAGGTAGAAATAGTTGTTATTAGTTTGCTAATTGTTAATCTGCTCCCTATCCCATCCCTGTCCTTTTGGAGCCTTGTCCATTTGACTTACAAATCATAAGGCTTAATTCCATTAACTGAGATCTTCTGAAATACACAACACTACATGTAGGTACCCAGCAAATTATTTTTAAATATATCAATACATTTTCCAAGGTCTTTGAAAAAAATCTCCTAAGCTTTTGCCAAAATCACCCTCTGCTCAAGAATTTTTAGAAATAAATTCTCCTTTTGTCCTGTGTAGAAATAGTTGAGATTAATTAGTTTTCTCTTCTTTCGACCATTCTTTAAACAAGTGATGTAAGGGCTTCTTGTTACAGTCATGAGTAAAAATCACAATTTAAATATAGTTTAAATATAGCATACATAAAATTAAGTTGGCAGAGGATTTTGAGGGACATCTCCTTAAAACCTAGAGTCCTTATTCTATTTACAGAACTTATAGCAAGTTTTTTAAAAAGACCATACTTAGTGACTCCCCTAATATGTTGCCTACTAGTTTTGTTAATAAAGAATAATCATAACAGCATTCTTTTAGATAGCACAGAACTCATATTTACCTTACAAATTTCAGGATACATATTTGTTTGATTTTGAACTTTAAAGAGATCTGTTTTGCACTAACAGCTTCATTTCATGTTAAAGGTATATTAGTTTTATAAAAGTTAGAAATAATACCTGTCTTTTCAACACTGAGCTACAGAATAGAAAGATGTTTAAAATGCATCCTTCTATTTTTATCAGTGTATATTGCATTACTCCGAGGAGATTAAGGCACACTTTTCCAACTAGCTTTCAAATACTAATCCTGACAATATCCTTATAATTTGTTATGTTGCTTAATTAAAATGACAGTTAAGTCTTATCCATTGCTCATAACACTAGGGATAAATAAAAATAAGACAAAACGCCTCTTCTCAAATGAACGTGCACTCTTATGTTGGCTGTGATTATTAACCCAATGAATTCCTTTGAAAGCAATCTGCTCTCAACTTCCTCTGAGAGTGTCATAAATATGATAATACTGCTTTATATTTACATAGCACATTCTGATTTTCATATCACTCTTAAACACATTTTATTATAGACTTCCAATAATCATACAAAATGCACTTACTAGTAATTTCTGAGTTATCATCCAATAAACGTTTGAAGAGACTGAATATTCAATGAGAGTACATGATATCCTCCATGTAAGGAGACTTTTTGGCAAATGACAAAATCAGAGCTATAATCAGGTTCACTTGTTTCAACATATTCCAGTGTTGTTCTACTAAACTCTCCTTACTTAAGAGAGAGAGGAAAAATCCTTTTCAGTAAAACCATCATGAAGAGGATGATGTTGGCAAAAAATTGCAATCATTAGCCACGCTAAAATCAAGGAATACTACACAAGGCTGGGTAGTATGTAAATGACCTAAGAGTCACCAATTATTAACTCGTTATCTGACATTCAGAAGGTGCTCAAACATAAAATCTTCAATTCTCTTACCTCTAAAATTGGGGCATTGCTTCAACAATTCCTATCTGAAATGAAATTCTATGGATCAGCAACAGAAACGAATTGAGTCTCAGATATTGCTTTCATTTGGGAAATCAAATGTTTTGTCAATAATATCAGCAATGTTTATAATGACTTATCATTGAAAACTTAGTACATGGCAGGTAACATGTTAAGGCTTCAGATCCATAGATGAAGTCACATTATGATCTCTATTTTATATGTGAGGAAAAAGAAAACTTCAAGTTTAGGTAACTGACTCCCAAATCATTCAGCTAGTAGGTTACATGAAGCTGGAATTTGAAACCAGATTTTTCTTACTCCAGATCCTGCTCTTATATTACATGTCTTTTTTTTTTTCTGTTGTTCCTATTTTACTGAGTGCAGCCATAAAAGTCTAGTCTAATGTTATTTAACTTTTAAATAAAAATCACCTATCAATTCATCTAGCAGGCAGATTTATTTTAATCTGTTCACTCATATGAGGACTTTAAAAGACAAAACAGATGAACATAAGGGAAGGGAAACAAAAATAATATAAAAACAGGGAGGGGGACAAAACAGAAGAGACTCATAAATATGGAGAACAAACTGAGGGTTGCTGGAGGGGTTGTGGGAGGGGGATGGGCTAAATGGGTAAGGGCCATTAAGGAATTTACTCCTGAAATCATTGCTTCACTATATACTAATTTGCATATAAATCTTAAAAAATAAAGTTAAATTATAAAAAAACATCAAAAATTTTCTGTTATTTATCTATGGCATCACTTGGCTGTAAATTAATTTAATTTCTGTCAGGACAGATTTTTAAATAGTAGAATGCTTACTTTTTACATTTGCATTGGGAATTTGACCTGTTTACACAGAACTAGTTTATAAATGGACTTCAAAAAGAGTATATATAGCTTGCAATGAACATTGTGAGGACGTAGTTAGAACATTGTTGTTACTAATGGGTGTGTCATGTTTATCTGTTGCTTATCATTTTTTTAAAACTAAAAGGCTTGTTTTATTGGAACAGTTTTAGATTTCCAGAATAATTGAGAAAATAGTACAAAGAGTTCTCATATATGTCCTCAAACAGTTTCCTCTGTTATTAGCATCTTGCATTAATGTGGCACATTTGTTACAACAAATGAACCAATATCCATACATTATTATCTATTAAATCCAGTTTACATTAAGGCTCAGTCTTTGTGTTGTTCTATTGGTTTTGACAATAGATAATGTCATGTATTTGCCATTACAGTACCCTACAGCATAGTTTTACCCTAAAAATTCTCTCTGCTTCACTCTTTATTCCTACCCCTCCCACTCTGAACCCCTGACAGCCATTAATCATTTTACTGACTCCACAGTTTTGCTTTTTCCAGAGTGTCATATAATTAGAATTATGCCCTATATAACCTTTTCAGGCTTGTTTCCTTCACTTAGCAATAAGCATGTCAGTTTCCTCCATGCCCTTTCGTGACTTGATAGCTAATTTCTTTTTATTGAGGAATAGTATTTCATTGTAGGAATGTACCACAGTTTGTTTATCCATTAACCTATTGAGAACATCTTGGTTGCATTCATGGGTTTGTGTATGTGTGTGTATGTGTGTGGGTGCCGTTTTTTAAATAAAATTGCTGTAAACATTTGTGTGTAGGTTTTTGTACAGACTTAAGTTTTTAATTCAACTGGGTAAATAACTAGGAGTATGACCGGTGGATGGATCATATGGTAAGACTATGGTTTTGTAAGAAACTGCTAGTCTTTCCAAAGTGGGCATATTATTTGAAATTCACATCAGCAATGAATGAGTGTTCCTGCTGCTACACATCCACTCTAGCAGTTGGCGTTGTTAGGTTTTTGTTTGTTTTATTTTGTTTTGTTTTGTTTTGTTTTTAATTTTAGCCATTCAATAGGTATGTAATCGTATCTTGTTTTAATTTGCAATTCCTGATAACATGATTTTAAGCATCTTTTCATACGTTTATTTGCCATCTGGGCATCTTCATTCATGAGATGTCTGTTCAGATCTTTTGCCTTTAAAAAAATTGGTTTTCCTCCTTGTTGGTTTTGAAGAGTTCTTGTATATTTTGTATACAAATCCTATATCAGATATGTTATTTAAATATTTTCTTCCAATCTGTGGCTTTTCATTCTCCTAAGATAATATCATTTCTAATAAAAGCATTACTAGATATTTCACATAGTTCAATAAAAATGGCATCACTATCATCTTTTAGATGCCATTAAGTAACTTATTCATTGATGAAAGTAATATAAAAGAGAGCTCCAAATCACAGTTTTGTAAAAGTACTGCCATGTTGTAACATTTTTTATCTAATGTTTTATTATAAAAGATTTATGATCTCAGTAAGAATATTTACCTGCATTGGAATGCATCAGTATATATGTATTATATATTATTATAGCATGTACTGTACATATTTTATAATACACGTTATATATATATGAAGAGAGAGGTTAGTTAGAAATTTTGTTATATGTTTCATATTGATATTATATTAAATGTATATCATACAGTGTTTGCTTATCAGTTGTTTGAGAACCAAGAACAACATACAAAGCGCTACTGTAAATTTAAGCTGTCTTTCAAGTTGGTCCTCTACCATTTGTTAAAATGAAGGTAAGCAGGGGCACCTGAGTGGCTCAGTCGGTTCAGTGTCTGACTTTTCGGCTCAGGTCGTGATCTCACGGTTCATGAGCTCGAGCCCCGCTTTGGGCTCTGTGCTGACCACTCCGAGCCCGGAGCCTGCTTCAGATTCTGTGTCTCCTCCTCTCTCTGCCCCTCCCCGATAATGCTCTGTCTCGCTCTGTCTCTCAATAATAAATACACGTTTTAAAATACTTTTTTTAAAAATGAAGGTAAGCAGAGGTATGTCTAGGTGTGATTCCTACGTTTCTCAATTTCCGAGTAATTTCAAAGCATCGGGAAATAACTGCATATAGTCATTGCTCCTCACAACATATTTGATAGTTAAGCTTTCAGGCTACAGAAGTAAAATTTGGGTCCATGTTTCACCATTTATCAGCTGGATGACCTTAAATAAGTTACTTACCTGTCTGTGCTTCAAGTTCCTTCATGGGTAGAATGGTGATATAAATATTACCTGACTTACAGATTATTGCAAGGATTACAGTACAGTGTTTAGAAAGCATTCATATTATGCACTCAGTGATCTTATTTATGTAGCTGTCAAAAGTTATATGTAATGTAATATAAAATACAAGAATATATTGAATACCAGAGAAAATACTTGCTAACTCAAAAATATCATATATGTTTGGAAGTAAAGGAATTCGAAAGTCTTATTTTTTTATTTAAGTGGTATATTTTCCAACTTTAAACTTATTTCTTTGACATATATTGAAATGAATATATCAACAAGAATTTATAGGCTGATAATATAGATAGGTAATCCTTTGTGCACATAAAGCAAATAATTTTATTATAGTGGCTGTGATGATTCACAAAACAAACATGAGATGATACTACAACAATGTATCAGTAGAAGTTTGCAATATGTGGTCTCAGACAGCTCCAAGGCATACATAAAATGACACTTAGACTGTGTTTGACATTTGGAGAGGAAAGAAAATGGTCTTTGAATCAGTAATGGGGAGAAGAGTTTCCAGATAGCTCTCCTATACGAGACCAAATTGATGAGTTTTGAGCCCATGAAAAAGGGGAGCCAGAAAATGATGCTCTGAAGCTGTTTTCATGTATTTAAGACCTGGGAAATGATAAAGCCTAGTGTTAGAGAAAGGGACATGAAGCATGGCTCAAGTATGGGGGAATCTTGGGATTTTTCAGTTTGAGGCAATAGAAGCATCTTTGACACGAAAGGTTGCATATGTTTTCCTTTGTGTTTAGTCCATCTGTGTTTGCTAATTTTCAGTTAAAGTTAGGCTCTTACCTTTCTATAGAAACTGGGAGAGAGTGGTCACTATCTTCTTCTGTTTTACACTTCAAAGAGATGATCCCCAGGCCCTTGAGAAAGACATTTCCTGGGTTGTAAAACTGGCAGGAGTCTGGAAGAAGATTTACATACATATCAAAGGGGCAGAGAAAGAATTTACAGTTACAAGTTTTCTAAAGTAAATGATCTTTAAAAAAGGGAAGTCAGAGGCCCAGAGAGGAAGAATCTTGTCTAAAATTTAGTCAAGCTCAAGGGAACTTCAGGGCATCTTGGTCAGACCTGAGATATTGGACTTGCACAAATATAAATATGTCAGGCAGTCTGGTCATCAGCTGAATCGTGAGGTACAATATGTCAACTCTAGAAAGTTTTCTGTTTTATGCTCATTTAAACTTCTCTGCAACTTCTCAGCCCTTTGTGTAAACTCACACTTCAGTAGCTGAAACTTGGATGGTGGGCTAACAACCTCAGTGTCGTCTGGAAGCTTGTAAGAAGTACGGTCTCTGACTCCATCTCTGATTCCTGAATCTGCATTTTAGCAAGATCCCCAGGTGACTCCTGTGCTCCCTCAGGTTAGAGAAGCACTGCCACACATTGTTTGTCTCCCTCCATTCATCCCCATCAGATGTTTTTTCTATTAGTTCCAATTCCACAGGCACGTGGCCTTAGATTTATATGGTTACAACTAGATAATCTAATAAATGACAGCAATATTGTATATCAATTGGGAATAATGTATTTATGAGAGAAGAAGAGCAACGGACTTCTTTTCTTGCAATCAATGTGATTTTTTCCCCCTGATTGGGTTAAACAATGACAAGAGGTACTCTATTTCTTGTCATTGTTTAACCCAACTGAAAAAAAATATTCAAATTAGCTAACAGGTGAAAATATCTTTTGTACAGCTGTTTAACCTTTACCAAGAAGCTGTGTACTCTATCTATTGGCAGGGGAGTTCCACATTCATACATTTTGATAAGAATGGATAAAACAGTGCATTGTTACCATGACAACAAAGATATTGAGATATTTTCCCTGCTTTAGTACAGTATCTTTCTTTTTTCTTTTCCTTCCTTTCTTCTTCTGCTGCTGATTCTTTTTTTTCTTGTTCTTGTTGTTCTTCTTTTCTTCTTTCTTTTTCCTTGTGTTCTTTATAGCTGTTAGATGAAGATTTCTGGTGAATTTTCTTGCATTTATTTATATTTATTTTTTCTTTCTTAAAACAATATAATATTTAACCTACCTTCATAAATAAGCAGATTTATTTCTTTATGTGCTTGGCCATTTTAGAAATTGAGAACCTGACTCAATGAATTATCAGTATTTTCCCAGTAAGTGTTGGAGCGAGGATTAGAATCAATCCTGGCTTCTAGCCCTTGTGCTGCCTCTGATTGGGTGCACAACTTATTTGAACCACTTGTTAGTGGTGGGATTCAGTTTTTCATTCATAAAGTCAGGAGCTTTAGTAGGAAAGTGCTCTCAATGTGGCTTCTAGATCAATAGTCTTGGTTTGTCATGAATATGAATCTCCTCTTAAGTGAAAATATCATCCTTTACACTACAAGTGGTTTCTTTGTACCTTACACATTTTTTTATCAGTAACATTTTTTTCAACTTGTATGGACTGGACTAAAGACTGGCAATCATGATATACCTGATATATAGCATGTGATGTTTTGTTCAGTACTTTAAACAGTTCCTTGGATGCTCTGATATTAAAAGCTTAGATCAGGTGTACAGAAAGTGAAAGAAGCTTCTACAAAGCAATTTCACTTTTACAACACCTACTCCCCAAAGTATGTGTATTTCAGATAATCATACAATCTAAAACACGTGAAGAAACAAAACACATAAGTCACACTAAGTGCAATATGAGGATGGGGTATCTAAACTTGAAGGAGAAATGCCTCTAAGGCAAATACATCAGTTAAACAGTTTATAGTAGGTTGAATAAGGGCCACCCAAAAATGTCAAGTTCTAATATCTGGAGCTTGTAAACGTTACATTATTTGGAAAAAGAAACTTTGTAGATACAGTTAAATTATGGATTCTGAGATGAGGACATTACCCTAGATTACCTGGGTGAGCTCCAATTGTCATCACATGTATCTTATAAGGGAGAGGCAAAGGAAAATAAGAGAGGAGAAAGGAGTGTGAGCATGCAGGCAAAGGCAGGAGTGATGTGGCCACAAGCCCAAGAATGTCAGAAGCTAAAAGAGGAAATGAGTGGATTCTCTGTTAGAACGATAAGAGAGAGTACAGCCCTGCTGAATTTTAGACTTGGAGCTTCTAGAACTGTGAGAAAACAAATTTCTGTTGTTGTATGCCACCAGTTTGTGAAGGTTTCGTACCATAGTCTCAGGAAATTAATGCTTGGTACATTGTTAGAAAGAAATCTTCTATAAAAGTAAATCTGCCACCTCCCAAAGAAAAACAAAAGGAAGTGGAAAATAATTCAAGTCAAAAAACAGCAAGTAATCACTGAATCTGAAGCATACTAGTTAAAATAGTAATTTCAACTCTCCAATATCATCTGCTACCTCAGAATTTCATGGAGTAGAAGACAAGAGGACTAGTAGGAAATCGGGACCCAGTTTGAAATTGCATACCTCTTGGACTTGTTCCCAAATCAGAGTAGAAGTAGATATGGACAAGTTCTGGTAAAAGGACTCTCCCATAAAGGGAACATGTTCTTCTAATTAGCAGCAATGAGAATGTGGAAATTCTCCATTCCAGGTCTGTTTCCTACAGAATTCTCATTCTGTCTTACTACACAGAACTCCACAAACTCTTTATGAGACTGATCGCATTTTAATCATGTATTCATGCTTATAACACAGCTAGCACATGGTTAATCTGTCTTCTCATTAAATCTTCTCAACAACCTTGTGAAGGAAGTTTGTTTTGTGAAATTTGCTTAGAAAATGAAAAAAAAATAGATCTAAAGCTTTTAAATAACTTGTCTCAAATCACACAACAGTTAAGGTGTGAAACCATATTTCAAATCTAGTAGTTAAGATCCCGTAATACACTTTCTTAATGACTGTGTTGCATAGAAAATACCTGACGGTAGAAGGTTTACAATATCCTTTCTTTATTGGACCAAGACTGATCTGGCCTTCAAAACTCTGGAGGGGCACCTGGGTGGCTCAGTTGGTTAAGCATCCTACTTTGGCTCAGGTCATGATATTTGGGTTCATGGGTTTGAGCCCCACATTTGGCTCTGTGCTGACAGCTCAGAGCCTGGAGCCTGCTTGGCTCTGTTTCCCTCTGTCTCTATTCCTCCCCCACTCACACTCTTTCTCTCTCTCAAAAAATAAACGTCAAAAAAAATTAAAATTCAAAACTCTGAAAAACTGTTTTGACATACTCCATGGGCACTTCTGAACTGATATTGCCCATTGATATATGTATGACTAAAGGATATGAAACAGATTCGCCCTATTTGATTTTTAACTGGAGACTTGTACTATCTTTTCCTCTCCATCTCTTTGTGGAGAATTACTGCATCACCCATTTCACAAATAGTAAGCATTTTTGGTTACAGTGTGGAGAATCTTACTAGTGTAACAAGCATTTTTAGATATGAATGTGACAGTAGAGATACAGAGTTCAGTTTGTTGACCTTGACACATTCTTTTGGCTTATTTTCAACTGTTTGACATCTGAATCAAGTTGTTGTTTTCTTACATGGTTTCTGACTTCTGGAAATTGAGAAAAATAATGAACCTTTTTCTAGCTGAAACCCGGATATAACCCAAAGGTGGAGTAACAAAGCTTCTTTAATGGATACATCTAAGATGTTGGGTAATGACTGGATCTTTCATGAATTTCACACCCTGAATTTTTAGGTGGCCATTCTTTAAAGGGACCAGTTTAAATCCTCCAACAAAATCATTCTTTAAGCTTTGCCTTGAACCGATTTTATTTATTCTGAGATTCATTTCCTTTTAGGTGTCTTAGTCTAATCCTTCCTTTCCTTCATCCCTAAGCCTATTTATCCTAGGTTTACTATATATTCCATATAGTAATATATCAATAAATGAATATATCCAAATTTTAATATAAATATTAAATAAAGTAGTATATTTTATATATTATTGTGTATATTCATCACTTATTATAACCAATAGGGCCATTTAAAAATATGACTATGCTTACATAGAAATATCATTTACCTATCTATATAAGTGTTATTACAATTATAATACACATATATCTAAAATGACACTTTGACCCTGTTGTGTTATGGAACCTAGCATGCCACTGTAAAAGCTTAAGTATGCATGACCAATGGCTTCTTAGTTGCCATCTGTCAAATAGACATTTTCCTTTAATGTTTTTCTGGGATCCTTCTAAGGGCAATGTTGTTTCACATATTATACACATCAAGCCTAACCTTTGCCAGACTTCTGTTCCACCTGCTACTCTTGCTCTCCATCTTAGCCTTTGTCTTCTCTTGTTCTGTCTGCCCACATTGATGTCACCTACACCACTCTGCTCCTACCAACCTTTGTCTGAGCTGTCTACAAAACAGCATTGTGAGTCTCTGAAATGTCCTGGCTGAGAAGACCCTGCTGAAATTATACATGAGTCTCTGGAATACCCTTGCTGAGAAGACTCCACTACCCATCTTTTTTGGGGGAAATTATTATTGATTACAGGCTGTCTTTGGTAGTATAAACTACACAAAAAGAAATCAAAATCACCAAGTTACATTTTCTATTGAAGATATCTTATAAAAACATAATACATCTAGTTTCTAATCCTGGATCTGCTCTTACTATAGATATTTCTTTGAACAAGTCACTTAATCTCTCTAAGTCTCAGTTTTTGATTCCACAAAATGAAGATATTAGCCTTGCTTATTTCACATGGTTGTTGTGAGGATAAAATGGGAAAAATATTTATGAGAGGAAATTGCAAACTGTGGAAAAAAGGATACACTTTTGAAGATTTATTATAGAATCAAAACTTGTAATTCTTGTAATTCTACAATGGTAAGTTTCTTTTTATCCTTATTAAATTTCAACTTAAATGTTACACTTTATAGTATATTGAGCCAATTAGCATGTCGGTAATAATATATTTTATGTTGTGAATAATTATTCACTCCTTTAATAAACATTAGCATGTACTATGTAATAGGTATAGTAAGATAAATGAGTTTATACTCTTTAAGGATCTTAAGTTCCAATGGCGTATAAAATTAGAAAAGACCAATAACAGCAATGCAAGTTGAGACATTCAATGACAGACCTAAATGTAGGATGCTTTTATTTTATTTTTTATTTTTTTTAAACATTTATTTATTTTTGAGACAGAGAGAGACAGAGCATGAATGGGGGGAGGGTCAGAGAGAGAGGGAGACACAGAATCTGAAACAGGCTCCAGGCTCTGAGCTGTCAGCACAGAGCCCAACGCAGGGCTCGAACTCACGGACCGTGAAATCATGACCTGAGCTGAAGTGGGCCACTTAACTGACTGAGCCACCCAGGTGCCCCTATAGGATGCTTTTAAAATACAAAGATTTTAGAGGCATTTTGATATTTTGAAGAAAGTTGCACAGATCCCCAAGAGAAGAAAGAGATCTGTTAGTTATATTCTGGTCCAAGTAACTTGAATGTAAATATATCTAACAAAAACAAAAACAAAACAAAACAAAAAAAACAGGAAATTTCATTGTGTTACATAATTGAATGTTCCAGTGATGAATTTGTTTCAGTCATGACTGGGAGTAGGAACTGAAAAATTACTATCAATACTATCTATCTCTGCTGTTTTCTTTTGCATTGATTTTATTCTTTGTTTAGATTTCCCTCTGTGGTATGTAAAGTGGCTACCAGTGGTTGTAGGCCTATATCGTGATTATAGCTGAAGGTACTAGAAAAGGGAACACTTTCTTCTAATGAGCTCCAGCAAAGACTTGGAGAGGACCTGCTATTGCTTTAGTTTGGATCACATGTCCAACCAGGAATGATTACTATAGACAAAGGCATGGGTTCTCTGACTATCCAGCCTGAGTTCTATGCCCATTCTAAGGTGGTTGATCAGAGTTGGATTAAGGAGAGCTTCTTCAAGTAAAAAAGGATTAATAAGTACAAGGAATTTTATGTGTGTATTTATGCATGTAGGTATGTAATTGTTTGCTTAATGTGTCACCCCTCTAGACAATAAACAACTCTGGCCAGGGATATTGGTCATTTCGTTTATCATTACCGACTCAAGTGTTTCACAATGCCTGATACACAGGAAAGGCTTGCTAAATATTTGGTTAATTAATGAAGTAAAGGCAAAGATCCACATAATATGAAGGAAGGAATTGAAGAATAAATCAAGAATAAATTTATTATACATTTACCCATAATTTTCTTTATATTCTATATCCAAACTTAGAAGTTCTTTTGAAATATTTCATTAAAGACTCCACTGATGTCAATAATTAATATTTTCACTTTAATTTATAATTATGTTTATGTTTTAGCAGCAGTTAGTTTAACAAGTTAAAAATTCTCAAAGACATGGAACTCCATGTGTCCATCTCTTCAACCAAGGCAGTTTAACTAGCTTGATTGAGTGTCTGACTTCAGCTCAGGTCATGATCTCATGATTCATGTGTTCGAACCCCATGTTGGGCTCACTGCTGTCAGCACTGGGCCCACCTCACATCCTCTGCCCCCCTCTCTCTTTGCCCCTCTACTCTCTCTCTCTCTCTCAAAAATAAATAAACATTTAAACTTATTTAAAAAATCATATATTTTTGCTTCAGGATTTTATAGGCAAGAGTGATTTAATATTTATTCATTATGTATGTACTAGATATTAAGTGGAAAACAAAGGAAAATTCCATTTGGCCCTCATCATGAGTGGATTCCAGATGGGCAGGAAAAAATTATTTCCAGTCAAATGGGACAAAGGAAATCGAATAGAAAGAGAAGTGTGGGCTCATTGTAATAGTTGTCCAAATGCTTACCTTCAAGGAAGCATGCAAAATTCAGATAATGCTCCTTAGAATCAGTATCTATGTTATATTGTGAAGACTTAGAGTTGAGAACACTGTAGCTCTTTCTTGGTGATTCATTATACTTAAGGTAGTGTGTGTCACAAATGAAGTCTTCCTACAGTAAAAGAAACTGGTGGTAGAAATAAAATATTTGTGTAAAGATTACACAGCTCTGCAAGTTGAGGTTTGCAGCTCAATTCTAGAACAAGCTGGAAATTGAAGTAGGAGTCAAAAAGCTGAGTCTAGCCTTTCAAAATTAATGGCCACACAGTCGGGGATAGATATTAAAGTTGTACATTAGCATTGATTTATAAACAAATAATTCTATTTGCCACCAATGTATACACCATAGCCAGTGCATGAAGCACCAAAACTATTCCAGGTTGTATTAACCCACATGGAGCTATGCTAGGCTGTCCTCATATTTTAATATTAGATTTTGGAAAAAAGTAAGAAGAGGTCAGGCCTGGAAAATAATTGAAAAAAAAATAGGTTAGATACCTCTATAAAAACAACAAAAATTGTGTTCATCTGTTGTCATGGTGGGTGTGAGGGATCTCTACAGCCTAGAATATCTTCTAGAGATTTTTTTTTAATGTCTGAATGTTTACTACTGTGATGCCAACTCAGTCAAGAGTTTTCTTCCTGTTAATTGACATATACAATTTACAGTTCCCCTGTTATGAGATCCAGGGAGAGGTGTAAAAAAACAGCAAGAGAGATGAGATGGAGTGTCCAATGAGGTGAGAAGAGAAGCAGAAGTATTGTGTACTAATGGCCAAGCAAAAAATGTCCATCAAGAATGAGAGGATGATCAAATGTCATCAAATCCTGATAATAAATCAACGGAGAACTAGCGATTGTTCATTGAATTTAGAAACCCAGAAATCACTAGCTCTGTTATTGATAAGAGCACTTCTGTTGAAGTTAAAGCATGAACACTTGGTGGAAGTGAGTTTAAGAGAAAATAGGAAAGGGGCGCCTGGATGGCGCAGTCGGTTAAGCGTCGGACTTCAGCCAGGTCACCATCTCCGGTCCGTGAGTTCGAGCCCCGCGTCAGGCTCTGGGCTGATGGCTCGGAGCCTGGAGCCTGTTTCCGATTCTGTGTCTCCCTCTCTCTCTGCCCCTCCCCCGTTCATGCTCTGTCTCTCTCTGTCCCAAAAATAAATAAAAACGTTGAAAAAAAATTAAAAAAAAAAGAGAAAATAGGAAAATATAATTAGAAGTGGTGAAGATAGACAATTCAAGATACAAAGCAATTGGGCAGTGCCTGGCAGGAAACTGGATTCAAGAAAAGTTATTTGTTTGTTTGCTTATTTTTATGGAAGAATAAAATAATATTTTCATGCTGTTAGAAACAATCCAGGAGAGAGTATATGGCCAGAAGGAAGAATTGCTAGAGCAAAATGGTTGAAAAGTAAGAGGAGATAGGATCTGGTGAAAAGGTGGAGAGATTTGCTAAAGATGAACATAAATAATTCATTAAGGTATGGGCCAAGAAAGTAGAGAATGTGGGTGCAAATGTTACTGAGCAGAGAACCACTTGGTTCCTTCTACTCTAAAATAAGAACAAGAATTTTCATTTGGTCTTTGGTCTCAAAATTATTCAAATGACTTCCATTCTCAAGTTGTAGGCATTTGTTTATTCCTTTAGATTTCTTAGGAAAAATCCCTCTTCTGGGTCCTGGAAATGTGTTTGTGGCAGACATTGCTAGTTGATTACATAATACATATTTTCCATTTTTCCTTACCAAGAAAACCTCAGTTGATTTGGCAGAACTATACCAGCCAAAATACCAAGAGCTACTATTCTGGCCAGTGAGAAAGAGGCTGAAGGTACCTGAAAAAATTCCATATCTTTTGATATATGCTTCCCACTATTTTTCCCCCTCTTCTAAGAAATAATGCTCTAAGTGTCATTGCAACAAGAATCTTGAAGTCATGAAGTGGTAAGCATGAGTATGAAGACATATATATTAAGAAAAGTGGAAGAGAAAGAAAGAGGCTAGATCCCTAATAATATTATTGAACTAAGATACCATCTATGGGATATATAACTCCATACCTTTATTTGCATGATATTAAATAAATTTTTGCCACCACAGGGAAGTTTGTTTGTTTGTTTGTTTGTTTGTTTGTTTTTGAGTCAGTTTCTTAAAAAATTTCCTAAGCAGCTTTGGGCATTCTTCAGAGTTGTTAATTCTGTGAGATCTGAGTGATTTGGATATGCTTTTCCTAAGGCCCTCTCTTTGATTTCTTGAATAGATCCTGAGAATAGGTTCAGAAAGGCAAGACTTGTGTTGAAAACAACTAGAAAAATGCCGACCTTCAAAGATATTTCATATCTTTCTTCTCAAAATGGAAGGCTGCCTATGGGAAGTCAAGTTCCATTTTCTATAAAGAAAGGGGAGTGTATTCTGATTGTCCTAGAGTCAAATCTCCTTTTATCATTCTCTCTTCTTTCCAAGTATAAATGAACACACATACACACACACACACACACACACACACTTATGCATATACACAGATCTATAGACACTAGATCACACTAGTTTTTTATTGAATTTGACTGACAAAATCTAGGTAACCAATATTTACATATTAGTGGGACCAAGTACAATAAGGGAAAGACTGGATGTAATAAGGAATGAATTTTTTAAAATGTTGGCATTAAACAGAAAGGAGACATTATGCAGAGTGATCATCAAATTCAAGCTCACTACCTTTGGGCTAAAAATAGGTCTCTAACAGAAAATGGGAGAGTAAGCAATGTCTGGAAATATTCTCCTCTCTTTGAGTTTATTGTTTATATTGTAAGTACTGGGTGTGTGTTGTTGTTGCATGATAATTCTCTAGCTGCCCCTCTTATTTCTGCACATCTTGTGACAGCTTTTGTCTTTTGTTCTAGTATATTTTCAAGGATGTTTGTATAGCAAACAGCCTAGGATGATAGAGACAGGTCTCCCTCTGGAGCAAAGACAGATTAGTTTATTACCCAGGAAAATAAAGATAATGTCTCCTCTGGGACATAGTTTGGGTAGTTTGCTAGCAGTCCCCTTATAAGGTGGGCGTTTTCCCTAAGCCCAGAGTTCCTCAATAAGGAGGCAAATCCTCCAGAAGTGAGCACCCACCTGGACTACTCTACATGTCTCCCATGATACTTAGGGAGTAAAAGGGAACCAGTGAAAACATGAAGCACATTCAGCCTGCTGTGGCATGAAGAAAGTATTCTGTGTCTGAGCCAGGAGTCTTGTGCTAGCATCCTTGAAGCTATGGCAAGCTAACCTGTTGGTTTACAAGTGATATAAAATCTAAATTCTTCACAGTTCTTGGCACATTGATAGGATTATTCAACATCTTCACCTCAGGAGAAAATGTTGCCTAAAAAATACTTCCCACATTTGCCTCTTAAAACTTTTGGCATTGTAATGAAGAAATCTATAATACCACACCCTGTAAATTACCTTTCTCGTGAAACCTTCACTGGTGCTATGTTCTGAATTAATTACTGTTATTCTTTCTCTCTTTAGAACTTGGCAATTAACATGTCATGTAATTAATCCTACTCTTAAATATGAACTGTGTATATGATGTCTTTCCATCTGATTGTGAATAGTGCGGAAGAATGGGGAAGAATAGTATTTTGTTCATCTTGGACCTTGCCAAGTACTTTATCTAAATATAGCAATAACATATACTTTAGAATTATCAAAGAGAATTGAATTATTAAAAAATTCCTTAATTTCATTTGAAAAATTAAACAACACATTTCCGTAACACTTTAGAGTTTTCAAAGGGCTCTCATATATTATCAAATGTAATTAATTTTATTCTAACTTTCATGTACAATAGGAATACTATATCTAAGGAGAAAATGAACTGTGAGAACCCAAATCTTCTGACTTCTAGCTTCATATATTTCCTTTGGAATTGTCATTACCCTGAAAACTACTTAGTTGTTTGTTTTATCTCGAATTTTGTATTTCTCATAAATAGTAAATAAAGTTGGCATTTTTTCTTTTCTTTTTTTTTCCTCTTGCATTGCCTGAAGGCTTTCTTCCAGAAAAGTTCAAAGCCGTTACTCAATTTAAGAAATGTTACAAGAAGAAAGATACTAAAAAGGTCTAGAGCTGTATGTTATGAGCCTTCTAAGAAGAAAGAGGCAGTTATCTCTGTATGCAAAGGTGAAGGAAAATGTCACAATTGTGTTAATAAAGAGTAATATTAACACAACATTAGAGTAGATTAAAAGTCAGAAAGGAGAATTTTTGTGAAAACTTGTCATGTTGTAAATCATGTAAATTTTCTACTGTAATTATTATTATTCTTTTAATCCCCACTTGATAATGCTCTTCATAATCACTACAACATTGCTAAAGGAGAATAGAAATGAGTACAATTATCAAGAAATAATAGGGTTTAGAACATATTATGCTGGCTCTTGCTCTTTTAACTATTACAGTAGACATGATGAATTAACACATTTCACTGAGATATCCCAGCAGGCTTTAAATTATTTGACTGAAAATTAATCCCTCCTCTGTTTATTGATTGTATATACATGTATGTGTGTGAATGTGGTATGTGCATTTGTGGAGGGGGAAGTGTAGTAGGAGAAAATTTCATATGCAGCAGTATTTACCGACACAGCTGATTATTCTGAATCCTACTCAGAAAACAAAAACAAGATACAAGATTGTGTAGGGTACTTTATTCGGTAAAACCAAATTAAGCATCAAATAAAAACCTATCAAAACAATTGTCTATGTATTCCCTCTAGATTAGAAAATATCCAGGGTAATTTACAAAATAAATTTCTACATTTTACAACAGAGATAATAAAAGAACCGAGAATGTTAAGTGCCTTGTTATCATAGAAAACTGAACAAAAGGCTAGACTAGTACTCTATGATCTATAAATCCTTCATATTTTTCATTAAAAATCTACCTAAATATGTTTACACATATTATAGAGATATTGTAGAATATGAAGGTGCAGTTTCAGGAATGATAATTTCCCAAAATATAGGCAGAGTATATCACCAAACCATCATGAAAAATCATGTCTATAGTGATTATTTTTTACTATGCATTTGCTTTCATAGTGACATTTTTATTGAAATACAAAGCTGAGTACAATAGCAGTATGATGTTATTTTTCTAATTAATAACCCAGAAGTAAAATTTTGATAATATATCTCCAAGGGGGGAAAAAGGAATGTTTAAACAATCCCTTTTACATATATATATTTTTTAGGACAAGACACTGTTATATATTTGTATTGTTGAGTTTCAATCATGTAGAAATAAGAGAGTTTTATTTTATGAGACTTAACCAGAAAATTGACACTCAAGTGACAGTATAGCCCAGGCTGGTGATACACATGACCTGAGGTCACCTTCCAGTCCCTTTCAAAAGATAAAACCCGCACTCAGCTCCAAGTGGGCTTTAATTTAGAAGGCACAGACAGGTTCTTCACCCTTAACTCCACTTTTCCTGAAACTATACTCAATCCATCAGAAATCCTTTCTCCCCCCACTGCCTCTAAAATATATCTGTAATCTTATCTACCGATGACAGTAGTTAAATTTTGGCCAACTTATTATTATCCCTTGTCTTATTGCAATAGACAGATACCAACAGATATAGCTGTGTCTGCCTTTTCATCTATCAGAAACAAACGAAAGCAGTAATGCTTTTGTTTTTTAAGTCAAGTTTTTCTCCTTCCCTAGTTAAGACTCTGGTATCTCTCGAAGTAAAAGAAAATATTCTTACAATGGCCCACAAGGTCCCCTTGTGTTCTGATTCCCTTCTACTTCTCTGATTTCATGCAGTACTCATCTTGTTTCCTCAACTCGCTTCTTGAGCCACAACGATGCACTTGCTGTTATTGGAACACACCACTCGCACTCCTACCTTAAGGTCTTTGCCTTTCTTGTTCCCCTTGTTTGGGAACCTCTTTTCCTTCCTCCTGTACAAGACTGTCCCTTTGTAATCTGGCAAAAACCCAGCTGTTGTAACCACAACTGGGTATATTGCAACACAGTTTGATGCTCACTATCCAATTTTAGCATCAGAACCCACAAGTTAAGACTCAATGCTCCATAAAACCACCCTTGCTTCAGATGCAAGCCATACTTCGGGAGTCCCCAGGACACTCATATTTCTGACCAACTGGCTATAAATTCAAGACTTTCTTCAGCCCTCTAAGGTTCAGTTATGAACTAGAATGGCTCACAGAACTCAAGAAAGCACTATGCGTAGTGAGAGGCCTGGGAGGGTCTCAAATGCAGGGATTCCATGCCCTCTCCCCACGGATTCAGGATGCTGTGTCACCTTCTCGGCACAACAACATGTCCACCAACTAGGACGCTCTACTGAACTTCAGTGCCCAGAGTTTTGGGGGGGTGTCTTTATTATGTAGTCATGATTAATAAAATCATCAGCCATGTGACGAAATTCAACCGTCTGTGGAGGATGTGCAGGCTCAAAGTCCCAACTCTCTAATCATATTGTGGGCCTTTCTGGAAGCATGCTGAAACTATCTAGTGACCTAGCATAAGTCACCACATTTGCATAACAGAGATGCTCCTATCACTCAGGAAATTTAGAAGCTATGTGCCAGAAACCTGAGACAAAGACCAAAAACTCTTTATTATTCCATACCTCACATCCTTTAAGTCATTTGTCAAAGGTCAAATGTTCAGTAAAGCCTCTCTGATCAACTAATAAAGAGTCTGACTCATTTTTTCATGCTTGACCATTGATTTCTTTTAAAACATTTATTTCCATTCCTCTTTGGCCCCCCTATCAGGACAGGCTGACAAGAAAGCCCAGGTGTGCTTCTTCTCAACCTTGCATCTAGCTTGAACATGGGAACTTTTCCCTCTCCCTCCTTAAAAGGGCTAATCTACTTCCTCTGTATCGAGTCAGCCCAAGCCTTCTGCCCACTCTTCTCTTCCCTAGGAATACCTTGTATGAATGATAAACTTTCTCTCAAATTCTCTTGGTGTATGAAGGGTCAACAGTCTCAACATTTGAACTACACTTCGGATGGGGACCCATCTTGCCTCTGTGTGTGTGTGTGTGTGTGTGTGTGTGTGTGTGTGTGTGTGTACATCAAGTTACTGAACTGTAAAACACTATCTTAATTAAAACCACCTCTCCTCCCGTCTTCCTACAGTAATTCCTAGTGACTTTTCCTAGTTTTGTCATAGCATTTATTAACATCTGCCATTACAAATATTACTTTCTTTGTTTACTGTGAATCATTCCTTCTAGAATATAAGCTCCACAAGGGCAAGGACTTATACTTGTTTTATTACTGTGATTCCACTATCTAAAACAGCTATATAATAAAATATTTATTCAAATAAAGCACTTAAACTTTTACACTTACATTTGTCAAATGAAAATCATTTGACAGCATCATTTTATATTGAATTCTTAGCTGATTTAGAGACTCAAAACAATACTATTTACTTAACCCACTCTTCTGTGGGTCAGCAGTTTGCCTAGATTCAGGTGGCCCCTTCTTTTAATCTCAGTGAGGCTCACTCACAAGTCTGTTCAGCTGCCAGTTGGTTATCACTGATCTCCTCTTCCTATATTTCTTGAATATTACCATTCACTCTACCACATATGAGTTTCGATGATTATAACTGTCTTCTTTTTCTACTTATCTGATACACATCTTCTTTTTTCCTTCCACTAAATCACTATCTAAAGTAGAGTAGATGCAACCTTGTTCTATTATCTTCATTTAGGAATTATCACTATGCTTTTTTTTTTTAAATTCTCTCAATCATCTCTGTTTACTCAATTAAAACAGCTAGTTATCTTCTTAAGGTTGTTTTTTTTCTTGCTCTTCCCTTACTGTGTAGGTTCTTTGGGAAAGTGATAGAGATCACTCCTTTTATTTATTTATTTATTTAATTTTTCAAATACTCACAGCTTCTAGGTTACTGCCTCATAGACAATGATGTGAATGATGTCAATAATGGCTGAAAACCAAAAGTTTAAGCTTGACAATCTGTGCCTCACCTCAGGAAAGCACTAATCTCAATTCTCCTTGGTGTCTGATGTAATTGAAAAAGGAGGAAAAGAAGACTCCAAATAGAAGGCTAGATATCAAGGAAGTTAGATCTGGAGAATCCTCAAAAATATACAATTAGATTTAACTAAAGTTTAAGACTATTTGCAATGGTGGTGGGACTGTTTGGCAACTGAAACAATTACTTTTTGCTTTAGTAAAAAGGCAGTTTTACTAAGATGTAAGAAAACAGAAAAAAAAATGCAAAATTTATACCATGGTATAAGAAATGACAGATAACTTTTCTTTCAGAGTTTTGACTCAAAGAAAATAAAATATGAGAACAAAAGGATATAATTATGCTGAAAGATATTCACAAAATGACCAATAGTATAAAACAAATAAAAAAAACTATTAGCTAAGCATATGTAAATGTCAATAAATTATAATCAAAGTTAGTTTGAAATAAAAGAGTAGGAAATTGGTAAAGTGACTGATAATGAATGATTCAATTATATTTTGGTTATGGCTGCTGTCCCTTAGAAATGAAAAGGATAGGTAGGAATAAATAGGTAGACGTTTGTTAAAGTAAAATTTTCACTATTACATTTTTCTTCTCCCTTTAAATCTTCTCTCTCTCTTGTGATAGCTTACCCAATTCAAAACTACCTTTTAGATTTCTTGTTGAGATTTCTTATTCAATTTTGTTTGACTTGATCACATAAAGATAGTAATAAAAAAAGAAATATGAAGTTATAACAGAAATACAAGAGAGTCTCTTGATCTATATTTTATAAAATATTCTATTCTCTCTATTAAGTTGACATGCAGTCTCAAAAATATTTTGTATACCTAAGAAAAACTATATCCTCTGCATGCTTTCAATGTATGAAGCCAACATGAATGGAAGAAAAGTGTGATTCCTGGAGATGCCCCAGTGATTAGTTAGAAATGTTTTGGCTGTGACCAATTCTTTATACACAAGTGCCCAGCTATCCTTTTAAGAAAAATAGCAAACACATCAGTCTTTCTTGTGCCCCTGAAACTATTTTCCTTTGGTGTCCAGAACACTCATTTTCAAATACATACAAATTATGTATCTAAGATATTTACCACCTATGTAAAATAAATGCTTGATTCTTTCATTCATTTCCCCCATAGGAACAAATGGAAATAACGGAATGAGAAGTGGAGTGGGACTTATTTCTAGGAAATAGACTAGTGGGAGCTTATACCATACATAGATGAGCTTTAAAAAAATGAAATGTAAGTTTATTTTGAAGTCACAGGCAAGTGAGATTAGAGCTATATAAGTTACATATTCATAGTGCTCTAAGTTTGAAGAAAAGCACATGTATTGAGTATATACTAACAGGTAGGCACAGTGGCTTTTATATATGTATCCATTTAATGTTCCTATAATATAAGAATTGA
The DNA here is from genome assembly GCF_018350175.1 of Felis catus. Taxonomy (NCBI): domain Eukaryota; kingdom Metazoa; phylum Chordata; class Mammalia; order Carnivora; family Felidae; genus Felis; species Felis catus. The sequence continues at coordinate 97,626,435 of NC_058374.1, forward strand.
TTCTTTTAAATTTCATATAGAAGAAAAGATGTTTTCAGGTCATAAAGCTAATACATAATGGGGCCAGTATTTGAACCATAAATTACCTAAACCTGAAGACAATTATCATTCCCATTTGCTTTGTACTTCATTCAAAATATGCATTAGATCCATAAGAGAAGTAATAAAAAAATATACTATGAGTGTAGACAAATAGGAATGATTAATTCAGTTTGAAATTACTGAAGAAATCTTGGGGGTGGGGTGTTAATATATAATGTAGTCCTTAAACCAACTGGCCCAATGACATTCCAGACAGAATAGAGCATACTCAAAGGCAGAAAAATGCTTTGTGTGTGCAATCATGATATATTCCACACAGCTGGTGGGCAGGATGTGTCAGAAAGTATAGGTGAGCACAAGACTGGGACCATGTAATAAAGGCTGAGACTTTGAAGTTTATACTACAGGTAAGTGGAAACCAATAGGCATTTCTTAGGAGAAGAGTGACATAATCATATAAATTGAATGACTAAATAAGTAAACATGTATGTCAAAGGTCAAGCAGTTTAGTCTTGAGGTTTTTGCATTAAATGGCTTATACGTTATTCTAGAGTTTTTCATGATGTTACTCATAAACAAAAAGCATTTCTTTTAAAATGGTTCGTTAACATGACAAATACAATGGCTTATTTTTATTTCAGACTAATACTTCTATAACAATCTACCTGAAAGTATTATTGCAATGGTGAAGTTTTCTAAGTTAGAGAGGTGTTTGAGGCAACAGCTGTTTAAGTGACAATTTTTGAATTCCACCTTCATCTCTTTACTCATTAGCTATTCACTTAAAGTTAAAAAAATTAAAACCCATCTGCATTCTCTCTCCTCCCTGCCCAATGCCAATTTTATATTTCCTGATGTGCCCGATTTTGTATTTGCAGAGGTATGTGCCTGTTACCTAATGAACATGTCATCTTGTTCACGGAACAGGTGACAGATCCTTTCCATTTTGCATAGCGGTTCTCACCTAAATTACTCTTGAGAAAACACTCTTTGAAGACACAACCAGATGGTTTCCTTCACATACTTGAGGAACAGATTGGCAGTTTTAGCTCTATTTCAACACTTGTTGAGTGGCTATTTCCTATCTTACTCATGGTTTAGGGTGCCTGTGGATTTACGTCCAAAAACATACACGGAAAATAAATTCTCAGTAAGTTCTTCTTTGGCAAGTCATTATACAGCAGTCTGGCAGACTGAGTTCATGTACTGAGCAACTCCTCAGTGCTGCAGAAATGTTTCATCTCACTGGGGTTATTTGCTGCAATTGAAATGAGGTCAGGAAGTCCCTTGAATTTATCATGCCACACCAATTACTCTGATTTCTCTTCTAATGCTGGGCAAGATGATGTAATTAGTATTGCCAGAAAAGGCATCATTCGAGGGGTCATTTTTACAGGCTTGTAGCTGGAGTAATTACTACTATCTGAGCTATAAATGAAACTCCTTCTGCTGACCTTTACCACTCAACTCCTAACACTTCCTTTTCATTTTATGCCTTCCTGTCCCACCCCCATCCCACAACCCATAGGTGTCAGTGCTTCACAGGGTAGTACTACTACTTGTATTCTCCAATATAAAGCCATTCTCTTGGTCTCATGTTTTTAACTTTCATCTGCCATTGACTGGAAGACTAGCTAATGCTGATCATTTTGTTCCCTAGCATTGCCAATGCTTAAGCAATTTCTTAATAACAGTGATTGATTAGGAAATGACTTCCTTTATTCCACTGGCTCTTTGAGTCACAAGGATAAAAACATAGCTCTTACAATCCAAATTTAGTGTTTCTTCTTCCAAATATTTTAAAGATTACTCTTGGTTTAACTTTAATTTGTCATTATGAATCAAGAATATTATTTGAATTCTCCCAAGTGTTTGAAATTTTACACTTGAGTTTTACCTATTGCTCAATTTGAGCAGAAAGAATCCATCTAGTTTTTATCAGGATGTAAAGGAAGATCTATGTGGTACGTGTTCTGCTCACCACCACTCTAATGATGTCCACGTGCTTATTGGCGGATCCTGTAAATATGCTACACTACATGGAAAAGGTGACTTTGCAGATGTAACTCAGCTATAGACATTAAGATAGTGAGACTATCCTGGGTTATCTATACGGACCGCATCTATACAAATTAGCCCTTATATCTCTCACTGGAGATAGAGATATGTGGCAGAAGGAGAAATAGAGAGTTTGAAGTGTCAGAAGGACTTGACCAGCTATTGCGGTTTTAAATATGGAAGGGGCAAAATGACAAGGGCCGGTGGCCTTGAAGAGATGACAACGGCTTCTGGCTGATAGCAAGAAAACAGGGACTTTTGTCCTACAACTGTCTAGGAATGAATTCTGCCAAGAAGTAGCCTGGAAATGAATTACTCTCATGGCCTCTAGATATAAACAAAGCCCTTCAGACACCTTAGTTTATACCTTGTGAGATTCTAAGTAGAGGACTCAGGTGAGTTATACTGTATTTGGACTTGTGATCTACAAAACTGTGAAATAAAAATAAGTGTTGCTTTAAGGTGTAAAATTTTTGACACCTGTTATAGCAGCAATAGAAAATAAATACATATTTTGGAACCTGAAATAGGAGTATGCGGTAACAAATACCTAAAATGTGGAAGTTGCTTTGGATTTTGGCAGTGGACAGATTTGGAAGAATTTTGAAGAATGTAGCAGAAAAGCCTAATTTGCCTTGAAAAGACTGTGGCTAGAAAAAAATGGACAATAAATGGTTTAACAATGAGAATTCAGAAGGAAGTAATGAGAATTATGAAAAATTGCAAATCACCCTATAGAAAGCCGTTTTGTTAACAGACTGTCAATGGAAATCTGGACAAGGATACTTCTGGTGAGGAGTCGGAAAGAATTGAAGTACATGTTACATAGAGACTTGAAAGAGGAGGACTTTTGTTATTTAATTCCAGAAAGCTTACTATAATGGTGTCCTGAGAACAGGCAGAAATCAGAACCTGTAAATAATAAACTTAGATGTTCAGCTGAGGAGATTACTAAACAAAGTGTTCATGGTGAGTCCTAATTTCTTCTTGCTGTTTATCATAAAATTCAAGAGGAATGATATAAATTGAGGGAAGAACTATTCAGCTAAAAGACATTGGAACATGAAGATTTGGAAAACTCTCAGCCTGTCCAGAGGGCAATAGGTCCAAATGTTCAGTCATACAAAGTCTCTTTGAAGAGATCAAAGGTTTGACTTACAGATTCCCTCAATCAAACCAGGACCCCATGGGAAGTTTAAGATCTTTTTCCTTCAGTCATTTCAACAGAAACTAAAAACAGTTATAGGAATGTCTCCAAAAGATTTGTGGACATAGCTTCTATTGGAATAAATCCTTCTGTAGCCTCCAAAGTTCTACCACCAGGAAACAGGCTGATAAAATTAGATGCATGCCACCTTTCATGAAGAAGAAATAATGACTCCAAAGATAGATCTGGGAGCCAAGAATTTAAGAAGGATTATTCTTAACCCTTGATATCAAATATAGTTTTCTTGCTTTCAGTTTGAAAATGCTTGGATTGCTGAATCTCGTCTCCATTTCCCCACTTTTTAAGTGAGAGGATCTATAACTGCTATCTATGTATGTCCTACTACCGTATGTTCGCAGCAGATAACACATGTCTTTAGTTTCATAGGTTCGAAGACCAAGGAGGAATTGTGCCTCAGCACTTGTGTTTGATAGATTATATCAAGAACTTCATCCTCATGATTTAGATGATTCACTGTCATCACATTATTTAGATGATAATTTCTTTGCTGATGAGATTTAGATGTAATTTGAAATTTAAGCTGATGCTGTAATGGGAGGACACTTTTTGGGAATTTACAATAGGATGAATGTATTTTGCATTTGGGAGTCAGCAGGTAGACAATTATTGGCAGAATGACCTACAAAAGAAATTCGCCTCCTAATCCCCAGCGTCTGTGAATATGCTACATTATAGGGAAAATGGGATTTTTGAAGATGTAATTAAATCTATGGACCTTAAAATAGAGAGATTATCTGGATTACCTTCGTGGCCCCAAACTACTCATACAGCCTTTAAAGGCAGAGAACTTTCTCCATTTGCAGTAAGAAAGACATGGCAGAACTAAATCAGAGAAGGATTAAATCTGCCATCGCTCTCTGAAAATGAAGGGATCCAAATGACGAGAGATGCAGGAGGCATTACAGATCTGAGAGAAGCTTCAGACTGGCAGTCTATAAAGAAACAAGGACCTCTATCCTAGTGCTGCATGTAACTAAATTCTGCCAAAAACCTGAGTGAATCTGGAAACAAACTTTCTGCCAGAGCCTCCAGATAAGATCTAAGACCAGGCAAAATCTTGACTATATTTTTGACGTACAGAAATTTAAGATAATATATTTATGTTGTTTTCAGTTGCTAAATTTGTGGTCATTTGGCATAGTAGCAATAAAAAATTAATATAGTCCATACTTCAAATGCAATGATGAAGATGTCAAAACTTCTCTCAGTCTGGATCAGTATCCATTGTTATAATGCTATCTGTTTCCATTGGAGCAAATTCATGATCACGCAAACAGAAGTGTATGTATGGGAGACTGATGATAGTAATGACCCTAACTCTTTACCCCTTTCTCTATTCAAGCCCTTTGCCATGTGAATATGAATTTTATGTCACTAAAAAGACAGAGTCAATTTCTCCACCCATAGATTCTGGGATCAGCCATATGATTTACTTGGCTCTTGCAATGAGGTAGAAACGATGATGTGGTGAGTCAGTTTTGAGTCTAAGCCTTAAAAGGATGCTTAATTTTCCTTTGATCTCTCTTGTGTCTCTGACATCACTAAAAGAATATGCCCATGCCTAATGCTCTGGGTTGGGAGACATGTGGTCAGCCTCACGTTGCCCCAGTTTTCCCAAACAAGATCATCCTAGATCTTATAGCTAGTCACTCTCATAGCATTTGAGTGAGTCCAACCAAGCCAGTAAAATCACCTAACTGCCCACCTGGGTAATTAATAATCACTTATTTTTGTGTGCCACTGTGGTTTTGTGGTTATCTGTGTAGGAGTGCTGACAACACTGACTATATCTTTGGCCCTCCATCTTGTTCCTGGTGGAGCAATGACTTCCCTTGGGGCTACGTGCTCCAGGCCCCATGGAGGTCAACGTATTCCTGACTGGAATTCTGGAGAAAGCTTGTTCAGATCTTTAAAGTGGCACATAGAAGGCTCCACTTTAGGTGGAACTATTAGAGACTGACTGGTGCACAAAAAGTGCCACTTTGGATGACTATACTTTGACCTCACCACAGTGCCTCTAGCTATAAAAGCTGTGGGTGAAGGTCTGGACTTGGTGGAGAATCAGGGAAGAGAACAGCTGCATATGACCTAAGTTATCCATTAGCACCCCTCATCCCATATCAGTAAGTTACCCTAAATAAAATTCTGTGTAAATGGTATAGAGTGGTTTACATTGTTTTTCAGTCTCAAAGTGCCTTCTCAGTTTGGAGGATATATTACTGACCCTCCTCCACCTTCTAACATCTGTAATGTGGCATTATCAGCCAACTGATAACTGGATAATAGTGTTGATTATTTATATAAATTTATCTTTCCCATTAGACTGTAAGCTCCATGAGGGTAGGGACAATAGGTCTATTCACTCTTTTATTCTCAGAGTCTAACACTAACTGTAACATTCTTCATTTTTAATGTTTTTGTTCAATTCAATTAAATCTCTTTTGATCCTTACAATTTAGTGAAGTAGTCGGAGTTAAGTTAGCAATTGCTATTATCTTCAAGATTACAGAGAGTTTAACTGAATCACAAGAAGGTTATTTGACTTTCCCAATATAACTCAGCCTGAAAAGAATTCAAAGATGACTCTCAATGAATTCCCAAGAGGGAAAAATTCCTTGCGGCCACTAGTTTTGATTTATTTTTCAAGTATCCTATCTCAATGCCTCTTAGAGAGTGGATTAGAAAAAGGCCCTCTTAAAACTAAGATAACTTGTCTTAGCAAAACTTTCTATATATTATACATCCCACATGCTTTTTTGCTTACTAGAATCACCCAACTCTTGGAGATATACTTCTGGTTTAAGAATATGGGTTAGTAATCTTTAAGTGGCTAAAGAGAATTTAAGAAGCAAAAAGTCAAACTTTACTATATTTATCTTACTTCTGTGTAAATGATATTTATAAATATTAGTAGCATATTAAAAACTAGAGAGACCTCAAAGCTTTCTTCTTTCTCCAACTACCATTTCATAGCTCATCTCATGTTCATCTCAACAGCTCAAGAAGGGGTAGTTTAAATGTCAAAAAGGACAAAATGAAATCTAAATTCATAATCAGGCAACAGTGTTATAGAGTGGAGGCTCTAAGGAGACAGATTTAGAGACTGAAAATAAAACTGGATAACAGGACAATGTTCTCCTAGGCATTTGACACTTAGACTCTTAGTTTGTGGCTCTACTTATCTCTCTCTTGATATTTCTTGGAACTGGTAAAATACAGCAATTAAGACAAATGTCTTCCTGCTTAAGAAGATACCCCTTTTCATTCTGTAGCTTTAAAAGGCAGGTTGGGAATTAGCATGGAGCCTAGAGGAAAGGAGGTGAGGAATGGGAAGTTTAGAGCAGGAACATTCTTAGGCATAGAGACAGGCTCTTTTCCTTATATTAAGGTTTAGAGGGCTTCTTGCCATTAAAGTGCTAACACACATAGGGCTTGAAGCTGCCCCTCTAAGTTGTCAGTGTTCAGGCTAAAAGAGAAAGAGCATAATTAACACTTAATTAACAGCCTAACCCAATTCCTATACAGTAGAATATCAGTTACAAATCTGAGTTCACTGTCTCACCTCCACAAAGTATGGGGAATCACCATGACTGGCGTCTGTACTTAACTGTCAGAGGATTGTCTTTTTCCTAATAAAAATTCAGGTGCTTTGAATTTGCAGCGTTCTTCATTCATTATGAAGAAACTTCACATTTGATACGATAACTTATTGAGTATATATTGTTGTCACTTTATGATTTGAGGACTCTAACCTAGAAGGATTAGTTGACTTTCCCCAAAGCACACATCTTGGCATAATCTAATCTCTACTTATTCGAATGGAAAGTCTAATATTCCTTTCTGTCTAACGCAGCTATTTTCCTAGTATTCCACTCAATCTTTGCTTATATCAGCAGAGTAAATTCTTAGCCAGGCAATCAGAATTAGGTTTATTTAGTCAGTTCTTTCCTTTAGGTGATCTCAGCTCCTTCAGTCATAACATGAGTATTCTGTTTTAGCTTTAAACACTGTGATGTTCTGCTTCTTCACATGTGTGTTATTGAATTGGATCATTTTGTTCATTTGTTCAGGTGTTCTTTGAACGACCAAAGTGAAACATTAAAAATTATTTTTTAACTTTCATCTTGTGTTTAGGCTCAATTTATATTTCTTGACTTTATTATTATTTTTTAGCTTTTTTATCTACATAGAGCAAAATATTAAGGTTTCTTTATTACTTTCCATGAAAATGATGCTTATTCACATTGTCTTTATAAATATGAATATGTTGTGCTAGAAACTCATCAATTACCCATTGTTTTCCTCTGTATGTCTTTTTAATATCTACTTTATCTTTCTTTACCTCTCTCTCTAGAAATCATCTGTCTCATTTAATCTCTCTAACAATGTCTTCTATCTCTATAAATTACATAAATAATTTTATCTTAATATTATTCCAAAGATGAAATATATCCACTTATGAAAGGTGAGAGGCAACCTTAGATAATATATTCTGCCATGTTTTGGACTAGTTAATATAGAAAAACATTGCATGGTAGTTTGGGATCTTGTCCCTTTGAATTTTTTTAAAACTCAGGTAACTATCCCAGCACTGCAGTTCCATACTATTTCACAAAATCCCAGGATGTTTTATCTAAGACGTGCTTTGTAAGAAGACACAGAAAAGCCTTTATTGAATTTTGTATTGGCTGAAGAGATACCTGGAAAGTCTATGTCTTATTTTCCTTCTCTCCAATTCTTATAAATGAGTTGGAGCCATGTGGAATTTTAAATAAAAAAGTGTGTTAATAAAAAGCATTATAAGAAATCATTTTGTTTTACACTAAATATGAAAGATCATGCCGCTGATCAAAAAAAAAAAAGCCATTCTTGATACAATCACAAGGCAGACATCAAAAGGTATAACAACGAGGCTAGTACAAACAAAGTTTATTATAAACTGGGTTAGAAGATAGGGTAGAATAAAGAAGCAAAGCCCAAACTCCATCATAGGAACATACATAGAATTTTATTCTGATTTATCAGCCTCTGAAACACTGTCTTGCAAGTACTATGTTGTACATGAAACTACTCACTTTTATCTGTAAACACCTAATTTTCTGCACATACCAAATCTAGTTCACTTGGTAGTTCTCATCCATAAAATAATCAGTTCTGATACCTGCTCCATAACTTAGAGAAATTGCCAGAGAAGTAGCAATTAAATCATTATTGTAACCTATGATTTTAAGGAATGAAAGGAGAATAAAGAAAAGCACATACCAAGACAAAGTCAATTGTTACTTTTGTAACAAAAAGAGAGAAGGATTAGGACTGGGGAGACCACAAAGACTAATATATGACGGTAACTTCTGATGTAACTTTGGGACACTGATTTGTCTCTCCGATATCAGAGTTACTCATTTTTAAAAATGAGAATTAAACTTTCTGCTCTACTTATTAACTGGGTTATTGTGGATTGCTTTAAAAGTAAATATTTTAAAAAACTATACATTTCTAAACAATTTCTCTCTTTTTTTCTTTTGTGTATAACAGCAAGTTAGGATTATCTGGGAAAGATAAATGATGGTTACTTGTTGGGAATTCTATAGAAGTCTATAGAGGTGAGTTGAGATACAGTAGACAATGATTTCATAAGTCAGCTAAATAGTGTGCTATAAACAATCATAGTAGAAACGATGAAATATCAGCTCCTTTTGGGCACTTTAATAATGAGATGATTTTAAATGGTTTCAGACCAATAGAGAGAAATAAAAGGAATAAGGGAAACAAGTGAGCACATAGGATGAAATATACAAAATAGATTCCTTAGGTGAAGAGCAGGATGTGTGATCTGGATTGATGAAAGAGGAGGGTGTGTAGGATCCCGATGTTGACAGGTGGTGTAAAGGGGGCAACACTGTAGATTTTGAAGGCTATGATGAAATGTTTATAACTGTCCAGTACTCATAATTTTTAGAATTTTGTAGCTTGTGATCTAAAGGTTCAGAAACATAAGGTTATAATGACTAAAGACACTTTGTGCTATCAATTTTCTCTTCTCTTAAACAAGAACAAGTGACCTATGATATTTTTTCTCTTTGCCTGCCCTGTATGAATTGCAGCAGATAATCTGTACAGAAGTAATGCCACTACCCATCATTTAATGCTAATGAGGCAAACATTTGAGAGCCAGGGATGACTCCAATTTTGCAGCATGGCTACAAAAGGAATTATCGGTTCAGTTATTGACATCTTGGTCTACTACTATGAGACTTTAAAGGATCTCATGTGTCATGATACTCTTAAGGCTTTTGGTAACAGATGGATTATTGACTTGAAAGCAATACAATTCCAATGAAAAAACTGTTTTCTATCAATGGAGATTTAGGGAGTTATGTATGGCTTCCCTGTTTTCTTATTTTGGCATTGCTCTAAATTTAAATGTTTATACTTTAATTATATCTAGTAATGTAAAGTATATAATATATTAGTTGATTTAGGTGAGTATAGACTATGAAATTATCTATAATGCTATAAAAACTGTGTGATGTTCCATGTAGATATTTACTTTTGTAATCAGGTATACCTATTGACTACCCATATTTATAGAAAATGTATAGATTTAATACATTATTGTAGCTATTTTATTCTGTTAGCTTCTTATTTTTATTAGTCTAATGATGCTTTAAAGGCATGATACCAATCCACTTTCTGATATTTATGTGCAACATTTAAGTGCAACTCTTCATGTATTAATACATTCACTTCAGCGCAAAATTAGGAAATCTAAACTTTCAGTTAAGTGTTATTTTTTTCTAATTTCCTGGTAGAATTTTTGATGGTTGATTTATATCCTCCATTAAAGTAATATTTTACTTATTCTAAATACATATATTAGTGCCCCTTAAACCAGATACACTTAGTTATTATATTACTACCTTTCAAATGTCTCTTTAAGCCATTTGCTTATTTGCGTAACTTCAGATACTGTCATGACTCAAGACAGCCAGAGTTCATATTAGCATTACTTATTAAAATAGTAAATTAAAAACCTGCACACAGTTTTCTTCTTCTACAATCACTGTTAGTAATGCTATCCTATAGATCAAACTCTCAATAGCCACCAGATCTTCCCAGAATAGTTTGTTATAAACTGTGCTTTCCAAAGTAGGATGTAGAAAACTTAGCTGTCATTATTGAATCATGGAGATAATGAAAATCTTACAGGGCAAGTTTGACACTGTGAAAAGTTAAAGTAAGAAAGGCTGTGGATAATTTTATTAGTCCTCATCTTTGTAAGGTATATCATTACGAGTTTTGACATATTTTAAAATTTCAAAAATATTCTAGGACAGACTGTATAACTACTGCATGCATAAATAGAAGACAGTGATTCTAAACTAAAACCTGTATAATTTCAAGGAAAAATATGTTCATTTCAAAAATTTCTGCAAGTTTTGGAGGAATATTTATGTTTTCAGAGGAATCAAGAATGGCATGTGTCTGTTTAGAGAAATGGTTGATATTTTTAAGATGAAAAAATATTTAAAGGATCCTTCTGTTTTCTAATTTGGAATCCCAACAGAGAACAGCATCATTAGCTGCTGATTTGAAAATGTGTTAAGCCAACCAGTAAATAGGAAAATCTGACAGTGTCCTGTTTACTATATAAAAATGGTAGTAATAATCTCTTGTTAATAGCTTGGTATTTTTTAAAAGTGTATTGATGCATAAATTGATGACCTTAATAATCAATAACAAAAATCAAGTCAGGATTATAAATATGGTAGCCTTCATAGTTTATTATGTAAGGCAAGATTTTTAGTGTTATACATTTGTAGAATATCTAAGTTTCTACTTATCGAATATATCTTGAAAGAGTTTAACTGTACACAAGGTATATGGGAGTTAAAAATATCAACGTATAATTCTTATCCTCAAGGTTTTTATTACACAGATTGGGAGACATGACAATATAAATGTTAGTAATGATGCAAAAAATAATAAAGCAATCATATGTATATATTTTAAATATGACAATCAAAAATTAGATGTGAAAAGTCTACATATATAGGATTAATCGCTAAGTGAGCTGTGCAGATACTATTTGGTACAGCAGTTCAGAGAGGTATGTAAAATAATTTCAAGCAAAAACTGTTAGAGAAGGCCACAACCAAATATAATTTGACTTAAGTAAGATTTAACCTCAATGAAAGCACTGGTGAAACAATGTAGATAAATATATGGAGTTGGGAATGAGCAATGACAGTTGGCAGGTATTGAGCCCATTTGACTAGGAAACATATGTACAACTAGAAGACAGGGAATAAAAAATAATTTGAACCTTGATAAATTTAAATTCTGGCTCCATAGATTGAGCTTTGTTCTCTATATTCATTTTCCATGGAGATGGATTCTTAAAATCCATCATGGTGGGGGGGGGGTGCCTGGGTGGCTCAGTCAGTTGAGTGTCCAACTTCAGCTCAGGTCATGATCTCACAGTCCGTGAGTTCAAGCCCTGCATCAGGCTCTGTGCTGACAGCTCAGAGCCTGGAGCCTGCTTCAGATTCTGTGTCTCCTTCTCTCTGCCCCTCCCCTGCTGATGCTCTGTCTCTCTTTGTCTCAAAAATAAATAAAAACATTTAAAAATAAAAATAAAAAAATGTAAAAGATACATGGGGACTACTTCCAAGAGCAAAAGAGAAATCAGATGGCAGTGGGACTGAAGCACCATCTCCCTTGCTTCAACCCATTCTCTGTACCATTTCAATGAGTTTTGGGTAAGAATCTGAAAGCTAAGGAACAAACAACAATAACTTGAAAATCAATTATGTAGATAATAGAGAGTCAGGGAAATGTTAAAAGGATGGATATGTTATGAGAAATTTCTAGGATGCACTTGGCAGAAAAAGACTCAAAATAGTTCAATAACAGATTTATTTAATCATATTAAGATGGAGAGGGATAGACTTAGGTTAGGTAGTCTACAGGAATATGGCAGATTATCTGGCTGCTATGAGTCCTAAAGACTGAATCTTACTGGGTTTGCTTTTGACACTGTTGGACCAGTCATATAGCTAGAAGATGGAGTGCTCTTGAGACCTTGGCATCTAGAACTGCAATGAGGGAGGCTGAAGTATCATAATTCCCATCCCAATTAGAACTACACAGAAAGGAATTCATTATATGAAGAGATTCAAAGCAAATAAATGTATCCAATACAGAGGAAAATGTATATATACATATACATATTGTGTATATACATATATATACATATACATATGTATACATGTGTGTATATATGTGTGTGTGTGTGTATATATATACATATATATACACATATATATATGAAAAGCATTAAACAACCATGTGATCCCATGTGTGACTTTCCGAAGGTGATGCCTGGGTACAGGTGGACACAGGTTATTACAGCAGCTCAGGAAAAAGTATAGACCTGAAGTAGTTGTAACAGGCTATGGAATAGAAAGGCATGTGTGCCATAAGAAAAATAAACATATTCTTTCTTCTTTTATCCACTTGTATCATGTCATGAATCCACCTCAACAATTTGAAAAATATCTGTTAGATTTTCTCTTAAGAGATTAGGATAGTCTATACAGATTATCTTCTGATTTTCAGGACCCATTTTCAGGACCCATTTACCCTGAATGACCCATTCAGGACTCATTTGTCCTGAATGTCCAACCAATTCAACCAATTTTATTATCAAATTTTATCTTTCTTTTTCATTTTCTTTCTTTCTTTCTTTCTTTCTTTCTTTCTTTCTTTCTTTCTTTCTTTCTTTCTTTGAGGGAGGGAGAGAATGCACATGTTTGTGGGCACAAGCAGGGGAGGGGCAAAGGGAGAGAGAGAAAAAAACTTAAGCAGGCTCTATCTCAGCTCAGAGCCCACAGGGGGCTCTCTCTATCTCATGACCATGAGATCATGACTTCAGCTGAAATCAAGAGTCAGACATTCAACCTCCTGAGGGATCCAGGCACCCCTGTTGTTATCCATTACTAATTTGCTGTTTACCTCAAATCCTCCATTGAGGATCAATTCACATCTTTCATTTCTCCTTTCTCTGATCTCTCCCGAAGTAGTACTTCTTAAAGATGCCTTCCTTAGTTGCTTACTCTAAAATCTCACTATTTCTGGGGCACGTTGGTGGCTCAGTCAGTTGAGCTTTGACTTTGGTTCATGTCATGATCTTGCGGCTCCTTGAGTTCAAGTCCCGTGTTGGGCTCTGTGCTGACAGCTAGAGCCTGAAGCCTGTTTTGGATTGTGTGTCTCCCTCTGTCTCTCGCTGCCCCTTCCTCACTTGTGCTCTCTCTCTCTCTCTCTCTCTCTCTGCCCCCAAAATAAAAAAATAAACTAGAAAAAATTTAAAAATAAAAAAATAAAATCTCACTATTCTCACTATTCCTAACATTTCCTCTCTTCTGTAATCTGATTTTATTGTTAGCACTAATTACTATCTAACATAGTGTACAGCATTTTATATATAAATGTGAAAAAAATGTATGTATTCGTAAAGTATATAATGTGTTTTATATAAAATGAATATATATTTTATATATATATATATTTTTTTTTTCCTTAGGTATATAACGTATTCCTAAGGCATACATTTCCCTCTGGAATGTAAACTGAATGAGGGCAGAAGTTTTTAATTCTATTCACTATTATATTCTCAGTACTTAGAACATTCATTATCACATAGTAGGCATGCAAAAACTATTTGATAAATAAATAACCTGTAACTGATTATTTGATTTTATAGCATCTTTTGAAATTTACATTGTTTTCATTCTAAAATAATTAATTTAATTATTATTTGGTTAACCCCCACTAAACACTATACACTTTAAAAACTGTTGGATATACAGAAATTATAATAAAACACACACACACACACACGACAAACAAACAAACAAACAAACAAACAAAAAAAGAACTATGGTCCTTACAGTTTAACTATGGTCATGGATCTTACAGCTTAAGGAGAATGCAGGCATTAAGCAAATTTTCAAACAAATGTATAACTGTAAAATATTATAAATTCTAGGATAAAATATATAGCCTTTAATTAATGATAAAAGAAGGTTTCTGTAAGAAATTGGCTTTTTAGTTGGGGCATAAAAGAAAGCTAAGAGTTAGGCAAGGAATGGAGGAGTTAGGCAGGCAGGGTCAATTGTAAACTGAAGGATTAGTCACACGCAGGAAAACTTTAGCCTATGGAGGAACTAAAAGTCAATATACCTACATCTTATAGTGAGGGAAGGACTGGAGAATGATGAATTATGCTTGGAAAATGTTAAAGATACTAACATTCAAATACAGTTGTCAGTGATTGTCAGCCATAACAAACCCAATATTTCCTTTCCTTAACAGATGATTTGTAATGTCCTTTTATTATCTGAAGATTAATTCAATCATTATATAACCTACCTATCCTCATAATTTCAAAATTAATTCAATATATCAGTAATATTCTTCTTGAATTATAAAAGAAAAAAGGAGAGTAACGTAATAAAATATATTTAAATCTGTGTGTACATTTATAATCTGTGTATGCTGGAACCTAACTCCACTAGAAGACGTACTGAAATAATTAGTAGCTGGCATCTGTGTGTAGAGTCGCCATGAACTGTCAAATTTACAAATCAGATAAACACAGGTTATTTTTGTTGTGGCTCAGATATCACATGATGTTATTTCAATGACAATTGAAAATAACTTTTGGTAAATTTCCATACAAAGGAAAGTATACTTTTCCACAAATTGCACTGCAATTTCACTCCCAGAATCTTAGTATAAATTACACCATGCAAAAACAATTTGTGTTCATTTGTATTGTGCAGGTTAGGTTCTAAGCTCAAATAGATACAGATATACTTTTCCACAAACATGAGTCTTCTTTGATTCACTCATAAGTCACACAGAAAGAGGGGAAATTCTTAAATGTGGGGGATGTCCCACAAGTAACAAGTGGTCTGGCATCTCTGTGTGATGCACAAAGTACCAATGGGGGGCAAAGTACCATCATTTTAAGTATCGGTAAAACTCTTCAAATAATTTCCAAAATACTTCCAATGAGGTAGAGCTAGCTGGGAAGAGACGTGCTGATGTTTGGGTCACTTTTTTTTTTTTTTTTTTTTTTTTTTACGTAGAAATACTTAAGTTCCAACCCATCACGAAATTGAAGAATTCAAAAGTGCATTCTGAAAGCCTAATAGGATTGAGACAATAGGAAAGTATGCTAGGAGAATAATCTTCAAAGACACTGACTGCTCTAATATTACTAGAACAAATGCCATAATGTTCTGCTTCCGAAAACCACACCATTTATATCTCTAGCATATGTTCAGGATGCCTTTTAATTTCTGGTTTTTGTTTCATTAGTTATAAAACATAGGAACACAAGAGTCGGAGCCAGATTTGTATCTTTGGAGTCTTACATCAATAGGAAATATCATAATACAACACCGAACAAAAACAAATAGCTTTGTTGGCTAAAATGTACCTCTGAGAACTACAAGTGAGACATTTCTGCCCTTTTCCCTTCCATTCACTGCACTCCTCATCTTTACTAACTTGGAGGCAAAGATTAGATAATGACCCCGGTGTGAAAAGACAAAGGGCGGGAAGCATTTAAGGACTGAATCCAAAAGATATTTCTCATATCTCCTGGTTCTCTGATTATTACTTCAAACTGGTGAATGAGCTTTGTGATCTGCCTTCGACCACCAAGAGCCAACCAAATAAAGCAAAAGAACAAGAAAATAGCTTATATACTAAGTGAATTCATTTATTTCTTGCCTTAGGCTAAACGTTCTAAAGAAATACTCTGTTTCTCTCCTCTAATTTGGTTGGGGTATGATGTTTTACATTAGAGACTTTTGTTTGTAATGGTGTCAAATTCCAGGTAATTTTTACCCACCATCTCACTACCCATCTCCCACTCCATGTAAAATAAAGAAACATTGAGTGAGTAGTGACACGGTATAATCGTTACAAATATGGACTATACAAACATATAACATAAGATAAAATGTCTTTTGTATTGAGATGAAATTCACATTACAATTAACTATTTTAAAGTGTATAATTCAGTGGCATTTAGTCCATTCACGATGTTGTGCAACCACCACCTCTCTCTGGTTTTAAAACTTTGCATAGCCCCAGACCACCCTGTACACTTTAATTACTAACCATTTCCTTATTCTTCCATTCCCTGGCAACCAATAATCTTTCTATCTCTATAGACTTACTTATTCAGGATATTTCATATAAAAGGAATCATGTAATCTTTTATGTCTGACTTCTTTCACTTAGCACAATGTGTTCAAAGTCATAGAAGTTTTGTGGCATGTATTAGCACATTTCTTTTTTATGGCTCAATAATATTCATATATATATATTCATCTTCCAATGAACATGTGTGCGTGTTTCCACCTTTTGGCTGTTATGAATAATGAAACTCTTGTACAAGTTTGTGTGGACATATGTTTTCATTTATCTAGTTGTAGAATGGCTGGGTCTCATGGTAGTTCTATGTTTAACTTTTTGAGGAATAGACCAATGGTTTTCCACAGTGGCTATATGAGTTAACATTCTTACTAGTAATGTAGGAGAATTCCTTTTTCTCTACATCATTGTTACCACTTGTTATTTTCTGGCCTTTTTGATTAGTCATTCTAAAGGGGATGGAGTTATATCTCATAGGGCTTTGATTTACATTTCCTTAACGCTCAATGAGGTTGAATATCTTTTAATATGCTTATTAGCCATGTGTAGATCATCTCTGGAGATAAATTTATTCAACTTTATTGCCCATTTTTTAATTGGGTTGTTTATTTTTGTTGTAAGAGTTCCTTATATAATCTAAATATTAAAACTTTATCATATAGTATTTGCAAAGATTTTTTCCATTTGTAAGTTGAATATTCATTTTCTTGATAATGTCGCTAGATGCACTAAGGATTTTAATATTTGGGAAATCCAGTTTATCTGTTTTTATTTTGGTGTTTGTACTTCTGGTGTCAAATATAAGAATCCATTGCAAAATCTGAGGTTATAAAGATTTACCCTTATGTTTCCTTCTAATAATGTAGTTTTAGCTCTTCTATTTGAGTTGTTGATTCATATTCAGTTATTTTTATTATGGAGTGAGGTACAGATCCAGACTCATTTCTTCAGAATATGGGTATCCAGTTGTCCCAGCAACACTACTTGAAGAGACTATTCTTTTCCATTCAGTGCTCTTGACATCCTTGCTGAAAATCAATTAGCCATAGGTGTTTGGATTTATTTCTATACTTCCAAATATATTCCATTGGCCTAAATATCACATTGTTTGATACTATAGCATTATAGTAAGCTTTTAAACTTAATATGAGTCCTTTAATTTTGTTCTTCATTTGCCATATTGTTTTAGCTATTAAGGGCCCTTTGCAATTCCAATATGAATTTAGGGACTGGCTTTTCTGTATCTGGAAGAAAAAGGACGTTGAAATTTTGATAGAAATTACATTGAATCTGTAGAATGGTTTGAGATTTTGTCATCTTAACAAAATTAGGCCTTCTAATCCATGGGAAATATTTCCATTTAACTACATCTTCTTTAATTTTGTTCAGCAATATTTTATTCCCACATTTGGTTAAATTTATTTATAGATATTTTATCCTTTCTAATGCTATTATAAATGAAACTTGAGTAAATCTTAACTTACTTTAATTCCTCTTTGTTATTGTGTAGAAAAACAACTGATTTTTGTGTGTTCTTATACCCTACAACTTTGCTGAATTTATTAGTGCTAGTATTTTGTGGACTTTTCTGGAATTTCTTTATATAAAATCTTGTTATCTGAAAATAGACATAGTTGTCCTTCTTCCCTTACAAATTGAATGCCTTTTATTTCTTTTTCTTGTCTAATTGTTCTGGATAGAACTTCCAGTATAGTATTGAATATCAGTGACAAAAGTGGAAATCCTTTTCTTGTTCTTGATCTTAGAGTAAAAGCTTTTAATCTTTCATCAAGTATAATGTTAGCTGTAGGTTTTTCAAAATGCCCTTTACCATGTTAAGGAAGTTCTCTTCCATTCCCAGTTTGCTGACTGTTTTAATCATAAAGAGTATTAAATTTTGTCATTGCTTACCTGCATCTATAAGGATGGTTATTTTCTTTTTCTTTATTGTATTAATGTGTATCACATTGATTTTCCTTATGTTGAACCATCTTTACATTCCTGGGATAAAAACCACTTGGTCATGGTAGTGTGGAGTGGCATCCAGTTTGCAAATATTTTGTTGAGGATTTTAATGTCTATATTATTAAAACGTATTGGTCTATAGTTTTCTTGCAGTATCTTTTTCTGGCTTTGCTTTCAGGATACTGGTGGCGTCCTAAAAGAGGTATTATTTTTTCTCTTCTATCTTTTGGGAGGAGTTTGAATACAAGTGATGCTAATTCTTCTTTAAACGTTATAAAATTCACCAGTGAAGACATCCGGTCCAGGGCTTTTCTTTGCTAAAAGTTTTTTGATTACCGATTTAGTCTCTTGTTACAGATCTTTGGACATTTTTTTTCTTGAATATTTTATTTTTTCTTGACTCAGTTTCAATAAGTGTTTTTCTTTGTTCATTTCATCTAGTTTATTTAATTTGTTGGCATACAATTCTTCTTAGTATTATAAGCATTTTAATTTTTGTGAGATCAATAGTAATACCTCCACTTTCATTTCTGATTTTAGATATTTGCCTCTTGCCTATTTTTCTTAGTCTATCTAAAATTCTGTCAATTTTGTTAATATTTTAAAGAACTGAATTTTGGTTTTGATAAATTTCTCTATTTTTCTTTCCTCTACTTCATTTATCTCTGTTCTAATACTTATTATTTTCTTCCACCTGCTAACTGTGGGATTAGCTTTTCTTTGTCTTGTTCCTTTATGTGTAATGTTAGATACATGATCTGGGATATTTTATTTTTTAACATAGGCATTTACTAATATACATTTCTCTCTGAATACTGCTTTTGCTGAATCCCATAAGTTTTAGTAAATTCTCTTTTCATTTTGATTAAATTCAAAGTGTTTTCTAATTTCCCTTGTGATTTATTTCTTTCCCCATTGGTTATTTAAAAGTACATTGCTTGGGCACCTGGGTGGCTCAGTTGCTCAAGCATCCAACTTCTGCTCAAGTTATGATTTTGCAGTTCATGAGTTCGAGCCCCACATCAGCCTCTGTGCTGACAACTCAGTCTGGACCCTGCTTTGGATTCTGTGTCTCCCACACTCTCTGCCTCTCCCCACTCATGCTCTCTCAAAAATAAATACATATTTTAAACATTTTAAGTGCATTGTTTAATTTCCATAATTTATGAGTTTTTAAGTTCTTCTTTTGTTAATGTCTAGTGTCATTCCATCATAAGCAAAGAATATATTTTATATGATTCCAATCTTGCTAAATTTATAGCGGTTCTTTTGTGGCCTAAATATGGTCTATCCTGGAGAATGTCCCATGTGCACTTAAGAGCAGGTTTTCTGCTGTTGTTACATGAAGTATTATTTATATGTCTGTTAGGCTCAATTGTTTTATAGTATTGTTCTAATATTCTACTTCCTTATTGACCATCTGTCTAGTTGTTCTATTTATTATTTCTAATACAGTAACAAAGACTCCTCCTGTTGAGTTATAATTGATGTATTATTATAAGTCAATTGTGGACATATTATTATATGTCAATTGTGGAAGTTTAAGGTGTATTCAACCATTATTTTAGAACTTTCTACTTTTCCCTTCAATTCTACCAATGTTTGCTTTATACATTTTGGTGCTCTGTTGTTTGCTTTTATATGTTTATAATTGTTGTATCTTCTTTATAAACTGACCTATTATTGATGTATAATATCTTTCTTTGAATCTTGTAATAATTTTTTACTTAAAATAGATTTCCTCAGATATTAGTATAGCTACCTCAGCAATCTTTTGTTTACTATTTGCATGGACTCTCTTTTTATATCCAGACACTTTCAACCTATTTGGGGTTTTGGGTCTGAAGTGAATCCCTTGGAAGAAGTTTATAGTTGGGTTAATTTTTTTTAATCCACTTTGTCAATCTGTCTTTAATTGGAGAGTTAATTCATTTACATTTGAAGTGTTTACTTATAATGTGAAATTACTTCTGGTGTTTTGCTGTTTGTTTTCTATATGTTTCTGAATTCCTCCAATCCTTTCTACTTTTGTTTTTTATTGTCTCTAGTATAATATTTTGATTTCCTTCTCTGTAATTTTTAGTTCTATTTTCAGTGGTTACCATGAAGATTAAGTTAAAATGCTAAATTTATTCTAATCTAATTTGAATCAATTTTAATTTAGCTTCAATAGTCTGCATTAACACCACCCTCCCCATTTCTTTATGTTCATTATTACAAATTATATCTTTATGTATTATGTCTTAGTCTTTTAAGGAGATATATCAAAATACCATATTATTAACAGAAAATTATTACTCATGGTTCTTGAAGATGGAAGTTCCAGATCAGGGTGACAAAATGTTTGGATTCTGATAAAGGTCCTTCTGATTCAGACTGCTGACTTCTTACTATATCCTCACATGGTGGAAGAAACTAGGGAGCTGTATGGGATCTTTTTTAAAAAAAATTTTTTTAATTTACATCCAAATTAGTTAGCATATAGTGCAACAATGATTTTAGGGGTAGATTCCTTGATGCCCCTTACCCATTTACCCCATCCCCCTCCCATAATCCTTCCAGTAACCTTCTGTTTGTTTCCCATATTTAAGAGTCTCTTATGTTTTGTCCCCCTCCCTATTTTTATATTATTTTTGCTTCCCTTCCCTTATGTTCATCTGTTTTATCTCTTAAAGTCCTCATATGAGTGAAGTCATATGATATTTGTCTTTCTCTGACTGACTAATTTCACTTAGCATAATACCCTCCAGTTCTGTCCATGTAGTTGCAAATGGCAAGATTTCATTCTTTTTGATTGCCAAGTCTTTTTTATAAGAACACTAATCCCATTCCTAAGAGCTCCACCGTCAGGATTTAAGCACCTTCCAAAGACTCAACTTCTTAATGTGCCTGTGTGGTTACCTTTACTTGAGACCTATATATTTTTGAATGGCTTCAAGTTACTATCTAGTGTCTTGAAGGACTCTCTTTATCATTTATTGTAGGGTTAATCTACTATAGTTGAACCCCCTTAGCTTTTCTTCATCTGGAGATGCCTTAACTTCTTCATTTCTAAAGGACAGCTTTGCTGGATACAGAATTCATTTTGGTTGACAAGTGTTTGTTTCGGCATTTTAAATGTATTATCCTACTGCCTTCTGGTCAACCTGGTTTCCAATGAGAAATCAGCTGCTAATTTTACTGAACATTTCTTATACATTATACATTGTTTTTCTTTTAGGGCTTTCAAGATTTTCTCTTTGTCTGTTGTTTTCCACAGTTTGATTATAAGACATCTCAGTTTGGATCTCTTTGAATTTAACTTGCTTTAATTTGTTGAATTTCTTGAATGTGTATGTTTATTTATTTCATTAAATTTGGAAAGTTTCTGGCCATTATTTCTTCAAATAATATTTCTGCTTCTTTCTCATTCTTGTTTCCTTCAGGAATTCCCATAATACACATGTTGGCATACGTGGTGGCCTCCGATAGATTCCTTAGAATTTGTTCATTTAAAATTTCTTTTTCCTGTTCCCCAGAATGGGTAATATCAATTGTTCTATCTTCAATTAAACTGATTATTCTGTTTGTTCAAATCTGCTGTTGACTCTTCTAGTAAATTTTCTATTAGGTTATTTTACTTTTCAATTCCAGAATTTCTATACCATTCTTTTTTCTAAATTTTATATATTGATATTCATTACCTGTATATGCATCATTCTCCCGGTTGCCTTTAGTTTTTTGTACTTATTTTTATTCAAACCTTTGAACATATTTAAAATAGTCAGTTTAAAGTGTTTTCTAGTGGGGCGCCTGGGTGGCTCAGTTGGTTAAGTATCTGACCTTGATTTTGGCTAAGGTCATGATCTCACAGTTTTGTGAGTTTGAGCCCTGCATTGGGCTCTCTGCCCTTCCCCTGCTCACACTCTTTCTGTGTCTTCCAAAATAAACAACTAAACTTAAAAAAAAAATCCTTAAAAAAATCTTGTCTAGTAAAATTCTAAAATCGACTTGTTTCCCCCCTGCCCCCCAAGAATTGTTTCTATTTCTTTCTTTTGGTGTTTTTCTTTTTTCTTGTCTTTCTTTTTTTCATGAATGAGCCTTATTGTCCTGTTCATATGCACGCTTTACGTATTTTGTTGTTGATAAGTGTATATTTTGAACATTGGTATGTGGTAACTCTATGAAGCAAATCCCCCCACCCCAATGGATTGTTGTTTCTTGTTGAGAGTTGCAGTCATCCATTTGTTTAGCAACTTTTCCAAACTATATTTACAAAGACTATATTCTTGCCACTTGTGGTTCCTGAAATCTCTGTTCCATTCATTATCTCTGTAGTCAGCCAGTGATTGCTTGCATCCAACAAGAAAATGGGTGGGGGTGGGGGTGGAAATTCTGTCTCTTTCAAGTCCTTTCACAGATGTCCCTCAGGAAGCCACTTTTGTTTGTTGGTGTTGAGACAAGGGCCAACATTTGTTCTGGCCTCTGTGACCTGCCAGGCAAACTGAAACATACAAACTTGAATTTTGAGGGATAAGATCTTTATGTTTTATTTTGGCACCAGTAAGCTGCACTGCACTGAGAACACAGGCAGAAGACAGGTCGTGGGGTATAGGAGCTGCTACAAGAAATACCAAAAACTATTGAGCCTCTTCATCAAGCCACAGGTATTTGACTAGACTCCAGAGTTATAAAATAGTTGATTCTAATTGTTTTTTACAACACAACTTAGTTTTGGTGGAGGGACTAATTCTTTGAGCTTTCTATTCTGCAATCTTCCTTGACACTACTAAACACTCCTTTGAATCCAGGATTAAGATTTTTTTTTTCTTGAACCAAAGTTGACTTTCAAGAAACTCTTGCTTAACTTAAACTTATACATTCTTTTCTCTTTCATAAGAAATTATATTGCTGAGAATTAAGTGATAATATCCAACTAAAGTCATTATATCATTATCTACAAAAACCCACCTTTGTAATTATGTACATGTTTAAAGTAATTCTAAATATACACGCTTTCACATCGAGATTGGATCGTCTCTCAGTCACTTCTCTTTTCAATGTTATTTCTTTGGAGTAGAAGATAATTTTACCACATAACCACGGTATTCGTTGGTAAAACAAAAGCAAAGTATTTCCATGATTTTCCTCTATTTTAGTGGGATAACTCTTGCCAAAATTCTGCATGTAAAAGGTGCTTACATAGCGGATAAAACCATGGGGGATAAAACACTAAGAAGCCATCCTAACTACTATATGAAGGATTTAAGTTCAAGAGGAAGATTGGTTCCTTGACAGTAAGAGTTATGACATATCAGATAACATTTTATGATGGCTTAAGTGATCCTCTGGAGAAAGGCCATGATTAAATACCTTTGGAATCCCCACGCAGAATTTTTAAAAATGTTTTTTTCTATGAGAACTCTTCTGGTTTTAAAACTCTAATACATATGCAATCAGTTTTAGAAATCTGGGCTCTGCGGATTACTTTTCGAGAGACCAGATGCAAAAGGCATCTGTGCCCAGCTGTTCTATGAGACACGTCTGCTTGTAAGGTGAACCAAAATCTGTAAATGAAAATAGGGATATTCTGAAAGTAAATACTTTAATGGTAGAAAAACCATCAAGATTTCGCTTATGTTCAAAAGATAATTCTTATCTTGTACTTTAAAAAGTTTCGCACATATTAAAGGAAAAAAAGATCAAGAGAAAATGCTGGTAAATATGCTCCTCTAATTTTATATCTAAAACATGTCAAGATAAAGAAATTACTTACCATTTAGGTAAAAATAAGTCTTGAGACAGCTGAATCTAGGATACTCGACATATTTTGTTGTTACCCAGTCTTTTAAAAATTTATTTATTTTTTTAGATTTTTTTAATGTTTATTTATTTTGAGAAGGACAGAGAGATAGCACAAATGGGAGGAGCAGAAAGAGAGGGAGACACAGAATCCCAAGCAGAATCTGTCAGCACAGAGCCTGATGTCAGGCTTGAACCCACAAACTACAAGATATGACCTGAGCCAAAGTCGGACGCTTAACCAACTGAGCCACCCAGGCACCCCAATAATTTTATTTTCTAATCAAAGTAAAGTCAGTAACTTTTTTTTTTTGGAAAATGCAAATAATATCTGAAAATAGTAAATAGCACTATAATTCAATCATCTAATTATGATTTATGCTTAGAAGGTCTTTGTTTTCCTAGCCCTATTTTCTTCCAAAATTAAAATCATACCAACAATAGAATTTTATATCCTTTTTTAAAGCCATACTTAGCATTTTCCTTTCTATGTAAACGTGTATGAATATACCTAAACGTAACATAATTGTTATCTGACTGCATGCCATCATATGAAGATATTATAATCTATTTAAATATTTCCTAATTTTAGATATACCAGGATTACTTAAAAAAAAAACTTTTTTTTTTACATTTATTTATTTATTTTTGAGAGACAGAGCACAAGTGGGGGAGGGGCAGAGGGAGAAGGAGACACAGAAGGAGTAGCAGGCTCCTGGCTCTGTGCTGACAGCTCAGGGGACTGGAACTCACAAACTGTGAGATCATGACCTGAGCTGAAGTCAGACCCTTAACCGACCAAGCCACCCAGGTGCCCCTACCAGGATTACTTGTGAGAATTGAAATTACAATGTCAAAGGAAATAGATATATATTTTTGTTAAGTAAATAGCAGTATATTTATTTATTTTTGTTTTTATTTAATTTCTAGTTAGTTAACATGCAGTGTAAGATTAGTTTCAAGTGTACATATATTCCCAATTTTAAATAACTAATCAGGTACACGTGGGTTTTCAAAAGTTTTTTCCGCATATATTAAGGAGTTTGTGGGTTTTAAAAATACATATAATTTATTGTTGAGATATGCATATTAATACATCCCATAATAAACTTTGTATGATGATCACTTTTAATTTTATTATTTTATTCTATATCTTTGTATTCTATTTCAGTTCTTTATGCCTATGTTTATAAGTATTCTTTCTTGTGGTCAATTTTTATAAGGTTTTAGATAAAGAGCAGCCATTTGTATTACATAAAATTATATCTTTTTTCCAAATTTGTATGTGCTTTTAATACGTTATATAACATTGATTTTATATGTGACAATTTTTAAAAATTTACTCATCATGGGGCACCTGGGAGGCTCCATGGGTTAAGCGTTCGACTTCAGCTCAGGACATGATCTCACCGTTTGTGGGTTTGAGTCCCCCTGTTGGGCTCTGTGCTGACAGCTCGGAGCCTAGAGCCTGCTTTGGATTCTGTGTCTCCTGTCTCTTGGCCCCTCTCCTGCTCATGCTCTGTCTCTCTGTCTCTCAATAAATAAATGTTTAAAAAAATTTTTTTTTAATTTACTCATCAATTCTCTTGGTCTAAGATTCATCTTTTGGAGGGTGGGGGTAAAAGTCAAGATTTAAAAACCTTTTAATGTTTGTCTATTTGTTTACACATGGAAGTGTATTTTTGTCTCTCCTATGGTTATTTCTTTTTTTAATTTTTTTTAATTTTTATTTATTTTTGAGAGAGAGAGAGAGAGAGTGTGTAGTGGGCAAGGGGTAGAGAGAGAGGGAGACACAGAATCTGAAGCAGTTTCCATCTGGGCTCAAAGTTGTCAGCAGAGAGCCCAATGTGGGGCTTGAATTCACGAACTGAAAGATCATGACCTGAGCCGAAGTCGGATGCTTAACCGACTGAGACACCTAGGTGCCCCTCTCCTATGGTTATCTCCATCTGTTAATTTTCTAAAAGTATTTTTGTTTTCATAAAATTTTTGCCATTATTTTGTAGTTATATTTATGGTTAAAATTATATTACACTACGATTATTTCCTTTGTTATATACATTGTTTGAGCTCTACCAATTTAATTTATTTGATATGAACAGTATTGTTAGGTTATTTTGTAAAATTTTAAATTAATCAGTCTATGTATTTGTTTTTGTTTTAAACTTTTTATTTAATTATATTTCACATGTATCTCTTGTAAGACAACTAGTGTTTAATTTAAAAAGTTATATATGCACATTTGTTTCTTAAAGAAAAATTCAGTGGATTTGTATTTTCAAAATCTATCAAGGAGAAGAACTTCTGAAATGGTGGAATAATAATTTCCAAAAATATGCTCCCGTATAAAAACAAAAAAGAACACTGGCAAAAAATTGTCAATCTAAACTTTTTCCTAATGCTAAAAATTAATCAAAGGCTTGTAAAAATTTAAGGAATATTTATTCAAGAATAACATCTGTTTCTTTGTAATAATAAACTTTTCACAGTGTAACCTCCCTATTCTTATCACCCTGGTAATAATGGAACTATAAAAATCAGTATTCTAATAGCCTCTGGAGGTCACAGAATGGGTTTGAAGCTCCACAGGTTTCTAATCCCCAGAGAACTGTCACTATATAACCTCCCTGGAATTTCCCTAGAAATGGATTTCCCTAGAAAATCCCCATTCACAGGGCAAACCATCAATTGACCTGACCCAGAGAGTACACAGTGAAAAATAAAATTTTAACCCAGATATTTGTTAAATTAATCAGCAACAACTGTATAAAACTGCAGTTGACTGTGACAGTAATACCAGTTGGGGCAAACAAGAATCTGGTAAAAAAAAAAAAAAGACTTTAAAAATAATATCCTGGAATGAGATTTCATTGGGGGGGGGCGCAGTTAGAAATTCTCTAGCATATTCCTGGGATCTATCAGTTTACCTACATGTTCAGAGTTGCTGAGGAAACACATGAGGAAACACAAGAAGGCATTCCTTTCTAATTTCTAGCTGATCTTGAGGATCCACAAAAGTATGAAATGATTTGTAAATAGAGTTGTAAACTAACTGCCAGAGCATTGAATGCATGCTCCAACAGACATATAGAGTTCCTAAAATGAAGATAGAAGACTTACTGGCTTAAGGAATTGAAGAAATATGTACCCACTCTTTAGCTGATCACTAAGGTAACTATGCACAGAATTCAGTGGCTGCTATTTGGCAAAGAATACAGACCTTACGTAAGTTAGTTAGTTAGTTAGTTAGTGAAAAACAAACAGCAATAAGAACAATCCCTGGGTAACAAGGAGGGGATCCTGATTTCCAGAGTTGGCACATTATATTATTAAGAATGTACAGTTTTCAACAACAACAACAACAACAACAAAGTATGAGTCCCAGAAACAGGAGAGTATAAACACAGTATATGCATCTGCCCGAAAAAGAGGAGCCTATGAAAACAGTCCCTGAGCAACCAAAGATATTATTGCACTTACTACCCAAATATCAATATGTAAATCTGCTATTTTAGTGTTTTCAAATAACTAAAGGAAACCATGTTAAAGAATTCTAGGGAAGTATCAGAATGATGGCTCATCAAATTTTAAAAAATCAATAACTAAGTAGAAAATAATAAAAGAAAAAAAAAGAGAACCAAATAGAAATTCTATAGCTGAAAAGTATGATAAATGAAATGGAAAATTCACTAGAAGTTTTCAACAGTAGAATTTAGCAGGTACAAGAAAGAACCTATGAACTTGAAGGTATATTAATTGCGATTTTTCAGTCTGAGGGATAGGAAGAATCCAATAGGAAGAATGTAAAGATTGAACACAGCTTCAGAGTCCTGTGGAATACCATTTAGCACACCAATGCATGCATAATAGGAGTGTCATAACTAGAAGAAAAAGAGGCAGATATAATAACTGAACAAGCAAAGTATATAAACTTCCTAAAACTGATTAAAAATATTAACTTCTATATCCAAGAAGGTCAATAAACTCTAAGTAGAATAAACTCAGAGACCACACTGAGAGAGGCAAGCTTGTCACAATGGCATGATAGTAGGCTTAAAGAGATGGAGTTGCTACTAGAAAAAGTAGATTCAGCTATTGGTGCTAGGAGACAGTCAGGGATAGTGAGCAGAATGCTGCAGTAAGCAATATCTGAATATTATGGAAACAGATAACAGACAGTCCTCCAAGGAAGAAACTGAATGACTTACCATGAAGTAAGGCGTATATCTTGACAATTGCTTAGATCCAAGGAGATAGAGAAACATGCAATATTCAGAAATCTATGAGACAGGCAGATGACATGATAAGGGAGTTCTCTTAAAAGGAAGGGCCCTACCTATTAGTTCTATGGAATGTAGGGTATCTTTCTGTAAGTCTGTATGGAGGAGGAATGAAGAGGACAGTAGAGGGGAATTGGATCTCCAGAAAAAGGACAACATTTATAGTATAATCCCTGAAATAACCAAATTGAAGAAACAAGCAAAAAGAATAATGATACTGTGCTAAGATTCCAAATAAAAATTTTCAAATTGTAATCTTTGGCCCTGATACTAAAGTCTAGGTCTTAAATATTCAGTGGGTTTGAGTCTGTTTGTCAGGGTCAAGTGTTCTCTCTTTCTTCTCAAAGAAGAAAAAATAAAATACTCTGAATTTTGTGTATAAACCAATACTAGATTTTTCTAGGTTGTTTCTAATTCAGTGCTAGTTCCTATATTTTCACAGTAGATCTGAAACCTACTGATAATTCAAAAACATGCCAATTAGTTTTAATAAGTAGTTAAGTCATTCCCTACTTTTTAGCACACCTAATAATTGCATGATGTTTTTAAACCTTAAAAAACGTATATTCAAATATACAATTTAAATTCTTCTATATTCTGGTTAAGACACAGAATCTTATAATGTTAATAATAGTAAAAAATATACTAATAATAAATTTAAAGAATTCTGTGTTTTATGTATTTGGGTTACTTCATGTTGGGTGCATAAATATTTACAATTGTTACCTCTTCTTGTTGGATTGCTCCTTTTATGATTATATAATTCCCTTCTTTGTCTCTGTTTACAGTCTCCCTTTTAAAGGCTATTTTCGTCCAATTTAAGTACCTCTTGCTACTCTGGTTTTCTTTTGGCATCGATTTGAATGATAAATGTTTCTCCATCCCCTGAAGGTGTCCTCCAGTCTGAAATAAATCTTTTGGAGGCTGAATACAGATGGGTTTTGTCTTCTGATCTACTTTGTCTCTTTATGTCTTTTGATTGGAGCATTTTGTCCATTTACATTCATGATAGATATGTATTTATTGCCATTTTGTTACTTGTTTTGTGGTTGTTTCTCTAGATTTTTCTCTGATCCTTTCCTCTCTTGCTCTCTTTCATGGTTTGTTGGCGTTCTTTAGTAATATACTTGGATTCCTTTCTCTCTCTCTCTTTTTTTTTTTTTTTAACATTTATTTATTTTTAAGACAGAGAGCACAGTGGGAGGGGCAGAAAGAGAGGGAGACAGAATCCGAAGTAGGCTCTGCCCTGTTAGTGCAAAGCCTGATCTGGGGTTCAAATCCATGTACCATGAGATCATGACCTGAACTGAAGTCAGATGCTCAACCGACTGAGCCACCCAGGCACCCCTGGATTCCTTTCTCTTTATTCTTTGCATGTCTATTACTGGTTTTTGATTTGTTCTCATTAGGTTTGTATATAACATCTTCTGCATATAGCAGTCTGTATTAAGCTGATGGTCACTTAAGTTTAAACTCATTCTTTTCTCCTCTTCCCTACCACCTCCCCCCATTTTAGGTATATAGTGTTATAGTTTACATCCTTTTATTTTATGAAAGAAATAATCTTACAATTGTCTATTCTACCCAAAACAATCTCCAGATTTAATGCAATCCCTATCAAAATACCAAAATAAATTTTCACAGAACTAGAAAAAACAATCCGAAAATTTATATGGAAACACAAAAGATCTCAAATAATCAAAGCAATCTTGAAGAAGAAAAACAAAACTGGAGTTATCACAATTCGAGACTTCGTTATACTACAAAGCAGTAGTGATTAGAACAGTATGGTACTGTCATAAAAATAGACACATAGATCAATGGAATAGAATAGAAAACCCAGAAATAAACCCACAATTATATGGTCGAGTAATTCCACAAAAAGTGAATGAATGTACAATGGGGAAAATACAGTCTCTTCAACAAACAGTGTTCAGAAAACTGGTCAGCCACATGCAAAAGAATGAAGCTGTATCACTTTCTTTTACCATATAGGAAAAAAAAAAAAACAACCTCAAAATGAATTAAAGACCTAAAGGTGAGACCTGAAACCAAAAAAAAATCATTGAAGAAAACACAGGCAGTAATCTAATATCCACTGTTGCAACATGCATCTAGATATGTCTCTGAGGAATGGGGAAAAAAACAAAAATAAACTATTAGGACTACATCAAAATAAAAAGTTTCTACCCAGTGAAGGAAACAATCAACAAAATTAAAAGGCAACCTACAGAATGGGAAAAGATATTTGCAAATGATATATCTGATAAGGGTTAGTATCTAAAATAGATAAAAAAAACTAGTGCAACTCTACCCAAACAACAAATAATCCAATTTAAAAATGGATAGAAGACATGAAGACATAAAGAGATGTTTCCTCAAAGAAGACATCCAGGTGGGCAACATATACATAAAAAGATGCTTAATATCACTTATACTCAGGGAAATGCAAGTCAAAACTACAATGAAATATCACCTCACATGTATCAGAATGTCTAAAATCAAAAACACAAGAAACAACAGGTGTTCACAGGAATGTGGAGAAAAAGGAGCCCTCTTGCACTATTGGTGGGAATAGATATTGGTACAGCCATTGTGGAAAACAGTATGGAAGCGCCTCAAAAATTAAAAATAAAACAACCCTATGATTCAGGAATTGAACTATTGGGTATTTACCAAAAAGTTACACAACACTAATTCAAAGCAATAGATGCACTCATATGTTTACTGCAACATTATTTACAATAGCCAAACTTTGGAAGTAGCCCAAGTGTCTATTGATAGATGAATGGAAAAAGAAGGTGTGATATATACGGAATGGAATATTATTCAGCCATAAAAAGAATGAAATCTTGTCATTTGCAATAGCATGGGTGGAGCTAGAAAGTATAATGCTAAGCAAAATAAGTCAGTCAGAGCAAGATAAATACCATATAATGTCAGTCACATGTGGAATTTAAGAAACAAAACAAATAAGCAAAGGAAAAGAGAGGTAGAGAGAGGGAAAGAGAGAGAGAGAGAGGGAGAGTGAGAAACCAGAAATAGACTCTTTACTATAGAGAACAAACTGATGGTTACAAGAGGGGAGGTAGGTGAAAGGGAAGGGGGAAATAAGGGATGGGGATGAAAGAGTACACTTATTATGATGAAACAAAAAATGAAATGATAAAAACATTAAAGAATTCTCTTCTTTGATTCATTTGTCAATATTTATTGTTTATTATTCATTTCTTATTTTTTGGTAAATTTGAAAAAAGAAAAAAAGTGGAGTGATGGCTAATTAACCCTAATCCTGATAACTGAGAATTTTGAAAAATGTATATATATATGTGTGTATGTGTGTATATATACATATGTGTATATATACATGTATATAAATATTTTTTTTCTGGAAAAAACCATTAAGTATAGTAATATCTAAATAAAAGAGCATAATCAAATCTTTTGGGGGGGGTGATTAAGTCATTTAGAAAAGTCCAGTTTTCTGAACTTCAGTTTTCTTATCTGTGAAAGGAGGAATTTGGACCAGCTTTAATAATTTTCAACTTGGGAGCGGTCTGTTCCATAGGAACATCTGGACATAAGGAGGTCATATTTTTGTTTCATTGTTTGTTGTAGTTTTCTCCATGACTGGTGAGATATTTTGGGCATTTCATAAGACCACCAGGAGTGCTAAACATTTGTTATGTTAAAGATGGCTCTGCCCATCAAGTAATTTCACAGTGTCTGTCGATTCCTTGTAGCTTTATAAAGCCTTAGTTTCCTAACCCATAAAAAAGGGAATATAATAATGACCTAGACAAAATGCCAAGAACGCTGTATTAAAAAACACTGAACTGAGTGTCTTTGAAGTCCTTTTCAATTTCATTGTTCATGGATCTGTGAATACAATACTTTATAGTTATTTAATCTTTAAAAGTATGGTTGTTCCATTTTTAAACCATATTCCCAATATCCTCTGCTCAGCAAAGCTTGTATCAGAGTAAATGATCTATGATTTAGAGCTTTTCTGTATCTTTTCCAATGTTTTGCTATCAGTGACTAATATTTAAGAAATTTTTGAGTTACTGAATGAAAATTGACTAATGATTTACTTTTTTAGCATATATTTCTAGTAGAATAAAATGGTATTTCACTTAAAAATTCAGACTTTCCCTGAGTCCTATGACCTTTCTCAAAACTAGTTATATTATACTATTTTGTAAAAACTTCATGTTAGCTCAAATTTGCTTTTGATTTTGCTAGTTTGCTATTTTCTCTTTTCATTTTTGTCATTTCTGAGATCAATAAAAATACTACTTAAAATATCAAGCTTTGTGTTAGTAAACACTGAATTTAAAGGTGTAAGTGATTTAGGGCTTGAATATATATCTCAGTAGCTTATAATTTCATCAAAAAAATCCCTTGAGTTAAAATTTTCTTCTTTTCTTCTAAGCCTAAAGGTAAATATTTTGAGAAGTTTGGCCAAAATCAATTTAGAAGGTTTTCTTTTTATTGTACTTACATGAGAATGAAAAAAAGTTAATTTTCTCACTCTGACAAAAATCCCTCTAGCATCTGTTTGCACTCACATTACTCAAGAGAAGTTAGTTATAAACCTGAAACTTGATAGGACTGGAGCTCTTAGTGTGGAAGAAAAAAAATCAAAACAAATTTGTAAATTTTTTTCAAGTTTTTTGGAAGTTATAATGGTTTATACTTATAAGTTTGTGAAATGTATTACAGATTTTTGTTCAATTTCTCTAGTGAATAGCATTGCAGATTAGTGGGCTGAATATAGAATTAACGTTAGAAATTCTCAAATCTAACTTTGATCTTTGCTGTCAACTTCCTTTAGCTTTGCTCTCTCAATCTCTATTCCTTAAAAAAAGGGGAGAAAATAATAGTTGTTAGTTTGGTACCCTGAGCTGTTGTGAAATGTGAGTAGCTATTTTATCAATAATTTTCTGAGGATATATATATATATATGAGTTTACTGAGTCTCATTTAGAAGTTATATTTAAAACACATTAAGATAATCAACTAGAATCCATAGAAGGGGATTACTTTCAATTCAGCTACCCTTTACATGCAGTCTGCATGGTCCCCTGGGAATAAAATCTTCATCCTATTATTCCATAAAATTTACAGTGATTTCTTTTTTTTAATTTTTTAATATTTATTTAATTTTGAGAGAGAGAGAGAGACAGAGCAGGAGTGGGAGAGGGGCAGAGAGAGAAAGAGACACAGAATCTGAAATAGGCTCCAGTTCTGAGCTGTCAGCACAAAGCCTGATGCGGGTCTTGAACCCATGAACTGCAAGATCATGACCTGAGCGGAGGTTGGCCACTTAACCAATTGAGTGACACAGGTGTCCCAATTACAGTGTTTTCTGACTCCGATCTAATTCAAATCCCTTTTGACATAATTTACTTGGCTCTTACTAGTGAGGGCCAATATAAGGAAGGAGTTTTGCCACTGAAATTTGTAATCTTTTCTCGATAGCAAAAACCAAAGTCAAAACCCTTTCAATAATTCCTGCCTAGTGACCTAATGCTAGAATTTAGACTTCTGAGTTTTCAGTTTCACTGTTAGTATATTTAATTTGGTAACTATAATATCATAAACATAGAGTTGTGAATAAAGTTTTCTCCACCATCTAATTTATTCAGTAGAATTGATAATCTTGAGAGTAGTCCTTCAGTTTTGGCTCCCAATACACATTAAGGTTTTAGATCAAATGAGAACACATTGACATCAGTGACATACCATCTCTACTCCTTCTGCGATAACAGCAAAATTCACCACATTGAGTTCTTAATATAGCCGCCTGAATTGCATCTAATCTACTTTCAACGTTATTCTCACTGACCCATATGTTTGGCAACCAAAACCAATTACAAGCCTTATTAAAGCTTGATACAATAGAAATGTTATTTTACTGGCACCTTATTTTGTGCCCATGCTACTTTAGATTTACATTTGTTCACTATGGGCCATATGATGCCCTATCATGGGGAAAAATGAAACCGAAAATTCAGTGGAATCTACTTGAGAAAAACAAGAGTGCAATTTGCCACACAGCATGCCCTCCGATATGCACAAACAAGAACTTGTCATAACCATCTGTAGCTCTGTTTACACGAAGATACACGCAGGCCAAAAACCAGGGGAAGTCTGTCTGCATTAATAAATGTGTGGAAGAAGAGCTTGCAAGATATACATCTTTAACAGATACAGGAAAGTCTGTTTTCAAGTGCAAGGGAACTTGGAATCAACAAAAGTTTACCATCAGCCCAAGTTTGTTTTTATTTTTCAAGTATATGCCATGATATCAAACAAATGTACTGGTAGCAGAAGTCATTAAAATAATGACACATATTATTGGCACATACATCCATTTCTGACAATTTGATTTGCTGGTGCTTTAATAATGATAATATGATAATGATAACATAGATTGAAATTTACTGTGTGAAAGAAATAGGGTTGCTTCCCTTGCTCTATCATTTTAATCCTCAAAACTATACATGTACTAGTAGTTTCCTCATTTTACACATGGAGGGACTAAGGTGCTTACCCAAGGTCGCGATGTTGGCACACAGAGACAGAACTGCTGTTAGATTCTAGGCAAACAAATATATCTCCCCAAAGTCTGGCAATGAGTTACAAGAGAATGAAGACTCCAGGTTAGGGAACTGTTAAAGGGATAACTGCATCCTGTTACTCAGATATTTATTGAGTAACAGGCAATGGACATTTGTAGCTAACACAATGTTGATTATGCTTGGGGTATAACATGTGTCTCTTCACAGAAAATAATCTTAAGATGTAGATGCCAAATCTAGGACTGTTTGTACTGAATCACAAAATTCATTGATATTTTACTTAATTTTAAAATAATTAACATTAAACCTCTCCATCATGACCTGTAAGAACATAAATGATATATGTGTATTCTCAACCACATTGTCTACTCTTTCTATCCTTTGCTCATTCCTTCATGGTCACGTTGTCTAGGTCCGTTCCTACCTTAGGATGTTTGGAATGCTGTCACCACAGATATTTTCATGGTTCTTTCAACTCCTTCCAGATATTGCTCAACTGTTACCTTCTCTATGAGATTTTCTCTGGTTATCCAATCTAAATATGTAGTTTTCCTCCTTGTTATGTACTTTCCATGGTTTATTTTATTTGTTAGCATTCATCATGATCTAACAAAATGTATACTTACTTGTATATTCACTTTTTATTATCTGCATCTCTCACTAGAATGTAATCTCCATGAGGGTAGAGAATTCTGTTTGTAGTGCTACTTCAGAAAGTTCCTGACAAACGGATACTCCATAAATTCTTGAATGAGTGAGGAGAATGGATGAATGAATGAGTATATAATATAATCTCTCATTGTAATTATCTAAGATTTGTCAT
Organism: Felis catus; assembly: GCF_018350175.1. NCBI lineage: Eukaryota > Metazoa > Chordata > Mammalia > Carnivora > Felidae > Felis > Felis catus. The sequence continues at coordinate 97,662,432 of NC_058374.1, forward strand.
TGTAATTATCTAGGATTCATTCGTTCCAGAAAATTATTTCTCAGAATCTCTCTTCTCTTAGATATATTCAGTCTTTCCATATCATATTCTAAAGATGTCATATTCTGAAGTGACCTCTCTCTGAAACTTGTAGCCCCAACACTTAGCACAACAAGTGTTATTAAAAAATGACCAGGGCCCATTCCAAGGTACACTCCTTTTTGATCAGTTTTTTTTAACTTTTCTATGAACAAATTTCACATTTAGTCATTTTGGCAAAGACACCAAAGCATACATTTATCTCGTTAATATATAGAATTGTACTGTGATCAATTCATCACAGAATTCACAAACTCTACAAAAATCTTCAACCCTAAGCTTGTACTTGAATATGTCCTACTGGCTTTATTTCAAAGATTGGCTAAAAATCCTGTAGAGTTTTGTATAATTTTACAATAGCAAGACATAATTTATAAGAAATATTTTCTTAGTGCCTGGGATTCATATTTTTGTACATTTCAATTTTGGCTATTATAGACACTCAATGTTTATCATAAATGTTGCAAATGTTCATGTTTGTAATAGGGATTTCTTTTAGTACTTTCATCAAAATTAAATCCAAAGCACTTTTATTACAAACAACATAATAGCAGGACATTTCACTGATGCTTGATTAATTAACAAATGCAGAGAAACCTCCCAGGATACCCTCCTCCTACAACCCTGTTCAGCAATTTCCTTCATTCTGTTTATATGAAACTGTTCCAAAAATAACTCATGGAGAAGTTAAAATTTTATTAATTTCATAGAAAAAATTAAGTTTTCCTACTACTGCTTTAAACATAATAAAGCATGAACTAGCAAATTCTCACATTTTAAGGATGCCAACATGACCCCTAAAGTGGAAAAAAAATTTTTAAAGGGGGTGCCTGGGTGGCTCAGTTGGTTGAGTGATTGGTTGAGCACCCAACTTAGCTCAGGTCATGGTCTCAGGGCTTGTGAGTTTAAGCCCCAACCTGCATCTGAATCTGTGCTGACAGCTCAGAGCCTGGAGCCTGCTTCAGATTCTAGATCTCCCTCTTTTTCTGCTCCTCCCCTGCTCACACTCTGTCTCTCTCTTTTTCTCTAAAATAAATAAACATTTAAAAAAATTTTAAGTGGTAAAAAACATAACTCATATCAAGGATGATAGTCATTAAGAACTCTTTTGGGGCACCTGGCTGGTGCATAGCATATGACTCTTGATATTGGGGTCATGAATTTGCGACCCACATTTACTTAAACATTTTAAAGACATAAAGAACTCTTTAAAAATATTTGTGATATGTCTGAGTGGAAGAATATCAAATTTCTTTTGTTTCAGACCTCACCCCTCTTTCCCAGTTGGAAACTCTCTAACAATAAATTAGTTAAAATGATCTTTTAGCAGCTACAGACAAATAACATTAATTAATGTTAGCTATGTAAAGTGTTCATGATTTCCTTTGACCCCTAGCAAAAGGCACTACAATCACCAATGATTTTATATTGGGAGCAATTTTCATGACCTGTACTGCTTTCCTCTGATGTAGATCACTCTAATTATAACTTTTCTTTTAGAACTCTTTAGAAAGGCTTTCCTCATGGATCTCCCTCTTCCAGTATAGCTGCATCCATTTTTCTTTTCTTTTTTTTTAAGTTTTTATTTATTACTAAAGTTTATTTATTTATTTTGAAAGAGAAATAGGGCAAGAGAGAAAGAGAGAGTGAGAGAGAGAGAGAGAGAGAGAGAGAGAGAGAGAGAGAGAATCCCAAGCAGCCTCCGCATTGTCAGAGCAGAGCCTGACGCGGGGCTCAGACTCACAAACCATGAAGTCACGACCTGACCCGAAATCAAGCATTGGACACTTAACCAGCTGAGCCATCCAAGCACCTCTGCATCCAGTTTTCTTATCCACTATTCTCACACACTCCAGAGGAGCTACCAATAGGCCCCTACTAATTTGATCTCAGTTAGTTTTGTAGCCCTTAGGGCAGAAAATTCACAGTATCAGATGATTTTAGTATAAAGCAGACCTTGGTTTGAATGTCAGTCCTGTTAAATTGTATCGAGCAAATAATTTAATTCAAAGCTCTGATTTCCTCATCACTAAATGTTTGTAATGAGCAATGAATGAAGATAATATATAATCATATGGCATGTAGGAAGTAGATGATAAAGACTATCTCATTAATTGTTGAGCTATAAATTAGTTATGACCTTATTTACAAGTTCATACTCATTATCACCTTCGTAATGGTTAAGGTACAGATAATAATAAAATATTACTTATCAAGTAGTAGAACTATTACCTTTATAATTAATTATTGACATTGTCTGAAGATAATATTCACTGACATTAATACTATGACTGGAGTAACCTCCAAACTAGTCTGTATGTCTGAAGTCAATTCGCTCCAGAAACAGACTCTGAGAGTGACGTTTGTGTGCAGGTTAATTATTGGTGAGTTCTCTCTGGAACAGTATCTGTGATGATGTGAGGGAAGCTGCACTAGTAGAGGGAAAAGGGAAACTGTGATGCATTTGCAAGACAGTTTCTATAGAGACCTTGGCTGATCCTGTGAGGGATTCTAGAGCAGGGACGGGCCTTCAGAGCTGTTCTCTCTCAATCAAGACAAAGGGGGAAGGCCTTTGTACCCCAACATAGATTTTCAGAGAGGGAGCATAGTTCTCCCTGAAAGGGAGACAGCTCCCTTCTGGGCAAGTTAATTCCTAAAGAGGGACTCAGCTGTGAGCTGTCAGTAGCCAATATTTCTGGTAACTAGAAGGATGAGTGCCTGGGTTCTAAATGGGGGTTCTGGGTATTGTCCTAGAACATCCACTGCCAAATTGATACATTTCATAGGTGTGTGTGTGTGTGTGTGTGTGTGTGTGTGTGTGTAATGTATATGTGTGTGTGTGTATACACACACACACACACATATATATATGTATATATATATATATATATATATATATATATATATATATATATTCTCAATCATTATGTACTGTTTAGCATTTTTTTTAAGATTTAATTTTTTTTAAAGTAATCTCTACACCCAACATGGGGCTGGAACTCACAACCTTGAGATCAAGAGATGCATGCTCTACCAACTGAGCCAGCCAGGTGCCCCTGTTCAGCATTTTAATATAAAAGTATGAGAACAAAATCAAGAAGAAAACATGCTTTTTAAATTGAAAATTTACTATAAGTGTATGAGTGTAGATGATATAGATGTATCATATTTATCTATCATCTATCTATCATCCATCTATCCATCTACCTTTCATTTTCCTTCAGAATTGTAACTTAAAAAAAACCCATAATTTCAATATTAGCTTCCTTCCAGTAATCCTTAGTAGAGAGTAGGATAGTTTTCTTGACAAGTCTCACTTTTGTCCTAAAGTAATGATCAGAATCAAGTTTGAACAAAGACAAAGAGCCTACACATATGGGCTTTGAATATAAATCTTAATAATTTCAGTTCATCCACATGAGAAGACTTTATCAAAAGTAGTACTTTGTTTATTATACCAACAATTTCATGACATTTGCAATTTACATATAATAGCAAAGATCATTTACTTATTTATTTAAACTTCTTAATTTTGTTCTCTTGAAGGCATTAAGCATATTGACTTTTTTCCATGACATTAATATTTATATCTTTCATATCAACACTCTTGAATCTTCATCTATGATATTTAAAAAAAAAGTAAATGGATGAATTTCAGACCCCTGCCGTTGTTTGTAGGTCTATATTTATAGAATCAAAGGGGTCATTGCTTATCTTGTCCTGCACATTGCTGAGCTAATGTTAAGTATGCATTTCCTTTGAAGTCAGTGGAGTCTCAGTTCTTAGATATTCTTTTTTTATGGCATAGAGCAAAGTAAGAAATTTACTATCAAGAATATCTTTGTAGAATATCTTAAGTCATATTTTTATGGTGTTTTTTTTTTAAGCCAATAATTGATTTTGCCTAGCTAGGAAAGACACAATCTAAGTATAAACAAAGTCTTTCCTTTTTATTACGAGAGAATTAGCCTCCTGTTTTTGATATGTGAAGAGCCAGTCTACTTTCATCTCAGTCTGAAGTTGGTCTGGATTATTCCAGGCAATTATCTTAGTGTTTTATGTTATGTTATTAGTTTAAAAAATAACTTGTAGTGCAGATATTGTTATCCACTTTACAAATACAAAAAAAAGTTGAGGATCTGAGAGGTTGAGTTTCTTGTTTTAAGTCAATAGTTAGGTCATTCTAACCTAGGCGAATCTGAATTTGTCTGGGGTCTGTCATGACTTCCCTTAACCCTAAATGTGATTACAGGATAACAATGGGATAAAAAGATGCAAATGCATTTTTGTGAATTAATTTACATGACATCCATTTGTTCTTGATTCTTAAATGTTCTAGACTCCTGACGAAAAAGAGAGTACTCATTCTTTTCAGTAACTGAGTAGAAGTTGTAAGTTATTTATTTTTACCTATTCCATACATATAAATGAATACACACACACACACACACACACACACACACAGTCTACACACAATAAATGTCTGACATATAGGGAGTCTGTTTGAAGGAGGCATATTTTATATTGTAAGATATAAAATATAAATATATTTAAGTATATTTAAAACATAAAATATAAAAATAAGGCATAAGTATATTTTAATGAATACAAATACAGTAAAATCTTGGATTGTGAGTAACTCATTTCTGCAAGACGAGCAAACATTTCTAATAAATTTTAACTTGATAAACAGGCAATAGGAGTAGTACTTGCAAAACGAGTAGTATGTGATGCTGAATGTCACATGATCATAACTGAGCCAATGGTTCTTCTCTCCCTCTCTCTCTCTCTCTATCTCTAGCTGCAGAGGAGGAGAAATCCCTCATTTCAAATAAGGCTAGGTGATGTGAAAAATATGGGAAACAGTGCTAAATTTTGTAGAAAAGCACCACCCAAATAAGGCTGTAGCAGTGCAAGCAATGAATCTGTTTAACGGCAATGCAATGTCACATTTCTGTGAAATCCTCAAACGGAGGCAAAAGCAAGCGTCGTTGGATAGGTTCTTTGTTAAAGTTGCGCAAAAAGAAAAAGATTCCATTAAGCCAATATACAGCAGCGATTCCATTAGTGATAGTGAAAGTTTTCCTACACAATAACCCTCCTCTCTTGTCTCCCTCACATCATCCACAAAGGTATTCAAAGGTAAGTGCAGGTTAATTTGTTTATTTTTCTTTATATTTTGTATTTTCTTTATTATTTTGTATCTTATGACAGCATAGTAGCCATTTTTACATTAATATTTTTGGATTGTGGAACGAATCATGTAAGTTTCCATTATTTTTTATGGGGAAATTGATATGAAACTGCTTTGCATTACAAGCATGTCTCTGGAAAGAATTATGCTTGAAAACCAACATTTTACTGTATCACATTTGAATTTTTAAAATTCTTGGTATTCTAACTATGATTTGTGTGAACTGGACAAATTATCTAATCTTTTTAAATCTCAATTTTAGATCTGTGAAATGGAGATAATCATGATAAGATTACTCTAGGAAATATAAATAATACTTCTTGGCCATCTTTTGTTTAGTAATAAATAAATTCTAGTCATTAGCAAAATTATATATTGAAAGATGTTTATAATTTGAAGAAGTTTAAGTAGACTTACTTCACTGTGTCTCAATCTAGTTAGTAAAAATAAAATTTAAGTTATAAAAATTAAGTGACAAAAGACTTGTAAAAAAGCACAATTCTTTCATTTGCACATGTTTTTACATAGAAATACAATCATTTCTACAGTTTTAATGAAGTTACATATTTTGGAAACAGTTTTGATTAACTATTTTTTCCAATTGCCAAATCATATTTATAAAATTGCAGAAAGTCTCTCAACTTGATTGGAAAAACACCAGAGAACTAATTAAATATAACATTAGATTCATCATCCATTCAACATTGTAGGCTGCATGTAAATTAGATTAAAAACAAAATTCAACTTGCCAATCTGAAAAAGGATTTTCCTCTAAACATTCTCAAAAGAACATATATATTAATAGAATATTGCATATACTTATTTTTAGAGAAAACATTTTTTTCTAAAGCCTAACAAAACACTAAATTATCCCTATCAAAATTCACAGAGAGGCATTGGTAACAATGCTATTCAGATATTAAATAGGACGCTTTGTTATAAGTTCAATTCTTTTTCAATTGTTTTTTCTCTTTGCTTTCACACTTAATGCTCAACAATATTCATAGAGTAGATGTTCTGTTCTCAGAACATCTCAGAACCATGAAAACTATAAACAAATAGAGTAGTAGAGTAGGAGAATAAAGACATGTGATGATAACATCAGAATAATTCCTAAACCCTAAGAATAATACCTGAAATTTTTACAGGATTAAACAGTTGAACTCAGTGTTATAGTTCTGAATCAGACACAAACTGAAAGCAGAAAGAAAAGCAAATACAAAGACACTATGGCAGGAAATATAGAGCATATTTATAGAATGCCAACAATTTGGAATTGTTATATAAGGTGTAGAGATGTATTTTCCATGAGACAAATCCCCATGACTCAGGCATCCTCACTGACATAGGCTTCATCCAAGAACCCAGGAGATACAATGTGTCATATTTTTTTTTAATTACAAAATTGATATATTTTGGATATAACCAGTTTGGACCACTGTTCCTTTCTATTCTAACTTCTCTGTGATAACTTTCCCTCATGCCATGTTACACTGAAGGGGTGATTGCTATTTCTGTTATATGATTAATGGGAACTGGAGTGGGTATACACTGCTTGACTTAGTTGGACATATTTTTGTGATTTGAAATCACTTGTACATATTGCTAAGTTATTGCCAGTCATCTTGTTGTAGGAGTGGTTTTCAAGGGTTCTTGCTGTACAACATATAACCCCATGTTGAATTACAACATGAAGGTATAACATTAGTTTCTTTCCTAGGTTTTGTGATGCTTCTCTTATTTGTAATATTTTTTTAAAAATTTTCAGTGTTTTCTGTGCCTAACATATGCATTTTAAGTAAATACGCACTTTCATACCTACTTGGAATCTTATTTTTCTCAAAAAAGCCTCTCCATCCACAACCCCTCAATTGTTTAAATCTCAGTCACCACAAAATCTATCTACTGAGAGGATCATATGGTTCTTATCCTTTCTTTTATTAATGTGGTGTATTATGTTGATTGATTTGTGAATGTGGATCTACACTTGCAACCCAGGAATAAATCCCACTTAATCATGGTGAATGATTCTTTTAATGTACTGTTGGATTTAATTTGCTAGTATCTTGTTGAGAATTTTTGCACCCATGTTCATCAGGAATATTGGCCTGTAGTTCTCTTTTTTAGTGGGATCTTTGTTTTTGGAATCAGGGTAGAGCTGCCCTCATAGAATGAGTTTGGAAGTTTTCCTTCTATTTCTATTTTTTTTTTGGAACAGTTTGAGAAGAATAAGTATTAACTCGTCTTTCATTGTTTGGTAGAATTCCCCCGTGAAGCCATCTGGCCCTGGACTTTTGTTTGCTGGTTTTTGATTACTGACTCAATTTCTTTGCTGGTTATTGGTCTGTTCAAGTTTTCTATTTCTTCCTGTTTCAATTTTAGTAGTTTATATGTTTCTAGGAATTAATCCATTTCTTTAAAAATGTCCATTTTGTTGGCACATAATTTTTCATTATATTCTTTTAGGATTATTTGTATTTCTGTGGTGTTGGTTGTTATTTCTCCTCTATCATTTGTGATTTTATTTATTTGGATCCTTTTTCTTTTATTTTTGATAAATATGGCTAGCAGGTTATCAATTTTATTAATTTTTTTCAAAGAACCAGCTCTTGATTTCATTGATCTGTTTGTTTGTTTTTAGTTTCTATACCACTTATTTCTTCTCTAATCTTTATTATTTACTTTCTTCTGCTGGCTTTAGCCTTTATTTGTCGTTCTTTTTCTAACTCCTTAGGTGTGAGTTTAGGTTGTCTATTTGAGATTTCTTGCTTCTACATGTATACCTGTATTGTATATTTCCCTCTTAAGACCACTTTTACTGCATCTCAAAGGTTTTGGGCTGTCATGTTTTCATTTGTTTTCATGTATTTTTTAATTTATTCTTTAATTTACTGGCTGACACATTCATTGTTTAGTAGGGTGCTCTTTAATTTCCATGTATTTGTGGTCTTTCCAAATTTTTTTCTTGTGGTTGATCTCAAGTTTTATAATGTTGTGGTCAGAACCCTGTGGTCAGGGTACGATGTAAATCATTTTGTACTTGTTGAGACCTGATTTGTGACCTAGTATGTGATCTATTCTGGAGAATGTCCCATGTGTATTTGAAAAGAATGTATATTCTGCTGCTTTAGGATGAAATGTTCTGAATATATCTGCTAAGTTCATTTGTTCCAGTGTCATTCAAAGCCATTTTTCTTTGTCGATTTTCTGCTTACATGTCTGTTATTGATGTAAGTGTGGTGTCAAAGTCTACTACAAATTTTGTATTATTATCAATGAGCTATTTTATATTTGTTATTAATTGTTTTATACATTTGAGTTCTTTCACGTTGGAGGCATAAATATTTACAAATATTAGTTCTCCTTGTTGGATAGTTTCCTTTATCCACTGTATTATGATACAGTGCCCTTCCTCATATCTTGTTACAGTCTTTGGTTCAAAATCTAGGTTGTCTGATATAAATATTGCTACTCTGGCTTTCTTTTGACATCTATTTGCATGATATATGTTCCTCCATCCCCTCAATTTCAATCTTCAGGTGTCTTTAGGTCAAAGTGAGTCTCTTGTAGTCAGTATATAGATGGGTCTTATTTTTTTGTTTGTTTGTTTTTGTTTTTTAATCCATTCTGTTACCCTATGTCTTTTCATTGGAACATTTGGTGCATTTACATTCAGAGTCATTCTTGATAGCTATGTATTTAGTGCTATTTTATTATTACTTTTGTCATTGTTTCTGGAGATTTTCTCTGTTCCTTTCTAGTTTTTGTCACTTTTGGTCTCTCCTTCCCACTCAAAGTCCTCTTTAATATTTCTTGCAGGGCTGATTTAGTGATCATGAACTCCTTTACTTCTTGTTTGTCTGGGAAACTATCTCACCTTCTATTCTGTGTGATAGCTGCTTGATAGAGTATTCTTGGCTGCAGATTTTCTCCATTCAGAAAATTGAATATATTATGCCTTTCACTTCTGGCTTGCCAAGTTTCTGTGGAGAGATCTGGAGCTAACTTTATGAGTCTTCCCTTATAAGTTAGGGACTTCTTTTGTCTTGCTGCTTTTAGGATTTTTTCTTTATCACTACATTTTGCAAATTAACTGCAATATGTCTTGGGGATGGTCTACTTTTGTTGATTTTGGTGGTAGTTCTTTGTGCTTCCTAGATTTGGATATCTGTTTCCTTCCCCAGGTTAGGGAAGTTTTCAATTATTTCTTCAAATAAACCTTCTGCCCCTTTTCTCTTTCTTCTTCTGGGATTCCTTTGATACAAATGTTATTAAATTTTATGGAGCCACTGAATTCCCTATGTCTACTCTCGTGATCCATCATTCTTCTTTCTTTTTTGTCCAATTTCATTATTTTCCATAATCCTATTTTCTGCATCAGTTATTCATTCCTCTGCTTCTTCTATCCTTGTGGTCATTACATCCAGTCAGTTTCAAATATCAGTTATTGCATTTTTCATTCTTCCTGATAGTTTTCTAACTCTTTTATGTCTGTAATAAGGGTCTTCCTGATGACTTCCATGCTTTTCTCAAGGCCAGCAACTATCCTTATGATTGTTGTTTTAAATTCTCCATCAGACGTATTACTGATATCTGCTTCAATTTGATCTCTGGCTGTGATCTTTTCTTCTTTCGTTTGGGATGAATTCCTCCATCTTGGCATTCTGTCTATGTCTCTGTCTTCTTCTCTGTGTTAGAAATGCCTCTTAACTTTCCTGTTCCTGAGTGTAATGACTTTATAAAGAAGAGGTCATATAGTGTCCAAGGCCTGGAACTGCATATGTGTTGTGTGCACTTTGTTACTGTGCTTTGGCTCTTCTATCCCTCAGGTCAGTTTTCTGCATAGTTTCTCCTTGCCTGCAGTGGAGTGTGTTTGGACTTTGGCCAGAGTGTGGTGAGTTTTAACTAGGTGTGCTCTGGTCTGCTTGTTAAATTATATCTTATGCTACTTCTCCTAAACTGAAGCCTTGCAGAACTCTATGGTTGGTAGACATGGTGTGTGCAGGGGTTTGTGCTAGTTTTCTGGGGAAGGGGCCCACTGAGCTGGTCCTTAGGCACACTTGCCTGAGAAAAGCAGTACCAGCAGAGCACAGGGTGGCAGGACTTTGTGTAAGCAGTTTAGACAGCCAGTGATGGTACAGTGCTTTTTACTGAAGATGGTTTATGCTGAGGAGGTGGGGGAGGGAAATGGAATCAGTCAGATTCTTTGTCTCTGGAGACCAGAGTCCGTGCTTGCTGCTCTCATGGAAGCACTCCCAGAAGAGCAAATAGTTTTCCCTTTTGCATCCCATGCTTTTTTCAAATTGTTATTTTTATGTTGTCTGTCTCCAGGTTACTTGCCTTCCTGGAACAGTGCATGCACTTTGTATCCCAGCCAGGCCTGCTGACTTTGAAAGCTCCAAACTTTAGGGACTTAGGGTGGAGAGGGTGCCTGTGCTTGTCTTCTGGGGGAGGGTCTCACCATACTGTGATGAATGCAAGTTTGACTGAGAAAGGCAGTTATGCCAGAACGCAGGGGCATGAGGTTTGGAGCAAAGCAGGTTAAACAGCCAGTGACTGGGTTAGCTGCCCTCAGCAGGTGTCTCCACTCCTATGCCGAGGGGAGGGGGAGTGAAAGACACCTCTCACAGATGCAGGAAGAATGAAGTCTCTCCCTAGGCACCTTAGGCAATCCTCAAATCATGCTGTCTGCCTGGGGTTGCTTGCTTGCTTTCTCACCAGGTGTAGGGCAGTGCCCTCAGGTCTCTATCCCAGTCAAGCTTACAGACCTCTAAAACTCCAGTCTTTGAGCCTGGCTGATTGCAAAAACTCACAAAATCAGCCTTCTCATTTTCCCCTCCTATGGCTTTGAGGAAGTGTTCTTGTGCATTCTCTTGCATTTCTCCATGACCAGGGCTCCCTCCCCACTGCAGCATCTGTGAAATGTTTCTCCCTCAAACCATATCTCTGCACTTCCTGCCTTCCTCAATGTGGCCTCTTGTCTCCCTCTATTTGTGCAGTTTGTTCTGTCAGCCCTCATGTTGACTTCTTGGGTATTTAGAATGGCATGATAGTTATCTGGCTGTGTTCAAGGGATCAGGCAAGGCTAAGGTCTTCTTACTATGTCACTATCTTAGCTCCTCAGGCACCACAAAATGTATATTTTTTCCTAACCATTAGTTTTACAGATGACGAGACATGAAGAAACATGGGAATGAGATTATAAATATGGGCAGAAAGTACTGTGTGCCACTGAACCATGTTTGAATGGCTGATAGGCCAAATTATGTCCTCTGTCTGTTATTGTACTATACAGAACACAAGCTGAGAATCATATTTACAGGCAAACAATTATAATCAACTTGAAATTGGGGAACACTAATTTTGAGCTCCAATTTTTACTTCCCCCAAATCCATTTCCAGTCCACTCCCATTAGTAGACCTACATTATAAAAAATGTGTCTATTAAAATTATTATTTTTAAATTTCATCTATAAGAAATTATGGAACCCTTTTCTCTCTTGTTATATAATTGCTTAAAAGTATCATTATTTTGCCTTTTGACTTGTAAAACATAAAAGACTATTTACTATCTGGCTCTTTACAGAAAAAGTGTCCCGACTTCTGCTATAAGCAATGGTGAGTCATTGGAGTTCTTTTTAAACCAGATGATGGTGTTACTAGCTCTGAATTTAGCAAGGACCTAGATGAAAAAAATGCAGAGGTTCTCAACAAAGAGAAAGACAGAGACAGAGACAGAGACAGAGACAGAGAGAAAATTTAAATACAAGGACTTTGGTGTAAAAGTTCCTGGCACATAGTAAGATGCTAAGTAAACAATGGCCCCCTATAGTTGAGATAGAATAAAAGTTTTAGAGAAAGGTTACAGAGATATACAAAATACTGAATAATTCATCATCCAGACTATTTAATAAAAAATATTTAACTCCCATCCAAAATATTTCCTTTTACTAAATTACTGGACAAGTCGTGTATATTAAGTGCTTGACATGTGAGTAGGCTACCTCTGGAAAAGTTTGGATGAAGGCAATTTCCAACCATTCTTTTTGTGTAAATTTAATCCAGCACCTTAGGGCAAGAATCCTTAGGTCTGAATAAGAAGTTTTTCTCAGTCAAGGTAGGAGAGTAGAGATAGCTGAAGATAAGTGAGCCAGAGACTTAAAAGCCAAAACGAGAACATTTACGTGAAGTTGATCTTGACTTGGTGCTAGTAGCAAGTGGAGTATCCAACTCTGAAAACGTTTCTCTAATCTCTTGAGTTAAACAGCATACTAACAGGTTTGCAGAGAGTGACTGGAGGAGGGTGCTGCCTTTTTTTCTAGTCTTAACCTATGTGACACCTTTAATTTCAACCAGCTACATATCTATCATTGTCTTTATGTATGCAATGCATTAATTGATTGTCAATTTCACACCAGACACTTTTCCCAGCTCTGAAGACCCTCTTTTGGCTCTTATGCTGCACAAAGATAAATGGGAGAGTCATACACCTAACAACCCAGAGATCAGTGCAATGTAATTATGTGGATAAACACAGACATGAGAACACGTAAGATAGCTATTTGCCTGAACCATGGGTGAAAGGGGAAAGTTTCCCAGAGCGTGTGAGTTCTAGCTGAGTCCAGAAGAGCAAGTTGGGGTTATTCAGATAAAGTGAGAGAAGGACATTCTAGGCAAGGGAGAATATGTTGTACAGTGAACTAGAACTCATTATAGTTTGTACAGGTCATGATTGTAAAGGTGATTGGATATAATAAAGGTGAGAATGGATAGGTGTGCAGAAGGAGTAGGACACTTCCTCAAAAAGAAAATAAATATTAATAGGCTAAGAATGGTTATAATTTAAGTAAAGAGTGAGATATTTTCTATTCCACTTTCCCCGTTTTGTGATTTTTTCCTTGATATTAAAAAAAATGCTGGAAATTTGCCAAAAAAGTATGTATATATTTATACACGATGACAAATACATGATTTCTAAAAGCTATTATGTATTTCATGAGTAGAAGAAGTTCATACTATCATTTTAAAACAAAAATACATGTGTTTCCTGATTTAAAAGCAATATCAGGCTGAACCTCTTGTTAAGAAGGGAATATATGGTTCATACTTCGAAGCATCATTAATACTTCCAAACCCCTACAGTTTCTTTTTTTTTAACTGGGAGTCAGTAATTTAGTAGATACATAAAGTACATCTATAACAAATACGCTTAGAATAAATGTCTTAAATGATGTTGAGCATATACAGGTAATAACCTCAACTATCAAATCTATTATTTAATAAACAAATCCTGGGTTTTATTAACATTTGGTAGTAAGTCTCATGAATTTTTAAATTTTACTAGTTTACATAATTGTAAATAACTGGGTTGTGTGTGTGTGTGTGTGTGTGTGTGATTTCTCTGTTTAAAAAATAAGGAAGCAAAAAAAAAATAAAAAAAATAAAGTAGCATTTCAGTGTGGCATCTCAAGATACCAGCTTCAAAGGAATGTTCTGTTTAATATAATTGATATGTGCCTTTATATACAGGGGCAGTCTGTAAGTACAACCTACTGTTGCTTTTGTGTTCTTCTGGGAAAATTACTTTTGCTATTTTGCTTCATCCTTTCTTGAATGAGGATACATGCCTTGTTCTGGATACTTCTCTTGGACTCGACACCTGATAAGGTTCAAACTAATAGCAACTCTCACTCCTCTTCTCAACTATTATTTTTATTTGCTCCTCTAAGTAAATGTTCTCTCAAATCCTGAAAATTAGCCCAACCTGGTCCTGACCTGGTAAACCCACTTCCATGGGCACTTACTCCAAATGTACCACTTTTTCAGAGTTCCTGTTGAATTTGTCCTAATGTTAAAGAGATAGGAATGATATTGCATTATGAAAGTCATGAAGAATACATTCTGTAATGAAAATGTCATATATCATTGATCATTTTCTTTATATTGAAGACTAATTACTTTGCTGCTAAGTGAACTTTGCCTAAATGGACTTCCAATTAGTGTCTGGTGATGAGTATGACCTGAAATGTCATCCTCTTTTGGAAATGCTCAGGGAAATGGGAGTTTACTTCCTTTATTCCTGGATAACATGTAATACAAACTGAGCAGAGCATTTTATTGATAGAAAATTTTCCAACATTTACTTATCAGCACAGATTTTTGTGCCTTGTTTCTAGGTATTTGTCAGCTGCAGAAGACAGACATAAAACAAATAATTCAAATAAAATGTGACAAATTTCATAATAATGGTAGATATGCTAGACAGTAGATATGCTAAATGAAAGCTTAGGGAAAGGAATGCCTCACTGAACTGGGGCTGTAGTGAAATTGGGGTGGTCTTTAGAGATGGAAGACTTTCATCAGAAAGGAATTTGGGAAGAAACAATTTAGGCTTGTGGAACATGTAAAGTGTTGTGACATGGAAGGGTGTAAATTTGGAAACAGCTAGTTGGTGTGCTTAAATATAGAGATGGTGTGAGGGGTGGAGATTGGAAAGAAGTGAAGAAAAGGGCTGGGAAGCTATTTAAATTATAGAATCTGAAATTCATACTAAGGATTCTTTTTTTCCTAAATGTGATGACAAGCCATTGAAAATATTAAAACAGAGGAGTTGCATAGAAGTATGTGTTTTTGACAAAGGTCATTCTCGTGACAATTTGGGAAGTATCTATCAGACAAAGAACTTGCAGTTAGATAGATCAGTTCTGAGTCTATTTTTTGTAGCCTATGTTGATCCAGTGTAAGTCATAAGGCAGTGACAATGGAAAAAGAAAGAGATATCCAGTGTCCCAACTGATCTATTCTTAAATTGTTACTGTCTTAAAATCAAACTAGATACTAGATTCCTCTTTTCCAAGCAGAATTTGAATTTTGTCATAGTCATGCACAAAAGCATTCAATGATGTTCAATTACTTATCAAGTTAAATCTTTGTCTTCACAGCAAGACTTACATCTCACCTTTTATTTTATTTTTGATTTTTTGTTTCTTTCTTCTACAATCAGCAGTCTAGTCAAACCTGAACTCTTTCTGTACCTTAAAAATATGTTCACATAAACTTCAGCAAAGTATTTGGCTTCATTTGCCTCATGTTTATAAACAAAATAACAGATCTACCTGTACAACTGTTAAGAATATTAGATAATAGAATTCTATTTTTGAACGGATTTAATAAATTTAGCACTTTATATTATTATTCCTATTCCATATGTCTACAACTTTTCTCACGTTCTGTTCTATATGTAAAATTCTATTTACCCATCTATCCCTGTCAAAATTTGATCTCTCCTTTAAGACCAGAATCAATCCTTAGCTGTACCTTCTCCCTAAATTCCCAATGAAACTGTCGCTTTGTGTTACACTTGTTCCTGAATTTCTCATTACATTCTGTTTTGTATTTAATTATGTTTTTATTTGTCCTCATCCATTTGGCTGTTTTTATTGAAAGAGGAAGTCATGTTTTGCTCATAATAGAAGGAGCATGTTGTAGGTCATAAATATATTCAGTCAGTTTTAAAGGCCATGTGAGAGATTAGAATGCCATTCAATTACATCATGAGGATGCTAATCTGATAGGATCCAGAAGAGGTTGTTTTTGAGATATTGAAGTGGGCACTCCCAAAGCCTAAATGGTTTCATTCTATTTTCTATGTGACTGCAGCAGGACTAATAAATGCTCATTTTGAACTAAGTCAAGTTTCTTACATACTTGGCCATGTACAACTTGGGATGTGAAGGATGGGTAGAAAGTCTAATTATCAATTTTTATTGAGTTTATTTTCTGGCAAATTGTGTATGAGAACCCATTTTTTATGCCTTGAAAAACAGCACACTGCCTTATTGAAGGAGGACTATCAAACCTTTGTCTATAGCTAAAGTTGGTGTGATGATGTTGTATAACCACAATACCCACACAATAGAACATAAAAAAAAATAAATAAAAATTGGGATATGGTATGGCTGATAGTGAAAACATTCCATGGATACAGGGATATTAATAACTGGAAATTTAGAAGTCAGGAGTGAATCACATGTTATATCAGTTGATTCATTAAAGGAAGTCTTTTTCTGGAGAAGTAGATAGGCTGCTTGAGGCAAACCATTTCATGGGTAAAAATTAAAGGTACTGATTACTCCAACACCATACTGGGGCAAAGGGGGTCTTTCTGAAGTAGAATTTATGCAGGGTCTCTATTAGTTTCTTAGAGCTGTTGTAACAAAGTAGAACTAATTTGAGTAGTTTAAAACAACAGAAATTTATTATTTCACAGCTCCAGAGGCCAAAGTTCAATATCAAGGTGTTGGCAGGGCTACCCTCCCTCCAAAGCCAATAGGGAAGGATCCTTCCTTGCCTTCTCCAGCTCCTCATTGCCCCAAGTGTTCTTTGGCTTAGAGATGCATTTCTCCAACTTATGCCTCCATATTTACATGGCATTCTCTCATCTTCCCTCTTTATATACCAGTCACATTGGGTTAAGGGCTCACCCTATTCCAGTATGACCTCATCTTAGCTAATTATATCTGCAATGTCACTATTTCCAATTAAGGTCACATCCTGAAGTTGTAGGGCTTAAAACATCATACCTTTTGGAGATCATGATTCAAGCCATAACAGGGTCCACTCACATGATTCAATCCACAAAATTGCACCTGCTTTTGTTAAATATTTTGATTTCTTTACTCAAATGTTATTCCTTAATAATTCTGGAAGAGTTTTTCTCCATTCAAGACTCTCATAATGGGAGCCTATAGGTAATACCTCATCTAGGTTTACTTTGGGGAAAGTGAATCCTTCTGTTCCATGTGGAGATTGACCTAATAGCTTAATGGTTTTCTTTCTTCAGAAACTTGAAATCCCATAGAAGGAGATAATAGATTAGGAAGCTTTTTTTTTTAAGACTAGGTGTCAGAAATAGGTAAATCAATATAATGAAATGTATTACCAGTTTACCAGCATTTCAAACTGCTAAAAGTCCAGATCATCATCTATGACATTTAAATTAGTACATATAAACCTAAAACCATAATTTTTGGCTAATAAATTTGGCAAGGGAAATTTCCAACTCTTTAAAGTCTACCTTAAAAACAACTATACCATAGTAAATTTGCTAAGTGAATTACTGGTTGCTGAACTTTGCTTAGGAATTAAGTATTTGTTTTAAAACCTGAGAAGACATGAATATTATAATTAAATTGTGTTTAATAAAACCTTTTTTATGAGAATACTTCTGTGTCTAGTCAATACCATTTCATGACTTTCATATTTATAGATACATTCTAGAAGATTGAAGTGAAGCTAGTGGAGAGGTAATGACTATGACCACTTGGACCATGCCTTTACAGTGTAAATACTGGACTTTTTAATCTTAATAAATAATTAAAGATGTATCTACTGTAGCCATTGTTTACGATATTTTGTTTTGATTTGGCCACTGATACACCTTATTTTAAACCTTGCTAGCTACACTGCCTTCATCTGAATCTATCAAGGTCTCCTTCAGAAAACTCCAACATGAAAAGAAGCTACTGAATTTACAGAAATATAACATAGAATGTGACAGAGATGAACAAGAAGTAGGCTACTGTTGTGAAATAATTCTGTATCTTGTTTTCAAGGAAAAGACATCATTACAGAACAATATTGTAAATAACTTAATTTTGATTTATTAAGTGTTTACAGAAAACATATTAGTATGAAAGTACAGTCTACTCTCCATTTATTGTTCTCTTTGTCTCCCTAGTATATAAAAGTTAGTTGATACATAGTAGACACCCCCTCTTCCCCAAAAAAGCTTTTTTAATTTAATTGAATGCCAATCAAAAAGTCTATTTTAAATATGACAATGACTAGAAATCTAGAAATTTGGGAACTTTTTTTTTCTAAGCTTATTAAATAAGACTAGTTTCTGGGGTATACTAACTGCTTACTTTCATAAAAATATTGCATTATGTGAAGAAGAGATTACTAACAAGGTAAAAGAGGGAAAATTTCTGCCTATTACTGAATCAATTAATCAGATTTTATTCTCCCCCTTAGAACACTTTTTGATAATGATTAGCATCTGATGGATAATAAGTACAGATTCATAAGACATTTTATCAAAATGTATAATGTAAAGAAATTTCTAAAAGCCCTAGTGGGAAATCAATAAGGTGTTGGTATACTGAATTTCATTTAGAGTAGAACATTAAACTATGGTTATTGAGAATAAATAAATATTTTACTTCTGCAGAAGGAACAAAAAGGCATAAGGGCATTCTTGTAAACAGTTAAGAAAAAAACATAAAGAAGCGATTTCAGAAGTTAATATTTAGTTTTAGAAAGGGTAAAACAAACAACATGATTCTAAACATAGGACTATTTTTAACAAAAGCTGTAATGACAAATGCAGTCTTCTATATTTAGTATCACTATTATATGTAACTTTTAAGTTACAGAATACTTAATACAACTAAAGTCAGCTGTCAATGGAAAATACAGTTGTGTCTGTCATTAAATTTCAAATAAAATCATTCTTCAGTAATATAATTTCTTGTAAGTGTGTAACTGCCTAATTTTAATACATTTGAGAAATATTATCTAAAATTGAACTAGAAGTAGGAAATAGGAAAGTAGGAAAGAAAAAGGAATATAATATTAGAGCTTTGTAACTTAAATCCAATATACCTTTGATGTTATTGATAGAATTAGCCTTGCCAACACTTGCATGATGCTTGCGATCCTAGGAACAAGCAATCCATTGGCTGGTAGAAAGACCTCTGAGCCCATTTGAAACCAGGAAAATAAATTATTATAAGACTTACACACCGAGTCCATGTGTTCTGATCCCAACCCCACTTTTGCATCATCTAGAATATTGAGTTCGTTTTCATTAAAAATATGTTGAGGGGCACCTGGGTGGTTCATTCGGTTAAGTGTACAACTCTTGAGACTCTTGAATTTGGCTCAGGTGTGAGATCAAGCCCCACCTAGGGCTCTACACTGACAGTATGAAGCCAGCTTGGGATTTTCTCCCTCTCCCTCTCTTTCTGCCCCTCATCCTCTCTCTCTCTCTCTCTCTCTCTCTCTCTCTCTCTCTCTCTCTCTTTCTCTCTCTCTCTCTTTCTCTCTCTCTCAAAAATAAATAAACTTAAAAAAAAGTACACTTATCTTTAAAAAAATATTTTGAATACAGGAATGAATCCAAGATGTTCTTCATTTTGTCTCCACAATCCAATTACTAATTTTAAAATGCCAAATGATTATTGATGTTATGAAAAGGCTAAAACAGACAAAATTAAAGATAATAAACAATGGGGGCACCTGGGTGGCTCAATCGGTTAAGCATCCAACTTCCGGTCAGGTCATGATTCAGTGGTTCCTGATTCAAGCTCCGCGTCAGGTTCTGTGCTGACAGCTGGGAGCCTGGAGTCTGCTTCTGATTCTGTGTCTCCCTCTCTCTCTGCCCCTCCCCCACTCACACTCTGTCTCTCTCTCAAAAATAAATAAGCATTAAAACATTTTTTTAAAAAGATAATAAACAATGATGATGAAATAATTACTCCCATATAGCCACAGTCTGACATAGCTTTGCAAAAACCAGGAGTTCTATTATGCATTATAAGGGGAGAGTACCAAAGGTCCCCAAACTTGAAATATATTGCTATGAATTTACCAGAAAATACCACCTATATTTACTTCTTGATAAAAACAACACAACTTGATTGATAAGAAATCATAAAGAAAGCCATGCCAGGTCTGGAAAGGGTTCCCATTCTCAGTTTTTATATAACATATTCTCAAACTTCCAATACTGTTTGATAAAATCTAAATATATATACTGCTAATTTCATTATTAATGAAAGAAGGTAGAGTCATTTCAATTTAAACAAACAAAAATTAACACAAGATCCTTCCAAATACTCACATCATCAAATACATTTTAAAACCAAGAAATAAGTAAGATTTATTGTTTACATTACAGGAAAAATAAGAGAAGCTCTTTGTATATTGCTAATAATGTATTCATATATTCTTCATATATAAGGCAAATACTTTTCAGCTCACATATATAATGATATTTTGTGATTTATAAACGAATCTATAATGTATAAAACACTGCTAAATTTAATATATGAAAAACAAAACTAGACCTTGCCCTAAGGATCTTCTAGTCTAATAATTTTGACCTAATTATTGTTTTACATTTAGATTATTACAATATTTGTTGATTAGCCGTATCTTTATTTTGGCAATAAATAATGTAACATTATTGTTTCTGGTGGATAAGCTAAAAGAGGGAAGATACCGTGGCATTTTTACATACCTGTCTATTTCTACATTTACAGAGGACAAGCTTGAGTTCCTTCCATTATACTAAACTTCCATGCACTCCTAATCTAAATATCTTATAATATATATTTAGTATAATATGAAAGCAACAAAAATTAAAAAAATAAAAGCAGCAAAATAAAATAACAGATTATCTTCAAAGAATAACAGCATAATTTACAGGTGGCTTCTTAACTTAGCAAAGTTGCAGGATACAAGGTTACTAGCCAAAAAGGCGAAATAATCTGAATATCCATCAAATAAGGAATGAATAAGCAAAGTATATTGTATCCAGACAATGGAAAGCAACTCATTATTTAAAAAGAATAAGCTAGTGATATATTAAACAATGGGGATGAATCTCAAAATAACTATGTTGAATGAAATAATTCAGACAAAAAGTACGTATAGTATAGCTCATTATGTATGTATTTCTAGAAAATACAAACCAATATACAGTGACAAGAAGCAGATTGGTGGTGGCCTTGGAATGAGTGGCATGCAGAGGAGCACGAGGGAGAATTGAACAAACTTTTTGACCTGATGGATTTGTTCTCTATCTTGACTGTAGTGACAGTTCACTGGATGCATACAGATGCCAAACTTACAGTTTATCACATGTTATTTGCCACTTACGTGCCACTTCCACCACAATAAATTTATTTTTAAAAAGAGGCTGAAACATTGCAAAATATACTTAGTTCTTAGGGAAAACAAGAAAGTGAAAGTCAATGAATTTGCTTCTGTTTTAATGGAGGAGACATAAATACAAACAGGTGAATTGCTGTCAGCTTGGGAAGTGCTAGGAGAGGAGTGTGGACAACATTTTGTGGGTTTCAAAGGGAGGAGCAAATACCTCTACCTGGGAAAGTTAAAGAGAAACTGCTTACTTAGTTGAGAATTCGTTAGTATTTTGGTTTTGCTTGCTTGTATACCACTGAAATCCTAAAAATGGCCAGTTGAAGAGAGGACAGAAATAAAAGCCTTGGAATGTATTGAATCCTTTTCCAAAAGGCAATGGTTCTTGGTGGGGTTGGTCCTGCCCTTAGGAGTTTTTGGAATGTAGTGAAACCAAGGGGGTGACTAGTGAAGTCCTATTGACATATAGTACATAGGACTAGAGTTGCTGGATGACCTCCACTGGTAGGACAGTTAAAACAAACAAATAAACAAACCTAACAAAAACAAATACTAAAGAGTCTTTTTAGGGGCGCCTGGGTGGTGCAGTCGGTTAAGCGTCCGACTTCAGCCAGGTCACGATCTCGCGGTCCGTGAGTTCGAGCCCCGCATCGGGCTCTGGGCTGATGGCTCGGAGCCTGGAGCCTGCTTCTGATTCTGTGTCTCCCTCTCTCTCTGCCCCTCCCCCCATTCATGCTCTGTCTCTCTCTGTCCCAAAAATAAATAAAAAACGTTGAAAAAAAATTTTAAAAAAAGAGTCTTTTTATCTTCCTTCCTTTCTTCTTTCTTTTAACTCTCTCTCTCCTTATCTATGTATCTCTATCTATCATCTATCTATTATGTGATCATAGGCAAAATGCTTTAATTCTCTATCTTCTAGATTCCTAATTTATAAACTTATCCCACTTCATAGGATTGCCTTAAATATTAAATAAGATCATATGTAAAGAGTTCAGTAAAATGCCAGACACATCATTCACTAAATTTTAGTTATTATCTCTCATGCAGTATAAGGTTTACTGAAGGGAAAACATATAAAAGGTAAAATGATACGGATTCCCCAACATGTAACCACCTCTGGCTTGTTATTATTTTGAAAAAAAAAATCATTCCTGTTTTGTTTTGTTTTGTTTAAGCACATCTGAGGGGCATAACCTAAGGAAATAACCTTACATAATGTAAGCAAACAAACAAAAAAGTTATTTCATAAATGGGAATGAATTAGGGTTTTTCCATTTTTACAGCCATAAAAAAATGAAATCTTGCCATTTGCAATAACATGGATGGAGCTACAGAGTACTATGCTAAGTTAAATAAGTCAGTCAAAGAAAGACAAATATGATGTGATTTCACTCATATGTGGAATTTAAGAACAAAACAAATGGGCAAAGGAGAAAAAAAAGAGAGAGAAGCAAACCAAGAAACATATTCTTAACTGTACAGAACAAACAGATGGTTACCAGAGGGGAGACAGGTAGGGGGATGGGGAAAATAGGTGATGGAGAGTAAGGAGTGCACTTGTGATGAACACTGGGTGTTGTATGGAAGTGTTGAAACACTATATTGTACACCTGAAACTAATATTACATTGTATATTAACTCACTGGAATTTAAATAAAAACTTTTAAAAAATCCTCTTCTTACTCAAATTTATTAGAACACAGAGAAAAATGGTTTGCTAAATATCCTATGGTAACATATGCATTCATGATTAAGGCAAGAGGGAGTTACCATTTATCTGTAACATTATAAAATTACAAATAAGATAATTTATATTTGGCAAAATATATTTAATATTAGTTTTTATGGTATAGAATAACAAGAAAGTTTTTTAACTTTGAAATGATGTTTCTTATATGAAGAAAGCTATATATAACATAAAATGAATGATTCAAATCTACTGATAGTATTGAAAAGGAATTAATCCATAAGACAAAGAGCACCCTATGTGGAAGTTGGAGCCCTTGATCTCATTAATGTAAAAATTAGAAGGCAAAATCACAAATTCTGTTTTGTTCTATGTTAGATTAGTCTGCTGCCAGTTGAAACCCAACACAATTCTAAATAATACAGCTACAGGCCTAGGAGTCTTTAGTGTTTAAAGATGGTAATTGTGCTGTTGAATTAGTGCATATCGCCATATGGCTCATGCAATTCTATTAATTAATATCTATGGCATGCCATGGGGTTTGTGCCTGGTAGGCAGTATATGAATTCAAGTTATTATGTTATTTCAAAATGGCCAAAGGACGCTACAGAATAAAGAATTGTGTGTACTTTGAAAATAGAGTAAAAGGCTTGGCGGAGTGCAGAAATACTTCAAAGAAGAGACTTCTAACCCTAGGGTAAGAGAGACTCATCTGTGTGATGCGGGAAAGGGCACGGAAAACAAGCATTCTTTACTTCTGAATATTTCATTTATCTAATAGGGCAAAATGCATCATTTGATGACTTTTCCTTCAATCAGTTTATTTCCACAAACACACAAAGCTTATCAGCCAAAATAATTAAATCAATCAATCAATCGATCATATCCATTCTAGAAAAAGATCAATTTATTTCAAGTTAGTATTTAAAACAAATTTAGCTGCAACATAGTGACAGCTATGCTCTCTTTAAATTGAATTAGCTTAAAAATACTGGCCACCACTGTTGCATCATCATGGCTTAGGCATTTAATCAAATGCTAGAAGAATACTTGTTCAAATTAAATATAGATTTGATTTACTAAAGAATTGTAAGTTCATTTTATTTGACCAAAAATTATATATTCAGACCATATCTCAAAATACGGAAAACAATGATAGAAGTCCACTTATAATGAGCTACATGTAAGTTAGCTTTTCATCCAGCTACAAATTAAATGAACTTTTATAAATGTGTTAAAATTGTATATTTGATTAAAAAGGGAAGTAAAAGAAGGAATGACAGACTAAGAAATACAGAAATAAAATATTGATGATCCTAGCATTTAGAATTCACTTATTTGAAGATTCATTAAAATACACTTCTTCCTTTTGTGTATATCTGAAAACTTCATTAAGACTTTTAAAAAATTAGTGATGGGCTCAAGTAAGATGGGTAT
Source organism: Felis catus (assembly GCF_018350175.1). Lineage (NCBI taxonomy): Eukaryota > Metazoa > Chordata > Mammalia > Carnivora > Felidae > Felis > Felis catus. The sequence goes on from NC_058374.1 coordinate 97,686,776, forward strand.
TATAATTGAAAAAGCTTTTAGGAAGCAGGGAGGTTAAAGAACACCTTACTAAAGAATGAATGGGTCAACCAGGCAAATAGAGAAGAAATTAAAAAATATATGGAAACAAATGAAAATGAAAATACAACAATCCAAATGCTTTGAGATTCAGCAAAGGCAGTCCTGAGAGGAAAATACATTGCAATCCAGGCCTATCTCAAGAAATAAGAAAAATCCCAAATACAAAATCTAACAGCACACCTAAAGGAAATAGAAGAAGCACAGTAAAGACACCCCAAACCCAGCAGAAGAAGAGAAATAATAAAGATCAGAGCAGAAATAAACTATATACAATCTAAAAAAAAACTGTAGAGCAGATCAATGAAACCAAGAGTTGGTTTTTTGAAAAAATAAACAAAATTGATAAACCTCTAGCCAGGCTTCTCACAAAGAAAAGGGAGATGACCAAAATAGATAAAATCATGAATTAAAATGGAATTATTACAACCCTCAGAGATACCCCCTCAGAAATACAAGCAATTATCAGGGAATACTATGAAAAATTATATGCCAACAAACTGGACAACCTGAAAGAAATGGACAAATTCCTAAGCACCCACCCACTACCAAAACTCAAACAGGAAGAAATAGAAAACTTGAACAGACCCATAAACAGAGAAGAAATTGAATCAGTCATCAAAAATCTCCCAACAAATAAGAGTCCAGGACAAGATGGCTTCCCTGGGGAATTCTACCAGACATTTAAAGCAGAAATAATACCTATCCTTCTCAAGCTGTTCCAAAAAAAATAGAAAGGGAAGGAAAACTTCCAGACTCATTCTATAAAGCCAGCATTACTTTGATTCCCAAACCAGAGACCCAGAAAAAAAGAGAACTACAGGCCAATATCCCTGATGAATCCGGATGCAAAAATTCTCAACAAGATACAAGCAGATCGAATTCAACAGCATATAAAAAGAATTATTCACCATGATCAAGTGGGATTCATTCCTGGGCTGCAGGGCTGGTTCGACATTCACAAAGCAATCAATGTGATACATCACATTAATAAAAGAAAAGAGAAGAACCATATGATCCTGTCAATCAATACAGAAAAAGCATTTGACAAAATTCAGCACTGTTTTTAATAAAAACCCTCGAGAAAGTCGGGATAGAAGGAACATACTTAAACATCATAAAAGCCATTTATGAAAAGCCTACAGCTAATATCATCCTCAGTGGGGAAAAACTGAGAGCTTTCCACCCAAGATCAGGACCACGACAGGGATGTCCACTCTCAACGCTGTTGTTTAACATAGTGTTGGAAGTGCTAGAATCAGCAGATAACAAAAGGAAACCAAAGGCATCAAAATCGGCAAAGATGAAGTCAAGCTTTCACCTTTTGCACATGACATGATATTATACTTGGAAAACCTGATAGACTCCACTAGAAATCTGCTAAAACTGATACATAAATTCAGCAAAGTTGCAGGATACAAAATTAATGTACAGAAATCAGTTGCATTCTTATACACTAATACTGAAGCAACAGAAAGACAAATAAAGAAGCTGATCCCATTCACAATTGCACCAAGAAGCATAAAATACCTAGGAATTAACCTAACCCAAGATGTAAAAGATCTGAATGCTGAAAACTATGGAAAACTTATGAAGGAAATTGAAAAGGATACAAAGACATGGAAAAACATTTATTGCTCATGGATTGAAAGACTAAATATTGTTAAAATGTCAATACTACTCAAAGCAATCTACATGTTCAATGCAATCCCAATCAAAATTGCACCCAGCATTCTTCTCAAAGCTAGAACAAGTAATCCTAAAATCATATGGAACCACAAAAGCCCGAATAGCCAAAGTAATATTGAAGAAGAAGAAGACCAAAGCGGGAGGCATCACAATCCCAGACTTTGCCTCTACTACCAAGCTGTAATCATCAAGACAGCATGGTATTGGCACAAAAACAGACACATAGACCAATAGAATAGAATAGAGACTCCAGAATTGAACCCACAAAAGTATGGCCAACTCATCTTTGACAAAGCAGGAAAGAATATCCAATGGAAAAAAGACAGTCTCTTGAACAAATGGTGCTGGCAGAACTGGACAGCAACATGCAGAAGATTGAAACTAGACCACTTTCTAACACCATTCACAAAAATAAACTCAAAATGGATAAAGGACCTGAATGTGAGACAGGAAACCATCAAAACCCTAGAGAAGAAAGCAGGAAAAAAACCTCTCTGACCTCAGCCACAACAATTTCTTACTTGACACATCCCCAAAGGCAAGGGAATTCAAAGCAAAAATGAACTACTGGAACCTCATGAAGATAAAAAGCTTCTGCACTGCAAAGGAAACAATCAACAAAATTAAAAGGCAACCAACGGAATGGGAAAAGATATTTGCAAATGACATTCAGACAAAGGGCTAGTATCCAAAATCTATAAAGAACTCACCAAACTCCACACCCAAAAAACAAATAATTCAGTGAAGAAACGGGTGGAAAACATGAATAGACACTTCTCTAAAGAAGACATCCAGATGGCCAACAGGCACATGAAAAGATGTTAAATGTCACTCCTCATCAGGGAAATACAAATCAAAACCACACTCAGATACCACTTCACGCCAGTCAGAGTGGCTAAAATGAACAAATCAGGAGACTATAGATGCTGGAGAGGCTGTGGAGAAACGGGAACCCTCTTGCACTGTTGCTGGGAATGCAAATTGGTGCAGCCACTCTGGAAAACAGTGTGGAGGTTCCTTAAAAAATTAAAAATAGATCTACCTAGTGACCCAGCAATAGCACTGCTAGGAATTTACGCAAGGGATACTGGAGTGCTGATGCATAGAGACACTTGTACCCCAATGTTTATAGTAGCACTTTCAACAATAGCTAAATTGTGGAAAGAGCATAAATGTCCATCAACTGATGAATGGATAAATAAATTTTGATATTTATTACACAATGGAATACTACATAGCAATGAGAAAGAATGAAATATGGCCTTTTGTAGCAACGTGGATGGAACTGGAGAGTGTTATGCTAAGTGAAATAAGTCATACAGAGAACGACAGATACCATATGTTTTCACTCTTATGTGGATCCTGAGAAACTTAACAGAAGACCTTGGGGGAGGGGAAGGAAAAAAAAAGTTAGAGAGGGAGGGAGGCAAACCATAAGAGACTTAAAAACTGAAAATAAACTGAGGGTTGATGGGGGGTGGGAGGGAGGGGAAAGTGGGTGATAGGCATTGAGGAGGGTGCCTGTTGGGATGAGCACTAGGTGTTGTATGGAAACCAATTTGACAATAAATTTCATGTTAAATAAATTTTAAAAAATTAAAAAAAAAAAAGAAAAGAAAAAGCTTTTAGTGGCATCTGGGTGGCTCTGTCAGTTAAGCATCCAACTCTTGATTTCTGCCCAGGTGATGATTTCATGGTTTGTGAGATACAGTCCCACCTAAGGCTCTGCACTGATAGCATGGAGTCTCTCTCATTCTCTCTCTCTCTCTGTCTCTCTCTCTCTTTCTCTGCCTCTACCCTGCTTGTGTATGAGCTCTGTCTCTTTCTCTCAAAATAGATAAATAAACATTAGAAAAAAAGGTTTTAAATGTAAAGGAGTTTACAATTACATTACCATAAAGTCTACTAAACTGTATAAAATACTGTGATTTTTTTTTTCCATAATATACTATAATGTCTTTGCTTCCCATACTTTAGGTGACTACTGTGGTCTAATCAAATATTTTCTGTTTTAATTAATATTTCTGTTTTCACATTATACTTCTAAAAATTTTTAAAAAGCCATTAATTCTGATACACTATACAGGAAAATTTAGAGTATTGTCATCCTTTATTGTCAAATTATACTTTCTAAGTTGTCTTATGTGTTTGATGGGTGATAGCTTTTTCCTGAGTATATGTAGTGTCAATATGAACTATTAGATTCATCAAAAGAGAAAAAAAATGGCAGTGAGAAAAATTGTGTCAGAAGATAAAAGGAAAAGAGAAAGAAACAAGGAGAAAGAGAGAGGAAAATGAGCACAGGTATACATGCATATATATATATATATATATATATATATATATATATATATAGACTGAGAGATAGTATCAAAAGTAAATCAGCTAATTTTACAATGATCCTTGGGTATTACTAAATTCTGACTAATATGAGTATTATAAGAATTTAACTAATTTAGCATTGCCTGGGTGGCTCAGCTGGTTAAGCCTCCGACTTAGAGTCAGGCAGTAATCTCATGTCCTGAATTGGGCTCTCTGCTGTCAGCATGGAGCCAGCTTCAGATCCTCTGTCCCCTTCACTCTGCCCCTCCCCACTTGCGCACGTGCTCTCTCTCTCTCTCTCTTTCTAAAAAATAAACATTTAAAAAAAGAATTTAAATAATTTACTTTTATATCCCAACTCCAAATTTCCTATTTGATTCTTTGTTATTTTCAGAATATCACATCATGGTTTATAAAATATCTGTAAGTCACCATGACATATTTTGAAAAAGAAAAAAATGAAGAAGATCTGAGATAGTTATAAAAACTCATTTTGGATACTTAATTTCAAAATGTGATGAAGTATGCTTATAAAACATCTCTTATAAAAGCAGAAATAAAAAAGTAGATTAGTTACGCATGAGGGCAAGTGCTTAAATTATTTGTCAAAATTTAAAAAAAAGAAAGGTCTAGTAATCAGGCTATGGCTGAGAAAACAATACTCTTTCTATACAGAACCCTAAGAGAGAAACTTTTTACATCTTATTAATATTTCTCTCTTCTTTTAATGTAAAAAATGTGACATATTATATTGAAATCATGTAAAAACATTGCCAGATTTGATTTTTAAAGATTTAACTATTTTTCTAATCTTACAGCATAGATATTGATCTTCTTCACTTTTCAAGAGAAAAAGGAGGACATTACTTTCTGTCCTAGAAACTGAACTGTCTAAATAATGTTTTGCAAGTAGCAATCTCTCCATCTAATAAATTTTAGGACATCACTATCAATATCTTTAAAGGAATCATTTGTATTGTTTACAACAATCAACGAATAAAATGTACTTTATGTCAATTCCCATATGTATGTATGTGTATATATATATATATATATATTTATTATATATATCCAAAAATATATCTAAAGCATTTCTTTGCAATATGTTTCCAACACATAACTTTGCAACATTTTTAATGTTCAATATAAATTTCCCTGAGGCTTTAAATAAACACTTAAAACAAACAAACAAAAATAACATACTACAGGTATATTTTTTAAAAAATTAAAAATAATAGCAGCTCCTGGGTGGCTCAGTCGGTTAAGTGTCTGACTTCCGCTCAGGTCGTGATCTCATGGCTTGTGAGTTCGTGCCCAGTGTTGGGCTCTGTGCTGACAGCTCGGAGCCTGGAGCCTATTCAGAATCTGTGTCTTTTTCTCTCTGTCTGCCCCTCCCCAACTCATACTCTGTCTCTCTCTGTCTCTCAAAAATAAATAAACATTTAAAATATTTTTTTAAAAAAATTAAAAATAATAAATTTTGCTTTTTCAAACTAAATCATCACTGGGAAATAATAGGCCATAACATAAAACTACGTGAATGTGGAGCAGAAGCAAATGAGAGGAAATAGGTACAGCTTATTGACCTTTTTACCTCAATAAAAATAACCTGAAAATTGAGAATTACAGCATCTTTAAAAAACATGGAAAAATGAACAAAGGAGATAATAAAGTGGAGATTTTCACACAACAGTGTTGGAGGACTTGGACTGTACATATTGATATTGTCATTTGCCAAGAAAGTGATAGAGTATAAATAATATTCCATATGAATAAATATTCTAGTCTGTATATCTGGTTTATACTTATCAATAAACAGTGACTCCCCAGGAAACAAAATGTGATAACATTTCCTGTGGAATCCATGCATATGAAGCAGCCTTTTATTTTCTTTCCCTGGTACATTAGTTCAAAAAAGAGGGGCCTGACTAATGTAAATAAACATTTTAGTGTTAAGAATAGGCATATTTTCAGGGTACCTGGGTGGCTCAGTCAGTTCAGTGTGGACTTCAGCTCAGGTCATGATCTCACAAATTTTTTGAGTTCAAGCCCCATGTCAGGCTCTATGCTGACAGCCCAGAGCCTGGAGCTTGCTTCAGATTCTGTGTCTCCCTCTCTCTCTGACCCTCCGTGGTGCATGCTCTGTCTCTCTGTCTCTCAAAAATAAACAATAAAAAAAAAGAACTAAAATAAAAAAAAAGAACAGGCACATTTTCTACTACACTACTGACATAATATAACAGCAGTCAACTAAAAAACTGAAATAAATTTGAACTAGTACTAATGGTGGCCAATTTCATATGAAATGTTCGGGTAAAAACAGCCATTTCTACTTCCCTTGTTAACAGATTCCTGAGAAACTTTGAATCTGACTAGGAAGCTAGACTAAATTATATGACTGAACAGTGTTGAGGCAAAGCCACATATAAATCTTAGATTGACCCAGATTATAAATGTACTAGACGTTCAAATGAAAAATATCTGGAGTAGAGAGCTGTAAGGAAAAAAAAAAAAAAAAAAAAACTAGAAAAGCCCTGCAAAATCTAACAATAATTCTGGAACCTGGTAAGTATGATGCCTAAGCAAAAGGAATCCCAGTTTTATTTGTGTATTGCCACCCCAGGCCCAAGTGTATTTGGACATTTTGTCATCTTACTTTCATATCATAGAAAGTTCTCTTTTTTAGGATAATATATAATAAGTCAATAAATACATATAATTCAATAAGTCAATAAATACATATAATTATATTTATATTTAAATATTTTTTTAAATTTTTTTTTCAACGTTTATTTATTTTTGGGACAGAGACAGAGCATGAACGGGGGAGGGGCAGAGAGAGAGGGAGACACAGAATCGGAAACAGGCTCCAGGCTCCAAGCCATCAGCGCAGAGCCTGACGCGGGGCTCGAACTCACGGACCGCGAGATCGTGACCTGGCTGAAGTCGGACGCTTAACCGACTGCGCCACCCAGGCGCCCCAATATTTAAATATTATATATAAATAATGATTCATGATAACTCCAGACCTTTCTTTCCATTTGATTAGTATAGTGCAATATTGATAAGGTCAAGGTGAAAATCAGGAGTGTGTACTATCATTCTGATTATATTTGAAAACCAAATAAAATATGCTTAGAATGATCAGGCTTGTATTATCTGTACTATTTGTGCCCTCCATTGGAATATAATTGAGAGTTAGTATAGGTTATTACAAGATAGAAGCATGTCTTCATTTATCATTGTCTAGTTTTTTCTCTCAATGTAATATCCTTTTCCAGAAATCTATCAACCCTCTATTAGGAACCCTTCAACCAAATTGAATTGAATAAATCATCTATAAAATTTGATGGAAAATGTCACACAACTGCTTTTTCGCTCTAATGTTGAAAAAAATATGGTTTTTAGCAGCAAGTTATACTGGAAATGGTATCAAACTGAAAGTTTCCTAATATACTTGTGAATTTGCAATGGCCCTTATGCAAATCCTGTATCTTTAATGCTGTGTTGGAATGCACGTGTGATTCAAGTTAAACATGCTTTATCAATTTTCATAAAAATCAATCTCTGTCACTTTCATACTCAAATATAGCCCTATGTGTGACACATCCCCATCCCTTCTATTTTAATATTCTAATAGCAGTGTTGTAATCTAAATTATCTAATATAAATTTTAGTAAATTACTTAAATATGTGAATGGAAAGCTCTATGAAAGTTTGAGTCATTACAGTAAAATAAGCATTTTAAAAAACAGGAACTAAACCTTAACCACTGTCTAGAAACTTCAAATGTAGATGTAAAAAGAGAGAAACCATATCAGTTTGTGTTCTAGAAAACACACTGGTTTTGCTACCATGCATTTCAGGAAATTAAATAAATAAAACATTAAGAGAATATTCAATAAGGACTTAGATTTATAATTTTTTAAATTTTTTTTCTTTGTAATTTTCAATGGAAGAAATCAAGAGAAATGGTGCTTGATAAAAGTGTGACAATATATTTCTAGCTTTCAGGGGATTTGTCTGGTGAAACTTTGTATTGGATGTAGCAATCAATTCTCCATTTGTACCTCCTGTTACCCATGATTGATATTGCTAATTGACTATAACTTCTTTCCCAAAGAGTATATATTTGACCTTAGAATCTTTTTCAATGTAGCACTTTAGGCAATTATTGTGAAACAATAAGAAATGGCATTCAATAAGAAAACCATTTGCCATGTTCAGCCTGTTGCCAAAGAAGTGCAAATGGTCAATTGAAAATTCAATATTCAAGTAAGGGACCAGAGGTCTTATGAAGCCCAATTTTGCAATAATGCAACTTCCAGGTCAGTTTTCTCACTGTAAGTCCCAAGATTATCTTGCAATGAGCTGGCCACTAGTGAGCAGAAATTTTCCTCTGAGGGAGATTAGTCATGGCCTTAGTTGGGCAAAACACACTTAGCACCTTCCCGCTGAGAAAAGGTGTAACATTTGCACTATAATTTAGGAATACACACAGAGGCATACACACATTCATGCACATAATTCAACCTTATTGTATCTATACCTGCAGACGACCTAAACTGTGAATATGTTTCCCTTCCTCAATATTATGTTTGGGACAAAGTCCTATCTGTATTAGCCAGAAAATACAGTGGATACTATTGATAATATTAATTCCTAGACTAAGCTAGTTCTGTGGGTTTGGAGGCTGCTGACATTCTAGGCATTCTTTTTTTTTAATATAAAGGTTATATATATTATATATATATATATATATATATATAATATATATAATATAATATATATATATTATATATGGAGAGAGAGAGAGAGAGAGAGAGACTATCTAAAGCAGATGACAGGAAACTTCCAGATACTCTTTCAGTTACTTATTTAAAAATAGCAAGAAAAGTGGTTAAATAAAGAGTAAATGGCCAAGTATAGAACTCTGAAGAGAGGAAAGAGTCACAGGGAGTCAGAGAAGAGCATGTCAAAGTTATATAAGGAAAAACTGTAAACTATCATGTAATTCTAAAAGCATGCAGTGTTTCAAGAATTAAATGAGAGTGGATCAAGGTAATGATTGAGGCTACATACATTTTTCCTCTTGAGGCATCCGAATATATTTAAAAAAATAAATTCATAACATTACTGGGAAATTTAAAAAAATCTACAAATGAACAGCAGCATTAAGAAATTCCTCAAAGATTGAATATAGAATTAGACCAGGGGAAGAAACCCCAATAAAAATACATTTAGACCAAGATTGTTGGAAAATATAAAAGTGGTTCCAAAGGTACTGTATACTTAAGGTGACAAATACAGAGAATAAATTGGGGGTGGGTAGGTAGTGTGAGATATACAAAAGCAGCTATTACATCTGTGATGGTTGATTTTGCATGTTAACTTGATGGATGGTTTGGATGAGATCAACATTTAAATCAGTGAAATTTAAGTAAGCAGATTGCCCTTGAGGGTAGTGGGCCTCCTCCACTTAGTTGAAGGCCTGAATTGAATTAAAAGTCTGGTCTCCCCTGAGCAAGAGGAAGTTCTTCAGGAGACTGCATTTGGACTAGAGCTACAATACTGGCTCTCCTGGCTCTCTGCCTAGTCACCCTCAGACTTGAATTGTACCATCAGCTCTCTTGATTCTCCAGCCTGGCCACCACCTACACTACAAATTTTGCACTCACTAGCTTTCATAATCAGGTAAGCAAATTTCTTATAATTAATATCTCTCATGTGCCATATACATATAGTTTTATCATTTCTCAGGAGAACCTTGAACAATACAGATTTGGGTACCAAGAGTGGTTTTACAGGAATAGAATCTTACTGATGAATCTTCTGAATTGGTTCTACCATTTCTATTGTCTGGTTGCTCCTAATGTCAGTGGACAAAGTGGAGGGGAAAAAAAAAAAAAAGATGAGTTCAGGGATTCTAGTTCCCAGTTTAAGCACCTCATAAATGACCTAAAATCTTCTGTCCCTTTTGAAAGAGCCCTTTACATCTTGTAGCTAGGGGCTAATATCTGATGAAAGCCAACTCCAAATCTCATTTAGTCAGTGGCAGAATTATAATGCAAATTGAATTCACAGCTTCACAGGGTGTCTGCTCTTAAAGCCACAGCAACAATGGGGAAAGAATGGTATTCTGAAACTTGGAATAAGGGCATGTGGAAAGACCCTGATGAAGTGGGGGAATAAGACCCTAAATTTTGATGATTCTTTGCCAGTAGAAACAGCCTCTCTACTCCTAGTAAAGGCAGACTTTCCATCCTTAGTAGAAGTAGCTCTATTCCATCTGAGAAGATTAATCCTTCATTGCCTAAGGAAACTATAATGACCTCCCAAGACAGTTGCCTTGGAAGGCAAGAATGCTGATTCTTCTTAGGACCCACCTATACCACCTCTCTTTGCTTATAGACCTATAATTTACTTAAATCATAGCAAGCTCATAAAGATGAGAAAAAGTGTGATCCATGATGGAGAATGTTTTACCTCCAAAGAGCTACTTGAATTTTCAAATTTATATGGACAAAAATCCAGGGAATATGTTGAAAATAGATATTAAGTATATGAGATGGTAGCAGGAGAAACATAAAGATAGATCTGGATGAATTTATTGATATGGATTTACTAAACAGAGATTCTATATTAAATGTTGTAACTCAGAGAGTTAGGACTCTAACAGTTTGGTTGGTTAGCTGAAACAGAGTCATAGCCCCTCAATCAATTCTCATACTTCGGTCAGCCTACAGACCCAGAACTCCTTGAATTAAGAAAAGGCTGAGTCAGTCCCCTTGAGAAAGGATCGTGGTACACTGTCAGGAACTTATACTATTAATATTTCACAGCCTTCCCCAAAAGGATCTATAACCTTTTACCAGACAGTACGCTGGGGGAAATAATTAACCAGATCTCTCAGAGACTACTAGGCATTGGCTTTGAAGCTAATTTCAGGAGACCTGAAATATCACTGTGGTCCCTCAGAGTAGAAGCTTATGGAAGTCAGGTGATCAATGGAGTTTTAGCTCAGGTCAGTGTCACAGTGGGCCCATGGGTTGCAAAACCCATTTGTGGTTATTTCCCCAGTTTGAGAATGCGTAACTTGAATAGTTATACTCAGCAACTGCCAGAATCCACACACTGATTCCCTGACCTGTAGAGTGAGGGCTATTACAGTGGCAAAGCCCAAATGGAAGCCACTACAACTTCTTCTACCTAGGAAAATAGTAAATAAAGAGCAATATCACATTCCTAGAGGGATTACAAAGATTGGGGCTGCTATCAAGGACCTAAAAGATACAGAGTGATGATTTCTACCACAACCCCATTCAATTCACCTACCTGGCCTATCCATAAAGACTGATGGATCTTGGATAAAGACAGTGGATCTTCATAAACTTAAGTAGGTGTGGTGACCCCAATTTCAGTTCTTGAACCAGATGCAGTTTCATTGTTTGAGCAAATTAACCCATCAGCCAGAATCTGGTATGCAGATATTGACCTGGTATAAATGCCTTTTTCTGCATCCCTGTCAATAAGGTTCACCAGAAGCGACATTTTGACTGGCAAGGGCAGCAAGAGACCTTCACTTTCCTGCCTCATAGGGACCTTGATTTGCTTTCCTTTCCATAAGATATCGCATTGGTCCATTACACTGATGAGATAAATTTGAAGACCTTGATACATCCCTATAGGTAAGTCACAATGCAGACCTTAAGGATTTCGGTAGGGGATTTCTACCATCCTCTGCAGAAAGCTACTTTTCCCCTGAGAAACAGTTTTTAGCCTCCTACTGGGCCTTTGTGGAGACTAAACCCTTAGCCACAGGCCACCAATTCTCTATGCAATCTAAATTGGCCTTCGTAAAATGGGTGTTAACTGAACAACCGAGCCATAAAGTTGAGTGTGCACAACAGCACTCTACCATCAAATGAAAGTGGTATATATAGGAGATTAGACTTAGCATGCCCTAAAGGCAAGAGTAAGTCACTTGCAGAAGTGGTCTAAATGTAGATAGTCCCCACTTCTGCCATAGTGCCATCTCTTTCCAAGCCTATAACTGTCACCTCATGGGGGGGTCCCCTACTATCAGTTGACAGAGGAAGAGAAAACTTGCGCCCTGTTTACAAATGGCCTCACACAATGTGTAGGCACCATCTGCAAGTGGACCACTACAGCACTATAGCCCTGAATGACAGGGTTAGAGGAAAATGTTCCTGATGGAAAGAACTTGAGTAATGCACTTGTCATTTTCTTTTCTTTTCTTTTCTTTTCTTTTCTTTTCTTTTCTTTTCTTTTCTTTTCTTTTCTTTTCTTCTTTTCTTTTCTCTTCTTTTTTGAAGGAGAAATGGTTGGATGTGCAATTATGGACTGATTTGGGGGCTGTGACCAATGATCAGAGACTTAGAAGGGATGTGATCAGAAAATGGTGACAAGAAAATCTGGAGAAAAGGAGGTACATGGATAGACCTCTCTGAATGGATGAAAACATAAAAATATTTGTGCTCCATTTTAACGAACACCAAAAAGTGACCTCAGCAGATGAATATTTTAATAATCAAATGGATAAGACGATCTGTTCTGTGGATACTAATCAGCTTCATTTTGCAGCCACCTGGCCCGATGGGTTCAGTAACAAATCTGATAGATACTAATCCAACTATAACAATAACCACTTTGAATGCCAATGGTTTAAATGAACTAATTAAAAGGCAGAGATTGTCAAAGTGGATCAAAAAACAACACTCAACTATATGTTATCTACATGAAACTCACTTTAAAATATGATGACACAGGGGTGCCTGGGTGGCTCAGTCTGTTGAGCGTTCGACTTCAGCTCAGGTCATGATCATGGTTCATCAGTTCAAGTCCTGCATTGGGTTTGCTGCTGTCAGTGCAGAGCCCACTTCAGATCCTCTGCAGCAACCCCCCATACCTCCCTCACTCATGCTCTCTCTCTCAAAAATGAATAAACATTTTAAAAAATATGATGACACATATAGACTAACAGTAAATAAATGGAAGAAAATCTACCATGCACACACAAATGAAAAGAAAGCAGGAATAGCTATATTAATTTCAGACACAGCAGACTACAAAGCAAGAAAAGTTATCAAAGAATAAGAAGGACATTATATAGTGATAAAGGGGACAATTCTCCAAAAAGACATAACAATCCCTTATATGCATATTCTTAACAACAGAGGGTCAAACTGTGCAAGACAAAAACTAATAAAATTGCATAAAGAAATAGATGAATCTATAAAATCATAGTTAGATAATTCAATACTCCTCTATCACATGTCCAATAGGAAGAAAATCCATAAGGACACAACACCACCATCTATCAATTAGATATATTTGATATCTATAGACTACTTCATCTAATTACAGCAAAATACACATTCTTCTCAAGTTTGCATGAAATATTCACCAAGATAGATCACATCCTGGGCTATAAAACACACCTAAATAAATTTAGAAGAACTGAAATCAAACAATGCCTGCTTTCACACCATGATGGAGTTGAATGAGAAATCAATAACAAAAAGATAATTGGAATAATCGCAAAATACTGGAGATTAAACAACACACTTCCAAATAACACATGGGTCAAAGAAGAAATCTCAGGAGAAATTTTACAATATTTTTAAATAAATGGAAATGAAAACACACCTTAAAATTTGTGGGATGCAGAGAAAGCAGTGCTTAGAGCATTATAGCACTGAATGCATACACTAGAAAAGAAAATTCCAGAATCAAAAATTTAAGTTTCTATCTTAGGAAACAAATAAACAGAGAGAAGAGAGGAGGAGCAGGAGGAGGGCAATTTCACTGAAAAACAAGCAGAAGAAAACAAATAACTATTAGAGCAGACCGCAGAAATTGAAAATAGGAAATCCATGGAGAAAATCAAAGAAACTAAAAGCTGGTTGTTTGAAAAAATCAATAAAATCAATAAGCCTCTAGCCAGTAAGCCAAGATTCTCTGTATTCCCCTGTCTGTCTCTCCAATCGTGGGGCAGCTGTTTGTCCTACATCCTCCCTCCTCTTATAGGTCCAAGAAGAGTTGCTGATTTTTCAGTCTTTTACCTGCTGGTAAGGCTAAGTGTTGACTTCCAAGCTTCTTACATGTGGGAGAAGAAAATATGCTCTTTTTTTCAAATTATTTTGGTTATTAGGTGTTTTGCATTTTTATATAAATTGTAGTATCTACTGGCCCATTTTTTCAAAAGCCTTGCTGGAATTTGGTAGTGATCATTTTGAATCTATAGATCAATTTGGACAGAATTACCATCTTTAGCACATTGAAATTTCCAAACCATAAACCTGAAATGTCTGTCCATTTATTTAGATCTTCTTTCATTTTCCTCATCAAAGGTTTATAATTTTCTTGCATTGTTTTTGCTAACATTTTCCAAGCATTATATTCTTTTTTAGTATATATTCTTTTTGATGCAACTGCAAATAGAATTGTATTCTTAATTTCAATTTTTAATTGTCTACTGCTTATAGGTGGAAATACAATTGCTTCAGTATATTGATCTTGCATCCTACACCCTTTTACTACATATTCTGTGAACTTGCTGTACTTAAATATCCTCTTGGAGCGCCTGGGTGGCTAAGTCAGTTGGTTGTTTGTCTCTTGATTTTGTTTGTCTCAGGATCCCGGGGCTGTGGGATCTAGCCTTGTGCTGGGCTCTGTGCTGAGCACAAAGCCTCCTTAAGACTTTCTTTCTTTCTCTCTCTGCCTCTCTCCCCCACTTGTGCTCACTCTCTCTTCCTTTCTCTCACATAAAATAAATAGCCTTTGAATAAAATCTTTTTTTTTAATCAGCCAGCCCAGCTGACTCTGAAAATATATTTATGCAATTCCCTACATCTAGTAAAAATTGAGAAAATTAAACGATTTCTTCATAAGACTTCTCTCAGCAAACAAAGAATAGGGGGACTCTGCCTTAACTGTGTAAATGCCATCTACTAGAAATTCAGAGCTCACTATCACCGTTATTATGCAGCCTTGTAATACAGTAATTGTCAATACAACAAATTATTTAATATACAAAAATATTAGAACTTAACAAGTGAAGCTTTTATTATTTATAAATAATAAATCTTCCACTTAGAAAATCCAAAAAAACCAATAAACATAATACTGGAATTGGTAAGAAAATACAACGGGAGAACTGCACAAAAGTGATATGAAAATGAGTACACTTTTTATGTATTGCTATATGGTAGCAATAATTAGTAATTGGAATAAAAAATAAATATAATGATTGATTCTATAATATACTTAAATGTAAACTTAAGTAGAATATATATATGAAAAAAAGACACAATAGCAACAATAAGCACTATAAAACTTTACCAAAAGGCATACAAAAGGACCCAATAAATGGAAAATGTATGTCATATTTTTATCAATTTTGTTATATTTTGAAAATGTATGTCATATATATATATATATATATATATATATATATATATATAGAGAGAGAGAGAGAGAGAGAGAGAGAGAGAGAGAGAGAGACTATAATGACTTTCATTTATATAGTTTGGTGAAGAGGCAGGGAAGCATTACCTGAACAGTGCCATCCTGGGACAGGATCTCTAAAACCCCAACAGGTGAGTTTGGTTTCACTGCTTGGATCAATTGGCCTGACTTGGATTTGTTGCTATGCAAGTTGAAACCATAGCAATTAATGAAAAATATCAATGGTTCTGTGACTGTGGAGGGGAACTTTTCCTGTCAGAAATCATAAAATGTGATGGTTAAAAATGTGACATTGTTTTAAGACTAAACCACAAGATTGTTGGAATAGTGTAAAATATAAATAAACTGTGTGTATATTTATCTTTTATCTATTAATTTTTTAATAAACTTTTTTAAACATTTTATTTGTTTTTGCGAGACAGAGGGAGAGAAAGACAGAGAGCATGAGCAGGGGAGGGGCAGAGAGAGGAGACATAGAACGTGAAGCAGGCTCCAGGCTCCAAGTTGACAGCACAGAGCCAGACGCAAGGCTTGAACTCACCAATTCTGAGATCATGACCTGAGCTGAAGTGAGACGCTTCACCAACTGAGCAACCCAGGTGCCCCTATTAATTGTTATATTTATATGGGAGATGGTCATATGAAAAACAGTAAAATGAAAACTAATTGAGGATGAGATGACCTCTGGTATTTTTTAGCAAAGAGGAATATATTGGAGTTGTGTCATTGGTAGCTAACATAAATAGAGTGATAGTAACCTCAGGCAAATATGTATGTACATAACTAGACCTTATGGACAAGAGGAACTATAAGGAAAAGGCTATAGTGAGTTGCCATTTTTGCCAACACATGTGTGAGATAAACCAAGAGTCCTGACTTGGAGTTTAACTATACACAGTGGAGATCTCTTCAACCATTGAAGTGCTCATGGATAATCCTCAGCTATGCAGGCTTTTTATGTTGTTGATATCATAATGCAATGAGATGCGCAGAAATAAAGGGAGCTGCATATGAATGAGTCTGAGATAAAAACAAAGGTGGGGAAATATACAAGGCAATCTGCACTTGCAAGAACTGAGAAGGACTTTGAGGAGACATTTTGCAACAAAGAAGAAATAAGTATGCAAAAGATCTTGTGTTGTGCATAAAAAAAGTTTCTTCTTTAGAAATTTCATCTATCCTGCAGATACGTGTGCCTCATACTGGTATGTTCTTGACTAGAATAGCTAAACATTTTTTCATCTATTTGTCTCATTTCTTATTTGATTCTGTTACTATACAGAAGAGAAACTTGAATGGGAAGCATACGTGAAGTATTGGGATACAGTAGTAGGCAGAGTGGGTCCCTGATAACACAACCTGACATACACTCGAAAAAGGAGAGCCCTAACCAGAGTAAAGAATGGCTGAGCAGATACAAGTAAAATGGATTTCACCAATGGATTCACCAATATACAATATTATCAAAGACCAGGCTTGTGTATCAAAAGACTAGTTTCAGGTATGTTAAATCTGAAAGGATGTGCTACCCTCAGGGGAACAAGAAAAAATATTGATTTTCAAATAAGAAAATGAAAGCACAGAATCTGGGGATCCAACACAGAATGCTGCTTCTGCAAACTTTGATTATGGTGAACTTAGAGAAACAAGGTAAGAGTGACAACCGTGGAAATCTAGCAAATCATCCCTGCAAACTCCTCTCAGGCAATCCTGGAATTTGTTGTAAATAAGAAATTGTTCCTCCAAGTGAAATGGAGCTCTTCCAGTATTACAAATGGCATGAGCAGACAAAAATGAGAAAAAGAATTCTACTTCTCTTTCTGAGAGGAGGGATACACGATGATGATGATGATGATGATGATGATGATGATGATGATGATGATGATGTAAAAACCTTGATGTCTAAGAAGCAGGTCCCATTGTCCCTAAGTATGTTGTGGGGATAAACCAGGTATGTCTGGAAAGGTAGTATCTTTAATCACACTAGAAAGGCAGTTTATAAGCCTGAGGACGATAAATTTTGCCTCTGCCTCAGGGGTTCGGGGCCAGTGTTTTTCTGATCATGAAAGTTGAAATAAAGGGGAGATTCAAAAGAATCGCAAAGAAAAATGGCTTGGTGCTTTTGCAAAAGAGTCTGTTCTAAAGAGAAAACTGAAGAAATCTCTATGAACCCTTAACAAGATAGAGACTTTACAGCAAAGAAAATCTGATTGAGGATAAAGTTTTACAAGTATGTGTTTGGTATTGGGGTGGTAGATAGTAACATTTAGAAAATTGCATTGACAAATTATTTAGTGAAGACATTTAAAAAGAGGTAGGTTTATATGAAAAAAATAACTTTAAAACTTGTATAACTTAATATTGGTTATTCTGGTTGTGAATCAGTTTGTTTTTAACTATTAATAACTGTTTTAAAGTTTATGTATTGAATATACTTGCTGGCATATAAACTTGTCTTTGGGACTCAGATTTCTGCAAATGTGTGTAGAGATAATCGAATTAATCATTAGTGTTCAAAAGAAACATCACTATAAATTCTAGCCAGAGAAGATGTTTGGGTTCAAACTACAGTAGCTAAAATACACTGTTTTGTTATGTGCAGGATAATTTGTATTTCTCAAATATAGTGATTGTTATTGTCTCAAAATAATTAAATTACAATGTTGTTATAAATCGGGTACTTTTAAATCATATTTATATTTTATTTTGTTTTCAGATTCAAACTTATTTTGAGAAAGACTAGAGAAATCTTGCTTGCTGAGATAAAATTAAGGAGAGTACATTATATAAAATGTAGCCCCCCAAAAAAAAATCATGAGAAAGGTTTCTCTAAGGTTTAATATTGGATTTTTTTTAAAGGTTTCTTTTTTCCCCTGGTGTCATTTTAGAATTTTGTATTGGTTTTAGCTTATAACTTGGGAGCTGAAAAAAGAATACAGATAGCTCACACTGTGTAACTAAAAGTGACTTTTCTGCATGTGATAATAATTTCAAATGAAAATTTTTATTAGTGGAGTGTTTAATAATCAAATTTGTAAATCTAACCCAAAATTTTAAAGGTGATAGATATGAATATGTAACAGAATAAAGTACTTGATTTTATGTTTGTAATTGGCAAACTTCTTGATCTAAAAGAAGCCAAAATTCCTATAAGAATATCTGATTCCGTGTCTTAAGTTAGAAAAATTCATTAAAAACCAAACTCTATTGGAATTTTCAGATACCCAAAGATAATTATACATATATTTGGTGTTAGAGGAAGTAGTAGTAAAAAGAGAAAAAAAGAACCCACTATGCAGACTGTGAATATTTGTTCCTCGAAAATAATAATAATAATAATAATAATAATAATAATGACAGTCAATTAGAATAAACTGAGGATATAAAAACAGTCATCAATCAATATATAGTTCTTTTTTTTTTCTTTTTTTCAACGTTTTTATTTATTTTTGGGACAGAGAGAGACAGAGCATGAACGGGGGAGGGGCAGAGAGAGAGGGAGACACAGAATCGGTAGCAGGCTCCAGGCTCCGAGCCATCAGCCCAGAGCCTGACGCGGGGCTCGAACTCACGGACCGCGACATCGTGACCTGGCTGAAGTCGGACGCTTAACCGACTGCGCCACCCAGGCGCCCCAATATATAGTTTTTAATGTTTTATTTTATTTGTTGAGAGACAGAGAGAGAGAGAGCGTGAGGATAGGGACAGAGAGAGAGGGAGACACAGAATCCGAAGTGTGCTCCAGACTCTGAGCTGTCAGCACAGAGCCCAACACAGGGCTGGAACCTACCAACAAGAGATCATGACCTGAGCTGAAGTCAGATACCCAACTGTCTGACCCACCCAGGTGCCCCAGTCATCAATCAATATCAATGATATAAAGGGAAAAGTAACATCCATTGTGCTGTAGAGTATTTTAACACAGAAATGAGTTCCTAGTTGTTAATAATACATGCTATGTATTGATGAATCAAAATTATATGATTTTATATTTCTGCTTAACATATATATTTAAAATACTGCATAGAATTGGGATGATATGATTATATCATATTTTAACTATGTGTATATATATATGTTTCTGTAAGTTTATCTTGAGAGTTAACATGTGGTATAGATTAGGTATGAAGAATAAGAATAGAAAGTTAGGGGCACCTGGGTGGCTCAGTCGGTTACACATCCGACCGACTCTTGGTTTGTGCTCAGGTCACAATCTCATGGCTTTGTGGGCTCGAGCTCAGCGCTGGCAGCGTGCAGCCTGCTTGGGATTCTCTCTCCCCTCTTTCTCTCTGCCCCTCCCACACTCGTGCTGTCTCTGTGTCTCTCAAGATAAATACATGAACTTAAAAAAAAAAAAAGAATAGAAAGTTAGAATTTTCTTTTTAAAAAATGAGACATTTAGACAGGCTTATAAAAGTAGGAGAAACACTGGGTTTTACTCTTCAGATTATGAGAGAGAAAGAAATCGTTTTGATTTGTGCTAATAGAAATAGAAATTCTTAAGCCAGCGAATTCAGGAGATTATGTCTCCAAAGCTCCCACAGCCTTGCAGAAAACAACCATCAAAACAAAAGGAGAACTTCAGAGGAATTTTTGTAAACATTAAAATGGGATAAACTGAACAAAAAGTAAACATGTAAAAGATCTACTTTTAGTATTAACCCAAAAGATAGATGAAAGTAATCTTTCACATTTCTTTTTATTATGTAATTCAATGGTTACTAAAGTCTGTATTATACATATACGTATATATTTAAGTTTTGGAGGTTATCATTCTTTTTTTTTTTTAATTTTTTTAATGTTTATTTATTTTTGAGAGAGAGACAGAGACAGAGACAGAGCTCCAGAGACAGAGCAGCAGAGAGAGAAAGAGACACAGAATCAAAGCAGCTCCAGGTTCTGAGCTGTCAGCACAGAGCCTGACGCGGGGCTCGAACTCACCAACCGTGAGATCATGACCTGAGCCGAAGTTGGACGCTTATCCGACTGAGCCACCCAGGCGCCCCTGGAGGTGATCATTCTTAAAAACAAATTCCTGATATATTTAAATTAATTTTATTTCTTTTTTTAAATTTTAATGTTTATTTTTGAGAGAGAGAGAGTGTGAACAGGCGGGGGCAGAGAAAGAGGGCGACACAGAATCTGAATCAGGCTCTAGGCTTTGAGCTGTCAGGACAGAGCCCGATGTGGGACTCAAACCCACAAACCGTGAGATCATGACCAAAGGCAAAGTTGGTCGCTTAACCAACTGAGCCATCCAGGCGCCCCTATTTCATTTTAGACTCTTTTTTACAATTCTAAAGTTGTGCATTACAATATTTGAGGTGTTTACATAAATTGTGTGTACCAACTAGGAGCATATGTTTACTATGTAAAATTAAAAACTTTTAAAAATAGTTGATTAACAAAGCAGGAATATACTTTCCTTTCATCTAGAAGTCCAGAGATAGGGCAACAGAGGCTGGTATGATGGCTACACAGTCCTTTTACTTGTATACCCAGTACAGGTTTTTTTCCTGCTGTACTACCCTGGTGCATGGCTTCTATCCTCAGGCATAGTTCATTATTCAAGATGGCTGCTCAAGCGCCAATCACACCTCCCTGTTCCAAGTAAAAGATTAGTTAAATGACACAGCTGCAAAAGAGCATGCAAAGAATGTAGTTCTTTTAGCTCAAGTCACTTCTGCTTCAAGCAAAATTGTGATTATGTTACTAAGGCTAGAAAGGAGAAGAAGGAGCATCAATTGCCATCTGGCTTGACATTCAAAACAATTGATCTGAATTTCTATGTCTAAAGTGTCTCT
Source organism: Felis catus (assembly GCF_018350175.1). Lineage (NCBI taxonomy): Eukaryota > Metazoa > Chordata > Mammalia > Carnivora > Felidae > Felis > Felis catus. Next base: position 97,708,138 of record NC_058374.1, read on the forward strand.
AAATTTTCAGAGTTTTTTTTTTATTAATTATTTCATAAATTAGTTTGAGATGTTAGCATTTTATTTACGGAGAAATTCAGTTAGTTGAAACTCTTTCTTGCATAATAAAGACATGTTTAAAAGATGAATGGTTCTATTTTTTACAGCACAGCTTAAAGAGAAATCTAAACTGTTAAAAGCAAATTAGTAAATATGTCAAGATTAAGCCAGTAATATGATGTGGGTGTTCTAGCAATCATAATTCAAATTTTTAAAAAGAAGTTGAGTCATTTTTTATAAAAACCACACAAATATAACAATGTTCTTGATTTAAATATGTGCTTTTGAAAAATAAAAAGTTCCACATGGAAATAAACATAAGCAAAGTGGGGAAAAAAAGGACAAAATAAATGAAAATATGAATGACTCCTATTTAAGGCCTAAAAGCACAGGTATGAAAAATCTTTCAAATTTTATAAGAAAAGTTTCTAAAATTAGGTAAAAGTAATTAAGACAGAATTTATTAAAAAGTAAAAAGGTAACTGGTACATACGAAAAATGCTCTAATACAAATATAGCAAAAGGAATTCACATTAAGTTACATCAAAAAACTATTTCTCACCCGTCAAACTAAGAGAAATTTAAGTTTGAGAATACAGTTTATTGAGGAGCTGTGGAGAAATAAATCCTTTCATATATAGCTGATGGGATTTCCAAAATCCCTGTGGAAAAAGAGTCAGTGATATCTAACAACATTATAAAGGCATTTCCTCTATAACCTAGTAATCTCACTTATATAATATCCTCAAAAAATCTACCTCCACAATTGTGATTAAACAAATAAGTTCACTTATTAAAATATTGTTTGGATTAGTAAAAGATTAAAGACAATCCAAATACTCCTAGAACACAGGTTGAGTAAATTACAGCACATCCACACAATAACCTACTATCCACTAAAATTATAATGAAGACCCCCAGGTAGTAAATAAATTAACTTCCTAGATACATTATTAAGTTCAAGTTTAAAAAGCAGTGACCAAACAGTGGAGACATCAGGAATGGAGGAGGTCTTCTCTGACAACTTTTAATATCTTTGCTAACTTTGAAAGATATAAATGTGTTAATTATTTAAAAATCAAATCAAGGGGAAAAATTAACAAATTAAACCACAAAGGAAACAATGAAGCTAAATGTGTATAAAATTAATATCCCAGCCACACAGATAAAAGTTATTTAAAGCAACTTTGAAAGATGGTATTCTGGACACACATGGTGTTTGTCTGTTTTGTTTTACTTTTAATAAGGTCAAATGCAGTTCAGAGAAATTTTAAGTTTCACTGAGAGCATTTATAAGTAGTGATATTGGTTTTACAACTTTGAAACTATATATTTAAAGATAAAAGAAGTAAGTGGTAAGTATATTTTAGAAAATAAAAATTTCAATATAAAAGCACAAAGATATATTTTAAACTTGAGAGTAATAACAATTAAAAAGAAAACTATAATATTAAATTTGAATTTAAAATATCAATACAATGGAGCACCTGGGTGGCTCAGTCATATTAAGCGGCCGACTTCGGCTCAGGTCATGATCTTGCGGTCTATGAGTTTGAGCCCCGCGTGGGTCTCTGTGCTAACAGCTAAGAGCCTGGAGCCTGTTTCAGATTCTGTGTCTCCCTCTCTCTGACCCTCCCCCGTTCATGCTCTGTCTCTCTCTGTCTCAAAAATAAATAAACATTAAAAAAATTAAAAAAAAATATCAATACAAATTTGCATTTTTACAAACACTGCTAGAACCTAAAAGGAGTGACATTCAATAACAGGCAGATCCTGATCTCTGAGTATCAGCAATCCTAAAAATAACTAGGTATCCTTAGAAATGTCTGTGTAGATCTGGGACAGTGAGTGTACAAATTGACTTAGGCCACTGTGATGTGTAAGAAAGTGAGAAAATCCTCAATGACTAATGAGGCTGTCAGTGAGGTCTTCTCCCTCAAAAAATTAAGCCCACAAGTATCCATATTGGTTAAATTTGGGATGATTTGATTACAAAAAGAATACTTATAATTAACTATAACATTAAATACATTAAAAGCAATGATTCCATAGGATATACTCATGGAAGTTCTGCTTCTATGATTGTCAGATAAACTCATGATAGATTGACCTTCCTTGCAAATTAAAACTGCCTGGAGTGGGGTGCCTGGGTGGCTTGGTCGGTTAAGCGTCTGACTCGGCTCAGGTCATGATCTCACAGTCCGTGGGTTCGAGCCCTGCATCGGGCTCTGTGCTGACAGCTCAGAGCCTGGAGCCTATTTCAGATTCTGTGTCTCCCTCTCTCTCTGCCCCTCCCCCGTTCATGCTCTGTCTCTCTCTGTGTCAAAAATAAATAAAAGTTAAAAAAAATTAAAAAACAAAAAACAAAAAAACTGCCTGGAGTGCCTGGGTGGAACTGCCTGGAGTGCCTGGGTGGCTCTGTTGGTTGAGTGTCCACCTATAGATTTCAGCTCCAGTCATGATCTCATGGTAAGAATGAGCCTCATGTTGGCTCAGTGTACAGCCTGCTTAAGATTCTCTCTCTCTCTCTCTCTCTCTCTCTCTCTCTGTCTCCCCCCCCCCCCCGCCCTTCCCCTGCTCATGCATGCATGAGTGCATGCTCTCTCACTTTCTCTCTCTCTCAAAAAAATCAAAACACTATTAATTCTGTACAAATACAAACAAGACAAAACAAAACAGAAAAAAGGCAAAAAACAACTACCTGAAATCTCAGAAATTAAAGGAAGGCACATTCTGGAGGGGAGTTGACAGTTATAAAAGGGGTGTTAGATAGAACCCCTAGATTCTCTCTCTTGGTTTACTTGCCCTGTATATTCATCTCCCCTTCAGTGAGGGTACTACCTGTGGGTATGATGGGATGGCCCTTCTATGATATGGTAATGTTATGTGGCAAAGGTGAAAAGACTTTACAGCTGTGGTCAAAGTCCTAAATACATTGATTTTGAGCTAATCAAGAGAGGGGTTGCCTGGGAGGGCCGGGCTTAATTAGGTAAAATTTCTTAAAAAGGGACTGGCCCCTTCCTAGAAAAAGAAACAGATACTCTCCTGCTGGTACTGAAGAAGAAAATAGCTGTGTTATTCACTAGGTATTGATAGCAGTGGCCTCTGAAAACAGTCCCTGACTCCTATAACCACTAGGAACTAAATCTGACCAATAACTCAAATGAGCTTGAAAAAGACTCCACACTCCAGAAGATACTTCTTGGATAACACCTTGTTTCAAAGTTTTTGAAACCGTAAGTAGAAGACCCAGAGCCATGTCCAGACTTGTGATCCATCTCTATGTGACATAACAAATGTCTCTAACTTAAGTTACTAAATTTATGGTGATACGGTAGGCAATGATAGAACCTAATACAAAGCAATGGTCATGAGATTACTGTCCCATTTTTATGACTTTTGGTCTGAGGGTAAGTTTGCAGTTGGTACTAAATGGATAAACTGATAAAAACTGATAAAAGACTGATAAAAAATTAAATGAACAAACAAGAACAACAACAACAAACAACTTTAGTCTTTCTGGTCTAAAGAGCCAGAGGGTAAAGTTTTGAAGGGAGAGCTTCAGAGGGAGCTAAGATATCTAGGCAGCAAAGGATGGACTCCAATGATGCTGGGCAACTGGACTGAGAATTAAAAACAATACTGTTGGAGTACAGAAAGTCTCAATAAACAATATCTCTCTTTTAGCCCAGTATGGATCCATTGAACATAGACACAGACAGATTAAAAATCATTGCTTTCCCAGGGCGCCTGGGTAGCTTGGTCCATTAAGCATCTAACCTTGATTTAAGCTCAGATCATGAACTCACAGTTCATGGGATCAAGCCTTGTGTCTGGCTCTGCTCTGACAGTGTGGAGCCTGCTTGGGATTCTTCCTCTCCCTCTCCATCAGTCCCTCCCCACTTATGTTTCTCTTCTCTCTCTCTCTCTCTCTCTCTCTGAAAATACATTAAAACTATATACATTTTTTAAAACATTAATGCTTTCCCTAGAGTGGAGACCATGTCCTAGAAGAATGGGCTTGCTAATATTTACCCTCTGAAATTATACAGATCTACTGATATAGATGGACAACAGCAGGACTTCCTTATAGGGTCAGGTATATTATTTAGCTCTAGAAAACAGAGTTAGGGAAGGGCTAAACTGAGCATGTTCAGTTTATTATCCCAAAATCCAAAATCAGGTAAATGATTTCTCCTTTCACTGAAAGGACAACTCTGTCCTTTTTGAAACTCTCCTTCTCTGAATTCTCTGAAATCCCAATTTCAAGTTTCTTAATCCTTTTATTCATACCATCTTTATCTGCTTCTCTATTTTCTACTTCCTGCACACAACATGTTTGTATTTTCCAAACTTCTAATCATAATTGCATTTCCCTCCTGTCCTTCCTCCCTTCCCTTCCCTTCCCTCCTTTCCTTACCTTTCCCTTCCCTTTTCTTCTCTGTAAGCACTCATTTGACACACAGCATTCTTTTATTTATGGCTTTGTAGATCACCTCTATGTAAACCGATAATTAATTCACGAAACGTTCATCATGCCATTGTGGTGAACAGATATGCTAAGCACTGGGGATAAAAAGATGTATTTAGGGAAACCAGGTTACTTTAATGAAGACTTTTTTAACTTAACCATTGATAACTTGAAAGCAAATATAGTAGTAATTTAGTGCATGTCCTCTGGAGCCTGGCCTGCCTGAATATCCACCTCAGCCCTATCACTTCTAAGCTACAGAGGCTTTGATATATTACTTATTTTTTGCTCTCTGTGCATGTGCTCATTCTAAGACTTCAATAATTATTTAAGGTTTATATTTGCATATGCATTTTAGATTATAAAGCATTCAGTATATCATATATCATTTAAGAATAATAAACTTAAAGGAATTATTATGTCTTATTTTAGGAAATAAAATCAAGGCTTATGAAACTTTTAAAAGGTTAAGAAAATTTAAAACAGCATTTTAATTTTAACCTCTGACTTCTAACTCCTTTATTTGTTTTTTGGTCTTTGGGTTTTTGGTTTTGTTTTGTTTTGTTTTGCTCACAGCTGCTGCCTTAAATTTACCTTGAGCTTTGCTCTCTCTTCTAGACTCTAATTCCACAACTGTTACCTGATCTCATGGACACCACAAAAATCAATCTCAAAATAAACATATTCTAAACTATATCATCTATGCCCAAAATCTGCTTTTTGTCTTGAATTCCTTAGCTTTGAGTAACAGGAACTTCCCAGGCAAGAAATTTCAAAATAATGGAACATCTCCCGTCCCTCTCTTCATTCTCCCCATACACATTTCATTTACTAGAGGGCCCCCATCTCCAGTCTAGAGTATGGCTTCAGTCATATCACACTTGCCAATCCCACTGCAATAGTCTTAGTCAGAATTATTAATTCTAGCTAATATTAACTATGAATTGATTTTTCCTGTGTGAAGTCTCTGTAGAGATTAATCTGTTCTTCTCAGTGCTTGCTGTGAGGCTAACTACTATTTACTGAAATTCATTTTCTAACCAGTATTGCATTTAAGCCCTTTGCATAAATTATCTCATTTAATTTTGACAACAATCACAAATATATAATTTACTGGCCAGCTTTGCAGGATGAGGACGTTGAGGCTCTGCTCCTTCCATTTACACAGAGGGAACTGAAACATATTTGTGTTCCAGGTTTCCAGTTCCAAATTTGTGTGTTACTTCTCTGGTTTATTTTTCTTTGATCATTTTACTTCCCTGCTTAAAATAACACATAGGCTCTCACTGCCTCACAGATTATCCCCCAAATCATTAGCACATTATTCTAACATTCTTTGATCTGGTCTCAATACAATTCTAGCCCCATTTTTTTAGTTCTTGTATACACATTCTACTCAGAACCAAACATTAGTCAATCAATCCACACACTCTATAAAGCCCAGCCTCCAACCTGGTGAACAAATCTGTCCTTCTTTCTTAAATTGCCTCCCTTCCTGTTTCTAGCAGTCCAATTGACAAATCCCTTAAAGATTTAGCTAAATGCCTCTTCCATAATGGAACACTCCTTGAGTTCTTTCAACACAATTGCTAATCTTTGTTCTGAACTTTCACAGCATCTATAATCTTCTAATTTTTATTTGAAATTATTTTATTTCTATTTATTTACCTTCCTAACATAGAATATGTCTGTATCTAACCGTCTTTGCATCCTCCAGGTGCCTGATGCAAAGGACCAAGATAAGAGGGACTGCTATCTAGAAATTACTTTTCATTTTGCATTAATATATGACAAGATATTAGGGCCACCTGGGTGGCTCCATTGGTTAAGCATCCAACTCTTGATTTTGGCTCAGGTCATGATCTCATGGTGTGTGTACATCGGGCTCTGTGCTGACAGCACACAGCCTGCTTGGGATTCTCTCTCCCCCTCTCTCTCTGCCCTTCCCCCACTCACTTTCTATCTCTCTCTCAAAATAAGTAAAAATAATCTTTTAAAAATTATGGTAAGGGGCGCCTGGATGGCTCAGTCATTTAAGCATCTGACTTTAGCTCAGGTCATGATCTCAAGGCTCCTAAGTTTGAGCCTCGTGTAGGGCTTTGTGCTGACAGCTCAGAGCCTGAAGCCTGCTTTGGATTTGTGTTTCCCTCTCTCTCTGCATCTCTCCTGCTCACTGTCTCTCTCTCTCTCTCTCTCTCTCTCTCTCTCTCTCTCCTTCAAAAATAAATAAACATTAAAAAATTTTTTAAACATGGTAAGATATTAGTCAGTGATGGTAAAACAGAGCCAAGTATATACTATTTTGCGTGGACTAACAAGCACCAAAGTTCAGCCAATAGACATAATAAATAAAGCTATGAATTTTAACTCCTCTGACAGAAAAATTTCTTATAAATGTATAAGGCAATTGAGCTAAAAATAGTCAATGCAGCTGAAATGTTTCTAATAACTCCTTAAAAATTTTGCATTTTGTTGTTTTATTGGAGATCAGTTATGGACTTTTTTTCTTTAAAATGTGCTTTCAGAGATAATTTTGTTAGTAGACTCTATATTGTTTACGGAGGAAAAAATCTATAAAACATCAGTATTGAAAATTTAACCATAATTACTTACAATGAGGTTTCTGAATGAAGAATAATAAAGGAGTATAGACAAGTCTCTTAAATATTATATATAAACTATTTACTTTTGCCACCACTTAAGAACTTAGCAATAAGCAGACTTTATTTGGAATGGCACACAAAATGCTTTAACTATTAAAGAGTCTAACACTACCCATTAAAGCTGTAATGCATATCTAAAGTTAGAAAAATCCCTTCCCATAGTCTAATTTTAGATAAAATAATGGATTTTTTAAATTTTTGTGAGAGAATATTTTTGTAAATATTTTCTTGTCCTAACTTTATAAAACTAAGTTTAATCCTTACAATTCAATATTTGGTTAGTTTAGTTTAGTTTGTTAATAGGTTAAAGTTAGTTATGTTATATCTATATTGCTATAATAAATCATTTTCAAGTTATTCAGGGCTAATTTATTCACTCTGAATTTTCTGAATTTTCAGAATTTTTTATTGAAAAAAAATTTAGTGATAATATTGTGTATAGTGATATATTTTGATGCGCTTTATAATTTGCAAGATGTAAAACGTGCTTATTTGAAGGGGTGCTAATAACATAGGAGTATTTGAGATTTTAGGTCCATTCTTATGATAATATACAATATGTATGTTCCAAACTAATAAAGAATCAAGAATGTAAAATTAGTTCTCTAGTAGCTACCATAGTGTAGCTACTTTATACTAAAAAAGAACTTTATACTAAGAAAGAAAGAGAAAGAAAGAAAGAAAGAAAGAAAGAAAGAAAGAAAGAAAGAAAGAAAATGTATAAAGATAAACAAAAAAAAAACACACAAAAAAGGAAAGCTGTGTTTTTGTTTTAATTTTAGGAAAGCTATGGTTTGGACAGAGTAATTGTTTATATGCTAGGTACCCTTTGAAAGTTTATAATAATTAATTCATCTACTCATCTTTTGAAGAAAGTACTATTATTAAATGAAATACAGATGTGCTCAGAAGGGTTGAGTAACTAACTCAAGATTCCACAGTTGGTAGTATGTGAAACTTGAATTCAATCATGTACTTTGACGCTCCTATCTGTTCCCTCACAAAGGGTCCCATCCTATCTCTCATTCAGTGTATTAATGGAAGCTTTCTGAGCATGTAAAATGAGTTGAAATAAATTTTAAACAATTTTTACACAATATTGTGTAATTTTTACACAATATCTGAGTTGTTAGCCTGCAATACACCTAAACAGGAAAAAAACAAAAACAAACAAACAAATGGCCACATTCAAACATTATTATACATGAGAAACCCTTCCTGGATACCAGGATTCTTATAGGAAGTGTAAGTTCAGATCCAGTTGATTGAGGTACATCTGTTTAATTACTTCTGCTAATTTCATGGACTTATTTATGTAAAAGCTCATATTTCTCTATTACAGTTTTCATCAATTAAAATTATATAGCTGTAGGCATTTTGTTATTATTAACTATGGTAATGATACGGTCTTCAAAATATGAACAATAGCTACTGACAAGTTCCTTATTTTCTTCTTGTTGGTGATTCCAGTGTACAGATTTGGAGTAAGAAAAGAACTTCTAGGTTTAACAACTTCAGCTGTATTTTTTCTTCAGCTACAGCTGAAGCAATACATTGAGGCACAATTGGTATACAAAAAACTGCACATAATTGATGTATGCAATTTGATGACTTTAGAAATATGTACACACTCATGTAACCATTACCACAATTAAGGCTACAAACATATCCATCATCTCCAAAAGTTTTCTTGTGTTCCTTCCTCATGTGTGTGTATGTGTGTGTGTGTGGTAAGAACATGTAACATGAGATCTACTCTCTTAACTAGTTTTTAAGAACACAATATACTATTGTTAATAGAGGTACTATTTCATACCCCAGATCTCTGGAACTTACTCATTTTGTATAATTATAACTTCACACTCATTGAACAACTCCCTATATGGACCCTCCTCCCATCTCCTAGTAACTCATTTCATTGTACATTTCTATACCTTTGGCTTTTTTAGATGCCTCACAAAAGAGAAACTATGCAGCATTTTTCCTCCTATGGCTGACTTTTTTCATATGACTTAATGTCTTCCAAGTCATCGTGTTGTTGCAAATAGCATGATTTTCTTCTTTCGTAAGGCTGAATAATATTCCACTGTAGTAGGTGTATACCGCATTTTCTTTGTCAATTCATCTGGCTTATTTCAATATTTGACTAATGTGAATAATGTTGCAATAAACATGGGAGTGCAGACATCTCTTCAAGATAGTGATTTTATTTCCTTCAGGTATATACTGAGCAGCAGAATTGCTGGGCCATACGGTAGTTCCATTTAATTGAGAAACCTCTATACTATTTTCTATATTGGCAGCACCACTTCATATTCCTCACCAAGGGTGCACAGAGGTTCCAATTTTCCCCTAACCTCACAAATGCTTGTTATCTTTAAAAATATATATATATATATTTACACACATATATACATACAAATATATATGCACATATATACATACATATATACATACCAATATATATGCACATATATATACACATATACATATACACATATATTATTATATATACATATACACACATATATATACACATACATATGTGTATTTATGTATATATAATAATAACCATCCTAACAAAGGAGAGGTGATATTATGGTTTTGATATGCATTCCCCTGATGATTAGTGATGTTAAGCACTTTTTCATATATCAACTGGCCATTTGTATACTTCTTTGGTGAAATGTCTATTGAAATATTTTGCCCACTTTTCATTGGGTTCAATGTGCTTTTTGCTGTTGAATTATAAGAATTCCTGATATATTTTGGGAATTAACTGCTTATCAGATAAATGGTTTGAAAATTTATTTTTCTACATAGGTCGTCTTTAAACTATGTTGATTGTTTCCTTTTCTTTGCCAAATGTTTTTAATGCATTATAGTTCCAGTTATCTATTTTTGCCTTGTTGCCTGTGCTTTTGGCATGATATCCAAGACCAATGTCAATGGCTTTTCCCCTATGTTTTCTTCTAAGAGTTTTAAAATTTCAGAACTTCCATTTAAATCGTTAGTTAATTTTGAGTTATTTTTTGTGTATCAGGAAAGATAAGGATCCAATATCACTAAGTCTTACTCTTTTTTGCTCCTGTCCATTTCCTACATCTTTCATCAATGTCTTCTTCAGAGTGGCCTGAGTTTTGTTACTATTTCATTTTGTTCCGTTTTCTTATTGCCTTAGTTAGTGCTCAGACCAATTGTCAGTTATACATGTTTTCATTATTTTTCAGAAGAAAAATGTAATATTTTCTTATAATATGTAATATGGTGAAATTTGATCATTAATATAGATATTATGAGAATACACTGTCTAGAATATAATAAAGTCTCAAAGAAGGGAGTAACACATTGTAAACTAGGAGAATTGTACCAGGGAAACTTTATTAAACTCCAAAATGTTTTCTCAGTCCACAAAGATAAAACTTTTCGGATGGACACTGGAGGAAAATTGATGCAATGGCAAGAGCAGTTAAAACAATGAAAACAATGTAAATTCAAGGGATATTAATTCAAAAAGGGTCTTGAGAATAGTCTGTGGGAAGAGAACAGCATTGTGAAGTAAATTAATTAAATTACTTTGAGAAAAGAGTGAAGTCATTCTATTCTCTAAATAAGGGAATTTGAAAAAAAATGGCTTTGGGGAGGAATTTAGTACATTAAATTCACTATGTTGAAACATATATGTCTGTTGCACATCTATCAGAAAATCCAGGAAAGAGGTTTGAGTGATGAACAGAAATATGGAGATATCACATATGTGGGAGTTAAGGCCTTCAGATTAGATGAGTTTCTGAAGGAAAATACAGAAAAGTGAGAAGATCAGTTGCTGAGGATATTCAAAATTAAAGAATATTCTGAAACAAATTTTACACAAGATGTCTGGGAAAGGAAAGTCAGAGAGATAAAAGGAGAATCAGAAAAGAGGAAAATGCAATACAAGAGAGATTTTTCATGGTAAACAAACAAAAGACATTTGATAATATTCTATTTTTGCAGGAAAGAAAATAAACCAAAACAAAACAAAGAAAAGCATCTATTAATTTAGTAGCACAAATTCAATGATGGGAACACTTGCACAATGGGTAGAAGCTAAAGTTAAGAAGAAAAGACACTGAAATGAATAGCTTAATAAGAATATTCTTTGAAGGATCTTGGCTTTTTGGAGTAGAGTAGAGATAGGTTGTCACGTATCATAGAATACAATGATTAATGGGGACTTTTTTCTTTTTAAATATAGAAGTGTATAATAAGCTATTTACTGTATAAAAAAATAGAGTGTGACAGACTCAAGAACCCATAAAGGAGGCACCAACCAGTAGGCCAAATCCTTTGGGGAGAAAAGAAGACATGCTCAGGAGCATAGAGCTAAAATTAGTCTTAGATAGGAAAAGAAACACCTCTTCCTCTGAGATTTCACAGAAACATATGTTGGGCAGTTCACTTTTTAGCAGACAGTATAGGAAAATGCACTATGTTGAGGTAGAACAAGGAACTTACTGTCTTATAAGATTTACAGATTCTTTTGATGGTAAGGCACAACACACTGACACTCCAATAGATGAAGTGAAGGCAGAACTTTGTTATTACAGCTCCAGATGAGAGAAAGGTGTCATATGGGGCCACACAATCTGGGTATTTTTGAGCTGGAACTGTAGGTGTCAGCTGATGTATGGCAAGTGAGGTGGTGTTAGTTAAGGTTTCAAGGGCTCCTGGCAGTTTGGCTAATTTGAATGATTTCTCAGTCTCCATGACATACAGGTTGTCGCTATAGAGGTTGTCTATCAGAGGTAGTCTCATAGTTGATCCAGGGGCAACTGGAGGTGATGTACAGTAGTTGGAATTACGAGAGCCTGCTAAAAGAGGTGCTTGGAGTGTGGACTCAGTTGCTCAAGAAGGAGAACTGACTAGGCCTCTTGCAAGAGCCTCAAAACTAAATCAAGACAGAACTTGAAAAGTAAAAAGCTTCATCACACATATGGAAAAGGTAAACATTAGAGAATGTATCTGACAATGGACTGGCTGAGGGAGAGAACACAAAAAATACTTGCCAAGCTTCCAATAGCTGACATTATTTCCAGGCACTGTTTTGAGCATTATGCATATATTATTTCAATCTTGGCTACCACATGAGCTAGATACTGTCATACCTGAGGCTTACAGACAAGGAGTCAGAGTCACAGAGACCTGAAGTAATATACTCAAGATCTTACAGGTCTTACATTGGAGACAAAGGAACTGAGACAGTGTTAAACCTAGAGCTTTGGCTCATCACTCCTCTCTTAGCCATGCTCACTAAATGCTGATTGTCTTGCCAAGATGGAATATGTGAAGTCTATAAAGGTGTAATTACATCTATGCTCAGAAACATGTCATTTCTCCTAGAAATGCTAAGCAACCCAGATGTAAGAAAGAAGGAATTGGGGTTTATAGGACAAATCACTGACAGGAAAAAGATGTGGATGTTGTGAGTTAGGGCTTGAGTGATCTAAATAAATAACACATGCTCCGTTACCCAAGCGTGGAACAAATTAAGAGAAAGGTGCAGGAGTATGAGTAATAAAAACAAAATCTCACCTTCACTCTTCCTACAAAAGAAGATGATACAATATGGCTTTCCTTCTGCAAACAATGAAATTGCTAATTTTTCATCCCTGAGCTAGGTATACTTACCTGTCACTGGTGTTAGCTGATTAACTAGTTTCTGTTCTTCCTTTTCCAGGCAGACTTCCTTTCATATGGAGAGCAATAATTGTGCGAGATCCATGCAAGGCTGGTTCCCAAAAGTGAAGAGGCTGAACTAAGCATACCCAGTTCCTTCTCTTAAACTCAGAGATAATTCACTCCCCTTCCCTAAGTAAAAATGTTAAAGGATAGAGAGGGCCAGAGATGTAGAAGACCCTACATGGAGACCAAAGGAGCAGAAAGTACCTGACCTTTTTCCTATCCTCTTATAATTTTGAGCCCAGGTGATGTAACTGATCAGGGAGTTAGCTTATTAGAGAAGGAAGGGAAGACATACTTAGAATATGGATTGCAAGAAAAGGATGTATTTGAGGGTTGGGAAGCTCTGAGTGGGGGGAGGTTAATAAGGATATACATTTGTAGTAAAACTAGAAGGCAGGAGGTGGTGACAGAGATAGATGTGAGAAAGCTTTTTATCAGAGGAAAGGGTAGCTTTTTTGTTTTGTTTTGTTTTCTTTCTTTCTTTTTTTTTTTTCATTGATAAGGACATGAACAGGAGGGGCAAATAGGTTTCATCTTGAATGCTAGCCCCAGCTGGTTGGTATGGTCGCTTAAACTATTATGGCGAGAAGACTGAAAACAAATTTTCAGAGTGTGTTTAAAAGAATGCTAGCATTGATTTTTCGGTCATGTATAGTTATGGAAGGGAGAGCAGAGGTTTGTATGCTGAGTGCTTGGTATAAGTGGAAAAGGAGGAGTAAGATTTGAAGCAAAATGTAGATGAATTTTTTTTTTTTTTTTTTTTAGTAAAAAAAGGAACAGAAAATCATGCTCTTTGTTAATGGGTCGTCTACTTAATGCAGTTTCTCATAATTTTGCATAAGTAGAGTGAAATGAATATTTGTAAATGAAAAACAAAATCTACAGTATATGGATAGAATAACTTAAATGGTTAAAAACATTCTTTTTCTAGAAGACTGGCATAAGGCACTAAGAGGCACTAAGACAATGCAGACATTTTCTACTCTTCGACCCCAAGATAAAACGCACTGTTAAAATATTTACTGCCCTTCCTACTGATCCTGCTTATTGGAGACTTAAATCTTGTTTGTTAAGTGACTGGCTTTATCCAGTTAATTATGAATGAGTTGCCACGTGTCTCCTCTTGTGCATGCTAGTCTTCCAGAAGACAGCATGTCCCAGATAGGGGTAGCACCTTCAATAAAGGTCTAAAATAAAGAAGCTAAAAGGCAGAGCCACATTGTACCCCAGTAGATATCCGTTTTTATCAGTTTTTAGACAGTTTGTGTCTTCAGCATTGCTTAGACTAAGATATCAGACTTGAGTTTGAGAAACTTAAATGCTGTTTCCTTCACACAGAGGAGAATGTAATTAAGTTGATTATAACTCATGCTTTGCTTCAAGTGTTGTACAGATAACTGATGCTAATGAGCATCAAAACAGTCATTCCTCAGTGACCATCAGGAGTCTAATTCTAGTCATTCCGTGACCGATAATATTAATGTGGAAAGTTAAGCAGATGAACCTATTAAGCATATTGAAAACTCAGCAATAGTTTCTAAATAGATGAATAACATAATGTGCTAATTCATCAAGACTCTCATTCTGGTAAGTTTAATTAAGCATTCTTTCACTTAAAATACACACAATTCAGTTTACTCTTACGTTTTCTGAAGCACAATGCAAATGAACTTTTTATGAAGCAAGATCTAATAAATTACTTCACTAAGTGTTTCTTTGCTTTTCACACTTAATAAACGCTCCAGTTTAGAAATGTCCATTGTACTCAAAGGAAGAATTGTCATTCATGATTAGAGTATGCTTAAAGTTTATAAAATTCTTAGTTTGTCCCCAATCACACTCCATGTTGCCTCTCCAAAATATGAAGAAAATGGATGAATCTGGGAAGTGCATATCCAAGTGGCAGTGATGGCAGAGACAGAAAAGAGCATGGGGAAGAAAAACAAAATAATGTAAGAGGAATAGCGTGTGAAAATCGAGTAAATGATACCTTGTTTTTCATTGCATAAGTCCTGGGTTAATGGCTTCTTCGTTGAAAATATTTTGAAGGGCTACTTGGATTACTGTTCCAGTTTATTTTACCCTGTATCTTTAAGCCATGTAAAGATAGTAGTCTGTACAGACTACCCAGGTCTTTTCTGGAAAAGAAGAGATTTTCTGCAAGGATGATTGTGTTTGCAAAACAGAAATTTATATCTCCTTTTCAGTGTTTTTCATGTTGTATTTCATTTTTGCTTGTGTACCTATATTCTCAACTAGACTGTTCAACTAGACTAACACAGGAGATATTTATTATGTGTGCTTATATTCTCAGTGTTTAGCACAGTGCATAGTACATGGTAGGTGTTTAATAAATGTTTTTGAGAACTTTCTAAGATTTCTCTGCTTTTTTGAAAATCATAGGTTAGAGGACTCACTTGACTTTTGTTTTTGACAGCTTTGGGTAAATCTGAAGTGATAAGTCAGTAATTAGAGGGTTCAAACTTTGTCAAGTATATATCAATGATTTTCAATATAATGATTAAAAAGACTCAAACTTTTTTTCATGGGTTGCTTACTGATATATTTGATTATTCTGGTCCCTGGTACACCCTGATTTTAAATTCATTATTTCATTAACTACCGTCAAATCTTTGCAAATAAACCTGATTATTTTTTTTAATATCAGTTTTTTTTAATGTTTACTTATTTTTGAGACAGAGAGAGACAGAGCATGAATGGGGGAGGGGCAGAGAGAGAGGGAGACATAGAATCAGAAGCAGGCTCCAGGCTCTGAGCCATCAGCACAGAGCCCAACGCGGGGCTCGAACTCACGGACTGTGAGATCATGGCCTGAGCTGAAGTCCGACGCTTAACCGACTGAGCCACCAGGCGCCCCTAAACCTGATTATTTTTAATAAATGAGTGCATTGAGGTAAAGTACATTTTGTTTGCTAATTTGCCTTTTTGCTAATTTCTCATGGAAAAATTAAAATTATCCTTTGCTTCCATAATGAAAATAATTTTGTATGGAAAAAGATGAAGCTCACTTAGAGATTTCCTTATCTTCCCATCACTAATGCATGACTTTATTAAGTCTAAAATTGACCATTACAATAGGAGACTGATATTTAAGTATCACCATATGTAAGTATCTGTCAACAGGAAAGATGATGGGAATATAAGTATGTGTCACAGAAACAAACTACATAAGAATCTTGGAAAGAATACTTTTCAAGCACAGTTCAATACAAAGCTGATGATTTCTGATGGTGTAAAGACCAAAGTGACCGACTTTGAGAATGATGGGATATCATTCAGTTTAAAGAATTGTCATGATATGCTTCATAAGAAACTTGTGAAATAGAATTCTAAATAAAGAGCAGAGTTAATAAAGAAGAAGAAACATTCTTGAAATGATCCCATGTGAGACTGATTTGGGTCACAGCAGAATATTCAATAAAGTTTTCATTTGGAAGATTTGGAAAGACAGACTTCGGGAAAAGCTTGGGATATATGCAAAGATTGAGGTGTCTGTCTAGGTCCTTAATGATTCTGATTTTATGGTGTATCACATCAAGTGAGCAAAATGGAAGAATGACGTTTTCCTACTTTTGAAGAAATTTCGCTATACATACATGTGCATACACACACACAAACCTATACACATATATATGCACAGTGCCACACATAAGCGTTACATTTAGTAAATGTATAAATACACATATGTACATACGGACGCATTTGTACATATGTACAAATGTACATTATATAAATGTATAAATACACATATGTACATATGGATGCATTGAAAGTTCATGTATGCATATCCATTCGTGTATTTTTATGTGAATATCCAAATATACAAGGTATGTGTATGCATGTGTATGGTAAACTGAACAAATACCATGAATATTAAAGGAGAAAAGCAACATATGGATCCTGTGATATGTTACTATTTTGATTCCCTTTCCCAATTCAATATCCTTTTCCAGGAAGAATTTTCAATTATTTTCAAATAAGTTAGGAGCTCCATTAAAAGACCTCCCCACACATTGAGACATTCCAAAGCATAAATATAAAATTTGAAATTTAAATTTGATAGAATGTCTAAACTCTCCTTTAATTTGTCCAGTTCTTGTATTGTCTTTGTAGTGATACATTCCAATGCCTTCCATTGCACACAGTTTTTTATAGTCACAACTTAATTTTATTTTTTATTTTTTTTAATTTACATCCAAATTAGTTGGCATATAATGCAATAATGATTTCGGGAGTAGATTCCTTAGTGCCCCTTACCCATTTAGCCCATCTCCCCTTCCACACGCCCTCCAGTAACCCTCAGTTTGTTCTCCATATTTATGAGTCTCTTCTGTTTTGTCCCCTCCCTGTTTTTATATTATTTTTATTTCCCTTCCCATATGTTCATCTGTTTTTGTCTCTTAAACTTACTAAAAGCTTAAAATGCTGGCAATTTTAGTGCTTCATTTGAAGAACATTTAGTAAATATTTCAAATTGATACTGAATATTATGAAGCTTCAACTTAAAGGACTTACTGTCAAAAAGTCCAATACCATTTTAGGACACTTCGTTTGATTTTACATTTATCTTTTGAAAGGCTCAAACAATTCTAAAATCCAATTAATGAAGAATAACATAGAAAGTATTACTGCCACTCTGAAGTACTGCTTAACATTCAACACCAACCTCATAACAAAAATTCGTATTTCTACAATTCTGTCTGTGTTTAAATACAACTGCAGCTTGTATTTTGATTTTAGAATATCACAGTTTTGTATATAATTATAAACTGAGTTTCTACTACAACCTATTATCCTTTTTTTTGTGTCTTTAGGTTTTTCATTAAGGGCTTTTTAAACATAAGGCTTCACCCTATCAAATTTAAAATTCTTATTACTATAAATAATTTTATCTTTCATATTGAACTTTTTAATCTGAAGTTATAATAGCTTGCCCAGTTATCTCTGGTGCTGTATCTTTGAAAAAAATTCAAAGTATTTATTTCAACTTCATCAATTCAATGCAAAAATATCAAACCACTCCTGCAATTAATAGAACTGATTTTCTCCTTGGAGAATCTGATGTCACCAGTATGAAAACTGGTATTCAACTGCTTGCAAATTCTTCTTTTGAAAATGAAGCCAACACATTAACACTCATTGTTTCATGTTTTATATGTGCAAAGGAAAACTTAGATTTAAAAATCAATGAAAATAATTTAGAAGGGTCAATTTAAATAAAATGTCAGGTTTCATGGAATGATACTATAAATGCCCCTTCTGTAGCTGCATATATATAACAGCTTTGGAGAGAACCAGTCTTAAATTAACTACTAACTTTTGAAGCAAATGCTGATGCTTCTTTACCAGATTTGTTTCTTCTGACTTTATGTAGTCAGTGATATCCTCAAGTTTCCTATCATTGATGAAATCAATTTTCTTGGAAAATGGACATCTAGTATGTATTTTTTAATTAAACATGCACTTTTGTTTTTAGTTCACTGATGCAGAAAACAGTTATATAAAAAAAACAACAAAAAATATTTTTAGACTTATAGCACAATGTGTGCCTAAAGCATCAGAATGTAAATATTCAGACTACTATTTGGTCCCTGGCAGTGGTTCCCAATCTCAATTTCCTGCATCAATTTCTTGTACGCAAAATTGTCATTCCCAAGTTCTTTTCCATTGCCTAATGACATGTCCACTGGTGCACCAACGTTGGGTGGGGCTTGGCAGTGGAAATGTGCAGCCCTGGCAGGGAGGAGTATTTTATCACTGCTGTTGTTTAGAATTACCAGAGCATAAAGGCAGCAAGAAGCAGACAACAGACCAATTTTTAGCCAGGTTTATTATTTTAAAATCTCTATGTGCAATGCACCCTTATTGCCTGCATGAAGATAGTCTGATCCCCCATCATCTCAGTACCATTCTATGATGGCTTGCTGTGTCTTACAGGTCAGCATACTGGCCGCAGCACAGGTCGATGTTATAACTAGTGGCCAGCAAAAGGCAGAAGTGTTGAAGACTTCTCACATAGAAAGGGCAGCTTTCCTTGGCTGCTGATCTTGAAAAATTCTGCATGCAGTATTTAGGACAAAGGTGTTTTTTAGAGTGTATTTGGAAAAAAGGTTGAGTAAAGAGAGTTGACTTTTTGCTGGTCTGGCAGTCTTTTAGATTTAACCAAGTGAAAACTCTGTTCATTACTCATACATCTCAAAGTTTCTAAACAGAGACATGGCAGAGATTGGAAGCACAAAGTGGACATAGGTGACACCCCCAGGCTTTTAATGCAACTATTAAAAAAATATTTAAGCAAATGGAAAATATGTGAAAATGATAAATAATACATGATCTTGGGGCCACAAGGTCAATTTTTCTTTTTTTTTCTGTTTTCAATTAAAAAACAATTTTTTTACATTTTATTTTTGATAGAGACAGAGCACAAGTGGGGGACAGTCAGAGAGAGAGGGAGACACAGAATCTGAAGCAGGCTCCAGGCTCTGAGCTGTCAGCACAGAGCCCTACACGGGGCTCGAACTCACGGACTGTGAGATCATGACCTGAACCGAAGTCAAATGCCCAACCGACTGAGCCACCCAGGCGCCCTGGTCAATTTTTCTCATTAAGAAAAAAACACAAAACATAAGTTTGGGATCCTTGAACAAACTTATAAAGATATTCTCTCAGTGTGATCCTGCACCTGGAGAGTATAATACGGCAAGAAGTCAGGATACTCAGAAAGAAAAAAAAAAAAAAGAAAAAGAAAAAACAAAAAAAACAAAAACAACTATTTTTCAGAGAACTGATCAATATCCAGAGGGGAAAAAAAAGTGTGATGGCGAATTTTTTTTCTACGGTTCTATACTCAACAAATTGGCCTGCCCTGAGCTCCACTACACCCAAAAAATTCTGAACTGACAAGTCCTTCCCTTCCTTTCCCTTGTGCAACTTACAGGCTACTGCCTTTAGAAGTCTCACCCTTGCTTTTCTCACCAAGACTGTGATCCAAAGCCTGCTCCCGCTCTCTTTCTGTCAGTCTCATCTATTTATTATCTGTCATCTATCTATCTATCTATCTATCTATCTATCTATCTATCTATCTCTCTCTCTATCTATCATCTATCTAATCTCTCCATCTATCCATCCTATGCTTTAAACAAATTTTCTCTGAGTTACTCTTTGACAGATAATCTGTAGGCATCATTGGATCAAGTTTCCTGACTTGTTTGGTAATAAACTTCGATTAATTCTCACTACAAACATATCTCATTTTATTGTGAATCACTTTTTTGTGCTTCAGAGATACTGTGCTTTTTACAAATTGAAGGTTTGTGGCAATCCCTGCCTTGAGAAAGTCTACTGGCATGGTTTTCCAACAGTAATGTCTTTGTGTCATATTTTGGTAGTTATTGCAATATTTCAAACTTTTCACTATTATTACATCTGTTATGTTTACTTATTATCAGTGATCTTTGATGTTACTATTGTAATTGTTTTGGGGTGCTATGAACCATGCCTATATAAGGCAGTGAACTTAACAAGCGGGTGTGTTTGATGTGTGCTCCACTGACTGGCCATTCCCCATCTCTCTTCCCTCTCCTGGGCCTCCTTATTCCCTGAGACACAACAATGTTGAAATTAATCCAATTAATAATCCTAAAATTTCCTCTAAATGTTTAAGTGAAAGAAAATTTGCATGTCTCTTACCTACAATCAGCAGCTAGAAATAATTAAGCGTAGTGAGGAAGGCATGTCAAAAGCTGAGTTAGACTGTAAGCCAGGCCTCTTGCACCAAACAGTAAGACAAGTAGAGAATACAAAGGAAAAATCTTGAAAGAAATGAAGAAACCTACTCCAGTGAAGACACACATGGTAAGAGAGCAAAACAACCTTAGTATTGATGTGGAGAAAGTTTGAGTGGTCTGGTTAGATCAAACCAGCCACAACATCCCTTTAAGCCAAAGCCTAATCCCGTGCAAGTCCCTAAACCCTCAGTTCTGTGAAGGCTGAGAGAAGACTTTCTTGCAGAAGAAAAATCTGAACTTAGGAGAGGTTGGTTCCTAAGGTTTAAGTAAAGAAGCCATTTTCATAACATGTAGTACAAGGGAAAGCGGCAAGTGCTGATGTAGAAGCTGCAGCAAGTTCTCCAGAAGGTCTAGGGAAGATAATTCATGAAGGGGGCTACACTTCAACAACAGATTTTCAATGTAGACAAAACAGCCTTCTACTGGAAGAAGATGTCATCTAGGGCTTTCATAGCTAGAGAGAAATCAAAGCCTGGCTTCACAGCTTCAAAGGACAGGCTGACTGTCTTGATAGGGGCTAATGCAGCTGGTGATGTTAAGCTGAAGGGAATAGTATTCATTGTTTTCCAAAAATCCTATGGCCTGTAAGAATTATTCTTAATATACTCTGCCTGTGCCCTATAAATGGAATAACAAAGTATGGTACATGGTTTACTGAGTATTCTTAGCCTACAGTTGAGAACTACTGCTCAGAAAAAAATGATTCCTTTCAAAATATTATTACTCATTGACAATGCACCTGGTCTAACCTGCAGGTTTAGAGGGTTGAGTCCAATTTTGAAAGAAGTTCTACTGTGGGTAAAATGCTATCAAACGACATTGTGTGCTTCAGAGAAATCATTCATGAAGGGAAGAGTCAACCAATGCAACAAAGTTCACTGCTGTCTAATTTTAAGAAATTGTCACAGCCACCCCAACCTTCTGCAGTTACCACTCCATTCAGTCAGCAGCCATCAACATCAAGGCAAGATCATGCACCAGCAAAAAGTTATCCCTTACTGAAAGCTCAGATAATGATTAGCATTTTTAAAAATTTTTAATGTTTATTTATACTTGAGGGAGAGAGAGAGAGACAAAGTGTGAGTGGGGGAAGGTGGTCAGAGAGAGAGGGAGACAGAATCTGAAACAGACTCCAGGCTCTGAGCTGTCAGCACAGAGCCCAATGCGGGGCTCAAACCCACGAGCCGTGAGATCATGACCTGAGCCAAAGTCGGATGCTTAACCGACTGAGCCACACAAGTGCCCCAATGATTAGCATTTTTTAGCAAAAGTGTATTTTTTTAAAGTATGAACATTTTTTTTAAATAAAGTATGAACATTTTTTAGACATAATGCTACTGCACAGTTAACAGACTATAGTAGAATATAAACATAACTTTTATATGCATTGGGAAACAAAAAATTCATTTGACTCTTTTTTTTTAATTTTTAATGTTTATTTATTTTTGAGAGAGTGAGAGCGAGCATGAGTGGGGGAGGGGCAGACAGAGAGAGAGACACACACACAGAATCTGAAGCAGGCTCCAGGCTCTGAGCTGTCAGCACAGAGCCCAAAACGGGGCTCCAACTCACAGATCACGAGATCATGACCTGACCTGAAGTCAGATGCTTAACTGACTGAGTCACCCAAGTGCCCCTCATTCGACTCTCTTGTGATATTCACTTAATTGCAGTGGTCTGGAACAGGACCAGCAATATCTTTGAGGTATGCCTGTATGTCTCTGACATTCTGTTTTCTTTTTTGCAAAGTATAAATCAGAACCATCGTAGGCAAACCAGAATCCACAGTTACCTTAGAGTTAGCAACGTGAGCTTTTCAGTTCACTCCATCTGCTACTTAAATTATATCTTTCTGGAAATGTCAGAACATTCTCGATTGATGAATGGGAATTCATCAATTCCAAATTGGTCTTTTGGAAGACCAACTGGATGCTAAAAATATCACATATCAGGGGTGCAATAATATTTGATGTATTTAAAATACTTATTTTGAGCAATCCTAACTATAACAAAGACATATGTCTTTATTTATGCTAAAGGAAAATCAGAGAGGTTGACAGAAAACAGTGATGGAAACAACTTAGTTGATTTCTTCTCTCAAAGTCCCTTTCTTCCCCAGTCCTTTGTATCAGTTGTTTAAATCTTGGGTTTCATTTCATTCTTAATTTACTTATCTGGTCTGACTTTCATTTTAGCCTAGTAGCTCTCACTCAGTCAATTAGTAGATGGAATAAAGCTTAGACCTTTATTCAACTGCTCAAGGGATTCTCTATGTTCTTTAATAGCAAGTGCGTCTTCATTAGTATTTATTTCTAGCACGGGAGAGACAAAATCTGTATAGATGCTAGAAAGCAAGTTATAGCCAGAATTAAGTGAATGGAAGACTGGTGTTGAAAGGTATAAACATCAAGTATAAAATGACATTATTTAAGGTATTATTAGAACTCTGAGTAGCAGAATGGAAACAAGTATTTAGGCCAATGTCAGCAAAAAACTTCTTAATGATGATGACTTCTTAATGGTGATGAGTGTGTAACTCTCTCTCCAGGGAAGAAATGGAAGCTATCATTTACAAACTCTGTAGTTTAACTGGGTAAAGGATAAGCCACTAGACAGGATCCTTCTGGGAATAAGATGCACTGGCAAGTAACATGAGATAGTTTCAAATTAAGAATGGAGAGTAAATTTATGACTCTGTTTATACATAATGTTATCCATAAAATTAAATTGTCATTACTTTTCTGAATGATAAGAAAAAAATTACAAACGAAAGTACTTATTTAAATATATTTGATTGAAAATCTCAGCCAAGTTGTCCTTTTTGGAGTTACCTTTTTAATAGCTATAGTTGCCCTACACATTTTGGCTTATTTTACCACTGTTAAGTTTCCACATTCTCAGTGAAGGAGACACCAAATATTGGAAAGCCACCACACTTGCTGGAAGGGGAGCTGGAAGTCCTAATCCAAGTCAATTAAAATATAACACATGTCAATCATTAATATTTTCAATAGCATGAAAAGTAGCACCACCTATCAATTATTTTTCAAAATGGAAAACAATGAACAAATTATGTCAAGATTTCCAGCAGCTTGTTGATCTCAGCAAAAGCACTTTAATTTTGTTCTTTGACTATGAACAATAAGAAATTTTCAGGGTTGCGCTAGAAAATATCGTTGTTTTCTTTCTAGAGAAAAGCCTTTCTGCGAATCAAGGCTAGAGTTAGGCACAAACAGAGCAACATATAATTTCACAGAATTCTATTACCCCTTTGACACTTAGGAGAAAATATACTAGAAATGGTTTCCTGCCAAATAGAGAATATATGCATTGCAAGATTTTGTTTTGAAAAATATCTTTAATCAGCTTGTGACCAATGTTTCCAAGAAAGATTCACGCCAAGTGTGTTGTCAGAGTTCTTCTCACACAGGTGTCTGCTAAGGATGCGAAGAGGAAAAAAACAAAACAAAACAAAACAGAAAACATGTGGACTGCAGCTTTATTATGTGAGACAGTTACTCATGGAAGAGTTTATGTTATTTCTAATAGAGAAAACCAAGTGGTAAACCCTCTTAAAAATTTTAGTCAGCTAAGAAACATGATTTCATCTTTATGTGTTACTTCTCATTAAGCGTTCAGCAAGTATGTCTGAAAGATGATTGAATGAAAGTAAGCTAACTGCTCAAAACATGTTTTTCAAAAAACCCAGATAAAATCAATAATTGGATGAGCTATTCAGAATGTGTTTCTAGAAATGGACAATTGTTAACCAAACCAAAACAAAACAAAAAAACCAAAACAAACAAACAAACAAACAACAAACACCTAAATTGAAATCCACTAGTGAATAGCACCCTTTTGACTAGGGTTTATCATGTATTTGGAACTGTTTCCTCTGTTTTCCTAAACATTATTTAAATTTACAAGTAAAACAGAATTATGCAGAACATGAAAGAAAATATTAATGTGAAGTATCTTTTTGCTGAAGTCGTAATTTTGTAGAAATATAGGATCGATCAAAAACTGAAAGGTAAATGAGGTAATACTATTGATTTCCTAATAACTTTATTTACTAGACATGAATTTAAACATTCCAACATTATACATCAGAAAAATACTATGTAATTATAAGGGTAATCCCACTGAAGTAGATGCTATTTGTAACAATTGTAACATACAGAACCCTGTACTTACACAGTGTGTTACACAAACATTTGAGGTTGCATTTTTGTTTAAAAGCATTGAAAATCTCTGCTGAATTATTTCTATTGTGAAACTTCCTACTTGATACAATCAGTCTGCCTTTCTTTGATCACACAAAATATTCCTCATGGGTTTTGTTGTTAAATATAGTGTCCATAGGCTGGGAAATAGTTCCATTATTCAGGATCCAGGGCATATGTATGTTCAGAATATGTTGTGCCTCCCCCCTACCCCACCATATTCCTAACTCTGATAGCTATTTATATGAGCTAAATATAGATGGTGCTTAAACTGTAAGCATGTTATCATGTCATGTCATGATCCTTAAAATTATAGTTAGTATCCAAATAAGAAACACACTAGGTATCTATTAGGTTGTATTAGCATGGAAACAGTGAAATGTGAAATAGAATCCATTAGATAATTCTGGAATGTGTGGGTTTTAAGAATTCTTGAGTCTTTGAAAAACCAACAGTTTCCATAGGTCAGTTCTGACATAAACATAAGAAATATTTAGGTCAAGCTACGGAGCTGGTAATGTACCCTGTTGTTCTTTAATCCTTTACACATTCAAGGCCTGGGAGAAGTCAGGGCAGGATTTACTTGAGTTTCACTTTGCACTTGGCTTTCCCACTCAGTAGCATTAAGGTGAAACTCCCAAAAGATAACAACAAGCTAAGATGAGCTCATCTAAATGCAACCCAGTTCTTCAGGTTTAGATAATAGCCACTGCCAAGATAATTTATGGTTTTCAGCATTTGTTAACATTGGTAACCAACCAGGCCCTAGCAACTGTATTAAGTCATGAGCTGACACAAGGGCAAAGTAATTTGCACAGGCTGAAAAAGGAGAGTCACAGAGAACTTTAATAATGTAAGTTTTATTTGAACTTTGCCATCACCCTAGTTTACAGAAGTTAACTCCTACCCTCAGTTTCAAAAGACAAAGATTAATTGACCCTCCTTATCGGAGTGTTCTTCGATTAGAAATGTTCTTTTCTCACCTATATCTTCTATCATAGATGGTGGTCGCTCAATAAAAAGATGTGCCCTGAACGAATGCTTCCATTTTTCAGAAGAGCAATATGTGGCTACAGGTTACTGCTTTTGTAAAGCTATTACTTTTACTGTCAACATGACTGCTGCCCTAAGACGTCTCATTAGGTGGAATAAATTGAAGCAAACGGGCACAACAGTTGACCAAACACCCTCCTCCCCAGATATATCTGCTGCAGCGATTAAAAAAATAATAAAAAATAATAAATAAATAAATGAATGAATGAATGAATGAATGAATAAATAAATAAATAAATAAATACAAACTTCTGTTATCAGACATTTTAAAGGAAACTGGAGAGTGGAAGTTAACCCTAAGTGTCCCTCCAGGAAATAGGTGGTTGGACAAAACCAGGAGAATCACAAGATCTAAAGAACAGAAAACAAGATCTTCTATTATATGGTCCATTATCACAGAAACATATTAAGAAAACCACTCAGAGATATAAAGGCAAACCAAAAATTTCACGTCTAAGAAAAGCAATTGATTTGTTTATGAAAGTTATTTTAAACATATCACTTACCTGGGTGACAGACTCATTTAAATTCTAATTCCTGAGGGAACGTAGATGAAACCTTGAATTGAGCCAACGCTGAAGTTTGGGCCTACACTGCCATTTATAATCAGGGCTTTAAGTCCCTGGTTTGATTTCTTATTGAGGGATGGTCAAATCTCTTAAAATATGCAGCCAAAAAGAATGATTAATTTGTATAGAATATTTAGTGAATGAAAACTGCCCAAGAAGCCCTGTATTAAGCTAATCCTTATCAACATTAGCATTACCCCCTACTTATTTTTAGGGCCACTCACATAATGCCCCAACAACTAGCTATGTCTCGTATAGATTACAGATTTTTCTTCTTTAGGATATTAGATACATAAGCAATTTTATTTTTCATCTACCTGCCCATAATTTAAACTCTCATACTCCTTTTTTTAATATTTTGAGGGGAAAAATATTCTGTATGATTCTACTTGTTTGTCAATACGTAAACATTATAGGTCAAATCGATTTCCCCCCAAAAGAATATTTCTTTCTTTGTTTTTTTTTAAGCTACCCAGTTTATGGTACTTTGTTATAGCAGGAAAATAATATAATAAGTTCAACAAAATAAAATTATGTTTATTATAAAGACTGTTAAACCTAGACTTTTTTCATCTCTCTCTTTTCCCCTTAAATATTTCCCCCACATGTTCTTGTGCAACAGGAATAAAGTGTTGTTGACTTCCCAGAGCCAACCCAATAATGTAAGAGCCAGGCCATGTCTTATGGCTGGAGAAAATGCCTGGTTCTTCTAACTCTAAAACATAAACATAAGCCCAAATACAAGACTTGCAAGAAAACTCTAGGCATGGACTAGACATTTCAGTTACTGACAAATCATTGTCAGGACAATGCTGAAGTACCTTAAATATGGCTGATCAGAATGGAAGCATTCAAGAACTAACAGAGGTCAAAGAAGATACAATTTTTAAAGGCTATGTATGACACAGGTATGGTTCAGTCAAACTGTCTAAATAAACTATTGGAGTCAGACTTAGTGAAAACTGAAATTTCATTGTATGACCCTATATATAGGAGGAAGTCATGTAGAAGGTATTTGGATAAAGAGACAGACTATAGAATGAGATTCAGTGCTAGAACACAGTCATACAAATTGTGTTAACACAAAATGAGAGGCTAGAAAATAATTTTCCTAAATCATCCCTGTCACTTTGATTACCAAAAATAGCTAAGAACACAGTGTAATTCTCAACCCTACGGCTGGCTAATTTTTGGATTACTTTTTTTTTAATGTTTTATTTATTTTTAAGACAGAGAGAGACAGAGCATGAGTGGGGATGGGGCAGAGAGAGAGAGGGAGATACAGAATCTGCAGCAGGCTCCAGGCTCTGAGCTGTCAGCACAGAGCCCGACGCGGGGCTTGAACTCACAAACTGTGAGATCATGACCTGAGCCGAAGTCGGACGCTCAACCGACTGAGCCACCCAGGTACCCCGGATTACTTTTTACTTCTTAATTCCACCATGACTAACACAGAATATGTTCTAACCTAAACCTATAGAAGAATACCATTAGTAGATGCAGATGGCAGGACACAGGCCAGTGAACTTAGGAAATCATGGGAAAACTCATTATCTAGGAAATAATATTCAATTTTCAATCTGTGTTTGTTACTCCTGGACTGCCAGCCCAGTCTTACCTTTGTTGAAGATGGATTCTCACCAGGGTAAGACTATCTGCAACTTTGAATACCAATGTAGCTTATTAGCCTGATACTCTTCTTACTGTGCCTATCATATATCCACTCTTTTTTCTATATTTTCCTCTATTTCTTCAAATTCTCTAACTCTACTCTTTGTAGTACAGTTTGCTTTGGCTTTTCATCTTGTGTTTCTTAAACTCCTACTAACACCATCATTATAATTAACACGAGAGAACATAAACATACTTTTGTGATAAATCAATGCCAAACACTTTGTAGGTATTTTGTAAAGCATCATTCCCCAAATTTGGCAATTTTAAAGACTTTTTTTCTATCTTTTTTCATTCTCTACATTTTTAGTTGCTTTCCTGATTTTGGATTTTTTTGATGTCCTTACTACCTCCAACTCTTACTTCATTTGTGTAATAGTTCTGTTATTTGCTATCTTACTTTTGTCTTCTTGCCCTAGTCAGGAGTCTCACTCAATGTAGTTTTTCATTGTAATCTGTGAATAATTGTTTGGGGAATGTTCTAGAGTCTAATTAAATTTGACATTAATTGCTTTCTAACTCTGTGAGTTGCTACAACTGAAAGTGAGCATTTCATGGAATAATGGAGGTTTCTTAGGATGAAAAGTGATTCAAAACAGTGAGAATCACATTATGGTCTTTTCTACAGAATCTGACATCCCATAGTGTAACATAAAATAATAAAACACAAAAGCAGAACTAAATATAAAATATTGGCCGATGTCATAAAATGAAAAACCCAAAGTAAATACAATAGAAATATCTCTCTTCAGGTAATCATTTAGTACACATGTATTTTTTTTTTAAACCTATTTTAAGCCAAACACCTTCCTTAGTGCTACAAATTTAAAGAGACATGCATAAGCTGTGATTCTGGGCAACCCGCTATATGACAAAACTGATGTAAATGAAATAAAAAAAGTCTATTAAAGTTAAATTGGTGAATATGCTGAGCATAAAACCATTAAATGTTCAGAAAATGAACATATCAACTGTGGGCAAAAATGGATTTGGAGTGAAGTGGCTACATGAACCTTCCCACAGATTACAACGAAAAAAACTAAATAAATTATTTTCAAAAACTCATCATTTAAAGGCTCTAGAAAACATCCAAACACAGCCTGGAACCCAAGGAGAGTTTACTTTTGAAAAATTTCAACTAGAAGGGTAAGATTTGTGAGTCTGTGGCTTTCTGATTAGGATGGTGGCAAAAGCTACAGGTTTACTGATGTTGTCAGAGAAATATGGGAATGAGACCAAGTACCTGCACATAAAATCTGCCTAAATCCAGGAATGCAGCTACATTATGCAGACACAAGGGAGAGTCCAAGGGGGCCAGGGATAAACAGAGGTACCGCCTCTTAATCTTTATAGATTAGAACGACAGCTATGCTAAAACCTGTTTCCTGCTTTTGTTTTTCTAACAGAGTGCATTTCCCAAGCTTACACGATTTGAAGAACAAAATGGTGACATCTCGCAGACTTGATGCCTTAGAAGATAACAATAAGTTAGCAGAACAGCTGGAAACTTGGAAGCCTTAGAAAGAAAGAGTCACAAAGGGGAAAAGCCCCCAAATTTGACTACATATGTGTTCAAGTCCTTGGCTGACCCCCAAATTATGCAGGCACAAAAGAGAACGTTCACCTAAAAAGCACAAGAATTCCTAAGAACAAAGCAAAGATATGATAAGCTACATAATACAGGGAAGGAAGAATTTGTAGTTTGAATGTAGGCAAGCGCAGTATCGACTAGAACAAAGAAACAAAGGATCACAAAATAGACTATAGAGATGCAGCAAGGTATTACCAGCCATGCCCAGTTTCTGCATCTCAAGACAAATATCCTCAGATATTTACATCTGGTAACTAATTTGATTCTCAGAATGACCTTATGAGGTCAAGTAGCAACATCACCATCCACATTTTACACGTGTGGACATGGAAAACTCTTGGGTTTTTCTTTCCCCTAGAAATTGCTAGTAAAGTTTATACCACTTAGATGGGAGAACTTAAAAATACACAACCATAATGAATGCAGATTTGCCTGAAGCAAATTTATGGGCATTTTATTTGGCAAATAATATGAGTAACAGCTTTCACAGCTCTAAAACAAACACATATTAACATTGGTAATATTTCTGTGATCTGAGAAGATAAATAAACTGAAATATATTAGACCTACATCTACATATATCACTAAATTTGTATTTCCAACTTACATATTTTTGGTTTTTGCTTTCATCTACATTCCAATTATTATAAGATTATGATTTATAAAGTGTAAATGGTAAAAATATTTTTTACTTTAAAATATTGTGCTGTAGGCATACAGCATATCAATCAATTCCTTCATACATGTTTTGATAGATCTTATGCTGCTGTTTTAAAAGTTTTGTCTGTCAAACCCCATTCATTTAGAAGTGGAGTACTTTCTATAAGATCAGAATACAAATCAAATTAACAATTTTCATATAAATATCAAATTATTTCTAACATTTAGAACAGGAACTGTAGTTAATTCTTGAGAGAGAGAGAGAGAGAGAGAGAGAGAGAGAGAGAGAGAGAGAGAATGGGAGCACAAGTCAGGAAGGGACAGAGAGAGAGGGAGAGAGAGAATCTTAAGCAGGCTCCATGCTCAGTACAGATCCTGATGTGGAGCTCACTTCCATGACCCTGGGATCATGATCTGAGCTGAAATCAAGAGTCTTACACTTAACTGACTGAGCCATTGAGGTGCCACTCAAATATGTAGACTTTATAAATCACACAATTGATAAACTTTTTTTTAAACTTTTTTTTTAATGTTTATTTAATTTTGAGAGAGAGAAAGAGACAGAGCATGAACGGGGGAGGGGCAGAGAGAGAGGGAGACACAGAATCGGAAGGAGGCTCCAGGCTCTGAGCCATCAGCCCAGAGCCCGATGTGGAGCTCGAACTCATGGACCACAAGATCATGACCTGAGCTGAAGTCGGACGCTTAACCGACTGAGCCACCCAGGCGCCCCACACAATTGATAAACTTTAACAAATTTAATCCTACCATGTATGTATATGTTTTTTCAACTTGATGACCTAAAGAAAAAATTATCAGATTATTTTGATAGATGTTGGAAAATATTAGATAAGATAAAATACTTATTTAAGGGGAAAAATCTATTTCAAAGGCAAGACATACATGAAAAATCCTTAAGATAAAAGTTATATCTAAAAAGTATCCAGTAAGAAACATATTTAATGCAGAAACTTTAAGCAATCCTTCTAAAGACAAGCACAAGACAAAAAGCCCTTTTTGACTGCTATTGTTAACAACAGTTACAGATATCCTGACCAATATATTAAGATGAGAAATAGAATAGGATGTGTAAAGAATGAAATGGAATAGAGAACACTGTCATCATTTATAAATAATATAGTTATACTAAAAAATGGTAAATCAATGAACAAAAATGTTTGAAATAATAGAGGAGATTTTATCAAGGTGAATGTACAAAAATTCATAGATTTCATATTTGTCAGCAATAACCAATTAGAAAATTTAAGTAGAAATATACAAATTATAAGTAGCAACAACAAAAACTTGTAGATTATCATAAAATTAAATTTGTGCAAGAAAAAATTAAAACAATTGAACAGTTGTTTAAACACTGCGCAATTTGAATATATGAAGTTGTAAACTATCTTTTTGGATAATAACATTATAAAGGAGAAAAAAGATAATATTTATAATGTAAAAATTGATAGATGAATACATTCATACTAAAGATTTAATTCATGAAAGGATACTAGGCCAAATTTCTAATGTCTAAATAGAAAAATATTTGCTAAGTATAAAATAAACAAGGTATTAATTTCTGAAATAGTGTGGAGCTCTCACCATTGAAAGTGCACAAGGAATGAAGATGAAAAAGCAAGAAAGAAAACACAGGGGGAAAAAGATGAATATTAGAAACACGCAATTGAAAGAAGAGAAAGCAATACTTACTAATATAGACAAACATGCCTCATCTATAAAAAATCCAAATTAGTATAATAAAATAATGATATGTATAGAACACTATAAGTTTAAATCAAAATACTACCTAGGGGCACCTGGGTGGCTCAGTCAGTTGAGCATCCAACTTCAGCTCAGGTCATGATCTCATGGTGTGTGAGTTTAAGCCCCACCGGGCTCTGTGCTGACAGCTCAGAGCCTAGAGACTGCTTCAGATTCTGTGTCGCCCTCCCTCGCTGTCCCTCTCCCCCTCAAGCTCTGTCTCGTTCTCTCAAAAATACATAAATGTTAAAAAAATTAAAAAAAAATACTACCTAAACATATCCTTTTTTAGGATTCACCAGAAACTAAAGATACACACATGTAAAAAAGTATATTGAACATCCTAAAGTAGGATTATGGGAGATTAAGAGCAATGAAAATTGAAAATGGAATGGGAGGGAAGGGGGAAGTGTAACTTAAGAGGGGGCTTTGTTTGGGCCAATCATGATAGTAAGCCATGATCAGAGAAAGATGAATACCTAAGAGGGTTTTTTTTTTTAATTCCTGAGGTCCTTAAACAGAAAAATAAGACTTTAAATGAAAATATTGAGAACTGACTCCTAATCTACTAAAGTAGAAGAGCCAAACACAGGGATCTTTAATCTATAATTGAAAAATTAATTTATTACCATCACAGAAACAATCACAGAATTTTCAATTAAAAGGTATACTTTTCTGAGCACCCCAATATTGGTTTTTAAACTCTGTTCTCTGACATAAGTAATCAGAAAGAAATATTCATGAGTCCATACTGATATAAAGAAATTGTTGAATAACTAAATGAAATGAAAGAGACAATTCTTTCTTACAGAAAATCAAATTATATATGTCGATACTACCTCCTCCCAAGTATGATTTGGTTTCAGTCACTTCCCAAGAAGAATATGAAAAGTAAAAAACAAAACAAAACAAAACTTTATAGTCGAGATGCTTAACGGACAATACCTTAATTGAGTGATCAAGGTTAATATCAATAGCAATAAGTCATACTGATAGTATACATACTGATGTATCCTTTGATAATGCTATGATGGAAAGGTCACTTCAGTGGCATAATATTCTTTTAAAAAAAGAACCCTAGTATAATCATGAGAAAAACATCAGACAAACCAAAATTGAGGAACATTCTACAAAATACCTAACCCATACTTTGCAAAACTATCAGGCTCATTAAAAATTAAGAAAGTCTATGAAACAGTCACAGTCCAGAACTGATGAAAGAAACTTTACTAAATGCAATATGATATTATGAATTAGATCCAGGAAAAGATAAAGGACATTTGTGGGAAAAGTGAAAGAGTAAAGTGAATTAATAATATTAATCAAGAATAAAGTTAAATAATAAAAGTGAATAAAGAGTAAAGTTGAATTAACATTATTGTTCTAAATATTAATTTCTTAATTTTGGTAAATATACCATGATAATATATAGTACTAAGTGGGACCAGACGGAGGCATATGGGAACCTTCTCTACCATCTTTGCAACTTTTCTATATATTTTAAATTGTTACCAAATAATAAATCTTAAAAAAAAAAAAAAATGAGAAAAAGGACATGGGCATGCGCATGCGCGCGCGCGCGCGCACCCGCACACACACACACACTGCTCTGAAGAGTTGGCCAAGGTGTACTTATTTTAATGTTAGACGAATAACCCTTAGTCATAGTCAAGAGGAAAGAAAAATTGCACTGGAAAGAGTAAACAAGCAAAGAAGACTTTGTTGAAGACTCTTGAAATAATAGAGATTTAACTCAAGTCCCCAGAAACAAAAGGTGGGAGAGTGTTTAAGAGCTAGGGTGAGTACATAGAAAAAGTAGTGGGGGATGGTAGGTGAGAAGTGAGAGGTTGGTCATTGTGATAAGGTCATTGGTTTGCTAATTGTTTAGGTCCTTAAAGAAAGGAATTCCTAGACTGTAAAACTGGCATGAGGCTAGGAGGAGATTTATACCTACAAAGGGTAAGAAAAATAATTTGCAATTACAAGTTTCTAAAGTAAATGCTCTGATAGAAGAGAGGTCAGGGGCTTATAGTCAGGAAGAAATCTGTAGCAAACTTCAGACGAGCTGAGAGAACATAAAAGCTGTCTTGATCGTTCTTATTCTTTATGTTGCCATGTAGAGAGCTTTCCTTTCCTATAAAACTCCATGTCTCCCTTTGCTCCCTTACTAACTCCTGCTTGGAGAGGAAAGCTTAGCTGTCTGATTGGCAAGTCTGCGAAATAAACATAGGCATCAGTCCTCAGCCTCTTATGTGTGCTCTTGCTCAGCTCTGCCTGATTACTTAGTGCCCACATCCTGCTCTGTTGTCTGTCAGGAGTCAGCTCTGTAGATGCTGGCCTATGGTTTCCAGATGTAGTATTTTGAAAATTTTATTCACATTTTCTTTTCCTCTATATCTTTACCATTGTTTGATCCTCCTGACATTGATACTGTATTTGGCTCCACTCTTGGTTTAAGCAATAGAACACTGAAGGAAGTGACAGGCTTTAAGAGGGATCATGTGATTCTAATTGCCCCTTTTACACTTCTGACTTTCACTGTGAGAATGCATGCTCTGGGTAGCAGCAGTTCTTAGA
Source organism: Felis catus (assembly GCF_018350175.1). NCBI lineage: Eukaryota > Metazoa > Chordata > Mammalia > Carnivora > Felidae > Felis > Felis catus. The sequence goes on from NC_058374.1 coordinate 97,742,948, forward strand.
ATGAGAGACAAGCGGAACAGAGCTATATCTGACTTTCAGTCCAAAGCAGAGCCACTCCAGCTAACCCGCAGACTACGAAGAGGAGAAATAAATCCCCTATTAATTCAGCCACCAAGACTGTGGGGTCGTTAGTTTTACAGCATTATCACGTATGCTACACTAAGACCAAGTAAATACGGATATCTAATTTTGGACAAAATCTGAAGGCAGCAAATACTCTTAGCAAGTTCCCTCAATGTAAATGTAAAACCAAGTCTCCTAAATCCAGATTTTATCTTTAATAATGCTGAAATGATTTCTATCTGTGAAATTATTTTATTTCTCACTTGATTAATATTTTTCATTTCAGACAAATTCACTAGTGGAACAATTAAGAAAAAGAAGACTTAAAGTAATTTTAGAATAAAAATGTTTACAGGCTCCTGGTGGCTCAGTTGGTTAATTGTCTGACTTCAGCTCAGGTCATGATCTCGAAGTTCGTGAGTTCGAGCCCCGCATCAGGCTCTGTGCTGACAGCTCGGAGCCTGGAGCCTGCTTTGGATTCTGTGTCTCCCTCTCTCTCTGTTCCTCGCCTGCTCGCACTCTGTCTCTCTCTCTCTCTCTCAAAATTAAATAAATATTTAAAAGAATAAAAAAACAAATATTTAAAAAAGAGTATTTTTACTCTTATATAAATTATTTTAGAAAATACAAAAAGCAAACTATTTCCTAATATGTCCTTAGGAGGATAATCTTTACAGTAAACTTTATAAATACACAGAAGGTACTTAAAGGGCATTCTCATTTATGATTTTAAGTGAACGCCGATTTAAAAGGAAATAATGTTGTCAATAGATACAGAAAAATACCAGATCAAATTCAATGTCCATTCCTAACTAAAACTCTTATCAGACTTAAAAAAGGAAATATCCATACTTTGATAAAGATATACATAAAAACCTATAGTAAACATCATAATTAACAATGGAATATTTACAGCTTTCATTCTCAGTGCCAAAATAAAACAAGGATGACTAATATCACCTCTAGATACTGGCTATATTGACCATACAATGGAGTTTTTAGCCAGTACAATAAGGAAAATAAATGAATAAATAACATAAGGAAAGGAAAGAAATATAATTAATTAATTCTCATTATTTGAGAATTATTCTTAATATTACTAAGCATATTTAAACCATATTTTAGATAGTGAAATAAGCCATACAGAGAAAGACAGATACCGTATGGTTTCACTCTTATGTGGATCCTGAGAAACTTAACAGAAACCCATGGGGGAGGGGAAGGAAAAAAAAAAAGAGGTTAGAGTGGGAGAGAGCCAAAGCATAAGAGACTCTTAAAAACTGAGAACAAACTGAGGGTTGATGGGGGGTGGGAGGGAGGGGAGGGTGGGTGATGGGTATTGAGGAGGGCACCTTTTGGGATGAGCACTGGGTGTTGTATGGAAACCAATTTGACAATAAATTTCATATATTGAAAAAAAATAAAAGTAAAACATATTTTAGATAAAGAGTTAGCATAACATAATCAATAATATTTCCATACACCAAGAAAAAAAACTTGGAAAATAAAATTTAAACAATATATAAAACAAGTTAGGAAGGTTTTAGCATCTATAAAGTACTAGAATTAATAAGTAAGCTTTACAGGGTTGCTGGATCAAGGTAAATATTTACAAATCAATTATATTTCTATATGTCCAAGAATCTACTGGAAAAGAAAATTTTAATACATTATGGAAAAGCACACACTAAATTCAAGTTCAGAAAGATTTCAAATAGAGAAATTTAAAACTTATAAAGTATGTCTTCTGTTGAATTTTCTGAAACCTAGTAGACATCACTTAGCACTAACCTGAATGAGAGATCACTGTTTTCAAGAATAAATAATTTATCTTTGGAAACTGTCAGACCTTGACTTTCCTATGTTTTCAGCTTCAATTCATTCCCTTAATAGCATTTTAAAGCAATCAGTTATCTAGATACGTGTAGCAATATTAACTACTATGAACTGAGTGAGCCATGTCTCTGCTTCTCCATAATTACATATTAGATGTCTGAATTACAGAAGCAAGATTTCAGCTTCAAATAACCTAAATGAAATGTTGACTAGATAGATGCATTTTGCCTTTAGGGTGTACATTTCCTGCTCTTTTTCTCCAGGAGACTTATTTCCACCTTACAAATGATCTCAGGAAAAAGGAGAATAGAAACTGGTACATACAGCATATTAAAACTGATGAAGTATTAGGTAAGTGGCCACTACATAGAAACATAATTCCATCAGTTTTGTTGTGTTACTCCTCACAATGTTTATCAAAAATTCACAACTGTTGCTTTTGCTTTCTGGACCAGTCACAGTTGATTGAGAAATGTAAAACTAAAGAGAGAATATACTCTGCAAGTACTCACTGGTCAGTCAAGGAGGTTAAAAGATTTGAACGATTTGTGAGATCGGATATCACATCAACAAGACTGAGAGTCCTAAAATATGCCTTCTTTAAACTAAAAATAACCCCTCACCTCCATGCATCTTTCCCTTACCTATGCTAATGTCTGTTGGGCCATTGGTTCAAATATTTTATTCCAAGTTTTGTAATATTCTATAGTAAATGTAATTTTGAGGAACCATTGAAAATGTGTGGTTCGCTAGAATAAACTGTTTTTTTTCCTGAATATTTGGGTAGGGGTTAGAGGACCAGATACTGAACAGAGACGGCCAAGTATTCCACTGTTGTAAGTATTGATGGTAGAGCTCACATTCTCTGAAATGTCGTATTATGATCCCTACCTGTTTTTTTTCATGATTATAAATAATGGGGCTGCTTAAACCACTCCAATAGAGTCTTCATATACTTCGTACCCTCAGTTCTGAGGCTTCAATTTTCAAAACTCAGTCACCAGCCTGTCATTTTCTTTCTCAGGATAATTTATAGTAAGGATATTCATTTTTTGGGGGGGGGAAATATCTGGTCTTATCACAGCATGTGTTTGAGCCCCATGTTCCAGTGTAGTTCTCAGAGTCTGATTTATCTAACCTTAAATAGTACCACACGACAGACTCTAAGATTCCAGCCCAGAGCAGACTAACAGAACTAGTCTAGTTAAAACTTAGTGTTCTCTCAAATGTGAGATGAAAAGCATATGTATTCCACAAGACCCTTCTCACTTAAAATCTTATGTCAATAAATGTGGGGATAATAAGAGTTCATACCTCCCAAGATCACTGGCCCTAAAACCAAAATTTTTAGGCACCCTCAACTGTAAGCCCATATTTTGGAATTTATAATACTATAAAACTTTCTCTAACACTGTTAAAGATGCACTCAGTTTACATTACTAAGAACAACTTCTAACTTTTAAATCTGTAGCATCTAACTTTCAGATTCATGAATTGGTCAGAGTTTATGCCAAGAAAACTACAGGTGCATTTGCTTTACATTTCTGTAACAGAAGGGCTGATTACAGAGCTTAGGAATTTTGCTTTTGTTTATCTTATTGATGTCCCTGCTTTATGGAGGCAAAGTAATCATATTAATTGGTTGAAAACACACACCCAACCTGCAAGCACAAGAACAAATGGAAATCCCAAAAGTACCCTGTGGTAATCTTTTATTTTTTATTTTTATCTTTTATTTTATTTATTTATTTATTAAATATAATTTATTGTCAAGTTAGCTAACATACACTGTATACAGTCGACTCTTGGCCTCGGGACAGATTCCCATGATTCATCGCTTACATACAAGATCTAATGCTTATCCCAACAAGTGCCCTCCTCAATGCCCATCACCCATTTTTCCCTCTCCTCCTTACAACCCCCCCCCCCGCCATCAATCCTGTTTGTTCTCTGTATTTAAGAGTCTCTTATGGTTTGCCTCCCTCTCTATTTGAATCTATTTTTTCCCCTTTCCTTCCCCAATGGTCTTTTGTTAAGTTTATCAAATTCTACCTATGAGTGAAAACATAAGATATCGGTCTGACTGACTTATTTCATTTAGCATAATACCCTCCAGTTCCATCCACATTACAAATGGCAAGATATCATTGTTTCTCATTGCCAAGTAGTATTCTATTATATATATAAACCACAACTTCTTTATCCTCAGTTGATGAGCTTTATCATCAGTTGATGAGCATTTAGGCTCTTTCCATAATTTGGCTATTGTTGAGAGTGCTGCTATAAACATTGGGGGTACATGTGCCCTATAAATCAGCACTCTTGTACCCTTTGGATAAATTCCTAATAGTGCTATTATTGTAGGGTGATTCTATTTTTAATTTTTTGAGGAGTCTCCACACTGTCTTCCAGAGTGGCTGTAGCAGTTTACATTCCCACCAACAATGCAAGAGGGTTCCCCTTTCTCCACATCCTTACCAGCTTCTATCGTTTCCTGAGTTGTTATTTGTAGCCAATCTGGTGTTAGATGGTATCTCAATGTGGTTTTGATTGGTATTTCGCTGATGAGGAGCGATGTTGAGCATCTTTTCATGTGTCTGTTGGCCATCTGGATGTCTTCTTTGGAAAAGTATCTGTTCATGTCTTCTGCTCATTTCTTCACTGGATTATTTGTTTTTTGGGTGTGGAGTTTGGTAAGTTCTTTATAGATTTTGTTACTAGCCCTTTGTCCGATATGTCATTTGCAAATACCTTTTCCCATTCCATTGGTTGCCTTTTAGTTTTGTTGATTGTTTCCTTTGCAGTGCAGAAGCTATTTATTTTCATGAGGTCCCAATAGTTCATTTTTGCTTTGAATTCCCTTGCCTTTGGGGATGTGTCAAGTAAGAAATTGTTGCGGCTGAGGTCAGAGAGGTTTTTTTTCCTGCTTTCTACTCTAGGGTTTTGATGGTTTCCTGTCTCACATTTAGGTCCTTTATCCATTTTGAGGTGTTTTTTTTTTTTTTTTTTTTGGAATGGTGTAAGAAAGTGGTCTAGTTTCATTCTTCGGCATGTTGCTGTCCAGTTCTGCCAGCACCATTTGTTCAAGAGACTGTCTTTTTTCCATTGGATATTCTTTCCTGCTTTGTCAAAGATGAGTTGGCCATACTTTTGAGGGTCCAATTCTGGAGTCTCTATTCTATTCCATTGGTCTATGTGTCTGTTTTTGTGCCAATACCATGCTGTCTTGATGATTACAGCTTTGTAGTAGAGGCTAAAGTCTGGGATTGTGATGCCTCCCACTTTGTTCTTCTTCTTCAATATTACTTTGGCTATTTGGGGTCTTTTGTGGTTCCATACAAATTTTAGGAATGTTTGTTCTAGCTCTGAGAGAATGCCGATGCAATTTTGATTGGGATTGCATTGAATGTGTAGATGGCTTTGGGTAGTATTGATATTTTAACAATATTTATTCTTCCAATCCATGAGCATGGAATGTTTTTCCATTTCTTTGTATCTTCTTCAATTTCCTTCATAAGCTTTCCATAGTTTTCAGCATTCAGATCTTTTACATCTTAGGTTAGGTTAATTCCTAGGTATTTTATGTTTCTTGGTGCAACTGTGAATGGGATCAGTTTCTTTATTTGTCTTTCTGTTGCTTCAGTATTAGTGTATACGAATGCAACTGATTTCTGTACATTAATTTTGTATCCTGCAACTTTGCTGAATTCATGTATCAGTTGTAGCAGACTTCTGGTGGAGTCTATCAGGTTTTCCATATATAATATCATGTCATCTGCAAAAGGTGAAAGCTTGACTTCATCTTTGCCAATTTTGATGCCTTTGATTTCCTTTTGTTGCCTGATTGCTGATGCTAGAACTTCCAACACTATGTTAAACAATAGCAGTGAGAGTGGACATCCCTGCCATGTTCCTGATCTCAGGGGGAAAGCTCTCAGTTTTTCCCCATTGAGGATGAGATTAGCTGTGGGCTTTTCATATATGGCTTTTATGATGTTTAAGTATATTCCTTCTATCCTGACTTTCTTGAGGGTTTTTATTAAGAAAGGATGATGAATTTTGTCAAATGCTTTTTCTGTATTGATTGACAGGATCATATGGTTCTTCTCTTTTCTTTTATTAATGTGATGTATCACATTGATTGATTTGTGAATGTTGAACCAGCCCTGCAGCCCAGGAATGAATCCCACTTGATCATGGTGAATAATTCTTTTTATATGCTGTTGAATTCGATTTGCTTGTATCCTGTTGAGAATTTTTGCATCTGTATTCACCAGGGGTATTGGCCTGTAGTTCTCTTGTTTTGCTGGGTCTCTGTCTGGTTTGGGAATCAAAGTAATGCTGGCTTTAAAATGAGTCTGGAAGTTTTCCTTCCCTTTCTATTTTTTTGGAACAGCTTGAGAATGATAGGTATTATCTCCGCTTTAAATGTCTGGTAGAATTCCCCAGGGAAGCCATCTTGTCCTGGACTCTTATTTGTTGGGAGATTTTTGATAACCAATTCAATTTCTTCGCTGGTTATGGGTCTGTTCAAGTTTTCTATTTCTTCCTGTTTGAGTTTTGGTAGTGGGTGGGTGCTTAGGAATTTGTCCATTTCTTCCAGGTTGTCTAGTTTGTTGGCATATAATTTTTCATAGTATTCCCTGATAATTACTTGTATCTCTGAGGGATTGGTTGTAATAATTCCATTTTCATTCATGATTTTATCTATTTGGGTCATTTCCCTTTTCTTTTTGAGAAGCCTGGCTAGAGGTTTATCAATTTTGTTTATTTTTTCAACAAACCAACTCTTGGTTTCGTTGATCTGCTCTACAGTGTTTTTACATTCTATATTATTTCTGCTCTGATCTTTATTATTTCTCTTCTTCTGCTGGTTTTGGGGTGTCTGCTGTTCTGCTTCTGTTTCCTTTAGGTGTGCTGTTAGATTTTGTATTTGGGATTTTTCTTGTCTCTGGAGATAGGCCTGGATTGCAATGTATTTTCCTCTCAGGACTGCGTTTGCTGCATCTCAAAGCGTTTGGATTGTTGTATTTTCATTTTTGTTTGTTTCCATATATTTTTAAATTTCTTATCTAATTGCCTGGTTGACCCACTCATTCTTTAGTAGGGTGTTCTTTAACCTCCATGCTTTTGGAGGTTTTCCAGACTTTTTCCTGTGTTTGATTTCAAGTTTCATAGCATTGTGGTCTGAAATGTGCATGGTATGATCTCAATTCTTGTATACTTATGAAGGGCTGTTTTGTGACACAGTATGTGAGCTATCTTGTAGAATGTTCCATGTGCACTCGAGAAGAAAGTATATTCTGTTGCTTTGGGATGCAGAGTTCTAAATGTATCTGTGAAGCCAGTCTGATCCAATGTATCATTCAGGGCCCTTGTTTCTTTATTGATCCTGTGTTTAGATGGTCCATCCATTGCTCTACGTGGGGTATTAAATTCCCCTGCAATTACCACATTCTTATCAATAAGGTTGCTTATGTTTGTGATTAATTTTTTTATATATTTGGGGGCTCCCATATTTGGTGCATAGACATTTATAATTGTTAGCTCTTCCTGATGGATAGATCCTGTAATTATACAATGCCCTTCTTCATCTCTTGTTACAGCCTTTAATTTAAAGTCTAGTCTGTCTGATATAAGTATGGCTACTCCAGCTTTCTTTTGACTTCCAGTAGCATGATAGATAGTACTCCATCTCCTCACTTTCAATCTGAAGGTGTCCTCAAGTCTAAAATGAGTCTCTTGTAGACAGCAAATAGATGGGTCTTGTTTTTTTGTCCATTCTGATACCCTGTGTCTTTTGGTTGGAGTATTTAGTGCAGTTACATTCAGTGTTATTATTGAAATATATGGGTTTAGAGTCAGTGTGATGTCTGTAGGTTTCATGCTTATAGTGATGTCTCTGGTACTTTGTGGTCCTTGCAACATTTCACTCACAGAATCCCCTTAGGATCTCTTGTAGGGCTGGTTTAGTGGTGATGAATTCCTTCAGTTTTTGTTTGTTTGGGAAAACCTTTATCTCTCCTTCTATTCTGAATGACAGACTTGCTGGATAAAGGATTCTCGGCTGCATATTTTTTTCTGTTCATCACATGGAAGATTTCCTGCCATTCCTTTCTGGCCTGCCAAGTTTCAGTAGATAGGACAGTCACTACTCTTATGTGTCTACCTTTGTAAGTTAGAGCCTGTTTATCCCTAGCTGCTTTCAGAATTTTCTCTTTTTCCATGTATTTTGCCAGTTTCACTATGATATGTCCTCCAGAAGATGGATTCAAGTTGTCTGAAGGGAGTTCTCTGTGCCTCTTGGATTTCAATGCCTTTTTCCTTCCCCAGATCAGGGAAGTTCTCAGCTATGATTTGTTCAAGTACACCTTCAGCCCCTTTCTCTCTCTCTTCCTCTTCTGGAATTCCTATCATACAGATATTGTTCCATTTGATTGCATCACTTAGTTCTCTAATTCTCCCCTCATACTCCTTCCTAGGTTTTTTTTTTTATCTCTCTTTTTCTCAGCTTCCTCTTTTTCCATAATTTTATCTTCTAATTCACCTATTCTCTCCTCTGCCTCTTCAATCCGTGCTATGGCCATCTCCATTTTATTTTGCACCTGATTTATAGCATTTTTTAGTTCATGAGTATTTCTTAGTCCTTTGATCTCTGTAGCAATAGATTTTCTGCTGCCCTTTATGCTTTTTTCAAGGTCAGTGATTAATTTTATGACCATTATTCTACATTCTTGTTCTGTTATATTGCTTAAATCGGTTTTGATCAATTTGTTATCTGTCACTACTTCCTGGAGTTTCTTTTAAAGGTAATTCTTCCATTTTGTCATTTTAGGTAGTTCCTGTGGTAGCTCCAAACTGCAGGGCACTTCCCCTGTGTTGTCCGAAGACACTTGTGTTGGTGGGCGGGGCCGTAGTCAGACGCGATGTCTGTCCCTGGCCCACTGCTGGGGACACAGTAAGACTGGTGTGTACCTTATCTTCCCCTCTCCCAGGGGCAAGACTCACTGTGGAGTGGTGTGGCCCCTGTCTTGGCTGCTTGCACACTGCCAGGCTTGTGGTGCTGGTTCGATGGGATCTGGCCAAGGGTGTATTAGCAGGGGTGGATCTGCAAGGTGCACAGGGGCGGGAGGGGAAGGCTTAGCTCGTTTTGCCATTGGTGGTCCCCTGCAGGAGGGGTCCTGCAGCAACCGGAGGGAGACAGGCCATTAGGAGGGATGGATCCACAGAAGCACAGCATTGGGCATTTGTGTGGTGCAAGCAAGTTCAGTGATGGGAACTGGTTCCCTTTGGGATTTTGGCTGGGGGATGAGCAAGGGAGATGGCGCTGGTGAGCGCCTTTGTTCCCTGCCAAGCTGAGCTCTGTCTTCTGGGGCTCAACAACTCTTCCTCCTTTTGTCCTCTAGCCCTCCCCCACTCCGAGCAGAGCTTTTGACTTATAACATTCCAGATGTTAAGTCCTGCTGGCTGTCAGAACTCACTCCGTCTGGCCCCTCCACTTTTGCAAGCCAGACTCAGGGGCTCTGCCTTGCTGGGCGGGCTGCCCCTCCACCGCCCCGGCACCCTCCCGCCAGTCCGTGCAGTGAGCACTGCCACTCCACCCTTCCTACCCTCTTCTGTGGGCCTCTTGTCTACGCTTGGCTCCGGAGAGTTCCTTCTGCTAGTCTTCTGACTTTTTTCTGGGTTCTTTAGGCAGATGTGGGTGGAATCTAAGTGATCAGCAGGACGCAGTGAGCCCAGCGTCCTCCTATGCCGCCATCTTCCTCAACTCCCCAGAGTTGCCTTCTGTATCAAAAAGCATTGCTAGCAAGTATCAGGTTTCTCAATTAATGAATGAAATATATGTACATAGTAATAAAAGACTATAAACATGATCTTGAACATAGAACCTTTGATTGATTCTTAAATTTATTCTTAATTTCTGTTTGTCACTAGAACATCAGGTTTCTTGTGTGAAGAATACAAACCCTTATAAATATACATTGATAGCCTTTAGATTATCCCCTAAGTTCTATAGATATTCCCTAGCATTGAAGAATACAAACCCTTATAAATATACATTGATAGCCTTTAGATTATCCCCTAAATTCTATAGATATTCCCTAGCATTTTAACTAGAATTTGGAAATGGCTTTTCAAGATCATGTGAAAGTTAATTGATCTCGCCTTCTCTGTCAAATATTTCTATTTTTTCCTTGGCTATTTTTGAATGCGGATTGGAACCCAAAGAACAGTAGTCTTTTATAAAAATCAGTCTTCCTGCATAATATCTAATGGTTAGATTTATCCCTGAGGAAGGATGTAAATTCATTGCAAATGATACTTTAATGGAGCCCAGCCTTTTTGTCATGCAAAGACATCCAAATAAATGTGGCAGCCAGCAGCAATTCCTATGGGAAACAGTGCAACATGATGTAAGTGATCTTGTCAGAAATAAGCAAATAAATACCTCTAGCTTCACCATTCTAACAATTTTATCCCATCAAAGAAATGCAGAACATGATTTACATGTTGTTGATAATCTTTTTAAAGAACAAGTCCAAGTGCTAGGGCTTGTTTGCACTTATTGTAATAGATGTGACAGATGTCTTATTCATGATATGCTAGAGAAAATATTAACTCCCACAAAGTTGCAAAATGCTTATAAGTGAATATACATTCATTTACTTTAGATAAATGACTCCCTTTCATTGCCGTGGGTTATGTTAATTTTTTGGGTGTCTCTTCTAAAACACTCTATGCTATCCTTTTTACATATAGTTTCCTCCACATTTGATCATACGTTATAATAATAAAACCCACAGCTCTGAAGGAATTGATAAAGCTGTGAAATTGAAGACAAAGAAGAAGATGAAGAAGTAGAGGAAGATGAAGAAGAAGAAAAGGAAGATGTAGAAGAGGAAGAAGAAAAGGGAGGAGGAGGAGGAAGAGTAGGAAGAAATGGAAGGGAAGAAGGAGGAGAAAGAAGGAGAGGAGGAGGAGGAGAGGTCAGCATAGAATAAAGATGAAAATATATTCACTCTCAATCACCTTGGGTAACAATGGCAGGTAGCTCCTTCATAAGAGAATTCTTTAAATGTAAGAACCTTTTAACCTTACTGAATTAAAATGGGGAGTGAGTTTGTTATAGTGATTTTAATGATAATTACTTGAAATTATTTTGAAAAGATAACAAATGTAACAGTCTACTAATTCACTGCTGAATTACTAAGGGAATGGTGTGCTGTGAGAATTTCCATGGGCGATACTATAAAGTACGGGGACTTGTAAAAGTTTTCTCTAATTCCAAAGTCCTTTTGAAAGTAGGACAAGTTGGCTACTCATGAATCAGTGAGATACCTGACTGGAGTTAACATTCTCGTCAGGGAAGAGAAGCAATTTCCGTAAGTAATTGTTGTAAACTTAATGAGATTCTAAATAGTTGCAATAGCAGATAACAGTAATTTTATACTGGAGTTAATCTTTTCAAAATAAGTCTCATTATAGAAGTTTGCTATGCTGTTCATGTATTTTTTGTCTATTTTATTCTGAGATATATAATCCCTATAGAAAAGCATATAAATGGTGGTAGGTGAATGGGTAAAGGGGTCAAAAGCATGGTGACTATAATTGATAATATTGTATTATATTGCTACAATAGTGGATCTTAAGATATTAAGAGATCTTAATAAAAAAATATAACTATATATGGTGACGGATACTAACTAGTCTTATTGTGATCATTTGTAATACATACAAATACGGAATTATTATACTGTATACATGAAACTAATATAATGTTATATGTCAATTGTATCTCAGTATAAAAGAAAAGCATATAAAATAAGTATATGTAATCTAAAGAATAATTATAATGTGATCATATATGTCCTACCTCACAGGTCAAGAAAAGGAACATTGACAAAACTTCAAAAGCCAACTATGATCACCCTCCTTACAAATTCCTTCATTCCTCCAAAATTAACCAGTATGTGACATTTGTAATAATCACCTTTTCTCTCTTTTTTAATGTTTTATTTATTTTTGAAAGAGACGGAGACAGAGTGAGAGCAGGGGAGAGGCAGAGAGAGATGGAGACACAGAATCCAAAGCAGGCTCCAGGCTCTGAGCTGACAGTACAGAGACCAATGCAGGGCTTGAACTCAAAAACCATGAGATTATGACCTGAGCCAAAGTCAGACACTTAACCAACTGAGCCACCCAGGTGCCCCAAGCATCTTTGCTTTTTAAGAATAGTTTATCTCAGGGGTGCCTGAGTGGCTTAGTCTGTGAAGTGTCAGATTCCAGCCCAGGTCATGGTCTCACAGTTCGTGGGTTTAAGCCTTGCACTGGGCTCTGTGCTGACAGCTTGGAGCCTGGAGCCTACTTTGGATTCTGTCTCCTTCTTTGTCTGCACGTCCCCTACTCACATTCTGTCTATGTCTGTCTCAAAAATAAATAAACATTAAAAGAAATTTTAAAAAGAATAGCTTACCTCATATGCATTCCTTCGTAATAGAATTTAGATTTTTTGAACATTTTAACATTTATCTATGTTGCATGTAGCTGTGGTTATTTCATTTTTAGTACTGTATTGAATCCCATTGTATGATTATACTAGAATTTATATATTCATTTTGTGTCATTTCCAGCTTTTATAAACAATACTGAAATGTACAGGTGTATACGTATATCTGTGTGTTTGGTAGGGATGGGGATGTGTGTGCAGAGTGGGGTATAAATGTTCTACAGAGCACCAGTCTTCAAAGTGAAGCCCCTGGAGAAGCAGCAATGGCATTACCCTGAGGACTTGTTAGAAGTACATATTTTTTTAGTTCTACCTCAGAAACTGAACTTGAGGCCACGTTATCTGTTTTAACAAGTCTTCTAGTTGATTCTGACACACACACTCAGTTTGAGAGCCATGTATCGTTGTAAGTGGAATAACTGGATTATAGGATGTGTACATCTATGACTTTATTAGGTAATTCCAAATTGTTCTTTGAAGTGGTTATAGCAACTGACAAAACTCCAGTGGTGCATGACAGTTCACATACATCGTGAACACGAAGATACACTGTCAGATTCTCTTTCAAAGAACTTGTAGGCTCAGTTGCTGTCATGGCTGACAGTGGACAGCCTCAGGTGTGAACTCCTTCCAGGATTGCCTCAGCTGCACAGAGCCTTCTCACCATTGTCACACTATTCCACAAAATGGCCCACATCCAGTGACTTATTCAGGTAGAAGTGTAAATGCCTAGCCATTTCAACCTAATGCAGGACAACTGTGATGGGACATTTTGGCTGCAATTCTGCAGCGCCCATGGAGACTGTCTTCTGGGGTTGCTTCCCAGCTTGGCTTTCACAGCTTCCTATTTAGCCTCTTTTCTTTCCGTTCTTCAAAAACATCCTGAATGGTAAAACTGTCTCCATGTCTACTTCGCAGAAAATCTTAACTGCTACCATATTCTCTTAAACTCTTGGCAATCAACTAAATCTAACATTTTCTCTGTGCTTTGGGGTTTTAATAATACTTAATTACACTTTCCTGATTACTACTACTGCTGAGCAACATTTAATTTAGAATTTCTCTTTTGTGAAGTTCCAGTTCAAGTGTTTTGTCCAATCATCTATTGTGTTGCAAGTCTTTTTTCTTGTTAACTGGTAAAACTTTTCGCATGTGCTCGATATTGGATCTTTGTTATTACAAGCTTTACAATATATATTCTTACTTGTATTATCATTTGTATTATTATTAATAGATAATTACCAAATTTTCATAAGGTTGTAATGTTCAATCTTCACATTATGCTAGTCAATTTTGCATTTTGTTTCAGAAATCTTTTCTTAACCCTAGGACATGAAAGACTTGTATGGATTTTTAGGCAGATTAAATGGAATAATTAGTTTGGGGGTGATATAAATCTTTACCATTTTCTTTCTTTCTTTCTTTCTTTCTTTCTTTCTTTCTTTCTTTCTTTCTTTCTTTCTTCTTAAAGTGAAGTATATTTAACATACAATGTAAAATTAGTTCTGGGTATATAACATAATGATTGAAAATTCTATACCTTACTCAGTGCTCATAAAGATGTTTATTCTTTTTTTTCCCCCCGCCAGGCTTTTTCCTGTTTACATTTCACTTTTGGGATTTTCTATTGGGATATCCTCAAGCTCACGGATTATCCTTCCTTAGCCACGTCCAGTCTACTAATAAGCCTATTAAAGTCCTTCATTTCTGTTACAGTGCTTCTTATGTCTAATATATCTTTCTTATTCTTTTTTAGAATTTCCATTATCCATGTTTTCTTATATGTTATCTACTTTTTAGACATTAGAACTCTTAGAACGCTTAGAATATCAATCATAGGTGTTTTTTGTTTGTTTGTTTATTTTTGAGAGACAGAGGGAGACAGCATGGGCATGGGAGGAGCATATATGGGGACAGAGAATTTGAAGCAGGGTCTGCAATGACAGCAGAGAGCCTGATGCAGGACTTGAACCACGAACCATGAGATCATGACCTGAGCAGAAATCAAGAGCCAGATGCTTAACCGACTAAGCCACCTAGGGGCCCCCCAGTCACAGTTCTTTATTTACATTCTTATATCCAAATTCCCTGCCATTTCTGAGTCTGGTTCTAATGCTTGCTGAGTCTCTTCTGTGTTTTTTGCATTTTGGTATGCCTTGTAATTTTTTGTTGAAGTCTGAACATGATAAACTAGTGAAAGCATATCAGGTAAACAGGCCTTTAATAATGTGGTGGTAAGGTATGTGGGGAAGGGAGTATTCTATAGTCCTATAATTAGGTTTCAATCTGTGAAATTCACAGGTGCATATCAGTTGTTTCCCCTTGCCTGAGGTGGAAAGTATGGCTGGTGGGGGATGGAATTCATAACTTCTTTTTCTCTTCATGGAAGGCAAGAGCAGCCTGGAGTTGGGTATTTCCCTTTTACCAGGTAGGTTAGGCTCTGATTAATATCCCAATAAGTAAAGCTCTGGTAAAATAGTTTCTCTTAAACGCAAGCCTTGTTAAGAACGGAAAGATCTGGCTATTTCAAATTGGTTAATTTTCCTCTCTCCCAATAGAAGCCAGAATCAATTTTTCTCTGATATTCACTGTGAGAACCTGGTTGAACTTTAGCAGGTAAACTTACAAATTGTGGGTTGCCTTCCCCCTCTTCTCCAGTTTTTAACGCAGTAAATTATCATACACTTAATGGCACTGGAGAAACCCAGTTGTGTCACTTTCTAGTTATTACTCCTCTATCCTCTCCAAAACTAAATACTGTTCTGATCTAACACCATGAATTGGTTTTGACTAATTCTGAACTATAAAATGGTATCATATAATACGTATTTGCTCATGTCTCTTTTCAGTCAATATTACGTTTGCAACTTCATCAATATTTTTGCTTATATCAGTGCCTCATTAATTTTTAATTTCTGTTTTTTATTTCATTATATGAATATAGAAAATATAATTAACCATTCTTCTTTTGATGACTTTATCAGTTATTTCCAATTTTTGGCCTAGTGTAAACATCTTTTTTGTGAGTTTTTGTGCCCATACATACATATATTTCTGTTGGATTTATGTATGACTCTAATAACACATGTATGGATTTGACTTTAGTAGACAATGACCAGTCTGATTGATATTTAACACTTGAATGTATATATATAATGCATGTACATATAAATATATAAATTTCTCTTCATTTGTACTTCATTTATACTCCTTTCTCTTCATTTATACTCCTACAACTTTTAAAGTTAGTAAAACTACTAAATTAATACAATATCCTCCCCTCTGGTCTTCAAAATCAACACTAGTTCCTCTTCAATAATACCACCTGACTGTGGACTCATTAATATTTTTAGAAATGAATATATGATCCTTCCTTATACTTGCACCACATCTGAATGTGCTGTGCCCTACTCTCTGCTCCCCCTCTTCCTGTACAACCACCACCACAACCACAGCATTTGCCTAGTAATTGCTCATGTTTGTTTGCATTTGTAGTATAATTACATAACATAGCAACAATTATACATATATTACTCTGATTCTTTTATAAATGCTTCTCTTTGCCACAAGAGTGTAAATTCTGTGATGGCAGAGATTTTGTGTTATTCTCCTCCAACTTTGGAACCCTAATGCCTAGAACAATGTGTAGGACATAGTAAGGGTTCAAAATAGATGGGTGTTGAACGAATACATTCCTGCCTGAATGCATGAATAAATGAGTGCTATTTACCCTACATGGAAAATCCTTTCTCTTCTCCCTCTTCCTTCTCTGACTTTGTCAAGTAAATTAAAATTCATCCTTCATATCTCAGCCTATACATTGTTGGCTAAAATATCTTTCTAAATCAAAACTTCATTAAAATGCTCTCCACTGATTCTTTCTTATTCTAATTTAGCATATTATGTAGCAATGTTTATCTTTTGTTTCTCTTCCCCACTAGTTTGTAAACTCCTTGTGATAGAGGCTGTGTCACAGTCATAAGAAAATCCCATTTCCTAGAACAATGACTAACATCACAGAAAAAAAACCAAAAAACAAAACAAATCTTTTCCTGACTTGGATCTAGTTTTTTCATTTAAAATATTTAAGCAATGTCTTTATTTTTTATTCAATCTAATAGCACCATGTAATTCATTACATTAGCATCATGATAAATATGAATTAATTCTAGGAATGACAGTGTCAGAAGTAATTCATTGTCTGAGAAGTAAGATGAAGATAAAGATGAAGATGAAGAAAAGCAAGAGGAAAGGAGGAGGAGAATAGGATGGAGGAAGAGACAAAGGAAGAGAGGGACTAGGAGGAACAGAACATTTGTAATATAAACATAAAAGCTACTTTCTCCCATCTTCCTCTTTTCCCCTGTGCTGACCTCAGCCTTCAATAGTCCTAATGTTTATTGCTTTTTCACTCTAAAGCTCCAACCATAAATAAATTGTTCTAAAATGTATCAAGAAACATAATATTTTGAAGTATATCTAACTCACTCCATAACTAAAAAATCCTAAGATTTCTTAGATCTCTAAGATTTCTCTTAGATTTCTTAAATCTCTAAGATTTCTCTTTTTCTTTCTTTCTTTCTTTCTTTCTTTCTTTCTTTCTTTCTTTCTTTCTTTCTTTCTTCACAGCTTTATCTGAGTCAGTAGTCTTACAATTAACATGGAACAATCTGCATTTCAGAAATTTGAATAGCTTCCCATTTCTAGAAATGACTGAAGACTGAGTAGATGAAATAAGCCGGTGAATATATTTCATCTGACCTTGATTTTTATTTATATAGATACTATAAAATCATTTCAGAGTTATTTTATCCAACTTCAACAACTTGCAAAAATTCATTATTAATATTGATCAATAATTTTTTTCAGAATTTTAAGAATTCTACAATTTAATCTTTGTCATCTATTATAAATAATTAAATGTATCTGATGACCCTAAATTGTACAACTGTTATGAGTTGTTTAAAGAGAGAGAGAGTCTTGATTACAATTCAGAATATCAGTTTTAGTTGAAATGGAGATTATGTCCTTTATACAAAGATAATATTTTTTCACAAATGGCAAAGATGATACTATTTAGTAGCATGACAACCATAGTACACAAGCAAGAGTAATGGTAAACAATCAGTAGTTTATGAGGACATTATTAGAGTGATTTAAGGGTTAAGAAACCTCTGAGAAGCTGATGATCAATAACTGTCAGTATTTATATTGATCAACTATATATAAAGCACATGGTAAAGTATTTGAAGCCCATGCTATTAAATATATCCTCTGGGCAACAGGAATGTCATTACAATTTGAAGAAAAAAGATGAGATTGACTCTCATTTGATTTATTATGAGAGTCAGTTATTTGAAAGTTATTTCAGTTATTTAAAAGCTGAAATATTTTAATATTAATGATTGCTTTCAGAATTAAAGGCATATATACTAAAATTATACGTGCCAATAACTCCTTTCTTTTCCAATAAACTAATACAGACTTATTAATTGCATTTGGAATATTTTCTCTTAAAATATGTACTAGGGTAAACACAAAAAATAATTATAAAATAAGGTTTATATGGGAGTCAAATGGATATGGCTAATCAAAAAATAAATATTTATTATTATTATTTAATATCATATGAATCCAAGTTATTTTTTATATTAGAGGAGCTATAAGAAAAAGTAAGCCCTCTATAATAACAGTACAATTTTATTCTATTTCATCAATAAGTTTTAAATTATTCAACAATATATTTTTCTCAAACAAAATTTTTTTATTCAATTATTTCCCCACAACTTTCATATTATATGTTTACTTCCATTAGAATCTTTACCTTTATCTAAAAAATATATGTTTTTATTCACTTCTTGAATTCAATTCAGGAAACAATATTTAGAAGAATTTCTGTCATTAAGAAAATATAAACCTAGTTCTTCATGATTTTCCCAAAATAACTGTACACTGTACCTAGGAGTCTTTAAAATGTTGGTCAATACTGAAGTGTTATTTTTTCTATTCTTGAGTATAGACAGAAATCATAATTTTATATTTATGATTATAGTGACACAGCAACTAATTATAGTAATTCGATACTCCTAACACAACCACCCAACACATTTTATGGTTTTATCTCTACAGTACTTTAAAGTGAATAAAATGCAGAAGCCCTACAACTTTGGATAAGTTAATGCTCTCCTTGTTCTCACGTCATGGTGAGCATCAGTGCCAGAAGTCAAATACACACATCTCATATTGTATAGTTCTAAAAAATAAAACTGTGGAACATATTAAAATATACTTCTTACTCTTGCAAATGTGATTAAGATTATATCTAACCCTAGATCCAAGTTACCTGGGAAGAAATCTCTGCTGATCTCTAAACTTTTATCATAAAAATGATGTCTTATTGTCTCTTCTTTCTGTAGTTGTCAATCCCCAAATGATTATCACATATTTTAGCAAGAGCTGGAGATTTTATCTTTAAACACTCACTCAGGGTTTT
Organism: Felis catus; assembly: GCF_018350175.1. Taxonomy (NCBI): domain Eukaryota; kingdom Metazoa; phylum Chordata; class Mammalia; order Carnivora; family Felidae; genus Felis; species Felis catus. The sequence goes on from NC_058374.1 coordinate 97,761,847, forward strand.
CAGTTGATATGTCCTACTGTGAACATATATACAATCACCATGATATTCCTCAAAAGTAATATAAAAAAAGTAATATCCAACTACAGATCATGTGATGTGAATGTAGTCATAGAGGTTACTGAAAGTAAGAGATAGAAAGCATGATGAAATATCAATATGTTAACATAAGATCCATGTTTACTCAGCTATGTGAGAAACATCACTGACAATATTGTAAAAACTCAGCCATGGCAGTAAATTCTAAAAAGAAAACAGCAGAGTAGTGAAGAGTAAGATAATGATGGATAGCCAAAAGCTATATTAAATTGCATTAAAAAACTTGAAAATGTTGAGAACCACTGATTTACTGGATAAGTACTGGGTTCGAAATTGACTAGTTGTCAGATCCATGTTCGAATTCAATTTCTATCACATAAGAGCCACATTATTTTTGGTTCTGGTGTATATATTTACCCATCTTTCTCTTGCTAGTGCCTGCTTCCTGCAGCTGTATCCCACCACTGCCCAAGGCCTTCTATACATTGGAGAGTCTGCCTATGTGGCAAGGACCTGAAACTCCAATGGAACCTTGGTCCAAGGGATACGCCTCACTTCCAGTCAAGTTGCCCAAATTGAGAGAGCCATAGTATCTGGGAGGTAAGAAGGGCATGTTATGGGGATCAGGGAGTCACTGGGACAGAAACTAAGACAAGCGTCCATCCTTCTTGATCCTACGCCCAGGCAGCCAGAGCCCTTCTGCTTGCCCTGTTGCTCTTACTCCACAGACTGTCCCCAGGTGATGTAAAATAAGTGCAAAATGCAGGCACCACCCATGTGGACCTACCCCAGGCAAATAGGATGAAGAAGGAATTATCACTCTTACTAGCTAAGTACCTACATAATATCCTCTATTTTGCCTCTTGGCCTGCAAAAGCCATAAATATTTACCATTTTGGCTCTTTACAGTTCTGTGATGTCAGTGGAAATCCATTTGAGTGTTCCTCCTCAGCAATCACACACAGATAATGAAGGACTTTTTTTTTTTTTTCAAGTGACTTAGTGCCCCATGACTGAGTCCAAGCTCAACTATCTGGAACAAGGATTGCATTTTCTTCCAATGTGTGATTTGTTTTCTCCTTCTTTACTTTCCTATCTACAGAAGAATAAATTTTTTCGAAGATGGGGGAAAAATTGAGGCATATTTGAGGTAAGGAAACCCTAGAGTCAGACTACCACATAAAATAACTTTATTTCTTGTTCTTTCCATTTTTCTAAATTAATTGGATTGGTATAGAAAGATACTTAGATAGAGATGAACAAATTATCCTCTTGCAGATCAAGAACGCTACATTTAACATCAAAGTTAATAGAACAAAAAACTGAATGTTTTCCCCTAAAATCAGGAAGCAGATTAAGAAGTCCTCTCTTATCACTTCTATTCAATACGGTACATAATATTCTAGCTAGTTCAATAGGCAAAAAGCAGAACAAAACAAACAAATTAAAAACACTTTTCTTGATTTCAATATAGCATGATTACCTATGTGGAAAATCCAAAATATCTTACAAAAAAGCTACTAGAACATGTTATTTAAGCAAAGATATACAAGTTTAAAAAACAGAAATCAATTATATTTCTATAAGCTAATAAAAAAATCAGAAATTGAAACTAAAACAGTCATCCCATTTATAATAGCACTAAAAAGTATGATGTTCTCAGTGATAAATATGACAAAAGATGTGCCACACTTATATACTGAAATCATTGTATTTAGGGGTCATCTTTCTTTAGTTTTCTTTAATCCAATTGAGTTTAGGTGGATTATCTACTTTGAAAGCCACTCTCACAATTTTAGTATTTGTTATGGCAACACACTCCTCTACTATCAGAATGGCATTTGTTATCATTTGCTGTATAAAAATTACCTAAATCTCCACTTCAGCAGTTTGCTGGGACTGCAGACATCCCAAGGCTCTACTGGGAAAAGATATGCTTTCAAGATCACTCACCTGTTTGTTTGCAGGGTTTTGTTCCTTAATTGCTGTTGGCCAGAGGCTGCCCTCAACAGTTTACAGTATGGCAACTGGCTTCCTCAGAACATCCTGAAAGACATTGAGAGAGAGAGAGAGAGAGAGAGAGAGAGAGAGAGAGAGAGAGAGAATGAGATGGAGCAGGACAGAAGACACAATCCTTTGTATCTGAATCTTAGAAGTGACACTTCATCACTTTCGCCATATTGTGGCATGATTACCAGGAAGAAGGGTTTGTGTTGGGAAGCATTTCAGAACTGTCTACCACAGTTTTCTTCTGACTCCCAATAATTCATGTCCCTTCCATGCAAAAGACATTCATTTCCTCTCAAACTATAAAATTTTCATCCCATGATGTCATGTCAAAATTTAAAATCTCATTATCTAAATCAGATACAGGTGTGGATAAGCCTTCTAGAGCAGAAGTCCTCTAGATTTGTAAATCTTTGGAAAAAAAAAAAGAAACAAGTATCTGCTCCCCTCACCCTACACAGACTTAATATACATTGGTAAAACAGGCATGAGATAAATGCTATGGATACTCCTGTTCAAAACGGTGGTGGGATCAGGGATGAGGGGATAAGAGACACAAAGAACCTGGTGGTTTCTAGCAATTCTGAAATTCACCTGGACAAATTTGGGTAATTTTATTAGATTCCAAGACCTGTGAGTAATTTCCTGTGGTTCTTAGCTCCACTATTTGGACTCTTCTAGTTGCCCTCTAGTCATCCTTTCTTTTCCTTTCTTCCCATGTGTTTATAGCTTAGTTGCTCAGTTAAGCTCCCTGCTGGTAGAGCTTTGGGGGTCCTAGAACCTCTTTTATTTTTATTTTTATTTAAAATTTTTTTAAACATTTATTTATTTTTTGAGAGACAGAGAGAGACAGAGCATGAGCAGGGGAGATGCAGAGAGAGGGGGAGACACAGAATCGGAAGCAGGCTCCAGGCTCTGAGCTGTCAGCACAGAGCCCAATGTGGGGCTTGAACTCACGAAGTGTGAGATCATGACCTGAGTCGAAGCCGGTCGCTTAACTGACTGAGCCACCCAGGCACCCCAAACCTCTTATTTTATACTCTCTTTGTCCCTTACAGTCCAAGCTGGCTGTTTTTACAGATAGCTTTCTCAGAAACTTTATCAGTGCCTGTGAATATCTTTGGGATTTACTCCATTAGATAAAATCCACACCAACAGTTTTTTTCAAGATAATGAAATTTTTTTTTGCAAAATTTTTTCCACCTTGGGATCCTGCTCAGATGGTTGAGGAATAAAGCTCTTAAGCTTCTTAGTAGGCCTATTCTTCAAATGAAAGTATCTTTCAGCAAACCCTTTACTTTTTAAAGAGCACTTTGTATGGTTGACGAATACTGTGATACTTTTATCATTCTGAGGTCTTCATAAAAGGTTGTATGTTTTTGCTAACATGCTATTCAAAATCTTTACAGTCTTGATACACTATTTCCAAAGCCATTTGCACACTTTTGGTGTTTGTTATGTTATTATCCAATAAAATGGTATGTTTGTATACCATTAAGATATATCAAATGACATTTGTTTTCTATTCCTTGTAACAAGTTACAAAATCAGTGGCTTTACCCCACAACATATACTACCTCCCAGTTCTTATAGGTCAGATATCCAAGTACAGCCTAACAGGGTTCTCTGATTTAGGTTCTCTCAAGCCTGCGATTATGGTGTCAGCCTCAGACTCAGTCATCTTAAGATTCAAGTAGGAAAGGATCTAATTTCAACCTCATTGACATGGTTGTTGGCAGGACTCAATTCTTTGTAAGCTATTGATCTGAAGCTACCTTCAGCGACTTGCATGTGGGTTTTTCCAAGGCAGCTCACAATAAGGCAGCTGGCTTCCCCCAATAAAGCAAGAGTGAAGAGAGTGCAAGCAAGACTGAAATTATAGTCTTCTGTGAGCTATTATTAGTGACATTCCATCTCTTTCATTGCATCCTATTCATTAGAAGCAAGTCAAAAGTCCCAGACTATATCAGATGTTACACAAGGACATGAATACAAAGAGGCAGAGATCACTGGGAGCCATTTCAGGAGTTGGCCACTATACAATCGCTGTGAAATTATACAGTTACTTTGCACATAACTTTTGGGAAAAAGCATTCATTTTCACATTATACCAGGGAGTTATAGAGGGGGGTGGGAAATATTTGTTCAAGAGATACTATCTATGTAAAGACAACTAAAAACTCATTGGTGAGTTTATCGTTTCATTATCTTTCTAGTAATGGAGAAGAGAAGACAAGGTGACACTGATGAGCAAATCTTAACTTCCCAATGTATTGAGATTTGGAAGAAAGAACTTCTAGAATGTGCACGGACCTAAAGATATTATGATTTTATGAAATACCAAAACAAATTTTTACTCTTACCAATCAACCAACTTTTCACTTTCCCTTCCCCAAATTAGCTGCAATTCCTATTAAGATTAAAGATAAAGCTACCAATCAAGCCTAGACTTTTCACTATTTGGGAGGGAAAAAAATTGTTTTAACCCTTCTAATTTTTCAGCAATTCTGTTTAAGTGCTAATATATATGAAACAGTTAAACAGATAAATAAAATTGATGGAATGAAAGGTTGTTATGGTCTAAAATTTTGGGTCTTTTCCAAGTTCATATGTTGAAATCTTAACCTCCAAGGTGATGGTTTTAGGAGGTGAGGCTTTTGAGAGGTTATTACGTCATGAAGGTGAAATCCTCACAAATGGTATTAGTGACCTTATAAAAGAGGCCTCAGAAAGCTAGCTTGCCCCTTTCCACCAGGCGAGAATGTAACGTGAGAAGGTGCCATCTATGAACCCAGATGCTTTCCTCACTAGACACTGAATCTACTGGCACTTTGATCTTGGATTTCCCCGCCTCGAGAACAAATAAATATTTGTTGTTTACAATCCACCCAGTTTATGACATCTTGTTATAGTAGCATGAATAGACTAAGACAATCTAAAGTATTATTTTATTTGTTGGTATTAAGTCTAAATATATACAGTAGAAGGACACATAATAACTTTTATAATTGAAGGTATTTCTCAGCAGGAGAGAAAGAGGGAAGTACAAAGCTGTAGAGAATATATTTTATGTTTCTGCACCATTAGGGCTTTCTGAGCAAATCTTACTGAAACCTGGAACTTGAACTAAAATAAAAGATAAGGCTTAGAGGTTAATTTATGACTGAATAGATAGTGAGAACTCCAGGGAGAGGTATGTGTTATATTTCAAGGGAGGAGAAGTCACAGGATCATAAAGACATCCTTTTGGTTTTAAAGTTGGAGATACTGGTCTTATTTTTGCCCCTGGAGGGATTTATTTACTTACTAAATAGTGAAGACTCAGAATTTTTCTCATTACATTTTCAAGGGTATTTCCTCAGAAGCTGAGGAGGGTAATAGCTGCCTTTTTCTCCTATGTAAACATCAAGAAACATCAAGATTCTTTTTTTTTCTTTCTTTCTTTTTGTTTTTTGTTTTAAGGTATCCTTGCCTACAGTAGACCCTCCTACATGTTGGATGATATTGGGTTCTGATCGCATCATACAGAGGTAAGAATGGGGACAAGAGGAAATCAATACAATTATTGCTGTAAGTAAATAATAATTGTTTTGCTTTAGAAATTTCATGTTTGAATTTAGGATGATATTAACAAATACAGATATATAGAATATGCTCAGATAGAGGTACTCATGAAAGTTATAACTGTATCTGTATTATCTATTTTTAAACAAAATTATCTATTTTTTAACAAAATTTTAACAAAATATTTTTAACAAAATATTTAACAAAATAAGGTCTAATATAAATATTACGAATTACAATATTTATATTACAAATATAAATTTTACCATGTTTAAAATCTGGTCAGGTATATAATGACTACTATATTGGCTTCATACTTGTAAAAGAAACAAATAAAAAATAATGTTTTTGGTCAACATTTTGGTAAGGATCCCAGGGAAGGTGTGTGGAGGATGAGTTAAAGAAAGCTTTGACCTTCATATACATACATTCTTCCACAGTGGAAATACGAAGGCAGTAATTTCACTTTAAAATATATAAGGAGTCTACTTTTCAAAGGAGCAGGGTTAACCGCTTTGTACTTAAACCTTCTAGGATGTAATTTAGAGTATTTAATATTTTTTTTTAAACATTTATTTATTTTTCGGACAAAGAGAGACAGAGCATGAACGGGGGAGGGGCAGAGAGAGAGGGAGACACAGAATCGGAAACAGGCTCCAGGCTCCGAGCCATCAGCCCAGAGCCTGACGCGGGGCTCGAACTCCCGGACCGCGAGATCGTGACCTGGCTGAAGTCGGACGCTTAACCGACTGCGCCACCCAGGCGCCCCTAGAGTATTTAATATTTTGATCAGAAATAGCATCCTTGGAATACTACAGTTTTAATTAATTTTTTGAAATAAAACAATCACTTTTTCCTAAACAAAACTTATTCAAAAAGGCTGCTATTTTCTTAGAATTAATTTTAAAAGTTTTGAAATGGATGATTTTGGCTGTAAGGATAATATTGTTACAAAACTGGCCAAGAGGTCAAGTGGGTGTGTAATCAAGAAATTTATAAGTCACATAATACTCATGGAATTTAAAAATATATATTTACTAAGTAACTAGAAGGGATCATATGCTTCCATTTATAGCAGATTACAGTGCTAATTTCAAAATGGGAACTTCTCTAGACTGGTATAACTTCCCTTGAATAGTTTAATTACTAATTGTATACCCACAGTCTATCTATTAATTCCTTGAGCTGTTCTCAAATCCCATCACTAGTCATTATTTTTAACCATAATATGATTGAGGATTTACCTGTGGGGATCTATTAAGGGAAAGGGAAAATTTAACCTAGAGCTCCATGATTCTTAAGTCATTCGTCAGTTTACCAGTAAATCAGTTACTAATATGTTCAGCTGGAAATACATCATGGAAATTTATTTGAATCACCAAAAAGAAATCAAGAGACACATGGTAGTCCAGTAGTCATACTGTGTGCCCTAGTGATATAATAGATAACTCATAATCTTTTCTAATCTTTATTCTACTAACATTAATGTGCTAGCTTCTAGTGCCACGTTTGATGCTTCATGGTTTCCAGAAGGCTCAAAATCATACATTGGTGTTACAGATAGAAGATAGAAAGGGGAGGCAAGTAAAGACTGAACCCAGATGGGGTGGGGGGACTTTCTAGACATCCTCAGCTTACATTACACTGGCCAGAAATGTGTCACATGATTGCCCTAGCTCAGGAGTCTGAGAAAGATAGTATTTTGGGCTCAGAATATTCTTCATTTTGCAAATTTAGGGTTTTGTTATTAAGGAAGAGTGGGAAATTGATACTGGATAAGCAATCCAACAATATGAATTAAAATAAGCATCTTCTTTAGGTCATGGTAAAATACATCTCATTACATCTCATTAAAAGAGATATTAATTTGCACAGAGTATAATGATAATAGCTAATATTAATTGATAGCTTACTCTTTCAAGAAAAAAAGATGTCAGTACTTTGTAAGTGTTAAGTAATTAAAAACAAACACTTTATGCAATGAAAATCATTACCCCAAGCATGCAAATGAGAACCTGAGACATAAATAACTTGTTCATATTACTCAGCTGCTTTAGTAGTGAATCAAAGGTTAAAACAAAGTATTAAATTCCCTAACCTTAATGTCCCCATTTGTACAATGGAGAGTACAACTGTATATATTCTGCGAAATATATTCACGTGAAGCTACATATATTCATGTGAAAAGGAACAAGTAATACGTAGATGGAAATATCTTAAAATACTAAATTCTCAGTAAACTTCAGCTGTTACTATTATCTCAGCTGCTTCATCACATTTTTTAAATAGTCTGAAAAAAAATAATGTGTGTGATTAGCTTTTTCATATATACTCAGTTCTATACTTGACTATTTAAAAGCTTTCTGTAAATATAGTTACAAACAGATCTTTTAAAAGTTTAAGATAGGTCAGTTAAACACACAAAAAAGAATGACAATAGAAATTGATTTTCGTACTGATAATTTAAAAATAAAGTATTTTCTTCTTTGAAAATCTTGTGAAAGTACTGAAAGGTACAAAGCTATCCATTTTATAGCACTTTCCATAAAAACAAAACAAAACAAAAACCCATCTTGTTTAATCTTCACAATAACAAAATAAATAAGCCAGTTGTTCTCATTTCCATTTTTTAATGATAAGATTAAGACTGCATGATCAAACAATTGCCTAATTCAAAAGTCTTAGAAACTGGCAGAGGAGGAACCAGAATCCAGTCTACTGTACTAAATTCTAAACCCAGTGCTTTAAGTACAAATTGCAGTGAATACTATAATGACAACATCTTACCATCATATTTCTATTGATTCAGAAATTAGATAAGAAAATAAGCATTCATTGAAATGCATTAAGATGAGAGTTTTTTGGCTGAATAATTTTTGAATACCCTAACTGTTCATATGAATACAGAATACTTTTTATACAAAAGAGTACTTACTTGGCTTTTAGCTTTTATATGTTGAAAATAGACTTAAACACAAGTCAATAAAAGGTTAGTGAAATAATTCAAACTCTGGTTTTGCAACTGATTTTTTGAATGGCCTCAGGAAAATGATCTAACACATTTGCATGTTTCCTCATTTGTAAAATGAGAAGTAAAATGTTTATTTTCCTACCTCCATGGGTGTTATGTGAACTAATTAGTCAAGTGTAATTAGCAAGTAAAGGCAGGTTATGATTAGTTTCTTTTGCAGAATAGAGAACTGGCCAAACTTCCTAACATTTGCTAATAAGTAGAATTGACTGAAAAACAACACAGGTTTGTTGTAAGATATTTCGGTAAATTTAAAAGTCCTTTAACAAAAGAAATAAATATTGAATTGGGTGTGTTCTTAAGAAAGAATTACCTCTATGTTTCCAGTTAGTTAAAGAGAGATAACAATGAAAAAGTTTATTAGAATTTCCCTATTACAAACATTTGTAAGAAATCATAGAACATAAATTCTAGGCACTAAAGTGGACCTTTCGTTTCCTGGAAGCCTACCTCTTCTTATGTTTGAATCTTCTCTATAAATTATCTATCAAGCCTTTCCTTTCTTCTAAGATTTCCAATGCACCCATTACACTCAAACATACATATTTAAATTTTTACAAAGTAAAACATACATCAGCAAAGTGCATAGAATACAGATGCTTAAGTCATAAGCCACAGCTTAATAAATCATCAGAATGTACATACACATGTAACATCAACTTGAATAAAGAAATCCCATTTTTAGCATCATCTAAATCCCTCTGAAATCATTTTCCAATCTACATTATCTTTATCTTCCCCAAAGTAAAGTTGCCAGATAAAATACAAAATGCAATGTTTGGTACATATACTAAATAAATTTCCATTATTTGCTTAAAATTCAAATTTAACTGAGTATATTGTATTTCTTTTACTTCCTCTTTTCCTTAAGTCTAACAAAATAAATTAGTTTGGCCTTAAAAAAACTTTATGTAAAGTAAAATCAATATATTATAAATACTTTTCTGTGTGATTTTTTTTATTCTACTTTGTGGGTTTTATCCATTTTTACTATAATTCTTCAATAATATCTAATTCCCAAAGTTCAAATTTCCCAAATTGTCTCAAAAGTGGTTTTGATACTTGGTTTGTTCAATCAGGTTCAAAAAGCAAACAAACAAAGAAAGAAAACATTGCATTTTGTGAATATTTACTTTATGTATCTTTTTTCCCATTTTTTTATTGTGGTAAACTCACATAACATAAAATTTACTATCTTAAACATTTTTAAGATTATAATGTGATATCATCCCACCATCATATGGATACATTTTTTATTACATATTTTGAAATGCAATTGGTAGGTCATTGAAGATACATATATTCAATTTTAGTAGACATTTCCAGAGTTATCCAAAATAGCCATACCAATTCATATTCATATATTATAAAAATCTTGGACAGCAACATGCAGAAGAATGAAACTGGACCACTTTCTTACACCACACATAAAAATAAATTGAAAATAGATGAAAGACCTACATGTGAGAAAGGAAACCATCAAAATCCTACAGGAGAAAACAAGCAGCAATCTCTTTGACCTCAGCCACAGCAACTACTTACTTAGACATGTCTCTGGAGGTAAGGGAAATTAAAACAAAAATGAACTATTGGGACATTAAGATAAAAAGCTTCTGCACAGCAAAGGAAACAATCAACAAAACTAAAAGGCAACTGACGGAATGCGAGAAGATATTTGCAAAGACATATCGCATAAAGGGTTAGTATCCAAAATCTTTAAAGTATTTGTCAAACTCAAAACCCAAGAAACAAATAATCCAGTGAAGAAAGGGGCAGAAGACATGAATAGACATGTCTTCTTTTCCAAAGAAGACATCCAGATGGCTAACAGACACATGAAAAGATGCTCAACATCTCAACATCACCCATCATCAGAGAAATACAAATCAAAACCACAATGAAATACCACCTCATATCTGTCAGAATGGCTAAAATTAACAACTCAAGAAACAAGAGATGTTGGTAAGGATGTGAAGAAAAAGGAATCCTTTTGCGGTGTTGGTGGGAATGCAAACTAGTGCAGGCACTCTGGAAAACAGTATGAAGGTTCCATATTAAATTTTATTTCCAAATTAAAAATAGAATTACCCTATGGACCAGAATTACCTTATGGACCAGTAATTGCACTACTAGGTATTTTTCCAAAGGATACAAAAATTCTTATTTGAAGGGGCATGTGCACCCCAATGTTTATAGCAGCACTACAACAATAGCCAAATTATGGAAAGAGCCAAAATGAATGGATAAAGAAGATGTAGGATACACACACACACACACACACACACACACACACACACACTCATGCACACACACACAATGGAATACTACTCTTCAATTAAGAAGAATGAAATCTTGCCAATTACAACAACATGGATGTAACTAAAGTGTATTATGCTAAGTGAAACAAGTCGGTCAGAGAAAAGCAAATATCATATGATTTCACTCATATGTGGAATTTAAGAAACACAACAGATGAGCATCGGGGAAGGGAAGGAAAAATAAGGCAAAAAGAGAGAGAGAGGCAAACCTTAAGGGCTCTTAAATACAGAGAACAAACTGAAGGTTGCTGAAGGGGAGGTGGGTGGGAGGATGGGCTAAATGAGGGATGGGTATTAAGGAGGGATTTTGTAGGGATGATAGGGTGTTATATGTAAGTGATGAATCACTGGGTTCTACTCCTGAAACCAATACTACACTGTATGTTAACTAACTTGAATTTAAATAAATAAACTTAAAAAATATCTTGCCCACTCTTTGGTTTACCTTTTCTCAGTTGCTCACTTTTTCAGTGAACAGAATTATTTAATTATAATGTAGTTTAATTTATCAATATTTTTATTTATTGTTAGTTTTCTTTGTTGTTATTATATGTTTAAATAGTTTTTCTTTTCTTTAAGGAGTCACTTACTTACTAGACCTTCATGGTTAAAACTTGATAACTTGTATAGCAGGTTCTAAACATCCTAGCATTGTATTTTATCTTGAAGGATATTTTTTTCTACATTTACATTACATCTCTTCATTTAAAATCTATATCTAAGTAGCCAGTTTCCATTAAAATTTTTTCTTGGATATGTTTAAGAAGTACAGTGAGTATATAAATCAATTTACAATAAACTGATATTTACAAACCTTTCCATAAACCCATAAAATAATACTTTTACGTATTACTTATGTAGGTCTTGTGGTAGGCAGAACAATGATCTTCCAAAGATAATTGTGTCTTGATCCCCATAGTAAGAAAATGTGTTAGCTTCCATGGAAATAAAAGAATTTTGCAGATACAATTAAGCAAAGGATCTTGAGATGAGGAGATGATCCTATATTATGAAGGTAAACCATGTGTAACATGAAAGGTCCTTAGACAAGAAAGGCAGAAAGGTGGGAGTCTGAGAGAAGATGCCATACGGCTGTGTTTGAAGATAGAGGATTTGGCCATGAGTCAAAGAATGGTGGCAGCCTCTAGAAGCTAGAAAAGTCAAGGAAATGGATTCTCCTCTAAAAGGAACACAGCCATGCCAACACTTTGACTTTATGACTTCTCACTTCTAGAATTGTAAGATAATCAATTTGTGATTGTGAGGACAAAAAGTGTATAGCAATTTATAAAAGCAGCAGTAAGACAGTGATTTGATAATGGTACTTAGACATAGGGTGCCACTGTATCATATACCTCAAAATGTGAAAGTTGGTTTGGAATTAGGAAATGGACAACAGATGGAGGAATTTGAGGCCTTGATAGAAAAAGCTAGATTACTTTAAATAAGTTGTTTGTTGAACGATAGTTATTAAAATTTCTAGTAATGAGCATACACATGAAAATGAAAAACATGGTAGAGAAAGCCCCCAGAGGAGGCAGGAGAGTCAGGGTTAGTGTAATGTAATGTGAGAAAGAGTTGATGTGTCATTGCTAGTTTTAAAGATGCAGAGAGGTACCATGAACCAAGGAATAGTTGTGGCCTCTAGGATTTGGAAGAGTCAGGGAGACAAGTTCTTCTTTAGAGCCTCTAGAAGGAAAGCCTGCAGACACATTGATTTTAGCCCAGTAGAACCTATTTTGGCCTTCTGACCTTTTAGAACTGTAATTTGTTACAGTAGCAATAAACTAATACAGGCCTTTAAAATTTCTGTAAATAATATTTTGTAGTTTTTTTTTTTTTGTATAGAGGTTTTGATAACTTCTCAAGGTATTTTTTTCTATTTATTTATTTATTTTGAGAGAGAGAGAGAGAGTGTGTGTGTGAGTGCAAGTGGCGGAGGGGCAGACAGATAGGAAGAAAGAGTTAGCACAGAGTCTGATGCAGGGCTTGATCTCATGAACTGTGCAATCATGACCTGACCTGAAATCAAGAGTCAGACCCCCAACTGACTGAGCCACTTATGCACCCTTCCAAGGTATTTTTAATGCAATAAAATATTACCCATTAAAATCCATCCTTAACTTTAACTTTCTTTATCTTTGATAGATATCACCTGCATCGCCTACTGAGGTAGGGTTTGTCTAGGTTTTCCACTGTAATGTTACTCTCTTCCTTCCCTCCTTTCCATACCATATTCTTTGGAAGGAAATCACAGCCCATATTTAAGGAATAGGGGGGCGCCTGGGTGGCGCAGTCGGTTAAGCGTCCGACTTCAGCCAGGTCACGATCTCGCGGTCCGTGAGTTCGAGCCCCGCGTCAGGCTCTGGGCTGATGGCTCAGAGCCTGGAGCCTGTTTCCGATTCTGTGTCTCCCTCTCTCTCTGCCCCTCCCCCGTTCATGCTCTGTCTCTCTCTGTCCCAAAAATAAATAAAAACGTTGGAAAAAAAATTTTTTAAGGAATAGGGAGTTATGCTTCAACTCCTTGAGAGCAAAATATCTATATAAATTGTTTGAAGTCCTATGCATGGGAAATTTGTCTCTTCTTCCCCAAATTTATTTATTCAATTACTTATTTATATCGGTATGGACTCAGTCATGGAGTTATGGAGCATCTGAAGAATACTGACTTAGGAAGTCACCCATGAAATAGAGAGCCTTTGTGGAAGTACAGGTTTTTAGAAGAGAAGTTCCAACAGTCCATTGGAAAAAAACATTATTTATATATTATATAATATTATAAATATTATATAATAATATGTTTGGATGCACTGGAGTGAATAACAGAAACAGCTTAACTGCTTATATCAAACCTCTTTTAAGGTGGCACAGTTTAGGCTAAGCAAGTCCTTTCTAGTCCATAATACTACCATGTGGAAAAGGAAAAGCAGGTGAGTGAGTGCCCAGCTTCCCCATCTGTGCAAATTAGTGCCAAAGACACTCATTTCTCTTTTGTAGCATTCAGAGTACTAAACTGGAAGCTCCATGACTGGGGTGAGGGAGGAGCTCAGGAGACCAGCAGAACAAATTCTCAGAGGGAATTAAAGGGACATGGTCCTGATGACTACATTGTGGACTCCATCAGGAAGCCTACCCATGAGCTGCTGGAAAAAAAGCCCGCAGATCCCTCCAATAGGCCTGTGGGCACCCCCAGTTCCCCACATGCCTCATCCACATACACCTCCATTCTGAGGCCAATATACTGTGCATGCTCCCAAGGGCAGTGGCAAAAGCAAGCTTTGTCACATAACCAGAAAGCACAAGCAGAACCATGGATAAGTCACAAACTTGAGCTGTAATGCCACCTTCAGGGAAACAAAAGAGGTTATACGCAGCTGTCCTGGTGCACTGAATCAATTTTGCCCTACATAAAAAAGAAGGAACAAGTCATTCGTACAACAGCTGTGAAAGCCTTAGACTATCCAACAGGAATGACTGAAGATATTTCTCCCCTGAAGACAGAGAATAAAGATTGGGAGAGGTAACTGCTACTTCAAATGTGAGGATAGCTATGCAAAATTCCATGGAACATAAAAAAAAAAATCAGACAAACGTGGCATCACTAAAGGCTCATTAAAATCCTCCAGTAACATAACTCAAAGACATGGATCTACAATTTACCCAATAAAGAATTCAAAATAACTGTTTGAAGGAAACTTAATGAACTAGAAAAAAAAACAGAAAAAGACAATTCAACATCAGGAAAACAATACATGAGGTGAGAAAATTAACAAGGTGATATATATATCATAAAACAAAGAGCCAAACAATTTCTGGAGATGAAGAATTCAATGAATAAAATAATGCAACAGAGATCAGCAACAATGGAATAGACTAGACATAAGAAAGAATAGGTGAGGGGCTCCTGGGTGGCTCAGTCGGTTGAGCATATGACTTCAGCTCAGGTCATGATCTTGAGGTTCATGAGTTCAAGCCCTGTGCTGGGCTCTGTGCTGACAGCTTAGAGCCTGGAGCCTGCTTCAGATTCTGTGTCTCCCTCTCTCTCTCTCTCAAAAATAAATAAAACATTAAAAAAAGAGAAAGAATAGGTGAGTTAGAACATAGAAACTTTAAAATTACCCAGTTGGAGAAGCACAAAGAAAAAAAAAAAACATGAGAATTGAAGAAAGCCTACATGATATATATGACACCATCAAAAGAATCAATGTATGGAATTACTGAAGTTCCAGAAGAAGAGAGGGAGAACGTGAAAGAAGATTTATTTAAAGAAATAATGGTTGAGAATTTCTGAAACCCAAGAACAGATTTGGACATCCAAGTTCATAGGTCATGACACTGACAATTATTTCAATCCAAAATGATCTTCTCTAAGATACGTTATAAGAAACTATCAAAACCAAAGACAAAGAGAGAATTCTAAAAGCAGCAAAAAAAAAAAAAAAAGAAGATTGTAACCTATAAAGTATTCCCCATTAGGCTCACATTAGATTTCTCAGCAAAAACCATACAGGTCCAGAAAGAGTAGGTAACCTTTTTAAGGTGAGGAAAGAAAAACAAACAAAAACAAAAACAAAAACAAAAAAACTCCCAAACAAGAATATTCTATTGAGCAAAGGTTTTCTTCAGAAATGAAGGAGAAATAAAAACTTCCCCAGACACATAAAAGCTAAGAGAATTCATCACCACTAGCTTTGCCTTATGAGAAATGCTGCAAAAAAATTAGTTAAGCTGAAATGAAAGGATGCTAATTAGTAACATGCAGACATATGAAAATATACAATACACTGATAAAGGTAAATACATAGTTAAATTCAGAATATTTCCATATGGTAATGTGGGGCTATTTCAGCAATTTCACTATGGTATAAAGGTTAAGGTGTAAGAGTATTAAAAATAACTATAAACACCATAACATCTTAATGAATGCACAGTATAAAAAGAGGTATTTAAAAATGTCTTATGACATTAAACACATGAAATAGGAGAAATAAAATTGTTGAGTTTTGTATACAAAGTTATCAGTGTAAAAAGAATGTTATATCTAAAGATGTTTTATGTAGGTCTCATGGTACCCACAAAGCAAAACTTATAATAGATTCACAAATGATAAAGAGAAAGGAATTAAAGCATACAACTATAAAAAAATCACCAATTCACAGAGGAAGGCAACAAAAGAAGAAAGAAAAAAAAAGAGGAACTACAAAATAGGCAGAAAGCCATTGATAGTAAGACATTAGTAGTCTTTAAATACCAATAATAACTCTAAATATAAATGGATTGCATTATCCAATTAAAAGGCATGGATTGGCTGGGTGGATTTAAAAAAGACTCAACCATATGCTGTCTACAGGAGACTCATTCAGTTTATTCATCTTTAAGGGCACACATAGGCTCAAAATGATGAGATGAAAAAAAAAAAATTCCATGCCATTGGAAACTAAAAAAGAATGGGGGTATCTATACTTGTATCAGACAAAATAGACTTTAAGCCAAAAAAATGGTAGCAAGGAAACAAGATGATTATATAATGATAAAATTATAAATCCATCAAGAATATATAATAATTTTAAATAAATACATATCCAACATTGGAGTAACTGAATATATTAAGTAAATACTAGCAGATATGAAAGAGAAGTAGACAGCAATAAATAATTGCAGGGGACTTCAATATCCCATTTCAACAGATTATCCAGGAAGAAAATCAACAAAGACATTAGACTTGAATGTATATTTACCTCTCTATATAGATATACATCTAGAACCCTTCATCCAAGAAGAGCAGAATACACACTCTTTTCAAGTGTGCACAGGACATTCTCCAGAATAGATTATAAGGTAAGCACAAAACAAGTCTTAACAAATCGAGAAGATTGAAATCATAACATGTATCTTTTGTAACTACAATGGTATGAAACTAGATATCAGTAATAAGAGGAAAGCTGGAAATTCCACAAATATATGAAAATCAAACATCATGGTCTTGAACAACCAATAGATCAAAGAAGAAATCAAAAGGAAAATCAATAATTATATGAAACAAATAAAAATGGAAACACAACACACCCAAACCTATGGGATACAGTAAAAGTAGTTGTTAAGGGGAAGTTTATAGAATTAAATGTCTACTCTAAGACAAAAAAGAAAGATCTCAAACAACATAAATTTATACCTCAAGGAACTAGGAAAGAGGAACAAATTCAGCCCAAAGTTAGCAGACAAAGGAAGTAACAAAGATCGAAGCAGAAATAAATGAAATAGAAAACAGAGAAACAATAGAAAAGATCAAACAAAACTAAGAGCTATTTTTTTTTTTTGAGAAGAGAGACAGAGTGAGAGAGCACAAGCCGAGGAGAGGGGCAGAGGGAGAGAGAGAGAAAAAGAGAGAGACTCTTAAGCAGACTCCACACACAGCATGGAGCCTGAGGAGGGGCTCAATCCCAAGACTCTGGTATCATGAACTGTGCTGAAATCCAGAGTAAGACGCTTAACTGACTGAGCCAGCCGGGTGCCTGGAAGAGCTTTTTTTTTTTTTTTTAAAGATAAACAAAATTGAAAAGCCTTTAACTAACCAAGAAAGAAAATGAGAAGACCCAAATAAATAAAATCAGAAATGAAAGAGTAAACATTGCAATTGACACCACAGAAATATATAGATTCAAAAGAAACTACTCTGAACATTTAAATATCAAAAAATAGATGACCCAAAGAATGGATGCATTATAGAAAAATACAACTTACCAAGATAGAATCGTAAAAAAATAGAAAGTATGAACAGACCAATAATGAATAGAGAGTGGATAAGTAATCAAAACCCCGCCAACAAAGAAAAACCCAGAATTCCATGATTTCACTGATGAGTTATACCAACTGTGTAAAGAAGAATTAATGCCAATGCTCTTCCAAAAAATTGAATAGAAGAAATACTCCCAAACTCATAAGTCCAGCATTACTCTGACACCAAGCCAGTTAAGAACACTACATGAAAAGAAAACTACAGGCAAATGTCCCTTATTGGTATGAAGCAAAAATTATCAACAAAAATAGGCAAACTGAATTCAGCAGTATATTAAAAGGATCGTACACTGTGATAAAACAGGATTTATTGTGCTATGCAAGGATGGCTCAACATATACAAATCAGTAAGTGTGAGAAACCACATTAGTAGAATGAAAGATAAAAATCAATGACCATCTCAATAGATGTAGAAAAACCATTTGACAAAATGTAACTTCTTTTCATGATAAAACCTCTCAACAAATTGAATATAGAAGGAACATTCCTCAACATAATAAAGGCCACATATGATGAACCTACAGCTAACACTGTACTCAACGGTGAAATGTTGAAAGTTTTTTCCTTTAAGGTCAGAAATAAGACAAGGGTGCCCACTCTTGTCACTTTTATTCAACACTAGCCAAAACAATCAGGCAAGACATAGAAATAAAAGGCATGCAAATTGGAAAGAAAGGAGAAAAATTTTCTTTGCTTGCAGACTACATTATCTATATATAGAAAATCCTGTAAGCACTGAAAACATTATGCTAAAGGAAAGAAGACGGTCAGAAAAGTACACACATTGTGATTCCATGTGTATGAAATGTTCAGGAAGGGCAAATCCATAGAAGACAAATAGTGACTACCAGGGAGTGGGTAGAGGAGGTAATGGGTAGAGGGTTTCTTTCTGGAATGATGAATATGTTCTAAAATCTATTGTGATAGATATACAATTCCATGAATATACTGAAAGGCAGTAAACTGTACACTTAAATGAGTGAATTGTATGGGGACGCCTGGGTGGCACAGTCATTACGCACTGATTTCATGTCATGGTTCATGAGTTCGAGCCCCATATCGGGCTCTGTGCTGACAGCTTGGGGCCTGCTTCAGATTCTGTGCCCCCCTCTCTCTCTCTGTCCCTCCACTGCTTGCGCTCTCTCACTCACTCTCTCTCTCTCAAATATAAATAAACATTAAAAAAAATTTTAATGAGTGAATTGTGTAGTATGTGAATTATATATCAATAATCTTAATCAAAAAACTTAAAAGAAAGAAAATCCTAAAAACTCCACTAAAAAACTGTTACAAGTAATCAACAAATTTGGTCAAGTTACAGTATAGAAAACCAACATACAGAAATCAGTTGTGTTTCTACACATTAGCAATGAAACATCTGAAAAAGAAACAGTTCTACTACTTCCTTTTCAGTCCTTACTATGTTTTATTTATCATTCCCACTGCACCATCTCGGGCTTCCAGGAAAAGTGTTGAATTTGTGAGACTGGAATTGGTTCTGATCTTGAAAGAAAAACATGTTAGCAGTGGATCTTCTGTACATGTCCTCAATCTTTGGGAGACTGCTGTCACGCACTGGGGCAAGGCCTTCATGTTTTGTTTCTCCTACTATGCCCCCAACCTTCTGTATACTATCCCCATGAACTACAAAAGCCCCATGGGGAAGTGATGGTGAGTCATTATAGACAAACTTCATGCATGTGGTGCTCAGCTCTCATTTCTTTCACAGTGCATTATCATAATGCTAACATTAAAGTCTATTCAAGGTTTGGCAGGTTTCTTCCTGTACCTGCATGTGGCATATTCCTTTCATTTCCGCCTCTCTGCCAAGGACAAATGCAGTCATGAAAATTTTCTATCCTGAGAAAGACTTGTCACTTTCTCAAATTTAGTTAATTTAAGGTCCTTTGCTTAACTATCCTATGGGTTGAAAAAAAAATCTGATGTTTTAGCTTTCTGACTTGTTATCATTGTTAGGAAGGAAGCATCTGTCTCAAGTGACTTTCTACATCCTTATCACAAGCAAAAGACTGAAAATCAGTTTTTAAATCTGTAGTTTATCTTGCAAAGTTTGTTATTATCAAGAAAAAAGTGTTCAAAGAAAACATAGATCATTTTTCTAGAGCTATGACAACATGTATAAGACATTTCATGCATTTAATAAAAGTTTTTAGCTTTTGAAGTAAAAAAAAACTAACAATGAATTAATACCATATTAAAGGACATTTAATTATAAAACTATACATATATTTTATAGAAAAATAATTTATAAACATTGCCATAGGAAAGCAATGTATTTTCAAATTGTTACTGGTAAATTTCTTTAAAAATTTTGTTAACGTTTATTTATCTTTGAAGGCACAGACAGAGCACAAGCAGAGGAGGGGCAGAGAGAGTGAGAGAGAGAGAGAGAGAGAGAGAGAGAGAGAGAGAGAGAGAGAGAGAAAGAGAGAGAGACAGAATCTGAAGCAGGTTCCAGGCTCTGAGCTGTCAGCACAGAGCCCAATGCAGGCCTTGAACTCACAAACTGTGAGATCATGACCTGAGCTTCAGTCAGATGCTTAATTGACTGAGCCACCCAGGTGCCCCTGTTACTGGTAAATTTCTATTTGCAAATTTGAAATGCACTTATGTTGTGCATGTAAGGCTCTTTACTCATAATAAATGTGTTGTGGACACTACAATTATAGTTGTCAATCAAGCAAAAGAAACGTCATAATTTGATTAATTTTTTCAAAGCAAGAATCAAAGTGATCTAAAGAAAACTCTTTGCAGCTGTGGGGATATTATGAGCTTAGGTCCACCCATTCTCCTCAACTAGAGAACACTGAAATAAAAGAACAGTCATTCATTGTTGTTTGTACAAGGAATAGTGTCTAACAATATTACTATTAGTGATGTAAAAACTATACAAAATAGCAGCAAAAAAAAAAAGACATGCTTCAACTTAAGGATTCAGATAATGATTTCAGATGATAATTTTGGCAATCCAATTGGAATGAGGGAAGAAACTCTAAATACTTTATCCCTTCACTTTAAATATCTAATCCTTTGAGGGCAGTAATTTTTTATTAGAGTTTCTAAAAATACCTCAAATGGAACTCTTTATGTGGAGATGGTTTTGTAAAGTAGTGCAATTAAGTAGCTGATCACATAAAGAGCTACAATCTTGGATTTACTAAAAAGATAAGGAACGTGTTAGCTGCTTCCTGCCGGGAATCTATGACATTATATAAGTGGAGAAGTGACTAAAGCAAGATATCACAGTTGGTTGCTTGAAAAAATCCTGCAAATTCTCCCATGTTATCTTTCTGTTGTTAATTGCTTTGTGTACACACTCTAAGGTCTAAAATGGTGCATATGTTTCACAACCATTTGTTGAGAAAATTAATAAATCAATTAGCTCATATTGTATACTTCCACACTTTTCTTTTCTTTTCAGGTTAAGTTGTACTAATATTTGCCCTCAAAGTATGCAGTTATATGCTATATCTCTAAGGGAAAAGGGGTGAGTTTAAGTAAATCTGGAACTATTGGATTTTCTTAAAGATGAAGTGAAACCTTTTCAATTTTAATTTCATGAGTGACTCTAACATTCATTTTATTCAATAATGCCTTTTCTTAGTCACTACTATTAATAATTTTTCCTTGAAGTATTTATTTTTGGGTAATAAAACTAAGATAATACAGATCATGATGATATATGAAATAAAATAAAAACAGCAAAAATAATGACATTTAAAAATAAATTTGTATAGATTCAAACTTGATAAACTTTTGTTTTTCCAGAAGAAATTCTGCCTAAACATTGTTCCTATGTTATTAATCCAGTATTGTCATGTTTTTGTTTGAATAAATTTGAATGAAAAAAAGACAAATAGTAAACCATTAAAATCATCTCTTATGGGTCATTAAAATCATCATGAAGAAAAAAATTTTTTATGCTATGAGGAAAAAAATATTTAACACGCTTGCCATGTATTAAGAGAAAACTATTTTATATCCCCAGAGAAAAGCACAGTGCCTTTCATGAAGTCAACTTTCATTACATTTATTATATGGATTACTTTTACTTATATGTATTAATTATGTTAACTAATTGTATTACTACTATCTAATAGGATGATGTTATTTGCACATACTATTTTATTCCAGCAAGAGATAAAGAGCAAAATAACTGATTTGTGATTCATAAGAATATTTGGAACTGGTTTTACAGTTGCTGCTAGTGCCTACACTTGTTAAGACTTTCTTTTGTGTGTGTGTGTGTGTGTGTGTGTCATATAAGAGTTATACAATACTGAATTAAATACTATGCTTATTCATTCAAAAGTTTTGTTGACAGGCTTCTATGTGCCAGGAATTCTTCATAGTTTTGATCAGAACAGAGTAGTTTCCTTCAGGCAGCAATAAATATTACAAAGAAGGCAAAAGAAATAGAGACATTTCCTTAGTGAAGGTGACCAAGAATGAACCATTTGAAAAAGTACAAATTAATTGGGATATGTATGAATAGCAGACACCATCCATTTGAAGATCAGAGGGAAGAATCAACAATTGAGTTAATTAGTCAGGTTCAAAGAGTAGAAAAAAGGCCAGTGTCTGTTGCAATTTAATGAATAAGAGGGAGACTGGCATGAGATAAAATCTGCCAAATTATGTAAATAATAAGAAAAATAACAGTTTGAAGATATTCTAATTGCAATGGGACCATATTAAATTTTAAACTAGAACTCATCAAAATGTGGCTTCAAATTTAAATAGCTAACTCTAGTTTCCATCTTTGGCATTGAGAAGGCAAGATGAGAGACAAGTTACAAGGTTATTATAGTCATTCGGGTGAGAGTTGATAGTGACTTACACTAAGATTATACCGGTAAAGTTGGAAAGAAGTAGATTTTATGAATATGTTGTGAACCTAGAATCTATAGGACCTGACCATAGATTGGGTTAGAGTTTGAGAATAAGAGAAGAATAACCAAAAGAATACTCATTGAAAACTCCATAAGGTAGGTGCTATAAAAAGAATTTGGTCAAAGAGCAGCAAATGGTTTTGGTTAGAGCAACAGGATGGATGATGGTTCCACTTACTTGGATCTGGAAAGCTGGGAAATTAGGAAGTTATTATTTTCATGTTGTATTAATTAACAGGCAAGAAAACAGTCACCACAAGCTTGCTGGGAACCTGGGATTATTCAGTGTCTTTAATGCAATATACTTTGAATATACTATAAAGACATTTTCATCTGCACGTTCAAGATGCCTGATTAATTTGGACAATGTCCAGAGTACATCTTGCCCAGTATGTATTTCAAAGACAAATTAATGGATAATTTGATACCTCAGTGGGGAAAACTTGCTTATGCAGTATACCTAGTGTTTTTACAAGCTTAGAATAATAACTGTTATTCATCATACATTAAAGCATTTGGACACCATTGGCTTTTAAATATGACTATAATTTAAATGTCTCTCTCTTTTTTAATGCCTGTATCTACTTTGTTTCTCAAAGTGAATATCATAGGACATCAAATTAACAAAATTAGAGAAAAAAACAGTTTAGAAAAATCTCTTCAGTATTTAAGGATCCACTTGATCTTTGGCCTCTTGTTTGCTACTCAGGACAAAACAATTTCTTTGTTTCATGCTACTATTTTAAATTTAAAAGCAAGGTTGAAAAGTATAAAACAACTAATGCAAGAAAAAGAAGACCAGGCATACAATGTGTATTTTTCTGTGTATTATAATGTGTCATTATCACTTCTCAAATTATAGGTGCTAATTTTAAAGAGTATCTTCTATTCATGTCAATTTTAGTTAAATTAAAAAATAAGACTTATGCTTAAAATAATTGTATTATTAATATCATTGAATCAATTGAGTTGATACTAATTAATTTAATATTAATCAATATTATTGATACACATGGGTTTCAAAATAAATAGTTATATTCTTGATCATGAATTTATCACTTAATCATGAATTATATGTGCATATGCACACAGCTCTCATTCCTTAGTTATTGATATTAGTCTCTTCTAGACAAATATATACATATATATATATATATATATATATATACACACACTTTTTTAATGTAAGAAAAAAAAGAAGTAAAATGACATAGGTGTGTTTACTGCCATGGGGATTAATTTATGGCATATTAAGTGGAAAAGCATGCTAGGAAATAATCATGTGATTCTTCATTAAAAAAACACTGTTCTATAAAACATAATTTTTTTCACAAAATACTTACAAACTATGCTAATCTTTCCACTTAGAGATAAGGAAGCTGAGATTACACAGCAAGTACTTGGCAGAAATAGGATTTGAATACAAACCAGTTTGTGCCAGAGTCAGTGCCTTCATTTTGCTACATTGCTGTAATAAATGTGTGTGTGTGTGTGTGTGTGTGTGTGTGTGTGTGTGCAGTTTAAAAGGATATACAGCAAATTGTGGTGATTGATACTTTGCAGACTTAATATTTTTTATTTTATCTGTATTACCTTTATGGTACAGTATAACTGATTATATAATAATGCATATTTCAAACAGAAAGATTTATTAAAAATGCAATAAACGCTTCATTTTTCTTCTTAGAGAAAATACACACACAGTATATTTTGCTTATGTGTCAAAAATATAATGGGTATTGTGTTTGAGACAATTCTATTACCTTGATCATTCCATAGGATTTTAGTTAGGTATTGAAAATACCTAATGTCAGAAAAATACCTAATGAATATATTGTGCTTTTGAAATTGACAATGGATTTTTCAAACTTGAATTAGCTAAATAATTTCTTTCTGTAGAATCAGTGTGAGTACACTGTAGTTTACCAGTTATTTGGTGTTTTTCAAGTTATTTATTCCCATATACATTACTAGACTTTAAGTAGAAAATTACCTTAGAATGTTTGAAGTTTTGGGTCATTATTTCCTTAAGATTGTCAATGATAACTTCCTGACCCACTTGACTCTACACCAATGTTCTCTGTTGCCACAGTAGTCAAAATTGAGACTAGAACAACTACTTATATTTAAAGTTTTCCGAGAAAGCAAATGTTAGATAAATTCTGTTCACTTGCATTAATGTAATAATTTAGAAAAAAAATCCATTTGTGTTTTTCATTTTTTTCTATTTATTAGGTTATAAAATCCCTCCCTTTTTTTTTCTTATAATGAAAATGAAACCAGAAGTAGGACCCAT
The DNA here is from genome assembly GCF_018350175.1 of Felis catus. Classification (NCBI taxonomy): domain Eukaryota; kingdom Metazoa; phylum Chordata; class Mammalia; order Carnivora; family Felidae; genus Felis; species Felis catus. The sequence continues at coordinate 97,786,807 of NC_058374.1, forward strand.
AGAAATTATAAGCATTTTCACACTTAATTGAATAGTGGAGCATATAAAAACCTCACTATAAATTTCTTAATGGGATTTTCCCAACTTTCTGACAATTTCTTTTTGTAATTTAAATACTTATCGTGAAAGGGTTCGGGCGCCTAGGTGGCTCAGTCTGTTAAGCGTCTGACTTTGGCTCGGGTCATGATTTCACGGTTTGTGAGTTCTAGCCCCGCATTGGGCTCTGTGCTGACAGCACGGAGCCTGAAGCCTGCTTCAGATTCTGTCTGTCTGTCTGTCTGTCTGTCTGTCTGTCTGTCTCTCTCTCTCTCTCTCTCTGTCCCTCTCCTGCTGGCACCCTGTGTGTATCTCTTTCAAAAATAAACATTAAAAATTTTTAAATACTTATTGTGAAAGGGCAAAGAAAAGGTTAATTTAGCATCTAATTCTGAGTGGACCCGATCTGTGTTACCATAATAGTCCAGTTAAATAACACAAGGTATGTAGGGTTTATTAAGTCCTAACTCCAGAGTGTAAGCACTCTCCTAAAGGAAACATGATGTGATGTTTCTAACACTAGTTGCATGGCTGAGAACACATTTATAAAGACACTCATTTCTTAGTATGTGCATTTAGATAGAATAATCCTAGCCTGCACATGAGATGGCTCAGCTGTGCCCCATTAGGAATGTCAGGTGGTTCAGGAACCAAGTAGGATTCTCTGCCACTAACAGTTATACACATCTTCTAGTATGGTTAATTTTGCCTCAATATACGCACATTTTCCATCACTGGTTTAAATAAGACTCTTAAAATGTTAGCGAAATAGTCCCTTAGACTTTCTAAATGCTGGAAGGATATGTGTTCTGTGGTGGCGATGGTAGGTGGGGAGGTTAAATTTTTGTGCTTATTAATGCAAAACATTAAATAATTTATTCCAAGGAAAAAAGTACCTCATTTTCTTTCTATATATTAAACATATTTGGAAATTTCCAAAAAAATCAGTAATAGAAGAAATGCATATTTGCATAAAGAGAAATTTATAAAATCTTATGTGAATTAATACTTCTATGTATATTCCTGAAATCTATGCAGAATTATTTGTTAGCTTAAGCTATCCAAATGTAAAAAGGCCTCCTTTAAGTGACAACTATTATCCCATTAACTTTTTACAGTTAGTAACTTAAATTGTTTCATTAAATTTAATTTAGTATTTAGTGTTATACACCCTATAATTAATTATCATCTAATCTGCATACTTACATCTATCAACCATAATTTAAGGAAGCAGCATTTTATCACTCTTGTCAGATTCCATTTGATTCTGTCAGTGATTCAAATTCACTTCATTCTTATTAACTTATTTAGGAAAGGATTTTGTGAGACATAAAGGAATGACAATAAGACAAAAAAAGAAACTAATCCCTGTAACTGTACATGATATTCAGATGGCAAACAATTTGTAGAAAATAACAGTGAAAAGAAAGTCATAATATTTAAATCTTCTTTTTAATTCCAAGTTAGAAAAAATTCTAGCATTTGGTTTAGAGACAGTAATCATAAAGGTCTGCATTTTATTTATTTATTTATTTAAAAAAATTTTAATGTTTTTATTTATTTTTGAAGGAGAGAGAGAGAGCATGAGCGGGGGAGGAGCAGAGAGAGAGGGAGACACAGAATTCAAAGCAGGCTACAGGCTCTAAGGTCTCAGCACAGAGCCCGAAGAGGGGCTTGAACCCACAAACTGTGAAATCATGACCTGAGCCGAAGCCAGATGCCCAACCAACTGAGCCACCCAGGCACCCCTAAAATTCTGCATTTTAAATTTTTTAATATTATCAGTTAAGACCAGATTTTCTTTTCTTTTTGTCTTTCTAACATTTACGGGGGGGCCACAATTCAGCCCATAACAAAGGTGAAACTTCCACATTACAAGGGAGGAGACATAAAATAAGAAAAAGTTTCAGTTATCTAGAAGAGACGAGGCAGCATCAGTGTTGAAAAAATAGCAGACACATGGCTAATTCAGTGATCATTATAAGTATGAATGGGTAGAATTCCTCTTCAAGTGGAAAATGTACTCAAAATCATATTGAAAATATATAATAAAAACACAGATTTAAAATAATATACCAAAGCCAATACAAAAAAGAAAGAAAAAGGAAAAAAGAAAAAAGAACTCCTGAGCACTATTGGTAGGGATGCAAATTCACATATTGGTGGAAAACAATATGCAAATTCATCAAAAATTTAAAAATAGAATTACCATATGATCCATATTCCACTACTGGATATTTACCCAGGAAAACAAAAAAACTAATTCAAGAAGATAAATGTACCCCTATGTTTACTGGAGCATTATTTACAAAGTAGAAATATACATATTATATATATATATATATATATATATATATATATATATATATATATAGTATATATGTAATATGTATGTGTGTGTGTTATATTTATATATATGTTATGCATATGTTATATATATGTTATATATATATATATATCAAAAATATGTTATATATATAGAATGTTACTTAACCATAATAAGGGCTGAAATCTTGCCATTTGCAACATGGATGGACCTAGAGGGATAATGCTAAGTGAAAAAAAGTCAAGCAGAGAAAGACAAACACCATATGATTTCACTCACATGTGGAATTTAAGAAGCAAAAAAAAAAAATTCACAAACTTTTTTTTTAAAAAAGGCAATAAAACAGACACTGAAATGGAGAGAATAAACTGGTGGTATCCAGAGGGAAGGTGGCTAGGAGGATAGATGAAATACACAAAAGGGATTAAGAGTACACTTATCTTGCTGAGCATTTAGAATTACATAGGAGTGTTGAATTATCATGTTGTACACTTAAAACAAATATAGCATTGTATGTTAATTACACTTGAGTTAACTAGCTAAATAAATATTCAAACAAAATAATAAAACATAAAAATCAAGGAATGGGAACTATGGAAAACATATTTAATAACATTCAAAATTAAGAATCAATATATGGCAAAAAGACAATTAAATGATGAAAAATAATCAGCATGTGATAAAGTGTGAATATGTTTGGTGAAAAGTGCTTTGAAAGCAAGAAGAATTTTAAGTGCATGTGTAAAGGACAAAAAAAAACCCTTTTATTGTAACATGAAATTCAAAATTGGAAAATACCATCATATATATTAAAATTAAAGCCAAACCAAACCAAACAAAACACAAAACAAGGTAGGGAAACTTGGTCACCTGGGTGGCTCAGTCGGTTAAGAGGTTAAGCGGTTAAATGTCTGATTTCGGCTCAGGTCATGATCTCACAGTTTGTGAGTTCCAGTGCCTAGTCAGTTCTGTGCTGACAGCTCGGAGCCTTGGGATTCTGTGTCTCCCTCTCTCTCTGCCCATCCGTCCCTCTCAAGAATAAATAAACATTAGGAAAAAAACAAGGTAAACAACAATAGCATTGCATGGGCTGATTTTTGCAAAATGCTGCGTATAAAATGTAATCTGAATTATAATTTATATATAATGCAAGGAAAATGGTGCAGAAATATTCACTGACTGCCATTGAGAATAAGATTCTACTTTTCTTTCTGCCCAATGTTTCTGGTATGTATGTCTTTATTGTTTTATGAAATCCCCCTCCCCTTCCCCCCACATAAAAAGCCAAAGATAATTTATAACTTTCAAGAATTATGGAGGATTGTCTGGAAAAAAAAGAAGGTCTATTTATATGTGTTTTGAAACCCTAGGGTTTTATTATTTTCATAAAGACACACAATCAGAACTGTCCGAGTGTGATTTTACGTGGAATCAATTTCAACATCCTTTGTCCTACTTGGCATTTCCAACATTTTCCTCTTGGAATGAACCCAAAGATTTCCTTCTCTGATAGATTCTGCTAGCTAAGCCATACATATTTTGGGGTATGCACATTTTTTTACTTTGTATTCAATTTACACAAAATGAAGAAAAAAATGGGAGAGGATAAAGAATAAGCAATAGAAAAAAACATATTCAGTGGTATAACCCTATCTATGTGAATGTTTACACTTCAGTTTTATATAGAATCTTAGTTGCTATATCATCTCCCAGGCTGCACAGGCAATTTTATATCAAGCTTCTCAAAACTGTTTGTTATTAATATTGACAAATCATGAGACCAATGTTGCTTTGAAGAAACTCTTCTCTCTTAAACCACACTCTATAGATAAAATAAGTCAACATCATACTACTGTCATCTTTCTCTTTATAGAATTACTTTTGACACGTTAAAAAATGTTTTTCCAAATATGTTAATAGTTACCTTTGATAAGGTAAAACGGCCTTTTAAATTTACCTTTTTAAAATTACCTTTTTAAATTACCATTTTAAAATTCTATTTAAAATATTAATGAGAGTAATGTTGGCTGTTAAAAACAAATGTTAAGTCTGGAACATTCAGATAGAGCCAAGTATAGATAATAATTTCCTGTATAGCAAAACAAAACCCAAAAATAACCAGAAAGGTACTGAAGATAGATTAATATATAGCCACTAATATATATGTAAATAATTTGAATATATTATATTTAAATAAGCTTTTTACTTTGGAACAGATTCAGATTCATGAAAAAGTGGTGAAGATAATACAAATATTCCGTACACCCCATGCACAGTGTCCCCTATTATTTACATCTCATCTCACACATGTATAGCAAATGTATCACCATTAATGAAATAATACTGATACATTATTATAAGTCTATACTTCATTCAAAGTTTTTACTTCTTTATGTGATGTACTTCTGGTGTCCAGGATCGGACGCAGGAAGTATTATATTTAGTCATCATGTCGCCTTAGGCTCTCCTCAGATGTAAGTTTTTCAGTTTTTCTTTGGTTTTGATGACATTGACAGTTTGAGTACTTACCAGGTCTTCTGAAGAATGACTTTCAATTGGGATTTTTCTCATGCCTTTATCATGATTAAAATGAAGTTATATTATTTTGGGAGGAACATCACAGAGGTGAAGTGCCATTCTCATCACATCATATCAAGAGTATATTACCAACCTGACTTTTCACTGTTAACCTTGATCAACTGGCTGAGGTAGTGTTTTCCAGGTTTTAGTACTGTAAAATTAATCTTCTTTTTCGCTTTTCATACTGTACTTTTTGGAAGACCCACTTACGGAAGGGGACATAATGCTTTAATCTCTCTTTTTTTTAAAGAATGATGCCAATTTGGGGTTTAGCTTTTTTTTAAGTTTATTTATTTTGAGAGAGAGAGAGAGAGAGAGAGAGAGGCAGAGAGAGAAGGAGTGAGAGGCTCCATTGAGCTGGTCCCACAAACCATGAGATCATGACCTGAGCTGAAACAAAGAGCTGAATGCCCAGCCAACTAAGTCACCCAGGAGCTCCTAAGCTATCTATACCTTCTTGATAGTGAAATATCTATATAAGTTATTTGGGATTTTTCTGCACAGAATATTTGTCTATTTGCTCCCATTTCTTTATGTATTCAATTCATAGACAATTATTGTGTATTCATGCTATAATTAAATATTACTTTATTTTTTGTTCAAATTGTTCTAGATTTGGCTATTGGGAGCTCTTTGGGTTGGGTGCTGTGTTCATCTGAAATATTCTGATTGTTGTAGAGTTTTGGAACATTTCTTTGCTTTTTGGTACTGTAAGATTCTCCAGGTTCATCTCAGATATTTCCTGCCACAGTCCTAGAATCAGCCAGTTTTCCAGGAAGCCCTGGTGATTTTATCAGAGAATAGTATTCGAAAAATTCTTTGGGCTTAGTGTGCTTCTTTCTTCAGCCATCTAAGTTGAGAGAGCAAAGAAATGTATGTGTGTATACTAACCTGTGTATATACATATACATATAAATAGCTGCATATATAATTACCTGTATTTACATTGAATGAAAAATGAAATCATATTGATGTTTCCAATTCTAGTCTGCTACCACATAATTGATTAGTCACATATTGATCTATTTTCAAGCTCAGTAATTCTTTTCTCAGTTTGTTATATCCACTGATGAGCCCATGAAAAATTCCTATTTTATATTACACTCATTTGGACTTCTGATATTTTCATATAATTTCTCGCTGCTTACTCCACCTATCTACTCATGCATATTGTGCGCTTTTTTCATTAGGGCCCTTACCGTATGAATCATTTTAAATTCACTGTCAAATAAATCTGACATACTTATAATATCTGAGTTAGGGTCTGATGTTTACTTTGTCTCTTCACACTGTGTTTCCTCTTGCCTTCTAGCATGACAATTTTTTGTTCAAAGATGGACATGCTGTATTGGATTCTAGGGAGGTTACTCTTCCCCTCCCCTGTCAAGACCAAAAAGGGACATTTAGAGGATCTTTATCATAAGAAACAAATATGGTTACTTGATACTAAGCACAGAAAAGTGAGGGTCTCCAATAGCTTCTCACTAGCATACTATTGCACCTTGAGTCTCCAATTAGTCAATATTATCATTTATGTGTTCCTATCACTTTATGACTGTAGAGGCACCTGCCCTGGGTAAGCTGACCCAGCTGTGTCTCTAGGTGAATTTGACTTTCCAGATTTCAGGAGGGCAATTGCTTTGATTCAGTTTTCTGTTAGGTTAAAGAAAAGTCTTTAACTTTCAGTTTGGCCTGCTTTGTCTTGTTGTAAGGATGGGAATTCCAGGTTCTTTACATGCCGGATATGCAACTGGAAGTCAATATTATTTAATCTTAAAATAATTATAATGAATAATATTTTTAATGACATGGGAAAATATCTATGATGTATTCAGGTAAAAAGAGTGAGTTAGAATTTTATAGGGAGTATATAAAGCATGATCTCATTCATGTAGGACAATTGTTATGGAAATATTAAAATTATAAAAATAGTTATTTCTAAATATTATACTATAGGAGATGCTTTACATCATTTTACTATAATTGTTTCCTAATAAGCATCTGTTAATGTGTTGTCACAGAATACAAATTATAATCACTACATATATAATAATATATTTATATATAACATTTATAATTTTACATTTATACAGTTACATATAAATGTATGAGATATTTTATATATAATATATAAGAACATTATATATAATATTTATAACTATATAATCATAAATAATTACATTTATGTATAAATATTATATATAAATACATAAAATGTATATATAAATATATATTTAGTCATTATATGTAACATTTACTAATATGTACACCAATGTTTTCATAACATTAATATTGTCATTGTAATAAAATATTTGAACATTTAAACTACATTAAGCTAATAATCAGTTGATTCTTCCCTTTAACAGTAAAAAAAAATATATTACTAACCAACATTTATTAAATACCATTAATTTACCAGGCCATTAATCACATATTAATATATTAATGAATTTTTAGGCTGTGATAGTTGAACAAGGTTGCTAGACACTGGGTCTTCAAGTTCGGATAAAATATAAGTACTGATATTTAGAAAATAGGTATATCTATGTCTGTCTATCTGTCTATCTGTCCATCTATCCATATTTTTATTCAAGTAAGTAGCTGGTGTTTTGGCTAGAATAAAAACAGGCTGTGTAGAATTGTCTGTGAATGCTTTGTGAAATATTATACAGAGACCACTTAAGAACAGAAATTCTCCCTCTCTTAAAGTGCTTGTTGCTTGACTTTCATAACAAACACAGCTCCTACAGTGTCCCATAATTTACAGCACTTAGCTATCTGTCATACATAACGAGAGGAGATTATGTAATATATCTGACAATAATATAGCAAGTGTCAAACTAGATTATCAGCTCCATTAAGATTCAATCAGACACAATAAATGAGATGCATGATTAATTTCACCATATGTTGGCTGTAGTTTGACCTCCTCTGGAGCAAATTTTATATATATATATATATATATATATATATATATATATATATATATATATATAACTTCATGGAGAAGTTCCATTTTAAATAAAAGCCAACAATAATTGTGCCTAGTTTTTGAGTTATTTTAAATATTGTGATGCATTTCTTATCTGAACATGGGGTATGCATTGACTTCTACATATCTCATATATATTTCCCTTAAAAGTGACAGGTTAGATTTTTCATCTATGACACAAGGAAATAAAGCTTGTTTTGTACATCTATAAAATAAGTGCCTTACATGAAGGTGAGGTTTTCTGGCAGAGCCAAATGGGCCACATGGCCTATGATTTTATAGTGCCAGTAAATTTTTCTGGTTATAAGTGTAAATATCTCTCATCTTAAAGAAAGGTAGGGTGGGGGGGGGGGTGGGTGGGAACTAAAAGGAAGCCATAGAGAAAATGGCTTAAATTTTCTGCAGACACTATGTGGTTTTGTTTTAGGACATCTTTGTTTGATAGTTGTTTGTTTTGTTTTGGAGATATTTTGTCTTACATAAAGTCATTATTTTAGAGTTTTACTTCTGCCATAAAATGAGAGGTAATATCTATCTCTAAATGTTTTATTTAAGATTACATAGAAAAGATCACTATTCTGAGTATCAGAGACCCTGGGTTTATATTCAAGCTCTTCTCTAACTTACTATTGGTTTAACCCTCATCAAACTATTTAATATTTCTGAGTTTTAGTTTCCTTATCAGTAAGTGAGTTTGAGTAAACTGATTTTACATTTTTTTGTTGAGTATTATATACAATGTGTATATGAATAAACTTTCTAAATTTTAATGGGCCATGCAAATGCAAAGTAAAATTGTAGCAATGATATATTATCATTTGGGTCTACTATTATAACTATAATAGTATATTCAAAATATTTTTGTCAGTGGTATAGAAAGCCATTTATGTCCAAAGAAAATTTGCTGAGGGTTTCTTCGTAGCATTTCAATTTTCTTTCTTACATCTCCTGCAGGGCAAGACTACCACATTATATCTAATGTCAAATTTTGACATCACACAAAAGTAAATCACTTCCCTTCTATACAAAAATATCTATAATAAGAACTAACCTTACATGAGTGACTACCTTAATTTCGGAATGCTCCTAAGCTTTTTACATGGATTAAGGTATTGAAAGCTCACAACCTTATAAATTAACTTTCGTTTTTATCACCTTAGTTTTACAGACGAAGAAACTGAGACAGACGGATTAAGTAACTTCTCCCAGTCAGTCATCCTGTACATGAAAAAGGAAAGAATGGAATAAGAAGCTCTCACTCTAGGATCTACCGTATTGATCAATATGCTACACAACCTTTAAAAATCTAGAATGAAGTGTGGAACTGAAATCTGATACTCTGATTTTAACTTGTTTTTTTTTTTTTTTTAATTTCAAATTTTATGTCAGGCTAAATAGCCACACTATGCCATTAAGAGGGGAAAAAATCTCAGAGCTACAGGAATAATTGTTGAAGGGGCAGGATTGATGCTAAATGCTTACACAATGGCTTTTATGTAATTCATTTAGTATTGTAGTTATTTTAACCTCCTTTGATTAAGAAGGATACAATTTAAGAATTACGTAAATCCTATAATCATACAGCTACCAAGTGAAGTATCTGGGATTTAAGCCAATGTTTGTTTTGCGTCTACCCACTACCCCATCAGTAATTTTAGTAAAAATATATTTTTTAAAAGGCGGGTAGTTGTTTCTTGATTGTATATTACATTCTACAACACAAGATAGATTAAATGTTCCCTAAAACTTCATGATAAAAATGATTTTTAAAGCAAAAATTGTTCATTTTAAAATTAAGCATTTACCAATGTGTTTTGAAGGACACATTAGGAATTTACAAACTCTTCTAAAGTACCTGACATTATAACTCGATAGCCGGTGTTGAGATTCAGAGTAGGATTTAGATTCACTCTTCTTTCTTCTGTTAATATCAAGAAGTATTGAGAAGACAAACTGAGATCAAATATATGAATACATGCTGAAGGCTTTATAATAGTGGAAAACAGTAATTTACTATGTCTAAAGTATGAAGGATACTAAGGTTTAACAGAGTTTTTGTTAGAAGATTAGAAATCAATTTCTTTTATTAAGAGAAAGTAATGATTATAACTTAATTGAATACATAGTAGTTGAGGATTAATAAGGTAGTTTAAAAGATGCATGAGAATCACCATTGGAAAATTCATTTAAAATCATATTCTCATGCATAACAATTATATATTTTTTTTAATTTTTTTTTCAACGTTTTTATTTATTTTTGGGACAGAGAGAGACAGGGCATGAACGGGGGATGGGCAGAGAGAGAGGGAGACACAGAATCTGAAACAGGCTCCAGGCTCTGAGCCATCAGCCCAGAGCCTGACGCGGGGCTCGAACTCACGGACCGCGAGATCGTGACCTGGTTGAAGTCGGAGCTTAACGGACTGCGCCACCCAGGCGCCCCAACAATTATATATTTTATTAAGTAGATCTCTAGCAGGGCAAAGAGTATTGTTGTTTTAAACTTCCATATGATATTCTAAGAAAGAGGGTCCTGAAGCATCTATTGCTTGTTCCAAAATCATTCAGTAAAAATTCTTTCAGGGGCACCTGGGTGGCTCAGTTGGCTAAGCATCCAACTCTTGATTTGGCTCAGGTCATGATCTCATGGTTCGTGGAATCGAGCTTCATGTTGGGTCCTGTACTGGCAGTACAGTGCCTGCCTGGGATTTTCTCGCTCCCTCTCTATCTCTGTCCCTCCCCTACTCATGCACTGTTCTCTCTCTCTTGTAAAATAAATAAATAAACATTAAACAATTCTTTCAGCCATGGAATGTAGTATCCTTTGTACCATTCAAGGCTTTTAGTTGAAAACAAATAGAAATGCAAACAAACAACCAAAATAAACCTAGAAACTCACATTTTCTGTCAGCCTATTGGCATTTTTGGCAGTCATTATGAGAACATGTTCAGTTAGTTGTTGTTCCTTGACCCTGGGTTTTAACATGAGAAATATGTGGAGGAAACTTAAAAATAAAAATTGATGTCCTAGCCTAAGGCAGATCTACTCCACAGCAGACCCAACAACCCAAATTTATTGCTCATGAGAGACCAATAAATAATATCTGGGGAGCTATTTGTTATGAAGCACTATTGTAGCAGTGGGTGACTCAATTCAGAGGCTATTAGGGAGCTATGCTCAAATCAGACAGCTGTACTATTCCAGCCAAACACACCTGGATACTGTGTTTGGACATTTGAACAGAATTCTAGCAACTAGAAACTAGATGCTAGAACCATGCCTCATGCAGATACCTCTATTTACTAATGAAAAAATCAGTTATTTGTACCATCTGCTTAACTGTGCTGCTCTTTACTGAAATCTCACATGAGATCCCAAAAGATGTTCTCACACTAACTACTGGTGCTATGTATGCCTGTGTATGCTAGGTCACACAACAAAGAGGACTCCACAAATTAAATTAGATTTATAAACCATAAAATTAGAAGACTATCCCAGATTATCTGGGTGGATTCAATGTGATCACATGGCTTTCAAAAGTGGAAGAAGGCAGAACACTGTGGTCAGAGAGATGAGACTAAAAAAGAGGCAGAACATGCTGGAGCATGAGAAAAATTCAACCTACCACTGCTGGTTTTGAAAATAGAGGAAGGAAACACCAGACCAATGAATGAAGCAGCTTTTTAATTGTGGACAGCCTACTGACATCAAAGAAAACAGTAATCTTGCTCATGTGATGGTCAGAAACTTAAGTCTACTAACAATCTGAATGAACAAGAACATCAATTCTTTCCCTAGAGTCTCCAGAAAGAAATGCAAACCTGCCAACCTTGATTTTAGCCCTATGGGCTCATTCCAGACATCTGCAATACAGAAATGTAAGTTAACAAATCTGTGTAATTTTAGCCACTAGGTTTGTGGTAATTGGTTGCAACAGCAATAAAATAAACTAGTACATCTTTGTATGCTTTATAATAAGTGCATACCTGTATATTTTGGCGTATCAATGCTGTATCATATTGCTTGACACTCCAGTACTGAGAAAAGTAGTGCCACTTTAGCATCCTCCATATCTAGTCTCTCCCCACCTCTAAGGATCAGCCTAGTGCACTGTAAGTTTACATAGTTGAGGTAAGGAACAGCTTCGGTTTCATTAGTAGTATTTTTACTCTCCATGCCTTTACATTTATATTGTAAAGAAATTTGAAATGTTTGCAATCAGCTCTACAAGTAACTATAATAAAATGTTCTATGTCTTTTCTGTGGGTAATTGTGTAAAAACGAAAAGCCCAAACATACGCATTAATTATAGTGCTTTAATAATGCAAACATGATTCACTGCAAAACCAGCAATTCCATCCACAGAGTAGTAGAAAGCCTGTTCCATAAAATATATACCATTCCATTTATACTTTATATTTGGACTATATATGACTCGCATCAATGTGAAATGATTTCTCCCTCTTGATATACAAAAGTGGTCTTACAAATATTTATCAGGTGCTTAACATACAACAGGTATCCATCAGAGAATAAAACCCACAAGGCATATTTACATTTGGGCCTTATTTAAAGTGTGAAAAAATAGTCCATATCTTAACTTACTTCATATTCACATACTACATTACTTTTCAGGGTTTTTTTCTAGGGTATCCAATTAAATTTCATTTTCATTTTGGCAAATAAATTACATGTCATAGTTATATCACTGAATTTTCCAATATATTCTCATATCTAAGCCTAGCTTATTTTTGTTTTAGTGTAATGTAAGATTCTTTTTTTTCTTAGATCCTATGGAATTCTTAAATTCTCTTTCTTAGATTATTTTTCATTTTACTCTAGTCCCCATGAAAGTTATTTCTTGCTTTCAAAGCCAGAGTTGAAAATAAACTTATGGAATGCTTCAGCTTTGGGAAAAAGTCTTCTACTATTTATTTGATTGTATCTTTCCATCTTTTTCTTTTCTTTCTTTTTTTCTTATTCTAAAATGTCCATTAGTCCTTTGTTGGTCATCTGATCTGAAATCTGTTGTCTCTCGGATTTCCTCTCATACTTTGCATCTCTGTGTTTTTGTTCTTAATTCAGAGATAGCCTCATAGTCTTTACTCCTAGGGGAATTATATTTTTAATTTTCATTAATTCCTTCTTGATTTGTAACTGTCTCTTTCTCATAAATGTTTGTTCTTTTCTAGGAGAAAAATTATCTTCTCATATCTCTTTAAATTTATTAAGTAGAGTTTTTTTTTTACTTTTCTCTTAATTTTTTAAAAGTTATATGCCTCTCTCTAAATTATCTACCTTTCTTCTATAGTCGACGTATTTTTACTAGTAAGTTAATTTTTCATACTAATTTTTAAAAATATATGGTAATTCTTTTTTGTCTGATTATATTTATGAATGAAGGTCTTAGTTTATTCCTGTAGGCAGCTTGCCCAGTTTCTTCCGCCTTGCTGGCTGTTTCTCTGAACCAGAGTGCTATTTATAAGTTCACTTGCAGCAGCAAGACATACAAAATGCCATGTTTTACTTTAGGATTCAGGTAAACTTAACCTCCCTTCACCAAAAACAATGACCAAACCATACACCACAATGACCATATGCTGAGGCAGCAACCCCATTTTGAAAGTCCAACCTCGATTTCACAAGAAGGTATTTACCTGATTTTCTGTCTGGAGAAAAAGAAAATATATACACTCCAGAGGTAAGGGGAGGTGGTAAGAGAACTCAGTAAGTATGCATAAGAGGGTGACTGCAAATCATTGACAAACATTTTTAAATTTTTGATAGAGATAACGTTTTTTAAATCCGGGTCTCCTTTATCTTTCCAAGAAGAGCAGAAACATGGTATAGCCTTTGTTGTCTCTTTTTCCTTTGAAATATACAGAGGAGATCCCTATTCTGTAAATTTCTTTCCCAGCAATAAAATTTCTCAAGCTATGTTCCCAAATTTTACAGTGAATAAAATATATTTATATAAAATACATATGTTTTATGTATATGGTTTAATCTATATTATTTCTCTCTGGGACTATATTGGCATTTTGAATCAGTCAATATTTTACTGTCTAGAAATGTTTCACACTCTGATATATAGAATAGAATCTCTGTTCCTCTCCCTAGTATACACTCTCCTTGTGACTATGACAACCCCTAACAATCTCACATATTTCTCCATGTCCCTCAGGGAGTGGAGAGATTTCAGGCCAATGGCCATACTATATCAACAGCTGGTCTCATCATTTTCCACCGGGTATAATGGTGATAATATACACTACGTATTTTCTGTGTCTAACTACAATTGAATTAATTTGAGTGCAGGAAACATGTCTTCCATAGACTTTGTGTTCCTTGGAGTGACTAGCATATTATAGATGATAGTTAGCTCTTAATAAATACATGCTGAGATGGATCCTCATTCTGTAGGGTATGGCATTAGCATTGGGAGCAACTCTATTGGCTTATCTTTGCTCTAACTTATCTTTTTATCCCATGGTAGGTTATGATATTCTCTCAGCAAATCATATAATAGAGAGGCAGAAGATACAATATGATGGATAGACACTTGGGGTCTAATACTTGCTGAATGAAACTTTTACAAGATATGGAAAAGAGAGTCTTTCAGCCTCACGACTAGAAGAGAAAACACCTATTTCCAGCTTAGAAGTTGTTGGTTCAGATCTGAGTATAGTTTTTAAATATTTCTTAAATTTAAAAAGTATAAATTTCTTTTGGTAACAAATATGAGTGTTCAATGAACAATATGGGAATTCAGAAGTTACTCAACTAAAGGAGACCATATATTCACTTCCATATACCTAGAGAAGTGTACAAGCTTCATAAAATAGGCCTCTGAGCCTCACTTTTCTTTATCTAGTTTATAAATCAAAATGAGATGATGCAAATGGGATTTTAAGCATTTGTAAAACTTATAAGTGATGGATCATATTTTCAGTTCTGAAAAAGAAGTTACAAGACTTACATTTTCATGCCATTTATTCCATGTACTAGAATTTTTTTTTACGTTAGCCACATTACTTATTATATTTTCTTAATTGTCAATGTATACTCTTTTAAATTTTTCTAAAGATAATATGTTTTATAATTTTTAAATGTACTTTATGGAGTAGTATTTAGATTTTGTTTTCATTAAAGCTATAACTTAACTGTAGTCTTTTAAAAAAAATCCAAGTCCATCTTAGATTCTGGAAAATATATTATTCCATTCTTCCACTGTTTTCACAGTTATTTATTCAGTATCTACTAAGGTTCAGACTTCGTAAAGGTATCAGATATGTAACAATAAGATAAAGCCAATCCCTATTCACTGTAGTAAAGTAAATAGACAATATTAAAAAAAATTACTTATTAAAGAATATTTATAGACTTGACATTAAAAAATAAATCAGAGGTCTTTTTTTTCATATCAATACAACTGTGATGTCTGATATCACCTATTTCAATGACATCTTCTTTTGCTTTTTACTTCTCCTCCTTATAGATAAAGCCAAGAAATTGAGGGCTGATACAGATCAGCTGCGTCTTCCTACCATGTTGTTGAAACCAGAGCTGAGACCACCCTCTTGATGGTCCAGGAAGAGTGCAGCTGCTATTACTGTCACCCAAACTGGAGGCTTAATATCCAGGTAATTCTTGATATTTGAGCGTTTTCTTTCTGTATGTCTTATTAAAAAAGAATCAATTCTGATTGTTCTCACGTCACAGAAAAAAAAACTAAAACCAAACGAAACCAAACAAGGTTGGCATTCATATGTGGGCATTTAAATGTGAAGGATCCTGAAGAGCAGTTGGATGCTCTTTGTGCTTTAACCAGATTGACCTGACATTCCAAGGTATTGTACTTCACTGATATAATTGTTTCAGTTTTTACATATCAAAGTAAAACTTCATGATACTGTGAAATGTTCTTCATGATATACTGATAGTGACGGAATGGCTGGCTCTTAGCCATCTTTCTTCTTCCATGGTGGATTCCCCTTTAGAAGCTCCTGGGCCTATACTTGTCATCCTTGCTCACTTCTCCAGATCATCTCAATTCACTAGAGACATTCTAATGAAATTGGATCTCAAAAGTGGTGTGATAGGAGTCTTAAAACTTTTCCTTCCAGGGGATTTGTTGAACCTCTGCACAATGGGCCACCTCATCTCAGTAATATTAAAATCCTCTAACAATGAGGGAAAAGAAAGGGCAGGTTATACCATGCCAAAAACATCCCCAAGACATCCTGCCTCCAGAATAATGGAGACTCTCCTGTTATGGTGAGATCAAAATTTGTGACTACTCTTGTGGTACAGGCACTGATTTAGAATCTGATGCAAAATTTCTGACTTGATGGCTTATCAGTCTAGTCTGTATTTCTCACACATGCAATACTTTCCAGGATGGCTATGCTACTAGAAATAATAATACCCTTGAAATGTTTGAATGTTAATTTCTCTTGCTAAAAATAATAAAAATTTTAAAATGGCTATTTTATGAATTCTCCCCTCAGCACAAGTAGGGTAAGTGCATATGGGTAGTAGAAAATGCTTTAAGTCCAAATAAAAAAAATAAAAACAAAATAAAACAAATATTCTGGATATATAATTTCAGGGAAGGATTTGTGAAGGCACTCATGTCATAGAGTTAGGGAAAATGAATAGGGTATAACCATGAAGAGCAAGGATTGAGAAACTGTTCCAAATACTGTACACAAATACCCCAAGGTGAGAGGCCATGAGGTGTCAGACAGCTAACAGTCATTGAATCTGGCAGAGGTGCAGAGATCAGGGAGTGCAATTATTAAAAAAATAATTCTATAATTATTAATAGGGATCATACCACGAAAACCCTTGAATTTAATGATTTACAGTTTGAGCTTTACTCTGAATCAATAAAACAGGTGAATATCTTAAAGACAAAAGAAGACAAAATTAAATTTTAGAAACTTAACTTTATAAGAGTGAATAAATGTCATACAAGAATGGAGAAATAATGAGATCAATTTTATTTATAGAAGCTGTTTTATATTTATGGCATGTCTTTGGGCGGAAGGTCCTTCTGAGGCTTACGTACAGTGAATGCCTCAGGAGTTAGGACTGTTGGAAAATGTCTGATTTCCTAAATTAATATGGTAATATGTGCAAGTAATTCTGTTAAAGCAGAGAAATGGAAAAGACTCTTTCCTTCCTTGACTATTTTGATACTATTTGTATCAAGCTCATTGGCTATGTTTTGTATATGATATAAGCTCACTTTGTAAAGGAAAAATATTATTCCTGTTAAAAGAAACCTAACATTCTTTGCATGTGAAGCAAATATATGAGCACAGGCTGGGAATGATTAAGGGATTGGAGAAGATAAATCAAAACCTATAAAATGGAACAAATAATTCAGTTCTTAAACAGAGGTGAGTTAAACTTATCAGTAGAAAGAAGTGTATCATTGCCATCTGTAATACAAAGTTTTCTCAAGTTAATAGCCCACTTCTTTGGAGAGTCAAAAGTTATTTCATTTTAGTTTCATTACTTATTAATTAAAATCACAGGTAGATTTCAGGTCACCTGGATGGCTCAGTAGGTTAAACTTCTATGACTCCTGATTTCGGCTTAGGTCATGATCTCATGACCCATGAGTTTGAGCCCCGTGTCAGGGTCCGTGCTGGCAGTGCAGAGTCAGCTTGGGATGCTCTCTCTACCTCTCCTGCTGCCCCTCCCCCACTCTTGCACGTTCTCGCTCTCTCTCTCAAAATAAATAAATAAACTTAAAAAATAAAATCACATCCATTTGTATCCATCCTTATTAACCTATCTCTGCCTACCTTCCCCCCAAAATCTTCCTATCTTTTAATTCCTAGCTCAGAACTATGCTAATAAATAAAGACATCAGGAGGTCTGCCTATGTGGGAAGATAGGGGAGTCCAGGTCAAGAACTGTTGTGGAGATAATCTATGTGAGGCAGATAGACTGCTGATTATGTATGTATGGGTTGCAAAGAAGCTTGATCAGGTAGACTTGAGGCAATTTGTTCACATTTAGCTACAAAATCCAAACATTTGGGTGCATGATATTACAATCTGTGATAGTCTAGGAAATCTGAAACAGGAGGATATTCAAACTTAGGCCATTATTTTATGAGAAAATATTCAAGCTGGATATATCAAGAACTGTTTTCTTTGCCTGTTATTACTACTACCAGTTCTATAGTCTTCTCTGTAACAATTTACTCACTATAAAATGACAAATTTAGAATAAATATCACCTACAATCACCTTCAACCCTAGAATCATGTGATTCTGTATTGTAATTTAGGAAAAATGTATCTATTTTTAAGTTCATATATGTGTTTTATTCATATAAGTATGTAGGTAGAGCAAAAGCATTGATATAAGAAGAACATCTATATAAAGAAAAAAATGTTCCAAATGAATGACAATGAAATATAATAAAATTGTTATATATTTATAAATAAATATATATATATAATTATAATTATCAGGTTCCTATTCTTTCAAAAAAGATGTTATTGTTTGCATATTCATAGTTAATATTCTGATATTATGATTTCAAATAGACACATTTAAGCAGTTTGCTTTTAATATTTCACTGTGCTATATAACTAATACATAATTTGGGAAAATATAAATTTTGATTCTAAATTTATTCTCAATTTGCAAGTCATGGGATATCCAGGAATAATTTTGTAGACAATTGTTTCCCAGCTTTTCTTTACTTGAAAAGTGAGCAGATCGAAAATAAGAACACTAATTTGTCAGTACACATTTAATTGAATCAATACACTAGCTATGAACTAATTCCATAGTATTGACATATTTTCTCAGATGACCCGTATGAAGATTTGTACATAGAAAAGTGGTATAAAAAGCATGTCGCAAACAGATACACATAAATAATTAGCTAAGATCTCACCTGTAGAGAAAATTAAAGCTTTGGAAGCAGGAAACCTTACTTTTGGTTATTATAGGTTCTGCATTTAAAAGAGTAAGATAAGTCATAATATATTGTGTCTTTTCCCATGATACGGCTCTTGAAACCAAGGGAAATAGTATGACTCTTAAGAATAAGCAATTCAGCAAAATTTAGTTTTTGTTTGTGTTTCTTTTCTTTTCCATTTATAGAAAAAACATGCAACAGAAGAAATAAATTTGACTATGAATGGTGGAAATATTATAAGTACATCAAATTCAGAAATCTTTCTGTCACTACATTAAAATGTACTGATTGAATGATTAGTACTTTGCAAAAAGGACATAATTAAATGTTCTGACAAAAATATTTCATATCAATAATTCAAATGCCTGTCTTAAAAGGTTTGTTTGTAGGGGAAAAAGTATTAATTTACAGCAAATAGATTCTCCATATTCTCTTGAAACTTTTTTTTAACTAGTTGTCACAGCATAAATATACATACATTGCTTGAATGCACAGGTTGATAGGGTGAGAAATTCATGGTGAATTAATAGAGATACAAATATAATGAGTCTAATATAACCTATGTAGCTTTACCTGTTAGATATAATAAACATTTACTTGTATGCAGCTAATAATTAGCATAAAAAATAGAAAATATCTAAAATAAGTTGATAGCTGATATTTCAAACATGCTAAGAAATACTTGAGAGAAATGGTATGTTATTTCTTTAAATGCATTTTGGAGGTTAATGTTTATTTTCTACTGTCACACAAAACAAGGATCTATATTTTCCCGATGCTTAAGGCATTTAAATATCTTAATCTCACCCTGTTCATTATGCAGAAAATGAGCCATGTATAGATTTGTGCCTAATTGACCATGAACAAATTAAAGAAACTACTTCAGGCCCCTCAAAAGTGTTAGGGCTATTAAGTCTGAAATAGAATACAGAGAATAAATGATCCCCTACCAAAGTCATTTCAGGGCCTCTCAAGGAGTTTTGGTTTTGTATTAGGTTGGGCCCAGAAAGGTTAACCAAGAAACTACAATAAAGTGTAAGAAAAGTCAGTACTGGGTGCAAAAGTTGGACATTCTTTCCTCCACACTACGTTTGGAGAGGGAGTATGGAGAGTGAGTTTACAAAGGGAGTTCTTCATCATTCTTGACCACACTTGTTCAGTAGAAAGAGAAATTCAGGGGTTTACACTCATAGTTTTAAAATGTTTATTTATTTATTTTGAGAGAGAGAGAGAGAGAGAGAGAGAGAGAGAGAGAGAGAGAGAGAACAAATAGAGGGACAGAGAGAGAGGAAAAGAGAAAATCCCAAGCAGGCTCTGTGTTGTCAGCTCAGAGCCAGATGCAGGGCTCGATCACAACCGTGAGAGTCTTATGCTTAACCAGCTGCCAACCAGGCGCCCCTATGTGCATATTTTTTCAAGTCTAGCAGAATATTCTATGATTATGAGAGGCTTGAAGAGAGCAATTTAGAGCCATGCACAATTTTCATTGACCAAAGAAAAATGCATGATGCTAATTAATTTTTCAATTTTGTTCTGACTACCCAGAGACTCTGAGATAAATGTTAGTTAACTGTCCTCTATTATGAACTCTTTTTTTTTAACATTCTTTTCATCGGTTATACTCACGACAATTATCCCAAGTGTACATATTATATTTGCATAACTCAGCATATTATTCATTTGATGAAGTTTATTAACTATGAATAAATAGAGGTGTGATTTAGATCTAAACTGAGTAGATCTAGTTTATTTCTGGGATACTTATGTTGAATTGATATTATACTGTGCTACAATAAAAATAATTTAAAATCTGCTAATGAAGTCCTTAATCAAATGGCCTGTCTTTTTAAACCATTAGGGAAGAAGTTAACTAATTGTTAGTTATTACTAGACCTACATGAGTATGAGAGATATTAGTTAACCCCAAATAAAAGAAAATTGGTTTATTTAGTGTTTGGCTTTCCTCATACCCAGTTTAATTATTTCGAGTTTTCAATACAATCTATTCGTTGTTTGTTTTCCTGTGACCATTAATTTTATAGTCAAGGCAAAGAATTTTAGATTTGTATAACATATTATTTTCATGTAATTTTCATACATTATTTTACATCCTCCCCACAACCCACACGCAGTACGGTAGAGTGGGGCATATTTTCTAATTTATTTACCAATAATGCAAATAGGAGTAAGTTGACTTGGTAAAAATCCCATGGTTACCTAGTAGAACATTTGTGATCAACCATAGTCTTTTTAATTTCAAACCAGGGGCTTTTTTTCCCACCTATTTTTATACAACATTTACATGCAATTTCTGCACAACTTCCAAAAGATGTGCAGACACTTTCTTTGTTTTGTTTTCACCCTTGTGAGATATTCATAATTCCCAGAATTGTACTAATGCAATCAGAGTGAAAAAGTAAAAGTCACAGTTTTTAAAAATTTTTGTTCTGAGCTATTGTTTTTTGTTTGACTCTTCAACTTTATTAGTCTCACCAACACAATAAAATCAAGACAGATATACAATATACAATATATACAATACCTAGTACTATAATGCATTATTAGTTATAACCTACTTGGTTACTAAATAGAGTATTTCCTCTTTCAGTCTAAAGTTTCTAAGTTTATGTACCAGATTTATACCATTTTTCTGCCCAGAAATATAATCCATAAAATACATATTAGAAAAATTTAGAACTTTGAGCAAATCATACAGTATAAAATATTTGGAGATGTACCAAAAGCAGATTGAAAATAATAAAATATAATTTGTCTCCTTAGGAGAAGCAATGATTAATATTTTATGTCCTATTTTAATATTTAAAATTCATATCAAATATTTTATATTTAATATTTATATTTTATCATCTTAATTTTATGTTTTACTGCATTCATTTTTTAAGTTGTCCATGTTATTCATAAATATTTATAATATTTATATATGTCTATAAACCTATGCTATTCATGCATGTATAAAGACGTTTACAAAATTAGAAACATTGTTTTAAATATTGTATCCTCCACGTAACATGGTTTTGTGAAAATTTTTGTGTTATTCATTTTTAAAAGACTATTAAAACCATTTTTAGAATATACAAATATATTAAAATTTGATATGGCAAGATTGACGTAGTCATTCCGCAGTATCTGAACTTTAAATTGTTTCTTTCAGTATAGGAATACTTCATATCTTTCTCTGTGTATACCAAATTTCCATTATTCCTCTCACAAAATATCTACGTTTCCTCCCAACCAGTGCATTCCCTAAATGGAATCAGAGTGTTCTCCAAATTCATTCTGATGAAGTTATTTCCCTAATTACTAACTATTTTGACCAAGATATAAATCCTTTAGGATCTTTTCAGGTCCTGCCAGGTGCTGCACGCACTGGCTGGCCCCTGATTGCCTTCCTGTTCTCATAACCAACCCCAACCAGTTCTCATTTTCCAGACACCTTGTCCAAACTCCTTCCACGCCACAACTGACATTGTTCTGTCTCTAACATCTCCACTGGTGTTACGCTAACTAACCACAGTTAAAATACTGACACCAGGGGCGCCTGGGTGGCGCAGTCGGTTAAGCGTCCGACTTCAGCCAGGTCACGATCTCGCGGTCCGTGAGTTCGAGCCCCGCGTCAGGCTCTGGGCTGATGGCTCGGAGCCTGTTTCCGATTCTGTGTCTCCCTCTCTCTCTGCCCCTCCCCCATTCATGCTCTGTCTCTCTCTGTCCCCCAAAAAAAAAAAAAAAAAAAAAAAAAAATACTGACACCAAACAGCTAATACTCTCAAAGATTTTGTACAATCTTGTTAAACTTATTGGTTGACAAAAAACTGATTCCTATGAACTGTATCATGTTCCAAATACCTATGTTGGAGTCCCAACCATCCATGTGAGGTATTGGAGATAGGGCATTTAATGAGGTGTGATTAAGGTTAAATGACACCATAAGGGTGGAGCCTTAATGTGCTGGGAATGAAGAAAGGAAGAGACACCAGAGCTTTCTGTCTGTCTCAGCCGTGTCAGAACACAGTGAGAAGGAAGCCATCCAAAAGCCAAGGGACGACTTACCAGAAATTAACTTCAGCTGGAAACTCACCCTAAACCTGATAGTATATACAAAATATTACCCAAAATGCATCACAGATATACATATAAAATGTGAAACTATAAAAATTTTAGAAGATAGTCTTGATGACCAGAGGTTAAGCAATGACTTCTTAGACATAATATAAAAGCATGTTCTATAAAGGGAGGGAAAAACAGATAAGCTGCACTTTATTAGACTTTTAAAATGTTTGCAATATATACATGTAAAAAATCATAACGTTGTACCCCTAAATTTACCAATGTTGGGACATCTGGGTGGCTCAGTTAGTTAAGCGTCCAACTTATTTTAACGTAACAGAGAGGGTCAAACAAAAGTGTGTTTTTTTGTACATGTAAACACATAAATCGTTAAATGACAGTTTTAAAAAAGCCTCAAAGGATAAAATGCGTACAAGCTAGAAAATATTTAAAAGACACATGGCAAGGTAACAGTGTGCTGGAGCTGGCTTGCATTGGCTTGCCATGTGTCAGTTTTGTTCCTCTTTTCCCAACTCTGCCTTCATAAGTGATATGAGGTTGGAATCAGCCACAGTAGGTAATTGATTATACCACAGAAACTAACAAGCATTACAAATCAAGGCTCACCCTCCCAAGCCTGTTAAACATTTACCAGCATATGACTGCTTATATGACTACAGAGCATGCGATAGAGGTAGACAGGGAAAAATAAAACAAAACAAAGAGAGAGAAAGAGAAAGCCTGAATCATTAAATATTAAAATACTTAATCGTGCCATATTGCCATTATTGCATAGTGGAATTTATTGTCTTTTTAAAATTATAGACGAAAGAAGAAGTAGCCTTTTTGTGTCTTCTAAACATATATGACTTGTGTCATAAAAGTAAAAAATAAAAATTAAGCTCACTTTAAAATGTGCATATTTGTTCTACCAGTTCTATTCCTAGACTTTTTCCTAAATGTTTTAGGAAAGTTTATTTAGCCATATTTATAACAACAAAGTATAATGCAATCTGAACGTAACACATTAGGGTATTTGCTGATATGGAAAAGCATGCATAGTCTATGATTAAGTGAAATTAAGTCCAATTAAATATTTTCATTTAAATATATTTGATTGGTTATCTTGCCTCATTGTACTTCCTTCCCCAAAGTCCACTGATGACCATAGAGACATTTTTTAAAAATTATTTAAAAATATGAATAGAGAAAATAGTGGAGATAAGAGGCTGGAAGACAAATCAACAAGTAATTGCCTACACAGCTGCCTATAAGATGCAGAAACATAAGCTTTACAGTAAGCCCAGAAAAACTCAGATATCAGAGGAAAAATGTAACAAGCCAAGAAACGAGAAAATAAGTTTCTAGGGTTGTGATATAGCACAGGAGAAAAATTAGGAAAATTTCCAGGTAAAATATCATATTAAAATGATATTGCAGGATAATAACTTGGTGAGGAATCAGTGCAGGGATCCAGGAGGAAGTGGGGGGGGAAAGATTAAATTAATGGATTAATTTATTACTTGAATGTGCTGTGAAGAGTTTTACACTTCGACAAAGAGCTTGGGAGTAAATTAATGACAGATCCATAAAAATTTAAATATTTCTACATAGTAGACAACTATTACCTTTGGGAAGCCAAAAAGAGTATATAAGAGATAAAATGAAACCCAATCATAGTGCATTACATAGCTGAGTGGAAAATATTTAATATAGAATCACAAGAATATAAATGGTCTAGCCAAATCTGATAAATGGGCTAATGGGAAGTGATTGTAGGCATACACATATCGCTTGCCTGTGTGTATAGGGGAGGTAAGAAAGCTAAATCTTCATTTTCCATGATATAATACCAAAGGATAGTGTCAAAAATCAAAAAAGTAAGGTGTTTGCATTTAAAACAATATGTTATCTAATAAACAAATAGCTAACTCTAGCACAGGGTGGGAGAGGAGCATCTGAAAGACTTGAGAGTGGGTGCCTCTGTGAAATGAACACAAGAGTGAAATAAAGAAATTATTCCTTCTAAACCTTGAAGATCTTGCTGGCATTTAAAACCAAGAGTTTTTAACTTTGATAAAAGTTTAAAAACTATAGACATGAAGTAATAAATGTTTAATAAGCTTTCCCATCATCGATGTGTCTAGATAATTGCCAAAGCCTAAATGTTCCTTTGCTTTTCCTCTTGCTCTCTTTGAGTTTATTCTCAAAAAGGATCCAGAGTGATTCTATAACTATATGGCAGACAGTGACTGCCCAATGGTTCCCAAGTTATTCAGAGTCAAGATCAAGGAATATAAAATGGTTTACAAGCATGCAGCCACATGTTACATCTCCAACCTCCCTCTACCACTTTCTGACTCCCACTCTTCCAGTTACACTGACCACTCCCATGAAGCATGTAATACATTTAGACCCTTGGCACTGTTCTTACCCGGCCGACTCCCCCCCCACCCCCCCCCCGCCCCCCGCAACTCTCTCAGTTTTACCCTGTCACCTTCTCAGTGAAGTCCTCCCAATGCTGTTGCATCTTGTAGCCCTCTCACCACTCCAGCAGTCTTGATATCCCTTCCTTGCTTTTTTTAAAAATTTGTATCACTTAACTTCTAGCAAATATTACATTTCATCCATTCATGTTTTCATTATTACTCCAGACAGAATGTATTCTCTACAAGAGCAAGGATTTTTCATTGCTTAATCTTCAGTGGCCAGAACAGTGCCTGATATACACAATTCAATAAATATTTAATCAATGAATAATTGAAACAGCTATAGGTTTAAGAATGAACAGTTGTTTGCCAATGTATAAAATAGTTGTGTCTGTTTATTATTTGTTACAGAAATATAAGCATTTTTATTTTATTATCTGATTTTCTATTTTATCTACAAAATAACATACATGCACTGGTGATAACAAGTTATAAGGAATTAGCATTTAAATGAAACTATATCAGCAGATTCAGAAGTGCTGACACATACTGATCTATAGCTTAGGTAGAATGTGAAGAACAAATACAGAACAAATGAAAAGTGATATTTTAATGTGAGAATTAAAAATTGTATTAGAGCACTAATTTTAAAAAGAAAGCAAAGCTTTTCAATATTAGTCCAACAATTTACATCGTTTATGTTGCCTTCTGCTTGTTTTCCTTATCTACGTACATAAATGAACATGATAGTTACTGGTATTATTATTGTTGCTTTAGTGAGCACTTATTGATCACTACCCGTTTGCCAGGTCCTCTGCTAAGTACTTTATGCACAGTCTACCACTTAATCCTCATAACATGATGTGGGCTCTATTAATTTGTACATTTTATACATAAACATTTGATATTAGAATGTTGTTTGCTTCCAAATACAACTACATTTCATTAATTCCAAATACTATAACATAATTAATTTTTTCTCTTCTTGAAATCACTTATTTATGTAATAACTGGTTTCAACCTTAATATATCTAGGTCCAAAGAACTTTATATTCCCCCAAATCTGCTCCTGCCACCCCTCAATCTTTTTTCCCCATACATGTATGATTGATCAGGCAATAGTCCTGGAATCACTCTTGGTTCCTCTTTATTTCCACTCTCACATAGATCCTGTTGCCCCTGCCATCATAGCACATCCACGGTCTGACCACTTCTTGACACTCTACTGAACCCCTACAGTGCAAGTCGCCACATTCTCTAGACCAAATTATGTCCCTGTTTGTGGAGGTAAAGGAGAGAATGTGACTGCAGGTTGATCCCGGGAGCTAGATCTGGGCAGTTGGAGGCTCCTCATCCCCTCCCCTTTAGAGGAATTTAAGCCCCACCTACTGTTCCCACACTAGCAGCCATTTCAAGAATGTCACAGTACTAAGAGATTTTTGAGTTTCTGAGACCAGTGGATTCAATATATGGCTAAACCCGGTCAAGGCTTTTACGTAAACTTTTAAGATTCCGGCAAGTGCATGGGGAAATCTACTTGTCTTTCAGATGCTGGAGAGGAACCTCATATGTAAATTTCCTTGCCTATTATCATTATTATTATTATTATTATTATTATTATTATATTATTATTATTATTATGACACATATCTATTCCATCACCACAAAGGTTCTCTCATATAGCCCTTTTGGAGCCTTAGCCACTCCCCTCCCATTCCTACTGACTCCCTGACACTGACAACCACTAATCTGTTACCACTTTCCATAATTTTGTTATTTCAAGAATGTTGTATAAATGGTATCAAACGATATGTAACCTTTAGGATTTACTTTTTTTTACAGAACATAATTACTTGGAGATTCATCCAAATTGTTGTGTGTGTCCATAGTTGGTTCCTTTTTATTGCTGAGTAGTGTTCTGTGATATGTATGTACTAAAAAATGTGTTTAACCATTCATTTATTAAAGGGCATCTGGGTTGTTTTCAGTTTTTAGATACTATGAACAAATTTGCTGTGAATATATGTGTGCATTTTTATTTTATGTGATACATTTTTATTTCTTGAGATAAATACTTATCAAAAGTATAATTATTGGGCGGCATGGTAGCCACATCCTTAATTTTATAAGAACCACCAAACTGCTTTCCAGAGCGTACTGCTACATTTTCACCAGCAGTATATGAATGATCTAGCCTTACTGCATCATTGTCAGCATTTGGTGTTTTGCCATTTTTTATTTTAGTCATTGTGATAAGTGTGTAAGGATGTCTCACTGTGTTTTAATCTGCATTTAATCTGTGTTTTTAATCTGCATTATTGACTAATGATGTGCACTTTTTTTTTTTTGGCCACCTTTCGGTCCTTTTTGGTGAAATGTCTATACACATCTTTTCCCCATTTTCCAGGAATCCTTTGTAAACTGTTATTTGTTTACTGTTCAGTTTTGAAAGTTCTTTATAAAACCTAAATACTAGTCTTTTGTCAGCAATGTGGTTTGCAAATGTCTCCAGGTCTGCATCTTGTCTTTTCATCCTCTTAATAGGGTCTTTCACAGAACAATGTTTTAAAACATTCCCCCACAGCTTTATTAAGATATAATTGATATGTGACATTGGTAAGTGTAAGGTGTACAATGTAATGGTTTTTACCACCATGTATACCACATGTATACATTGTGAGCATTTTTTAACTTTGATGAAGTCCACTTTATACATTTTTTCCTTTATAGATCATGCTTTTGGTATTATATTT
This sequence comes from Felis catus, assembly GCF_018350175.1. Taxonomy (NCBI): domain Eukaryota; kingdom Metazoa; phylum Chordata; class Mammalia; order Carnivora; family Felidae; genus Felis; species Felis catus. Next base: position 97,814,939 of record NC_058374.1, read on the forward strand.
AAGAACTCATTCTTAACCTCTTTTCATAAAAATTATATTCTAAAATTTTTATAGTTTTACCTTTGTATTTATATCTATGGTATATATTAAGTTAACTTTTATGTGATCAGGTTTAGGTTGAGATTCATTTTGGGGCATATGGGTACCCAGTTATCCAAGACTATTTGTTTAACACAGTATCCTGGGTACCCAGTTATCCAAGACTATTTGTTTAACACAGTATCCTTTCTCCAATGAATTACTCTTGCAACCTATTCAAAAGTGATATGGTTTGTGTGTGTGCTTGTGTGTGTGTGTGTGTGTGTGTGTGTGTGTGTGTGTACGCAGATACTTGTAAGATCTAGTTCTGTGTTCTATATTCTGTTCCATTGATTTATGTGTCTGTGATCTATCCCTTCATCAATACTACATGGGGTCTTAATTACTATAGCTATATAGTGAGTCATATAATTGCCTGATATTCCTTCAGTTTATTATTTTTCAAAATTGATTTAGCTATTCTGGTTTTTGTTTTATTGACTTCCCAAATAAATTTTAGAGTCAGCATTTCTGTATCTAAAAAAAAATCTTGCTGCATTTTTTTTTTTATCTTGCTGCCATTTTGATTAGTTTGTTAAATCTCTAGGTTAGTTTGGGAAAGAATTAACATCATTAATATATTTACTAACGAGTATATTTAACTAAATTTCTTGTATTTATATAAGAATAGATATACTAATATTTTACTGATAACAACTAATAGTTTTACTAATATTTTAATAAATCCATCATTTATTTACCAATCTGGAGTGGCCTGCCTCTTTCTTTAGTCTCTCCCTGCCCTTGTAAATAATGCTACAACAAACATAAGAGTGCATATACATGTTCCTATTAGTGTGTCTGTTTCTTTTGAGTAAATACTCAGTAGTGGAATTACTAGATTTTATTGTATTTCATTTTGAGTTTTTTGAGGAACCTCCATACGTTTTCCACAGTGGCTTCACCAATTTACATCCCCACCAACAGTGCAGGAAGGTTCCATTAATATCCACATCCTGGCCAAAACTTGTTATTTCTTTTGTGGTTTTTTTTTCTTTTTAAACTATCCAAACTTAGAGATATAAAGCAGCATGTCCTTGCGGTTTTGATCTGCGTCTCCCTAATGATTACTGATTTTGAGCATCTTTTCACGTGTCTGTTGGTCATCTGTATGCCTTCTTTGAAAAAAATGTCTATTCAGGTTCCCTGCCCAGTTTAATCAGATTATTTGTTTTTTTGGTGTTGAGTTTATCTACTACTATTTTTTTTCCTTGCTCATTCCACTTAATGTATGGATAAATATTGGTATTAAATTTAATTATTGCATATTTAATAAGTACCAAAATATTCCTTAAACTAAATTCATCTGACAACCAGTGAAGCTCAACATTTTCTTAATGGTGTGCATTTCTCAAGGTTTTCTTATAAGAAATGTCTGCTCATAGTTGTTGACCGTTTTTCTGTTAGAAATCCAATGTTTCTTTCTATTTGTGGGAATTCAGATTTTAATAGTAGTTTTTGGGGGCAACTGGATGGCTCAGTCAGTTAAGCGTCCGACTTCAGCTCAGGTCACAATCTCATGGTCCATGAGTTCAAGCTCCATATGGGGCTGCGTGCTGACAGCTCAGATTCTGTAGCCTGCTTGGGGTTCTGTGTCTCCCTCTTCCTCTTTCCTTCTGCTCACACTCTGTCTTTCTCTCTCAAAAATAAATAAACATTAAAAAAATTAATAGTAGTTCTTTGTCCTATTTCTGATCTATTTTTAATTTCAATATTTTTTCAGAAGTTTTACTCTTTAAATAGAACTGTTAAACAGAATTATCTATTGTGTAAAATTGATTGTAAATCAGATTGATAGAGCACAAATTCCAGTTTTTTCTGCCAATTAAAGTTTATACCACTTTTAAAAAAACATTTAAACAGTCTGGCTTTTTCTTTTTTCTTTTTGGCCTATATACCATGAGGTATGAATCTGAACATGTGTCTTCCAATTTATAATCAGTTTTTATTCCAACTTTTATTAAATTTTACCTGTATTATCATAATACTGGTGTGTTGTATGTGTGCGAGTATATGTGAAGCTATTTTGTGGTTTAACTATATTTATATATTGCAAATATTGTTATTTATCTAAGTGTGTATTTTCCATACATTAAACAAATGTAACTGGTGTTAACTAAAATTTTAAAATTTTCTAGAGAACAATTAGCGTGCCTTTTGAAATATTATTTTTTAAAATTTTTTTTCAACGTTTATTTATTTTTGGGACAGAGAGAGACAGAGCATGAACAGGGGAGGGGCAGAGAGAGAGGGAGACACAGAATCGGAAACAGGCTCCAGACTCTGAGCCATCAGCCCAGAGCCTGACGCAGGGCTCGAACCCACAGACCGCGAGATCATGACCTGGCCGAAGTCGGACGCTTAACCGACTGCGCCACCCAGGCGCCCCTTGAAATATTATTTTATACTTTTTACATCTTTTCTTCTCTAGATAAACTTATGATCCTGCTTAAATTTTGATTGAAAGTACTTAACATTGAAAAAAAAATTAAGAAGTCATACCCAGCACAGAGCCCAATGTGGGGCTTGAACTCACAACCTTGAGATCAGCATCTGAGCTGATACTGAAGCAGACACTTGATGGACTGAGTCACACAGGTGCCCCTTAACATTGATGGGGTTTTTTGTTTGTTTGTTTGTTTTTGTGAGAGAGAGAGAGAGAGAGAGAGAGAGCGAGCGAGCTCAGTAGGGGAGAGGGGCAGAGGAAAAGAGAGAGAGAATATTAAGCAGGCTCATGCTCAGAGCAGAACCTGATGTGGGGCTTGATCAAACAACCCTGGGATCATGACCTGAGCTGAAATCAAGAGTCAGATGCTCAACCGACTGAGCCACCCAGGGTCTGCAACATTGAAATGTTAACTGAAAATTAATATGGGGAGAATTTTCAAATTTCTGCTATTAAATAGTTTTCTAAACAAGAACCCCTGATGGACTTCACATAATTCAAGTTTCTATTTTTTTTAATTTAGTGATTTTGAGTATCTCACTAAATATTTCAGTTTTTTGCCAAAATAAATGAGATTTACTAATGTCTTTTTTAAACATTTGCAATCACACTTGATTTTCAGACTGATCCTTTCATTCATTCAGAGATACATATTTCTCAAGTAAATATTTATTTTGCTCATACTATGTATCAGTCACTGTTCTAAATATATTGCCTTCTACTTGGGGAATCATGAAAGAAAGAAACGAATGAAAATCATATTATCAGAGATAATAGTAGTGGAAAGAAATGAAGAAGGATAAAAGAGAATGACTCAGAGTAGGAATATTTTGGATAAAATGATGAAGGAGGTTTTCATAGCTTGCATTTCATTTCTAACATTTTTATTGAAATTTTTACATAGTTTTTAATCTTTTATTTTTCTAGTTAATCATCTATCATTATACATATAAAGTGCGTTTATGTCATTATAACTCAAGGCTCAAGTTCTGCTCAAACACTAAATACAACTTAGTTTTTGGCATTTTTTGTGTGTTTTTTGTTATTATTCTGGGCTCCCATCATCATCTTCCTGTTTGGCTGATATGCTGATATAGTTACAGGATCTTCATCATATTTCCATGACCTGGAGCCCTTTTACATGACCCAGATTAGTTCAACCTAATCAGTGTGATATATTAGTAGTTAATTTGCCACTTTTCACTAAAATGAGGCAGAATTTTTTTTAATTTTTGTTAATTTTTTTTTATATGTGTGTGAGAGAGAGAGATACACACACACATACGGTGCAAATGGGGCAGGGGCAGAAAGAGTGGGAGACAGAATCTAAAGCAGGCTCAGCACAGAGCCCCAGGCCGGGCTCAAAGCCACAAGCTGTGAGATCATGACCTAAGCCAAAGTTGGATGCTTAACCTACTGAACCACCCAGGTGTCCCAAAATGAGGCAGAACCCTTAACTTATTATCTATTCGTTTTGGGTTTTTTTCTTGAAAGGCTATCTTTGAAATTTTTTCCTCAAAATATTTATCAGGTAGTTGCATTGAAGAATGTATGCTGAAATAATAATGACAATGATAGTAATATATACTAATGATGATTTAGGTATTTGCTAGACATGCTTTTAGTGTTCTGCATGTTCTTTATCCCTTCATTCATGCAGTGATTTAGTGGATGGCATCATTATCCTAATTTTATAGATGAGGAACCCAAGTCACAAAAAGAAGTAACTTTTAAGGTAGTATCACAGCTTCTACTCTACGGTGGAGCTCACATCCTAAATGAAGCATTGACACCTGAGAACACAATTTTCAGTTCTTTTTTGTGGTCTTTAAAAATATAGACTATTTGAGGAAAGAATCCAACATGAGGGAGAAATAGGGGGACCCGAAGTTCCCTCGTCCCACCAACACAGCAGTGTTGAGGCCAAAGGACTTGGAATTCCAAGAGTCCAGGCTGCAGTGACAGAGAGGTCTCCAGGGGCCCACGGGGACAACCTGGCGGGCCACAGGTGCATGATTGTGAACTGGGAGAGATAAAACAGATGGCATAGGCACGGATGGGAGGATTCCCTTCTGTGGAGAGACAAAAGGAAGAGAAGAAGATGCTGTGGGAGTGTAGGATTATATTTGGACAGGATAAAAACCATGGACCAGGGATCATAAAAAAAACAGAAAAAGATCCAATTTCTAACTGCGAGACTTTCTCCAGACTCGGGTCGGCTGCCCTGTCCGCACACCTGGGGAGGTGGGAAGCCAGCCCCGGGCTCACTAACCAGCTCAGAGGCGCAGTCCGCAGTGGGAGAAAGCAATCTCCTCCCTGGAGTTCTGTGGGAAGAAGGTGTATAGCCATTCCAAGGACAAAGATCCCTGCCTGCACCTGCCAGCCAGAGGCCCTTTATTGGCAGGGCGGAGTGGCACTTCCCCAGAACCGGGGTCTGCGGCATGGGATCCTTTCAGAGATCGGGGCTTGAATCCCAGACAAGCCCCAGGGAGGTACAGGAGACTGGGCAGCAAAAACAGAACAAAATAAAACAAAATGGCCCACTTGTGCCCAGGCAACACTATAAGGACAGCCTGAACAGAGTAGTTTGGGATATCCCATCCCAGAAGGAGAGACTGGGATGTTGACATTTTTTGCCCCATCACCAGCAAGGTGAGGCTTCAGGGAATGGACAATGGGCCCACAGTGGAGGTGGGACCCGCCTCTGTGCCTGGCAACTGTGTATCTACTACCAGAGCAAGATTGAAGCTGACCAACCAGACCACCCTTCCTCCAGACCAGCACCTACCAGTTCCAAGGCACGCAGTGGTTTTTCATTTTCCGATTTAATGCTTGGACAATTCTTATATTATATACTTTTTTCTTCCTTTTCTCCTTATTTCTTCCCTTCTCTAGTCTGGTTATTCTGGTTGTTGGTTTGTTTAAGCAGACATATGTAATCTATTCTCTTTACACCTGTTCTATATCTCCTTCTTTATTTTCCTCTCTCTCTGGATTAACCTTATAGTTTCTCTGCCTGGTAAATTTTCTTTTCTTTGTCCCCACCCCTGTCATTTTTCTCTGTATGAGATAAAGCCTCTTCCACCACCGCTGCCCCTCCTTTTTTTTTTTTTTTTAATTTTTCCCAGGGTTACTTCAACAAACAAATCAAAGCACACCTGGTGGAGAGTCCAAACCATCACTAAAAGTAGGGAGATAAAGCAACCAGTCACAACAACAGAGAGCAAGTAACACACTCCAAAAACACCTCCTGAAGGGCCAAGTCCTGGATAGTGTATGACCCCTCTTTAAAATAGTAGTGCTCGCAAGGCAGGACACATAACTAGTTTTTAAAACACATAAGGGACAGAAAACTAGCCAAAATGATGAAAAAGGAGAATTCTGAAAGGAAATTCCAGGAAGGAATCACAACTAAAGAATTGCTCAAAACAGATACAAACAATGTATCTGATCAAGAATTTAGAATAATAGTCATAAGATTAATCACTGGAAGCCACAGAAGTGATTAATAGCATAGAAGACAGCAGAGAGTCTATTGCTGTAGAGAGCAAGGAACTAAAAAATAGTCATGACAAATTAATCAATGCTGTTAATGAGGTGCAAAATAAATTAGATGAGGCGACAGCAAGGATTGAAGACGCAGAGGGGAGAATAAGTGAAATAGAGGATAAAATTATGGAAAAAGATGAAGGTGAGAAAAAGAGAAAGAAAAAAATTCTAGACTGTGAGGAGAAAATTAGAGAACTAAGTGATTCAATGAAATGTAATAATATCCGTATCATAGAAGTTCCAGAAGAAGAGAGAGAGAAAGGGGCAGAAGGTTTACTTGAACAAATCATAGCAGAGAACTTCCTCAATCTGGGGAAGGAAACAGACATTGAAATCCAGGAGGCACAGAGAACTCCCTTCAGCCATAACAGGAATTGATCTTCTCCATGACTTATCATAGTGAAACTGGCAAAATACAAAGATAAAGAGAATTCTGAAAGCAGCTAGGGACAAACAGGCCTTAAACTACAAGAGTAGACACATAAGGGTAGTAGCAGCTCTGCTCACTGAAAGTTGACAAGCCAGAAGGGAGTGGCAGGAAATCTTCAATGTGCTTACCAGGAAAAATATGCAGCCAAGAATCCTCTATCCAGCAAGGCTGTCATTCAGAATAGAAGAGATAAAGGTTTACCCAGACAAACAAAAACTGAAGGAGTTTATCACCACTAAACCAGCCCTACAAGACATCCTAAGGGGGACTCTGTGAGTAGAATGTTGCAAAGACTACAAAGGACCAGAGACATCACTACAAGCATGAAACCTGCAGATAACACAATGATACTAAATCCATACCTTTCAATAATAATGCTGAATGTAAATGGACTAAATAATCAAAAGACATAGGGTATAAGAATGGATAAAAAACCAAGATCCATCTATATGCTGTCTATAACAGACCCATTTTAGACCTGAGGACACCTTCAGATTGAAAGTGAGGGGATGGAGAACCATCTATCATGCTATGGGAAGTCAAAAGAGTAGAGTAGACATACTTATACCAGACAAACTAGATTTTAAACCAAAGCCTGTAACAAGAGATGAAGAAGAGCATTATTCATAACAACACAGTCTATTCATCAAGAAGAGATAACAATTATAAATGTTCATGCACCTAATCTGGAAACACCCAAATATATAAATCAATTAATCACAAATATTAGTAATCTTATTGATAAGAATACAGCAATTGCAGGGGACTTTAATACTCCACTTACAACAATGGACGGATCATCTAGGCAGAAAATCAATAAAGAAACAATGGCCCTGAATGATACACTGGACCAGATGGACTTGACAGATGTATTCAGAACTTTTTATTCTAAAGCAGCAGAATACACATTTTTCTTGAGTGCACATGGAACATTTTCCAAGATAGACCATATACTGGGTCACAAAACAGCCCTCAATAAATATAAAAGAATTGAGATCATACCATGCACATTTCAGCTCACAATGCTATGAAACTTGAAATCAACCACAGGAAAAAGTTTGGAAAACCTCCAAATGCATAGAGGTTAAAGAACATCCTACTAAAGAATGAATGGGTCAGGGCACCGGGGTGGTTCAGTCAGTTGAGCGTCCGACTTCGGCTCAGGTCATGATCTCGTGGTCTATGAGTTTGAGCCCTGCATTGGGCTCTGTGCTGACAGCTCAGAGCCTGGAGTCTGCTTCAGATTCTGTGTCTCCCTCTTTCTCTCTGCCCCTCCCCCGCTCATGCTCTGTCTCTGTCTCTCTGTCAAAAATAAATAAACATTAAAAAAATTTAAAAAAAGAAGAATGAATGGGTCAACCAGGCAATTAAAGAAGAAATTAAAAAATATATGTAAGCAAATGAAAAGAAAACATGACAGTCCAAGCCCTTTGGGATGCAGCAAAGGCAGTCCTAAGAGGAAAATACATCGTGATCTAGGCCTATCTCAAGAAACAAGAAAAATCCCCAATACAAAATCTAACAGGACACCTCAAAAAATTAAAAATAGAGCTACCTTATGATCTAGCAATAGCACTACTAGGAATTTACCCAAGGGATACAGGAGTGCTGATGCACAGGGGCACAGTTACCCTAATGTGCTCTCAACAATAGCCAAATTATGAAAAGAGACTAAATGTCCATCAACTGATGAATGGATAAAGAATATGTGGTTTATATATACAATGGAATATTAGTTGGCAATGAGAAAGAATTAAATCATGCCATTTGCAGCAACGTGGATGAACTGGAAGCTATTATGCTAAGGAAGTAAGTCGGTCAAAGAAAGACAGATATTATATGTTTTCACTCATATGTAGATCTTGAGAAACTTAACAGAAGACCATGGGGGGAGGTAGGGGAAAAATAGTTACAAACAGAGAGGGAAGGAGGCAAACCACAAGAGACTCTTAAATACAGAGAACAATCAGAGGGTAGATTGGGGGGTGACAGGCATTGAGGAGGGCATTTGTTGGGATGAGCACTGGTTGTGGGGATGTTCATCTCTGCCCCTCCAGAGAAAGAGAGGGAGAGAGAATCCCAAGCAGGCCACACACTGTCAGCATGAGCCCAATGACAGGCTAAAACTCATGAACCATGAGATGATGACCTGAGCCAAAATGGGAGGGACGTTTAACCGACTGAGCCACTCAGGCACCCCAACAAATACCATTTTTGATTATTGGTGAGTAATACCAAATTTTGGATGACTCACGACTGTTTAACATTTTGGTTTTATTCAATATTTTGGTATCTATAAAATGTCAGAATGACGAGTCTTGTATACATATTTGGCAAATGCATCTAGTTGTTGCCTTATGATAAATTCATAGAAATAAGATTGCTGGAATACAAAATAAGTACATTTTAATTGTCAATATATGGAGCCAAATTGGCCCTCCAGGAAGGTTGTAACAATTTACAGACTCAATGGTACTATTAATACTTGATGACACTTCCTATTGAGAAATAATTTTCTAAGTTTGATTTACAATTAGTATCTTTTTTTTTTTTTGTGCTCGCTTCGGCAGCACATATACAATTAGTATCTTTTTTGTGCAACATGTGATTTTAATTAAACATATTTTGGGAGTCATCTTCACTTGCAAAATATTAATATTATAGACTGTGAACCTGGAAAAAAATGTGCTCTAAAATGTAAACCAGAAGTGACAGACGTAAAATTTTCCTGAATATACTGGAAAACTACCTCAAACTAATTGTGGGAGAATATGCCTCAAGACTAGAGCAGCCAGTGATTTCAAAGGGCCTTCCTAACTCAAAGCCAGTGTTCTTTTACATATTTGAGGTACTGTTCCCTATTTGATTATAAATGCAATTTCCTTTATGAATGAATATAGTTTGGGAAAGAATGATTGTAATTTTCCATATGAATATAAAATTATAACATTATAAGCTATGTTGATTTGGTAAAAGAAACCATAATGAATTTGAATATGTTTAAAATACTGTCATTCCTTTTTCTAAAAGTGTATTACTTTTTCCAGACAACATGAAAGCATTTCTCCCTTAGCCTCTCATTTCCCCTTTGTGCAGGTTGGTTACAGAAGAAATCCAAGCTGAACTTTAATTATTTCCAAGTTTATTGTGGTGAATTTTAATGTATTTATAGACTGGGATGATTGTATACTACCTTTAAATTGAAAAGTGAAATCATTTTTTTTCTGAATAAATCATATTCAAAATATGACAAGAAGATATGAGGCTATCATAGATGAGCTATGATAAATCATATTTCAACAATGAACAAGACAAACAGTGTCATCCTCTCCTTTTACTAGTAAAGTATGGCACTTATTTCATGAGAAAAGTAATTACCTCAGTGACATTAAAGGCTTCTTTTCATATTATTTCTAGCCTTTCTGGAGGTCTTTTCCAGCTATGTTCCATTTGCAACATTTTATCCACTCCAGCACTGAAACGCAACTTACTTTAGATGACGTGAAAGCACATTTTGTTTTATACTGTCCTTGAGAACTTTTCTCTGTGCATATTCAAAGACATAGCTATAGAGGTAGTAATGGATCTCTTCAAAGTAACTCCTCAATCAGCTTTCAATTAACTTTTCTTTTTTGTTTCTTCTATTTGATTCTTTTTCTTCTATTTGCTAGGCAAGGAAATAATATTATCCTCCCTGCATATACTTGTAACAGTTTCTTTATAATGGAATTTTTAAAAAGAATTATTTCTGTAAAAAATTAGTCTTTTTAAAAAAAATTTCCAGAGTTATCGTTTCAATTTGGCAATTTATTCATATTCTGTTTGAAAAAGAAAAAAAAATACTAAAGGAAAGAGATCACTATCCCTGTATAGAGAGAGCCAAATGATTTTCAGCTCCTTAGCTTAGGAAATTCAAAGGTAGATTTTAAGTTTAGCATTGGGAACATACTATATGCATTTATATCAGCTTGGTCCCTGTCCGTCCATTTTTCATCACGCTTCACTAGTGTTCTGCAAATCGATGCTTGCTCACGTTATGTACAACTTAATATAGCCAGAGTGGACTCTCCAAGACCATGCTCCAAGAGCTCATGCTCTTCTACTGGCCTGAGTTGGCCTTGCCTAATCACACCATTCAGATTTGTACTGACTTCCTGTTCATTTGATATGAAATACTAACATTGACAAAAATCACATAAAACTCAAAGTGTACAACTACAACAGGATATCCTTGGCAAACTGGCAAATGAATATTTCCACTAAAGAGTAGGATTTGTTATGGCAAAAGAAAACCTGAAGTTCTAGAAATTTGACATCAGTTTCTTTAAATTTGGTAATCATCCTAAAATTTCCTTGGCATTACCAGTGATGAGTTATAAATCTGAGATACATGTTTTTAAACTATTAATAATAATTTGTTTTAGCCAACCTTGCTAGGGGGAAGTGAGAATTCTTTCTGTAAGAAATGGTATCACAAAACTGTTGCCAGATGAAGACATAATCAAAGATAATGCAGCCAAAGATTGTAGAAGAGAAAGGTAATATACAAATGTATAAGAAATGTAACTGAAATGTTAAATTTATTTGTTTGGATTTGATGATTTAGTGATGAACCAGATGGCTGTATCATTCTGTTCAGTCTGGTTAAACTTTAGACAGGTTTCTTCCTGTCTCCCTTTCTTAGAGCATTTCCTTTAGAAAACTTGCAGTTGTAAATTCTTTCTCTGCCTCTTTAAGATGTAAATCCTCTGTGTCCAGGAATGTTTTTCTCAAAGAAAAATGAGAGCAATCAAGAAAGATAGGGCCCCTGTCTCCCAGTCTCTATGGGAATGTAGGAACCTAACTTATATAAGCAACAATTAGCAAACACATTGACCTAAACACTGACCAACCTCCCCACCAATGTCCTCCAGAGTGCTCTTTCACTATTCAGGACAGTGTTTAATTATCTCCTTGCCTTTTTTTTGGTTTGTTTTTAGCAGAGTTGTGTTCAATCTCTTCTATTGCAATAGTCTTGAATGAAATCTTCTTTGCTGTTTTTAACAAGTATCCAGTGTGATTTTTCCTTAACAGTATTTGTCAGTTTTTTAAAATGCATAATTTGTTACAATTGTTTCTCTTTCTAAATAAATATTCTCATTTATACCTAATTTATATTTATAAGTCTTATTTTATTTGTTGTTTTGTTTTTTTCTTAAGGGTTTCTCTCAGTTTTATAAGCTCAAGACTCCCCAAAACTGAATTCACTTTTTCTCCTGCCCTTCACCATGTTTTAAAGTATCTAAAAAATATAGTCAGTTTATACTCATCTCATGTCTCTCTTCAACATGCACTCAGGCCTGATACATTTTTGTCCTCACATTTTCATTCACCAAAGTATAACCAATATATCAAGAACTAAATCAACTATCTTTTTTTTTTGAAAACTTTCTATGAGCCCTCAATTGGCACTAGTCTTTCCTGTAGTTTCATAGCACTGTTTATAATTTTGTAATGCAATTTATTAGTCTGACAACTAATGGAGTTATTTGCATGTTTCCCCATCTTTTCATAGGAGAGACTGTAAAAGATTTTACAGGGCATCTGTGTTATCAGTCTTTTTTTTTCAATATATGAAGTTTATTGTCAAATTGGTTTCCATACAACACCCAGTGCTCATCCCAAAAGGTGCCCTCCTCAATACCCATCACCCCCCCTCCCCTCCCTCCCACCCCCCCATCAACCCTCAGTTTGTTCTCAGTTTTTAAGAGTCTCTTATGCTTTGGCTCTCTCCCACTCTAACCTCTTTTTTCTTTTCTTCCCCTCCCCCATGGGTTTCTGTTAAGCTTCTCAGGATCCACATAAGAGTGAAACCATATGGTATCTGTCTTTCTCTGTATGGCTTATTTCACTTAGCATCACACTCTCCAGTTCCATCCACGTTGCTACAAAGGGCCATATTTCATTATTTCTCATTGCCACGTAATACTCCATTGTGTATATAAACCACGATTTCTTTATCCATTCATCAGTTGATGGACATTTAGGCTCTTTGCATAATTTGGCTATTGTTGAGAGTGCTGCTATAAACATTGGGGTACAAGTGCCCCTATGCATCAGTACTCCTGTATCCCTTGGGTAAATTCCTAGCAGTGGTATTGCTGGGTCATAGGGTAGGTCTATTTTTAATTTTCTAAGGAACCTCCACACTGCTTTTCAGAGTGGCTGCACCAATTTGCATTCCCCCCCAACAGTGCAAGAGGGTTCCCTTTTCTCCACATCCTCTCCAGCATCTATAGTCTCCTGATTTGTTCATTTTGGCCACTCTGACTGGCGTGAGGTGATACCTGAGTGTGGTTTTGATTTGTATTTCCCTGATGAGGAGTGACAAGCATCTTTTCATGTGCCTGTTGGCCATCCGGATGTCTTCTTTAGAGAAGTGTGTATTCATGTTTTCTGCCCATTTCTTCACTGGGTTATTTGTTTTTCGGGTGTGAAGTTTGGTAAGTTCTTTATAGATTTTGGATACTAGCCCTTTGTCCGATATGTCATTTGCAAATATCTTTTCCCATTCCGTTGGTTGCCTTTTAGTTTTGTTGGTTGTTTCCTTTGCTGTGCAGAAGCTTTTTATCTTCATAAGGTCCCAGTAATTCACTTTTGCTTTTAATTCCCTTGCCTTTGGGGATGTGTCGAGTAAGAAATTGTTACGGCTGAGGTCACAGAGGTCTTTTCCTGCTTTCTCCTCTAGGGTTTTGATGGTTTCCTGTCTCACATTCAGGTCCTTTATCCATTTTGAGTTTATTTTTGTGAATGGTGTGAGAAAGTGGTCTAGTTTCAACCTTCTGCATGTTGCTGCCCAGTTCTCCCAGCACCATTTGTTAAAGAGGCTGTCTTTTTTCCATTGGATATTCTTTCCTTCTTTGTCAAAGATTAGTTGGCCATACATTTGTGGGTCTAGTTCTGGGGTTTCTATTCTATTCCATTGGTCTATATGTCTGTTTTTGTGCCAATACCATGCTGTCTTGATGATGACAGCTTTGTAGTAGAGGCTAAAGTCTGGGATTGTGATGCCTCCTGCTTTGGACTTCTTCAAAATTACTTTGGCTATTCGGGGCCTTTTGTGGTTCCATATGACTTTTAGGATTGCTTGTTCTAGTTTCGAGAAGAATGCTGGTGCAATTTTGATTGGGATTGCATTGAATGTGTAGACAGCTTTGGGTAGTATTGACATTTTGACAACATTTATTCTTCCAATCCATGAGCACGGAATGTTTTTCCATTTCTTTATATCTTCTTCAATTTCCTTCATAAGCTTTCTATAGTTTTCAGCATACAGATCTTTTACATCTTTGGTTAGATTCATTCCTAGATATTTTATGCTTCTTGGTGCAATTGTGAATGGGACCAGTTTCTTTATTTGTCTTTCTGTTGCTTCATTGTTAGTGTATAAGAATGCAACTGATTTCTGTACATTGATTTTGTATCCTGCAACTTCGCTGATTTCATGTATCAGTTCTAGCAGACTTCTGGTGGAGTCTATCGGATTTTCCATGTATAATATCATGTCATCTGCAAAAAGTGAAAGCTTAACTTCATCTTTGCCAATTTTGATGCCTTTGATTTCCTTTTGTCGTCTGATTGCTGATGCTAGAACTTCCAACACTATGTTAAACAACAGCAGTGAGAGTGGACATCCCTGTCGTGTTCCTGATCTCAGGGAAAAAACTCAGTTTTTCCCCATTGAGGATGATGTTAGCTGTGGGCTTTTTGTAAATGGCTTTTATGATCTTTAAGTATGTTCCTTCTATCCCGACTTTCTCAAGCGTTTTTATTAAGAAAGGTTGCTGAATTTTGTCAAAGGCCTTTTCTGCATCGATTGACAGGATCATATGGTTCTTATCTTTTCTTTTATTAATGTGATGTATCACATTGATTGATTTGTGAATGTTGAACCAGCCCTGCATCCCAGGAATGAATCCCACTTGATCATGGTGAATAATTCTTTTTATATGCCGTTGAATTCTATTTGCTAGTATCTTATTGAGAATTTTTGCATCCATATTCATCAGGGATTGTTATCAGTCTTTGTATCACCTTCATTTCCTTAAAGAGTAGACACAGGAAAATCTGTTGAAATAAATTGCTGCAACATGATTTTCTTAGATTTAATTTGAAACCTGATTCTCATGAAAAAAAAATTGAAAATCTCCCAGGATAATAAGTTACTTAGAGAGAAAAGTAATAATTGAGAGAAGAATATTCATGAAATCCCATCATGTATCTCAGGGAGATAACCTCCTTTGATGGCAAAGGGAACTCAAATACTTCCTGTTCTTTTGAAACTTTCCCTGACTTTTATAGGATGATTTAATCTTATCTTTTAATCTCTTGGCATGCTGAGTATCACCCTAGCTATCTGACTTCCCTACTAAACTAGAAATCCTCCAGATCATGGAGAAAGTTCTTATTTGTCTTTTTATAATTGGTGCCTAGCATAGGTCTTTTCAAATAATGAAGTGCTAATTCTGAAAAGAAGGAAAGAAAGAAGGGAAGAGGTTGGGTTGAAAGAAAGAAGGGAAGAAAACAGAAAAAGACAGAGACATAACGACACATTGCCCCAAAGTAGTCAGATGTATCCCCAGGCCTGTCTGATCTTCAAGCTATGACTTCTTTTTTAGGTCCCAATGTCTCCTAACCCAGGACAAAGATCCAGCTGCAGAGAAGACCCAATTCTGTCGACAAGTAAGAAAGAAAAAAAGAATGCAAGCACTCATAAAGACAATGAATCATCTCCTTTTCCCATGTAAATTACACAGTAATCAACATAAATAGGCTTAATAAAAGATGTATAAAGAAGTTGCTTTGAAAAAATTCAAATAAGCTGCTTCTCACCACTTGATACACACATACAACTCAAAATGTTTTATCTTAAAACACAGAATACTTCTCTATATCCAGTGATACACCCTAGAAAAACATGTTGTCTTCTCACGTGCATTTCCAAATCTTTCTTTTACTGTTATGTGTCAGTGTAATCTTTTCAGTGGCATAATTTATTTGAATATAAATTCTCACCAAAATTAATACTTACTTATGAAATTTAGAACATACAAGTGAACAAAAAGAAAACTAAGACTACTCAAAATGATTCAATCTAGAAAACTCTGTTAGGATTCTGTTACAGTAATTAGACTAAAGAGCTGGTAGTAGAAACAGAAATGGATATAATCATGATATATATGATTGTGTAGTTTTTCTGTATTGATAGTATATTATGATGGAGTAGAAATGAAAGGTAGGAATCAAAGAAAGCTCCTGTTTTTGGCATAAGCAGCTGAGTTTATGGTGGTAGTTCCTTTTTTGGAGGAGAAAAAGGTTTAGTAAGGGACACATCAAGAATTTCGTGTTTTGATGACGTTCCATTTAAAGTTTCCAACATACAAGTCAAGATGTCAAGTAAGAAGTCTCATATTTGAATTGATAGTTAAAGGTAAAATAATCAAGGCTGGTCATTTGAAACCAGAGGAGGAGTAACTTAAAATAATATTTTGTTTTTAAGATTGCTTAAATATGAGAATATTTTTTTAAATAGGCGGCTATCATTCATTCAGTTCCTTTTTTAATGTTTATTTATTCTTGAGGAGAGAGAACAACTGGGAGAGGCACAGAAAGAGGGGTACAGAGGATCTAAAGCAGGCTCTGTGGTGACAGAAGACGGCTCTATGTGGGGTTCAAACTCATGAGATCATGACCTGAGCTGAAGTTGGATGCTCAACTGACTGAGCCACCCAGGCATCCCTCCTTTTTGATAGTATACTATATATTGTTCAATTGACAATCATTCTTATTTTATAGTTTTGAAAATTAAAAAATAATAATAATAAAATTGTTATTTTTGAATGCTGATGCCCTCATTCTGGTTTTCTGAAAAATTCTACTTTGATACTTAAAAAAAAAAAAGTATGTATATATTGAAAATAGTCATATGCAGTTGACTTGCCAGGACAGTTACTTTTCTTCTTTGTTTCTTTATTTTTAACATTTTTTTTTTTTATTATTTATTTTTTGAGAGACACGGCACTGGTGGGGGAGGGGCAGAGATACAGAGAGGGAGACACAAAATCCAAATCAGGTTCCAGGCTCTGAGCTGTCAGCACAGAGCTCAGCATGGAGCTCAAACTCACAAACTGAACCATGAGATCATGACCTGAACTGAATGAAGTCATGTGCTTAACCTACTGAGCCACCCAGGTGCCCCTCCTCTTTGTTTCTAAAAGCACATTTTATGTTTTAGAATACTGTAACCAGCTTTTAATGGGTTATATACATTGTTTCATATGAGAAAACGGGTATCACATTAAATTGTAGTGAGCCACTGAGCTGTTTGATATTACATAGCTGTTACTTTAATCTGCAAGTAATTATTATACTACATGTTATGAGCCAGATACTCAGCTGAATGCCTTGGGGTATTAAAAAAATAACTACTCTTGGGGCGCCTGGGTGGCTCAGTCAGTTGAGTGTCTGACTTTGGCTCAGGTCACCATCTCACAGTTTGTGTGTGGGTTTGAGCCCTGCTCCCGGCTCTGGGCTGACAGCTCAGAGCCTGGAGCCTGCTTCGGATTCTGTGTCTCCCTCTCTGTCTCTCTGTCCTTTCCCCACTCATGCCCTGTCTCTCTCTGCCTCTCAAAAATAAAGAAACTTAACAAAAAAAATTTAAAGAAATAACTACTCTTAAATTATACTAGTTACCTCACTAATTTACTAGAGCAAGAGACTGAGGCATATATATTCTTCCAAAGAGGTACATTCTGTAGAAGAGTACAGTTAAGTTCTATAAGAGGTCTGAAGATAAAGGGTAAATTTGAATAACTATTTATTGTAATAGTACAGTTATTTTTGTCTTGGACAGGACACTGCATTCAAAAATATTAATATTGGGGCGCCTGGGTGGCGCAGTAGGTTAAGCGTCCGACTTCAGCCAGGTCACGATGTCGCGGTCCGTGAGTTCGAGCCCCACGTCAGGCTCTGGGCTAATGGCTCAGAGCCTGGAGCCTGTTTCCGATTCTGTGTCTCCCTCTCTCTCTGCCCCTCCCCCGTTCATGCTCTGTCTCTCTCTGTCCCAAAAATAAACGTTGAAAAAAAATTTAAAAAAAAATATTAATATCAATGTACTGGTTGAATATCTTATGGTAGACTAAGCCTCATAATGCTATCAGAATTTCCCATATTCAGAATGACCATTATTGTAGATTACCGACATATTTGTACAAAAGTATATTCCCCGTTTCGGTCTCATGACTGTTTCTAATCTTGGATTATTTGATGATGTCATAGCCTAGTGTCTGTGATATCTGAATTGATTACTGAGGAAAAAAGGATCCATAGTGACAACATGCATAGTAAACTAAAGGAATAGTCTGCTGATTACACAGAAGAAAATTTCTATTTACATGCAAATATGTTTGTAATCAGCAGTGATAGGAAAGGAAATGTATTCCAGTTTTCATTTTCCTAACTTTCCCTAAGCCCCTACCTCAGAAAATGTTTCCTCATATCAATGACAAAGCCTATCTCATTTAACAAAGTTATAGCCATATTTATTTTACTTGAAACAAAGCATATTAATGAGTCTTACCTTTTCTCATTTCTTTCTCAGTGTAGTTCTTGAACTTTTGGATTATCTGTAGCTGGAATTATTTCCTGGTCAATGTTTTAGTCTCGGTACAACAGCTTTCTAAAAATAATATCTCAAAGCCTTACTTTTGTTCCTTTTAAAAGGGGGGCTAATACTGACTACACAGGTTATTCCGGCCATACCACCCTGAACACAACTAATGTCGTCACGCTTAATTTTTAAAATGTGTATTTTAGTAACTGAGCACTTGATATGTCATGTAAGTTCAAAATTGGTGGTTGTTTTACAAAGAAAGTGAAGTGCAATAGGGAGAAAGCTACAACGTTAGCATAATTCTAGAAATAGGAAATTGGAGGTTCATAAACATTTAAAGGCAAGGAACTTTTCACTAGCAATCACATCCCAGAAAAAAAAAAAATGTCAAATGATCTTATTCCTGATTTAAAATCTGGATGAAATCCTGAGGAAAAAATTCCACCTTCAACTTGTATTTAGGAAATCCACAAGGATTCATTTCTTTGACAAATGACATTAAGCATGGTCATTATTCTAAATTCCTTTATCTGAGATAACACAAGATAAATATTTCACTGGTATGAGGCTAAACAACCACAGGCTACAGCGGATTAGAGGGGCGCCTGAGTGGCTCAGTCAGTTAAGCATCTGACTCTTGGTTTTGGCTCAGGTCAGGATCTCACTGTTCAGTTTGTGAGGCTCCAGCCCTGCTTTGGGTGTTGAGCTTTGCGCTGACAGCAGGGAACCTGCATGGGATTCTCTCTCTCCCACTCTCTCTCTGCCCCTCCCTTGCTTGCACTTTCTGTCTCTCAAAATAAATAAATAAACTAAAAAAAATAAAGTGGATTAGAAATACTTAGAGACAAGGCAAAGTTGTCAAAAATGGTTTAGGGACCTTTTCTGTTAGTCTGTGGGGCAAACATATTTTCAAAATAATACTAGCTTCAACAAATTTTGCTGAGACAAATGGATAGTGATGCAAAATTAGAAACTTTAAAACCTACTTCAGAGCATACACTAAGATTAACTCTACATGGATCATAGACCTAAATGTTAAGAGCTGAAATAGTCAAACTCTTAAAATAGATGCGTAAATCTGGATGACCTTATTTTATTTATTTATTTATTTATTTATTTATTTATTTATTTATTTATTTATTTATTTTAATTTTTGGATGACCTTATTTTAGGCAATGATTTCTCAGATATGATACAAAAAGCACAAACAATGGAGAACATTCGTAAGTCGAAGTGAAACAAAATCTTTAAAAACATGTGCTTTCGAAGGACACTGCTTAAGAAAGTGGACAGACAACCCAGAGACAAAGAGAAAGTATTTGCAAATCATAGATCTGATAAAGGAGGATAGTAGTCAAACTTCTCCAGAGAAACAGAATCAACAGGATGGGTGTATATACAGAGATTTATTTTAAGGAACTGGCAACATGATTGTGAAGCCTACAGGGTAGATTTTCAGGCTGGAGACTCAGGGAAGAGTTGTAGTTTGAGTCCAAAAGGCAGACTTGCTGACAAAATTCCTTTTTGCTTAGGAGAAACCTGTCTCTGTTCTGTTATGGACCTTCATCTAAGTGGATGAGGTCCATTCAATTATGGAAAGTAATCTGCTTTACTCAAAGCCCACCAATTTAAATGTTAATCTCATCCAATAAAACACCTTCACGGGAACCTCTAGAATAATGTTTGACCAAATCTGGGCATAGTGGCCCAGTCTGATTGACATATAAAATTAACATCACAAGGACTTATATCCAGAATATATAAAAAACTTACAAGTGACCAATAAAGACACAAATGACCTAACTAAAAAGTGGGCAAAGAGCATAAATACACATTTCTCTAAATAAGACATATGAATGGATAATAAGTATATAAAAAGATGATCAACATCATTAGTCAGTATAGAAGCATAAATTAAAATTGAGATAACATACATGATAGACTGGCTTTAAAAAAAGGAAAAAAAGACAAGAACAAGAATAAGTGTTGGTAAGAATGTGGATAAACTGTAACCATTATACATTGATGGTGAATATATAACAGTGAAACTGCTGTGGAAACAATTTGTCAGTTCCTCAAAATGTTACATAGAGTTACCAATGGCCCAGCATTTCCACTTCGAGGTATGAATGAAGGAGCACCCAGGGGGCTCAGTCTGTTAAGCCTCTGACTCTTCCTTTTGGCTCAGGTCATAATCTCTTCGTTCCTGAGATCAAGCTTGCCCCGAAGTGGGCTCTGAGCTGACAGCATAGACCCTGCCTGGGATTTTCTCTCTCCCTCTCTCTGCCCTTCCCTGCTCATACGTGCATGCACGCAGGTGCGTGTGTGCGCGCTGTCTCTCTCTCTCTCTCTCTCTCTCTCTCTCTCCCTGTCTCTCTCTCTCTCTCAATAAACATTAAAAAAAAAAAGGAATGAAGTAGTGGCATATGTTGCAACATGGATGGGCCTCTAATAGAGTATAAGTGAAAGAAGCCAGTGACAAAAAAGGCATATATCTTATGATACTGTTTATATAAAATGTCCTGAATAAGCAATTCTATAAAGACAAAGACAATTACTGGTTGCAAAATACTGTGGGGAGGAAAATAGAGAGGGACGAAAATGGATATAAGGTTTCTTTTTTGTTGATGGAAATGTTCTGAAATTAAGATTTTAGTGATTATTGCATAATTTTGTAAATATACCGCAAAACATTGAATTGTACATTTCAAACAGGTGAACTTTGTGGTATGTAAAAAAAACCTGTTAAATAAAGACAAAGATATCATTTGTCTTTTTTATTCTTATTCTTTAACAAGTCTACAATGGGATTTTCTAGAGGTCACTTAAGCTATCATCACAGATTAATATAGGAGCAGAAATGAGAACATATAAGAATCCTGATGTCTTCTATTAATCCATATCAAAAGAGATTGGTAAAAAAAACAAAACAATGATTTTGAGAATGTAAAACAATATCTTGAAAAACACTCATTTTTTCATGAAATTCTGTTGTTTCTGGTTTACATACTTTTATTAATGGACTTAATACATATCTTTAAATGTTCTAAATTTTAATTTCTAAAACAGAAAATATCTAAAGGTGTAATCCACATAAGCCAAAGTGCTTTGGAATCTTCAAAGATTTTTAAAGAGTATAAAGGAAACTTGAAAGAAAAAATATCTGAAAACTGCCGAAGCAGGGAAATAAGTAAACAAATAAATGGTTGAGATAGTGCAGGAGTGTCACCATTTCGGATGCGATGACAGGAAGATGAATGCAAACTGTATTGTAGAAAACTCCTCTTTCCCCCATGTATCCTGATGCCTAAATGTTGCAATGAAATTTTCTGATGATTAGAGAAAGATGAAAATGTGAAAAGGGAAATTATTTTTAGTTTTGTTTTGATTTGACTTAGTTGAATGATCATAGAGCCAATCGAGCAAAGAGTGCCATTTTTTCAGACATCTTTGTTTCTGCAAAAGCTCTCCATGAAATAATTAATGGTAATAAAGCACTTTGAAAATGAATCCATGAAACAGTTGTCTTTGTGATCAAAAGTAGCTGTGCTTATAAACTGACTAAAAGAGCCCATTTCAAGGACAGCTTGAGAGAGATTTTCCAGCTAAGAGAGAGATTTTCTGAGAAACTGAGTGCTAAGTTTAGTCAAAAGATCATTCCAGGGGCGCCTGAGTGGCTCAGTCTGTTGAGTGTCCGACTTCGGCTCAGGTCATGATCTCACAGTCCGTGAGTTCGAGCCCCGTGTAGGGCTCTGTGCTGACAGCTCAGAGCCTGGAGCCTGCTTCAGATTCTGTGTCTCCCTCTCTCTCTGCTCCTCCCCTGCTCACACTCTGTCTCTCTCTCAAAAATAAATAAAGATTAAAAAAATTAAAAAAAAAGATCATCCCATTAAGTAAGAAATACACACCTTATGTGGAAATATGCAGCAGAGAAAAGAAACTTTATCATGATTTCTAACATCTCTTGTTCTTTTCTATTATAGAATCATAGGCAAATTCTAATAAAACACTGATGAAATTTCAGATTGAGGCTTGACTTTGCCACTTAAAAATTCTGATTTAAACTCTACTCCACTATGTCCCAACCCGAGAATTGATGAAACTAATGAAAATCTTATAAAGATGGTGAGAGAATTCAATAAAAAGTTCAATTCAACAAATATTATTTTTCTTTACAGTCTGCTTCCCATTACACAGATGGACTGGTCAAGGCGTAAAGGATTATTAACTTGCTGAGGATGATACAGATGCTAATAGGTGTCAGTGTAGGTACTAGTTCAAATCTTCTGTCTCCCTCTCCCTGTCTTATTTTAGAGAGGGAGAGAGAGAGCACAAACAGGGGAGGGGCAGAAGGAGAGAGAGAGCACAAACAGGGGAGAGGCAGAAGGAGAGGGAGAGCACAAACAGGGGAGAGGCAGAGGGAGAGGGAGAGAATCTTAAGCAGGCTGCATGCTCAGCTTAGAGCCAGACTAGGAGCTCAATATCATGACCTAGGATCATGACCTGAGCTGAATCAAGAGTTGGATTCTCAATCAACTGAGACACCCAGACGCTCCAGTTCAAATCTTCGTTCAAATACCCCAGATGTTTTATGATACCACGCTTTATTTTGTTGGAGGAGGTCACTGAGAGGATATGACTGCGAAATGTCCCACAGGCTGGAGTTGAGTAATCAGAAGCTCTTCGCCCTTTCCCTGTACTTGGAATATACATTATTATCACCATTCCCATAGCCAGGGCTGTTTCAAGGACATAGCCTTGAAACAGTAAGGTACTGTTGAGAACTTCTGGACTGATAACATGAATGAACCCAATTAAAGCCTCTACATAAACTTTTATAATTCTGCTGGCAGGTGCAGAGATCTACTCATCTGAAGGTCACCCAAGAGAAGCCCGTGAGTAAATTTAATTGGTTGCTAATATCATTGTAGAAGTGTTGTTATAAAAAAAAATCCCAATTCTATAAGATCTGGATCTGAAAATCTGGTCATTTTTCTCCTGTGTTACCTCAAGGCAATAAGTGTCTGGAGTTTAATTATGGCTGCCCTCTTTGAGGGAAGTGATTTCTCACAGCGATTTCGGGAACAGTTGGGTTCTCTGAGACCCTTTCAAGGAGTTCATGAGGTCAATACTGTTTTCATCGTAATACTAAAGTGTTACTTTTTTCTCTGGGTTGATATTTGCACTATTGTACCCAAAACAACAGTGAGTAAAAATGTTGCCTCTTGAGCAGGAATCAACATAGAGGTACTGCTATTAGTAGCCCTCATTTTCACGCTATACACACAATTTTAAAAACCTGGTTTCAGTTTCAAATGTTCTTGTTGAGGGGCACCTGGATGGCTCAGTTGGTTAGGTGTCCTACTTCAGCTCAGATCATGATCTCACAGTTGGTAAGTTCAAGCCCCGTGTCGGGCTCTGTGCTGACAGCTCAGAGCCTCCAGCCTACTTCGGATTCTGTGTCTCCCTCTCTCTTTCTGCCCCTCCCCCACCAGCACTCTCTCTTTATCTCTCTCTCTTTCTCAAAAATAAATACAAGGTTAGAGTGGGAGGGAGCCAAAGCATAAGAGACTGTTAAAAACTAAGAAGAAACTGAGGGTTGATGGGGGGTGGGAGGGAGGAGAGGGTGGGTGATGGGTATTGAGGAGGGCACCTTTTGGGATGAGCACTGGGTTTTGTATGGAAACCAATTTGACAATAAAATTTCATATATTTAAAAAAAATGTTCTTGTTGAAGCATTAAAAATACTAATTTTATTGGGGTGCCCGGGCAGCTCAGTCGGTTAAGTGTTGGACTTCAGCTCAGGTCATGATCGCACGGCTCTGAGTTCACGCCCCACGTGGGGCTCTGTCCTGAGAGCTGAGAGCCTGGAACCTGCTTCAGATTCTTTCAGTCTCTCTCTTCCCCTCCCCTGCTTATGCACTGTCTCTCTCTCTCTCTCTCTCTCTCTCTCTCTCTCTCTCTCTCTCTCTCTCTCAAATATAAACATCAAACAAATTGTAATGCTAATTTTATTAAAGCCCATCCCTTGTCTATGTATTTAATATTCTGTGTAACAAACTGAGAAATGTGCACAAAGTGCTTCTGCAGTATACCCCTCTACCACGTTTGTCTTGGTGAAAAACACTTGTATGATTTTTAGAGTTTCACCGGACTAGTTGCTCTATTCACGGAACACCATTTTAATAGAAAGAAAGATTGACAGACAAACTGTGGTTATTCAGACTGGGTGTCTGGCAGACATTTTCTCTAAAGTGAACAATGACAGTCTGCCACTTCAAGGAAAATAGCTAATAGTGTTTGATAGGAAATGCCTCAATCTTTGGAATATCTGCATAACTTAGTATATCAATATTTTCCAAATAAGCTAAGTCAAGGTAAAAAACCATGCATGAGTATGAGATTCATTCAAAAGAAAGATTAAAAAATGATGAAAGGTTCTAATCACTGATACAATTTGACATTCCCAATTGAAACAAACCTTTAGGAAGCTACCTACCACTTATCACTTGAAACTAATTTTCTTATAGAACAGAGAAAAAGAAGTAATGTTTATTTGTGAACAGCATATTTTTATTCATATTAATAATAGATTGAATAGCCAAATAGACTTGTGTAATTATTGTCCACATTAAAGACTGTATGTTATTCTTTCTAAAACAAAATTGATTAGTTTGTGTAGATATGATACAACTGTATTTGGTTTATAAATTACCTTATCTATTTGTCACAAGGTATGTCCACTTACCTTGAAACATATATTTGTATATATAGTACCCTATAATTGATACATAAACATATACTTCGCCTTGAGAGGGCATATGAATAAAAGTGATTATAGCTGCTTTAACATTCAGATGGAAATTTGTGAAAGTTATGTCATCTGTTCCCTTTCAGCTCTTCAAAATCAGATGAGGTGTTTGTTTAAATGCAGATTTCTAGTCTTGGTACAGAAACAAATTAGCCCCTTTATGAGGATGCTTGCAAGATTATTTTCAACTTACTCCTTTTTTTTTCATTTCATTTTAACAAAGAAAAGATATACTTACAAGTAATTAGATTTGGTTTTAGTTAATTGGGCATTTTTAGTCATGCAGTTGATGTCTATCTTTTTAAAGTTGTCATTGCCAGAAACAGGACTTCCCCATAGCAAATGGGTATAAAATCTTGATATGCAACATTATCCTTGTTTCTGGAAGCACTTGATGTAACTATCTTTATACTTTAGGTGGGTTTTTTTTCTTTATTACAGTACTATTGCATTTTTTAGTGTTACATTGTGCACATGAAACTACCTGCTTGTTAGAAACAATGCAGAGAGGTGCTCCTGGGTGGCTCAGTCCCTTAAGCATCTGGCTCTTGGTTTTGGCTCAGGTTAAGATCTCACTGTTCATTTTGTGGGGTCAAGAGGGTTTGCTTGGGATTCTCTCTCTCTGCTCCTTCCCTGTTCCCTCTCTCAAAGTAAATAAACTTTAAAAAATGCATAGATATATGCAGTGAAGAGGAAAATCTCCATATATTCTACACTCCAATTTCCTTCCAAAATAATAATTCCAGTTATTAGACAAGTACATTACATTCAAAATTTTGTTTTTCAAAGTCCTTGGTTGCTGTTTTATTTTTAAGTATTAAAACTGTAAAGTTTCAGAACTCTTAGAAGTGAATTTATACACATCTAGTTTAAAATGAAAATAGGAAAAAATAAACATATGAAAAATAAATAGATTATCATCATGAATTTCCACCATCCATTATTAACATTTGCTAGTAGTTTGACATCTATTCTTCTTGTCATTTTCTATGAATAGTCCATTCTAAAAATGAACCAACAAATACATGCATACTTACGCATGAAAGCCAAATAGTCTTTGACATCTTCTCACTTACTCATGTAGTTGGGTTCCCAACCTCTTACACAACACTCAGGTGATTTTCTTTTTTAGCTTGTTGATGTGATGGATGACATTAATTGATTTTTGCATGTTTGGTCAGCCTCCTCTACTTGGGGTAAGTCCCACTTGGTCATGACATATAATTATTTTTAAGCATTGCTGGATTTGATTTGCTAATATTTTGTTGAGGATTTTTGCATCCATGTTCATGAAAAATATCGGTGTGTAGTTTTGTTTGTTTGCTTGTAATGACTTTGGTTTTGGTATTAGGGTAATGCTGATCTCATTTGGTTAGGGAATATTCCTTCTACTTCTGTCCTCTGAAGAAATTGGTAGAAAACTGGTAAAATTTTGTCCTCAAATGTTTGATAGAATTTACAGTGAAGCTATCTGGACCTGGTATTTTTTTTTTTTTTTTTTGGCAAATGCTATTAATTTTGATTCAATTTATTTAATTGAATTTATTCAATTTGTTTAATAGATATGATAGCTTATTTATTCTTGTGTGGGTTTTGGCAACTGTGGCTTTCAAGGAATTGATCCATTTCATCTAGGTTATCAAATTTGTGGGCACAGTGTTGTTCACAGAATTTCTTTGTTAACCTTTTAATGTCCATAAGATATGTAGTGATGATCCTCTCTCATTTCTGATATTAGCAGTCTGTGTTGTTCCTTTTTCTTCGTTTAGATAGAGATTTATTGATATTTTTAAGGAAACAGCTTTTTGTTTCATTGGTATTCTTTATTGATTTCCTGTTTTCAATATTATTGATTTTTCTCTTAGCATTTCTTTTTTTCTGCTTATTTTGCATTTAGTTTACTCTTGTTTTTCTAGTTTCCTACAGTGGAAACTTAGGTTATTGATTTTGGATCTGTCTTCCTTTCTAATACTTGCATTCAATGCTACACATTTCCCTCTAGGCACTGCTTTTACCACATCTCATAGATTTTGAGAAGTTGTGTTTTCATTTTCATTTAGCTCAAAATATTTTAAAACTTCTCTTGATATTTCTTCATTGACCTATGTATTATTTGGAAGTTGTGTTGCTTAGTTTGGAATTTTCCAGTTATAGTTCTGTTGCTGATTTCTAGTTTAATTCAATTTTGATCTCAGAGCAGATATTGTATGACCTATTATTTCAAATCTGTGAAGGGGGGTTTTATAGCCCAGAATGTGGTCTATCTTGATTAATCTTCCATGTGAGCTTAAGAAGAATGTGTATTCTGCTGCTGTTGGATGAAGTAGTCTGTGAATGTTAGTTATTTCCAGTTGATTGATGGTGTCATTAAGGTGATTGTCCTTGATTTCTCTTTCACTTTTTAAGGATAATTTTGCAATACTAGGTTAGTGGTTCTGTTTTGTTTTGTTTTCTCTCAGCACTTTAAATATTTCACTACATACTCTTCTTGCTTACATAATTTCTAAGTAGAAGTCAGGTGTAATTTTATCTCTGTTTCTCTATATAAAATGTGTTGGTTTTTTCCTCTGACTTCTTTCAGTACTTTATCTTTGACTCCTTGTAAAGTTATGTCTAAGTACATAACTTTGACATAATGATATGTCTAAGTACAATTTCTTGGCATTTATTCTATTAAGTGTTCTCTGAGCTTCCTGGATTTTTGGTTTGGTGTCTGACATCAATCAGGGGAAAAAAAACCATTTCTTATTGTTTCAAATATTTCTTCTGTTTCCTTTTTTCCCCCTTGTCTTTCTGGTATGTGTTGATTGATTAATTACAGTTGTCCCACAATCCTTGGATACCCTGCTGTTTTTGGTGTGTGTGTGTGTGTGTGTGTGTGTGTGTGTGTGTGTTAATTTTTAATTTTTTGAATTTGTACGTTACTATTGACATATCCTCAAGCTCAGAGTTTCTCTCCTAGTAAAGACTTAGTATTACTAAGTCTTTTGAAGGTATTCTTTATTTTGATTATGGTGTTTTTGATCTCTAGCATTTCATTTTGGTTCTTTCTTAGTATGTCCATCTCTCTCCTTGCAATGGACATCTCTTCTTGCATACCATTTACTTTATTCATTAAATCCCTTCACATATTAATCATAGTAATTTTAAATTCCCAGTCTGATAATTCCAACATTCCTGCCATATCTGGTTCTGATAACTTGATTTGTCTCTTCAAATTGTGCTTTTGACTTTGGTATTCCTTCTAATTATTTCTTGATAGTTGACATGAACTACCAAGTAAAAGGAAGAGCAAATAGGCCTTTAGTAATGTGAAGGTGAGGTTTTGAGGTGAGGGAATTATTCTGTAGTTTTATGATTAGATCTCAGTCTTTTAGTGAGTCTGTGCCTCCAAACTATGAATTTCACAAGTGTTTTTCAGTTTTTTTTTTCCTATCCCCTTATGTGGGATGGTTAGAGTGGGCTGGAACTGGTTACTTCCCTTCCCCAATTAGCTCTGACAAGACTCTAGTAGGTTAGGATCTGATTTACTAGTTCCTCCTGAGAACATCTCTTGTTAAGAACAGAGCACCCTGGTGTTTTTTAAATATACCTTTTCTCCTTGCCCTTGGAAAAAAAATTGTTGATTTCCCCACCTGTGTATCTTTTTACTTGTTATTATAGGGTGGCAACCTCTGAGCTCCTAATATGTAGAGCCAGAGATGAGACTGATGGCCTCTTCTGATTTCATGTTTTTTTTTTCAAAGAATGTCAAAAGCTAAAGTCCATATATTATGAATGTTTCAGAAAAATGGGTTTTCAAAGTATAAGATCAACATGTATGAGATAGAACATTTTAAATCCACATAGATATTCACCACTAAGACATATGGTGGCCCTCTGACTCTGGGTTTTATAGACCTTTATATCAAGAATAATAATGCATTAGAAAGGTGTATTGTAGCTGGTGTGGATATGTTACAAACTGTCCAGTTCCTGATGTATAATGAACTGTTCTTTACCAGAGAGACTGCATGTTTACAATACTCAATTAATACATCTGGCTGACTTTAATTGCATTAGCTTTGTCGCACCAGAGGTGGCATAACTTTCATGTGAGATAATTAGGTTTGCTCAATTTAAACAGACACATTAATGCAGCTCAGCAAGGCTCAATTAAATCTGTTTTCAAAGCAAAATCACAATGTGAGGCATTGTGGGTAATGTTATGCAAATTGTCATATTGGCAGAGAAACTGAGTAAGGTTTCTGCAGTGCCTATTGGCACAAAATGAATTTCTCCATTTGGAATATCAAGGCAAAAACAGCAAGATGACTGTGTTGTGATTTCCCCCTTTTAGTGCTTATCAAAGTAATACAGCTGTTGGCCTTGTCAAATGAATGGATTTTTTTCACTTTGGTCTTTAAGTAATTTTTTAAAAGTTTTTATTTTAACCAGAGTATCTATTGTTCCACAATCTAAACACAATTTGTCTTCCACTAGACATCAGCAATAATCAAAGTTTTATCTTCTTTATATTGCCTTCATTTCCAATAAGGGTGTTTATCAGTAAGCAAGGGAGACCACATATAATCTTATTGAGATACTTACAATGAACCTTCTCAATGGGTGACAGCTACTATTTATATAAATATGTTTATGTGTGACACATCTTGGCACTTGAAGAAAACATAAATGCTCCTACTTGAGTTAAATATGTGAATTTTACTAAAAATATCCACCATTGCCAACAATATTTGCAGCAATAAAAATGTTTTATTGACTTCATAATTTAAATATCTATTCTAATAATTGGATACTGATTTCAAAGAGTTTTTAAATTATTAATAAATTAAAAATTAACTTTAAATTTTTGAAGTCTGATATATGATTGCAAGAAGTCAATTCTTATTTTGTATGTTATATACACATATTCATATATTTATATATTTAAATAATTATATGATATATCAATAATTATATTATATATAACTGATATTTAAATATGTATAAAACATTACAAAATGTGAATGAATTATGTAAAGTATTATATAGCATATGAATATTACATATGTCTGTTGAAGAATTACCAAATCTTCTATACCTTTAGCCTATTACATAGAATATTCTCTCATTTTATTTTTTTATTTTTTTTCCTAAGTTTTTGTTTAAATTCCAGCTAGTTAATAGACAATGCCATATTAGTTTCAGGTGTAGAATTTAGTGATTTATCACTTACATATAACACCAGGGGTCACCACAGCAATTGCCCTCTTTAATCCCCATTACATATTTAACCCATCCCTCTGCCCACCTCCCCTCTGGTAACCATCAGTTTGTTTTCTATAGTTAGAAGAGTCTGTTTCTTGGTTGCCCCTCTTTCTCTTCTCCCACCACATGTTCATTGCTTTGTTTCTTAAATTCCACATATGAGTGAAATCATGTGGTATTTGTCTTTCTCTGATTTATTTTGCTTAGCATGATACTTTCTTGCCATTCATGTTGTTGCAAATGGCAAGATTTAATTATTTTTACGGCTAATATTCCATTATATAATATGTTATTAATAGTTTAAAACTCTATTTAAAATCAGTATCCAATTATTAGAATAGATACTTAAATTATGAAGTCAATATTCCATTATATATATATTTATATATATGTATGTATGTATATATATATTTATATACTTATGTATGTATGTACACACACACACACACACACACACACACACACATATATATATATATATATATATATATTATGCCACAATTTCTTTATCCATTCACCAGTAGATGGAAATTTGGACATTTTCCATAAGTTGGCTATTATTGTGATAATGCTATCAACATCAGGGTGCATGTATCCCTTCGAATCAGTATTTTTTGTATCCTTTGGGTAAATACCTAGTAATGTAATTGTTGGATTGTAGGGTAGTTCTATTTTTAACTTTCTGAGGAAACTCCATACTGTTTTCCAGGGTACATTTCCACCTCATTCATTCATTCATTCATTTATTTTTAATTTTTGGAGAAAGAGAGAGAGAGAGCATGCAAATGAGGGAGAGGGGCAGAGGGAGAAAGAGAATCTCAAGCAGGCTCTGTGCTCAGCATGAAGCCTGACACGGGGCTCAATCCCAGAACCCTAGGATCGCTACCTGAGCCAAAGAGTCAATCGCTCAACTGCCTGAGCCACCCAGGCTCTCCTCATTTTAATCCTATAGAGAATTTGAAACCCATTTGGTATTGTTTTCTGCTGAATCACTTTGAAAACATATAGAAAATTATATTTTAAGAGTCTATTAATGTTCATTTTACATAATAGCACATTTATGATTAATATTGTATAATGTTTAACAACTACATTTTTTCAACGTTTATTTATTTTTGGGACAGAGAGAGACAGAGCATGAATGGGGGAGGGGCAGAGAGAGAGGGAGACACAGAATCAGAAACAGGCTCCAGGCTCTGAGCCATCAGCCCAGAGCCTGACGCGGGGCTCGAACTCACTGACCGCGAGATCGTGACCTGGCTGAAGTCGGACGCTTAACCGACTGCGCCACCCAGGCGCCCCAACAACTACATTTTTGAAAAATTATCTAATTTTTAAATTGGGCAACATCAATACACAAAAGTGAGCAAATTGTTAGAAATAAAGACATAACCTGAAACAAGAATGCTTGTGGTAGAGATATGATATATAAACAGAGATCTAGTAAATTGTTCTACATTTTTCCTTATGGCTTTACTTCTGTGTAGAGTTTATGCAACTTTTATATGAAGGTCCTTAGAAGAAAATAAAACTTTGAAAAATGATTCCTAGAAATACAGTATCATTTTGATTATTTACATGAAATTGGAACATTGGATTAATTTAGATAATCTTTGTTTTAAAGACATAAAGCATTTACAGAGAAAAGATTCATACCAGGGGACATGATCTCACTTTTGATATTAAAATTTAGAAAACTGATGCTTGATGTTAGTGCTTATTAATATTTTGGATAGTATATAAAAAGGCAAAATTATTCTGCCGATATAGAAAGACAGTGCAATGAGATTGAGGGAAGTTTTTATACAATAAGATTTGGTAATGTTAGCAATGACTGATAGTAAAAGTAACAGTAAGAAGCTAAGGGCTTCTTATTTTGATGTCCATGAAGTCTTTGTGAATACATGCTATCACCACTGAAATATGAGCGCTACTGTAGCAAAATGTGAGAGTTCATGTTAAGTTGTACAAAAGCATTGTGGTCCAGAGGCGCCTGGGTGGCTCAGTCGGTTAAGCGTCCGACTTCCAGCTCAGGTCACGATCTCATGGTCCGTGAGTTCCAGCGCCGCGTCGGGCTCTGGGCTGATGGCTCAGAGCCTGGAGCCTGCTTCCAATTCTGTGTCTCCCTCTCTCTCTGCCCCTCCCCTGTTCATGCTCTGTCTCTCTCTGTCTCAAAAATAAATAAACAAAACAAAACAAAACAAAAAACAAAAACAAAAAAAACACAAAAGCATTGTGGTCCCGTTGAACTTTTTTAGTGGTGGTGGTGGCTTAATTTTTTTTTTTTAATTTTTTTTTTAACGTTTATTTTTGAGACAGAGAGAGACAGAGCATGAACAGGGGAGGGGCAGAGAGAGAGGGAGACACAGAATCTGAAACAGGCTCCAGGCTCTGAGCTGTCAGCACAGAGCCTGATGCGGGGCTCGAACTCACGGACCATGAGATCATGACCTGAGCCGAAGTCGGATGCTTAACCGACCGAGCCACCCAGGTGCCCCAATTTTTTTTTTAAATAAGAGAATGGATATATAGATATAGGTAGATAAATAGATATATAAATATCCCACCTGAGAATGTTAGGGGTACAGAAAATGTTGCTTTCTATTGCACTATATTTAAAGGAAATAAATATTAATTTTTGAATGGGTGAGAATTATTTTTGTCTCAAAAACTAGAGCTTTTATTTTACATGCAATTCTGATTCTAATAATTCCAAACAGTTGAACTAATTAATATGAAATCTGTATATCCATTAGTCATCTGTAGGGAAAGAAGTGTTCTACATGATAACATTTTCCACTGTTGAAGCTTCCTACTTATTTATTGGAATACACTGTGCCTAAGACTGACCTCAAGAAATTTCTGGTTCATTTGGGGGGATTTTTTTTTAACGTTTCAACTTTGAGATAATTGTAGATTCATTGCAGTCATAAGATATAATCTAGAGAGATCTCGTATACCTTCACTCAAAGATAATTTTTTGTATAACAATTGTACCAAAACCAGGAAGCTGACTTTACCTCAGATTGTACCAGTTTTACATGCAATATGAACGGGTGTATTTAGTTCTATGTGATTTCAGCACATGTGGAGATTCATATGACTACCACCACTACTGTTAAGATATGAACAATTCCATCATGTAGGGGCTATTTTTAAATAAGCGTTTTAAAATATGATTATTTAAATGATTTTGATCAATAATTTCTAAAACATATGACCCATGCCACTGTTTTATTTTAAGATTACATATGGACACACAGCACACAACTTTGATAACTTAGAATAAACATTATGAGCATGCATGTTCTCAATATAACATTTATCCAAC
Organism: Felis catus; assembly: GCF_018350175.1. NCBI lineage: Eukaryota > Metazoa > Chordata > Mammalia > Carnivora > Felidae > Felis > Felis catus. Next base: position 97,848,485 of record NC_058374.1, read on the forward strand.
TGCCTTATATACAGATATTTTAGTTTTCCTCAAAAAATGTCATTTCTCCTGTGACCACATTTACTTTTCCAAATTTAACCCTTTATTTGCTCTACCTCTTAAATACATTAAGAATGGAAAATTGAGATACCAAAACCTGTTGAGCTGCTGGTGACCTCAGAGATAATGTATCAGTGTGTACAAGAATGATGTGCAATGTTTTTATTTAAAGATTTTGTTCACAATAATTAATTTTGGGAGTAGAAAATGCAGGCGTCTGGGTTTCCTCTGCAATTTTGTAATACTCAGGAAAAATTTACTGAGGATTCACAAAATCTCCATAGACACTAGACAGCAAAAATATATATATTTTAAAATATTTTTAATGTTTATTTATTTTTGAGAGACAGAGAGAGACAGCATGAGTGGTGGAAGGGTGGAGAGAGAGAAGGAGACCCAGAATATGAAGCAGGCTCCAGGCTCCGAGCTATCAACACAGAGACTGATGCGGCGCTCGAACTCCTGAGCCATGAGATCATGACCTGAGCCAAAGTTGGAAGCTCAATGAACTGAGCCACCCAGGTGCCCCGAGACAGCAAAAGTATTTAAAGACAATCTATACCTGATGGGCTAGAACTGAACAAGATACAGGTTTCCATTTCATTTCTCCATAGTAATTTCAGTTATTATAGCAAATTCAGTTACACATCCACTCCACTGTGTTTCCAAATGACCCTTTCCATTAATTTATCTATTAGGTCTTTATTGTGTACTCACTATGTATCAAATATCAGGTATGAAATGAGGAACTATTTAGTGGAATAAACAGGCAGTAATCACAAAATTGTGACTAGTGTCATGGATGGGTGCATGAGAGTGTACAATAAGTGAGTTAACTTGATACTCAGGTCAGAAGAAGGTTTCTCTGAGAAGCCATACTCATATTAGACTTGAGTAGTAAGTAGACACTGGTCAACTGAAGAATCAGGAAAATATATTCAGACTGTGAGGCAGGAAATGATAGACACATTCAAGGGACTGAAAGGACTCCCTTATATCTATATAGTAGAAAAATAAGATGGCCGTCTACTGTGTAAAAATAAATGAACATTTTTGAAGCATGTAAGAAGAAAATTGCCTCACAACTGGGTTTCAGTTTTCAAAGCAATTACCTAGTCAGATCTCATTTGAACCCATATATTCAATGCCCAGGCATACATTTATTGAGAATACACTGTTTTAAATTGTGTTAATCTGAGAACATACCAGTGGGAATTGTGGTGAAGAGTGTTCTTTTTGTTAGATGAGTGCAAATTATATTTCAACTTAAGCCATTTTAAACCCAATTACCACGAATGGTTCATTTTCTGAGATTTCAGAGAAAAATATATCATAGTAGAAGAAAATATTCTCTAAGAATTTGTTATAGAGAGAATTCCTCATCTAGCATTTTTAGAGTTAGCAATTGTGGAAATGCAAATATACAATGCATTCCTATTCAAGAGTCCCTAAGACCACACTAATAGCTTCCAACTAATTTGTTATATATATAAAATCATATAAAATAGTTCTCATCAGCATGGAGTTACTGCTTAAATGATTAAAACAGTGATTTTCATGTCTCTTATTATACTTAATTTGTATTAGTTTAAAATTGGATATGAGTAGCAAAGAAATTTATCTTAAGCTTTAGATAATTCAGGTACTTTAAAAGGTTAACTTCAGTAGAAAAAAGCAAAATATAAATTTATTTTATTACTAACCCTGCAATTTGCATACAATTGCTTTAATAAGATAAGAAGCTGTTGTGTAATTTTCTTTAATCTTCAAGAAAAATATACCTAATTACCAAAGTTATACCTTTGTTGAATATTAGAAAATATTTAAAATAATTCTAAAGGGTTTTCCCATGACATGAAAGAATTGATTTGACTCATGGATATCTTCTTGCTATGGGAGCCTCATGACTTTCAGTTTAAATAAGAAAAGGACATTGGCTATCCTTACCTAAGGGCTAAATATGGTGGTCTGATGATCACCTTTTTTTCCTTCTGTAATTCATGTTTTATTTATAGACACAAACATTTAATATTGACTCTCTTATGTTAGTTACAACATTTATATATATATGCTTACTGAAAAATATGTTGAAAATTAATCCATGAGGAAAACAGAATTTGAGAGAAGAATCCTGTTGCCAGAGAGTCTTTCACTGATATTAGTATTATCATTTTTTAGATGTAGCTATTCTAGTAAGTGTGTAGTGATATCTTACTGTTTTAATTTGCAATTTTCTAAGAACAAATAATCGTGATTTTATTTTCATATGCATATTTTTCTAAATGTATACCTTTTTAGATGAGGTATCTATTAAATATCATGCTCATTTATATAAGATTATTTACCTCCTTTTCTTGTTTTGGTTTGTTTGTTTTAAGAAATATTTGAACTTTTGGAGAGAAATGCCTTATCGGGTATATGTTTTGCAAATATTTTCTCCCAGTCGTGTCTTTTGATTATCTTAGAGGTATCTTTCCTATACCAGTTTTTAATTTGAATAAAGACAAACATCAATTTTTTTTTTCTGTCATGAATTTTGCTTGTCTAAAATTCATCCACCAAAACCCATATTAAAGCTATATAGGTTTTCTCATGTTTCTTTCTGGGAATTTATAGTTTTGTGTTTTACATTTGGGTCCATGGTACAATTAGAGTTAATTTTGATAAGAGGTGTGAGGCATGTAACTAGGTTCACATTTTTTGTGTATGGATCTAATTGTTCTAACAAAGAAAAGGCTTCTTTTTCAATCGTTATTGCCTTTGCTCCCTTGACAAAGATCAGTTGACCATAAAAGTGTGAGTCTATATGCAGGAACTTTTGTGTTCCATTGATCTGTGAGTCAATTCTTTCAACAGTACCACACTGCCTTGAGTACTGTATGATCTGTATTTCCTTTCTTGTAATGCTTTTATCTGTTTTTGGCATTAGGGGTATGGTGGCCTCATTTAGGGAGTTAGGAAATATTTTCTATAGTACTATTTTCTGAAAAAAAAATTGTGGAGAATTGAAATTGTTTTTCTTAAAACTTTGAAATAATTGGGATGCCTAGATGGCTCAGTGAATTAAGCATCCGATTTCAGCTCAGGTCATGATCTCCAGTTCATGAGTTCGAGCCCTGCATTGGGCTCTCTGCTGTCAGGTGGGGCCTGGTTGGATCTTCTGTCTCCCTCTCTCTCTGACCCTCCCCTGCTGTGCATGTGTGCTTGCTCTCTCTCTCTCTCTCTCTCTCTCTCTCTCTCTCTCAAAATAAAAAGTAAACATTAGAAAAAAGTATAAAAAATAAAAATTTGAAATAATTGACTAGTGAAAACATCTGGACCTGGTATTTTTTTTAATTTACTAATTATTATATCAATAACTTTAATACCTATAAGCCTATTTGGATTTTTTGCTTCTCCTTATTTGGGTTTTGATAGTGGCTTTCATTTCATTTTTCCCCTTTGTTTTCCTGTTTTCAATTTCATTTATTTATTGTCTATTTTTCCCTTTCTCCTTCTTTATATATTTATTTATGTGAGTATACAATACTTACAAATGTATGACATAACATACATTTGTTTAATGGTCTAAATTTCTTTCTACATGCCTTTCTCTGAATCTCACAAATTTTGATAAATCATATTTTCATTCCACTTAGTTGAAAGTAATTTTTAATTTCCCTTCAGAATTAATTCATGTGCTATATGGAAATGTTATGTTTAACCTCCAATATAAAGAGATAATCTAGCTAGTTTTTGTTAGTTTCTTACATATATTATTTTTCCTATCCTTGAACAACTTATTTTAACATTTCTTGCATGGTACGTCTACTTATACTGAACTACCTCAGTTTTTGCTTATCTGGAAAACTTCACCTTTGAAGGATAATGTTGGTGAATATAGAATCGTTTATTGAAGATTTCTTTCTTCCAACACATTAGATTTTTCATTCCATTCACTTTTTGCTTGCTATGATTTTTGAAGAGAAGTCCAATGTGATTCTTATCATTTCATTTATTATTTTTTTTAATGTTTATTTATTTTTGAGACAGAGAGACAGAGCATGAACGGGGGAGGGTCAGAGAGAGAGAGGGAGACACAGAATCTGAAACAGGCTCCAGGCTCTGAGCTGTCAGCACAGAGCCCGACGTGGGGCTCGAACTCACGAACCGCAAGATCATGACCTGAGCCGAAGTGATTCTTATCATTTCAAACTGGAACCTCAGAATGTGATCTTATATGGAAATAGGTCTTTGCACATGTAATTAAGATAAAGATGGAGATGAGGTGGTATTGGATTAGAATGGGCCCTAAATCCAATGAGAATGGCCTTATAAGAGAGAAAAAGACACATGGGGACATACAGAGAATAAGACCGTGTGAAGACTGAGGCAAGGAATAGAGAGCTATGCCTACAAGCTAAGAGATCCCGAACATTTCTAGCAACCTCCAAAACCTAGGAGGGAGGCATAAGGCAGTTCCTTCCTCAGTCTCCAAAAAGGAACCAACACTCCTGAATCTTGATTTTGTTTAGGGGGACATCTGGCCTCCTGAACTGTGAGAAAATAAATTTCTGTTTTAGCAATGGTTTTACCAATTTGTTATGGCAGCCTGAGGAAACTAGCACACTTTCAAAAGGCATTTTTCATTTCTGTTATAACGTTTTTGATTCTTAGAGTTTCCATCTCCCTCCTTATATTATAGGTCAGTTCTTGCATATTGTCTATTTTTGCTATCAAGGCTCTTAACATAGTAGTTATAGTTAGTTTAAATGTTCTGTCAGATAATTCTAACATTTTTATTACATATGTATCTGGTTCTGAATCTTGCTTTGTCTCTTCAGGCTGTGTGCGTGTGTGTGTGTGTGTGTGTGTGTGTGTGTGTGTGTGTGTGTGTGTGTTTCTGTGGCTTTTAGAATTCTTTGTAGGTTTGTTTGTTTGCTTGCTTGCTTGCTTGCTTGTTACTGCTGAAAGCTTGACATGATGTACTGGGTAATAAGAAGTGAGATAGGTCTTAAATGTGAGGATTTATATTAATCTGATTAGGAACTGGGCTACATTCAATGTTTACTGTAACTATAAGAACAATAGGTTTAAATTTTTCTGGGGTATTTGTTTTTTCTTTCCTTTTGAGATTCTGACCTTCTTTCTACATCTCCCTGCTCAGACCGTTTGTGTCAGTTCATCTGCAATCCATTTTTATTACTAGAGCCCTGTTAGAGTGGTGGTAAACTGTGTGGGAAGGGAAGCATTTAATCTAAGGAAATCTCACTCTTCTAGGGGACCTGAGTAGCTGGGCTATGACTCTTTCACAAATGTCTTGTAGCTTCCACTTACCCAACCTTAGGTGAGACAGAAAGTCCAGAGAGGGTAGGAGTAGGAGAAATCCACCTTGCACACATGGAAACTGACACTATGAAGGTCTTACTCTGAATAGTAGGCTTTCTTTTGGAGATACTCAGGCACAGTTCATAATAGTTAATCTTCCCCTTTTCCTGACAGGACTAAGAGGGGATCTTTGTCTACCACTCACCGTGAGAATATGGTAGAGTTCTTAGAAGTAGAACCCAGGAAATTTACCACCCCTCCCAAAAGCTAAGATCTCCAAGAATTCTTGATCTCATGTTGATGTATATTCAGCCTCCAGCACGCTGTCCAATTATCATATAATTTCCTGTCAGTGTATAGCTTCAGTGGTTTCTGTTATAAGTAAAGCAATCTCTGCTATTACTCTTGATTTGCTTCATTCTAGAGATTTCAGGGGTGGTTGTTTGCCCTGAGAGTGCTATAATATGGTGGGTTCAATAAAATCATTAATTTTCAATATTTCAGCTTTTTATTGTAAGAGTGGAAGTAATGACTTCCAAAATGTTTACATGTCTGATCTTGAACTCAAGTTGGCCTTTAATTTTTCACTGATTTGCCAGATCTATAATACTTTCCTACTGACAACTTTTTAGTCTTTTGTCAAGCTTGCTTCCTTGTTCTCAGGAAGAGTAATGTTCAAAATGATCATTACGTGAGCTTTTTCTGGTCTCGATTGCAAAGAGTATATGTTTTAGTTTCTAGAACATGTTTTGTAATTTTCCTTTCTTTATATATTTCTTTCTTACATTTTGTTTCCATATTTCATAATTTTAAACATTTCAACCATGCTTATTTTGGTATTATCTAATAATTCTATTATCCAACATTAAAAAAAATTAATCCTGGATACTGGCAAATTATCTTTGTTTTAATTTTTAGATTTAAACATATTTCTTGGATTCTCTGGGAGAATCATAAGAGGTTTTATTATGACTGTGTTCTAAAAATATGTTCAGCTTTCTAATCTCTGTCTTTCTAACTTGTAGCTAAATTCATTCATTTATTCATCAAATATTTGATGAGTGCCTGCCATGTGGCAGGGATGTTTTATATTGTGGGGATATATCAATAAATACCAATAACCACAACATCAAAAAATCTTGTCACCATAGAGCTTATCTTTCAATGGATATTAATATACATTGAATTATTTCTTTTGCTTGGGATTTCCCTCTGCAATACTGATAGTACACATTAAATCTTCAAAGCCACATCAAGGAGGATTATGTCTCATAGGAACTGCCTTTTTTTTTCTATATAGAGGTAAGGCTGGGGCAAACACTTTTTTTTTTCTTGCTATCACCTTTTTGATAACTGAGTGGACCTTATAGTCTACCTTTTTGATAATTGAGTGGATCTTAGAGCCTACCCATTCATCTATGGTAGAGACCTTTGAGCAAATTAACTTCCTGTGGAGTTCTGAATTCTAAACTTGAAATCTTTGTTGGGTTCAAAGTCTTGTCCTTTATTCACAAAGCAGCTTTTTAAAACCAAGGCTTTTTTCTTAAAAGCAGCCTTTAAAAACCAAGGCTCTTTTTAAAACGTCCTTAGGCAGCTATAACCTTACTTTTTCATTTTGATTTCTTGCTCTCTCTTTCAGTGTATGTCACATCTTATTCAGATTTTTGTAGTAATTTAGATGTGAGACTTATACATTAAGAGAGCATGAAAGACAGACTATTTATTTCTTTATTTCCCCTTTTGATACTTTATATTTTGTTTATTGCCAAATTCAAAATTTTCTCCTAAAGAGTAGTATAAATTTTCTATTATGTGAATGGCTCTATGCCTTTTGAACATAAGGGAATCCAAATGTTTGCAAAAAGCCTATTCAGTTACCCAGTTCCTATTTTGGGGGCATAACCTGATCCATAAAGTAAAAGAATATAGAAATGTGATATAATGTGCATTTGAAAGTTCATGGTTTCTTGTTTTATTTTAGCTAACAGTCTTCATTTATAAACTACTTATTTCTTATTACATTTATTTTTTCTAATGGCTTATATGTAAATCATTATTTAAAGTCTTATTTAGGTTTTGCTTTAAAGCTATTTTAACATAACTCCAAATGTAAATACTGGGTAATATCCACATGTACTATACTCAGAAAATGGTATAATTAAAAAATTATAATTTCAATTATTTTTTCTTATCAAACATTTGGAACTTAATATGTGCCTTTGCTTACAAAGCAGAAATTAAGTGGGCATTAGTGGTCTAAAGAAATTATAGTTTAAAGTGTTTCTTATTTTTTACTGAACAAGTTGAATGGTATATTTATTTCGTCATAATTATCTGATTTTCCACTTACATAAAGAATGCATGTATCTGTGCATTATTAATATAGTTGCATTAAACTTAACAGAGGGAATTTACTATGTGTATAAAATTTATTTGCATCTTAATTAGAACTCTGAAAATCTGATACAATATTGCATTATGTAAATTAATATTGTCTACATACATTGCAGTTGAATGTGTGAGCCAAAATCCCTTAGGTAACTCTTGGCAGCAAACTTTTCCCTTTCCTATGCACACGTACAGAATACACTTGAGTTTGAAATGACAGATCTGCTCACTTGAAGGGAGAATATAAGACTTTCCTTTATATATCAGTGCTTCAGCTTGAGCAAACATCTTGTACCACTTTAAACTTGACTACAAAGTGTTTTATAAGCTTCTCTATAGCCTTTGCAAGTTATTGAGGTTAATGGTCAATGCAATTGCCATCTCTTATGCAATAAACTACTTTATTTTGTCTGTGAGTTCTCTAAGGAGTAACACAAGCATAAAGGGTGTATTCAGCATACATGAAATATAACCCCATTAGAGTAGCCAACTAAATTACAGAATCTCTGAAGCAGAAAAGCTGCCAACTCTGTAAAATGACAGTCTTTCTATTCTTGAATGAAATGAAATGATAAGGCTGCTGATTTCAATAAAAGAATTTGAACCAAAAATCCAGAGTCATACAAAATGAACCTAATAAAATTGGAATGGCAGTACACATAATCTATTTGATGATTGCATTGAAGGGGAAAAAAAAGAAACTGATCAGAATGGCTATGAATAATTTAGCTCATTTAAAAAAGAATGATAAGAAAAACAGCAGTAGAGATAAACTACTTCATCTCAAGGATTACTATCCCAAGGCACCTGTTAAAATATGGTGTCAAAATTGCATTTATCATAGTCAAAGCCTTGGCTATTAAAGATGGTAATGTTTCTAGACTGGAAAGAATTTTTAACTAGGGACCTAAAAATATGATGCTTAATCATATTACCAATGAGGTATTTAATAATGGTGATTTATGTCACTTTGAATTTTATTTAATGACTCATTTTATTGAAGTTGGAGTCTCTATAACTTTTATATATTTGGTGTTTTGTAATATTTACTATTCAATCCTTCTCACCCCTTTCATTATATTTTTATTTTTTTCTTTGTTGTTTTCCCCACAACTACAAACCATAAATTCCCAATTAACCTCCAACTAAAAATTAGCACTTATTCAAATTCAGCTACTGAGGATTTCAATGAATGAAATGAAGAAATTCAAGGACAGAGTTCAGAAAGCATGACACTTTTAACCCATTTCCTTTCTACTGATATATTTTGTGCAGGATCAAGCTTGCAAACAAAACAAAACAAAACAAAAGATGTTTATGTATTTCACTCTTCATTCATGTGGATAGTAATATAAAGAAAATTTTAGCCTACTGTATAAGCTCATATATTTTTTCAGTTTAATATATATACCACTGAAATATATTTATAAAATGGCCAAAGATCTGGAGTTTGCAACATGTTTCACACTCCCTCAACCCCACCCTCCGCCCATATAAAAGTCCCTATTTCTTACACATTCATGAGTAGGTTATGCATGACTAGGAAAACTGAAAATATTTGGTAAGATATGAACTTTTTATTAAAAAGTTTATTTATTTATTTTGAGAGACAGAGAGAGGTGGGGAGGGAAAAAGAGAGAGGGAGAGAGAGAATCCCAGGCAAGCTCTGTATTGTCAGCAAGGAGTCCTATGCGGGGCTTGACCCTACAAACTGTGAGATCATGGCCTGAGCCAAAATCAAGAGTCAAATGCTTAACTGACTGAGCAATTCAGTCAGCTTACCAAGTAAGTTATTGACCAATGCGATTTACTTCTCATTAAAGTTGTATAGTTTAAGAACCTAATACATGCCATGAGCTAAGACAAGCATAACAGAAGTCCCTATCCTCAAGGATTTCATATTAAGATATAGAAAGGCATTGTCATTTATTGATTGCTGGGCAATGTTAAATAGCCACATTTCACAATGCTCAGCAAAATATATGCTAGCATTCCTATTTTATAGATGAGATAATATGTGAACACAAAAACAAACAAAAATTGATGGAATAAATGCTAGAATAATGTATTTCAGATGCTATCTATTCCTTGTTTTACATAAAACATCACCAAGGCATTCAAGTTGGCATTCAAGTATGGTCTTTCAGATGAGGCAGCTATAAAGTAAGTGGAAGATGGTATCTTGCTATCTAGTTATCTATTACTGGGGAGTAGTAATTACCATAAATTTAGTGGCTAGAAACAACACATATATAATACCTCACAGTTTCTAGGAATCAGAAATCTGGGGATGGCTTAGCTGGGTCTTCTGCTTAAGAAGACACAAGGCTGCAATCAAGATGCTGGCCAGGCCTACAGTCCCATGTGATGCTAAATGGGAAAGAACCAAGGAAGAATAAACAGGTTCCTGATGGAACTCCGTTCCATGTAGTTATAAGATTGAGGTCTTTGTTTCTTGATGATTTCTCCCTAGAGACTATCCCCACGTCCTAGAAATTTCCCACAGTTCCTTGCAATATAGGGAGCTTCAACATACTCCTCAAAGCCAGTAAGGAGGAGAGACCCCATTAAGGTGAGCATTACAATTTTATGTAATATAATCACACAATCACATACACAGTATTACATACATTTTATCATCTCTACCATATTCAATAGGTTAGAAGAAAGTCATGGGTCCCAGCACATTCAAAAGCAGAGGAAACATATGAGGGCTTCAATGCTAGGGGGCAGGGTCATGGGGGCACATTAAAAGTTGATCTGCCACAGATGGTATTAAATGAAGAAGACAGCCTCTGAGGGAACTACAAAGAACATATAGGTAGGAAAGACAAAGGTGGAAAGAAATGACATTTTTTTAAAATTTTTTTTTCAACGTTTATTTATTTTTGGGACAGAGAGAGACAGAGCATGAACAGGCGAGGGGCAGAGAGAGAGGGAAACGCAGAATCGGAAACAGGCTCCAGGCTCTGAGCCATCAGCCCAGAGCCCGATGCGGGGCTCGAACTCACGGACCGCGAGATCATGACCTGGCTGAAGTCGGACGCTTAACCGACTGCGCCACCCAGGCGCCCCTGAAAGAAATGACATTTAAATTTGCCTTGGAAGAGTGCAGTTGGTTATCTTTCTGGTAATGCTGAAAAATAGTTGTTTCAAAACATAAAACCCAAAGAACACTCCGAGGGATTGACATCAAAAAAATAGTAATAATAAAAATAACAATAATAATAGCTGTTATCATTTTGCTAACATCATATATCACAAAATGTGTTGAGGTTATGTATATCGTTCCCAAATTTAGCAAATAAAAATACGTATGTTCAAATATTTGGGACATATTTATACAAAAATTTTGTTATTTATTTGAAATTCGAATTTAACAGCCATTAACTGTTTTATCTGACAACCATAGTTATACATGTAATATCTTACCTATTACTGACAAAATATATGCAGTCAATACTATTAATACCATTATTATTTTCATCATCATCCTAAAGATGATTTAACTGAAACTTAAAAAGCTGAAGCTAGGGGCGCCTGCGTGGCGCAGTCGGTTAAGCGTCCGACTTCAGCCAGGTCACGATCTCGCGGTCCGTGAGTTCGAGCCCCGCGTCAGGCTCTGGGCTGGTGGCTCGGAGCCTGGAGCCTGCTTCCGATTCTGTGTCTCCCCCTCTCTCTGCCCCTCCCCCCGTTCATGCTCTGTCTCTCTCTGTCCCAAAAAAAAAAAAAAAAAAAAAAAAAAAAAAAGCTGAAGCTCTGTCAAAGTACAGAGTTTTTTAAGTGGTAAGGCTGGCATCCAATATAGTTGTAAATACAGTTAAGAGACTGCTCTTTGACCTTCATGATTTACTGCCTTTCATCTTAATAATATTGTTTAATATTTATTTCAAGCAGTAACTTATTTACTCAGTGAGTTAGAAAACTAAAACCAGTATCTTAAGGAAAAGAACTGGAAACTAAATGGACAGCTTGTCGTGACAGAATCAGGAGGTGAAGAAGCTAGGCAAGAAGAGCCATTCCTGCGGCCTTTTAGCAGCGGCAGACCTGACAGAAGGCTAGAGGGAGAAGAAGGATGCTGGGGAATCAGCTATGTTAAAGCAAGAACCATGTGTGATAGTCTTCATAGTCCTTGGCTTATTTGGTTGCTAGTCCCCTGGTTCTTAAGTCTGTCAAATCTATGCTAAATTCAGTTTGAGCCAAGGTCTCTTTAACTTGACTCTTTTCTCCTATTGGCATTGCTTTAATATTTGTTATAATCTAGTAAATTCTCTTCTTCTCTCCCCTGGGAGAATGGAAGCTGGTATAAAACCCAAAATAAACATCCTTTCTCCTGAGAAGATGCTGCATCCCTTATGTCTGATAGCCTTATAAACTCTTAAAAAACACATTTGGTTGGGAAGCCTGAGATGGATGTACCAGGTAAAGTGTTTCTGAATCTAATCTCTCACTGTCATTAGATGGAAGAATTTTACAAATGTTCAAAACTGCCCACAGTGGCAAGAGGCACATAAGAAGAAAGTGTTAGGGGATGAAGGAACATTAGAGTTGATAGCTGAATATTATATTAGGCTTTTTTTGTCATCAAAATTACAGTAGATCACATAAGCTCTTACTAACTTTACTGTAGTTGTTAAAATAATACACTACTTCTATATATAGACATCCCCAGTATCTCTCCTTTCTCTTATCCCACTCCACCTCTTTGTCCCTTCATTTCTTGCTTATCCCTTATACTCATTCACTAACCAAAGCTTAAAGCACATAGTATAGAAATGGCGGCGACCCGTTTGTGTCAACATTTTCCAAAGAAAACAAGAAAATAGGATCTTTACATGTGACCGTAAGGATAATTTACTTTATAGGTTATACTTTAGAAAAAAAAAAACTAGCCTTCAAATTTCTGTGTCTAAATACAACTAAAATTTATTTTCTGCTAATTATTTGTTCCCACAATGGGCTGGCAGGACATTTCTCTATCTATATGTATAAAAGGACCTAAGCGAGAAGAGACTGCATCTAGGAAAAGGGAAGCACAGAACCACATATTCATGTATTGGTTCTTAAAACCCCTTCCCAGGAGTAACACAAGTCACTTTTGCTTCATTACATCATCCCCAAATTATATGGGGACAGGAAATTGCAATTCTATTCGAAGGAAAACCAGAAATGTTTGGTGAAAAGCAACAATGATTATTATCCAAAATTATGAACAAATTTAATTTAACAGACTTCTATTAAAAAGTTACCTTATTGAATGTTTACGGAAGATTAAAAAAACAGACGGCATTTACACGTGGAAATGAAAGAAAACACCAAGCTGGGTGGGCATGAAAATGGTACTGAGACAGATGTATCATGAGGATATATATAGTTATAATTTTATCAGATAAATTCCCTTGAGAAAAATAAAAAAAGTGGCTATCTTGATACATCAGTTAATGTGCACTTTCTTTTCCACTAATTGGAGTAAATTTCTTGAAAGAGGTCTTCAATCAGGCTATTTGAGAAAGAATAAGAAAGCAACTGATATGCTCTCTGAACTACTTTCATACTTGCTTATTCTTAAGGCAATCAACACAAAGCTGTTATCATTTAAAGGCTTTATGAGAAATGTGTGAATTCTCACTTCATATATGATTATCAATTTGCATTAAAAAAATCAAAATGTTTATGGATGACAGAATGTTTTCTTCTCCATGAACCTAAGCTGATATCACTGGGTATAATTTTTATGGGAAAGAATTTTGAAAACTCAATCATAGATAAAAGGTACACATTTTTCATAATTCTTTTTTATATGACTTGTTTCCAATATGAAAAAAATATGGAGTAAATTGACACTATAATTTGGAGGGTTTGAATATATGTGAGTTTTAGTGTGGATATCACAGATCATCATAGAATTGCATGATTTTATAGCTCAGCTCTCCCTTCCCACTTACCTGCCACACATAAGAGAAAGATTATTAGAAAAGATTAATTCAGTAGCTTCACTCTACAATATTTCAGCACAACTATTATCAATAACTGTTCATTGAATCCATACATCTTACCAGGACACTTACCAGGCATTTAGAAGATATAATGTCAAAAATACATATATTTAATTTTTGCCCTTAGGTGTGTTTTTAGTTAATTTTTCTCCTTGCATGTTTACATGACTACTCTGTGTGGGTTGCCACTCATCTTGTTTATGGTGATTAACCATTGCATGGAGCAGAGGAAGCCAGAACACATGATGGACCTTTGTTCTCTGAGATTGGCTCCAACAGTACAGCCTGTCACAATTTTCTAGGGTGTTGAGGGGAAGTAAATCATCTCCTTTTAGGACCTCAAAGTCATAATGCTATGTATGTGTGGAGGGAGGGAATAGAAAGTGCAGTGACAGCAATCTCCCTGGGGCAGTGAAGAAGAGAAGCAAGCCAACTGTGGGCTTGTTTTAACAACGGGTGATGGAGGTAATAAGTACAGATGGGATTTTGGGTTGACCTTAATTCTGAAAGCCTCAAGAGGCCACTATATTGAATATAGTTCATTTTTTCATTTCTTTGGAATCATGTTCTATAACCTAGAGTCTTGACCTGTCACATAAAAGCATGTTTAAAAGAAGAAAAAGAAAAAGATTGTGTCAGCACTTTTGTGCTTACTTTCCTGGAACAGAAGTAGAAAAGGTGTAAAATGGTCTTGGTTTATGTAAACAAATAGCATTTCAATAAATATAAGAAAAGAAGTTGCTGTATGCAAGAGGAAGGATTTTTACTTGATTTTTTTCCCTACCATATCATATGTTACTAATTGGCTTAAAAAAAAATATATATATATATATATATATATATTTGTTTTCTCTAAGCCTAACTTTGTAACTATTGAACTAGAGTGAGAAAAATTAAGAAGCAAATTCCATCTAATTGAATATACATCTCCTCATAACCACTCAATATATGCAAGAAGAAAAACCAAGGTTTGAAATACAGGGTATTCTCTTAGACACCTCTTACTATTTCTATATCAAATATTAGAGTTGCATAAAAAGCCAAACCACTGAATATTCAAAACATACAGTAATAAAGATATAAATCACTCCATGAGGTGTAGATTGTGATCAGCTGAAGTTCTGATGGAAGAAAAATGGATAATAGACTATAACTTCTTTTGTATAAGTGTTGTTGGTGTCTAATTTTATAATTTAGCACTTAGGTTACTAAAAGTAGGACTCTTAGTGTTTCTAAGGAGCAGTTACTGTTTTTAGAGATGGATGCCACACATGTCAAACAGAGATGGATATGATGAGTGTATACTTTGAGAGAGGGAAACAGCGTCTTTGTATGAAGAGTAGTTACATGTGGTTAAGACCAAGCATTTTTGTTTTGTTTTGTTTTTAATGTCAAATGTAAAAGAAGGGAATGTGTAGATGCTAAATAGTCATTAAAGGGGTGGACTGTGCTAGCTTTTAAGCTATCATGTCTCAGTTCCAAACCTATCCTTTATTTTGTGATAGGAATTGGGATTCAACAAATGCCATTTCTCCTTTGCCAGTTGGATTCCTGGTAGATTTCATAAATAGGTTTTCAAAGGAAACTGAGAAGCTAGAATATGGAGAAGGATATTTCCTCCTTGTGTATTGCTACCTATTCTTACTAGGGTCACTACAACAATAATATAGTTGGCTTCAGTTTTCAGGGTTTTTTTCTCCCTTATTTCAGAAACTGCCTTACTATGTACCTTAAAGGACAATATCACCAGCCACTCAATTACTGCCTCCCCCCCTTTTTACTTGGCTATACCCAATTCACGGGCAGGTATCATGACCTTTTATCTGTGTCATAATTTTTGTAATTAGCAAAGAGCAGAACCTCTGTTTCAAAGCAGGTATAAAGTATTTCTTGAGTGAAATTAAAATGAGAAAAAAATAATTAGCTAAATAATGGCTTTGGTTATTTTCTTCACTTTTTGCACAGTTACATTAATTTGTTAAACATATATTCATGCAGGGACTTCCATGAGCTAGGCATTCTCTTGGTTTTGGTAATTTCTTGGTTAATAAAATTTATACTGACGTAAATCTGAGAAAATACGAATCAAATTAAATTTCTTACTATTTATGTCACTAATAATTTTTAATCTTTTTTTAATCTTTTTTTTTCCTTGTTTCAGGTTGGGAAGTTCCTATTCACCTATCTTTGAGCTCCTTCATTCTTTCCTCAGCTCTGTTGCATTAACTGATGAAACTGTCAAAAGCATTATTCATTTCTATTGCTATGTTTTTAATATTTCAAATTTCATTTTGGTAAGTTCTTATCTTTTCCACCTTTTTGCTTACATTATCCATCTGGTCATACATGTTGTCTACTTTGCCCATTAGAGCCTTAACCTACTAATCATAATTATTTTAAATTCCTTGTCTAATTATTATTACAACATCCATGTCATATCTGAATCTGGTCCCAATGATTGCTTTGCCTCCTCAAACTTTGTTGTCTCTGCTTTTTGACATGTTTTGCAATTTTTGTTGTTGAAAGCTGGACCTTGGGGCGCCTGGGTGGCTCAGTCGGTTGAGCGTCTGACTTCAGCTCAGGTCACGATCTCACGGTTCGTGAGTTCGAGCCCCGCGTCAGGCTCTGGGCTGATGGCTCAGAGCCTGGAGCCTGCTTCTGATTCTGTGTCTCCCTCTCTCTCTGCTCCTCCCCCATTCATGCTCTGTCTCTTTCTGTCTCAAAAATAAATAAACATTAAATTTTTTTTTTTTAAAAAGAAAGCTGGACCTGGATTGGGTAACAGGCATTGGTGAATAGACCTGCAATATGAAGGTTTATGTTAATCTGGCTAAGAGTTGGATGTGTCCAATGTTTGTTGTAATTATAGGCATCAGAGACTTCAATTTTCTCTAGTGTCCTTATTTTGGTCTCCCTTCCTGGCTTTGGGGCTTTGTTTTGTACTGCTTCTAGGAGGGCCTGTATCTTGTAGCTGTAATCCATTACTATTATGTTGTTGGTATGGTGGTAAAGGGTGGGGAGAAGTAGATCTTCCGATTACGTCATAGTCTCTTATTGTGCCTGTGTTTCAGTAGTAGAGACTTTACAAGTGTTTCTGCCTCCTTTAAAGGAGTCTAGATTTTTCTTCTCTTCTCATCACTCCTCTCCTTTGCTGTAACATTCCAATATATTTGCTCCAATGTCTACCTGTGTTAACTTGGATATTTTTTTCTCCTTAGTTAAGGCTATAGCAGGTTAAAGTGAGATGGTGTGCCTTTACCCTAGCTGGAATAAGGGCCCAATATTGCCCATTGGTAATATCCTTTCCCCTGGAGACTAGGCCTTTATCAAGGAGAAGGATCTGAGAGGGTTTCACAGAGGTCACTCTTATCTTTCCTCTGCCATGGCCACAAGGAGGATCATTCTTAAATCCTGGCTGTGAGAACCTAGAGTTCATAGAGGGAAAGCAAATGAAAGTGTGGAGCCCCACAATGGCTGCTGCTCTAGTCGATACTCAGCCTTTAAGAATTAGTAAAAAAATAATAATGAAGTAATTTTTTACTGTTCCTTCCAGTATATGGTGCCCAGCAGCTTCTGTTCCAGGTAAGCAAATCTTAGATTTTGTATCTCTGTGGATGGACCTTGTCCATCCAGATTTCATGGTGGCTGTTTGCCCTGTGACTTCAGTTCTCTAATGGGTCCAAGAAAAGTCACTGATTTTTGTTTGTGTGTTTGTCCAGCTTTTTCTTGTTTTAACACCAGGAGTGATAAGTAACTTCCATACTCTTTACATATCAGGGGGTCAAAGAAAAATGATTGATTTTTGTTTGTGTGTTTGTCCAACTTTTTTAAAAAAAATTTTTAAACATTTTTATTCATTTTTGAGAGACAGAGAGAGACAGAGCACTAGCGGGGTATGGGCAGAGAGAGAGGGAGACACAGAATCTGAAGCAGGCTCCAGGCTCTGAACTGTCAGTGCAGAGCCCCATGCAGGGCTTGACCCCACAAACCATGGGATCATGACCTGAGCTGAAATCGGATTCTTAATCAACTGAGCCACCCAGGCGCCCCCAGCTTTTTCTTGTTTTAACACCAGGTGTGATAACTTCCAAACTCTTTATATATCAGAGTTGAAGGGACTACACCCATCCTTAAGAGGGAAATTAAAAATATCTTTTACAAAGGATTGAGTATTAAAGTTGAGAATGAAAATAACATAGTTTCATAAACTATTAAATGCTACGTAAATGTTTGATACTCTTACCAGATTTAACTTAAAATGTTTTAACAATTGATAACCTTCCCTTTTTTCTCTCACAAAGTGAGTGGATAAGTACTTGCTCTTGGTTCTTTCTAACATGACAGATGACTGTTTTTCTTAGTCTTTTTAGTCAATAATTTTTTTGTATGGACTTTTATCTTGTCTTTAAATATCCATCAGAAACTGTGACCAATTGTTCACTTTTTTAGTGCCTGTGTTGAAACTACTAGAAACAACACTTTGTAATCATAAAAATCAATAAGGCTTTTGATCTAACCTCTTCCAATGTCACTTCTCCATCTGGAGTTTTAGGTGCCTTCAGGATTCTTCTGATTGAAAGTATTTCTTTTATACATATGCTTTTTGCTTCTGTTACTTGAGGGGATGATTGATCCAGATCAACTTGTCAGCATTTCTTTTTATTTGGTCAGCAGGATGCCTGCTCTTTTCTTACAACTCTGGAAATATTTCTCAACTTTATAGACATATAGTAGATTTATGTTGCTTGAAGTAAGTTTGAACATAAAATTGTGAATTGTGATTAAAAAAACCAATAAGAGTTAGTCCTAATTAGAATGATGAAGTAGAGAGGCAGTAGAACCCAGAGCCAATAAACTGCTGTATGTCTTGGACAAACAGTGAACCTCTCTGAAACTATTCCCCAGCATCAAAAGAAATGTCCAGCTTCGACATTCTCTCTGATTATTTAACACACATATGTTGAGAACCAATTCTTTGCCAGACACCCTTCTAAGTACTAGGAATACTATGACGAAGAGCAAAGGCAAAGTTCCTGCACTCACGGAGATTAATTCTCAGGGCATGAGGTTAACAATAAATAAAGAAAAAGAAATGAAAATACAAAAAAATAACATGTGGTTATGAGTATTCTATGAAAGATTAAAGTTAGGTGGTTTGATAGAGTTGTTGGGTGCTATTTTAGATGAGGTGATTATGGAAGGCCTAATGTCTACACGACCAGGATCCACCCCATAAAGATAAAAGAAATGCTAGTACAAGCTCCTAAGGCAGGAATAAAATCAGCATAATTTAGACTTCCTGGAGAAGACTAGTTTTGCTAGAGGGTAGTGAGCAAGAGAGAACCATTATAAATTGAAAAATAGAGAAGGCTAGGGTCTCATTATGTAAAAATCTGTAAGTTAGGTAGGGAGTTTAGATTTTATTGCAGGTATAATCAGAAGCCATTAACCAATTTTGTTTCAATTCCATTATATAGTACTACTTCTTTATTCCTTACCCTTACTCTTTGAAAAGATGGAGGTTAAAATATGGTTACATGATAACAAAATAACAAAGCTGCATTATATCTGTGAAACAATTCCTAGTATAAAGTAACTTTAAGTTAATTATCTCATTGGCAGATTACTAAAGATTGCAATTACTAAAGATTGTAATCTGCCAATGAGATAATCGATTTGGAGGTGTATTGTAGTCTGTATAAAGATTGGTATATAACTTTTGTAAAAGTTGTATTAATTGTTTTATACATGAAAAAAGCCTAGCTCATGGTTTTTAAATAATGTGTCACAAATTGTTGAATCAAGCAGTGGCAGAGATGTGGACTGAACTTAAAGTTTTAGTCACTAAGTACTCAGCTCACTATAGTAACTACCCTGCTCAGACCACAACCTAGAAGTTATCTGTAATTCTCTAATGCTCTTTGGGCCAGGAAGCAAACCAAAGCATTCTCTCATGATGGTGGCAGTGGTAGAAGAGACAGAGTAGAAAACCATGATGCTTATTAAAGCCGGAAGTGGTATTCTATTGCTTCTGCCTACATACGGTTGGCCAAAAAGAATTTAAATGAGAAACCTAGAGTTAAGGAGCCAAAATTTGGATCGACAATTGAACCTTCCACACCATCTATTTACCATCGGTAAACCTGTTACTGAATTAAAATTTTATTGGAGTTTTAAGTAATAACAACACTTGATTAGTAGAGGTTTATAAATATGCAAAGTATTTTCACATGCATTGTACAGTTATCCATATTGTCTCATTTGATTCTCAGGCAATTCTGCAATGTGCATATTTTCTCCATTTTACAAACAAGAAAACTACAGATCAGAGAGGTACAATACCTTTTCCCAAATCACTCAGTTATATTTGAAAAGGCTTGGAAAGGACTACTTACCCTTGGTTAGATTCTAACAATGCCCTCCCTCCTTCTCTACTGCATCATGTCTCCATAACTTATTAAAACAAAACAAAATAAACTTTGGAAATTAACGTGTTATAAATTGCCTAACCCTGAACTAACTGTTGCACACTTAGTGATAAATATGCAATCAATTTAGTAATAAAACTTCATTCTGTAAATTTCACAGTGATTCTTATAGTCTGCTTTGATAGGTGATGTGGTTACTCTTGTATTCTAATTCTTTGACAACATTGCTGCCAAATCAATATCCATCCCAATGTGTTATGTAAGAGGTCTGAAAGAGATGCCAAAATAGAAGTACTCCATACTTTCAAAGTATTATCATGATGATACTTGTGTCTAGAAGCAAGACAATAAGGGATTTTTTGTAGTAAAAATTAGTATCAACAGGTTAAATTTGGGATTATGAATTGTATTTTTTAATTTTAATATTTGTTTTTGAAAGAGAGACAGAGCATGAGTAGAGGAGGGGCAGAGAATGAGGGAGACAAAGAATCCAAACTGAAATCCAGGCTCTGACCTGTCAGCACAGAGCCAGACATGGGGCTCAAACCCACAAACCATGAGATCATGACCTGAAGCTAAACCGATTGAGCCATTCAGGCACCCTTAGATTTAGGATTATAAAACAAAGTTTTATAGAACAAAGTTTTATAGAACAAAGTTCTGTCCTTGTTCTGGTCCTTATCTTAACAATTATTTAGGAAAACTTACTGGAATTAGTTTAGGATTATAAAACAAAGGAAATTATTTAGGAAATTATTTAGGAAAACTTACTGGAATTAGACTTAGGATTATAAAACAAAGTTTTATAGAACAAAGTTTTATAGAACAAAGTTCTGTCCTTGTTCTGGTCCTTATCTTAACAATTATTTAGGAAAACTTACTGGAATATTGTAATATATAAATTTTTGAGGGGTGTCTGGGTGGCGCAGTCGGTTAAGCGTCCGACTTCAGCCAGGTCACGATCTCGCGGTCCGTGAGTTCGAGCCCCGCGTCGGGCTCTGGGCTGATGGCTCAGAGCCTGGAGCCTGTTTCCGATTCTGTGTCTCCCTCTCTCTCTGCCCCTCCCCCATTCATACTCTGTCTCTCTCTGTCCCAAATAAATAAATAAACGTTGAAAAAAAAAATTAAATTTTTGATATAAAATTTTTAATATAAAAATTTTAATATATAAATTTTTGTCATTTGAGGAAGATATAGGTTATACAATTTTTCAGCAAAGGACATCATTTTCTAATGTAGTGAAAATGGGGAAGTTTTTCATGTTTTACTTGTAAAGAAATAGCTGTGTTACCACCATCCAATCTACATCATTGTAAAGAGAAGAGGAATCTCTCCCAAGCATACTTACATTAAGGGGACTCAGTTGGCTTTCTTTTAGTTTCAGTCCAGCTACACTGGCTATGACTGGGGTTGACCAGGACCTAGGGAAAATTTGCAACTGTGGCTAGAGATGCAATGGTAGGAGGCTGAAAATTTGCACCGAATATTCAGTTTTTTATATGAAAACTTTGCTCTCTCTAGTATTTTAGACAAAGTTCATCTTGCCATGCCACTGCCTTGGCTCTGCTCCAGAGTGTAATTCACAAATAAAAGTTGCCTGAAAACTCTTTTTTAAGTGTAATTAAATCCCTGATTTGAGGGATCAGTCATGGTCTGTTTTTCCATTATTTTCACAGTACCTAGCAAGTGTCTGACACCTGGTAAGCAATCATAAATATTTAATGAATTAAATCAGTGAACCTGTTGAAGGTTACATAAGGGATAAGGAATGAATACAAGTCTAGTGGAAATTATTAGTGTTATGCTTTTATAAAAAATTATAAAGGAAAATAATAACTAAATATAAGGTTTCAAAATGTTGTCTAGTTATCATGGATTACAAAAAAAAAAAAAAAGGATTCTCATGCAAATAAAAGAAATAAACAGTTTCCTTGAAGGGAGAAAGGTGATTACTTGTGAAACTTGGAAGATATAAAATACAAAGCTCCAACAGCACTGTTGTATAAAATGAGCACCAGGAGATAGGAAACCCTTCCATAACCCTGTACGTGGGTTGTGACCAAGGGTCTCCTCCTCCTCAGTGCAGATGCACATCACTGTGCCTCCTCCCTCAGTGCCTCACTTCTTTCTCTTTGGTTTATAGGGCCCACACCTCTCTTTCATGTCATATGAGGTCTATCCACCTTCCTGCATTATGTTCCTCAGTCCCTCAAGATTTTAACACCCGTCTCATTGTCATCTTCTTGTCACCATGGGAAACTACAACATCCACAGATGGTATCTCAAATGACTCAGCCAGTGGCCCCGACTACAGAGATGACCTGTACCCATGTGCAGAGGTTGTGGAAAGGACACAGTGAAAAGAAAAATAACATAAATGAAAACCCAGCCACCATTTGAGAATGCTATAAGAAAATCAGGGGCTGTGGAGAATTTACAGGGTTTGAAACACTAAGAATTAGATTCAAATACTAAGAAAGAACTTGTAAAGATATTAGAGATTTTCTGTTGACAGGGGCACAGTAGCTGTATTTGGGAAGTCAGGAAATTGTAGGACATTGAGTCCAATTTAGGGGATGTATAGAGCCATTGGGGTGATTGTAAAAGTTTTGGGATTTTATTTGTTTCTGAAATAAACAGGTCTATAAAATGATTAGTACTGATGGTTTCTTAAGGGAAACTGGGTAATCAATTCTAATTATACCTTCCTTTTTAAGATTAATCTGTTAGTCTGTAAGCAGTCAGCAGGTAGGTCAAGGGATGGACAGTCTTATCAAAAGCATGAGATGCTCTGCAGATAAATAAACTTTACTTGGGATTGTCCCCATTTAGGAGAATAGTGACAAGAAAGATAGAGTTTTGAGTATCTCCAATTAGTATTAGAATAGGTTAAGTTACAACTGGAAAAGGAGCAGTATTGTGGAGAGTATTTGCTTCTTTAAATGGTTTTTCAGGTTGAAGACATGCAAATAACTACAATTTCTATGCTGGCTTTGTACTGTTAATATTTTATGTTGCATGGTTACAAGCACAAATTCAGACAAATCCAGACTACATGTGCATGTGTCTGGGTACCTACTAGCTGTGCTCTCAGACAAGTTATAGACTCTGGGCTTCAGTTTCCGTATCTCATATCTGAGAAACTCTACCACATAGAGTTGTAATGAAGATGAGGTATTATATGCACAACATTTAGGAAAATGCCTGACATGTAGTTTTTAAAAAAATTTTTATTGCTTATTACCATAAATAATTATCTTCCTCTTTTATTAAATAGACTTTCCAAACTATGATTGAATCACTTTTCTATTTTTAGTGTAAGCTATACTTGGTCACAGTGCACTAGGAATTATTTATGGGCATCTCTAAAGAAGATTTTTGGGCTTGTTTTTGCACTAAAAGGAGGAAATCAAGGATTTGTTTTTAATGGTAGATATTATATTTCAGATTTAATGTTCACATACAATATTTTAAGAAATTGACTTAGAGATTATTTTATATTTGTAAATAAATGCTAAACAAGAAGGTGTTTTATTGTTTAGAGATTTTAATCCTTAGCAGGGAGTAAAGTAGCTAAAATAACCATCAGAGGCCTCTCTTCAGACATTTCAGAAGTAAGTGGACCAATTAAGAATTATGCATTATACCCATAAGAACATTATTGAATTTTGGTATTTTTCCTTTAAAATTATTTTGATGCATTAATTAGTTTTGATATTTAGCGTTATGGTTATAAATGTTGACAAAGTGTAAAATTACTGTTTAATTTTCTCTTTTTCTCTATGTAAAAAGGCATTTACTTTTGTACAAATGAGTGGATTTAAAATTTTTCCAGTGACTCCAAACTTGCATTATGGTTCAAGAATGGGACTTGCACAGCTTCAGTGTTTTAAACTATTTTGAACTGAATTAAGCAATTGCTATTGCTGGTTTTTGAAATGTTTTGTGGTCACTGGAAAAGAAAGTATCTGTTTGTACAGTACAAAGTTTAATACATACCTCTTTATGTAAAAATATATCTTCAGACCATCATGGTGGCATAGGAATTTCTACTGCTAATCTCCTCAAAAAATATCAATTTGGATAATTATCTATGTATGAAAATTCACAGTATTGAACAAGGAACTTAATATCTTGGTCTCTGAAATCTGCTGGCCAGGATTTCAGTCTGAGTTCCATAATTTCCCAATCACATGATCTTGGAGAAAATTAGCTTCCTTTATTTATTGTCAATATGGAATTCACAGAGTATTTTATAAAGAGAAGTACATGAGATAATCACTATAAAATTGTAGACTAGTGTCTGGCATTGTATAAGTACTAATTAAAGGCAACTATTATTAATAACCTGAATGGAACTCTTTAAGGGAAAATGCCATGTAATTTATTCTGTAAAATGGTCATCCATTTGCTTTGACTAATATATATGTGCCTATATTTTTACTGCTACTTGGTTTCAAGTCTGCTTTAAAAATCACATAGATTTTACTTTTTGCCACATAGTGAGAATTTTATCTTAATAAACTCTTTCAAATTTGATGTTTTAACTGATACGGATTGTCTTGCATTTATTTTGTCAGCTTATTTATGTTTTACTTTTTAAATTTCTTGCTTTCCTTATTTTATGCATACATATACATTCATATCTTCTCCAACCTTGTGATTTATATTAGTTTTTTAAACAAAGTTTTCCTTAGCCTATATTTTTTCTGGCTGATAAAATTAAGATGAAAAATATTATTTTACAGTAGCCTATGTAACAAAATAAGTCAATGTGCCTTACTTTTGCTATATCCCAGCCAGCTGAAAAACTTTCTCAGTGATCTGTCATTTTAGATACAGGTATTTTTTTTCATTATTTTTATGTTTAACATATGCCATCTATTTTTTTTACAGATTTATAAAAATGATTGCAGAATTTTGCTATTACCTTTTCTTAGCAGTTACTTTTAATTACTTAATTGTTATTGCCCTCCTTCTTTAGCTGTTCCCTTTGTTTTATCTCTATTGGATACATGTCATATTTTAGATAAAAAGGTATAAAAAGCCTTCATAGTGAACAGTATGTATCTAAGAATATTTTTATTTTGTCTTGAGTCCACACAAGAAAAACTACTTAGCAAGACTTGACATTTTGAGGTCATATCTTTTTCTACTCAGTATTTTGAAACTGTCTCATGAATTCTGGCACTTTGTGCCACATTATTAGAACAACTGACTTTCTTCATTTATTAGTATCCATGTGCTTGTCTGTTTGTTTTTCCATTCCAGATTGCATAAATAATGTTTCTCTTATCTTTGTTGTTCAAAATTGTATCATAGATCCCTTTTATTGAACAAACCATGCAATCACTTATCAATATTTCTTTAGCTTGAGATCTTTGGTTATTTAGTCATTTGCTTCTGGTAAAGAAATTATTGGTATCTTTTCACTTCATTATTTAACCTTGGTATTTATCATTCTTCTTTTTCAATATTTGAAATGATTTATCCTTTATTCTCTTCATTCTAGGAGAGATTTTCTTATTTGCCTTCCAGGTTACTGATTCAATGTCTTTGGCATCAAATTTTCTCTTACTTTCCCACAGTGTAGATTTTTCCTTACTGTCATCTTTTACTTATCTTATTACCTTTTAATCTTCTCTGCTTCATTCCTTATGACTTTTTTCCCTCATATATAAAGATAATTAATTAAGGATACAAATAATATTCTGAATTTGTTATTTATTCTTGCATTATATAATTTCAGAAGTATTTTCTTCTTGTGAGTCTTCTAGATACTAATACACTTCCTTGTAATATAGACATTTCTTCCATATTGTGGCTGTTACTCATTGCATTACTTAGTTTAAACTAAGTGGTATAGAAACAGAACCAAACAAATGCCTCAACACAACAGAAATTTATACTTTGTTCTCAAAACAATAACTGACAAATGTAGAGGGTGGCAGATCATCTCTCCTCCATGAGTTTATTCAGTGACCCACACTCCTATTTTGTATATCTCCACAAATACATAAATCTTTCCTGTCCTGTCTATGCACCTGACAGCAGAATTAAGAACAAAGGATTGAGTGGATAAGAGGTTTCAACTGACCATAACCGGAAATGGAACACATCATTATTGCTCCTATGCTATTGATGGGAACTCAGTCACATGGATACATCTAACCACGAATGAGTCTGAGAAATAAGGCCATCTATGTGTGCCAAAGAAGAAAAAAAAAAGGTTTGGTAAACAGCTAGTAGTCTGAGAAACTCTCAAACAAAGCAATATATGGTTTGTAAATATATAAACCAGGTTGAAGTAGACTCAGTAGGGTATCATCAGAAATGGGTATTAATTTGCAATGCTGCCCCTTTGAACCTCCTGGTAAGATCATTCTTCTTCACACAGGCATAAAATATCATGTGTCTCATAGATTTTCCAATCATTTGCATATATTAGTGAATATATTAGTATTCAATGTTTAAATAAATAAATACTGTCTAAGCTAATATCAAAAGGTAAATTGTTCATCCAATTTAAAAGTTCTTCCTAGGGAACATCATGGAAGTATTTTTTGTGTCTCATGTCCATGAAATATAGCCAGATCACACTAAACCATCCTGCACCTAGAAAACTGATTTGAGGATTAACACAACAATCTGAACAACCACAGAATTCAGCAGGTACATGGCACAGAGAGGTGAACTGGGGGAGAGAGCAGCCATGGAGGGAAGGGAGCTATTTTTGCTTGCAGAGGGAGGACAGAGATGAGGGGGAGAGTACGGGAAAAGCACCTCCTCCAAAAGCAGCTGGAGAGAAAGGGGAAAAGTGGAAACAGCCTCAGGGACTGAACTTAAAATGGAGAAAGGAGAGGGTTTAAATTCCATTAAGACTATAAACAGAGGGAGTGCAGTGTCTGAAACTCTGCAGCTCAATACCTGGTGGTGCTCTGGTGAGAAGGGCAAATCCCCAGAAGCAGAGTGAACTCTGGGGGTCTTTGGGCCACACGGGAGAAGCAGTTCCCCTGCTGGGAGGACATCTGGTAGAGGCTGTGTGGTCACTCCACAGGCAAAGGCCTCAGGGGACCGGGAGAACCACCATATTCGCTGATGCTGGAACAAGGTCATTGGGGTGAAGCCTGTACCAGATGTGTGATGTGATTTTCCATAATCTCTGAAATGCTGCTGCTACATGACTGCGTGAACTTTTTCTTGGATGGGCTGGCACTCAGCTGCAGTCTCTAGGCATCGGCAGCAGCACAGTCTCACAAATGTTTCTGGGTACAGCTGGCACCCGACCATTGCTCGGTGAGACCCTCCTGTAGAGGGGCAGGATGGGTCAAAGCCGTAGTCCCTCAGAAGTAAGGGGTCTGGAAACACAGCCACATCTGAGATAAAACTCAGGAGGGAGGTGCTGCCTGGGGCTTGGTCATAGACAGTGTAAAAGCAGGGAGTTTATGGAAGCTGAAGAAAAGGACAGGTGTGTGGGATCACTGATCGGGGAGAACAGAGTTCCTATACTAGAGACTGGGTAGTTGGATGACACCATTTTCACCGCTCCTGCGCATGTGCATACACTCCTACAAGCACCACAACAATCCACTCCAGTAAGCTGTGCAGCACCATCTGGTGGAGAACGGAGCCATTACACTAAGCCCCTCCCAACTGGGCCAACCTGGCTCTTCAGGAACACAAATCCCTCCACCTGCTTAGTTTACGGACTATAAAGTGCTTCGTAGTTTGACTTCTAGGGGAAAACCAAGTAATTTCAGTCGTATTTCAGTCTGTTCTCTGGACCATCTATTCAATGTTCTTTTTTTAACCTCTCTTTTTTGTTTCTGTTCTTTATCTTGAATACACAAGGAGAAAAATTATTTTTATTAAAAATACTATTTCTACTATATTTCTTAGTTTTGTGTAATTTTCAAAAAATTCTATTTTACTTCCATCATTTCATTTTATTCTATTTCAGTGTATTCACTTTTTCAAATTATCAATGATTTCCTTTTTTTTCCTTTCCTTCCCCTTTTTTCTCCAATCTATCAAGACCCTTTCAACACCCAGACCAAAACATGCCTAGGATCTAGCATCATTTATTTGTTTTGTGTGTCTATGCATGTTGCTTTTTATTTTTTGATTTTAAATTTTTTAATTTTAATTTTTCTACCTCATTAATTCCTTTTCTCCCTTCAAAATGACAAAATGAAGGAATTCACCCCAAAAGAAAGAACACGAAGAAACGACAGCCAGGGACTTAACCATCACAGATACAAGCAAGATGTCTGAACCAGAATTTAGAATCATGATAATAAGAATACTAGCTGGAATTGAAAATAGATTAGAATCCCTTCCTGTGGAGATAAAAGAAGTAAAAGCTAGCTAGGATGACATAAAAAAATGCTATAATTGAGCTGCAATCTCGAATGGATGCCGCAGAGGCAAGGATGGGTGAGGCAGAGCAGAGCATCAGCAATATAGAGGACACATTTATGGAGAATAATGAAGCAAATAAAAGAGGGAAATAAGGCAAAAGAGCACAGTTTAAGAATTAGAGAAATCAGTGACTCATTAGAAAGGAACAACATCAGAATCATAGGGGTCCCAGAAGATGAAGAGAGAGAAAAAGGGGTAGAAAGGTTATGTGAGCAAATCATAGTGGAAAGCTTTCTTAACCTGGGGAAAGACACAGATATCAAAATACAGGAAGCACAGAGGACCCCCAACAGATTCAACAAAAAACGACCATCAATAAGGCATATTAGAGTCAAATTCACAAAATACTCAGGCAAGGAGAGAATCATGAAAGCAGCAAGGGAAAAACAGTCCCTAACCTACAAGGGAAGACAGATCAGGTTTGCAGCAGAACTATGCACACAAATTTGGCAGGCCAGAAAGGAGTGGCAGGATATATTCAATGTGCTGAATCAGAAAAATATGCAGCCAACAATTCTTTATCCAGCAAGGCTGTCATTCAAATAGAAGGAGAGATAAAAAGTATCCCAGACAAACAAAAATTAAAGGGGTTTGTGACCACTAAACCAGCCATGCAAGAAATTTTAAGGGGGACTCTCTGAGGGGAGAAAAGATGAAAATATACATATAAGTAACAAAAGAAACATATTAGAAAGAACCAGAGAACACCACCATAAACTCCAACTCTATGAGCATCATAATGGCAATACTTTCATAGCTTTTAGTCCTTACTCTAAACTTCAATGGACTCATGCTCCAATCAAAAGACATATGGTAGCAGAATGGATAAGAAAACGAGATCCATCTATATGCTGTTTACAAGACACTCACTTTAGACCTAAAGACACCGTCAGATTGAAAGTAAGGGGATGGAGAACCATGTATAATTCTAATTGTCGACAAAAAAAAGCCAGAGTAGCCATACTTACATCAGACAATCTAGACTTTAAAATAAAGACTGTATCAAGGGATGAAAAAGGGCATATCATAAATAAGGGGTTTATCCACCAAGAAGACCTAACAATTGTAAACACTTATGCTCCAAATGTGGTGCACCTAAATATAAATCAATTAATCACAAACATAAATAAACTCATTGATAATAATACCATAATAGTAAGGGGCTTCAATACCCCACTTACACAATGGAAAGATCACCTAATCAGAAAATCAACAAGGAAACAATGGCTTTGAATGACACACTGGACCAGGTGGTCTTAACAGATATATTCAGAACATTTCATCCTAAAGCAGCAGAGTATACATTCTTCTCTAGTGCACATGGAACATTCTCCAGAATAGAGCATATACTGGGACACAAATTGGCCCTCAACAAGTACAAAAAGATCAAGATCATACTGTGTATATTTTCAAACCACAACTCTATGAAATTCAAAATCAACCACAAGAAAAAATTTGGAAAGTAACAAATATTTGGAGACTGAAGAACATCCTACTAAAGAATGAGTGGGCTAACCAAGAAGGTAAAGAAGAAATTAAAAAGTACATGGAAGTCAATGAAAATTATAACACCACAGCCCACAACCTCTGGGATGCCACAAACGTGGTCATAAGAAGAAAGTGTATAGAAATGCAGACCTTTCTAAAGAAGGAAGACAGATCTCAGATACACAACCTAACCTTACACCTTAAGGAGCTGGAAAAAGAACAGCAAATAAAACCCAAAACCAGCAGAAGGCAGGAAATAACAAAGATTAGAGCAGAAATTAATGCTATCTAAACCAAAAAAAACAAAAAAAAAACAAAAAAACAAAAAAACAGAAGAGATCAATGAAACCAGAAGTTGGTTCTTTGAAAGAATTAACAAAATGGATAAAACACTAGCCAGTTTGATCAAAAAGAAAAAGGAAAGGACCCAAATAAATAAAATCAAGAATGAAAGAGGAGAGATCACGACCAACACAGCAGAAATAAAAACAATAGTAAGAGAATATTATGAGCAATTATATGCCAATAAAATGGGCAATCTGGAACAAACGGACAAATTCCTAGAAACATATACACCACCAAAACTGAAACAGGAAGAAATAGAAAATTTGAACAGACCCATAACCAGTAAAAAAAAATCGTATTAGTAATAAAAGAAACTCTCAAAAAACAAGAGTCCAGGGCCAGATGCTTTTCCAGGGAAATTCTACCAAACATTTAAGGAATTGTTTAACACCTATTCTCTTGAAGCTGTTCCAAAAAATAGAAACGGAAGGAAAAGTTCCAAACTCTTCCTATGAAGCGAGCATTACTTTGATTCTAAAACCAGACAGAGACCCCACTAAAAGGAGAAGAATAGGCCAATTTTCCTGATGAACATGGATGGAAAAATCCTCAACAAGGTATTAGCCAACCGGATTCAACAATATATTTAAAAAATTATTCACCACGACCAAGTGGGATTTATACCTGGGATGCAGGCCTGGTTCAATATTCACAAAGCAATCAACGTGATTCATCACATCAGTAAAAGAAAGGACAAGAACCATATGATCCTCTTAATAGATGCAAAGAAAGCATTTGACAAAATACAGCATCCTTTCTTGATAAACTCCCTCAAGGAAGTAGGGATAGAAGTTTCATAACTTGAGATCATAAAAGCCATGTATGAAAGACCCAATGCTAATACCATCCACAATGGGGAAAAACTGAGAGCTTTCCCCCTAAGGTCAGGAACATGACAGGGATGTCCACTCTCTCCACTGTTATTCAACATCGTGTTGGAAGTCTTAGCCTAACAATCAGACAACACAAAGAAATAAAAGGCATCCAAATCAGCCAGGAGGAGGTCAAACTTTCACTCGTCACAGATGACATGATACTCTATATGAAAAACCCAAAAGATTGCACCAAAAAATTGCTAGAACTGATTCATGAATTCAGCAAAGTTGCAGGATATAAGATCAATGCACAGAAATCAGTTGCATTGCTATACATCAATAATGAAGCAAGAGAAAGAGAAATCAAGGAATCGATCCCATTTACAACTGCACCAAAAACCATAAAAAAACTAGGAATGAACCTAACCAAAGAGGTGAAAAATCTATACGCTGAAAAGTATAGAAAGCTTATGAAAGAAATTGAAGAAGACACCAAAAACGGAAAAATAATCCATGTTTCTGGATAGGAAGAACAAATATTGTTACGATGTCAATACTACCAAAAGCAATCTACATATTCAATGCAATACCTATCAAAATAACCAGCATTCTTCAGAGAGCTAGAAGAAATAATCGTAAAATTTGTATGGAACCAGAAAAGATCCAGAATAGCCAAAGCAATCTTGAAAAAGAAAACCAAAGCAGGAGGCATCACAATCCTGGACTCCAAGCTGCATTACAAAGGTGTAATCATCAAGACAGTATGGCACTGGCACAAAACAGACACTCAGATCCATGGAACAGAATAGAGAACCCAGAAATGGACCCACATACGTATGGCCAACTAATCTTTGACAAAGCAGGAAATAATATCCAATGGAATAAAGACAGTCTCTTCAGCAATTGGTGCTGGGAAAACTGGACAGTGACATGCAGAAAAATGAACCTGAAACACTTTCTTATACTATACACAAAAATAAACTCAAAATGGATAAAGGACCTGAATGTGGGACAGGAAACCATCAAAACCCTAGAGGAGAAAGCAGGAAAAAACCTCTCTGATCTTGGCCGCAGCAACTTCTTACTCAACCCATCTCCAGATCTAAGGGAAACAAAAGCAAAAATGAACTACTAGGACCTCATCAATATAAAATGCTTCTGCACAGCAAAGGAAACAGTCAGCAAAACTAAAAGGCAACCAACAGAATGGGAGAAGATATTTGCAAATGACATATCAGATAAAGGGTTAGTAATCCAAAACCTATAAAGAATTTTCAAACTCAACACCCAAAAAACAAATAATGCAATGAAGAAATGGGCAAAAGACATGAATAGACACTTCTCCAAAAAAGACATCCAGATGGCCAAGTGACACACGAAAAAATGCTCAACATCACTATCAGGGAAATACAAATCAAAACCACAGTGAGATATCACCTCATAACTGTCAGAATGGCTAACATTAACAACTCAGGCAACAACAGACGTGGGTGAGGATGGGGATAAAGAGGTTCTTTTTTGCACTGCTGGTGGGAATGCAAACTGGTGCAGCCACCCTGGAAAACAGTATGGAGGGTTCTCAAAAATTAAAAATAGAACTGCACTATGACCCAGCAAGTGCACTAGTGAGTATTCATCCAAGGGATACAGGTATGAGGTTTTGAAGGGGCACAGGCACCCCAATGTTTATAGCAGCACTATCAACAATAGCCAAAGTATGGAAAGAGCCCAAATGTCCATCGATAGATGAATGGATAAAGATGTGGTATGTGTGTGTGTGTATATGTATATATATATATATATATATATATATATATATATATATATGTGTGTGTGTGTGTGTGTGTGTGTGTGTGTGTGTGTATACACACACACACATACACACAATGGAGTATTACTCAACCATCAAAAAGAATGAGATATTGCTCTTTGCAACTACACGGATGTAACTAGAGGGTATTATGCTAAGTGAAATTAGTCAGAGAAAGACAAATATCATATGACTTCACTCACATGAGGATTTGAAAACAGAACAGATGAACTCAAGGGAAGGGAAGCAAAAATAATACAAAAACAGGGAGGGTGACAAAACACAAGAGACTCTTAAATATGGAGAACAAACAGAGGGTTGCTGGAGGGGTTGTGGGAGGGGGAATGGGCTAAATGGGTAAGGGGCATTAAGGAATCTACTCCTGAAATCATTGTTGCACTATATGCTAACTAACTTGGATGTAAATTAAAAAATAAAGAAAATAAAAAATAAAATAAAAAAATAAAAGTTCTTCCTACTCATCTTCAACATGACAGACTTTGAGGTCTATAGTGAAAAGAGTGAGTGCTGGTCTTTTTTTACTATTCCTCAGGCACATAGTTGCAACTATTAGTTACTATTAGATTCACAGAAATCAAGAGTCACATTCTTAGTTTTGTAGATGAGGGATAGGTGATATGTAAAGATCCAAGCCAATTCCTGGTTTTTAGTAAAATTTAGTCTTCTGAATTTGTTCCCTATTGAAGTGCAATCTTGTTGGGTTTTTTAATTGTCAATGTCTTTGCTCTATGTAAATCTTAATAAATATAGTTCATGGGTGGAAATACATTTAATGCTATTTCTATCTATTTCTATTTGGATTTTACACATTTCCTCTTAGCCTCCTGGTTTTAATGAAGATGCAACTTCTAGAAAGTTCGAATTCTCATCAGCACTCCACAACTCGTCCCAGTTGCTACTGACTTTTTTTCAGAATTCCACTTCTCTTTCCCATTTCTTCTCTGGAATATGTAAATTTTATCTAAATGCAGAAATATGGCAATGTTACAGGACTGAGGGCTGAGGAAGTGTTATTGTCCAGTTTCTAGAATGCATAAATACTGAGTCAGATGATAGATACTGGGAATGTTAGGAAGCATAGCCATAAGCTTAACATAATCAAAATGGTATTTCATAAATGATGTTTCGATGTGTCATACATGAAGCCTGAGTAAAATTTTTCTTAATCCAGATTCATATGCCTTATCATTGGTGCAAGTTTCTTTTTCATTAAATTTTCTGACAGCCTTAATTTTAAGCACTACTATGAGTTTTCACCCTTTTTTTCAGTGATTTCACAGGTATTTTTTAAAGAGATTACCTTGTCCTTTTTTATTTAAATGTTATTATATAGTATATTAGCACAGTAGTGCATGTATATAATTTAAAAGTTAAAATAAAATTTCTAACTGAATAAATGTGCTGTAGTTTATCTAGATTTTAGTGCTGTTGGATTCACAAACAAAAATGAAAACACAGTTCTAAATGATAGCTTTATCTAGTTTCTCATCAGACTTATCTAAGGCAGTCTTACTCACAGTGTTTTAACAAACAAATTGATGTCAACTGGAAAATTTTGTCACTGGTCCACAAAAAGTAATACAGAAATTGGAGAAAGCATTTACAACTGCTAATAGAAACTGACATCACTGTAACATTCAAGAATATGTGATCATTTTCCCAGAAATTCATTTTTTATACAAGTATTCTATAATGTGCAGGGGGAAAATAGTCTTTCACCACAGATGGTTTGAGAAGTACTGTCTTGGAGATATTCAGAACTACTACCATTATGTTTCATTACCTTGTTTTCTGAGTCAACCTCCATGTTTAGGCCTCTTGGATCATTCATCATTAGCCAGATTTTTATCTCAAAACTGCACTATATACATCCATTAATCTAACCCAGTCTTGCACTCTTCATCATCCCAAACTCTTTCACTGGGCTGTCAGGAACATATGTTCTGTTGTCAAGACTCCCTAAATCCTCAGCCTCTCTTCTAAATATTTACAAAATCACATTCATCTACCTCTGCCCAGCACTTTCTAAAGTACATTGCTCCTGCAATTTTCTCTGTCACTTTCATAAATATTCTCTATTCATTGATTTTCCACATTGACATATAAACATGATCTGATTTCCTCCATCTAAAATATCTATCTGTCTGTCTGTCTATCCTCTCTCTTTCTCACATATCTACCTGATCTTCTATCTATAATTATCTGTCTATTCTGTCACCATTTTCCCTGTCAAACTCTGCTTTATTCTATTCTTCCCCTCCATAGAAAGAAGGAAGGAAGGAAGGAAGGAAGGAAGGAAGGAAGGAAGGAAGGAAGGAAAAAAGGAAGGAAACTGTATTTCCTCATTTTCTTTTTCTTCTTCACCTCATCTCTGCTGCTACAGGGAACTGCTTTTGTCAAGGAAACGTATAATTCCTATTTTGGCAAATGTTGCTTTTCCATTCTCATCTTATTTGACGTCTCAGTAGTATGTAGTGTCAAATACCACTTCTTATTGCAGTTCAGTTTATTATTTTGTGTTCTGCCTTCTTTATTATATGCTATTTTCTCCTACCTTATTGCCCACTCCATCTCAGTGTCTGGTGCTGAATCCTGCTTTCATGCCATTCAAATCCAGGTGAAGAGTGTTTCAGCGCTCACTCATCAAACCTACTTCCTTCCTCACATAATTTCATGTGGTTCCATGACTACAGATTATATTCATACACTGAGACTTCCAAAGGTTTGTCTATCTCTGAAATCCAGACTCATATACCCAATAGCTTCCTTGGCATCTCCTCTTAGATAACTATATGTGTTGAATTAAGACATTCCAGTGGAATTCATGATTTTTCCCCTGAATGTGTGGTTCCCCATCTTTCTTGTTTTTGGTAAATGCACCAACACTAGCTCAATTGCTTAAACCAAAAGCCTGAGAATCTTTGTTGATGTTCATGTTTTCTTTCTCCTTTCTTTTAGCAAACATTTTCAGCCCTGTCTCCAAACGATATCACAAATGTTTTTACTTTCCTCCCACTGTACCACTAATATACTTGGTCTGATGATGATTATCTCTAGACAAGACTACCAAACTATGCTGATAGCCTTTTCTCTGGTCCCTATATAAGCACCCTTCCTCCACTCTTAAAGCAACAGAGTAAATAAGAATCATCCAACATTCAAGAATCTAAAATTCTCTGGATTTTTTTCTTTACACTTGTAATAACACCCAAATTCCTTGTAGTGGCCTACAAGCATTTAGTCCTCCTCCTCTCAGAAAGCACCTAAATATTGCTGCCCCTTCCTCACTACTATTGTAATTGGCTCTTTCAGATAACCCCGAACACTTGTACTTACTGTCCCTTTCACCTGTAATACTCCTCCCTCAGAACTTCGAATAGATGGCTTCTTAGTACATGCATTTATGTCTTATCTGAAAAGGCATTTCCTCATTGCTCAGTTTCACAATGCTGTCTTCTATTTTCATCAAAGCACATATCCCTAGCTGATAATACCTTGTTTTGTGTGAGATTTATCTTTTCTTGTTTATAGATTGTCTACCCCTTCTCAAACAAAATGCATGTTCCTTAGTTCAGAGACGAAGTTTGTCATGTCCTATACTTAAAACTGCGTTTGGAATATAGTAGACAACCGATAAATATTTTTTGAATGAATAAAATTTAGGAACATCTGGATTGGCAGCTAATGCCCAGAAGACATTTTAAACAACAAATAAGCTGTGTCATGTTTTATTTACATATTATCATTCAAGTTAATTTTAGTATTTACCTAGAGATTGATATAATTATGCTGATGTAAAATAGTCTCTACTTTGTTTATTAAGAGACAAGAATGATGGGCAGAAAATGATGTTACATAATGAAGTATTCCTGGTTAGCAAAGGAAAAGAAATAAAAAAAAATGTATTGAGTATCAAAAGTTCATTCTAAGTGCAGTTATTATAAACAAGTGAAATCTAATTTAATAGACCTTGCAATTACAACAAGGTTAAAGGGAAAAATTATCATTTATTTTTACACGTTATTTGCCTTTAAACTCTGAGGACATGGAAGAGACTAAGTTTACTGACAAAGCAAAAAATAAAGTAACTTCATTAACCATGCTAATTTAGATTCCTCTAAAAAATGCCAAACTATATTTTACAACTTTTTCAATTACAATTAATCTATTTTTGAAGTTCTAATTAAATGCCTGAATGATAAAGATGTTCTTGTCTTACTTTTTAAAGAATTAGTGGTTGTTTCATTGACTACAACACGAAGAACACATTTGGAAAGCCATTCCTGGATTCAATAACAAAGTTCAAGATTTTGAATGGCAATGCAGTCTTTATGTAATAGTAATCATGTAAACTTAAAATATATATATATATATATATATATATATATATATATATATATATATATATGCTACTTTAACACACCTAGAAAACTGATTTGAGGATTAACACAACAATCTGCACAAACTCAACCACAGAATTCAGCAAGTATGCAGCGCAGAGAGGTGAACTTGGGGAGTGAGAAGGTGCGGGAAGGGAGGCACTTTTGTGAGCAGAGAGAGGATGGAGACTGGGGGGGGGGGTAAAGTACGGGAAAAGCACCCCTCCCCAAAAGCAGCTGGAGAGAAAGTACAAAATTGGAAACAGCCGCAGGGACTAAACTAAAAAGGGAGAAAAGAGAAAGGATAGGGTTTAAATTCCATTAAGACTGTAAACAAGGAGAGCACAAAATCTGCAACTCTGCAGCTCGATACCTGGCGGTGCTCTGGTGGGAAGGGCAAATCCCCAGGATTAAAGTTGGGTCCGGGAGGTTCTCAGGTCACACGGGGAAAAGCGGTTCCATTGATGGAAGGACATTTGGTAAAGACTGTTGAAGCCACCTGGTCCCAGTAGACCCAGAAAACAGCCACATTCGCTGGTGCTGGAACAAGGTCGTTAAGGGTGAAGCCTGGTGCCAGATGTGTGTTGTGATTTTCCATAATCCCTGAAAAGTTGCTGCTAACTATCTCGCAAATTTTTTTCTGGGGCGGGCTGGCACCTGGCCGCAGTATCAGGGCATTGGCAGCAGCAGGGTCCAGCAAGCGTTCCTGGGTGCAGCCGACATTTGGCCATTGCTTGGCGAGACCCTCCCACAGAGGGGTGGAATGGGTCAAAGCCGCAGTCCTTCAGAAGTAAGGGAAAACAGCAGCATCTGAGACAAAACTCGGGAGAGAGGTACTGACTGGGGACTGGTCACAGACAGTGAAAATGCAGGGAGTGGACGAAAGCTGAAGACAGAGGGTGGGTGTGCGATTGCTGATCAGGAGAACAGAGCTCTGACAACTAAAGAGTAGGTAACTGGGTGACGCCATTTTCACCCCTCCCGAGCATACACATACACACCTATGAGTACCACAACACTCTACCCCAGTAGGCTAGCAGTGCCATCTAGTGGAGAACGGAGCCACTACACTGAGCCCCATCCTACTGGGCCAACCTTGCTCTTCAATAACACAAGTCTCACTGCCTAGTTAGTTTATGGACTATAAAGCACTACATAGTCTGACTTCTAGGGGAAAATGAAGTAATTTCAGTCCTAATCCAATCCATTAGCAGGTCCATCTGTTCAATTTTCTTTCTTTTTTTTTCTTTTACACTTCTTTTCTCTTTCTTGAATACAGCAAGAGAAAAAATTCATTTTAATTTTCAATCTTTATGAAAAATATTTGTCTTCAATTTTTAAATATATTTTTTACTTTTGTGTAATTTTTTTCAAATTCTATTTTACTTCCATCATTTTATTGTAGTCTACTTCAGTGTATTCACTTTTGCAAATTTTCAAACGATTTCCTTTTTTTCTTCTTTTCTCTGTTTTCCATTTCTTTTCTTTTTCTTGAATGCAGAAAGAGAAAACCTTCATTTGTACTTTAAATTTTTATTAAAAATATTTTAAAAATTTTCTTACTATATTTTTTGATTTCATGTCAATTTTTTCAAATTCTATTTTACTTTCATGATTTTATTTTAGTCTACCACAGTGTACTCACTTCCTCAAATTTTCAAACAATTTCCTTTTTTTCCCTATTATTTCTTTTCTTTTCTTAAATACAGAAAGAGAAAAAAAATCATTTTTATTTTTAATTTTATTAAAGATATTTTTCTTTAATTTTTTCTACTATATTCCTTACTTTTTTGTAAATTATTTCAAATTCTATTTTACTCCCATTTCTCATTTTAGTCTACTTCAGTGTATATATTTTTTCAGATTGTCAAATGATTTCGTCCCCCCTGCCCTTTTTCCTTCTCTAATCTGTCAAACCACTTTCAACACCCAGACCAAAACATGCCTAGGATCTAGCATCATTTATTCGATATTTTTTCTGTGTGGGTTTTAATTTTTTAATTTTAATATTTTTTATTTTAATTTTTTTAATTTTAATTTTTCTACCTCATTAATTCCCTTTCTCCCTTCAAAATGACAAAATGAAGGAATTCACCCCAAAAGAAAGAACACAAAGAAACGACAGCCAGGAACTTAACCATCACAGATACAAGCAAGATGTCTGAACCAGAATTTAGAATCACGATAATAAGAATACTAGCTGGAATTGAAAATAGATTAGAATCCCTTCCTGTGGAGATAAAAGAAGTAAAAGCTAGCTAGGATGACATAAAAAAATGCTATAATTGAGCTGCAATCTCGAATGGATGCCACAGAGGCAAGGATGGGTGAGGCAGAGCAGAGCATCAGCAATATAGAGGACACATTTATGGAGAATAATGAAGCAAATAAAAGAGGGAAATAAGGCAAAAGAGCACAGTTTAAGAATTAGAGAAATCAGTGACTCATTAGAAAGGAACAACATCAGAATCATAGGGGTCCCAGAAGATGAAGAGAGAGAAAAAGGAGTAGAAAGGTTATGTGAGCAAATCATAGTGGAAAGCTTTCCTAACCTGGGGAAAGACACAGATATCAAAATACAGGAAGCACAGAGGACCCCCAACAGATTCAACAAAAAACGACCATCAATAAGGCATATTAGAGTCAAATTCACAAAATACTCAGGCAAGGAGAGAATCATGAAAGCAGCAAGGGAAAAACAGTCCCTAACCTACAAGGGAAGACAGATCAGGTTTGCAGCAGAACTATGCACACAAATTTGGCAGGCCAGAAAGGAGTGGCAGGATATATTCAATGTGCTGAATCAGAAAAATATGCAGCCAACAATTCTTTATCCAGCAAGGCTGTCATTCAAATAGAAGGAGAGATAAAAAGTATCCCAGACAAACAAAAATTAAAGGGGTTTGTGACCACTAAACCAGCCATGCAAGAAATTTTAAGGGGGACTCTCTGAGGGGAGAAAAGATGAAAAAAAAATACACACACACACACACATATATATGTGTGTGTGTGTGTGTGTATATATCTACGTATATATATATCTACGTAGATATATATACACACATATATATATACGTAGATATATATCAAAAGCAACAAATATTAGAAAGAACCAGAGAACACCACCATAAACTCCAACTCTATGAGCATCATAATGGCAATACTTTCATAGCTTTCAGTCCTTACTCTAAACTTCAATGTACTCATGCTCCAATCAAAAGACATATGGTAGCAGAATGGATAAGAAAATAAGATCCATCTATATGCTGTTTACAGGAGACCCACTTTAGACCTAAAGACACTTTCAGATTAAAAGTAAGGGGATGGAGAACCATCTATCATGCTAATGGTCAACAAAAGAAAGCTGGAGTAGCCACACTTATATCAGACGATCTAGACTTTAAAATAAAGACTGTATCAAGAGATGTAGAAGGGCATTATATCATAGTGAAGGGGTCTATCCACCAAGAAGACCTAACAATTATAAACATTAATGCATCAAATGTGGCAGTGCCCAAATATATAAATCAATTAATCACAAACATAAATAAACTCATTGATAGTAATACCATAATAGTAGGAGACATCAGCACCCCACTCAGAGGAATGGACAGATCATTTAATCAAAAAAAATCAAGAAGGAAACAATGGCTTTGAATCACACACTGGACCAGATGGACTTAATAGGTATATTCAGAATATTTCATCCTAAAGCAGAATATACATTCTTCTCCAGTGCACATGGAACGTTCTCCAGAATAGACCACACACTGGGACACAAATCAGCCCTCAACAAGTATGAAAAGATCAAGGTCACACTGTGTATATTTTCAAACCACAACTCTATGAAATTCAAAATCAACCACAAGAAAAAATTTGGAAAAGTAACAAACATTTTGAGACTGAAGAACATCCTACTAAAGAATGAATGGGCTAACCAAGAAGTTAAAGAGGAAATTAAAAAGTACATGGAAGCCAATGAAAATGATAATACCACAGCCCAAAACTTCTGGGATGCAGTAAAGGCGGTCATAAGAGGAAAGTATATAGCAATCCAGGCCTTCCTAAAAAGGAAGAAAGATCTCAGATACACAACCTAACCTTACACCTTAAGGAGCTGGAAAAAGAACAGCAAATAAAACCCCAAAACAGCAGAAGACAGGAAATAACAAAGATTAGAGCAGAAATTAATGCTATCTAAACCAAAAAAAAAAAACAGAAGAAATCAATGAAACAAGAAGCTGGTTCTTTGAAAGAATTAACAAAATGGATAAAACACTAGCCAGTTTGATCAAAAAGAAAAAGGAAAGGACCCAAATAAATAAAATCAAGAATGAAAGAGGAGAGATCACGACCAACACAGCAGAAATAAAAACAATAGTAAGAGAATATTATGAGCAATTATATGCCAATAAAATGGGCAATCTGGAACAAATGGACAAATTCCTAGAAACATATACACCACCAAAACTGAAACAGGAAGAAATAGAAAATTTGAACAGACCCAAAACCAGTAAGGAAATTGAATTAATAACCAAAAATCTCCCAAAAAACAAGAGTCCAGGGCCAGATGGTTTTCCAGGGAAATTCTACCAAATATTTAAGGAAGAGTTTAACACCTATTCTCTTGAAGCTGTTCCAAAAAATAGAAACGGAAGGAAAAGTTCCAAACTCTTCCTATGAAGCGAGCATTACCTGATTCCAAAATCAGACAGAGACCCCACTAAAAAGGAGAACTATAGACCAATTTCCCTGATGACATGGATGCAAAAATCCTCAACAAGATATTAGCCAACTGGATTCAACAATACATTAAAAAAATTATTCACCACGACCAATGGGATTTATACCTGGGATGCAGAGCTGGTTCAGTATTCGGAAAACAATCAACGTGATTCATCACATCAGTAAAAGAAAGGACAAGAACCATATGATCCTCTCAATAGATGCAAAGAAAGCATTTGACAAAATACAGCATCCTTTCTTGATAAACTCCCTCCAGGAAGTAGGGATAGAAGGAGCATACCTCAAGATCATAAAAGCCATATATGAAAGACCCAATGCTAATATCATCCTCAATGGGGAAAATCTGAAATCTCTCCCCCTAAGGTCAGGAACAAGACAGGGATGGCCACTCTCATCACTGTTATTCAACATAGTGTTGGAAGTCTTAGCCTAGCAATCAGACAACACAAAGAAATAAAAGACACCCAAATCGGCCAGGAGGAGGTCAAACTTTCACTCTTCGCAGATGACATGATACTCTATATGGAAAACCCAAAAGATTGCACCAAAAAACTGCTAGAATTGATTCATGAATTCAGCAAAGTTGCAGGATATAAGATCAATGCACAGAAATCAGTTGCACTCCTATACACCAACAATGAAGCGAGAGAAAGAGAAATCAAGGAATCGATCCCATTTACAACTGCACCAAAAACCATAAAAAAACTAGGAATAAATCTAAACAAAGAGGTGAAAAATCTATATGTTGAAAAGTATAGAAAGCTTATGAAAGAAATTGAAGAAGACATCAAAAACTGGAAAAATAACCCATGCTTCTGGATAGGAAGAACAAATATTGTTATGATGTCAATACTACCCAAAGCAAACTACATATTCAATGCAATACCTATCAAAATAACACCAGAATTCTTCAGAGAGCTAGAAGAAATAATCGTAAAATTTGTATGGAACCAGAAAAGACCCAGAATAGCCAAAGCAATCTTGAAAAAGAAAACCAAAGCAGGAGGCATCACAATCCCCGACTTCAAGCTATACTACAAAGCTGTAATCATCCAGACAGTATGATACTGGCACAAGAAAAGACACTCAGATCCATGGAACTGAATAGAGAACCCAGAAATGGACCCACAAACGTATGGCCAACTAATCTTTGACAAAGCAGGAAAGAATATCCAATGGAATAAGGACAGTCTCTTCAGCAATTGGTGCTGGGAAAACTGGACAGCCAGAAGAATGAACCTGGACCACTGTCTTACACCATGCACAAAAATAAACTCAAAATGGATGAAAGACCTCAATGTAAGACAGGAAACCATCAAAACCCTAGAGGAGAAAGCAAGCAAAAACCTCTTTGATCTTGGCTGCAGCAACTTCTTAATCAACATGTCTCTGGAGGCAAGGGAAACAAAAGCAAAAATGAACTACTAGGACCTCATCAAAATAAAATGCTTCTGCACAGCAAAGGAAACAGTCAGCAAAACTAAAAGGCAACCAACAGAATGGGAGAAGATATTTGCAAACGACATATCAGATAAAGGGTTAGTATCCAAAATCTATAAAGAACTTATCCAACTCAACATCCAAAAAAGAAATAATCCAGTGAAGAAATGGGCAAAAGACATGAATAGACACATCTCCAAAGAAGACATCCAGATGGCCAATCGACACATGAAAAATGCTCAACATCACTTATCATCAGGGAAATACAAATCAAAGCCACAATGAGATACCACCTTACACCTGTCAGAATAGCTAACATTAACAACTCAGGCAACAACAGATGTTGGCGAGGATGTGGAGAAGGAGGATCTCTTTTGCATTGTTGGTGGGAATGCAAGCTGGTGCAGCCACTCTGGAAAACAGTATGGAAGTTCCTCAAAAAACTAAAAATAGAACTACCCTACAACCCAGCAATTGCACTACTAGGCATTTATCCAAGGGATACAGGTGTGATGTTTCAAACAGGCACATGCACTCCAATGTTTATAGTAGCACTATCAACAATAACCAAAGTATGGAAAGAGCTCAAATGTCCATTGGTGGATGAATGGATAAAGAAGATTTGGTATATATATACAATGGAGTATTACTGGGCAATCAAAAAGAATGAAATATTGTCATTTGCAACTACATGGATGGAATTGGAGGGTATTAGGCTAAGTGAAATTAATCAGAGAAAGACAAAAATCATATGACTTCATTCATATGAGTACTTTAAGATACAAAACATGAATATAAGGGAAGGGAAACAAAA
The DNA here is from genome assembly GCF_018350175.1 of Felis catus. Lineage (NCBI taxonomy): Eukaryota > Metazoa > Chordata > Mammalia > Carnivora > Felidae > Felis > Felis catus. The sequence goes on from NC_058374.1 coordinate 97,892,922, forward strand.
ATAATATAAAAACAGGGAGGGGGACAAAACAGAAGAGACTCATAAATACGGAGAAGAAACAGAGGGTTACTGGAGGGGTTGTGGGAGGGGGGATGGGCTAAATGGGTAAGGGGCACTAAGGAATCTACTCCTGATATCATTGTTGCACTATATGCTAACAAATTTGGATGCAAATTTCAAAATAATAATAATAATAAAAAAATAAAAAGTAAAATTAAAATAAATAAAAATAAAAATATATATATGCTACTTTACAATATCTATGTGTTACATTAACTGCATTACCTTAAAATATTATATATATATACACAATGTAAGAAATGATTTATATTTCAATATGTATAAATATATGTATATATATTTCCAGTTTAAATGGCATGTATATTTTAAATTTGGTTTTGGGTTCTGTGTTGTATGACAGAAATGGGTGTTATATGCACCAATTATTATTATTATTATTCAGTTATTGAAAATTTTGCTTTGTTTCATCAGAAGAAATTGGCAATTCTTCAAGTTACCATTCCAGATTTCCTCTATGGTTCCACATCTTACTCCCAAAGTGTCTACTTCTGATTGTATGTGCTGACATATTCAGACATACTTAATGTGAATATGTCGAGATTTACTTCATATCTTTCATGTATGTCTATAGCCCCTAAATACATGGTTTGACTTGAAAAATGAAAAACTTAAGCAGGGAAAATTTAAAAACTTTTTAAAAATTTTTTACATTTATTTATTTTTGAGAAACAGTGAGACGAAGCATGAGCGGGGGAGCAACAGAGATATAAGGAGACACAGAATTCAAAGTGGGCTCCATGCTCTTGACCAAACCGTCAGCACAGAGCCTAATGGCGGGGCTCAAACACACAAACTGTGAGATCATGACCTGAGCCAAAGTCGGATACTCAACCGACTGAGCCACCCAGGCGCCCCTAACCTGGGTGGCTCAGTTGGCTAAGTGTCTGACTTCCGCTCAAGTCATGATCTTACGGTTTATGAGGTTGAGCCCCGTATCAGGTTCTGTGCTGACAGCTCAGAGCCTGGAGCCTGCTTCACATTCTATCTCCCTCTCTCTGCCTCTGTCCTGCTCGTGTTCTCTCTCTCTCTCTCTCTCTCTAAGAATAAATATTTAAAAATTTTAAATTATCAAATACTATTATTCGTGCAATTTTATTATTATTACAAAAATGTAGTTAGTGAACATTTTACTCTATAGAAGCAGGAAAAACTAGAATTGTCAATAGATTCTTTAAGCAATACTAAGACTCAGACACATAATATTCAATGATTCTAAAGAAATCTCATGATAAAATATTATCACAGAAGCTATTAAAATACTTCAATTTCATCATATGTATATCTATTACTTATGTCATACAATATATGAATTCATACAATACTCAAATTCTTTGAAATTATTTTTCATGGTATAGTATTACAAAGATATCAGAAAACAACTAAATTTCTTGTTTAATATATTTTTAAAAAATTAACCAAAAATTTACTATTACTGATAATGGCTAGAAATAGTCTCAGTAGAAATTATTTCTTACATTGTTTGGATATGACTCTTTTCATAGGCATGCCATTACTTATTTTTTATTTTAATTCCCTGGGCATATTGGAATGCTACTTTAGTTGTATATGTCACATGTACTGTATTTGATTTTTAAAAAATCTTCTTTAAATTCACCTTTTGCATAAATACATTTTTAACAGATTTTCATGGGTTTTTATAGCTTTTTATAAAATTTTATTTTGCAAGGATGTTCATATAACTGAGAAAAATTTACCTAGTTCATTAAATTGCTTTTCTTCTTAAATAAAGTGTGTCTCTTTCCTATAATAGCAGTGGAACAGCCAACAAATAATATTGTAATTCAGATATGAGGCCAAGAGATGAGAAGGATTTCCCTGGGGCCCTGTAGTGGTGAGAAACCTGATGTTTTGATTACCCTTGAGCTGTGCCATTGTTGAGCATTAGATCTTGTGTGGCAGAGGCACCCATATGTCCTCTCATATAGACACTTAAGTTAATTTTTTGCCCTGACCAGTGATAATATGTGGAATCCTCTAAAGCAGAGACTGAGACAGGGAAGTTTAAGAACAATGCCATGGATAATTCGCTTTCTCCATACCCACTCAAAATAGCCTCTAGAGTGGCTCTGATCATTTACTGGCTTGCATCCAGGCATTTTCCTCAGACTAGTCCTTGGGCTTGAATTTGGATGATCTTGTCAGTTTAGCCCATCATCACAGGTATATTACCATTATCACCAACTTCTCTGTGTGAAATAGGTTTGCTACCCTGATCATATATGCTGCCAGGCTGTCTCCTACAATGAAAACTATCCTATTTAACTCTTGTTACTCACATCTCTTTGCTAACAAAAACGGCAGCTAAAATCAGCCATACTTTCTTTTTAAACAATTTATTTAAGGGGTGCTAAATCAAAACTGTGACATAATTTTTAGTAACATGAGACATAATGTTTAGTAAACTATGAGAGTAAAACTTCTTTAATAAAAGAGCTGTTAGACCTTTTAAGAAAGGGGTAATAACAACTGTTTAAAAATATAACCCATGGTATATAGGACTCTGCCTATTGAAGGACTAAACTAATATTCAATTCATTACCCAGATACTTCTATGCCTCATTTCTCATTTTTCATTATGAAGGAAAATCAAAATATGCTCATTTAAATAGAGTTAGAATTATCTCACTTCGTAAAAAAAAAAAAAAGACACATCTTTAAACACAGATCCAACTTAATAAAACCCAAACAATGAAATAAAATGAGCTAAAGACTTTTGAGGACTGAACTTTCATTGCCAAGTATATAAAATGAACTTAGGCCTTTAAAAAAAAATGCTGTCATTAAGGAAAATGGTTTTCTGTGGTTGCAGTGGAAGGAAGTTTCCCATCTGTATCTGGAATTAATAGCATATGGAAGAAGAAACTGAATAAAAATGATTTTGCTTCTTGGTAATATGGACACAGATGTATTAGATACTTTGAGACACAAACCACCCAGGAGTAAAGTACATTAAATGAAACAATGGTGAGTTAGAAAACTATTGTGACCTATAGAAAGAAGATGGAAAGTTGTAATGCTTTATACGAAGCCAGATACCTCAGCAAATACTGCCAAGTGCTGCACAGAACAAATTTAAGAATGCTCTGAGCTAGCTTACATGCTAGTGACCTTAAGGAATTCCTTCAGAATAGACTGGTTTACAGACTTGATGATATTTGCAAGAAATAAATGAATGTAGAGAAGTATATAGGGACCCTGAAAATGCCAAGAAAGATGAAAATCTTTTAAGCTCTTTGACAAGTGCACGAATGTAGGAATTTTTTAAAAAAATAATGAAAAAACAACAACAAAAAAAGAGGATAGATTCATGGAGTCTTATGAAGGAAATCTTTAAAATTCAGTTTATCTAAACTCCCAAATATTAAACAAGGTTCTAGAGAAATGTGGCAACAATTTTTTCTGAAAAAAATAAATTTAAAAATGTCTGATAATAAAATTGACTCTAAGATATCTATAAATCTCATTAAACATAACCCATTTTTCCCTGTACTTTTTGGTAATAATTTTGAAGCTAAAATAATGTGATTTTAGGTGATTTTTTTTATTTATTGTGTCTTTGATGCTGTTGTTAAAATGTTAATTACCTCAGCTAAGTCAATTTTTTTTTACCTAGAATAATTGCAAGAAAAGCTGAATTTAAGTAATTAACCTTGACAGTTAGACATTACATGTAATTTGGTACCAATGGATTTGATATATCAAATTCTCTATTCAGAGCAGGTGAGGAGAATATGCTTTAGCTGAATATATATATATATATATATATATATATATATATATATATATATATATATATTTAGTGAATAGATGCAAACACCTGCAACAGAAGCATCATAAAATAATTTTTAGTGAGTAGAGAAATGGAGTTTAGAACAATAGAAGTATAATAATTTTCAGGACCTTTACTCTTTACAAATATTTTTAACCTTATACTTAATCCACATATCATACTATGTAAGGAATATCACTATTTTTTTCTGCCTTATAATTAAGAATGTTGATATGAAAAAAGTATAACAAATATACACCTATAATGGCAAAGTATCTCCTAATGCATTAATTCAGTGACCTCAGTCAAAAATTGCAAGTAATGTCACCAAGATGGCAGGATATGAAATCTTGTGATGATAACCCCCAAATCAGCACAGCAACAATTTGGTAGCCATCCATGGACAAATATAGCTTTGTGGAAGCTTTGGAATCCAGGTAGAAAGCTGCAAAATTCTGGTGGAGCCAAGACCTAGGAGGACTTGTTTTGAGAAGGTAGGCCTATGGCCTGGTGGCAAGTTCGTTAACCATGGTCTCAGCTACAGACCTATAAATAGCCCCATCCTCATGTAGATTTTGCTTGCTGGTACTCGTAGTAGGTATTCTAATCACTTTGTATTTTAAATCATATAACCATTCAAGTTTTAGAAAGTGAGTAGATTTATTACTCTCATTTTATAGATAAAGGAAACTGAAGCCAAAGTGAAAAAATATCTTGCCTATTTTCATATGATAAATACTCATAGGAGTTTGAACCTTGGCAATTTGGCTCAGAGCCTGTATTCTCAAACAAAACAAAACAAAACAAAACAAACAAAACATATTTTAATGTTTCTTTTCTGCATTAAGAGAATAAGCTACATTTCATTAATAAAATGTGATTTTTCTTGCATTTTTAAAGAGCGTTTCATTAATATCAAATTAGTGTCAAATGTAACTTTTCTAGGCATGTTTATGAAAAACAGTATGACATTTTTATTCTAATAATATGCATTGGATACTGCCCCCACAGCCTGCAAGCTGATGTTACTATCTTAGAAATAAAATTCATACAATGACTTGGTATTTTGCTTTATACAAATTGTATTTGCCAGCATTAAGGTAAGAATGATGGAGTTTCCACTGGAGAATTTAAAACTACTTCAATTTAAGGCAAAAGCATTTATGGTAGAAAACAAACTAGAGGTAACTTCTTATTTCAGTGCAAGATTGATTTCTATGATCAGAATATAAGGGCATAATATGTAATTGTATTATTGGTACTGGCTTCAGGCCTAGTTTAGAAATGTTGTTTTTGTAAGTTATTAAATCACCACTATATTGGTATTTCCATTATCTTCATAAAATTTTGCCTTAAGAAGTTATCTGTTGTTTCTTTCATTTGCTAAAGTAAAAAAAGTGTAGACAAAAAGATGAGAAATTAATACTTTAAAGTTTTTGCTAGGAAAAAAGACAAAATGTAGCACCTACTGCAATTTTGTTAGTGGTCCAGTTATTTTTATTTATATTAAATTCAATTGTTAATGAAGTACATGTGGAAGAAATAGAAAAAGACAGTATTTAGTTACCTTCTTATTAATATTCTAAGTGTCCTTACAGAGGTAAAGAACACTTATTCTTTTCACATAACTAGACAGCCACAGGTGTTTTTAATTCCCAGGTTCAAAGAGTATGTGACTATTTCCAGATACAAAAAAATTGTTAAAAATTCATCCACTTAACTAATCTCTGAAACATTTTACTTTGTTAGACATGGTCCCAAGCAATGACCCTTAAGGGCTCATATGCAGCTATTATTTCCTCAGGTTAAAAAAAGACTTGGAAAATTTCCAAAGTAGAATCACAAAGTTTTAAAATTTGCAAAGACCTTTGAAACAACAAATCCAATCACTTCATCTTATTGAAGATCAATTGTGTATATAACCTGAGTGCAAGGGTGTCCAAAAAAAGGGGGGGGGGCGTGTCACTGGCACATGTGCCTTGAGCTTGATTGCTCTACCTGTGAATGTTACCTGCACTATGATGGTGATATCACACTTGGATATATCAGTCACTATAAGTGATATGGCTAATAATTAATGCATTAGAAGTTATTTTTTACATAAGTGAATGGGCTACTTGCAATTGTTTATACATAGACGTACATATTCTTTTCATTTTGTAAATGAAGTGGGTAGTTCAGATACCATTTAAAGTATTTTTCAGCTCCATGGGCACCTGGCTGGCTCAGTTGGTTGAATGTCCAACTTCTGCTCAGGTCATGATCCCAAGGTTCATGGGGTTTGGGCCCCACATTGGGCTTGCTGCTGTCAGTGCAGAGCCCGCTTTGGAACCTCTGTCCTCCCCCTCTCTCTGTCTCTTCCCTGCTTGTGCGCATGCTGTCTCTCTCTCTCTCAAGAATAAACACTAAAAATAAAGTCTTTTTCAGCTCCATAATTGTAAGTACAGTATATGTGTACTTCTTTCCTAATAATTTGCAAGTAGTCTAGTTACCTACGTGTGGAATGTTCATATATATATATATATATATATATATATATATCACCTCATATTCTGTATCCTCTATCTCAAGTACAGTCATATTTATATTTATATAGCCAATAATACAGGCTTTCCATTCACACAAATTACACTTCACTGTTTCTTTGAGCATCTGTTTGGTTTTTTCTAAGTTTATTTATTTATTTTGAGAAAGAGAAATAGCATGACCGAGCAGGGGAAGGGCAAAGAGAGAGGGAGAGAGAGAGAGAATCCCAAGCAGGCTTTGCACTGTCAGCACAGAGCCTGATGTGGGGCTGGAACTCATGAACTGTGAAATCAGGACCTGAGCCAAAACTAAGAATCAGATGCTTAACTGACTGAGCCACCCAAGTGCCCCTTGAGTACCTGTTTTACTTTAGATGATTAATCTTATATTTCCCAGTTTCTTCATCTATAAAATCCTTACAATGCAGATTATGCTACAGGGTTGTTGCAAGATTACCTACATTTTATTTATCAATTCATCAAGTACTTAGTGCCTCATTCTCTATGGTAGGCACATTACTGAGTATTGGGAATATAGTAATGAGGTAGACAGACAATAATCGCATGCACTCCAGTGCATGTGAAACTAATTTACAAACTGTAAAGAATAAATATTGCTATTATCAAGCTAATTTACTTTAGGATTATGCGAAATTGATCATATGGATAGCTGGGTTGTTATGTTTTGTTTTGTTTTTTAAAGGCAAGACTCTTTTGCTACCTAGGAACTTGAAAAAAGGCCTTTAAGACTTATTGCCTACATTGTTATACATTCTCCAACAGGGGCAATGCTTATGACAGCATTCTTTGTCATCTGAAGTTGCCTACTGGTTTTTGTTTTTAGTTTATAGACTGTAGCTCTAGATAAAATGCTAAATAGACTCAATTTATTTCAGTGTGTTAGTTGCTCTTTGTACCTTATAGTAAAATATCATGAGAAAAAATCTGCTCAAGCAGAGCTGAAATATCTATAAGCTGAAATAAAAGGGATATTCAGAATCCATAAATTTTCAATGACAACTGTTTCTGGACTCATCAAAATAGTAAATATGACTGATAACAATTTTGAGACAAGGCCTTGATGAGATTCAGCCAAGACTAAATGAGTAATTAGGTGCCCACCCAAGACTATTGTTCTGTGTGGCTTAAGGTAGCCCATCAACAAAAAAGTGCCAATGATAGAACAAATAAAACAAATTAAAAAATAATGAAAACTTAAATACAGCTCAGAATGATGAGTATGGTTATAGGCCAAAGGAATTGGCTAGAAGCAAACACAAATTGGCCAGAAGCAAATACTAAATATTGTAAAGGGGTTTGTTTTCAAAGTAACCATGATTTGAAGACTAAGCTGTTTTTGAATGTACCAGGTTTAATAGCATAAGGCACTAAACTTCCATAATAGGAGATAAAATAAAAAACTTATAGTCTCATGGGAAGCTAATACTAACATTCATTTCAAACATGGCCATAAAGAACTGTTGAATTGTCTCCAGTTGAAGACAATTCAACAATGCTCCATGGATTGCTCCTCTTTTTGCAAAGTCTAGGCCTCAGGGGAAAGGATGTTTGAAAGCAAATAGACTTAAAAGGGAGAGGTTAAAAAAAATAGAGGCAGCATATCCTTACAAGGAGAAGTAGTGATGTACCTCCCTGTAGCCATTTTTAGCATAGTAAAGATTAAAGCACTCCTCTTCCCCTCCCAAAGATATACTTTATACTCTAGGGTAATGAGTAAGATCTCTCCTTCCAGGTAATGATGGGTGAATGTATTAGCAGCTCCTTAAGAGCCCAGTGCCACTTTTTTTTTTAATGTTTATTTACTTTTGAGAGAGAGAGAGAGAGAGAGAGAGAGAGAGAGAGAGAGAGAGAGACAGACCATAAGTGGAGGAGGGCAGAGAAAGAGAGAGAGGGAGACAGAATCCTGAACAGGCTCCAGCCTCCGATCTGCCAGCACAGAGCATGATGTGGGGCTTGAACTCATGAACCATGAGATATGACCTGAGCTGACTGGACGCTCAACCAACTGAGCCACCCAGGTGCCCCCAAAACAGCTCAGTGTCTCTTAAAAATTGATATTTCTTTCCTGTATTGCTATGCATGCAGTTAAAATCAGGCCCTCATTGTATTGTCCTGTTAGGTTTGGGCCACGAAGAACTGATACAAACTGCTATAACTGATTTTTGACTGACTGATCAAGGGTCTTGTGATATTCTATCAGAATGCCATGTAAGGCTAACTAACCTAGCAAGTGGGATAAAATCTCAGACCCTCCATTCTTTCTGACATAACCAGGATAATGGACAAGCAGCTTCTTCTCAGAGGGAAGACTCAAGGTGTAAACAATGACTCTTTCCCATAGTATTGTAGGACGGTCTTCACAACGCCTGACCAGGAGAATGGCAAACTTGTTACAAACCATACTATTATTTATTTCCCTTCTTTTTTTTTTGAACATAATTTTTATTGCAATTAGTGAAAATGTGCTTCATTATTATCCCTTGAATGTGATGAGTATGTATTATTTATTTTTCCTGGACCATGTATATCTTGGGCTGGCATCATTAACAAATAGACTTTGACCTGCATGTAGTTATTGGGTTGTATTTTGGGTTTTCCTCCTTGCATGGGATTTGAGGGCAGCCTATATGTTCAAAGAAATCTTCAAATGGATACAGAGATGAGAATTCTATATTGTAGTTATTATTATTAGTTCATTTAAAAAATTATTCTCCTCTTCAGTAAACACTATATAATACCTAGCATCCCTTACATTAAGTGGAAAACATGTAACTATATTCTACCAGTAAATACGAGCAGAAATTTTATGTATAAATTTCCGAGCCAAGACTTTTAAGATGCATGTGTGCCCCTACCACTATTCCATACACAGGTCCTACAAATAAGTGCAGATTAGCATGTAGTCCTAAGAGATGATAGGACTTCAAGGTGAAATGAGATTAAGTATTTGGTTCATGACATAAAATGGAAGTTTCCTGTCCTATTTTGGATTATTGTGTACATAGAAAATAACATTCTATTATGTTTACAATTTCATCCATTTTAAGATAGTTTGTCATGGTAGCTAAGAGTTAGGAATGTTGTAACCTGACAACACAACAGATCAGTCTAATGAGTCTTCTCCCTTAAACTGTTTCATTGTAAGTGCTCTGTATCAACTCTCTAGGTGATTTCATACAAAAATCCTCTTTTTGATTCTCAGAAAAACCACTAATAGTAAAAACCGATATTATTTTACCAAAAACTACATTGGGAGAGATAGGACCATATATTATACACTCTAAATTGTTTTATTACAAGAATCTGTATATAATTTTTTGTGTTGTCAAATAATTCATTGTTGAATATAGAAATGGCTTTATGAATAAGTAATATATAAGAAGACAGGTTTACAGTTCTACATTTTCATCCTCCTTTCCCCATACACTTATTTTATATTTACTAAAATTTTCATTGAAGTGCAATTCAGACTGAGAGAGGCACAAAATTTAGTTATTATAGATCAATGAATTTTTACAAAATTCAGCCATTTAAAGAGATTTATAAGTAATGCCAACATCTTTCAATTTATTTGTACCAATTTATCCTCCATATAGCAACAGATGAAAGTCTCAGTGGCTTTATATTCTTGCTAATTCTTGATATTTTCTTCCATTTTAGTCATTCTGGTGAAGTACCATAGCATTGAATTGTAGTTCTTATTTTTTAAATGTAAATCCAAGTTAGTCAACATATAGCGTAATAATGGTTTCAGGAGTAGAATTCAGTGATTGGTCACTTACATACAACACCCAGTGCTCATCCCAAAAAGTGCCCTCCTTAATACTCATCACCCATTAGCCCATTCCCCCTACTCAATACCATTTTGTTGACTCTCAGTTTGTTTTCTGTAGTCTGAATATAATGTTTAAGAACACCTTAAATAACTGATATTTTCCCCTTTGTATAAGTTAGATCCATTTTTAAAACGTGTTTTGTATATTGTAATGAAGAGCATAGTTTTGTTCATTTTGATAAAAGTATAGGTTTCTCTACCCAAGACAGCAGTTTCTCCTCAGAAGTGCACATATTTGAGAAATAAATATATGGAGTATTGAAGCAGAAAGTTATTCACCATGTGAGCAGAGCAACTCTATCAACTCAGGTGATCAATATTACAGACATAATTGATTTACATACAATATTAACTCCAGGAATTGATTGTGAAACATAATTATGTTATGTCTTACTTTCTAGGCAAAGCACAAGTGTACCAGAATCTTATGAGTTAAATCATCTAAGATGTATGTTGCTGCCTTGCTTATTAAAATTTTCACCCCACGTGGTCTTTAGTATGTCTTTCATGTTGGACTAGAGACACTAAAATGTAAGATGTAGTTACCCTGATATCACTGAGAATACAGTTCTTTCATATTTTGTACTTTGAGTGAAAAAACATAATGCTTCCAATGGACTTCATTCACAACATAATGACACAGGAGCTGTATTAATGAGTTTTCCCTATAATTATTTAATAAATCAAAAGTACAAAATCTTTTCTTCTTTGTCAAGACATGGATGGTGATGAAAGCAAAAGAAATACGTATATAGAATTTCAGGAAAGTTAGGCAATTCAAAGTTTAGAGAACACATACCCAAAGTTTTGACCATCACTAATCTCAAATAAAGTGTCAGAGCTGTGGAAGACTAACATTAACCACTCATATTTTCAAATAGAAAAGCATCCAGTCTATGGGTAGAGAGAAAAGGAAATTTCTTTCATGTGAGAAGTCATATATCAATGTCTCCTGGTCAGAAAGAAGAAATTGTGCAACATTTCTTAGAGTCTGATATTTTCTTTTAATTCATTCCAGTCACTCTTATGTTAGAAAAGTGAGTGACTCATAGACTCCATCAAATACAACAGAAATAATTTCTCACTGTCACCAATAAAGTTCAAGTCAATTAACACCATAAATATGCATCTAATGAGTTAGATAATACAAAAAAAAGTACAGTTGTAATTTTGCATAAAAGCAAGCTATTTTTGTTATCTGAACTTAGAATATGTAAAAATATCCTATTTAATGCATTGGAAAGAAAAAATAAGTATTAAACTATAATGTGATTCAATAATTTAGGAAACCAATATTATATTGATTGTGGTCTGAAATGATTATTTTATTTCATTTTTGATGGTTGGAAAGTCTACACTTATCAAGGGAATGGTCATTGTGATTCCTTTACAACAAAAAAGTCATAGTTGATAGAAATATCTAGTCAATATCAATTGTTTAATGCAGATTATCAACATTCAGTAGACTATGGAGATTTATAATGGAGGAATAATTTATTGATTCTGAGTTTTTGCAGAAGTTTAAATATAAAGGAAGAGAAAAGTAAGCTATATATTTGCAAAATAATATTTTTAAAAATTTAAAGAAACAGATCAAAAGGTGCATAAATACACTTTGGTAGTTGATTGAAAAGTGTTAATCTATTTTTTACAAGGCACTGCAATCTAGTAAGGGTGAAAATATATATAATCTCAAAAGGTAAAAAACAAAATGTAATATTCAGTTTTTATTGCAACAGTAATGCATAGCAAATAGGCACAAAGAGTGGTTTACTCTAGCAAAATATTCACCTGCAGTTCTTCTGGGTTCTTTTAACTCTTTTGGACTCTCCAGAGTGAGTTTGGCTGAGCTAGTTGGCTCTGGCTCCTGGGTACAAGTCACAACCACGTCAGTTTCACATATCTTTTCATTTGAGTACTTGGATTCACGGATCAGTCACTGTTGAGACATACTGTCTCCGGGCAGAGGGAAGGTGCTCAAAAAGGTGAAATGGAAACCTGTAATACCTTTGGAATTCTTAGTTCAGAACTGGTCCATTGTTACATAGGTCTAGCTTTTACTGGTCAAAGCATGACATACGAGTAATCCCAAAATTAGAGATGAAGGATGTACGATATACTTCCTTTGAGTTATGGGAGAATATATGACATTGGGCAGAGCCATAACATCCTACCTTAGGGAAGAAACAAAGAATAGGAACAATAATACCTTGTGTTACATAAAAGAAGAGGTGGGTTTTTTCTTAATGTTTATTATTTATTTTTGAGAGACGGAGTGTGTGTGAGCAGGGGAGGGGCAGAGAGAGAGAGAGACATGGAATCTGAAGCAGGCTCTAGGCTCTGAGCTGTCAGCACAGAATCCAACACGGAAGCCACAAGATCATGACCTGAGCTGAAGTCATATGCTCAACAGACTGAGCCACCCAGGCGCCCAAGTTCTTTTTTTTCTTTTTCAAATCCCAACAGTGCCTTGGGGAACCACATGATAAGTTGTTAAATGAATTCACTGATCATTCTGTATTTTAATCAGCCTTCTTTCTCAATCATTGTCCCCAACCTACCATGTAACTATGATCTTTTGAATGGAAGAAATTATATACTGCTAAAATTTTGGGTCCCCAGTTTGGATGCCCAGAACTACAACAGAAATCCAATAAAGATAGTAAATGAATAGACTATTTCAACTGTCTTCTGTATGGAATTTTAATCTTCAGACATGTCACCTTTTTTTTAATATATGAAAATTATTGTCAAATTGGTTTCCATACAACACCCAGTGCTCATCCCAAAAGGTGCCCTCCTCAATACCCATCACCCACCCTCCCCTCCCTCCCACCCCCCATCAACCCTCAGTTTGTTCTCAGTTTTTAAAAGTCTCTTATGCTTTGGCTCTCTCCCACTCTAACCTCTTTTTTTTTTCTTCCCCTACCCCATGGGTCATGGGTTTCTGTTAAGCTTCTCAGGATCCACATAAGAGTGAAAACATATGGTATCCGTCTTTCTCTGTATGGCTTATTTCACTTAGCATAACACTCTCCTGTTTCATCCACGTTGCTACAAAGAGCCATAGTTCATTATTTCTCATTGCCACGTAATACTCCATAGTGTATATAAACCACAATTTCTTTATCTATTTATCAGTTGATGGACATTTAGGCTCTTTGCATAATTTGGCTATTGTTGAGAGTGCTGCTATAAACATTGGGGTACAAGTGCCCCTATGCATCAGTACTCCTGTATCCCTTGGGTAAATTCCTAGCAGTGCTATTGCTGGGTCATAGGGTAGGTCTATTTTTAATTTTCTGAGGAACCTCCACACTGCTTTCCAGAGCGGCTGCACCAATTTGCATTCCCACCAACAGTGCAAGAGGGTTCCCGTTTCTCCACATCCTCTCCAGCAACTATAGTCTCCTGATTTGTTCATTTTGGCCACTCTGACTGGCATGAGGTGATACCTGAGTGTGGTTTTGATTTCTATTTCCCTGATGAGGAGTGATGTTGAGCATCTTTTCATGTGCCTGTTGGCCATCCGGATGTCTTCTTTAGAGAAGTGTCTATTCATGTTTTCTGCCCATTTCTTCACTGGGTTATTTGTTTTTCGGGTGTGGAGTTTGGTAAGTTCTTTATAGATTTTGGATACTAGCCCTTTGTCCAATATGTCATTTGCAAATATCTTTTCCCATTCCGTTGGTTGCCTTTTAGTTTTGTTGGTTGTTTCCTTTGCTGTGCAGAAGCTTTTTATCTTCATAAGGTCCCAGGAATTCACTTTTGCTTTTAATTCCCTTGCCTTTGGGGATGTGTCGAGTAAGAAATTGCTACGGCTGAGGTCACAGAGGTCTTTTCCTGCTTTCTCCTCTAGGGTTTTGATGGTTTCCTGCCTCACATTCAGGTCCTTTATCCATTTCGAGTTTATTTTTGTGAATGGTGTGAGAAAGTGGTCTAGTTTCAACCTTCTGCATGTTGCTGTCTAGTTCTCCCAGCACCATTTGTTAAAGAGACTATCTTTTTTCCATTGGATGTTCTTTCCTGCTTTGTCAAAGATGAGTTGGCCATACATTTGTGGGTCTAGTTCTGGGGTTTCTATTCTATTCCATTGGTCTATGTGTCTGTTTTTGTGCCAATACCATGCTGTCTTGATGATTACAGCTTTGTAGTAGAGGCTAAAGTCTGGGATTGTGATGCCTCCTGCTTTGGTCTTCTTCTTCTTCAAAATTACTTTGGCTATTCGGGGCCTTTTGTGGTTCCATATGAATTTTAGGATTGCTTGTTCTAGTTTCGAGAAGAATGCTGGTGCAATTTTTATTGGGATTGCATTGAATGTGTAGATAGCTTTGGGTAGTATTGACATTTTGACAATATTTATTCTTCCAATCCATGAGCAGGGAATGTCTTTCCATTTCTTTATATCTTCTTCAATTTCCTTCATAAGCTTTCTATAGTTTTCAGCATACAGATCTTTTAAATCTTTGGTTAGATTTATTCCTAGGTATTTTATGCTTCTTGGTGCAATTGTGAATGGGATCAGCTTCTTTATTTGTCTTTCTGTTGCTTCATTGTTAGTGTATAAGAATGCAACTGATTTCTGTACCTTGATTTTGTATCCTGCAACTTTGCTGAATTCATGTATCAGTTCTAGCAGACTTTTGGTGGAGTCTATCGGATTTTCCATGTACAATATCATGTCATCTGCAAAAAGCGAAAGCTTGACTTCATCTTTGCCAATTTTGATGCCTTTGATTTCCTTTTGTTGTCTGATTGCTGATGCTAGAACTTCCAGCACTATGTTAAACAACAGCGGTGAGAGTAGGCATCCCTGTCGTGTTCCTGATCTCAGGGAAAAAGCTCTCAGTATTTCCCCATTGAGGATGATGTTAGCTGTGGGCTTTTCATAAATGGCTTTTATGATCTTTAAGTATGTTCCTTCTATCCCGACTTTCTCAAGGGTTTTTATTAAGAAAGGGTGCTGGATTTTGTCAAATGCCTTTTCTGCATTGATTGACAGGATCATATGGTTCTTCTCTTTTTTTTTTTTTGTTAATGTGATGTATCATGTTGATTGATTTGCGAATGTTGAACCAGCCCTGCATCCCAGGAATGAATCCCACTTGATAATGGTGAATAATTCTTTTTATATGCCGTTGAATTCTATTTGCTAGGATCTTATTGAGAATTTTTGCATCCATATTCATCAGGGATACTGGCCTGTAGTTCTCTTTTTTTACTGGGTCTCTGTCAGGTTTAGGAATCAAAGTAATACTGGTTTCATAGAATGAATCTGGAAGTTTTCCTTCCCTTTGTATTTTTTGGAATAGCTTGAGAAGGATAGGTATTATTTCTGCTTTAAACGTTTGGTAGAACTCCCCTGGGAAGCCATCTGGTCCTGGACTCTTATTTGTTGGGAGATTTTTGATAACCGATTCAATTTCTTCACTGGTTATGGGTCTGTTCAAGCTTTGTATTTCCTCCTGATTGAGTTTTGGAAGAGTGTGGGTGTTCAGGAATTTGTCCATTTCTTCCAGGTTGTCCAGTTTGTTGGCATATAATTTTTCATAGTATTCCCTGATAATTGTTTGTATCTCTGAGGGATTGGTTGTCATAATTCCATTTTCATTCATAATTTTATCTATTTGGGTCATCTCCCTTTTCTTTTTGAGAAGCCTGGCTAGAGGTTTGTCAATTTTGTTTATTTTTTCAAAAAACCAACTCTTGTTTTCGTTGATCTGCTCTACAGTTTTTTTAGATTCTATATTGTTTATTTCTGCTCTGATCTTTATTATTTCTCTTCTTCTGCTGGGTTTAGGCTGCCTTTGCTGTTCTGCTTCTAGTTCCTTTAGGTGTGCTGTTAGATTTTGTATTTGGGATTTTTCTTGTTTCTTGAGATAGGCCTGGATTGCAATGTATTTTCCTCTCAGGACTGCCTTTGCTGCGTCCCAAAGCGTTTGGATTGTTGTATTTTCATTTTCGTTTGTTTCCATATATTTTTTAATTTCTTCTCTAATTGCCTGGTTGACCCACTCATTCGTTAGTAGGGTGTTCTTTAACCTCCATGCTTTTGGAGGTTTTCCAGACTTTTTCCTGTGGTTGATTTCAAGCTTCATAGCATTGTGGTCTGAAAGTATGCATGGTATAATTTCAATTCTTGTAAACTTATGAAGGGCTGTTTTGTGACCCAGTATATGATCTATCTTGGAGAATGTTCCATGTGCACTCGAGAAGAAAGTATATTCTGTTGCTTTGGGATTCAGAGTTCTAAATATATCTGTCAAGTCCATCTGATCCAATGTCTCATTCACGGCCCTTGTTTCTTTATTGACCGTGTGTCTAGATGATCTATCCATTTCTGTAAGTGGGGTGTTAAAGTCCCCTGCAATTACCACATTCTTATCAATAAGGTTGCTTATGTTTATGAGTAATTGTTTTATATATTTGGGGGCTCCCGTATTCGGCGCATAGACATTTATAATTGTTAGCTCTTCCTGATGGATCGACCCTGTAATTATTATATAATGCCCTTCTTCATCTCTTGTTACAGCCTTTAATTTAAAGTCTAGTTTGTCTGATATAAGTATGACTACTCCAGCTTTCTTTTGGCTTCCAGTAGCATGATAAATAGTTTTCCATCCCCTCACTCTCACTCTCAAGGTGTCCTCAGGTCTAAAATGAGTCTCTTGTAGACAGCAAATAGATGGGTCTTGTTTTTTTATCCATTCTGATACCCTATGTCTTTTGGTTGGCGCATTTAATCCATTTACATTCAGTGTTATTATAGAAAAATACGGGTTTAGAGTCATTGTGATGTCTGTATGATTTATGCTTGTAGTGATGTCTCTGGGACTTTGTCTCACAGGATCCCCCTTAGGATCTCTTGTAGGGCTGGTTTAGTGGTGACAAATTCCTTAAGTTTTTGGTTGTTTGGCAAGACCTTTATCTCTCCTTCTATTCTAAATGACAGACTTGCTGGATAAAGGATTCTCGGCTGCATATTTTTCCTGTTTAGCACACTGAAGATATCGTGCCAATTTTTTCTGGCCTGCCAAGTTTCAAAAGAGAGATCAGTCACGAGTCTTATAGGTCTCCCTTTATATGTGAGGGCACGTTTATCCCTTGCTGCTTTCAGAATTTTCTCTTTATCCTTGTATTTTGCCAGTTTCACTATGATATGTCGTGCAGAAGATCGATTCAAGGGAGTTCTCTGTGCCTCTTGGATTTCAATGCCTTTTTCCTTCCCCAGTTCAGGGAAGTTCTCAGCTATTATTTCTTCATGTACCCCTTCAGTACCTTTCCCTCTCACTTCCTCCTCTGGGATACCAATTATGCGTATATTATTTCTTTTTAGTGTATCACTTAGTTCTCTAATTTTCCCCTCATACTGCTGGATTTTTTTTATCTCTCTTTCTCTCAGCTTCCTCTTTTTCCATAACTTTATCTTCTAGTTCACCTATTCTCTCCTCTGCCTCTTCAATCCGAGCTGTCATCATTTCCATTTTGTTTTGCATTTCGTTTAAAGCGGTTTTCAGGTCCTCGTGACTGTTCCTTAGTTCCTTGATCTCTGTAGCAAGAGATTCTCTGCTGTCCTCTATACTGTTTTCAAGCCCAGCGATTAATTTTATGACTATTATTCTAAATTCACTTTCTGTTATATTATTTAAATCCTTTTTGATCAGCTCATTAGCTGTTGTTATTTCCTGGAGATTCTTCTGAGGGGAATTCTTCCGCTTGGTCATTTTGGATAGTCCCTGGCGTGGTGAGGACCTGCAGGGCACTTCCCCTGTGCTGTGGTGTATAACTTGAGTTGGTGGGCGGGGCCGCAGTCCGACCTGATGTCTGCCCCCAGCCCACCGCTGGGGCCACAGACAGACTGGTGTGTGCCTTCTCTTCCCCTCTCCTAGGGGCGGGATTCACTGTGGGGTGTCGTGGCCCGTCTGGGCTACTTGCACACTGCCAGGCTTGTGATGCTGGGGATCTGGCGTATTAGCTGGGGTGGGTAGGCAAGGTGCACGGGAGCAGGAGGGGCAGGCTTAGCTCCCTTCTCCTTAGGTGATCCACTTCAGGAGGGGCCCTGTGGCAGTAGGAGGGAGTCAGATCCGCTGCCAGAGGTTTGGCTCCACAGAAGCACAGAGTTGGGTGTTTGCAAGGAGGGAGCAAGTTCCCTGGCAGGAACTGGTTCCCTTTGGGATTTTGGCTGGGGGATGGGCGGGGGAGATGATGCTGGCGAGCGCCTTTGTTCCCCACCAAACTGAGCTCTGTCGTCCGGGGGCTCAGCAGCTCTCCCTCCCTTTGTCCTCCAGCCTTCCCGCTTTCTGAGCAGAGCTGTTAACTTATGACCTCCCAGACGCTAAGTCACGCTTGCTGTGGGAACACACTCCGTCCATCCGGCCCCTCCGCTTTTGCAAGCCAGACTTGGGGGCTCTGCTTGGCCGGCCAGCCACCCCTCCACCCCGGCTCCCTCCTGCCAGTCCGTGGAGCAGGCACCGCCTCGCCGCCCTTCCTACCCTCTTCCGTGGGCCTCTTGTCTGCTCTTGGCTCCAGAGACTCCGTTCTGCTAATCCTCTGGCGGTTTTCTGGGTTATTTAGGCAGGTGTAGGTGGAATCTAAGTGATCAGCAGGACGCGCGGTGCGCCCAGCGTCCTCCTACGCCGCCATCTCTCTTTACCTCCTTCCATGTCACCTTTTAATCTATCCTATATTTTATTCCCAGAGTGATTTTACTAAAAATGTATATCTGATTGTCAGGCATTTATTTAAAATTCCCTTCTCCATTTCCTTTAAGACAAAATATATACTTGATAACTTCCAAAACAAAGCCAAGTTAAGACTTCTTATTTCCCACAACCATTCAGTGATCCCTCCTTTACCAAAGTGGTGTTCTAGTCCTTATGCTTTCTACTCATTTGGTACCAAGCTACATAGAGTGATTTGACAGATAATGTAATTATATATTTATATATATATTTTTTATTTTATACATGTTAGATAATAATTCTTTAAATATGTTGATATCCTCCACTACATTTCAGACTTAACCCTACAGTTGGCTGTATGTTACTCTGGCCGGATAAAACAAGCTATTTTGCTCCTTGTTTCTCAAAGGATTACTGAAATTAAACCTCAGGCATTTCATCTTCTTATTTATCTGTCAGTATTAACCTTGAATTTCTACCTTACCTTCCTTGTTGTAATGTATAAATCTTCCTTGTCTCCTTCTGTATTACTCTTTTTATTTTTACTTGCTTTTCTTAACAGAAATCAGGCTTTACTCTGAGAATACCATTTCCCCTACAGAGTGCTCAACCATTGCCTATTTTTGCTATTGTTGTGTTGTGTTGTCTTTTAATAACCCATGCGCTCTATATGTAGGAGACAGAGTTTGTGTTATTTTTACTCTCCATCAGAAATTCCAGACTATTAGTACTTCAACTTTGTTCAGAACAAAAAGAAAAAAGTGCAGATTCTTTAGAAATTGAGTTGTTGAGCTATACCAATCCTCCTTCTCTTTAAGACTATCATCTATGGACATTCCAGTTAGTCTCCATCACTCCTCAAAGACTTTGGTACCTGGTATATATATTCTCTTCACCCCAAGCCCTTCTATAGATTGACATTATTGTCCATATGAACACTATTTCCAGTTCTAGAGCTCCTCAGTTCTTAAAATTCCTGATACTCAATGAGCTCTTTATGTCTTCACTTAAGCCACTCACTCTCATGTTTACACCTTGAGTCTATTCATGATATGAATCTAATCAATATTGAAAAATCATTAATCCAATAATCTTACTTGATGGCCAGTGTCTCTTTTCCTTATGGTGTGTTCAACTACTTCCATAATTTTTAGTTGATCAGGAATTCCAGTTACTTGAACTTGCTGCTGTCTACAAATTCGTGAGATACCCCCTTCATTTCCTTTCTTATTCATTATTGATTTCACGATGTCTTTTATTCAAGAATATGTTTGCTACATATACATCTCTCTTCTCTGCATTTTTGTCATGCATATATTGCAAAATTTTACCCTCTTTGAACCTAATAATCTTCTTTTTCCAAGATTGACCCTGAACATCCAATTGCTGCATAAATTTTCATACAACAGGGCAATTTTTTTTCCATTATAAATTTTTACCACCAATTTTAACTGGGGTTTCCAACACTGTTCTGCAATCCTACTACAATACTGGTCTACTCACAACCCTATTCGATTCCCTACAAATAACTAAATTTCAATTCCTTCCCACTCACTTTAAAAAAGATGACTCTGGAAAAGATAAAATTTTGGGGGCCTCAGTATTTTTCATGTATACATTCTTAAATGGTAGCTGGTGTTATTAGTTATATTATGATTATTAGTGTCGTCCATTCACCTTCTCTCCTCCTTCCCATGTTACAGTGAAATCCATGCTCCCCTTTAAGGATAATTCACATCTACTTTGGATACCATCTCATCTGCTTTTTTATTACAATACCTATTATCTATTATTACCTTTGATTTCCCATGTCTCTCTCACAATTGCTTCATTCAAGATGAATTTTAAATCAACTCAAGTATATCCCATTAAAAACAAAAAGAAAAAGAAAAAAAAAACAGGATCTTACTTGGCCCTTATACCTCTTAGATTTAGTTTTCTTTCCTACACTTCACAAAGTTCCCCCAAAGCTTATTTATATGTTATACTTCACTGTTTTCTTTTTCTTTTTTTTTTTTTTTAATCTCCCACTACAACACCAACCTGTCTTCCAGACCCTATTTCTCTTGATGGAATTTTTACCAAAATCACATATATTTCCTTGTCATTAAATTGATTTTTTTATTTGGGGGGAGGTGTCCCTAGATTACTGCTGTGTACTTCCTCCTTTCTTCAAACACTCTCTTTAGATTTTATTTAAAAACTCTCCAGATTTTACTCTAACCTTTCATCTCTACAGTCCACAATAAAATATATTTTATCAAATCTCACAATTTCAATTTGTTACTAGTGAGACTTACTCCTAAGCAATTCCATTCATATATATGACTTCTATTATTAAAAAAAAATTGGTTTCCAAAAAAAATGTATTTCTGATAAGAATTGCCTTTTAGCCCCAGAAACATATATCACATTACCTAACCAAAATTAATTCTGAGTATTTCAAAGGTCTTATTATACAACAAAGGCAAAACTGAACTTATAATCTTTATCCACACACCTAATCCATTATCATGAATTTTCTTTACAAATGGCAGCATAACCCATAAGGTTAAGTAAGCTGGAAACCTAGGAATCATCTATGACATCTGCCTCTCCCTTATTCCAGATATCCAACCACTGTGAAAGTCTATTGATTGAACCTATTAAAAATCTCACAAGCTTGATCACTTTTCATAGTCGCTCCTAACCCAAGTTATCATCATTTCTTCTCTAGTCTAAAAACATTCATGCTTACTCCTTCAATTTTCTTTATTCTATCCAGAGCAATCTTTTATGTGAACAAATACGAACAAATCACTCCAATACATAAAACAGTTCAATGGCTTTTCATTGTTCTTAGAGTGAAGACAACGCATTTCAATGATGCTTAAAACCTCTGTATAATTCGAAAGATATATGTGCCCCTATGTTTATTATAGCATTATTTATAATAGTCAATATACAGAAGCCCCTCAAGTGTACATCAATAACTGAATGGATAAAAGAGATGTGATATATATATACAATGGAATGTTACTCAACCATTAAAAGGAATGAGAACCTGCCATCTGTAACAACATGAATGACCTAGAGAATATTATGCTAAGTGAAATAAGTCAGAGAATGATAAATACCATATGACTTCACTTATATATGGAATCTAAAAAGAAAACAAACGACAAACAAACAAAAAACCAAACAGACTCTTAAATACAGAGAACAAACGGATAGTTGCTAGAGGGCAGGTGGGTGGGGGGATAGGCAAACAGATAAAAGGAATGAAGAGGTACAAACTTTCAGTTATAAAAGATGAAATGGAGATGAAATGTACAGGGAATATAGTCAGTTATATTGTAATAACACTGTATGGTGAAGGATGGTGACTACACTTGTGGTGAGCACTGAATAACACACAGAATTGCTGAAAAATAGGTTGTACACTTGAAACCAATATAACATTGTATGCTAATTATATTTCAATTTCTTTAATGTGGAAAAAAAATGTAAACACTCTGCAAGTTTTGACACCCATGTAACTCTCCATTCTCATCTGCACTATGCTTTCCCTAACTGCAGCTACAGTAGCCTTCTTTTAGACCCTGACATTCACCATGCCTACTTTCAATGTATGATTTTGCATGTTATTCCTTCTGCTTGATTATGCTTTCCTCCTTTCCCTCAGTTTCCTGATTCCTCTGGTTTCTATGGAATCATCACTTTGGAGGAGGCTCCTCAAACATGTTCTACTAATAAAATGATCTATTAACTTTATCTTTCTTTTTCTTTTCTTCCATGGCATGCTTTTTTTTTTTAAATGTTTCTCTTGAGAGAGAGAGAGAGAGAGAGAGAGAGAGAGAGAGAGAGAGAGGCAGAGCACGAGTGGGGGAGGGGCAGAGTGAAAGGGAGACAAATAATCCTAAGCAGGCTCCAGGCTCTGAGCTGTCAGCACAGAGCCTGATGGGGGCTCGAACTCCCGAGCCATGAGATCATGACCTGAGCCTAAGTCGGACACTTAACCAAATGAACCGCCCAGGCACCCCTTCCTTTATAGCATATTAATTTATGTGCTAATGATATATATGGCAGGGTCATCTCTAGGTTTTTGTGGGTTTTTTTGTAGTTTTAAAAAAATTCCTTATTCCGTATCAGTGGTTGTCAGAGTGCCTGGCCAACACAGTAAGTGTTTTATAAATAGTAGTTGGATGACTAAATGAGAAACTAGCCCAATGACTTGTTGAAAGATGTTTTTACTGAGACACTGAAATAGACTTATCTTGGTCCTAGGTTGGGGTTCAATAAATATCAGCCTGAAATGTGTAAAAACAATTTTGGGCCTTTTTTTTTTTTTTACATACATGGCCAAAGAAGTCCATTTATGCAAATGGACTATGGCCATCAGTTGGAACAGTGATTTCAAAGTTCTAAAATACCTAAGAATAAACCCAACCAAAGATGTAAAAGAACTATATGTTGAAAACTATAGAAAGCTTATGAAGGAAGTTGAAGAAGATATAAATAAATGGAAAAACATTCCATGCTCATGGATTGGAAGAATATTGTTAAAATGTCAATACTACCCAAAGCTATCTACACATTCAATGCAATCCCAATAAAAATTGCACCAGCATTCTTCTCAAAGCTAGAACAAGCAATCTTAAAATTTGCATGGAACCACAAAAGACCCCAAATATCCAAAGTAATATTGAAGAAGACCAAAGTGGGAGGCCACACAATCCCAGACTTTAGCCTCTACTACAAAGCCGTAATCATCAAGACAGCATGGTATTGGCACAAAAACAGACACATAGACCAATGGAATAGAATAGAGACTCCAGAATTGGACCCTCAAAAGTATGGCCAATTCATCTTTGACAAAGCAGGAAAGAATATCCAATGGAAAAAAGACAGTCTCTTTAACAAATGGTGCTGGCAGAACTGGACAGCAACATGCAGAAAAATGAAACTAGACCACTTTCTTACACCATTCACAAAAAAAAAAAAAAAAAAAAAAAAAAAAAAAAAAAAAAAAAAAAACCTCAAAATGGATAAAGGACCTAAATGTGAGACAGGAAACCATCAAAACCTTAGAGGAGAAAGCAGGAAAAGACCTCTCTGACCTCAGCCGTAGCAATCTCTTACTCGACACATCCCCAAAGGCAAGGGAATTAAAAGCAAAAGTGAATTACTGGGACCTTATGAAGATAAAAAGCTTCTGCACAGCAAAGGAAACAACCAACAAAACTAACAGGCAACCAACGGAATGGGAAAAGATATTTGCAAATG
Organism: Felis catus; assembly: GCF_018350175.1. Lineage (NCBI taxonomy): Eukaryota > Metazoa > Chordata > Mammalia > Carnivora > Felidae > Felis > Felis catus. The sequence continues at coordinate 97,917,120 of NC_058374.1, forward strand.
ACATATCGGACAAAGGGCTAGTATCCAAAATGTATAAAGAGCTCACCAAACTCCACACCCGAAAAACAAATAACCCAGTGAAGAAATGGGCAGAAAACATGAATAGACACTTCTCTAAAGAAGACATCCGGATGGCCAACAGGCACATGAAAAGATGCTCAACGTCACTTCTCATCAGGGAAATGCAAATCAAAACCACACTGAGATACCACCTCATACCAGTCAGAGTGGCTAAAATGAACAAATCAGGAGACTTAGATGTTGGAGAGGATGTGGAGAAATGGGAACCCTCTTGCACTGTTGGTGGGAATGCAAATTGGTGCAGCCACTCTGGAAAACAGTGTGGAGGTTCCTCAAAAAATTAAAAATAGACCTACCCTATGACCCAGCAATAGCACTGCTAGGAATTTACCCAGGGGATACAGGAGTGCTGATGCATGGGAGCACTTGTACCCCAATGTTTATAGCAGCACTTTCAACAATAGCCAAATTGTGGAAAGAGCCCAAATGTCCATCAATTGATGAATGGATAAAGAAATTGTGGTTTATATACAAAATGGAATACTACTTGGCAATCAGACTGAAATATGGCTTTTTGTAGCAACGTGGATGGAACTGGAGAGTGTTATGCTAAGTGAAATAAGTCATACAGAGAAAGACAGATATCATATGTTTTCACTCTTATGTGGATCCTGAGAAACTTAACAGAAGACCATGGGGGAGGGGAAGAAAAAAAAAGTTAGAGAGGGAAGGAGGCAAACTATAAGAGACTCTTAAAAACTGAGAATAAACTGAGGGTTGATGGGGGGTGTGAGGGCGGGGAGGGTAGGTGATGGGTATTGAGGAGGGCACCTGTTGGGATGACGACTGGGTGTTGTATGGAAACCAATTTGACAATAAATTTCATATTAAGAAAAAAGAAAGTTCTATTCTTTGTAAAAAAAAAAAAGTGATCTGCCAGATTTCCAAATTTAGTATTTCTGGAAATAGGTCTTTAACAAACATGAATCAATGGTAAGCATGGAATTTATGACTGTTTTCTAACTAGATAATGTGCTATTTTCTTTTTCCTAATGTAGTTTTCCTCTCAAACCCTCAGTCCAGTTATGACTAATTTTGTTTCTTCTCTTCCTTTCTACTTTTCTCTACAGCACTACCTTTTTTTACTCATTAGTTATATTTCTTACCAAACCACATGAAAGATAGTTTTTAATGGAATTACCTAATTCCTGTCCAGAAATTATCCGACGGGTATTTATATCTATTTTCGAAGACAATCTACCTTTGAAATTGGATCGATAGAAAAACCTGATAATTATTTTTGAGTTAATGTACATGTGACTTCATTGACTTTGTGACACTGAAGAATTTGCTAGTAGGAGAGAACTATGATTGTGTAACAGGGAAAACCTAGGGCATGCTTCTGTTAGCTACAGTTGCTCCTTAAGGACACTGAATGTTAGTAAATGATTCCTCGCTGTAGAGAAAACAAAAAATAAAGTAGGATCTGCAAAGAAATATGTTTTCATATTTTTTTCTTTTTTAAGTTTTTATTTAAATTCCAGTTAGTTAACAGATAGTATAAATATTAGTTTCAGTAGTCCAATTTTATGCTTCATCTGTTCTAGTGGTCATGTCTGATAAAATTATGGGGAAAAGAAATATTTCTCTTTTATTTATGTTTTAAAGAAAATTATGTCAATTAGGATGCACATTTATTTTTAGTTGTGTTCTTTATGAATATGTTCTATGTTCATATGTTCTAATGAAATTAACATTTCAGCAGCAAACTTCACTGACAATAAATGAGCATTTAACTGAGGTTGAATAAATAAGAAGGGGGAATATAGATGGTATAAAGTTGACTTTATGTATTCAATCTTTTTATTTAATTTAGAAATAAATTTTCATATACAAGAAGTTTTTAGCAATTTTTCAAAACCCCATTGTTTATGAGCCAATATAACAGGAAAAAAAATCATTTTTCAACATTTTCTTACAATATTCAGTTTCATAGGCATTTTAGGAGTTCCCTGAAAACCCTAAGATTTTCCCATTGCAGGCTGGATTCCTTAGCCAAGGTGTAGCTACATTCTATTCTCTGTGCCAGAAAGACATGTAGAGATGTCTTAGCAATTAGTGCCTGGAATTGGTTTACAGATCTATTTAAAAATGCCCAATTAGTGTGAAGCTCAAAACTCCTCTCTGATGGTTGTATCAAGGTTCTCCTTCATTGCCAATGGACATTTTGAGGAAGCCTCTATACTGAGTTCTTTTGGGCATGTATCTTATGCTTGCAATAGCAGCCTTGGACAAAGATAAAATTGTGTGTGGTACAATGGAGAGTTAAAAAGAAGTAGGATCTTTGATTATCTTATTAATCTTCTAGGTCAAACCCTGATTCTGGGTTTTCTAGTTATAGAGCCAACAGATTCCTTACAGTTTAAATTCAGGTGTAGTTAAATATTCTGTTTCATAAAACCATCTTATATTGTTATGAAAAAGTATTGTTATAGTGGTTAGTACCAGAAGGAAGCAGCAATACCATGACTCCGTAGTGGATCATTTAGGACTTCTTAATCTTCTGGGCCACCATGTTTCTAAGAACTGGTTGGATGCAACTAGCTATGTTAACCACCTAACTAGACTCATTTTCCCTGTATCTAAAACACAGAAAGTGTTACTGTCTTATTAGATTCTTAGGAGGATTAGAAATAATGCATGTGACACACTTGCACAGTGCCTGGCAGGTAGCAAACCACAATAATGTGTTGCTACTGGCTATCATAATTACAAAATGCTATTTTGTAGCCAGATTCAATGTTGCTTAAGAAATTTTATGAGTGACAAAAAGCATTTAGTTAATTATCTTTTTCTCCATTATTTTCTAGTATCTACTTCATTTATCCCTTTGTTGTATCTAAAGATGTTTTGTCTCAATTCAACCAACTTTGATAGAATTAGTAAGTGCACATAAGTCCAAATACTGAAAATATACTCTTAAAATTGGTATTCTGCAACCACATAATTACAAGTGTCAATCTCGATTTCTCCAGTGTTAGGTGCAAGCTCACTGACAATGACCCCTACTGGTGAGCAATTAACTCCCTCTGATCTAGGTGTCAGAATTTCTTGATAGCATTTGCTAATGTGAAAGTCACTACTACAGAAGGTATAGCAAAAGCAACAACAAAAAGCAAACAGACTCTTCAGAGAACAAAATCTCAGCAGGTTCAAGTTTTTAAATAATCTACCTGCTGGCAGATCCAATAAACCTACTGATTATTGGCTACTCTTTCCAAATCCTGTTGTGTCTTACTTACTCAACTGAAGAGGCTGCTTATTTTGAGTGATTGCTAATAGTACATGGCAAAGAAATATATCTTGTGGCTTATTATTGTCATCAGTAAAAAGATAAGAACAGTGACCACTAAACTCCAAACAGAATGAAGGATTAGAATATACTGGCAAATGTAGTTTCACTGTATAATGCTTTGAAAGAAGTCTAAAGTATGTAATTAAATGTTGAATCAATTCAAATGGTTACTGTGCAATAGAGGTTTTTCTCTATTATTAATATTTCAATTTAAAACATTATTTGCAAAATGACCTTTTAAAAATCTGTTTTGAAAGAAATCAGTGAAACTGATATAGACTGCATTATTGGTAGACAGACTGTTAACAGGTATTTATTTGGTGCTAACATCTTGTATATTCTTGTTAACAAAATATTTAAAGCGCCGAAACAGAGGTGGAGATGGATATATCTTGTATGGACTGATGCTGTGATGGGGCATTCAGGTACTTTTTTTTCTATCAGTAAAATAGAACCCCAAAATACATATTTATTTCTGTGACTTCTTATACACTGTGCTGAAAGGTGGCATTGTGTTTCTGCATTTGTCTTTCTTGTTCTAAGAAGACCATCTTTCTACATTTCCTGTAAAAGTATTCAAAGTCTATGCCTTAATAGTGGTTTTATTTAAAAAACGTTCATTTTTGGTTCCATGAAACTCAATCTTTAAACATTAAAAACAGCACTGACAGTAAAATTCTGAAAGGTGATGTTGACATGCCCTCTAAAGCATAGGGTATGATTCAAAGTCATGTTACAATCACTTCAATTTCTCTTGCTCTCTGCATCACACAGCACAGGTTGACTTGGATAAGTGGTTATGAATTTTACTAGTTTCCCAAAAGTCTCCTAGATTCACAGGACCAGTAGGATCACTTACATGACTTCTCCAGTTTCCCTGAGAGATAGTAGCATGAGAAGATCATAGGGAATATGGTGGGACTAACTGGCAATAATGCCCCCAAAGGACCCAGGATCAAATTTTAGATGTGGCATAGTGTCCAGCCTTAGAGTTAAAAAGTCCAGGTATGATTACAGCTCCAGTCTTTATATTAGTCCACATTTTAATCTCTTTAATCTTTAATCTCAGTCTCCAAGCTCAGGTTAGTGTTGTAGTGATAAAAGAAAATAATACAAGTTCTTTTTTTTTTTTAATTTTTTTTAACGTTTATTTATTTTTGAGACAGAGAGAGACAGAGCATGAACGGGGGAGGGTCAGAGAGAGGGAGACACAGAATCCGAAACAGGCTCCAGGCTCTGAGCTGTCAGCACAGAGCCCGACGCGGGGCTTGAACTCACGGACTGCGAGATCATGACCTGAGCCGAAGTCGGCGGCTTAACCGACTGAGCCACCCAGGCGCCCCAGTAAAGTTCTTTTTTTAATACTGTACAGTACAGTAAGTTGATGCTATGCTTACTATCAGCATCATTATTTAAATTCCTGTTATTAATTTTCCTGGCAAAATCTCCAACATAACAAAAGAATCATTTCATAAATTTTCCGCTTTATCTACTACCACAGTGTAGAATATACTAGTCAGTCTAAGGACTTATGAGCATGATTTCTCAGAAATATCTCGATAATTGACCTTTGTTCTGGTTCTAAAAATTGAGATAGGGGATATATTTTCCTTGAGGTATATAAGAAGTAGGAGGCTGAACACTGGATTAGGAGATTCAGGTCGGGGCACCTGGGTGGCTCAGTCGGTTGAGCATTCGACTTTGGATCAGGTCATGATCTGGCAGTTCGTGGGTTCCAGCCCCATGTCAGGCTCTGTGCTGACAGCTCAGAGCCTAGAGTTTGCTTCAGATTCTGTATCTCCCTCTCTCTGCCCTTTCCCCATTCATGCTCTCTCTCTCTCTGTCTCTCCAAGATGAATAAATGTTAAAAAAAATTAAAAAACAAAAGAAGTAGATTCAGGTCTGTGTCTCTTATAAGTTATATCTGGTCCAGGTGATATAGTCTATAGCATGTCTCTAGCCAAGGCACAAAGCTAGACAGTAGAACCTTATATGTAAACCTGGGCTTGGAAGAAAAAGTTAATCATCCAGGTTGTCTTATGTGAGCCATCCTCATTCAAACTTATAATAGACAACTGTGCACTTCATGGCAAGGCTCTTGGGAATTTTAGAGGCCATGATGTCTACACTTCCATTGGGCAAAGTTACTCTGTTGTGTACCCTGACTTCTTCAGATAAGAAACTATGATTAACTTATATGTGTCTATGCTTGGTTTTTGCAAAAATTTGTGTCTATTACTGATATATATCAAGACAAAGGTGCAATTACACACCATGTTTATTGATCATTTATCAATAACTGCTGAACACTGATTAACAAACAAAAAAAAAAGCATGTTCCTGCTTTATAAGAGCACTAGGAATGGTCAGCATAATGCATTGTAAAATATCCTTTAATGCTATTGGATATCTCTGGTAGTTGAAAATTCCTTAAAATTGAAAATTCCTTGAAAATTGTACCAGAAGGCCAAAGTAAAGTCATAAATCGCTTAATGTTAATTAACTAATTACATTATTTCCTTTATCTCTAGATAAGGGACCCACATAGACCACAGACTGTCACTCCTAGAAGACAATAATATCGGCAGAAACTAAAGAGCATGGTAATAGGGATGAGAGTGAACCAAAGGTCAACTTTAGAAAATTTTGAGAATTTCAACAACAGTCTTACTTTTGCTATTACATAGTGACATCACACACTTGGTGATTTTTGATAGCTTTACACATGTATTCTTCTATCTCAAGAGTATACACTGGATTATGATGTTATATGTAAAATTTAATATTTATCTTTTTTTCAGATGGAGGAAGAGGTAGATGTTATAAAGAGCTGAGAATGTTTCCTATAGTGCCTGCTACAAAATAAGATTCATAAAATTTCTTAAAGTAATGATAGTAATAATAGTGTAGACTGCATAATAACCATCATGTGCCAGGTACTATCCTAAGCAATTTATACACATTAACAAATTTATGAGTTGATTACTTCACAGCAACCCTATGAAATAGTTCATAATATTATGTCCATTTCACAAAGAGGTAACTGACACACAGAAGTTAAGTAAATTACCCAAAACCCTGGGCCAATTGGATTTTAGAGCCATGATTCAATCCAGGCAGTGGGGAACCAGAATTCAGGCTCTTAAGCAAGATTCTACTGTGTCTGGAAAGCAAGATGAAACAAACCAAAAACTCTAAATTATTAATTGCTTAAGGTTTACTAAATGCCTATAGATATTTTTCCATTTAGTTTTTAACTTATCATTTTCCATTTTCAACTTTCACCACATGAAAACTTGGTATAATTAAGAGAAAGGTTGAAGACTGACCTGGGGCTATTATGCTACAGTACTAGGTTTGCCTCACAAGCTGCTGATTCCTGATGTCCAGTATTGACTCTCAACTAATTAGCTCAGGTTCCAAAATGTTGCCTGGTCTTCCACCTGAGAGCTTCTATGGTTTTTGTTGCATTTCTTACATTTTGCTAACGTTTATCTGTTGTACTCCCTTACTTACTGCCTCACTTCCAGTGTCTACTTTTTAATCACATACAGCCACTGCACACAATTCTGGATTTTATAAATTGTTGGCAAGTAAGGCCAGGCAAAAATAGGCTTCTTGTCTCTCAAATGTCCCACAAATCAGAATCTCACACACCTGATATTTTCAAGTGCCTATAAAGGCTGAGTGATATAGCTTAATGTTTGTAGAAACCTCCATTTTCAGAGACTGTACCGATCCCGTACATTTTTTTTCTTTCTCTTTATCACTTGCTTTTATAATGTTTAGTTCATATTCTTTTTATTTCATACAAAGATTATAGAATACTAATTATATATCATAAAAATTGTACTTGGAAACTCACTTTCTTTATTCCAACACTTACTAATCCCCATGTAGGAACTTCATCATAGAAGATACTACAAATATACTTCTTTTTCTGGTTTTATTGTAAACCATATAAACAAAGTACAGTATTTAATATTTATTTAAGCTTAACTATGGCCCCAGCTAGCCTCATATCCTCTGTTATGGAGACAATGATAGTGTGCCTGGTTTTAAATAATTCAGCCAGTACTGTTGTCCATCTGTTCCCTTTCCAACTACTCCTGTGTTTCCTGAAGCTGTGTTTCGTCCTGCCAGAGTTACTCCCAGCCAGGGTCAGTCTCAGCCAGGCTCAGGTTTTTCTGCTCCATTGGACTTACTCTAAACTAGTTAGAGGGCTTTAAGTAAATCTGATTCCCTTCTGTCCATCACAACATCTAATGCCCTTTGGAAAATAGCCTTAGTCTTCTGCATACCCACAGAGTTCTGAGTCTCAGCTACAACATTTACCCCTGACTGTGAGCTGCCTATCTGCCTAACTGACCATTGTGCCCCTCTGGTGTCTATTTGCTCCTCTGGTACTATCTTACAAATTACTATAATTGCATATCCTCAGGGTCTCGAATATATTTCGGTAAAGTTTTCTTAACTTGTATTTGTTTAGCATGGTTGCATTGATTTAGCATTGTCTTTTCTATGTCACATAGGAAATGTGAAGGATCTTCACATTGGGATCTTTCTTTTTCTGCTCACGTTAGTTGGTGTGAGAGCCCTCAATGTCTGTGAAGATCAGGCTGTCAGAGTCTGTTGGGCAATGGAGAACTGATGAGAAATGAAAGATACGTGGGAGATTTTTTTTTTTTAGTAGGCTAAAAGCAATTAGCTAAGGTAATTTTTATGGCTGAGTTACGCTGTCAAGGAGCTGGGAGAGAAAATAGTTCAGAAATAAGTATTGAGACTTCCATCCTCATATTCCTACTTCAGAAACAGAAAACAGATCTTAAACATTAGACAAAACCCTATGTAACATAACCCCTTCATCTAATTCCAAATGATTTTTCTCCAAGATGGAAGTTGCTTCTAGTACTTCTTATATCACAATTTGATTAATAGCCATTTCCCTTATTAACACAATTTTTTTTTAAAAATATGGACTTTGTATCATCTTTCTATATAGTTTCTTATAATATAAATGATCTTTATATACTATGGAAACTTGATTTAATTTATATGGTGTTTCCCACCTTAATCATTCAGATTGACTTTTCCTTATATACTATAATCAGATACAACAAGATTACATTAAACAAATAAATTATTTGGTAACAACAGGTAAGTCAATAAATAGCTATTATAATATGATTACAGTGACTATTCTTGTTGAATATTCTGGCTTGGATTTCTAATTTCTAATTATTGTTATTATAAATCACAACAATCAAACTGTATACACAATATAAATTGAGTGCTAAATTTAAAATAACAAAAAGAAATTCTTCTGGTTTACTATGACTAAATAACACACATAGTTATGTCTTCTCTTTCAAGAATAATTATTATAATAGTGCAAATAAAGGAATAAAAAACAATGCTCACAAGAATAGGACAATGAGAGACAATCATAGAAGAAAAGTCGACTGGAAAGTTATAAAAAAAATAATAACTGACATTAAAAACCACAGGAAAACTAACTTTACATTTGCAGGATTGGGGCACCTGGGTGGCTCAGTTGGTTGGGCGTCCGACTCTTGATTTCAGCTCAGGCCATGATCTTATGTTTCATGAGTTCAAGCCCTCTGCTGGGCTCTGTGCTGACAGAGCAAAGCCTGCTGGGGATTCTCCTCTCTCCCTCTCTCTCTGTCCCTCCCCTGCTCGCTCGCTCGCTCTCTCTCTCTCTCTCTCTCTCTCTCTCAAAATGGATAAATAAACTTAACAAAAATAAACTAGCAGGATGGAATGCTAGAAAAGCTCAGGAATTGAAGGCACCAGTACATTTGAATACAGTAACGTGCAGTCCTGGAGCTGAAATCAGAAGTGTAGGTCAAATCCTATGGAAGGACCAGTAGGACACAGATCTAAACTGCTTTGTAGAGCTACGTGCTTGCCTGTACCTATCTATCCCCAACTCTGACAAAAGAATGTGTTTATATTTTGGCTGTATTTGCTTTGCTGAGCCCAGAGACAAAATACTGCCTTGAAACATCAGCATTTTTTAAGTTAGTCACATGCTCAAAAGAAAATATTCACTGAATTTGGGAGGGCCTCCAATACACAGATCAATTTATTGTTTTATCATCTCTTTGCAAAGCATGCCAATTCACATGCATCCTCTTCCAATCAACTGTCTCTCCATGTTAGTGATCAGCCAACCAGGATGAAAAAAAGAAGAAGGGATCCAGGAGGAATATTTCCATTAAAAAATAAATAATTAAACAAATAAGTTAGATTGACTATACCAAATATAGTAATAGGACTTATTAACAATAGGAACAGAAAAAAAAAGAAAAACAAAATATGGTAATTGTTCTCCCCAATAATACCAAAGTATATACCAAAAGTTACCCCCCAAATGACATGATTATAGGACATTATAGGGATGAAATATAACCAAAATTTACATGGTAATGATAATGTAAACTATAATATTAACAAGAAACTGTGATTAAACTGTATTGAGAAAATGAGGTGAGGAAAATTTTTTTTTGTTTGGTGTAGCATAGATCTAAAACACCTTTTATAGTAGGAGATTGATGGATAACATCTATCACTGAAACAACAATACAGCGTAAATAAGCACTTAGAAATAGGATTGCAGATATCAAAGAAACATCTAAAATTATTGAAAGTATTTTTTAAAAAAGAAAATGCCTCCATGTTTCATTATTAACTACTTAATTCTACTTGTTTTATTTTATTTTTTTAAGTTTATTTATTTATTTTTGTGAGAGAGAGAGAGAGAGAGAGAGAGAGAGAGAGAGAGAGAGAGAGTGCAAACTGGGGAGGGGCAGAGAAGGAGGGAGACATAGAATCTGAAGCAGGCTCCAGGCTCTGAGCTGTCACCACAGAGCCCGACACAGGGCTCAAACCCACAAACTGTGAGATCGTGACCTGAGTCAAAGTCAGCCGCTTAACCAACTAAGCCACCCAGGAACCACTTAATTTGTTTTATACATATATACACATATATGTGTATACATACAAATGTATGTGTGTATAGGTTATACATATGTGTGTATACACACACACACATACATATATGGAAACAATTTATACAGTTATCAACATATAGCCTTCCCTCCTCATCCAACCCTTTTTTCCATTTCCTCAGCCTCATCTTTTCAGGTAGCCTACTAATAATGAAAGATGATTCAACAGATTGGAATAATTACTTCAACATTTTGTTAGTGTTAATGTTGATTCATGTTTTGGTATTTTTCAAACACATTTTCATAAGAATTGAAAAGATAACTGTCAGAGAGGTGACATATACATTCTGAGGTCAATCTAAATTCAACTTCTGGTTCCATTATTTACTAGATCATTTCCTCAGGAAAATTATATAACTTCTTATGCCTTACTTTCTCCATATGTAAACTAGGATAAAATAGCACATATTATAAAAAATCATGACAACAAAATTAATGACTATAAAATAGTGTAGTTCCTGGCACAAGGCAAACACTCCACAAGTAGTTGTTACTATTGTGCCAACCAAAAAAGATATTTTAAAAAGTATAACAATATACTAGTTATTCAAATTTGCTCTTTAGTCCTTTTCTAATGTCAGTCTGCTATGTGTTTTATTAAAGCAGAAATATTTATGGAATTTAGATTAAGTCATTATAATTTGAACTCTAAAATAGCGTTATTTCTTAGTATACCATTTAAATTAATGGGTCACAGAGCTGTTAGATAATATTTGTCATTAAATTGGATGGTTTGAAGGAATTTTGATATGTTTAATTTGTTTTGAAAAGAGACCCTAGAAAAATCTGTGCCCTGTTCTATTTCTGTTCTTTTTCTGGTCTATCGTGTTTTTGTTTTTTTAGTTTGCATTCTTCTGTATTCAAATTGTGGATTTTACCTAAGATACATTCTTTCAGGTAATGTACAATAATGCAGTATTGAAATGTCACTTTCAGATATAGCCTCTTTTTCTATCAGTATTTTTCATCTATCTGTTATCTATCTATCTATCTATCTATCTATCTATCTATCATCTATCCATCCATCCATCCATCCATCCATCCATCCATCCATCCATCCAACTAGCTTAGTCAGAATTCATTAAGTGAAATAGATATTTGATAGAGCTATCATAGGAATCAGACCTTATACAACTGTGAAACTGGTGGAGGAATGTGTGCATGGATGTTGTCTGTGTTATTTATTTATCCAAATTTGCTATACGTTGGCCAGTCCAGCAATGGGGACAGAAGGCTGACATGGCAAAACCATGAATAAACTAGAATCCATGAAGACAACTGGAATCTCCATGAGAGTAAACCAGAATTTACATCTGTCTCTCACCACTCCCAACTTCTGATGGGGAAGCTAGTGCTCTTCACCACGGAGTTGCAGATGCATTTGGCCAAACACTCAGAAAAGCTGAAGGAAAGAAATTTGGCATGATCTGGAGAAGTTGCAGCCCCGGTGCTGCTCCACACTAATAGAGTTTGCTAGAAGGCCAAAAACAATGTGCGTGAACTGTGATAGTGCCTGGTGCCCTGAGCCAACTCTCAGAGGATAAAAATATGGCTGTTGTTTCGCTTACATTTTCCAAATCTCACACAAATACATTTTTATTGTGAACTATGTAGGGAAAGAATACTGGAAAATATAGTTCCAGCTTAGCTAAACGGCCACAGTACAAAGTCACACACTGTATCTTGTCAGCTTAGCATCCATTCCCATCACTCTTAAATAGAATAAATTCCAAATAAAGACAATAACAAATTCAGTCTTCTGTCTCAGGATACGTATATCTCTTGCACAATTAAAAACATGCTAATTTTCTCATCAAAAGAGGATACAAGTCTTTTCGTTCATCTTTTGTTAATGTTCATTCTTCTTTTAACTGTGTCAAACTCCTGCTTTCATATTTTATAATTTACTTACTGAAATTTAAGGCCCCAAACAGCAACCTATTATGTTAAATGGTAGGGGCATGGGAGACAGGAAGGAAAAAAAATAGTTAATAGATACCTACACAGAACTTTATAAGCTAAAGGGAAAATACTCAAACTTTTACAGTCCTCAATTTGCAAATAACATGATTGTGACTGGTATTTGTATCTACTTTCTCACACTATCATTTCACATTCCCTTTGCTTTCAAAAAGTGTCTCAGTTGCCAGAGTTCCACATCTTTTGGAGATGGTCAAAATCTTTATACCTGAAAAGTTCTCTGGAGGCAGTTCCCACTGTCATTCTTGTCCTACAGTGAGTAGCTACGAAAGAACTCATTACGGATGCTAGCGCTCCCCTTATAAATTTATTTCTCATATAACTGCTTTACAATATCCACTAAAATCTCCCAGGAAACATAGTTGAGGGATAAGTAAGCATATATTACATGATAAATTCACTCAAGCATTTCAGTATCTGTAAAACTTTGGACACTTACTTCTACAAAATAACAAATATTTTTTGGCAGGGGTGGGGGTGGATTTCAACTTCAATTAGTACAGGTCACAGGTATATCTGGTGTTTAGTCACCCAATTAAGCAAACGTTCAAAGTCATGGCTAGCCACTCAAAATAATACAGCGAATCCATAATCCCCACAGGGTGAGCCATGTTACATTTTTTTCTTGATCCAATATTGCATGGTTCCAACCTTGTCTCCCATTCTTTGAATGCATTCTCACACAGGTTCTGCAGGTTTCTATCTTAATTAACAAAATTATGCATTATTTCCATGAGTATCAATACCTCCTCATAGCTCACACTTTGGGCTTTGTTTTGTTTGATTTGAGTATAGTTGACACACAGTATTACATTAGTTTAAGGTGTACAACATAATGATCCGACAAGTTTATACATTATGCTGTGTTCACTACAAGTGTAGCCACCATCTATCCCCATACATTGCTATTATAATATCATTGACTATATTACTTAAGGTCTGCCTTTTATTCTCATGATTACTCATTCCATAACTGAGAACCTGTATCTTCCTCTCCCCTTCACTCATTTTACTCATTTTCCCACTCCTCTCCCCTCTGGCAACCATCAGTTTGTTTTCTGTATTTATAGGTCCAATTCTGCTTTTTGTTCGTTTATTTTTTATGTTTTTTAGATTCCACTTATGAGTGAAAATCATATGGTATTTGTCTTTCTCATTATGACTTACTTCACTTAGCATAGTACCCTCTAGGTCCACCCATTTTGACATAAAATGACATCATCTCATCATTTTTATGGCTGTGTAATATTCCTATGTGTGGTGTGTGTGTGTGTATGTACACCATATTTTCCTTATCCATTTGTCTACTGATGGATATTTACATTGCTTCCATACCTTTGCTATTGTAAATAATGTTGCAATAAATATACGCATACATATATGTTTCCAAATTAGTGTTTTCATTTTCTTTGGGTAAATGTCAAAGAAACAGTGAAATTTTCAGATCATATGGTATTTCAATCTGAATTTTATATTCTGGGGGCTGCTGAGATCCAAGTATGTCATTCGTCTATTAGCAAAGAGATGGGAGAGGTAGAATCTAGAGAAAGTCAGGAGTATTTTACAAAGCAACTTCCTCAAGGGGAGCTATGAAATTTCTGCAGACAAAAGGAGATTCACTTCCTGAAACAGAGAAGAGGGCTTCAAAGAAGGCTCAGTAGCAGTAAGAGCTCAAGTTCTCCAGCTTCATAAGAACTCCACTGGTATGTCCCATATCTCAGTTAGCAGGGTCCCTTCATCTTCCCAATCAATGCCCTCGTTTTAACAAAAGAGGTGCTGGAAGGCTGGAGATTAAATTTCGCTTTAAAATTCAGCCATGTGCAACACAAAGCTTTTAGTTTAGTTCTCAGAAATCTCAGTCCTAGAGCTACACATATTACTTTTAGGGCAGTCATATAAATTTTCTGGTTTTGCTCACTTGGACTTTAAGCTGAGGACTTAAAGCCCTGAGCACAATCCTTTTCTTTCCTCAAGTTCTTCAGTGTACTTGGATGCAACCAACCAGGCCAGTTATTCTCCTGACTGTATTGTTTTACCTGGTACTCAAAACCTTGCCTTGTACAGGCACTTGATTGTAAGTAGCTATCGGTGATAATTTAAATAACTGTTTTGCCAATACTTGCCATGAATTAGCGGTCTTTATAAATGCAAGGATCATTAATGCCTTTAAATCTAATCAAATCAGATATTTACTTGTAGATAAGTTAGTGTCATTTCAGTGAATTGCCTAAATGTTCCAAGTGGTAAGCCCTGGAATGATTATTTTTTTAATATGATTCCTCAATGGTATGATATCTTTTGTAGTTCTGAGTGCAATATATTATAACAATTCCCATCACCATACATTTTTTGTTCTTTTTGTATTTTTTAATGTTTATTTATTATTTTTGAGAGAGACAGAGTGCAAATGGCGAGGGGCAGAGAAAGAGGGAGACACAGAATCCAAAGCAGGCTCCAGGCTCCGAGCTGTCAGCACAGAGCCCGATGTGGGGCTTGAACCACAAACCATGAGATCATGACCTAAACCAAAGTCCAACGCTTAACTGACTGAGCTACCTAGGAGCCCCTACTTTTGTATTCTTTTATTATTATTATTAAATCTGTTTAATATTTATTTTTGAGAGAGAGAGAGACGGAATGTGAGTGGGGGAGGGGCAGAGAGAGAGAGAGACAGATTCCGAAGCAGGTTCCAGGCTCCACGCTATCAGCACAGAGCCCAATGCCAGGCTCAAACTCACGAGCCCATGACCTGAGCTGAAGTCAGACGCTTAGCTGACTGAACCACCAAAGGACCCCTCTATTTTTGTATTCTTAATTGGAGCTATTTGAGAAAAAAATCAAGGATAATTTTGACTACCGTTTATCCTATTGCACCTAATTCAGAACTTATAAGAGCTGTAAGACTCATGTACTTATATATGTGATACAAAGATCCCATTATCTGATAAAAACAATGTTCATGAAGTGTTTAGTAGAGTTTTAATTAGTAGGATCTAATTATTAATCTACTAAATCTATGTCAAAACTCTGCTAAGCCACTCTCCTGCAGAAAGTTCTTTCTTTTTTTTTTAATTTTGTTTGTTTGTTTATTTAATTTTGAGAGAGAATGAGAGTGCAAGCAGGTGAGGGACAGAGAGAGGGGGAGAGAGAATCCTGAGCAGGCTCTGCACTGTCAGTTGTAGAGCCCAATGCTGGGCTCGAACTCAAACCATGAGATTGTGACCTGAGCTGAAATCAAGAGTCAGACCCTTAACTGAATGAGCCACCTAGGCACTCCTCCAACTTTCAGTAGCTTCCCAGATGATCCCCCAATTAAAACACACACACACACACACACACACACACACACACACACACACACACACAGATGAACGCCTAAAATCTAGGTTGAGATGAACTGGAGGGAGAAAATCCATTTGAAGAGAAACAGTTTTAATGTCATTGTTGAAATGCTGTAGCTAATGGTTTGCTATAGATTTTTTTCATTCACCATCTTTCTTTGTTTTTTAGATTTAAACATATCTTTATGGTATTTTTAAAATAAGCAAATAATCATAGTAAAGGAGAAAAGATTAGAAACATGAATCAGATTTCTTTCAAATTGTCAGTATTTTATATTCCATGTGTACACTCAGTAAAATAATTAAGGCTCAGAATTCTTACAGATAATGAACAGAGAGACGGGAAATATAATTTGAGGCAAATAACATTTGGGGTTACTTTTTGTACATCCAGCATTTAACTTTTCCCTTTAGATTTTATTTAAATATTTGTTCAACACCTGGGCCACATTTTTCTCTTTGCTTTTGTGTTTAGTCTTTAGATTATAGCCACTACATAGGGTTCTTTCCTGAGCACATCCTTGTGCCTCATATAGGATGATTCTATTATTAACCCAGGATCTTGTAATACCATTTACATACTGATGACTATTGGCATCAACTTTCTTCTATTGCCACCATATTTCTTCTGAGTTTCAGACTTGTACTTTCAACTGACCATTTAATATGTTCTTATTCAATATGTCCAAATTAAACTTATCAATTCACTTTTGCCTATAAACTTAAGAAATAATATAATTATGTGAATAGGAAACTTTTTTTAGTTACAAACGAATGTCTTCTATTTTGAATAAATAGAAAATGTAACCTGCTGATCCATTGCAAAAGAATATTCACTGCAAGAAATTCTGTATTTTATCAAAGATACTTATAACTGCTAAATTTGAGGTAGCCATGTAATTTCAGTTGTGATAATAATATAGAAAACTGCTAGAATGCAAGGGCCTATCAATGAAAAAACCATATATCCATTATCAGTCAATATATCTTTGGAGGTATAATATGTTTTCAAAATAATTTATAACGTGTTTCACGTTTGTGATTCAGTTTGAGTTCATTCTGTATATGTTCAATTTTAGAAGTTCATTTGTGTAGCTATTTTTTTTTTTGCCTATATATGTCCATTATTCAGGACCAGTTGTTGAAATTTCCTTTGATTGTTAGTAATCCATTGTTGAGTGAAAAATAATTCAAAGTCACCTTCTGAGTTAATGTTAATTGTGTTTATGTTCAAAAGAAAATGTAAATTTTTAAAAGCTATTCTACTAATATCAATGTTAACTCATCCATATCTTTGAAAATACATGTACTAATCTGGAATATCCATTAGACACAATTTCTCTTTTTTTCATTTGAAACACATAATCACAAGAATTCTATTGCTTAGATAATACTACTTCTAGTTGATTAATTATGTTTAAATTTTCAAACAAAGGCTTCTACTATCATAGTTTAACATTTACCTTATTTTTTTAACATGCCCTACAGTATTTCAATACAACACCAGAAGCTTTGCATTTATGCCACTATTTTAAAAAATAATAATAGTAATGAAGAACAGTAAGTAGAAAAATGAACAATTTCTGTAAATAATTTTTCTCCTATTTGTCACTTCCTTTTCAGTCATCTTGATAGTACTCAAATTGGGAGTTCATTTACTGTCAGCCAGAGCCTATGTCATACTTATACACAGATGTCTTTGCACCTCTCTCTCTCTCTCTCTTTTCCACATCTGTCCAAATTGTCATTGAGTCATCAGTATAGGACAAAGCCTTTCTTCATCTTTGCATCACTATGGCTTTTTCAGAAAAGTAGTCACTGTTTTAGAGATGGGGGATTAAATGATTTTTTGAAAACTGAATAGAGAACTGCTTTCAGTAATGGTAGATTGGCAAATTGAGCCAAATATTCTAATGAAAACAATGAGAATATGCATCACATTTTATTTCCAGTTGATCTAGGTGCACACAACTACTTTGCTGGACTTTTATATGTTTTATATAAGATAATCTTAAATTATATAAGTGATTGGCATATAAGTACAAATTATCTCTAATTACCATTTCATCCTTTTCATATGTTCTTTTTCTTTTGCAAAGGAAGTGTTGATTTTATTTATTTTATTTTATAATTTCATTTTATTGTTTTTATGGGATCCAATGTATCAATTTTTTCTTTTTTGTGGTTCATGCTTTTATTTTTTTTTTAACGTTTGTTTATTTTTGAGACAGAGAGAGACAGAGCATGAATGGGGGAAGGTCAGAGAGAGAGAGGGAGACACAGAATCTGAAACAGGCTCCAGGCTCTGAGCTGTCAGCACAGAGCCCGATGCAGGGCTTTAACTCACGGACTGCGAGATCATGACCTGAGCCGAAGTCAGACGCTTAACCAACTGAGCCACCCAGGCGCCCCTGTGGTTCATGCTTTTAATATAAGGCCTAAGATGTTTCATAAATGGACTTTAAATGTGTATGAAGTTTATATCCTTTTATATATCTACAGTCAAACTAAAAATGCACTGTCATCACAGCAAAGAACTTAATGATTTTCTGCCTTGTTATCACTTTCTGAATAAATGAAGCACTCTATAGAGTTGAGTTGCAATATTCCTGCCAGAAGCCTACAGTGTCTTATTGAGCCACTATAATACAGCATTCTGTACCTATTTAGGTTAATTATGATTAAATTTAAAAGCTGAGTTGGTTGAATTGCTTCATCATTTAATTACGATGGAGACAAATTAATTGTTTTTATATGCTTCTTTTTTGAAAGTGTGTGAGTTTCTGATTGTTGGCTAAGTTTAATGGTACTTAAGATTTAGAATTTAAAGCTTCAAATGGAAAATTTAACTACTTCATGATTTCAGAAAATGTGTCCTTTGTGAGAAGATTCTTTACACATTCCAAAGATGATATCTCATCTCTCAGAGACAAAAATGATTAGTATAGAAGCATTCATACCCCCTTCTCCTTAACACAGCACACATGCACACACGTGTGTGCACACACACACACCCCTTCTATGGATGATCATTTGTTTGGTCAGCTTCTCTGTTGGTCTTCTATTGAATTGATCTTGATAAAGTCTATATTGGAACGTTTAAAGAAGACAAAAAAATTCTGAATTTGTCTGCAATAAGTAAGTAAAAATACAGTGAAGAACAAAATGAGAGAAGATTTTGAAAAACACACTGGGGTTAGAAGGGGTGGATGGAGAGAGTTATCAGTCACAGAGGGGAGTGGCAGTGAGAAAAGCTTGCTAAGAAAGACTATGTAGATTGGGATAATAAAAATCCCATTTAGGATTGAAAGGGTACAACTTTTCTCTGAAAGATTGCACACTGATGGGTCTTGAAATAGAAGCAAGGAGGCCATTGTTTTTTGTTTTACAATTGAATTAATTATAACTTCATTGAGGAGAGTGGGTACATTTTCATTACATCTCCTATAAACAAGAAGTGTCAATAAATACACCATTTTTATGTTATAAGAACATAATATTGGTCTCGGTTCTTCCCAGAATACAAGGTAGCTCTAATTGGCAATGGGGGAAGAAAGGTGAGTCTCTTTATGTCTTTTTTTTTTTTTTTTTTTTTTTTTTTTTTTTTTTTTTAGGTTCTAAGCCCACCTTTTTGGTACTTTAGCTTCTATAAGTTTATGGGTTTTTTTGCATTATAAAAGAGAAGTGTTCCCCAAGGTCCCCAAATCTTCAGCTAGGCAAAGCCAATCTTTCTAATAGTTTAATGATCCTGTCTAGGCTGATGATGCCCAAAACTGCATGGTTGGCTCTATCTTCTTGGTAAACTTTTGTCTCCATTTTCAGTCTTCTGGGAACTCTACCACCAGCATCTCCAGCTCAATCTGTTCAAACTTAGGTCTACCCAGTCAGTTAAAGTTATCTTTTACACTTCCCTTTCATACAGTCCCACATTTCACCAGAGGAGTATGTGATTTATTTCCTCTTTGTATTTACTCTATCTAGCTCTTGTATTTTCTTTTTTTCTGCTAAGGTCACACTCCAGAAGACCATGGTCAGTCATCTGAATTACCTTAACAGCCCTCTAATAATGAGTCATTTAGCCGCTCTGGCCCATTCTGCATATATCAGCCCAAGTGATTTTGTGAAGCCTTTATTAAATCACCTCACTCCCTCACTGGACAGTTCTCCCTTGCCATTACAATGAAGTTGACACCCCCTGCTCTGGCACACAAGATCCTGTGTAATCTGTCTGGCTAACCAGACCATCTCTCCCACGGATTTCTCACTTCCTTACTGTGTTTCAAGCACACAGACCTTTTCTTTTTTGATTCTCAAATTCAGAATCATGTTTTATATTTTTTAAAGGCTTTTGCACTTGCTTTAATTCCTGTTTGGAAAGTTATTTCCTAAAATACCTGCATTACTACCTCCTTCTTGTCAGTTTGCTCTCAAGTAAAATATCATTCCCTCAGAGTTATCTCCTGATAAAGATAGTTCAAGGCATCTTTCCAGATCCCAACTCTCATAAGCAATTTATTCATTTGCATATTTATTGTCTCTTTCCAGTTCTCACCCCTAAGGTAGCATGTAATTTTGAATGAAAGGCTAGGCATTCACATAATCTGGGTTGGAAAGGATCTGCAAAGCTTGAAATTATTAAAGACTTCTTCCAATATCAAAAACATGTTTCTTATCTATACCTATATCCACAACTGTGGCTATATCTGTCTACTTGTCTAAATTCATTTATTTGTCTAAGTTCCAGCAAAATGAGACTAGTTTTCTAAACATATCTACTACTTTCATTCCATGTACGCATTTTCAAAGTAATTTTTCATAGAGAGTTGAAATGTAAACATCCATGTATGATTGCTAATCCCTAAATGTCATTTTATATGCATTTTGATGCATTTTCTTTCTTCTGTTCAGTGACTGAAATAATTATCTGAATAATGCAAATATTCCTATACTACATGCTGTTCATTTTTCAGTCGTGTTGTCATTAAAAAGTTTACAAAATAATATATACTTTAAAGAATATTAAAGGAAAACTAATAGAAAAGTCTGACTTTAGTCTTTATTCTTAATATAGATGAATAGCTCTTTTTAGAGTAATGTAAGCTTTAGAATTATATATGCATATCTGTTTTACATGTCAGCTGGATAGGATATGCTATTCCTTTTTTCTGGTGACAAGATATGAGCAAAACAAAGTAAGATCTACATTTACTGGAGCCTTCTGTTACAAGAAGAAGTGTAAGTTACAAACTTCATATGTTCTTTTAGTAGGCTATAATATGTTTGATTTTATCACGTTTCATAAGCAATAAATATATGCTGTACATTTACCAATGACTGTATTTCAGGCTGTACACAGGGGTAGGGAAAATAAGAAGGAATCTAACATGTATTTTTCACTTATAATGTGGTAGATGCTGTGCTATACAATTTATGTGAATAAATCACTTAATTCTTATAAAACCACATAAAATAAGAAGTAATTGATCATTTTCCAATCTCTTCGGCCACTTGGGGAACAGCAGAGTACAACAGAAGAGACAAGCAAGTCTGAATTTAAATTGTTTCTATCCCTTACAAGCTGTGTGACTTTAGGCCATTTATGTATTCTATCGGTTTTGGTTTTTTGGTCAGAGCTCTAATGGTTAGGGCTCTTACCTTAAAGGATTACTCCCTTTTGCAGCGAAACTCCTAAGAAGAGTTGCATATATTAAATTTCTCCAAATTCTCTCTTTCCACTGTCATCTTAGATCTGTAATCTGGCTTTTGCTTCCACACCTCCTATGTTGCTGCTTTTGTCCAGTTCATCAGTGACATCCATGTTGTCAAATTCAATGATTAATTCGCAGTCTTCATTTCACTGGATCTTTTAAGCAGCACTTTACACAGATGTTCACTCTCTTTCCTTGATACATTTCTTCACTTCTCCTCCAAGGTACCACTATCTGCTTCTCTTTTCTCCTACATCACAGGGGTCTCTTGTTCATTCTGGCTGTTTTATTCTAATTTCCCCAGTCTCTAACTGATAGAAAATCTCAAGGTTCTTAATTTGGTCCCTTTTTTCTTCTTGAACTTCCTTCTCTTGGTGAGTTCATGCAGTCTCATGACTTTAAATATCACACACATGCTAATGACTCTCAATTTATATCTTTAGCCTGATATTCCTTTGGAACTGCAAGTTTGGTTATCCGTTTCTTACTAACATCTTTACATGGGTGTTTATTGAAATTCTCAAACTGCATATATGCAGTATTGACTCTTGTTCCCCTCCCTCCCAAATCTAATTACACCCAAGTGCATCTTTGCAGCTGTTTAATCCCAAAATTTCTTCAGTCATTCTTAACTCCCCTGTTACCAGCGCCCTACCCACCCCACTCCGCAATGTTGGCTCTTAGAATCTGGCAACTTTTCACTTGTTCTGCTGGTACTTCCCTCCAACAAGTCTTCATCATCTCTTACA
Source organism: Felis catus (assembly GCF_018350175.1). Classification (NCBI taxonomy): domain Eukaryota; kingdom Metazoa; phylum Chordata; class Mammalia; order Carnivora; family Felidae; genus Felis; species Felis catus. Next base: position 97,939,305 of record NC_058374.1, read on the forward strand.
AGGATTACTGCAATAACCATCTAACTGGCCTTTCTACTTCTACTCTTAGCCCAATACAATTAATTCACATACAGAAGCTAGTGATATGTGTGTGGGTGGGGGATCCTGATAAACCTAGGTCAAACTACATCACCCCTAACTCAAATCCTGTGATAATTCCCTTATTCATTCAGAAGTAAAAATCATAGCCCTTATACAGTCTATAAAGCTCTATATAATCTCACTCCCTCAAGTCCCCCCTTAATGCTTTGATTTCATTTCCTATTCTTTCTATCCCTACCCCTGTCAAGATATTTCAGCCACACTGGCTTCTTTGGTTCCACCATAAAGGTTGTACATTTACTATTCAATTCTTCTGGAGTGAATCCAGAAATCCAAATGACTATACCACTCACCTTCTTAGATCTTTGCTCAAATCACATCATTTCAAAGAGAATTGCCAGATCACCCTATTTAATATTACAGCCTGCACCTCCCTGGATTATGAGTTCCTTGACACTCCTAATCCCATGTATACTAATAAATTTATTTTTAGTCTTCATACTTGTAAATACTAGATAATTCATTCACTATATATATTTTCATTATCTATCTCTCATTGCTAAAATAGAAGCCCTATGATGCATAGATATATCCAAATGCCTAGAAGGATTTCTGGCACTTTATATCCATTGAATAAATATTTATTAAATGAATGATGTCACCTAAGAATTATAAGAACATGGCAAAGCTTCTGCCTATATCTATTCTGATTTTTTTGGTATGTATAAAAACAGGTACTGATTCCATCCAAAAATTACATATATACAATAAGAATATGCACACACACACACACACACACACACACACACACACACACTGTTCAGATATTAATAATGTTGGCAGAGAAAATTTGACATTGAACTGTAGTGCATGGATTGGGAAGCTGCTAGTTTTTCTATTCTGATAAGTAGAAAAACAATAATGGAAGCAAGCTAGCTGTTCAGTTTTTAGTTTACTTGAAACTGGCATTCGCCAAAATAAATAAATAAATAAAAACCATAAGGTTCTCCCTGGGGTTGTCAAGAATATCAGTATTAGAACATGGCTTGATTACAGTGTTAACCAAGAGGTTAAGTTAGTGGCCAAATACAGACAGAAGGCCTGAAAGGAATAGGTGGATGTCATAGGTCCTCATTGTCCTTAGAAGGCAGAAAAGGGCAGAAGGCAGTAGTGTTTTCAACAGATATCTTTACCCCTAGGAAAAAGAGCAGCTTAGGCATTTTACCTATAGTAGCTAAGGAGTTTTGTTATATAAGTCACGCGCAGGCCAGGATTCAAGCAGTTTATAACCTTGAACCTTCAAAATCAGTTCTCATTGGCTATGGATGGACATCAGTTAAAAAATAATTCACAACACTATTTTCAAAAACTATTATGTAAGTATGTATGGTTAGGATTTATATGGATATTGTTAATATAAAAGTTTAGGACATTTTTTAAAAAGCTACATCTAATAAAACAAAATATATTGTTTTGAGTCAAAAATTAAATTTACTCTTCCCGAAGAAACTTGGAAAAGTCCTAAATTACTTGTTCAACAGTCCCAGTAAAACAACTGCTACATGTTAAAGAAACTATCTAAACTTCACCATGAAAACTTTGCTAAGGGGCGCCCACGTGGCTCAGTTGGTTAAGGGACCGACTTCGGCTTAGGTCATGATCTCCTGGTTTGTGGGTTTGAGCCCTGCATCAGGATCTGTGCTGACAGCTCAGAGTATGGATCCTGCTTTGGATTCTGTGTCTCCCTCTTTCTCTGCCCCTCCCCCACTCGTGATCTGCCTCTCTGTCAAAATAATAAACATTAAAAAAAATAGAAGAGGCTTTTCTGAGTCCTATCATATCTCTAAAAAAACCCAAAAACCAAAACAAAAAACCTCTGCTAAAAACATTCACACTTTTGTATACTGTATTTTCCTGAAGTGTAGAGAGCATGTCCCAATAATTTTATACCTTTACTGTCTGGCAAAACAACAAGCACTTTAAAAAGTTGGTCTAATAAAACGAAGATTGAATATATCTTCCGTACTAAGTACTATATCGGTATATTTAAGAGAAAAAAATCATCCCTTAGGCATATTTATGTCCACTCTCTGTATCTGAGGAAAGTTGACCTAATATCTGTCTGATTAGAGCAGGAAAGGTGACCGAGTATCTGACAGAATCAGTTGATTATCTTTTCGGATACACACACATACATGCACAGTCTGGACAGCTGTGCAGCCACCTCTGAGGCAGTACAGGAGGATATGAAAATAAAGGTCTTTCTAAATCCCAATCCCCTGGGCAGTTTCTAAAGGCAACCACTGTTAACAGATTTCAGATTTCCACTTTTTTTAAATGTTTATTTAGTTTTGAGAGGCAGAGAGAGAGAGAGACAAAGCATGAGTGGGAGAAGGGCAGAGAGAGAGAAGGAGCACAGAATCTGAAACAGGCTCCAGGCTTTGAGCTGTCAGCCCAGAGCCCAACGTGGGGCTTGAACTCGCAAACCACAAGATCATGACCTGAGCCAAGTTGGAGCTTAACCAACTGAGCCACCCAGGTACCCCTTCAGTCTATGAATTTGGGTAATACAGTAGTCCCTCGTTTTCTGTGGAGGATATGTTCTCAAGACCTCCGGTAGATGCCTGAAATCATGGATACTATGCGTACTATGTTTTTTCCCCCATACGTATCTATGATAAAGTGTCATTTATAAATTAGGCACAGTAAGAGATTAACAGCAATAGCTAATAATAAAATAATTATAACAATACCCTGTAATAAAAGTTTCATCAATATGGTCTCTCTCTCTCACTTGAAGTGTCTGATTGCAGTGTATTCATCCTTCTCATGATGGTGTGAGATGATACAAGGCCCACGTAATAAGACGAAGCGAGGTGAATGACACAGACATTGTGATGTAGTGTTAAGACTACTACTGACCTTTGGACGATCTGTCAGAAGGATGAGCACCTACTTCAGGACCATGGTTGATGCAAGTAATGGAAACTGCACCAGTGAGACTGCAGGTAAGGGACCTATGTATCTATGTTCTTTACTCTGTTAAAAAAAAAAAAAAAGATAAGAAATGTTAGTACACTTACACTTCTCTTTTCTTCTACTTTTCCCTCTCAGTCCCAACTTTTGCCCAGTGTATTAACATTTTTTTTTTATTATTGACAAGCTTTAAAATAGAAGCAAGGCTTTAACTGGGAATTTCCATGTTATGTCTGAGGCACCAAACCTGAGATAATGGGTGGAATTATCTGCACATTTGTAAGAATAATTGCAGAGCTAGATGCCAACCCTCAGGGCATAATGAGAGACAGAAACAACAGCCCAGCACACATAACTCCCAAAACCTACAGAAGTTACAGATTTGTTAGCATAATGTTGACTAATTGAAGAGCTTCTGTAAGGATTCAGGGTGCTATAATGTTGCCAAACTTAAGGATATTTCCACCCTCACAGCCAAACTGGTAGGAGTCAGTGAGAGAAAAACAAAGACATTTCACATGTCCCGGAGAAGGAGAAGGCTGGACTCTCAGTCCCCAACAGGACATATGCTGGAGTACAGAGATTAGAGGGCTGCTCCGTGCTACCATTAGAGCAGAGTGTGAGAGAGTGCTTGTGAGAAACTCCCAGGAGTTCCAGGAGTGCAGAGACAGATGTGAAAACAGGTACTTGTGGCCAAACTCTCATGCCCAGAATATTGACATCTGGAGTCCACCGGCTGGACCAATGCACGGCAGCACTGGAAGAAGAGGGAGGGAGCTGCTCGGTTTTACAGAGCAAGTATCTACGATATCAGTGATCAATCCATCCGCATCAATTCAGTGCAGAGTCTGACATACAAAGGTCTTCTCACGTAACACTCAGCCTTTGTTCAGCTACAGTAGTGAATAGCCCACCCACGAATGATGCTGTTTTCCTTATTTTTCTATTATGTCTAGTTCCTAAGCCCGGACCCTGGAAGAACCAGAGGCAGCATGGTGAGGGAAGATGGAGGGAAATAGAAAAGTGGCAACATGATGAAAGGACAGATCAGCTCCTCCTTTCTCCATTCTTGGCCCCTCGTTCAAAGTCATAGGCAAGACCTGAATCACAGGGAAAGGGGTAGCATTAACCCAAAGGTGAGGATGTAGTTATGGAGTCATCTTTGGAGCACCTTCAGGAATGTGTGAGTTTGGTGTACTCTGCTTTCATTCCTCTCTCAATAAAATTATATCAGATTTCTAATTAATGATGAATTGAAATTATGTGAATATTTTCCATCACTTTCTTTTTCTAAGAAATCAATGGACTGTAAGTAAAGCAATGGTCCCTGGTCCCCAATTTAAATATAAGTTCTTTTCTGAGACATTGGTGACACATCTGATTTGTTTTGATATATATTTTTTCTAGTTCTTTCTACGATGCATTTATTTATTTGAACATATAGAAATGTATTTCATAAGAGCTCCTAAGAACTTCCGATTAAAAACAAACAAGCAAAAGTCCCCCTTCCTAGTTGATTTCTAGTGCTCTCAGTTTTCATAAGTTTTCTGCCACTGAAATGGATCTTCATAATAAGTAGAGAATCAATGTATAGATACCCTGAACAAGAACCTCATGAAGTCATTAAAATTTTTGTACACCTCTTCTTTTCAAGCTAACATCTTAAATTTTAAACTTTTAAATGATATGTTTCTGTGTACCTCACTCAGTAGCTTCCTATACTGTTCCCCTTTTAATCCTAGAACTAGGCATATTAAAAAATAATTTAGCATGCTCTCTCTCTCTCTCAAAATAAATATTAACAGAATCTAAAAAATATTTTTCCAGTGTCATATAATATAAAATGACAAAAAAAAAGCTTTTAGATGATTCATAAGATGGAAATTGAAGCTTCAAGAAATTGACTAGTTTCATTTTCCTTTCTTTCCCATTCTTCCTTTCTTTTCTTTTCCTTTCTCTCTTCCTTCCTTCTTCTGTCTTTCTTTCTTCTTCTTCTTTGACCCACCCACCCACCCTTCCTCTCTCCCTTCCTTCCTTCCCTCCTTTGTTTCTTCTCCCTTACTCTACATCCTTTACTCCATTACTCTTCCCAGGGGCATAGCATAAAGATAGGAATGACTGTCTTGAAGAATAAAATGCTAGTGGCTACCTTGAACATACTGGGAACTTTCCTGGGAGTGGATTTTTAAATGATGCAAAACATGTTGCTTTCGCAAGTACAGTTTTGGCTTAAAGTATGTAGTAGATTTCAATGTTGTTGTTGTTGTTGTTGTTGTTGTTTTCCCTTTATGCCTTCTTTTGCATAACCTCTTTTTTCCTGCCCTATTTTTTAAAAATAAATCCACACGTTGAATCTTATAAGTCATGAACTCTTAAACCTGGCTTAGACATTCAAATAAACATAGACATGCCCAATACTGTTTTACAAAAGTAAAATACAATTAAGGAAAACATATATCACACTGTAAATTCATATTGATATATCTAGGAAAAAAGATAGTAACCCAGCTATTACTAAATCCCATGTAATATCTAGATACATAAAAATGATTCATAAATATTTACCTTTGTAAATCCAGTTAATAAGTCTTTGTTTTTGACAGGGAATCAGAAAACTATCTGGCAAAATTTCATTTCACTAAGTAAAAATTTAACAAAACAACCAAATCTATTAACATCATTAATAAGGCTTTATTTCTTTAGAAATAGGGGCAGCTGGGTGGCTCAGTGGGTTAAGCATAGGACTTCAGCTCAGGTCATGATCTCATGGTTCGTGAGTTTAAGCCCATGTCAGGCTCCGAGCTGACAGCTCAAAGCCTGGATCTTGCTTTGTATTCTGTATCTCACTCTCTCTTTTCCCCTCCCCCTGCTCATGTTCTGTCTGTCTCTCTCTCCAAAATAAATAAACATTTTTAAGAAATTAAAAAAAGAAATATACTTTGTATCACACATCAGTAACATTGTTTGAAGTCCCATTAGACTGAGTCTATTAACAGTACATTTTTGTAAAACAAGCTATTTTAGTTTATAATTCATCTTTATCTTGTTGATAGTAGCATAACATTGTAAGTAAAAATGTCTATTTCTTCCCCATTAGAGGCTTTATTTAGTTCTCTCTTTTTCGCTGATATAATGTCTTCATTATGTCAAATGCCACCAATATCATATTTTCTCTGGAATGCCGAAGCATGGATGTCCTTCATGATTGTTGCAACATGGAGAGGTCCAGTATCTAAGGATGTGGTGTCCAGAGAGGGTTTGTTTGAGAAGTTCTAATATAATTCAGGGTTAAGATGCCAGCCGCTGTCCATCTTCCCTGTATTGTATTCTTAAATGTGATGAATGTGGTTGTGTAGCAAAACTAACTTGTTTTTTAAAATGGTAATTTCTGTTTCCAAAGTTAAGGATATAGATTTGGGAACACCAGTGTGTACATTTTTCCTTGGTATTACTAGTAGTACAAGTAGTACCTCTCATTGTAGAAAAAAAATGCTCAGCTTGAGTAGCAGGGACCAGGTGAAAGATGGGGGTAAAATAAAGGACCTGAGACATTATCATCTCAAATTTATCCATCAAAGAGGAATTGCTTCCCTTCCAAAGAAAGTTCTTGATCTTCATGTTAAAATTTCCAGGGCTAGTAGGGGCACCTGTGTGGCTCAGTCAGTTGGGCATCTGACCTCTGCTCAGGTCATGATCCCGTGGTTAACGGGTTCAAGCCCCACATCAATCTCTGTGCTGACAGCTCAGAGCCTGGAACCTGCTTTGTGGATTCTGTCTCCCTCTCTCTCTGCCCCTGCCCAGCTCATTCTCTCTCTCTTTCTCTCTCTCTCTCTCTCCTCTCTCTCTCTCTCTCTCTCTCTCTCTCTCTCTCTCTCAAAAATAAATGAAACATTAAAAAAATTTTTGAGGGCTAGTAAGAATAAACAACTCTTAGATAAAAAGAATCAACAACTCTTGGAAAATCTCTTGAAATTCATAACTCTTCGGTCTAACTGAAATGCAATTTGTTGGTTGGAACTGTCAGAAAGTTAAGCATTATTAAGTTGCGTGGTTTGGCCAAACAGATTGTGCCTTCCTGGTGAAATCATCAGCTATTCAATTTATTTATTTCATGATTATCAAAAAATAGACAAAAAATGATTGCTTTTACTGTATGCAATGAGTAGCTAATATATTGGAACTGGAGGAAAGCAGGCTTGGCTAAATTTTGAACTTCTGATAGATTTGGGGTAGGCATCTATATCACTTAAGACAGTGCTACTGGCAGTGTGTGGTTCCCAGACCTGCAGGATCAGCTTCACCTGGGTGCTTGCTAGAAATGAACACTCTCTGGTCCCACTCCAGACCTGCTAAATAGGAATTTGTGGGATTGGGGCTGAGGAATTAGTGCTTTTAAAAGCTCTTTAAGTGATTCTTATGCATGTTACATTTGAGAACTCACCTAAGAATTAGGTAGGAGAAATATTTGAGAACAGGATTTGATTTTTAGTTGGGCAGCTGGCATGGGTCAGAGACTATCTGATGAACAAGTTAAAGAGGAAAACATTAGGACTCGGGTCAGAAATTAATGACTATGGGGAATGATAAAATGAAATAGAACCCAACCATGAAAAATATAGACCCTAAGGGAAATATTCCTTCATATGTTGATGTTACTATCATTCAAATATCTTCTAGAGACTCCATTATGAAGCTTAACTAGAGCAAAGTAGTCTTTACAGTAAGTTTTTTAGATGACAACATGCCTTATCTATAGAAATTGCCCCAAACTTCTCTAAAATGTATTAAGATTTCTTATGCTTTAAAACTATGTCTGTCTTCTAACAACTTACGGTAAGGATGGCAGCATATATATTTATTATATTTTATAGGTATAACATATTTAATAATATATATGTTAATATTTATATATATCATAGTGTATTTTTATATATTTTAAAAGCTTAGTATAATTTTTCAATTAACACTTGGGTCACATAATCCTGCTTTTTTAATTTGCAAAAAAATTGAGACAATGTACTTGATAATGGAAATTATTCTGGAAAATTATCACGTATTGGCAATGAACCACTTGCGTGATATAAACTGACCAGTTTAATACAAGTGACTGAATATTGTAATAAACCACTTTATTTGCTAAAATAACTTGTATTACTTTTATTCTTTAGGTCTAGTATATTTTTAAAAAGTATATTTTTTAAAGTTAAAAAAATAAAATGGATTTAAGAAGAGAACACTTTTTTAAAGTCTTTATTACCTTCTAATTTCAAAGAAACAGCACATGATTTTAAAATTGGAGAGATATTAATCAATCTCTCCCATGATAAGTACCAGAGAGTTGAAATCCACGTAGATCAAATACTTTCAGGATTCATGGGTTTTCTTGTTATACTGAATGTCCCTAAATATATATCAAAACTGCTCATTAAAATTGTCACCAGTTCTATGGTTTATTACATGCATTTCAAGATAAAAATCCACTTTATACTAATAGTCTTTCCTGATGTTCTCTACAGACAACATAATTAGCACATTCCTAGAAGTTACTCTCTATCCTTTGACATTATAACTTGAAAAGCACCACTGTAATCTTAATCATTATCAGTTTCGTAAGAAATTTTTTAAATCTCCGTTCCCAACAAATTTGAGGAAATCTTAGTTGTTTACATGCAAAAAAAATCAATAGGTGAATTAAATGAGCAATACAATTGTTCTAGTTATGTTTCAATATATACGTTCTTTAATTATGTAAATAGAATTATATAGTCCTTTTATTAAAATCAAAACTTATTTTTAGTTTAGGAATGATTTTAGGAAGATTTTGGGCTAATGGAAAAATGCTTTATCATTTAGAGCTGCCATAAAGTTGAGGCAATTTAGACAGGAGGGAAAAGACATTTTTGCTTTAAAGATAATTACCCAGAATATTGGGTAATTATGACGAATGTAGAGGGAAAAGTCTGACATCTTTGTGATTTGCTCCACTTATTCTGAAATCCCTTCAGTGACAGAGTTCTCCATTTCCATTTGGCTGACACCAAAGGTCTCAGCCTCGGTTTTGTTTAAAAAATATTTGATCTTCAAAAAATGGCCAATAAATAGCCAAGTGGTAAGCATCAAACTTCGTTCCTGCCTTCAGTCTTATAATGATGGACAGGAGTCATTGGTGTAAGTAGATAAGTTGAGGGTCAGGATGATGAAAACAAAATTCTATTCTTCCCCTAGTTTTATCCCTCACCTCAATAAAATTATGTCATATATTGTTATACTCTTGGCTAAGAAATCTGGAAGTCTCCCATGGTTATTAGTTTTCATTATCACTTCCACCATTCTCTACCTCCAATCTTTCAGCCAGTTCTATTGGTGATTCCACCTCTAGCCTCTAATCTGATGTTCTTCATTTCAAGTCCGAGACAAAATCATATCTTTTCAGGTCTTCTTTAGAATTTTCTCAATGTTTCTTCTCATTTCTATTGAAAATTTTCTTTAATGTTTATTTATTTTTGAGAGAGAGAGAGAGACAGCATGATCGGGGCAGAGAGAGAGGAAGACACAGAATCTGAAGCAGGCTCTAGTCTCTGGAGCCCTATGTGGGGCTCAAACTCAAAAACCACAAGATTATGACCTGAGCCGAAGTCCCATGCTTAGCTGACTGAGCCACCCAGACGTCCCCTCATTTCTATTTTTATTGAATTCTTATCCATGATCTACAAAGATCACCACCAGTTAACTCTTTTTTTTTTTAATTGAAGTGTAATTCACATAGAATGCTAAATTGGTCTCAGGTATACAACAGAGTGATTCGACAACTGTATGCATTACTCAGTGCTCACCATAATAAGTGTAGGCACCATCTGTCACCATACAACATTTTTACAATATTATTGACTGTAATCCCTATGTTGTACTTTTCATCTTTGTGATTTATTTATTCCATAACTGGAAGTAGCCAGAAAAAAATTAAGAAAAAATCCCATTTACAATTGCAACATTTACAATTGCATCAAAATACTTAGGGATAAATTAGACCAAGGGGTTGAAAGACCTATATTCTTAGAACTCTAAGACATTGAGGAAAGAAAACAAAGACACTGCCTCTAGTTAATTCTTGCCTAAGATTTTTCTGTGACTTTCCTTTGCAATCAAATTACAATCCAAACTTTTCTTAATGATTTACCAGGCCTGCATAAATTACCAGCCTGGTTTCCCAAATATATTTTACATCATTCTACTGTTTGTTTACTTGGATGCCCACCTGCTCTACTCTTTGTCCTCCAACATGTCAAATTCTCTCACTCCTGAGTTGTGCAGACTTCCCCCTAGTCTCTCCCCTGTTCTTTATAAAGTTTTTTTCCTGGAGTCCAGAGCTTAGTAAGTAAACCTCTTGAATTTTGGTTTCCTGAACTTCTAATATATCAAAGCATAGCAAGAAAGAAGAGCTTAAAATGAAACTGGAGAGGCTTGCAGGGGTCAACCACAAAGCTAGTTTGGGGGATGAACTCTGCTTGAATGTTGGGAGATCATTTCATATGAAATATGATTCCCTGTCACATAAAAGTATACATTCCCATAGAGAAGAGTTAGAGTAATGTCTAATAAAGGTTAAGATAATCTTTTATATCAATTACCCAGAATAGAAAAAGAAGTAATTAGGCAGAAAACTGAGAGCATGCTTGTGAAGGGAGCTTATTATGTGTATCTTTCTTGGCTTAGACAGCCAGAAGACCAAGATGGAGATGTTTCAAGCAGTCATGGTTGCATTTAGAGAGGTTATGGTTACATGTGGTTACCATGCAGAGGAAGATTAGGAAGTATAAGCAGGGACCCCCCCCCACCCCTTGTTCTTATATCAAAGCAAGTGTCACCTAGAACATTTGAGGATCAAGACAATAAGAGTAACCTTTGCTTACCTTATCAAAATTATTTTTGATACATCACATGCAATATTGTATATTATATATTCTTAAGTGCCAGGCACTGCACTAATTCTCAGGCACTTACATAATTTCTGACAGCATCTTTGTGAAGATGGCAATTTTATGCTTGAGAAAATTGAGGCTCAAATCTATTGGAACATGACCAACATCACATAGTATTAAAAGATATAAATTTGGATTTGTCTGATTGCAAGTCCTTTATCTTTATAGTAACGTTTTCTCCCTTTTAAACATAATAAGCAGTATTTACTCTTGTTTATATGTTAATGAATCATTTTCCATACAGCCTTTTAAAAAATAACATTTTGAAACTCTACCCATTGTAATAGCTTTACTGGAAAGCAGTGAATAAAAAAGCAAGTTAATTGCTATGTTTCTGAAGCATTATGTGCAACACAGACCAATATATAATCAGGTACTTGCTTGTTTACTTCCTATCTTGATGTTCTTGTTATCTTCTCCTGCTCATTGCCAGTGCTAACTTAGCAATTCCACATCTCTGTTTCATACACTATGAAGGTCATTGTTTATTGGTGGGTTGATGTTGAGCTTGCATATTTTTCTGCATAACAATATCTGACTGCCTGTATCTGTTGATTTTTCAAGGTAACTTGCTATCTCTCATTTTTTTAGCTCATAGTCAATCCTTAACCATATCTTATCTATAGAATCACATCTATATAGTCACTTGTAATAACTTTTATGCTGCAATGTAAAAGGGAGAGAAAATACACCTCTTCGTTAGCCATAATTTCCATTTTCTTCAACACCTACCTAAACTTGGATAGCGACTTCATAAACACTGCTATATTTATATATTTCTTAACTTTATAAATTAAAATTTAGCATGTGTATCACAAAATATACATGAAAATAACTAAAACTCACTGTAAGATCAAAAATTGAATACCTGTGCAACCACCACCCAGGTCAAGACGGAGAATGTTATCAACACCCCAGAAATCACCTCTCAGCCCTGGGCAATTGTTACCCTCTCCTTCCTATCCAAGAAAATCAATAGCCTAAACTAATTATTAATTAGCTAAAATCCTAACTTATAATTCTAAACTAATACTGAGGCCACTTCTGCCTTTAATTAAGAATCACAGGAGCACCTGATTGCCTCAGTTGGTTAAGTGTCCACGGTTTGTGGGTTCAAGCTCTGCGTTGAGCTCTGAGATAACAGCTCAACCTGTTATCTGGACCCTGCTTTGGATTCTGTATCTCTCTGCCCCTCCCCCACTCATGCTCCCTCCCTCTCTCTCTCTTTCTCATTCTCTCTCTCTCTCTCAAAAATAAATAAATGTTAAAAAATTTTAAAAAAGAATCAGGAATTTTGCTACTTTACAAAAGTGTTCTTTTACTCGGGATTGCCTTTATAAGATCCATCCATGTTGTGGCATAAAGCTGTATTTATTTTCCTTGTTGATGGACATCTGAGTTATTTCTAGCATATTAATTCTGAATAATGCTGATTAGAACAATCTTAAATAAACCTCTTTATGTACACAGTTCTACTGAAGATAGTCCTAAGAATAGAATTATTGAGTCATGTTCTATGGCTATATTGGTGGCTTATAAATTAATAGTCCTCTGACAGTGTTTGAGTGGACTTATTGCTCCTTGTCCTTCCTAATAATTGAGGTTATACTTTTTTTCTTTTTATCAGTCTAGTAGGTTTATAGTGGCATTTCATTGTGATTTCAACTGGAATTTCTCTGATTTCAGGTGAGTCTCAGAAATGTTTTCATGAGCCATCTGGGTATTGTTTTGTAAAGTACCTATGTCTATTATTTTTTTTCTACTAGGTTGTTCATCATTTTCTTATTGCTGTTAATGAGTTATTTATAACTCATTCATATGCAGTGACTATGCTCCCTTTGTTGGTTACATGTGCTTGCTAAAAAAGTCTTTTCTCACTTATTGTGTTTGCTTTTTCTTTACTTTAATGGTTTTTAATTTTCATGTAGTACAATTTGTCAATATTTTCCTTTATTTTCAGCTCTCTGTGTGTCCCAGTTAAGCAGTTGCTCAATGAGGCACCTGGGTGGCTCAGTAGGTTAAGTGTCTGACTTCAGCTCAGGTCATGGTCTCACAGTTTGTGGGTTTGAGCCCTGCATTGGGCTCTGTGCTGAAAGCTTGCTCAGAGCCTGGAGCCTGGTTCAGATTGTGTCTCCTTCTCTGTCTGCCCCTCCTCTGCTCATGCTCTGTCTCACTGTCTCTCAAAAATAAATAAATGTAAAAAATAAAATAAAATAAGCAGGTTGCTCAATGCCACAAAATCATGAATGTATTTTTCTATAGTATGTTCTAGAAGCTTTATGTATATTTGCATCCTGTATTAATTTATTTTTATATTTATGACCAGATATATAGTATACTTGGTATTTATCTTTATATTTATCTGTGGCGTGAGGAAATATTCATTTCATATTTTTATAGAGATAAATTTTCTAAGCACCTTTTATTAAAAACATTGTCCTTTATCCCAGATCAAAATGTTTACCATTTTCATGAACGATTTGACTATTCTAAACCCTTTGCATTTTCATATAAATTTAAGAACCAAAATTTTAATTTAAGCCGTTGGAAGTTTTACTGTAATTGCATTAAATGTAAAAAAGAGGATTAAGAGAATTGGTATCTTCAAAATACCTTGCAAATAGAATATACTTTGATTTACTTATAACTTATCAATGATTCACAAAAATGTTTTTAAGTTTTCTTATGAGCCTGATGTTAGCTTTATTCCCAAGTATGCATGTATATGTGAGTTCACTATGGTGAACAGTATGATTTAAATTTATTTCTCTGACTTTTGCATATAGAAATATAATTAAATTTCATATAGTGACTTGTGTCCAACAACCTTATTAACGTTCATTCTCTAATTATTTCTCATAATTAAATACTGGTATTTTGGGGTTATCTTATTGGTTTTAGCTTAATTTCTCTCTAAATAGAAAATACACTCAGAATTTCAATTTTTAAACATTGCTTGAGACTTCCTTTATGTCTTATGTACAGTTGACTTTTAATGCCCTGACTTTTTAAAATATAAATGTGCATTAAGTTTCATAATAAGGTTTTGTAAATCTCTGTCCTCACTCTGCCACACTGTCCACTGTCAACTCTCCATTATCACCATTTTCTTCCCAGCCCCTTACGTGTCACAGATGGTGGGAGCTACATTCCCCAGAATTCCCAATCAGAGGCACTTCAGTGAGCTGTGGTTCCTCAAAGATTTCAATGACACTGCCTTATATGCTCATCTATCTGCTCATGTCTTGCTGGGTTCTGGGAACCATACATGGTACATCATAGATATTATCTGAGGCCTGGATGCTACCACAACTATCAAAGATGGTAACTGGTCAAGAGTTTCACAGCTCTAAATGGTCATGTTTCAAAACTGAGATTCATCCCTGTGAAGGTGAGTACTTGCCTCCTCTATCCTTAATCCTGTCATTAGGCTCTACAAGGTCCCCCAAAATTGTGTGTACAATTCTCAGTTGTCTCTCCTCTTGACAGACCCTGTGCTCCAAAACTGGTATCCTTAGTTCTTTAAGGCTCTTGTTGTCCAGGTCATTACTTCCAGACATGTGATATGCTCTTACTGCAAAAGCAGCTTCCAACTGGACTCACTTACCAGCATTTCTTCTCTTCTCACATCTTAGAACCACACTTTTTAGGAACTTGCTACAACAACAACAACAATTTGTTGTTCCACTTAACAACTCTGTCCTAGTTATTCACAGCGAGACTGAGTCTAGATGTACCTAGTCTGACATTACTGGGAAGGGGAGCCATTTACATTTTCTGTTCAATATGCTGTTGAACACATCAATCAAATACTTGTTCATCATTATGGAAAAAAATTTAAAAAGAATATGTTTTATGGAGACACAGACTATATCATTATTAGTTACAGGTGTAGATACAATGCCTAGCAAAAATAAAAGAATGAGAATAATTCATTGTTTTATATAATTTTCATTATACAAATGCATTATGCAATTATATATATTCATCTGAAATAATTAGTATTTATTAACAAGTTAGCAACAAAAGGTATGGATTATTTATGATAACGATTGTATTACAATCATCTTCCTGGCTTATCTCAACTTTAATGCTAATAATTGGACACACATATACAAAACTCAACTGTCCTAGATTATTTCTGAGTGTATAAATTCTGCTAATGAAACTCTCCAAGGATATGCCAAATTACTTCAGTCTTACAGTTTAAAAATAAGGATAAATGATGTCTTTCCTAAATTTTCTTGAAAAATAGATTTCATTTCTCAAAAATAGTCCTCATGCCTTGCCCTCTACACTGGTACTGATAAATTGCATATCTCCTACAGTCAGAAGAAATTGAAACATTTGGACTTACTTTATGAGAACATATTTTTATCCTAGCATTGTTATCTAACAATAAAACATCTTGCTGCATTAACCTACAAGGAGATTAGAAAGTCAAAATAAATTTGCCAGAGAAGAAAAGGAACTTATGAATTGACTTGTCCTATATTGAGACAAACACTTAGACTCTGTATTAGAAAAGAAACATGGCCATAAATTTCTTCAAACATTTTTTTTGCATCTGTCAGTGTTCAAATAAATTGCTGAGTACTGCATTTCACAAAATATCAAGAAATGTGAGCAAAACGATTGTCATTCACTCTAAGTTTGATAGTGAAGTGACTGCACTGAATGAAATATAGATATATAGGAAACAATCATTCCTTGTTTAAATCAGCCACACATTGTTTAAATTCTACCAACTTATTCATGTAGAAGTATGTTTTAAAAAAGGATATCAATCTATAATGGAATGTGCGAATGTTTATTTAAAAATATTTTGAACAACTTCATCTAGGCTATCCTCCCTTTCTCATTTTGTCCCAACCACCCTTACTGTCTGGGTATTCCTCCAACTAAGTATGCTCTCAAGTCTACATGAGGCATTTTTTTGTTTCCACTGACCGAAGGGTGCATTATTCAGAAATACTTCTGGCTCCTTCCATACTCCATACAGACCCCGCAATCATTTTTCACCTAATTTGAAAGTTCTTTACCATTCACCTTCTCTAATTTAGTGTTTATCTTCCTTTATTCTGTTTTATTTAGCTTCTTGATTATCACTCTTTATGGCCTACATGTGTTTACTGTCTGTGACTCTACACTGGAGTGTAAGTTTTATGAGAGCAGGGTTTTTGCTTTGTTCTAATACCCAGAACCTGAGCAGTGTCAGGTTCAGAGCATGCCCTGAATATATATTTGCTCTCGTATGAAGTTTTATTGAGGCTCTTGGCTTAGCCAGCCAGCTCTCTAACGCGTGGTTCCTGCCTCATTACTGCCAACCTTGCTCTTATAGTTTCCTCTGTCATTATTATAAGGAATGTCTTATAGATTATGTTTTGCCAAAAACATTTTCTGTACCTCTTCTTTTCTTCCAAAACGGGGCTTTAACCTGTCTCCATAGATTATAATCTGCAAACAACTTTATGCCTAGGATTTAGATGCACTGATTACCAAGTTGGCTCTGACATTTCTTGGGCCTAAGTTTCTCCTTATGCACCATACCCTATGAATGAGCAACTAAGTGTCAGGGAGCTAATGTTTGCATATAGTTTCCACTATCAAATATCCAAGCTAGCTCTTGAAGGGACAAAAAAAATTACACAATTATCATGCTTATGACAAAGAAAAACAAAATAGTGCATGTTCTACATTTTAAAAATGTGTATTACATTTTTAATTTAAGACACTTTGGACCACATGAAGAAAAATTTCTTTAACAAATATTTTTATGGAAAATGAAAAAAAATTCTTTTGTGATTATGCTTTATTTCATCTGACATAAACAACACTTAAAGATTTGTCTCCAAATTTAGTTGTGAAGTGTGATTGGGGAATTAATGAGGTAAAGTCATGGAAGTGATTAGAAAAAATCAGGAGTGTAATATGTGAATCATGCCCTAAGACACATAATCTTTCATATGTACATGAATTTTTCCTGGAAAAGGACAGCGTGAAAAATGACACAGATGTGAAAAGTGATTTCAATTTGTTCAGCAAATAAGGTCTAATCCAGTTTTTCTGGCAAGTTGAATGATGTGAGAGTTGGCCAGGGAGGATGGGTGAAGAGAAGGAAGGATAGTATTCTGTCTATATCATACTATAAAGGGCCTTGAAAGCCACCTAAAATCCATGTATAAAGATTTGGAACGACATCAGAATCCCTCAAGCAAAGAAAGCTATGGTGCTTTCTAAGATGAAATCACAATGTCAGCTAAATTGTATGAAACAGCATTGAAAGACAACTTCTTCCAAAATACATAGTTTAGAGAAATTGAGGAAGAATGACATAATTTTAAAAAGTTGTATAGTAGAAAGAACTTAAAGTAGAAATTCTACTTTTAATCAGATTTACAGTGTGTATTTAACAAATCAAATATTCATATTTGGAAATAAAATAGGTTTACATTTAATACCTTTTCAGTTGTTATTGTTATATCATTTTGGACTCATGCTATGTCTTTTCCTCTACCCAATGCTCAAAATCTTCTGTTGCATTATACTTTGAAAACATGGGTAAGATGAAGCAGAGTTGAAATAAATTTATCACTATATATATGGGAAATGGGTAGATGTGTTATATAATGAAGTAACTTTAACAGCAAAGAAAGCATTCAGAGGATATCACATGATATGTTTACTAGTTACTAACCTCAAGTAAATTGTTTTATATTAAATTTTAAAATTTTTATGAGAAAAAAAAGCAGTCGAGGCAATTCTTTCTTTCAGTATAAATACTGTCCCCCCTAGATTTTGGGGATTCCTTTGGAAATTTTTACTTAGGTAGACATGAGCAAAAATTTTTTAAATTAAAATAATAATAATAATAATAAATTAGATTCCAGTTTCATGAGAACAAGTACAGTGTCTATTGTATTCACTTTCTAATACAATAGGCACCCCAAATAAATGTTCTTTGAATGTATACATGAGTGAATTGTTGATACTTGTTATAGACAGGATGTGTCTCCCCAAAATTCACATGTTGGAGCCCAACCCCCAAGATGATGGTATTTGGAGATGGTATCTTTTGGAGATAGTTAGGGTTAGATAAGGTTATGAGGGTGGGCCCTGCTCTAATGGAATTTATGTCCTTATAAGAAGAGACACCAGAAGGCTTGCTCTGTCTCTATCTGTGCATGCACAAAGAAGGGGTCATGTGAGCACACAGAGGTGGTTGTTGCTTATAAGCCAAGAGAAGAGGCCTCCGAATGAGAACTATGTTATCAGCACCTTGATCTTCGCGTTCCCAGTTTCTGGCACTGTAAGACATAAACTTCTGTCATTTAAGCCACTCCATCTATTTTGTTATGGCAGTCCAAGCTGACCAATACCACATTCTCAGATAGTTTTGAATTATAACATTGCCTTGTATATTCAATACAACTGAATACTGAAATACAAATTAAAATTATATAAATATAATACTTATATATATTTTATATATAATATAAATATAAATATATATATTTCAACAAACTGAAAAAATATATCTGTATGTATCTTTCAACAAACTGAAATGGTGAACCAAGTACATATACTCAGAATTTAGAGAACTGTTTATTTCCTAGTGTCTCATGATAGTATTTAAGTTTCCTGGCAGAATTTGCAAAGCCTATTGTTTGGACTACCCACAGTTTCCACATAAAAAAATAAGCTATATTCTTATTACACAACTAAGTGCTTTATGGAAAAATTAAATGTACATATGGGAAACACTTTATGAAAATATGTTTCCAACCTCAGTGATAGAATTGGAAAACATAATTAGAGTTATTGTTAGATGTTCAAATAATGTATCACCTTTATTCTGTGTTTTTAAAGGTGTTATTCCTAATAGAGCTGCATTTTTGCTACATGTTATATAAATAAGTTGTTTCTTGTATTCTTTAGGAGCTAAGTATGCTCCTAATTCCAGATGCATTCATTACACTTAATAAAAACAATTCAGGTATTTCAAAAATGAGATTTGGATACTGTTTGGGAGGAAAAGTGCTATATTGGGAGTAGGAAGGGATCTTTCTATTCTCAGTTATGAAAGTGAAGAATATTCTGTGTGAATGTGTTTATTGCAAAGCACCATGGCTTTGTTTTCGTCTTCCATAAGGTATTTATGTAAAGTAAGGCCTCTATCACTTTGGTATAAATGGGTTTCTTGGAACAAGCTATTTGTTTCTTACCTTTGGGCATATATCGCTCCTACTCCTGGTTATATTTCTGAATCTATTTGGTCATGACTTCTGCTTCTATAAGATTATAACGTAAGTATTATTAATTCATAAACTAGTCATGATGATAAAATGAGATAATTAGGAAAAATCCTTTGACACTGCAAGACATGATGCAGGATTTCCAGCAATGATAGATGGAAGATGTAGGTAAAACTTCCAACAAAGGCAAGAATAAAACTGTGTGATATTGTTCAAAACAACCATGTCAGGACTCTAAACATTGATCAAAGGCAAAAACAAACTGAGAAGCATTTATTCATTAAAAACAAAACAAAACAAAACCCCAAAACTAAAACAGCAAACCTACAGAAACCTCTGTTGAAAAACAACTGGACTCTCTGGCCTCCTTGCTCAGGGCTGCTCCGGTTGTGGCTCTTTCCCCTCCCCACTGCTGTCACTGCCATTTTTTTAAGCAGGGTGTGGCTAACCAACAAAACTAGCAACTTTGTTGTAAAGGTAGTGATTGGATTTGGAGCAGAGTGAAAAATGGTGCAGCAGAGTCAGGAAGATAAGTAGCAAACTAAGGAAGGAAGCATGGGTGGAAACCTGAATGGCTCTGCTGGCCTGACTGAGGTTGTGGACTGGACTGGGGAAAAGTGGCAGACAGCCAGACTTTTAAAAGGAAGAATCTAGAAATAAAAGAACCCTGGAAGCAAGCAATGGGTGAGCTCTCAGCACATCCTTGGCTGACTTGAAAACCATGTGCATGCACAGAGGAGACTGAAGTGGACCAGAAGTAAAGGCTAAGAAAGCTTTGAAAATTGTTCAAACCCTATCCCCAGCTCCAGATCCATCAGCTGAGAGTGGAAGCCTTAGAAACAAAGAGAGCACAGTTTCTGTCCAATCATTGCCTGACAGGTAAGCCACATAGACGGGAAATCTGGCCTTATGATAAAAGGAAAAGAGAAAGTAAGAGTAGTAACTTAGTAACACTTTTGCTGGTTTTAAGATACATATTTTTTGTTGATAGAGTTTTGTTTCTAAGGTGGGAGATTTTTTTTTTTAATTATTTAATAGGATTCTGAGGTTGTTCAGATGAACTATGAGGTAGTTTAGTCACTGCCTTTAAAATAATTTAATTTCTAATGCCCCAAACAAATATATAGGGATCAGCAAACCAAAATGACAGAAAGAAGTTAATCTTACTCATTTTATGATGACTGACTTTTTTTCTGAATTTGAGATAGTTAAGTAGTTAGAACTACTATCTAAATGTGTGAACTGTACCCTGCTTTGTACTTTATTAAAAGTCATGGTGTTCTGTGACTGAGTAAAACAGCTGGTGAGAGCATCAAGATCATCATTATTCATTATGTGGATCAGTTTAGTTTTGCTGTCACGGTCATAGATTTGACTCCAGCCCAACAATAGCCTTTGTTCTAAGGATAATATAACTAAATGTCAAAACAATCAAAATTCTCCCAGGAGACCAGCATTATCCACATTCATAAATAAGCATAAACATTTTTATATAGAGTCAAGAAATCCTCATATTCAGTATTTTATGCTTAATTGTCTATGCAGTCTTACTTTAAGAAAGTACTTTTTTTTTCTTTTTTCTTTCTTTCTTTTTTTTTTTTTTTTCATATAACCTTACATGAAATGTTCACATAGTATGAAAGCCTGGGGTGAATTCTGGGAAGAATCTTCCCACTACACAGCATAAGACTGGCATCAACTTTCTAATTTTCCACCATGCCTCCCCCAAAAGTTTTATATTCATAAAAGAAAAACAAAACAAAACAACAACAAAATCAGCTATCTAGAAAAAAAATCAGCTACCTAGAAACAAACTGCATTACACACATTGCTATCTAAAATCACCTAATAACTGTGGCACCTGGGTGGCTCAGTTGGTTAAGCGTCCAACTTCAGTTCAGGTCACAGACTTGCTGTCTGTGAGTTTGAGCCCTGTGTCAGGCTCTGTGCTGATAGCTCAGAGCCTGGAGCCTGATTTGGATTCTGCGTCTCCCACTCTGCGACACCGCACTCCCACCCCCCCCCCCCCCGCCCCGACTCATGTTCTTTCTCTCCAAAATAAAAAAAATAGATATTATAAAAAATAAAAAGTAAAATAACATCACTATAATAACTAATACTTGTGAATAAGCCAATGTTGCATTTTCAGGTCAATGTATTTTCTTTCAGGTATCTTTCATTGATAAAAGCCACTCCTAACATTCTGTGGTACTTCTAATGCAGGGGAGACGCTTTTGAAATGTTGGCCTCTGCTTCAATCTCAGAGAATTTGATCTGTATATCACAACTCCAAGGGAAGAATTTGGCAGGGTACTCAACAAAATTGGCTCCCATTTTCCAGAAGTTTACAATCTTAGAATTTAGAGACTTTCCCAAGGAGGTAAAAGAAACAAAGAAACAAACGGCTTCAGATGGAAGCAGATGACTTGAAAACATGATGGCAAGAAGGATTTTCTCCATATTATATGGAGACTATGACTAAACTACCTCATAGTTCATCTGAACAACCTCAGAATCCTATTATATGGAGACTCCATATTATATGGAGGAAAGATTTTCAGCTCTAGAACAATAGGAAAGCAGAATTTGCTTCACAGCAGTGCTGTGGGCAGTCTGCTGGGCATACAGGAACTAAGGTTTTACCGAGAAATGATTACAAGTTACTTCGGGCTCTAGGCATAGAAGTTCAGAACTCAATGAAGATTTTTCTATGTACAAAAAACTTCACCAAAACGACAAGTCTGTCACCAGACCTAAAAAGAACTTATGTGCAGGATATTTGGTGACCAGTGTAGATAACTAACAACCAGAGCCATCTCTGATAATGCACAGTGTCTCAGAATCAGGATAAAAGAGAGGAGAGGACATAACAAACAATTACTGAGCTCAATTGTAAGGCCCGTCCAAGAGAATGGAGGCTTAA
Source organism: Felis catus (assembly GCF_018350175.1). Lineage (NCBI taxonomy): Eukaryota > Metazoa > Chordata > Mammalia > Carnivora > Felidae > Felis > Felis catus. The sequence continues at coordinate 97,961,480 of NC_058374.1, forward strand.
CTGAAACAAGCAAACAATAAAGTTATAAAAATAAGTATGTTTCTTTTATAACAGAGCTTATAGACTGATATTTATACCTGTTATGTATTTTTTTTAGTTTCGATTTGATCATGGACTATATATTAATTTTTTAAATTACAAACTATCAACCATATAAATTCCATGTAAATACTGAATAATAAAGCCCCAAGACTAAGCATATATCTGTTCCTCTTTCTATCTATAACATTGGAGTCAATCAATTCTTTGCTTTTTAAAAATAATGCTTAATAGCATTTTAAAGGCACTATAACTAAAGAGATTGATTCTCGTATCTTAACCCGTATAGTTATGATTTTTCCCACACACATTAAAATTTGATAAAATGGCAAATGTCTTTTCTTTGAGGCGTACATTTGGCAAAACAAAAAGGGAAAAGGACAATTTGGATATGATGAAATATAGTCTTCGCATCCTGAATATTCGGACAGATGGAGGAAAAATTAACATGAAAAGAGTGAATATTCCTAGGACAAAAATGCTTTCAATCGAGCATAAATTCATAAGCCTCTAAAAATTTGAAGATGAATTCACTTCATTACTCTCATCAAATAATTAGAAATGGTACAGTGCTCTCTAGGAGAGAGCTCATTTAAAAAAAAAAAAAAGAAAGACACTCAGGTACAATAGTATCAATTCATACAATTACTACTTTACAGGAACAAAATTTCGTACTAAGCAACCAAAGTTAAGTTCCCATATGGCATTTTACTGTTATGCAGATGTCCTTTGGAGGTAACAATAAAATTCAGAAACCACACTGCCACTATTATATTGGTTAAGACCTTGTTACCTCTCACAGAGACTATTTTAACAGCCTTCTGAGTGCTTACTTCTAGACTCTTCTGAAAAGAAAACCCCTTTCCATCTTACTGCCAAAGAATGTGTTAAGAGGCTTATCGCTCTGGAGATGGTCCTGCACTGCATGAAGACTCCCATTAGATGTTAAATAAAAATCACATTTCCAAGTTTGACATTTAAG